>NC_065445.1:230683181-232162694 GCF_917563875.1 Diabrotica virgifera virgifera | reverse complement strand
ATTAAGAAACCAGGCCAAATCTTTATATATTTAGATAGATATATCAATGAGTATGAGGATCCTCAAAACTACAGAGAAATAATAAATAAAAAATATGCGTTTTTTTATATGTGGTTATTACTTTGTCAAATATCATCTGTTAAATATCTTAGTCACAGTCTAAAGTGGTAAGTTTTGCCTCAAATCCATTATATGACTGTAAACAAAGACCTTTAAAAAGAAACTACACGTACTTGAATCGTAACTTTATAGAAAAACACACATAATAAGCTGAACTTTGAATTCAGCAATGAAGAAAACTAGAAACTGAAGGTACCAAAAAATAAAACATAATGAAAATTGATCATAAACATCTTGCCAAAAAGGTCTCATGCCCAAAGCACGAATACACAATACAAACAAATAAAAATTTGAATGTTTAGTTATAATCTTTCTTTGCCATCTTATCTTCCTTCTTCTTTTTTATATTTTTCTCTTTCCTTTTTATATCTACCTCTTTCCCAATTTCTTCCTCAGACGATTAATCCAACAATTATGAATACTAATCTTATCTTTTCTCCTTTCATTATCTACTTTTCCTGTCTCTCTGTCCTTTCTTGTAACATAATTAATTTAGTATGTTAGTAGTTCTATTAAAAAAAATCTATTTGGATAATTAAATCAAATAATCAATTTTCAAATCACTGTTTATCAATCTTTCCACCTTAGAAAGTTTCCACAGGATTGATGAAATATGGTGTAAAATACTATGCTTCAGATATTTCAAAATATCTTGAATTGTGAAGCATTGAAGGGTAGATTACTCTTCATTAAAACAACTTCATAAAAATAAGAGCAATAACAACAAAAGTATAAAATAAAAATACAAGGGTAGTTCTGAAAATACTGTATCTGACAGTCATTGTATGACAAAAGATATTAATGAACAAAGTATGTACTTTAAATCATTAAGTTCGAAGTTTTTCTGTCCTTGTGTGGATCGGTACTCACCGGAGGGACCGCAGACGTTCGGATACAATTAGCGTCTCTTTGCAAAGACAATGACGTCGGCTTTGCAAAGTAACAAGACACTTACTCAACACACACACTACACATTACACCTGAGTTAGTGATAAGTTATACAATTACGTGGCTAAAGGTTCTAGTTCTAAACCAAGGCCAGAATCAGAGAAAAAAAAAGTTCGAAGTTAAATATGTTATGTTAAATAAATTTTGTTTGATAATTGACAACTGACAATAGTGAATGTTGTCGAAGAATTTGAATATTAAAAATATGAAGACAATTAATTGGTCACCACTGTTACATTAGAAGTCAAATATGGATTAGTCTTTTGGTGTATGAGGGAGAGAGAGGGTGATCTATTAGATTGAATGAGGTAGATAAAACATATAGGGCTTTTCATTCACAGTCATTTGTTTCGAGCTTCTGTCATGTGTCACATAATATTAATATATCTACGTCATACGTTATTGGCATATACCAATGATACACACCAAAGACGTATGACGTAGATATATTAATATTATGTGACACATGACAGAAGCTTGAAACAAATGACAGTCGATGAAAAGCCCTATGCTTATAACGGTAAAGGTCAATCAAGGAAGAAGACAAGTTTTGACAGTGCAAGTCAAGCAATGCAACTGTCAAGCAGTTTGACGTGCTGTGTATTACGACCACAAGACAAGTGGTCATGTATTCATTACATAAACTGTATACAGCAAGAATTAGCATTTGCCACTAAAAACACAAATGTATTAACTAAAATCTTTACCAAAAATACGTTTCATGGAACTATTCTTGAATTAAATGTAAAAACTATTATAACAAACATTGATTTAAAACTTTACAGCATAAATTTTTTGGTATATTTTAAAATAATTTCATTTCTAGTAGAACAATTCATGTAACACAATAACTCAACTAGTCAACTCTGATATGGAAACGACATTGTCCAGATCTCAATTGATTGATTTTGGAAACAATGTATGTACAAGTCCTACCAAATATTGTAATAACAAAACTATCTAGATACCAAGTAAAAGTTTTTCACTTTATATAAAAAGGATTAAAATTCGAAAAACGTCAAAGTAAACAATTCGTATGCCATTTTCGAAACTAAAACAATAAAAATACACATAGCCCACTCGGGATAGCATTTGACCTTGCATTACGAGCTGCCCCAAATTTTATTTTTTCTAATATTTAGGGGGATCAATAGTAGTGTAAATTTAAAATCTCGACTGAATTCCACCGTTGTGTTGGCCGCCATCTTGATTTAAACCGAGAACCGTTTTTGCTCAATATCTCCGCCATTTTCAGCTATTCGACAAAAAGTGTTGAAAATGCGATTTTCTATTATTTCGGTTATTATAATTTTTTTCGTGCCGTCGATATTTTCCGAGTTATGGGGGGAAAGTAGTGACAGTTAGAGCATAATTATTGAATTATTTCGTTTATTATTACAATAAATATGTATCTGTATACAAAAATGAAGAGAATTAAATTTTGTACAATTTTGATCTCTTTCATTTTTTTTTATAAAATCAATAGTTAAGGTAGTATACAATTTTGATCTCTTTCATTTTTTTTTATAAAATCAATAGTTAAGGTAGTACGTATGCGGAAAAAGTGCAAGCGTTGATTTTATAGCAATTGTTTTTGTTAAATATCTCCGCCATTTTCAACTTTTCAACAAAAATTGTAAGGTTTGAAATTGTTGCAATTACGATTTACTACAATTTTTCGAGAGAACCAGTGGCGGGGGGAATAGGGAAATTCCCCCAAAAGGATCCAAACTTTAAATAAAATTGTTGAAATACAAAAATATATTAGCTGACATGAAACTTAAAATATGGACAGAAGAATTCAACCAATAAAACCCGCTAATTAATAAAATTAACTTAACTTGGAAAATATTGATCGCATAAAAAAATTGTGCAAAAGAAATTGTAGGAAATTGCATTTTCAACAATTTTAGTTACTACCGTTTTTGTCGAGAAGTTGAAAATGGCGGAGATATTAAGCAACAACGGTTCTCCTTTAAAATCAATATGGCGGCTAATGCAACCGCGGAATTCAGTCCCGATTTTAAATTTACACTACTACTGATCGCCCCTAAAGGATAGAATTATAAAATTTGGGGCAGCTCAGAAACAAGATTCAATTCAATAATTATGCGCCCCCCACCACTTTTTACTATTTTCCCACTTAACTCGGAAAAAATTTAACCGCATGAAAAAAATTGTTAAAAAGAAATTGTAGGAAATCATATTTGGAACAATTTTAGTTGAAAATGGCGTAGATATTGAACAAAAACAATTGCTATAAAATCAATCAGGTCTTACGCTCGTGCCATTACCGCATTACGTAATACCGTAAATATTAATTTTAGTTAAAAAATGAAAGAAATAAAAATTGTGTAGAATTTAATTGTCTCTATTTTTGTGTAGGTACATTTTTGTCGTAAAACTAATCATTTTTTTTTTTTAATTAATTTGATGGCTTTGGTAGGGACCAATTAGCCAGTAAAACTAATAATAAACGAGATAATTCAATAATTATGCTCTAACTGTCACTATTTTCCGCCATAACTAGGAAAATATCGACCGCACGAAAAATTGCAATAATAGAAATTATAGAAAATCACATTTTCAACAATTTTGGTTCATATACTTTTTGCCTAAATGTTGAAAATGGCGGAGACAATGACCAAAAACGGTTCTCGTTTAAAATCAAGATGGCGGCTAACGCAACGGCGAAATTCAGTCGAGATTTTAAATTTACACTACTATTGACCCCCCCTTAAAGATTAGAAAAATAAAATTTGGGGCAGCTTCTAATGCAAGGTTAGGCCTATTATTCGTCTAACCCGACTGGACTAACAAACAGTTCCATGAAACTACAAAACACGGATCAATCCCAGGATTATCATTGTTAGTTTAAAAACATTAAAATAGTTTGAACATTAATATAAAAATTACCCTACTTTCAAATTTTGTTAACATCCAACAAAAACAATAGACGAAACTTAGATAACTATGATATTCCCAAGGATAAAAGTTTAAAATATGGTAAACATGTAAAAACCATGACGTCATCACCGTCAAATCAGCAATGTTACCGGGTTGTTTATGTTCTGTGTACTGACAAATGACTGATATTAAACATATAATTATAAGGTATCGAAGTGAGTGTTATCGATGCCAAAATTAGTGATTTATAAGTGAAAATATAAAAAACCGTTATAGAGCTAAACTATAATAAATTAAATTATGTTGGTTAAACTGGTCTGTCACAAAATGACGTCATGGTCTATATAATTATTAAGGTATATAATCACAGGTTAACAAATCAACTCAAAATTTACAGTCATCAGATGTCAAATGTTGGCACTGTGCATTTTCTGCTGTACCATATCCAGCAAGATATCCGAGTACTGTTCCATGATGTTGATGACGTTGTTCGGGCCGCTGGGGCCCTTGGACACCAAGTCGTTGAGTTTCTTCACCGTGTCCGTTTGGTTGACGTCAGTGTTTCCGTTGTTCTGCTTCAATTCTTTGAGGATACAATCGTGGAGGATCTTATGGGTGCGGATCATCGACATTTTCACTTTGTCCATTCGGTCTATTTGAGATTCATTGCCGTCGTCCGCTTCGCTAAGACGGTCGTAGAGTTTGACGACTTTTTCTGCCGTGGAAGTTAGTTGATCGATGAGATCGTCGCAAACTTGGTTCGAAACTAAAAAATTGATAACTGGTTATTTGAGAAAAGACACTGAATATGCAATACATGCATGCAACAACAAATAATCGACATACATATAACCAGAACTGGTCTAAAAATTACAAATCTGATGGTCTACAGGGTGTTTCATTGGGAAAGTAACATACGTTAACTGTAGAAAGAGGACACTTAGGTAGGCGGTCTCACATAGTTAATGGGTCTTACCAAATACTATTGACTGTAATACATCCAACTCCCACAGAAATCTTGAAGCACGTTGCCACTAGCGCCACTGTCGGCTTGCGGTGAAACTACATTGTGACAACGTAAAATTTGACGTAAACATTCAAATTTCATTTTATAAATTTTTGAATAACGAGCTAATTTTGCTAAATTAAATTAAAATAAAAATAGTTCAAACACTTATACAAAAACAATAATAAAGCAATTTTATAAATGTAAGGTTAGATCGCTCTGGTTATCACCGTAGACCGCCTAGATGGCGCTATTTTTTTGCTTCCTCAAATGTAATGGGAAATGTCAAGAGTTGTATGTATTACAGTCCATAGTATTTGGTCTTATGTACTTCACTAATTACAAAGATACTGGGCGTTTTATCAATTTTGCCATTTTCTTATTTGATTCATAACTTTTTAACCACACTGTATATTTATTTTATATTTGGCATGCAAATATCCTTTAAGGTGTACAATAAATTAATTTATTTACAATTGTAAAAAATCCAGGTCCGGATTAAAAAATATTGGAAAAATGTTCCGACCCAAAAACAACACCCTGTACATTAAATTTTTTTAAAATGGATTTTTCAATTGAAAAGATAATGAAAAACTAAATTTAGTGGTATACTTTGAATTTTCGGCAAAATTATTTTTCTGGTCAAATTTTGAGTTTGAATTCTGAAATTATGTGAATTGCGAGAGCTGTAAGTAGAAAAAAATTTAAATACAACTTATAACTTGTTAACCGCACTGTGCATATATTTATTTTATATTTAACACGCGAATAGTCTTTTAGGTGTCCAATCAATTCATTTATTTACAATTATAAAAATCCAGGTCCGAATTAAAAAATATTGTAAAAATCTTAAAATTGTAAAAAATTCTGAAATTATGTCAATAGCGAGAGCTCTAAATAAAAAAATTAAAATGCCACTTAATTTTAATTGATACCATTATGTATTTAATCTAAATTGGTAAAATGTTAACATTTCAGTGTTTTTTTTTTAATATGTGCAACAAATAGTTTAAGTATAGCGAATATTCATCTTTAAATAATGAATAAATAATAAAGAGTCAATAAAAAACACATCACTTTAATCAACAAAGTATCTAAAAATTATAACAAAAAACAGCGAAAATTTGCAGCATAATAACTATTCAAAACTAAAGTACTTATTCAAAATTACCACCATCAAAAATTATTGTTATGTGTCAAAATATTAATATTTTACAATTTAGATTAAATAATGGTATTAATTAAAATTAAGTCATATTTTATTTTTTTTAACTTTGAGCTTCGCAATTCACATAATTTCAGAATTCAAATTCAAAATTTTACCAGAAAAATCATTTTGCCGAAAATTATGCCACTAAATTTAGTGTTTCATCCTCTTTTCAAGTGAAAAATCTATTTTAAAAAAATTTAATATACAGGGTGTTTTTTTTTGGGTCAGAACATGTATACAATATTTTTTAATCCGGACCTGGATTTTTTATAATTGTAAATAAATTAATTGATTAGACACCTAAAAGAATATTCGCGTGTTACATATGAAATAAATATACAGTGCGGTTGACAAGTTGTACGCTGCATTTCAATGTTTTTCTACATAGAGCTCTCGCAATTCACATAATTTCAGAATTCAAATTCAAAATTTTACCAGAAAAATCATTTTGCCGAAAATTCAAAGTATACCACTAAATTTAATTTTTCATCCTCTTTTCAACTGAAAAATCCATTAAAAAAAATAATGTACAGGGTGTTGTTTTTGGGTCGGAATATTTTTTAATCCGGACCTGGATTTTTCACAATTGTAAATAAATTAATTTATTGTACACCTGAAATGATATTTTGCGTGCCAAATATAAAATAAATATACAGTGTGGTTAAAAGTTATGAACCAATTAAGAAAATAGCAAAATAGATAAAACTCCCAGTATCTTTGTTATTAATGGAGTAATAAGACCCATTAAGTATGGTATCTTTGAGACCGCCGAAAGTGTACTCTTTCTACAGTTAACGTATGTTACTTTCCCAATGAAACACCCTGTATTATACTGACAAATATTATAAAATATAAGTAGGATATCGCAACACTGGAATATCTTCCCCATATAATGCGTAATGAACAACGATACGACCTACTTGGGACCGTACTTCAAGGTAAGCTGCATGAAAAAAGAGGTACACGAGGTAGAAGAATATCCTGACTTTATATGCTTCGAAAATTGTTTTAACTTGACCACTATTGAACCTTTTATAGCCATGTTAGTCTCCAACATAATCCACCATTAAGCCATTACTGTTTATTTGTAAAGAATTAACTGACGCGTGTCTAGCACATATTTTCAAACATACCTAGTTTGAAGTAGAAGAATTTTATTGCTGATTCAATAAAGACGATTTTGAAAACCAATGAATCCAATGTTCCTGATAGCCACTAAATCGAATTAAATTGTTTTTAAATGTCGATGAGATTTTATTTTTGTGCGAACCGTCTGTCCTGAAGCGCAATTGTTCAATCAAAATTGCAGCAGAAACAGAACAACGAATGACTGATTCAGCTTAAATGATATGTGAGAGAACAATATGAAACTGGAAGCTTTTATTATCAGAAACACAAACTAAAATATAGATTTTTACACATTTTTTACTTCGACTGTATCTACCGTTTAAATATCAAATGATAGCTCGTTTGACAAAAAAATTTACAGGTAATAAAGCCCGAGGTAGAAAAATACTTAATCTCTTTGCTTAAAACAGGTAAATGAGACTTATAACCAATACAATTTGACATTCTACAAACAGCAAATTATTAACCATAAATGACAGTTCTGCGGATCCCATACTTATCGACACTTATCAATAAGACAAATGTCAAATACCATATCACTTATAGATTTCAAAGAGTAGTTTATCCTCGTAGTCTTTACGTACTGCAACCTGAAAATCTTCTATGTATGCCTTATATCTTCGTGTCGGGTCTGAGAATTTGAGTCTGCGATCGTCTCTACTTAAGACAGAACATACTGGGCGGGTAAAACTCTCATACTCGACATGTCAGGTCCCAGAGTTAATAGGGAACGTCTTAAGGATATATAGGACCATAGGGCAGGTGTGAATAAGGTACAACCAAATAAAAATCCTTATGCCAACTGAGATGATATGAGGCCTGCAACTATATGATCAACTGTAGATTTGTTGATTTCACAACAGCAAATCACCACAATTGACTCATCGTATGGTAAGATTTATGTTGCGACTACTGCGCTCTGCAAACCAGAAATGTAACATAGAGGGAAAGTTTTGCCCTAGCTGACGAACATTGTAGGATTATAGCATTGTCACGGTATGGGCGCACTGTCGGGCACACTATGCCTGACAGCATTCCTCCTCAACTCGTGGGAGTGAAACGGATACAAGATAAAAACAGATAGCCCAGAAGAGGACTTGGAATTGAGACTTTTCTGAATAGAATCTACGATGACCAGGTCATCCTCACAGGATTTTAACGAAAATGATGCAGCCGTCTGGCTTCAACATTTTAGCAATAGCAGCTCATCGGTGAATAAAGTGAATAAACTTGTTGCACTGCAAAAAAGCTGCTGCTCGTACCAACCATGAAGAAAAAAAGGCTACAATGAGCTAAAAATCACAAAGATTGGACCATTGATGATTGGAAGCAAGTAAATATCCTTACTTGACATTATTTTTCTTTTATGTAGTTTAATGACCAATAGTAATAACCAATGAAGAAGTACTAGGATTCCATCTGGATTCCATCAAAATAAGAAAACTGCAATACTTGGGTCATATGTATAACACGTGGTGACAGATATGAATGGTTTGGATGCAGCTGAACTGAACTCTTTCGTGCTGTAGTGTCAAAAGTTAGAATAGCAATGATGATTGCCAGCCTTCGTCGCGGAGATGGCACGTAAAGAAGATATTGTCGAAAGTACTGCACAGAGTACGTAAGCAAAAAGGATTTTACATGTCCAGGAGTGGTTTCCGATTAAGAGTTTCACGTATATGCATCTTGTCACAAGGCAAAAACTGTTACAAAATTCCTCGCTAACACCAGGTAAAGATGCTCAACTGGCCGGGTAATTTTTCAGACTTAATTCCAATAGAAAATGTTTATTGTTTCAAAACTAATGACGAAAGAAATATCTAATGAAATTATGACCGCAAAGCTTTTGCTGAGCGAACACAGTATGGCATAGAAATGAAAAAATCCAACAAACTTCCAGAAATGCATAGAAATAATGCCAAGAAAGTGCTAAGGAGTTATTGCTGCAAAGAGCACTACTAAGGGCCGGTTGTTCGAACGCTAATCAACAATGATCACTATCAAATATTTAATTACTGTCACCAAAACTGTCAATGTCCACTTTTATTGGGTTGCTGAAAACATAATTAATTAAAATTATGAGATTAGTTAATCAATTAACATAACAATTATTAACATAATTGATTAAGTAATTTCATAATTGTAATCAATTATGTTTTCAGCAACCCACACAAAGTTGACATTGACAGTTGGTCACAGTAATTAAATATTTGATAATGATCATTGTTGATTAGCGTTCGAACAACCGGCCCTTAGTATTAGTATTTACTAAATTACAATTAAAATAAAAATCAACACAGGAAACCCTTTTATAACGAGCGATCCACAATTATTGGGATCAAAGCTAGCCGTGCAAAAAATTACATATGTCTTGTTTTAATCTGAATTTATATCATTGGTTTATCAATTAATTTTGATTTAACATTATAAAACGCAAAAAATCAGTCAAAACCTTCAACACAGAACTTAAATCAAAAATAAAAAGAATTAACAAAATTATAAGTAAAAATAATAAATAAAATCAAACAAAATTCTGTATATTATGTCCATCACCAACATCTCTACATAACCTAACTTTTCTTGTTAAGTTGACTTACCCTGCAAAGTTGACGTAAACTGGAAATTATATCTGAATTAAGAATAGACATGCACTGTATAGCTATCTCTGTCGTTCAGAGCCACCTATGGTGACAATAATTTTGGATCACACGTTAGTTCAAATACGGGTATACTATACCCGTATATACAGAGTGTCCAGAAACTCTACCGACAAACGAAGACCGGAAATTCCTCAGGTAATTTGAGGATAATTTAACACAATTCACCTAGTAAGAAAACGCTTAATAAGGGAGCTAGAGCTCTTTAAAGATGGCGTTTTGTAAATAGTTTTTTTAAATAGCTCCAGAACGCTTCTATTTAGAAAAACAAAAACTCGTGCGCCTATTTATCTTCCAAAGATACATCGATTCCATTAATTGCGAATTTCTAGTACCGGTCATAGGCGTCCGTTTTGGGTAGGACAACGGATATTTTATCATATAACTTATTTGTCTTTAACTCTTAAGCATTTCTGACACGGAATTATTAAATTGTGAGGTATTATAGAACTAAAAGGTAGGTACTCTTGCTTTAAGTCAGTAGGATGCACCGTTTTCTAGAAAAATCGATTTGAAAATTTTTCGTGTGTTGAATTTGAAAAAAAATTTTCACAAAAAAACTATTTAGAAAAACGAAAACTGGTACGTTTATTTATCTTCCAGAGATAACTCGATTTCCTTAATTGCGAAATTGTATTACCGGTCATATGCGTCCGTTTTGAGTAGGTCAACGGTTATTTTATCGCATACCTTTTTTTGTCTTTAATTTTTAAGCATTTTTGACACTTGATGATTAAGTTATGAGGTATTCTAGTACTAAAAGTTACTTACTTATACCTCTTCACTCCATGCGGAGCATAGAGCGTCAACTTTCTGCCTCCATTCTGCCCTATCCTTTGCACTAATCTTTATTTCTGTCCAGGTTTTCCCAATAGCATTAATTTCTTTGTCCACACTTCTTTTCCACGTTTCTACGGGTCTACCTGGTCTTCTCTTGCCATGTGGTGTGTATTCTAGGGCTTGCCTCGCTATGTCTGTATCAGGTCTTCTTAGTGTGTGCCCGATCCAACTCCATTTCCTTTTGCATATTGTCTTAGATATGTGCCTCGTTAGTTCTTGTCCATAATTCTTGGTTTGATATGCGGTTTGGCCAGTAAATGTTTAAAATCTTCCTTAGGCATTTATTTATAAACACTTGCATCTGTCCGATACATTTTCTTGACACTTTCCAAGTTTCTGCTCCGTATAATAACACAGTCTTCACGTTGCTGTTGAATAATCTTATCTTGGCTTTACTTGTCATCTGACAAGTTTTACGTCCTCCTCCGTCCCTCCTTTGTTGTTCAAAATACTGCCCAAGTAGTTAAATTTCTCTACCGTTTCTAATTCCGTGCCTCCCAGTGATATTCCCATTTCTCTTGGTGTATTTATTTTCATTATCTTAGTTGTACTAAAAGTTACTCTTGCTTTAAGTCGGTAAAATATACCGTTTTTATTTGAAACTTTTTTTCAAATTTTTTTAAAATTGAAAAAACGAAAAATTTTATAAATCGATTTTTCTAGAAAACGGTGCATTCTACTCAATTAAACAAGAGTACCTTTTAGTACTAGAATACCTCACAATTTAATATTCCAGTGTCAAAAATGCTTAAAAGTTAAAGACAAAAAAGTTATGAGATAAAATAACCGTTGCCCTACCCAAAACGGGCGTCCATGACCGGTACTAGAAATTTGTAATTAATGGAATCGATGTATCTCTAGTAGATAAATAAGCGTACCCGTTTTCGTTTTTCTAAATAGAAGCGTGCTGGAGATATTTAACAAAAACTAATTCCAAGACGCTATCTTCAAAGAGCTCTAGCTCCCTTAGGAAGCATTTTCGGACTAGGTGAATTGGGTTCAATTGTCTTAAAATTATCTGAGGAATCTCCTGTTTTCGTTTGTCGGTAGAGTTTCTGGACACCCTGTATAGTATATACAGGGTGTTAGTAAATAAGTATGAAAAATTTTAAGGGCTAATTCTACATGAAAAATTAATACCAGTTTGCTCTATAAACATATGTCCGCAAATGCTTAGTTTCGGAGATACGGGGTGTTGAATTTTTTATTTCAAACTGCCAATTTATTTATTGCTCTAAGACCAGTTGAGCTATGAAAATGAAATTTGGTGAGTTTTAGCAGGTAGTTATTAAGAATTGTTTGACATACAATTTAGAATTTTGTATTCATCATTGGCGCGCCTACGGGCAATGGTCTGAATTTTTTTAAAGAAAAAAATAGTACGCCACTGAGATATTTCGAATTAAAAATTAATTTTAAATTCCACGTCTAATTTATGATAAAAAACCTTTCTTGCCTTTTTTCGTATGATGCACCGTTTTTATGCAGAAAAATAAAACATCTTGGCGCGTATTTTTCATTTATTAATACATCATCAAGAACTATCCAATATAATAATACTAAACTAGAACAATAACAGAAAATATTACTAATAAGATTTCAACTAGGTGCAAAGCTGCAAGAAATGTTTAAAATGATCTCCTTTACAGATAACAGAATAATTTTATATTCATCATTGGCGCGCGTACGGGTAATGGTCTGAATTTTTTTAAGAAAAAAATAGTACGCCACTGAGATATGTCAAACTAAAAATCACTTTTGAATTCCTCGTTCAATTTACGACAAAAAATCTTTCTTTCCTTTTTTTCATGCGAGGCGCCGTTTTTACACAAAAAATAAAACATCTTAACGCTTACCAAATATTTGAGGTAGTTTCCATATGCATAGAAACAGTTCAAATACTTTGTAAACGTTAAGATGTTTAATTTTTTTGCATAAAAACGGCGCCGCGTATGAAAAAAGGCAAGAAAGATTTTTTGTCGTCAATTGAACGAAGAATTCAAAAATGATTTTTAGTTTGACATATCTCAGTGGCGTACTATTTTTTTCTTCATAAAATTCAGACCATTACCCGTACGCGCGCCAATGATGAATATAAAATTCTTCTCTTACCTGTAAAGGAGATCATTTTAAACATTTCTTGCAGCTTTGCACCTAGTTGAAATGGTATTAGTAATATTTTCTGTTATTGTTCTAGTTTAGTATTATTATATTGGATAGTTCTTGATGATGTATTAAGAAATGAAAAATATGCGCCAAGATGTTTTATTTTTTTGCATAAAAACGGTGCATCATATGAAAAAAAGGCAAGAAAGGTTTTTTATCATAAATTAGACCTGGAATTTAAAAATAATTTCTAATTCGAAATATCTCAGTGGCGTACTATTTTTTTCTTTAAACTAATTCAGACCATTGCCCGTAGGCGCGCCAATGATGAATACAAAATTCTTAATTGTATGTCATAAAATTCGTAATAACTACCTCTTAAAACTTACCAAATTTCATTTTCCTAGCTCAACTGGTCTTAGAGCAATAAATTGGCAGTTTGAAATAAAAATTTCAACACCCCGTATCTCCGAAACTAAGCATTTGCGGACATATGTTTATAGAACAAACTGGCATTAATTTTTCATGTAGAATTAGCCCTTAAAATTTTTCATACTTATTTACTAATACCCTGTACTACATATAGTAATGTATACACCATTATTTAAAAAAAAGTTAAATTTTCCGCTCTCTCGAAATTTGATCACCCACTGTATAGTACAAAAAAAATCAACCTTCAAATTGATTAGATATCGTTATAAACCGAGGCTTAAGATACACACCAAAAACTACCTGGAGTCTGTTATCTAACTATTTTTACACTTCAAACTACATGATGTCAATATATCTAAATAAACTATTAAATGATATTAGCATGCAGTGATTAAACCAACTTACTCTCCACCGATGAATAGCTTTCGTTTGACTCAAAGTCGTCGTTTGTTAAGAGTTCGTCGAAGTGAATAGTATGCCTTGCAGCTACAAAAAAATACAGTGCCAGTTACAGTAACGACAAGCTTATGGTTTGACTTAATACTACGAAAGCAAACAATGTGTTTTAAGCGTGTGAACTAAGCTAATTGGCAAAGCGGTTATTGTAGGGAGTATTTTTAAGTTTTAGCTTTTTTTAAAGATAAAACTCTTAAATTACTTACTCTTGATTATTACTTAGTTACTTATCTTTAAACTCCTTCTAATTTCTCTTTTAAATAATTTTTAAATATCGTACTATACTTTTTGGTCCATTTTTAAGCAGACTAGGAGTACAGATGATTGAAAAGATTGTTCACCCTATATTGAGTACAAAGTACACACACATTCTTTTTTTTTATCTAATTACAGACATTTGTTTCTGTAGAATGGTTGTATTTAAAACATTATAGCGGTCGTAGTTCAAATGCACAGTGGTATTGATTTTCTGGCATATAATGTAGAGGGCTCATACATATCGTGTCCATCCTGTAGTGGGAATTTGGTTGACAGACGTGACTTTCTGTCTCGGAATTAGTCTTTGATCTAGATTTAGTCCATGATCCCTAATATAGGACGAAACGTGTCATTATATGACACGAATACAAACTTTTACATAGGAGGAAGACGACCCTCCATACCTTCAAGAGAGTTATTGAAAAATAAATGTAGATGTTAAGTAATAAAATACTTTTTATACATTTGAGATAGTAATGTACTAATATATAATTGGTACATATACTGTAATTTAATAAAATGATTGATCGCTGTTCTATAATGAAAAAACTCATTGGTCATTGATTTCCCTTGACATCCTTATTAGTGAATTTTCTAATTTTCCTCTTTCGTTGCGTTCTTCTATGATTTTATGGCCATGTTAATAGGAAGGCAGTTGTTAAACAGTTATGTATGAAGGATATAATTAATCTATTCCTTTTTTTATATCTTAAAATTGGCTCTTTCTAGTCATAGTTTTTATCTAACAGTAGCAGATCAATATAATGTTACAACCCTCGCTTCCGTATACACTAACGGCCGGTTTCACAAAGTAAAGTTAACTTGTGGTTAAGAGATAACCTCAAAATTACCCCAAAATATGCGTTTCAGTTTCATAATTGTTACCCTTCTGGGTATACCCATAAGGGTAACCCACTCCAACCTCTGGTTAAAAATTCTGTGAGTTAACCATAATTCGCCGTTGACCTGAAACTAAAACGCATATTTTGGGGTAACCTCTGGTTATCTCTTAACCACAAGTTAACTTTACTTTGTGAAACCGGCCGTAATAGATTCTTCTTGTGTAAGTATAGGATTTGTTTGGCAAACATAGGTTGTCACTTGTCGTCTGTCATATTAAATAATTTATCTTTGTAGATATTTGAGGTGACTCGCACATTGATGTTAGTTGGATCATACACGAGTATTACACATAATCTTCCCTCTCCATATATTTATTTGTCCACTATTGAGTGAGCAATATGTTACTCCACTTATATTTCCATTTGATACATTCTGGTAGTTGTACATTCATGCAACCACCATTATAATTTACATTTTTTATAACCCAATTTATACGTTCACCAAGAATAGGCATATATTATATTAACATAGACAGAGTGTCATGTTGAGCGAAGTGACGACACCATCTTTTTTATCAGTGCTGTTTAACTCTTACATATAGTAAAGCTGCGATACTAGTCCTCCCCTGTCGTGCCTATACCCCCACTTAGTTTAATGTTAGTTTCTCGATACAATGTGCTAGAAAGAGATAGCATCAAACCAGTCCATGAGATCTTCTTGTCAGGAAGCGCGGAGGGTACGCTCAGTCTATGTTAATATTATAAGTCTACGTCACCATACAATAAAAATTTTTCTAATGAATATTATCAGTTCATATAATAAATTTCATATGTGTTAGATAACGTTACGTTATTGATATCCCACAATTTTGTTTATTTTATTATTCAATGAATGTTATCTTCGTTTCACATTATTTTAACTCAAAATCCATTTGATCAATAATTTAATTTTATAGTCAGTTTAAATATAATATAAATTTTATAGTAAATTTAGTTTATGTATTTAATACATAAATTTAACTAAAATATTAAAATAAGGGACCTTTATTTTATTTCTTATCATCAGTATCGTCATTCCTCAACCTCTTGCATCAACTGTTGGATATAGGTCTCCTCGATATTCTTCTATTGTTCTCTCTTGTGCCTTCTGTATCCAATTTCCCACTGTTTTTCTCAAGTCATCCATCCATCTTTTTGGTGGTCTACCTCGCTGTCTTTTATCTTCTCTAGGTTTCCATTCTATGAGCCCTTTGGTTCACCTATGCCTATTATCATTTAAACGAACTACATGTCCAGCCCACCTCCATTTTGCTTGTGCAATTTTTTCTATGACATCTGTCACCCTATTATATATAACGAGTTTATTACAGCTTTTGGCATTTCTCGTATCTTAGCTTTTAACACTTGCGATCATTCCAGTCATCTTCTTGTAGAGCCCTATCTTCCATTGGTCTTCCCCCTTCTTCCATTATTTAGGTACTTCTTGTCTCCACGATCTTCTTGGCCGTCCCTTTTTCCTGCGATTAGTGGGGATCCACTATAGCATTCTCCAAATCTATCACATAAATTATATATGTAAATGATAAGCAATCTATCAACCTTGTCTTAATGCCATCGTCATTAAAACATTTAATTTTTATTTACAGCATCAGCAGTTAGTTGATTGGTGTCTTCTAACCATCAGGGGCCATAGTCTTCCCGGAAAGTTAATTCTTTAAACATCGAGAATATGTCGTTTCAATTTATAATTTTAAACATTTAATAATATGTAATCTAAACTTATCCACTGCTTGGTGATGAGATTATTTAGCAAGTATGTACTTCACCACGTAAGCAAGTAAGCAATCTTAACCACGTTTTATTTTTGTTTTTGTGTAGACAGTTTCTTCAATGTGTACCATCGCTTTCGTGATCTTCCCACTGAGTGTCTTCCTATTGGGGAACCGTCTCTCACCGTCCTTACTCTCTTTGTTGTCATTCGGCTTATGTGGTCGTTCCATTCTACTTATATGTTTCTTACCCAGTTATTTAGGTCGTTTACCTTGCATCTCCGTCGTATATATGTACTTCTAGCTCTGTCCCATAGTGTCTTACCAACGATTTTTTGAAGGGTTTTTATCTCTGCTGTTTCTAGTATCCTTTTTGTTCTCTCTGTATCAGGTCATTGTTTCATTCAGGCAACCTGCAGCTCTGTTTGTTCTATTCACTTGATTTTACACTTTCTAAGGTTAAATATTTTGCCTGAAATCTCCGGAAATAATATCAAAATTGATTAGTACTGAGGATGTACCAAAATTTATCTTGCATGTAATTATTTCAACGTTTTTATTCGTTTTGCACGTGAATCTTCCTTATTATAGAACACGTATAATACAGAAAATAAGATAAAAGTACATCGGAAACTTGTTCAACTTTGGGGAGAGGATAAATTGTAGCCTCATGCATAAAAATGGATAAAAAGTAGGTACTAAATGAAAAACTTTAAATAAAAAATTTTCTACTGTTTGTAAACATGTCTACTTTTGGAAAATTTAAATTAAAAACAGTAACGTTGTGGTACAGCTACGATTGTAATAAAATCTTTTCCGTCATAAAACAAAATTAGATGAGGTATATTTGGCACAAAAAATAACAAAATTGCATGAAGTGTAAAGCGGCATTGCCGTGCGTGTTTTACACAACATTTTCTACATCTACATAAAATGTTAAAATTAAAATAAACATCAAAAATTTTACCAATAAAAACCAAAATTTTACCCATTAAAATGCCCTATGGGATAAATAGAAGTGTCAGTTTATATAAAATGATCATTATAAGTAAAACCCGAAAGCAAAAAAGCAGGTATACGAAATCTGTTCAAGAAATACAAGCTTCGAAAAGAAAACATCTATCTTGACACTTCCAATTTTCCTGTGGGTCAGTTTATTTGCTACATTTGTTATATAAACCATATTCCCCAAATTTTTATTCAAAACCAAAGCTACCAAAACTCCTTTCCCAAAGTTTGGACTTACTCCTGTTCTTCTCTTTGTTATTTAGATGCCTTCGAGGGGTAACGGTTGGACCATTTTCGAAGTTTATAGTCCTACTTCGTGGAGGGGCAGTGGGGGAGTCTTCGTCTGAAGTTGATATGTTATCAGTGACGCCCACTGTTATTAGATTACCTAAAAGCAAATTGTTTTTATATTATAACAGCTTAAAGCACTAAAGCAGCGATTGACAGAATACAATAAGGAAGTGGGTTATTTTATGCGTAAAAAAGAGTTTCGAAAGTGTTATGAAACACGACATTTAAGTTAAAACTTGTCGGTCTAACTTGTAGCTGATAGTACTTACTATAAAAAAAAATCATTTGACCAGTACAACTTCTGTATGTTTTTACAAAAAAATATACAAAAAAATCACTTCTTTCATTCCAAATTTATTTAGCTTTGAATAGTCTATGGACATTCCATCCTGCTGTTCTACCTTAACGTGGTGATTGGACTTGAGCCAGATAGACTACTGCCAGGAGAACACGCAAGTTCCGTTTGTATCATGCTCAAACGCTCATGGCAGGTGTGTGTCTAAAACGAATTGTCACATACAGGCACCACGATGTGGTGGTATGTAAGGTAAGTGTGGTGCTTTGTAGGTACAACAGTTTAATTTTTCCACACTGGTGGAATCCAAATGGACCATATTAATAAAAATAAGAAACAGAAGCCTCTACGCAGGACCCAAAATTAACAGAACCACTTTCAAAAAGGATTCCCAGCAGATTAAGGAAGAATTGCCCCAGAATCTACCTAAACACTGGTACAAAAACCAACATGAGAAGGCTACCACTCCGTACTCTTAGAGAAAATACCATAAAACGAGATACCTATATCGGCAATGTCTATCCGGAGCTCAAACAAAGTAAGTAAGCGTGCACAGTGTTAAAACTATTTAGATCAATATACCATGGAAACTTTCAACTAATTCACGAGGGAGAACAGACTGTGTCTGATTGTGTTCATGAAAACGACTGCGGCTGCTCTATTGGGGATCAAGATAACATTGTTCCCCAAGGACTAACTCATCAAAATAGAACCAATAAAATAAGCCATAAGCGATTAATCTCCATGTGCTTCTCGATATGAAGGAAGTGAAATCATGGTGGAGTACCTTAAGTTGTGCTCATGACGACGTGCCGACCCTCGCTCCCTGGTATCCCTCGTACTGCTCGTACCATATTTTATTATCGATCGCCAGATGCATTATTTTAAATGCGCGCGTTCACCAAAATTAAGAGTAGGATACTAGCGATACCATCCTTTGCTCTCCGTGGTGAGCAAACCCTAGGGTTTGTTTACTACGGAGACCAAAGGATGGTATCCTCGCCTATTCTGGTGAACACGCGCATTTAAAATAATGCATCTGGCGATCGAAAATATGGTACGAGCAGTACGAGGGATACCAGGGAGCGATGGTCGGCACCTCGTCATGAGCACAACTTGGGTTGAAGAAAAGTCTTTTAACATGAAAAATAACTTTCTGTGTGAAAAAATGGAGCGTACAGTTTTTAGGCTTAAGAGCTCACTAAATTCAAAGCAGTGCTCAATTCTGAGCTCCAAACCCACTGCTGGTGGACGATGCACAAGTGAATCCCTGGGTGGCCAAGGAGTCCGAAATAGAATTATAAAAACTGCAATGGAAGCCCTACTGTGGCAAGGAGAACTCTACGCAGGCTGAAAACACTAATGGATAACGCACTGCGAAAATCACTTACACGCATGAAACTGAAAGAGAATCTATTCTGACTGAAGAAACGTCACAGTGGCTAGAAGCTAGACATCAAAAAAGTAAGAGACTCCATTTTTAGGAAATGGGAGCTAATTATGGTCATGCCAAACCACTGAACTAGCAAACCAAATTAAAATTTAAACCTATAGATCACACCTGTGTAGCAAAGAAAATTCCTTAAAATCTGTAAATTAAAATCCAGAGCACAGGAGTTCTTAGTGAAGTTTAGTGAAAGGAGATAGTTTGGTGCAGAAGTCTCACAACCAATTGCCAGAAACATATTCCGCATGAGGTAAGACGAAGAAAATTTTATTGAGAATAGGAAATCATCAAAATTTAGTTTAAGTGTGTACGAACCTTCGGAACCTCTTCACTTTCGTTATCAATAGTGAATAATGGAATGCCGTTTACACGATTGAATGTGGATTGAAGATGGACCAAGTAATAGACGTTCGATTATAGTAACAAACGAGATGCAAATGTCAAGTAGATAGACAATAATAGATCAATATTATCGATATGCATACGAAATTAACTAAGGTTGTAGGTATTTTGATTTTTTCAGAAATATTGAGCACCTCTTTGAGAGCTGTGAGACCTTGTCTTGATGAAGGGGCTCTTTATGTTTGGTAGTGATCGCTAATTATATGAAGCACGATCGAGGGGAATTTAAGGATTATAAGCCTTTTTCGGCATTCAAGTATCTGCCTAGTTTATCCATCCAAAGCAGCCTCCATCATTGAGGAAAACTATGGAATTGAATCCCTTTACAGGTCATATTTCCGAAGATGAAAAGGAAATTTGTTCTATACAAGTAGTCAGCTAAACTGCGACAAAGTTTTGCAAAAGACAGAAAAATCAAGCGAATGATTGTGGGTGATGCGTCGAACAAAAACATTAAGCATGTGTTGAAGCAAGGCCTTGGCCCAAAAGAGGTTTGACAGCAGGAGCTAAAACCTATCGGAAAATCACATGGATATAGGGTATACATAAAATATCTTTTAGGTCCCAATGTGGAAAAGTCTATGAGGCCCATTGATCCCTTTATTAACAATTTAAATCTACAACGGATTTAGTACGTCGCGAAACACTAACTACAGCTGGGAAACAAGTCATTGTACCCATAAACTGTGATTCCAAATGCTGAAAATGTAGTTATGAATTAAAAAAAGGGATTTTCATGTTTACAATAAATTGTTTTCTTATACAATCGTAGAGTCGAAATACGCAGGTGTAATGGTTGTATTGTTACTCATGGCTCAGATACAAGTGAGCCATATGCGACGTTCTTTTGGCAATGAAAGTGAAAAAGAATGCGTATATTGAAAATGCTAAATCGTTTTGCACTTCGTCAATTTTATCGCTGTAAAGCAGATTCTTCTTTTTCAAGTATGTATTAAAATATAAATTGACTTCAGAGTTTATAACAATCAATGCATAAAATTTGTTAATGAATAAACAGTAAGAATATACTTGAAATAATCAAAATGTAAAAATACATTCAAAAAGTACATAATTCTGCGATTAACGTCTATTAGTCTCAAAATGTATAGTAAGAAGATAGAGAATCACACTGGTTTACAAATCACATCTGTTTGAGTACAAAATGCGAAATGACGGTCAGTATACGTAACGTTATATTTACATATATTAGTTTTTAACTACCACATTTCAAAAAAGTATCGTTTATAGATACCGGCATTTTATAGATACCATATTGTATTCGGCATTTTGTCTTTTCCGAAAATGGCAGATTAATAATCATAGATCTTAAAAAGCCCTTAAATTATTAAACTTCAAAAGAAATTATGCATTTTAATTAGTAGGTATTTTCAATTCTTTCCCTCATATTGGATCCGCCATTTTGTTTTTCAAAAAAATGATTTCAGATCCGTAGTCGACGATGCCAAAAACCCTTACGTACGAAAGTAATACCAAAGTGTATGAACAATATACGCGTTTAAAGGTCCATGACCACGTTTTCAACATTTGGAACCATAGTGCAATATCAGGTACTCAAATATTTTAGATTTCAGTTACAGGTACCCATACAGGGTGTTTCATTAACAATTGTCCATATCGTAACTCACAAAATACGAAGATTTAACCCAAAACACTTAAAAAAAATATTCTTCGTTATCGAGATATAAAGTGTTTTATTATAAATGTTCTCAAATAATTTTAGCCCATTGTTTTAATACCTTTAGCACCTTTTAATAGTTTTTGTTTAAACTTGGCACACAGTTTATACATGCTAGGATACTTTTACTAGTGTTAAAAGATAGTTTTCCGCTGTTACCAGGGGCGTGCTGTAGGGATATACAGGGTCAGTCACCACTAACGCGACGGAAGATTACAGCGAAATGGTAAAAGATTTGAAAAAACGTTTTAATTAGTGGTTTGTAAGTTGATAAAATCTACATTTTAAAATTATTTTGAAATATACAGGGTGTCCCAATAAATGGCGGCGTATCAAAGTTATATTTTTTCTTATGGAACACCCTACATTTTATTGCATTTTTTAATTGTCCGCAAAAAATAAAGTATAGTTTCATAAGGCTTCCCTATACCTATGTACAGAGTGTTCTGAGTTATGGTGACTTTTCTTAAAATGCAAAGTTTTGAAAGAAGGCTTATTCTCAAGTTATTTAAGAAATTATAAAAAAAATACTTTTACATCTAAATATTTGGAAATCGGTTGAATGTATTTCATGATTAATTGTTACACATTTATTTACAGGGTGTTCAAAATTTACAGTTTTATTATTGGATTATTCAATGTGTCATGTGATTCTTATTTTAAATGGAACACCATGTATATTAATAAATAATTATACTAAACAAATCTACCTAATGGTATATGGATGTCCTATACCTAGGTGTCATAGTTTTTGCGTAATTTACAATTATTAAAATCCTTAATCTGTAAATCGATTTTAAAACAAAAGATGTAGTTAATTAATGGCATTGTATGACATTGTTATTTTATGACAGTACGGTCTGGTATTTTATTAACATTTATTTACAGGGTGCTCAAAATTTACAGTTTCATTATTGGATTATTTAATGTGTCACGTGATGCTTATTTTAAATAAAACACCATGTATGTTAATAAATTATTATACTAAACACAGGTTTCTCTTTCGAATGGTATAGGGATGTTCCATAACTAGGAGTCATAGTTGTTGCGTAATTTACAATTTTCAACGGTAAATTGATTTTAAAAATAATATTTATACACTCTCGATTTTTAAACTGTACGAAATAAATGTTTGTTTACTGTATCATAATGAAATGAAAATTATGTCTTTTTACTAGACCATTATTATGAAAAGTAGGTAGATTGGTCTGTATACAATACATTTAAAAAAAATCAGGATCTGCTCCAAAGTCTAAAGACCATAAACGATAAGTTAAATATTTATCATAATCCTGTTCGCTCTAATATTGGTGTAGTTGAGTTTTATACGGATAATAGTGGTTTCTCTTAAGTATTCTAACAGTCGTTTGACTGATTTACCCGAAATTTTTTCTTTACTAGTATTTGGGTTTTCCGTAACAGAAAGCAGGACATCAAGTTCCTTGACGTGATCACAAATAACTGGTTTATTTTTATTTAACTTTCCGAAATTTCTCAAAAACGTCCTTTTTTGGGTGTCTTCTATCAGGATACCTACTTTTGAGTGTAAACTTTAGAAAGTAGATACAATTTTGCAAAGACTCCCCAATGCAAAGTACCATGTCTACTCTTTCGTAGATAACGTGGTTTATATTTTTGATAATTACCAGACCGTACTGTCATAAAATGACGATGTCATACAATGAGATACATATTTTGTTTTAAAATCGATTTACAGATTAAGAATTTAAATAATTGTAAATTACGCAAAAACTATTAGACCTAGGTATAGGACATCCCTATACCATTCGAAAGAGGTATAGGGTATAGATTTAATATAATTAATAATTAATATACATGGTGTTCCATTTAAAATAAGCATTATATGACACATTGAATAATCCAATAATGAAACTGTAAATGTTGAACACCCTGTAAATAAATGTGTAATAATTAATCATGGAATACATTCAACCAATATCCAACTATTTAGATGTAAAAGTATTTTTTTTTATAATTTCTTAAATAACTTGAGAATAAGCCTTCTTTTAAAACTTTACATTTTAAGAAAAGTCAACATAACTCAGAACACTCTGTACATAGGTATAGGGAAGCCTTATGAAACTATACCTTATTTTTTGCGGATAATTAAAAAATGCAATAAAATACAGGGTGTTCCATAAGAAAAAATATAACTTTGATACGCCGCCATTTATTGGGACACCCTGTATATTTCAAAATAATTTTAAAATGGAGATTTTATTAACTTACAAACCACTAATTAAAAAATGTTTTCAAATATTTTACCATTTCGTTGAAATCTTCCGTCGCGTTAGTGGTGACTCACCCTGTATACTTCATTTTCGCCCCTTTTCCCCCGCACAATTTACGCCACTGTCGTAATAATTATTTCAGCATGTTTTTTGATTCCTTGTTACTTTTTACATACTATCATCCTTGTGTCTCATTGCGATAAAGTAGGTAGTTTTCAAGTTATTTGCGTTTAAAGATAATGGATTCCATAAGACTATGTATTTTAAATAACATTCAATAAGATTATTTGTTTAAAATACATAATCTTATTGAATCCATTACATTAAAATGCAAATAACTTGAAAACTACTTACTCTATCGCATTGAGACAAAAGTATGATATTTACGTAAAAACTAACGAAGAATAAAAAAAACATGATGAAATAATTATTACGACAGTGGTGTAAATTGTGAGGGGGGAAAAGGGGCGAAAATGAAGTGTATTATCCCTACAACACGCCTCTGGTAATAGCGGAAAATTATCTTTTAACACTAGTAAAAGTATCCTAACATGTGTAAACTGTGTATCAATTTTGAACAAAAAATTATAAAAGGTGCTTTAACAATGGGTTAAAATCATTTTAGAACATTTGTAATAAAACACTCTGTATATCGGTAAGGAAGAATATTTTATTTAAGTGTTTTGGGTTTTTTTTTTTTTTTTTTTTTTTTTTTTTTTATTTAATGGCATAGACATTAGTCATTCAGCCAGTTGCAATAAACAAAATACAATCCTAATCCTAATACAAAATAAACAGAAACAATATAGTAACACAATAAATAATACAATACAATAATAATACAATAAAAACAATAATGGAACTCTGATAAAGTGATAAAACATTTATGACAAAAAAAAAGATGCAAATCTGAACTTAAATCATAAAAAATCTCATGCCCGCGTACAAGTGTTTTGGGTTAAATCTTCGTATTTTGTATTAAGGTTTCTCCAGTTACGATATGGACAATAACGAAACATCCTGTTTATTAGCATAAATATATCACATCCCATAAGATAAAATGCAATGCAGACCCAAGCATAAGTATACCTAGATGAAGTGAAGCACCCAAGCACGAAATCGACCAGAATGGTGTAGAATCCCAAGACATTTGTTCTTAAGAATTATAATAGTCAGAGATTCCCATCTAAAAAAAAAGAGTGACATACATACCTAGCACCTAGATACCTAGATATTGAAGCACATACCCAGCATTCAGTAAATTTCCAGAGATATTTAACTTTGTAACAAAATATCTCAAAGCATTTGATCAATAAGTTGACCAAATTCTTCCACTTTTAAAAGACATTTACTACTGTTACTTACTTGCAGAATAAGAGTGTTTCTTTCGACTTTGCAAAGACTTATTGCTGATCTTGTTGTGAGAACTAATGGTAGGTCTCATTAATCTGGAAACCTTCTTCTCCTGAGCGTCCGGATCTGAATCGGATTGATTTAAAACGGTGCTAGATCTGCTGCGCGTTATCGAATTGTTCTTGGCGTACCTCGAGTTATTTCTGGCTACGCCGTTGGTGCTCTTCTTTCCTGTAACTGGATGGGTGTCGTTGTTAATCACTGGGAGTGGATTAGAACGGTTTGGGATGGTATAGGGGTCAAGCTTGCGAAAAATTTTCGTAAATTTAAAAACACTGAAGAAATCTGTGGCTTCATTCAGCTTTTTTTATACAGGGTGTCCCAAAAGTGGCAGGACGGTCGAATATTTCGCAAAATGAAACTGAAAAATATGTTTTCAATATTTTTCAAAAATCTATCGAGTGACACCAAAACACGATCTGGAGACCCAACTGGATCTGGATCCACCCCTGGGGGTGGGGTGGGGGTAACTTTAAAATCTTAAATATAAACAACCATTTTTTTTATGGCAGATCTGGATTCCTTACGTAAAAATAAGCAACTTTTATTCGAGACATTTTCTCAAATTATAGATAGATGGCGCTATAATCGAAAAAACGATTTAGCGTGATAGACCATAGATCTACCATAGGTAAATTATAGAAACGGTCTAATATCTCGAGAAACAGACTTCCAAATGAAAAACCACAAAATAAGTGTTCAATATTTGTCAAAAACCTATCGAATAACACCCAACACGATCCTCCTCTCCATCCCCTGGAGGTAGGGTAGGGGGTAACTTTAAAATCTTAAATACGAACCCCCGTTTTTTATTGCAGGATGTGGAGTGAGGGTCGTGTTTGGTCTCATTCGATGTTTTTGAAAAATATTAAACCCGTGTTTTTTTGGTTTTTCATTTGGAAGTGTATTTCTCGAGATATTAGACCGTTTCTATAATTTGTCTAGGGTATCACGATAAATCGTTTTCTCCGCTTATAGCGCCATCTATTCACAATTCTAGAAAATGTCTCGATTAAAAGTTCTGAAATCCAAATCTGCAATAAAAAATGTGGGTTCCTATTTAAGATTTTAACGATACCCCATCCCACCTCGAGGGGCTGGAGTGGAGGGGTCGTGTTTGGTGACACTTGATAGATTTTTGAAAAATATTGAAGACGTATTTTTCAGTTTTCGATCCGATGTTCATTTCCCGAAATTTTCGACCGTTCCGCTACTTTTGGGATACCCTATAAAATATTTTTTATTTTAAACATTTAGTTTTAGGAAAAAGTTTTTTGCAAGTTGTTTGAAAAAAGAATATTAGTAATGTTAAAGATAATAATAATTGAAACTTAGTACTATTTAAAAAACACGCAACATGCGAAACACATATAATAAAAAGCAGCCGTATACATATCGTCTTTGAAATTGAGAACAGTAAATCACAATAATATATAATGTAAATCTGTAAAATTGAACTCGTGTGCACCAATTCTAAGAAAAAGTGTTCTT
The DNA here is from genome assembly GCF_917563875.1 of Diabrotica virgifera virgifera. NCBI lineage: Eukaryota > Metazoa > Arthropoda > Insecta > Coleoptera > Chrysomelidae > Diabrotica > Diabrotica virgifera. The sequence goes on along the minus strand of NC_065445.1, from coordinate 232,135,720 downwards.
ATAATGCACACTTTTATTACCTTAGTTTTATATAAATGTGGAACTTAAATTTGTCTATGCCAAATGACAAAGGCTCATTTGACTTGTGTATTAAAAACAACAGGCTTCTACAGTTTGCCAGTGAAAGCAATTTAGTGATAACAAATACACTTTATAAACACCTCCTAAGAAGGCTATCAAAAATGAACTGCAGAAGCTGATACACAAAGTACCTAACAAATATGAGAAGACACAAATAAGACATTAAAAGGAATAAAAAGCTGGATTAAACTGGACGTTCAATGGAAAAAAGGACACACAAAGAAAAATCATTGGATGTCAGGGAAACCTTAGAATTAGTGGAAGAAAGAACACTTAAAGATTTATGCTACAATGCTCAAGAAATAGAGGAGCTAAGCAGGAAAATAAAATGTACGTGCATCATAGAAAACACAAGCATAATAAATAACGTATTAAGAAATGGAGCAAAATGCAAATCGCCATGAAATCTATGAACTATATGTTTAATAGACTAAAGCGATCTAGACAAGAAACTAAGAAGCAACCAAGCAGGCTTTCGCGCTAAACGCTCCGCTATCGACCACATTTTGTACTCTAAGAATTATAAATATAATGTTTATTGACTTTGAAAAGGCCTTCACTAATATAAAGGAAGAACACATGTAGAAACTATGTATATGGGCTACCGATGAAATACATTAACCTAATTAGATTATTTTACAAGGGATATAGAGCTAGACTGGAACATGCAGGAGAAATGGTAGAAGATATGACCATACAAAGCGGAGTTAAACAAGGGGGCGTACTGTCTCCGACACTATTCCTAATTATAAAGGATTGTATCATGAAGAAAGTAAGCAATAAACAACAGTTATTAGGTGGAACTTGAATAAGCAGTTGGAGGACTTGGAGTTCGCAGACGACATTAAATTTGTCTTCTAACTGAACATACCCACCATATGCAGAAGATCGACAAGCTTGCAAAATATTTTAACGTAATGTGCCTTAAACGTAAAAAATGAAACGCTTATAAAAAAATGGCCAAGAAACTAAAATTAAAATAAATGGAAGACAAATACAGGAAGTAGTACATATATGGAATCAATTAACAAAAAAGGCGGTGGTAGATAAAATGCAGAAAAAAGAATAGTAAAGGCATGCATAACTCTTTAAAGAAAATCTGAAACACACGGGATATATCAGAATTAACCAAAATCAAAATATTTAACAGCTGTATTATGAGTATATTAAGTATTGTATGGCAGATAATCTTAGAGAGAAGAAGAAACAACTACCAAAAAATTACAAACCTTTATAAATCAATCGTTGAGAAAAACCCTAAAAATATAGAGGTCTGATAAAATATCAAACGTATAACCGGTATAACTATGGAGAAGAACAAAACAAGAGAAAACAAAAGTCACGATTAAAAGAAGGATATGGAAATGGAATGAATATACTCTAAGATAATATAACCAGATAGGCACTCGAATACCAGCCAAACGAAAGAAGACGAAGAAGGAGACCCGATAATAGCTGGAAGAAAGTTATTACCTATTGTGATATTATATAAACAAGGAATTTCATAAGATTGGAGAAAGGCAACAACAAAACATCACAAGCAATTCAGAAAAACTCACAAGAAGGGATTTAAAGATGACAGCAATACCATAATATGTAAAGTGTTTATCGAAAAATTTAAAAATGATAGGAAGTAAGTAAACATCAAAACATTCAAAACAACCACTATGCTGACATCTGTCTAAAACCAAACCCAGCAATACACGCGAGAGATCAAAGAACTGTATTCATAAAACGCAATGAGCACAGAATCCAATGGAAAGATACAACAATAATCAAATCATGAAATAAACCGACATGAAAAAGACAAATATCAATTATTGAAGGAAAATGCGTAGCAAACTCATCAACAGACTGTAAGGCTCTTATTGCCAATACTAAAAGAAGAAGTCAGCAGCAATAACATACCAACAATACTAACATTAGCGGATTAATAGAAAGTCGAGACACATCATCTACAATAATTATAAATAATACATATACAACACACGATACATAACCATGTAATACATAAACACATAATATACAAACAGAAGAATTGAATATCATTCTGATAGTTAAAACACCATCCTCAGAATTTTTAACCAGATGGCTATTGGTCTGTAAGATTGAGGCCAAAGCAAGTCACCTGTAAGTTTGAAAAACAACCGCTAAACAAATTTTGGTTATTTGCTCTGAACTTCGCTGGTATCGCCAACTAGCGGATTACTAATGCAACTGTTGCCGGAAATTTTTAAATGTATTATTTAATTTTTATCCTGTAATATTTACAACGCAAAAAGTAATTAAATTATAATCGATGGTTAATATCAGTAAGTACAAAATTTATGATTCATTATGATTATTTTTTTAAGATCTTGCTAATCATTTTGACGTTCTATTGATGATATATTAGTTTCCTTCTTTCTTACTTCGGATACTTTCACAATTACCTTGTAGATGGAGCTTAGATTATAGATTAATTATACAGTGATGAGCGCGCTAATAACCGGCAAAATAACGCAAAAGATGAAAAACATAATACTTGCGAAACAAAAAGAGATGAAACTAGTGGAGGTTGAAATTATCGTTATAAACGTATAAAATTAACATTACATTACATAGTTTACCACCTTTAGACGTATGACATCAGAGGAGTATGAAAACTGTCACTGTGACAGTAGAATTTTATAAACTACTCATGTCACAGATGTATAAATGTTCGAAACTATGTAATGTACCTAATATTAATTATTTATGCATTTATAACGATAACTTCCACCTCCACTAGTTTCATCTCTTTTTATTTCGCAATGTATTATGTTTTCCATCTTTTGCGTTATTCTGCCGGTTATTAAAGCGCTCATCACTGTATTAAGAAATGTTAAAAAACCAAATTTAAATTTTTTAAAACGTAAGTATATTTAAGGTAAAAATATATACCACAGCTTTGGCCAACTAATATTTTTCCTATTAATGTTTTTAATCTCAAGGAATTAATCACTTCGACATTTGTCAAATTTCCAGCAAAGTTTCACTGACTTGTCACTACTGGCGCTCACGAACTTTTAAATATCCCCTCAAACAACAATAATTTTATCCCCTTTTAAACGTCAAACAACAATAATTATAAAATTTAATTTTAATTACAATCAATTGTGTCAAACATAATATTTAAAATATAATATTATGTTTTCTTATCTAAAATTTCATTTATGTGATATTACTGTAACTCATAAAAACTATATGCATACTTTTCTAGCTAGAGGCTCACTTACCTTGTTCGATTTTCCTCTTTGGAATCGCTGAAGTTTGTATACTTAAGTCGCTCAAGCTGCAAGACCTACGCAAACTGCTATCTGGGGAACTTTCGTCCAAATAGACTGAAACAACATGCGGAAAAACAAAAATAAAAAATGCCCATACTACTAAGCTACAACTCGGCAAATCAATTAATAATAAATATTGTCTCTAAAATGGTTAACAAGTAAATATTATATTTGGTATTTATTTTATGAAAAACAAAATCTACGAAAAACAAAATTTATTTAAACAATCACATCTCAAACCTAATATAGAATATTCCTTGTCGTTTAGTGCATTATTTCCTTATTCTTTTGTTACACTGTTACAGAACGTACTTTTTATGAAAATAAACTAAAATTTAGAAAAGGCTTTAGTACAAAACAGGCATTATTAATTGTATAAACACTCATAGAACGGTGTTGAGATGTTAACTGCCGTATCTACGTGGCTGTTCCGAAAGTACTTAGCCTCTCTGCCTGATGGCGCCACTATCGCAAGAGAAATCTACTATCCTGTAATCCATTCTTGTAGACGACCTATGTCAAAATCTCATCCTAATCGGACTCTTAGTTTTGTTTTGACCGCGTGTGGAAGGGGACGTGTCTGGGGATTTTAGAAAAATGATAAAAGAGCAATATCAGTGGGTGATTTGATTCTTATTTCTGGTAGGAAAAAATCGCGCAGCAAAATCAAAGAGCGCCTGAATGATTTCCACGGTGACTCTTATCCTTCGATGGCGACTGTCAAAAATTGGTGTAGCGGGTAACAACATGGTCACACATCGGTTTTTAATAAGTCGCGCTCGGGTGCCCCGAAAACGGCTACCACGGAGGATAACGTTAAAGAAATCCACAACCTCGTATTGGTGGACCACCAACTGAAGGTGTGCGAGATAACTGAGACTGTAGGCATCTCAAAATATCGCGTGGGTCATATCCTGCATAAAATTTTGGCCATAAAAAAGCTGTCGGCGCGATGAGTGCCGTGTTTGCTCACTCCGGCCAATAAGCGCAACGAAGACACCACCTCAGAGACCTGTCCGAGACTATTTAAGTGTAATCAAAAGGAGTTTCTGCGATGTTTCATAACAGTAGACATCACTCTGCGAACTTGTCCTAAAAAGGGCAAAGACTGTCCAATCGGCCCAAAAGGTGATAGCCACCATTTTCTGGAATGCACAAGGTATGATCTATATCAAATTCCTGGAAAAGGGCAAAACGGTCACAGGGCTTTACTATGCTGCATCATTGGGCCTATAGACCAGTAAGGATCTGTTTTCAGGTGGATGTGAGAGGTGGCATTCAGATTTTTGCGGATAAAGTTAGGTGATAACTTCATTAATAATAATTGATTTATGCTCCTTCTCAAATATGCCCGGAACATTAATAAAAAAAATAAAATATTTAAAAATTTCAAAAAATTTCGTTTTTTTCTACTTTTTTTGCTTATAACTTAAAAACTATTCATTTTAGAACAAAGTACTATAGAAATAAAACAAAGATAATTAAATTTTCTATCAGATGCGATTAGTTAAAAATGTCTTAATTTATCATCCTTGCTTCAAAATAGCAATAAATATAAAATAAGGGGGCAAAACAAGCCTGTCCTTATTCAATGATTTTCCATCACTTAGGTTACACTTGGAACCTTCCTAATTCGCTTAGAAAATGTTTGTAATGTGCTAAAACCGTACACCAAATTTCATTAAAATTGACTTACTAGATTTTGCATAATAATTTTGCAATCTAAACTTTTATTTAAAAATTAAAAATTTTTAAAATCTTGCACAACAACAACTAGAACATACAAAGATTTGTCAATTTTTTTACATATAAAGAAGTACTCTACCTATATAATGCACTTTACAGAATTGAAATCGGATTATTTAACAGCCTCAGCAATGTTTTAAAGTTATAAACAATTTTTTGGCTATAAACAAATTAGTGCTGTGGCCAGGAGGGGGGTGTTACGGGCTCCTTTATTTAGATGGACTTACCCAAGTTTTTTTTATGTATTTTGACCCGTAGAACACGAATTTTCTGGGTAACAGTTGATCCGGATGTCGATAAGATTGTTATAAACAAAAGACTTAAGGAATTACATAACATCGATTTTTCGCAAAATAAAACATTTTTTTGTATTTCTTGGATAATTCTAAGCAAAAAATGTTCTCACAAGTTTTTTCGTAGGATGCATAGTTTTCAAGATAAACGCGGTGGAACTTTCAAAAAATCGAGAAATTGCAATTTTTGAACGCGAATAAAGTTTGATTAAAAAATAAAATAGCAATTCTGCTGACAGCATTTGAAAGTTTAAGTCAAATTATACCGGTTTTAATTATTTGCATTGCTAAAAATTAATTTTTTTATTATTAAACAAAGCTATTTGTTTATAAGCCAAAAAATTGTTTATAAATTTAAAACATTGCTGGTGCCCCTTAAATAATCCGATTTTAATTCTGTAAAGTGTATTAGATAGGTAGAGCACCTCTTTATATGTAAAAAAATTAGCCAACTTCTAAATGGTCTACTTTTTGTTCAGAAAGATTTTAAAAACTTTGAACTTTTTTAAAAACATTTAGATTGCAAATTTATTATGCAAAATTTATTAGGTCGATTTTAATGAAATTTGGTACACGATTTAAGTATGTTACAAAGAATTTCCTAAGTGAGTTACTAAAGTTCTAAGTGCCACCAAAGTGGTTAAAAAATATTGAATAACAACAGACTTATTTTGCCCCCTTATTTTGTATTTATTGCTATATTGCAGAAAAGGTAATACCTTAAGACATTTTTTACCAGTCGTATGTCATACAAAATTCAATCATCTTTATTTTATTTCTCTACGACTTTGTTCCAAAACGAATGTTTTAAAGTTATAAGCAAAGAAAGCAGAAAAAAATCAATGTTTTTTGAAATTTTTAAATATTTTAATTTTTTTATTAATGTTCCGGGCATATTTGAGAAGGAGCATAAGTCAATTATTATTACTGAAGGTGTCACCTAACTTTATCTGCAAAAATCCGAATGCCACCTCACACATCCAAAAATAGACGTTTTTTCGCAGATCCTTACTGGTCTACTATTTGACGCCGAATTGTAGAAAAAACAGCTCCAATTGGGGAAGAAAAAAGTACTCTTCCACCATGAAAACGCACCGGCTCACACTTCCCCCGTTACCGTGGCCAAATTGATCGAGTTGGGCTACGTATTGCTATCCCATTCAGCGTATTCTCCAGATTTGGCCGTGCACGACTTATTTTTGTTTCCAAACTTAAAAAAGTCACTCGGCGGACAGAAATTTAAGTCGCATGAGGAATTCATTACCGCTACGGAAGCCTACTTTTCAGACCTCTAGAAAACTAATTTTCCAGACGGGTTAAAGAAGGTGAAGCGTATCTGTAGCCCGATCAGGGAACACAGAATTTTACGAAAATTTCCAAAAAAATAAAGTAAGGATGCAAATTTGGGAATAGGTACATGAAATTGTCTATTATTATACCGGGTGTCCACTTATATTTTCCCCCATTTTAACTGCCTATAACTACATACCTAAATAACATAACTATGCAAAATGATATTATGTTATGTGATTTCCATATTACATCTCTCATTTTAAAAGTTAATTGCTCAGTCATTTGACAACCGATTTTAAAAATTTTTATATCGCTAGATAGACAAATGACCGTTTTTTCAAGTTACAAAAAAATATACTGGGTGTTTTAATAAAAAAAGTCAACAACGTTTTTTTTTCAAAAATCCGCCATTTTTTATTTAGAAGCGATAAAAAAATGGTCATTTGCCTAAAAACTTGCAAAAACGGCCATTTACCTATCCAGTGATATAAAATTTATTAAAATTGATTGTCAAATGACTGAGCAATTAATTTTTAAAATGAGAGATGCAATGTGGAAATCACATAACATAATATCAATTTGCTTAGTTATGTTATTTAGGTACGTGATATCCACGTTGCACCTCTCATTTTAAAAATTCATAACTCCGTGATTTGACAACCGATTTTAAAAAACTTTATATCGCTGGATACGTGAATGATCTTTCTTTCAATTTACAAAAAAATATACTGGATGTTCCATTAAAAAACAATCAGCAACGTTTTTTTAAAAAATCCGCCATTTTTTTTCGTATTTGAAAGCGATATAAAAAATGCAATCCATTCAGACAAAACTTTTACTAAAATAAAACACTTCAGCGAAAACCGCATATTTCTATCTTGAGCCGTTTAGAAGTTATGGGCAGTTAAAATGGGGGGGGGGGAAATATAAGTGGACACCCGGTATAAGAAAAAGTTTGCAATTCTACATCCCCTCCATTTTACAAAAATTGGAAAATACGGGATGAAAAATATTTTCTCAGGAGTGAAAACGTTCAAACGTTTGAACGTGATACGTTCAAACGTTTGAACGTGATACGTTCAAACTAGGCCCGGAATTGGATAAAATGACTAATTCTAAGCAACTTTTGTTCTATAGAGCTTTTTCACTAAGTCAATACTTTTCGAGTTATTTGCGAGTGAATATGTTCATTTTTAACAAAAAAAACACATGTTTTTGGACGGTTTTTCGCAGATAACTCAAAAAGTAAGTATGTAATCTAGGGAAAAAAATATTCTTAGTAAAAATATAGCTTATAAAAAATTTAAAGAAATGGTGTATGCGTGAGGTCTGCAAACCCAGTAGAAGCAGAGTTGTAGCTAATGAAAAGTAGGTTCTTCTTCGTCAAATTCCAAATCGAATATTTCATTGTGAAATAACCAAAAAAACAGAGCACTTTTCGAGGAAAATTCATGACAACTTTTTTAAAGAGTTTAAAAAAATGTTTATTTTTGTTTTTTAAAAAAGTTCTAACATTAAAAATAAGTGGAGTTACGCTCAAAATATTGTTGGTCCTTTTTATTATTTGGTACAAAAATCGCGAAAATCACCCCCTAGTTAGATCCCAAATAAAATTAATCGTTACCGCTTCACAAGTTACTTTACTTATGAATTGTTTATATTATCTATAAGTTTCATTGGTTCAAAGTGCTTATTTTTGGAAAAAATTGGGTTTAAAATAAAACTTTTTTTTTATTTTGAAAAAAAATGGAATTGTTCATGGAATTAACTTAAAAATTATTAGTAATACCAAAAATCTTAAAGAGTAATAAAATGTAATAAGTTTTGCTTTTCTGAATATTTTTGCTTTTTTGTTTTCTTGTTGGACAAAAATTGGTTATGCTATGGCTGATCAAAATTTGCCTAAACTCGTGATTAGTTACTCGTTCAAGCCATTTTAACTACAGCTTTTTCAAAAATAAGCACTTTGAATCGATGAAACTTACAGATCATATAAGTACATAATACATAAGCAAAGTAACTTGTGAAGTGGTAATGATAAAATTTATTTGTGATGCTATTAGGGGGTAATTTTCGCGATTTTATTACCAAAAAATAAAAGGGACCAACGATATTTTGAGCGTAGCTCACTTATTTTTAATGTTAGAAGTTTAAAAAAAATAGAAATAAGTTTTTTTTAAACACTTTAAAAAAGTTGAAATTAATTTTCCCCGAAAAGTGCTCCGTTTTTGGGTTATTTCACATTGAAATATTCGATTTGTAATTTGATGAAGAAGAACATACTCCGTTTTTGGGTTATTTCACATTGAAATATTCGATTTGTAATTTGATGAAGAAGAACATACTTTTCATTAGCTACAACTCTGCTTCTACTGGGTCTACAGGCCTCAAGCATACACCATTTTTTTTCAGTTTTTTATGAGCTATATTTTTACTAAGAATATTTTTTTCCACCTACCTCTACCGATAGTATACTTTTCCGGACCTGATTGTAGGGAGCAAAGTTGTACTTTTCCTCTCTAGGGAGGAAAATATTTTTCCTCCCTAGGGAGGAAAATCCAAAAGTCAAATATATAACGAGAATCTTTTCATAAACGGAACCAATGTCGAACGGGTAGACCAATACTTTGAAACAAAGATCAACTCCACAAATTAGTATTTCCACGAAATCAAAATCGGAATAAAAACGGCAAATTTTAACAAAATTAGAAAAGTGCTTTGTACAAGAGATTTGAAGATGGAGCTAAGAGTTAGGTCGGCTAGGTGCTACGTTTTCTCGACTTTGTTTTATGGAATGGAAGATTGGACCTTGAATGCGGCATCAATGAAAAAACTAGAATCATTGGATCTGTGGGTGTAAAGAAGAATTCAGACAATATCGACGAAAGAACACGTCACAAACAAAGAGGTTCTGAGAAAGATGTATAAAAGAATGGAAATCTTAAATGCCATCAACACAAGAAAATTGGAATATCTCGGATATATTACGCGTAGAGAGATACAACTTGCTCCAATTGATTATGCAGGGGAAGATCCGTAGGAGAGAAGGGATGATATTTTATTAATAACCTGTGGGAAAGAGTGTGTGTAGAGAGGTTATGAATTTAAATTTGACCTGTTTGAAGCATAGGGAGACGTAGAATATCTTGGCTGCGCAACCTGAGAGAATGGTACGGATCTACATCAAATGAACTTGTCAGAGCAGCCGTCTCTAAAGTCCGAATAGCTATGATGATGGCTGACCTTCGTCGCGGAGATAGCATTTGAAGAAGAAGACTGCTTATTTATCTATAATAGTCTAGTAAAATTATATATGAATGAAATGAATTTCGACTCGATTCAAGTTCTCTGTTTAACCCAGGTATGACAATACTAAAAGACACCGCTAGGAAAATATTCCAATTTGCGGTTCGCAGAACCTGTATGAAACGAGTCTGTTTACTCTAATATATAGTATGGCATTAGTAAAAGAAAATCTACGGTTTCGTTTTGATTTAAATCTGTCTCCCTCCATCCCCCGATAGTACTATTTCTAGGTCTACCTGTTGTCAAGGAGGCTCTGAGCAAATTTACACCAACACAACCGTAGTTTCTCGATATAAATTAAAACTATTTATATCGCAGTATGGTTAGAACGCCTTCTAATGGGAAATAAGTGAAATGAATTTCGACTCAATTCAAGTTCTCTGTTTAACCCAGGTATGACAATACCAAAAGGCACCGCTAGGAAAATATTCCAATGTGCGGTTCAGAGAATCTGTATGAAACGAGTCTGTGTACTCTAATACAGAGTATGGCATTAGTAAAATAAGAAAATCTACGGTTTCGTTTTGATTTACTCTGTATTAGAGTACACAGACTCGATTCATACAGGTTCTCTGAACCGCAAATTGGAATATTTTCCTAGTGGTGCCTTTTGGTATTGTCATACCTGGGTAAAACAGAGAACTTGAATCGAGTCGAAATTAATTTGACTTATTCCCCGTTAGAGGGCGTTCTAACCATACTGAGATATAAATAGTTTTAATTTATATCGAGAAACTACGGTCGTGTTGGTGTAAATTTGTCTTCCTCAGAGCCTCCTTGACAACAGGTAGACCTAGAAATAGTACTATCGGGGGATGGAGGGAGACAGATTTAAATCGAAACGAAACTAAAATTATATATGCCTCAAATTGTTACTACTTGTAGTAATTGTATTAAATTTACTCTATTAGTTTTAAAAAAGGGTTTCAATAGATTCATTTGGTTTATCTTGTAACAAGACTTGTAATCTTGTATCAATTTTGCCCTGTAAACGTGCAACAAAAGAGTTTTTTGCGTATTTTAAATTTACAAATTAAGAAAACTAACTGTGATTAGAGCGAAACCACCACCAAATTAGTACAAAACACAAATTTACCAAATTACATTAATTTTATAGTATGATTTCCTGGAACATTTTTTATTTACAAAAAAAATTGACTAGAGATTAGGGTGCGACCACCACCAGATTAGTACAAAACTCAAACTAGCCTTTCAATTTACCCAATTGAATGAATTTTTACCATTTCCTACCTACTTGTAGCTTAGTACCATTGTCCTGAGGCGTACATGCGAAAAGTAAAAATAATCATGCGAAAAAATCAAAAATAAAAGACGACAGTAAAGGTCTTCTTCAGGCAGCGATTTTACAGCCTTGCTCACAAGACAGTTCATGCTGACATCAATTTTATTCACCTTCAGTGCCATGTTCACGTTCTTCTTGTTTGACAATCTCTTGTTGATTCCTCGCGTCGCTTTTTTGGTTCGTCTTGATGTCGTAGTTGAGCCGTCGCTCAACGAAGCTGGGAAGGCTCAAGTTTCTTCTCCTGAACCTAATGGGCGTGGCTTGAAGCTTGGTTAGATCGTTGTAATAGCTTTTCGAGTTAGTCATGGACTCATACATGCTAGACAGTGCTCTTACCTTTCCGGAGGTCATGTTCTGCTTGTAGATGTCCACTAAGGTGTTAATCTTGTGCAGTTTCTTTTGGATTGCGTTTAGTATTTTGATGTTTTCTAATGCGAAAGCAATTTTGTCGTTTTGACTTGGCGAATTTGGCTTTTTGAGGACGTTTTCTAGTTGTAAGGCAGTGTTTTTAGACATTCCGCTATTTTTAGACCACACATTCACCTCCAAACTATCAAATAATCTCTCCTCAGATCCTTTAGTATTTAAATTCACTTCCAAAGAATCATAATCCATCTTAGTTGCTGTTGTTTTCTTATCTAGACTATCGTAAAGTTCACTGAGAATATTTTGCTCTTTGCTATTTCCTGCATCTAGATCCCTATCGATGATTTTCTCTTTAAAACTGATTTCTATAGTATTCTCGTCGGTCACAATATCCTGGTTAGTAAGGTTATTCAAAACATCTTTCTTTTTATTGCATTTGGTGGAATTGCTATAAAAATCTTCTTTCCTTATATACTCATAACTAGTTTTGGGTTTTCGGATTTTAGAGCTGTGTCTTCTGATGGCTTTCGGTGGTTTATGGCACACTTTTTCGCTGGACTGAAGACTTTTAGTAAATAAGTGTCTATCAAGGCTTGATGTCTCTTGAACTTGCTTATTCGTGTTCTTTTCGAAGTTAACTTTTGAGAGCGCAAAAGAGTTTTTATGGTCCTTTGAGCCGGTTTCGAAAATTTCAGTGTTAAATTCAGGTTTATTATTGAGCACATTGCAGAACTTTGCTTTGTATTGATTATTCTTACTAGCTAGACTTGGAATGTACATTTCTGTCTCTCTCTTCGCCCTGCAAGGTTGGTTTTCTTTACTTCTTGAGCTCTTTGGGCCTTTGGTTTCGACGAAGAAACTGACTGGCTTCTTCTGTTCGAATTTGAGCAGTTTTTTCTGGAATTCTTCGCTCCCTCTCACGGCTTTTTTCGAAACTATCTCTTGTGGTGTTGCGAAATCGGTCTGGGTTTGGCAAGTTTTAGTTGCTTTTATTATTTTGGGCGCAGTGTGCATGCATCTTACTTCACATTTTGGTGCATATTGATACGCTCTCTCGTATCCAAAATCTGGGTAGTTTTTCGGCAAGCTTGAGCTCATGTCGTCATCGAATGGGCTATAGATATTTTTTGGTAAACTCTGAGAGTGAGACATGTATCCTTGAGATTTTCTGTGAGACTCAAATAAAATTTCTAAAGGTGCTGATTTACATTCTGATTCGGTTGATAAAACACTTTCTAAGCTAGTGCAATGGCTTTTAGATCGTCCTGTATAGAAATCATATTCTAACATATTTTCGTCAGAAAGAATACTATCTTGAGATGATTTAATGTTTTGGTTTAGGTAGAAACTCTCACTTTTTGGGATTTCCTCGAAGAAATCTTCATCTTGCTTGTAGATTTCATTATTTGATACACAGCGTCTTGGTGGGACAAGCTTTTTATCCTTTTTGGGTACTACAGATAAGAAACAGTAATCTTCTAAAGAATCAGAGCTGAAGTTTCCATCCTCATCTTCTTTTTTGGGTTCAGTTTTTTGCGTTTCTATTTGGTTGTCAAACTTTTGTTCGATCTGTTCGTACTTTTTGCTAAAATCTTCGCTAAATTTCTCTATATCACTACATATCTGTTTAAAGCCTTCATCGGTAGACTGTTTTTCGAAATCTATGAAGTAGCTGAAGGACTTTCTGACCGCTGAGGAATCTTGTTTTTGCTCTACATAATCTGCAAATTGTCGTTCCTCGCTTACTGGACTAACAGGCAAGCTTTTATGTAACTTATACTTAGTTAACGTTTTATCTAATTGTAATTTTCTAGGACGGATGAGATCGTTTAGCGTTTTTTCCGGACTTTTGGTGATGTCACTGAGCCTGGCTCCTACAATACTGTCTTTGGTGTTGTTATCTAAGTTCGCAGCCGTGTACCTGTGACTGAAATTCAAGATACAAGAAAGCTGTGACGTGTTTTTCGCTATGTCTTTCATGTAGCAACCGCAGAGCTGTAAGTCAGACGGTACCGAGTTGCTCTGTGGGAAATCTGTGTAACAAGTGCTGTTAGTCAAGTTAGTAATGGAGATATTGCTAGTATTAGAATGAGATTGACTAGCGCCCGAATCGCAAAAGCAATTGTTATGGTGAACCGCGTCTAGCGGACGGTCGTTAGATGCGTTACCTTGTTTTTTTGATCTTCTATCTCGTTCGGGGATGTGGGAGAGGTCGTGAATGGACTGGCTGTATTTGAGAGGACTGTGACCAACCTAAAAAAAATCAAAATAGTTGTATTAGCCTCTAGGTATTTTTAAAATCAACCAAATTTCGGATAATACTTCCCAAATGATTCATAAGTCTGTACTTGCTTTAGAAATCATTTATATGCCTCTACTCTAGACAATTCTTATCTCATGCATATGTAATTATGGTTCTTTTCATGAACATTTTTCAGTGCGTCACAAATGATAGAAAAAAAGGTTAGTCCGTGATAAATACACATTTATGACATTTATTCTAACATGACATTTTAGTTAAATCTGGCAGTTGTCACATTTTATTGCAAATTGGTATAAAAACAAATCAATTGCATTTATCAAATGGTATTTTCTTTGAATTGTATAGTCTTATAAATTGTACAGATTAAATTTTTTATATATAAAATAATATAATATTATTTAATATTATATTATTAGCGCTATCTATTTACAACTAGATTAAATGTTATAAATGTCACCGACGAAATGTAATCAGCGACGCGCGTTTTTTTCTGTCACATACAATTTAATGCGTTAGAAAGAAATCGAAAAACTGTGACGCACTGAAAAATGCTCATGAAAAGAACCATATTCTTTTTCTCATGATCATCTTTCAGTGCGTCACAGTTTTTCGATTTCTCTCTAACGCATTAAATTGTATGTGATAGAAAAAACGGCACGTCTGTGAATACTTTGGTAATTATTGTAGTTCGGTGATTATTCTAGTTGTCGATAGATGGCGCCATAATCAAAAAAGAATTATTTATTAAATAAAATAATAATATTATCAATATAATCTGTACAATTTATAAGACTATACAAATGAAAGAAAATACCATTTTATAAATGCAATAGACACAGTTGATTTGGTTTTATTCCAAATTGAAAATAAAATTTGACAACTGTCAGATTTAACTAAAATGTCACGTTAGAATAAATGTCATAAATGTGTATTATCACGGACTTACGTTTTTTTCTATAATTTGTGACGCACTGAAAAATGTTCATGAAAAGGAGAATATTAGTATTATACTCCGTCCAAACCCTTTTTTTCGTGCGTCATTAATTTTGACGTCATATATGGGATTTTAAGAATGTCGTAAATCATTACATGACATTTTAGTTAAATCTGACAGTTGTCAGAATATTTATATAAACATCAATATTTATACAAATATTTGCCAGAATATTAATATTTAATAGTTATTTATGATATAAGTGTTAAAAGTACACGTTTAAGGCACGCATGTGAAAGTTGGCAGAATGAGCGATAGCGAGTTCTGAAATTCACATGAGTGCCTTAAAAATGTACTTTTTAACTACAAACGTAATTACAGGACAATATCTACAAAACCTTTTACTTGAACTTGATTGACATTCCATTTTTATATTTTTTTGACATTACATCAAAATTGCCTATACGGTCAATACGAACTGCAGTGTCTTAAATTTTTTTTAAAGCACTAGTGCCTTAAAATAGCATTTTTAACGCTCGTATGGAGTGCTAAAAATTGCATTTTTAACACGGTTGTAGAAAAAATAGTTTAATGGAAAATTAAATAAATATAATATCAAATTTCACTATACAATGCCCGAATATACCAATGACATAAAATATTTATATTTACGTAGTTGACAAATTTCTAACCTGGAAATTACAATTGAAGGGCCACGGGAAAGAACGATCAGAGTCACATTTTGCTCATTCTGTGCAAATCCAGTTTGAAAGTTTTAGTTTGTATATTTTGGTACAGGAAAATTAAATTCAACATTTTTAATTATAACGTACGGTGATCGTTATTGTACAAACGAAACCATGGTTAGATTCTTTCCACGAAAAGCTAAAATATGGTGCCAATATTTAAATTTTGACCAAAAATGGACTCTGATCGTTCTTTCCCGTGGCCCTTCAATTGTCATTTTACCATATTATGATCGATTATTTTTGTGTCAAATTATCTTTACTCGCCTCATTGATTGGTTATCTATTTAGAGTATTGTAATCGGCAACCAATTATACATCTATAAGTAGAAATCCCTTTTAATATGCAAATACCCGTCAACTAATACATAATTTTCTAAGTTCAATGTATAATAATCAGAGAAGAACGTTTTTTTCTGAATACTGTAATGCGTTAGAGAGAATTCGATAATCTGTGACGCACTGAAAAAAGGGTTTGGGACGGAGTATATACCCTTTAAAGTTCATATGGTTAATAATAATGTTTTATTTCAGATTGAAAAAACTATATTTCAGGCAAAGGGGAACAGGGTAGTAGGAGAAAGATGAGATGGTAAAGGATAAGGAGGACTAGGAGGAGAAGAACTAGTAGGAAAAGAAGGGGAAACTAAAAGGAGTAATGTATTTTGTCATATATTTGAGTTTTCCACATATAAAAAATTACTTAATGAATTCTCTATTATTTTCCAAACCGTATTATGTTTTTTCATTAACCTGCGAAGTTCTTAAAAAATCGAAAAAATACACTGCTTTTTCGAAAAATAAAAAAGATCAAGAGGATAAAAACAAGTAGAAGAACGAATGAGAGGGACGATGACGAAGCCGCGGAATATGTGTGGAAGGGAGAAATAAAAAAAATCAATTTTTATAGACTGAATAATACTTCTATGAGCTGAAAAATGTCTCTCTTTGAAAGAAATGTATTAGGCCCTATAAATAAGAACAACAGGTGGCGAATCAGATAAAATTATGAAATATATCATATTTATAAAGAACCACCTTTATCTCAGTGTGTACGCCGCAGGATGGAACAAAACTGGCTTCCAAAAGAACTGACTGCAAGAATGTAGGACTGTATAATGCAAGAATGCAGAGGAAGAGACCTATTAAAAGACCGAGAAAGCGATGGGAAGATGATTTGAATGAGAACGCAAGAAATCAATCGTGGAGGAGAATCACTACAGATCGTTATGAATAAAGAGGTTTGCTAAAGGAAGCCAGGCCTTGAATTGGGTTGTGGAGTCATAGCATGGATGCATGAAAAACGTCTCACCATCTTATTGAAGCTACTCAAATATACTTGTGACCAGTATCTACAAAATTAGTTAAAAACTTAAAGAAAACTACGAAAATGGTAACAGATTATTGAAAATACATTGATATACAATATGGTGCAAATGAAAGGAATAAATTCGTTATTTCGTAAACCGGCGACTTCGGGAAAAATCCCGAAATAGGTCGATTTTTATTTTTAAATTATGATATTTTGGCATATAGGTGCATACTAGTAACGTCAAGCATCTTGGCGTGATGACGTAATCGACGATTTTTTTTAAATGGGAATAGGGGTCGTGTGCGAGCTCATTTGAAAGGTTATTCAATTCTCTATTCATTAATATAAATATTTACATAATTATTTATACAGGGTGCCAAAAACAAAATTTTTAATTAAATTATTTGACAAAAAAAGAAGAATAATATGTAATTTATTTAATTTAAAATACATTTTAATGTTGCCCGAAAACAGAAAAAAATGTTAATGTCACAAATAAACATTGCTTCTCGATTAAATTCAATGTTCAAGCCAGCTCCCGTCAGCCACCTGCTACTTGGAAGTTTGAACATTTAATTTAAGTGAAAAAAAAATGTGTATTTGTGAAATAAACATTTTTTTCTGATTTCTGACAGCAATAAAATGTATTTTGAATTAAATAAATTACATATACATTCTTCTTTTTTTTTGTTAATAAATAATTTAATTTAATTTTTTTTGCACATCCTGTATAAATAATTATATAGATGGTTATATTACTACATAGAGAATTAAATAACCTTTCAAATGAGCTAGCACACGATCCATATTCTCATTTAAAAAATCATCGATTACGTCATCACGCCCAGATTAATGACGTCACTAGTACCTATAGTATATATGGCAAAATATTATAATTTAAATATAAAAATCGACGTCTTTCGGGATTTTTCCTTAAAGACGCCAGTTTACGAAATAACGAATGTATTTCTTTCATTTGCACCATACTGTATATTGTAGATACTGACTAAAAAGCGAAATGCCAAAAAAAACAGACTTAAAACTCAGAATCTGATTCCAGAACTCAAAATTTCATTCCAGAGCTCAATATATGTACAGTATATTGTATTATATATTCTGTATATATATATATATATATATATATATATATATATATATATATATATATATATACAGAACCCCGAGTATCCGTGCTCCTCGGGGCCGAAGGGTGGCACGGATAATTGAAAAGCACGGATAATCCGAACAAGTATTTCTTATGTATAATACATATTTACGTATACACATACATATGTACCTACCTTAAAAAATAACAGAAAAAAATAAATCTTTCATTATGAGTCTCTCTTTCGTCATATAGAGTTTCCGTCGAGTGATTTACAATGACGCTAATTTGATAAAACCTCAAAAATGCAACTTGAGTAATAGAAAATCATAGCACGGATAATCCGCAGCACGGATAATGCGCAGCACGGATAATGCGCACCCCGATAATCGGGGTTCTACTGTATTATATGTTGAAAATAGATCGATTGATACAGGTTATTCTTACTGCAAGAAAACTATATATGTACTATAAAAATTGTACACATAAACACATATATATCTATCTACAAATCTACACTAGAACAAACAATACCTACACTTTCTAATTTTTTCCTAGTTTCAGCTACCCTTTTATTGAGCTCCTGTCTCTTTCTAATGGCATCTGGATCATTTTTGGTTTGTTTAAGGGCGTTAATAGCTTCTTGGTTCCTTTCGCTAGATTTCGTTAAGAATTTGGAAGATATCGATGATTTGTTAGCTACAAATTAATTATTAGTTTTTGGATCTCTGGAAAAAAGTGGAAAGAATATTATTATAATACTTACTTGGAGTTTGTAGTTCGCTCTCCAAACCAGACATGCTTTCGAAGGTGGACTGAAGATATCTTTCTCTACTAACCAGCTGATCTAATGATTCGGAGCTTAGAGAAAATAAAGACAGTGGGTTTCTGTCAGTGTTATCTCCGCTGGGAGTTGAGGCCTGAAATAATATTAACTGTTAAATAATAATTTAGGACCAATGATAAATATTTCAAAAACAACCATAATATAGCTGTAGGTTTTTTTCTTTATACAGGGTGTTTGGTAAAGAATGGGCCATAGCTTAGTCTTAGATTCCTGCGGTTAAAATAGGTCGATTTAAGATAACTTACCTTAGTACAAAAGTTAATAATAACCGAAATACAGGGTGTCAAAGTTAAACTTTTATTTTATTTCTTTTTGTTTGCCAGAAACGTTTGTTTAACATAATTTAGTAGGGTGTACACTACCAGCACCACTTACCAAATTTCGTGTTGTTGTCCCGTACCTGTCAGGAAATATTCAAAAATAAATAAAATAAAAGTTTAACTTTGACATCCTTTATTTCGGTTATTATCAACTTTTGTACTAAGGTAAGTTAGCTTAAATCGACCTATTTTAATCTTAGGAATGTAAGCTTAAACTATGGCCCATTCTTTACCAAACACCCTGTATTTAAGACAATAATCAGCCAATTCGGATATATCTTTAACAATTTCTGACCGGATCTTTTCAATTTCTATCAAGTTCCCCATTCGTTCCTTTAAGTTTTTTATATTTATCTCTCTTTTTCATATTTATCTTTTCTTATGTCTTCTACCACTGATTCCCTATTTCGTCCCCTACCAAATTCTAAAAATGATCACAGTACTGGTACATCTGCAATTTATTTTATTACCACGAAATATGACCAACCTATACCAGTAGATACTAGGACTTCCACATATGCAGACTATTCAATTTTTCACATGCAAAAAATAATATTTTCTTTTTTATTGTATTAAGTCCACAATTGCAATCCTGACTAACAGTTAGTTCATCCCTACCTAGTTTTAATCCCCACTCACACAGACAATTTGCTGAGACATTTGTCAACTAAAAATATATTCCATCTTTCTCTCTAGTCCCTTCTTTCACTCACGGTAAAATATTGCAAAAACTGAGTGCATTTTAAAAAACCGCTTGGAATGAAACGAAAGCCACAGCTAACATGTCTAAAACATAGCTAACATGTCCAAGATATAGCTAACACGTCCAAGATATAGCTAACATGTCCAAGATAAAAAGTGATATGTGCTTTTGCCCTGGGGGGTGAGTATCACCCCTTCTTGGGGGTGGAGAAACACGTTCAAGATAAGTCCGGAAATTGCCAAATTGACTAATTATATGAAACTTTTGTTCTATAGAGTTTTTTCACTAAGTCAATATTTTTCGAGTTATATGTGAGTGAATATGTTCATTTTCAACAAAAAAAGAATGTGTGTGTACTTTGTACGCACGTAAGAAGTTATATTTCTATATTATGAATTCAACAAAATCAATATATCTACTTTAAACAGTTTTTTTGTATTGTATTTAAATATTAAATTAATTTTAGAAAGAACTGAAAGAACACCAAAAAACATATGCATTGTCCGGGATTCGAACTTGGGACGAGCTACCGAGGTTACCCTTACGTACGATTATTTCTCGGTCATAATAATGACAATCGCAGTGACACATAGATAATTGAATAAACATTTTCAATAATATTTATTACCGTACTCCTAAAGACACAAAAATTATAATAAATATATTTACTAAAAACACTAATATATTCTTTTCACGCACATCTTAGTTGCGCTACATAATTTAAAAGATTTAGCGACTAACACCATACTGTCGTTGTACGCATGCGCCGGGAATGTTAAAATTTTACCCTCAATCGCGCCTAAAGAAGTATAACTTAAAAAAAACACATTTTTAGACGGTTTTTCGCAGGTAACTCAAAAAGTAAGAGACGGGGTGATACTCAACACCAGAGCAAAAGGACACATCGGCACACTATCACTTTTGTATTTGACATGTTAGCTTTGGATTCGCTTTCATGCCAGTCCAAAAGGTTCTTAAAATCCGGAGCAAAAACCGTGAGTAAATGTACTACTTGTGTTTTACCTTTCGATAGCAACAAAACTATTTTATGTTGATCCACAAAGACAACAGAAGTGACTATAACTCTCTTGTACTATTCGCCGATGGGTAAAAACCTCTCTTAAGTTAGATTTCGTTGGCAACACATCTCTAGAAGTACGCGGATCTTCAACTATTAACACGAACCATTCTCTGAATTCCATTATCGCTAAACAAATGCTTTTTAGACAAGGCGAAAACGGCGGGTTCTTTGGAGAAAATACTCCCATGAGATTTTTTTGCATAATCACATTCGTGAGACATTCCAGAATAAGATTCAAGAAGTCGCCCACGCGAAAAGTGGTCCAAATTTTTTTTAACAATTTTTTTTAATCAAATTGGAAAAATTCATATATTTGTTCCTAACAATTTCTTTTTAGGTTTTTTGGACTATTCTGGATAAAAAAGGTCTCATAATTTTTCCCTAAAGTTGATAGTTTTCGAGGTAAAAGCATTTTAAAATTGAAAAAAACGAAAAATGGCGATTTTCAAGGCTTAGTAACTCAGTTAAAAGTTATTACTATGAAAGTCGGAAAGTAATTAAATCAAAGTTTAAAGCCCCCTATAAGATCCTGAAGAAATTTTTGTCATTATTTGATTACTAAGCTGTTATTTTTAAGTAAAAATAATGAGCGCCATGCACGTATTAGGCGGCCTTCCATGATGAGTGCGAAAGAGATGCCATTCAGGCAGTCCAATGGCGCATCTCACTCGCACTCACATTTACAGCCGCTTCAATACGATCTTACCGCTCATTATTAATAAATAAAAATAACAGCTTAGTAATAAATTAATGACACAAATTTCTTCAGGATCATGAAGGGGGCTTTAAATTTGATTTAGTCACTTTCTGACTTTCATAATAATAATCTTTAACCGAGTTATTAAGTCTTAAAAATAGCCATTTTCGCGTTTTTCAAATTTTAAATTGCTTATAACTCAAACACGACCTAGAGAAAAATTACAAGAGACCTTTCTTGTTCAGAATGGTCCGAAAAATCTAAAAAAAAATTGTCCGAGCCGAAAATATTGATTTTTGCAATTTGATTTAAAAAATTGGACCACTTTTCGCGTGGGAGACGTCTTGAACCTTATTCTGGGGTGTCTCACGAATGTGATTATGCAAAAAAATCTCTTGGGAATATTTCTTTCAACGAACCCGCCGTTTTCGCCTTGTCTATATCCTCTCTCTGTAATAGTGTAAGACGATAATCTGATATAAACAAACCACTTGTGAAACCAGTATACGTGACGTGACAGAATCGCGAATGGTGAGACAGTGACTTAGTAAGATTTTTAAGTAAGACTTATAATATTTGATACAATCCACAGAACTGAACACTAACTAAAGCCTTAAACTCAATAACAATATACTACGAATCAAACTATACTACAAAAGCCAAAGCCGGACGATCTTAGGTGTGCTCGTTTCACCTTTATAATAAACACGCTTCCAGAAAACTGACCATTCAATGATGGTGTAATGAAACCCTCGAATACTGCACTTCTCCTAATTACCTGGGGAACACTTTGCATCGTACGTTGTCTTTCAACGAACATATTTTGAAGTTAAAAGACTAACTGACGGTCTAGAGATGTGGAGAGTAGTAGGGAGAAGAAGCTAGAGATGTGGAACGATGGAAATAAACTCTAGATTCGCGATATCCACTCCACGATTACCAGCCTGCCGCACGAGGACTCATATCGAGGAAAAGCTTTCTGACCAGATCAACATAGCCGCAAGGATACACCAGAAAGAAGTGATCTTGCCAAATATAAAAAAGTTGTTGCTCGCCATCTGAATCTTCGAGAGAAACTTTCGTCTGGTAGTCATCTTCCTTACTCTGAGTGTATACAAGTATAAAACCAACATGTAGCAATGGTGACTGTTACCTGCTGACTCTTATACCCTGTGTGAATATGGGGCGGTACAAGTTTCAACACATCTACTTAGTTAACGTCTGTTGGAGAAACCTTGCACTGAACAAAATCTCTTGTACGTAATTAACACGATCATTCAGAATGCGTTATCTGGATCTGCAAGATTTAATTATTTGAACTGGACTCGGAAAACAAATACCACGAAATCACAACGTTCTTCAAGTCAACAATAATTAAGAGAATTCGGAAGTCTAAATGATCCTCTATGGAGAGAAGAACAATATGCAATTAGTCAGTTCTAACTTACCTCATCTTCATCATCATCCGAATCATTACTTCCAAACGTTGGTGAAGTAGCAGCTTGTTGTTGTATCAGTATTTGTGGTGTTTTCTTCTTCCGTTGCGATTTCCGTAACTCATCTGCATCTATATTGGTTACTGTAAATTCACTACCACTGAAAAGAAAAAAAAAAGATTCAATTTACGTATAAGAATTGAAATTTTATTTAAGATTGAAACACAGTATATGTGTACCGTTGTTCGTGTCAGAAGGGACTCATAGTGAGATGCCAAAAATAACATGTACAAATGTAGCCTACCAAGTTGGGGGGCGAAGAGTGTACCTAATTGATGGTGGTAAATGCCCTGATAAATAGCAATACTGATACACAAGTCAAGGTACTCAGCTCCGGGCGTCATCACAGTGGTTCCAAATGCCGAAAACGTGGTCATGAACCTTTAAAAGCGTATGTTGTTTATACATTTTGGAATTACTTTCGTTCTCAAGGGTTTTTGGCATAGCTGATTACGAATCTGGCATTATTTTTTCTGAAAAACAAAATGGCGGATCCAACATGGCGGAAAGAAATTGAAAATATCAATCAAAAAGGAAAATTTTTTGTCAAATTTGGTAGGTTAATGTCGCTGATTACAAATCTAACATTATTTTTTTTTTATACAAAATGGCGGATCCAATATGGACGAAAGAAATTCGAAAATTTTATTTTAGCCGCATTTTTGTTTAAAATTTTATATTATAAGGGACTTTTGAAACTGCTGATTACCAATACATTTTCTTTATGAAGTATAATATTCAAAATCTATTACTTATGTACAACTAATTGATGGATTCGACCGTTACTTGATGGAAGTTCATTTTATCTAACAATAAAACACTGAAAACGTTTGTTTTCTATACTTCCACAAAATTTATTATAACTAAGTGACTACAGCTGTTCTGACTACAGCAGAAAAGGCACTCCGCCGAAACAGCTGTAGTCACTTAGTTATAATAAATTTTGTGGAAGTATAGAAAACAAACGTTTTCAGTGTTTTATTGTTATGTACAACTGCCCATACTTACTCAACAATCGCCAGAATTATGTAATATGCGTCATTTCCCACTTTTGTATTCAAACAACTGCCAGCAATGCATAGGCAGCTAAACCAAAGTGATTCTGTATCTCCTTACTATATATTTTAATATTAATAAATACTAGTCGCAGAATTATGCAGAATTTTGTACTTTTTGAATGCATCTTTACAAAATTTTAATTATTTCAAGTATATTTTCACTATTCATGCATTAACAAGTTTGAGGCATTTATTGTTAATAAATGTTGATTTAAGTTACATCTTACGTTACTACATACTTAAAAAAGAAGAATCTGCTTTACAGCGATAAAATGGATAAACTACAAAACGTTTTACAGCGTTTTCAATATACGCGTTCTTTTTCACTTTCTCTGCCGGCCAAAATAACCCCGGACATGGCACAGTTGTTCCTGATTTGTGAACCAGAATACATTCAGTCTCTTCCTCATACCTGCGTATTAGAACTCTACGATAGTATGAGAAAACAACTGTAAACATGAAAATCCCTAAATAGGGACTCCTTTTTCGCCTCATGACCACGTTTTCGGCATTTGGAACCACTGTGCGTCAGTCTGGCAAAAGTGTCTTATGATTACACTCGTGGTCTAAAGAAATACTTCTTCACGCCCAATCTGTCAGTCAAAAATGAAAATTCAGTTTTTAGAGAAGCAAAACGTTAGCATTCCAGTTTTAAATTGAAAAGGGACTTAAATGGAAATAAATGACTACTGCTATCTACTGTTCCCTCAAAAAGGAAACTACTGTTCTAAAAAAACAATGGCATTAGAATGTCAGGAGGAAAATGGAAAGGAAATAAAAATGGACGCTAGTGTACCATTCCATCACACAAGCGTCAGATATCACACGCCCGGGCTTTCCATATGACACGAGCAGAACCTGCTATAACAGTATCCCATCTCTGTTTTCTAAATATTGGAATGTAACATAGACTACGAAAAAGTGGTTTCAGGAGAAGGAACGGAGAGCGTATCGTCATAATGGTGCCTAGACTTAAAAAAATCAGACAGAAGATGATTACAAGAAACACAATTTTATAGAAAACAAAATTATAAGAAGAAGCATGATAACTTTGGTCTGTACAAGAAATTAAAAGAGATCGCTAGCACCAAACAGTTATAAGTTACACAGGCAATGTAATTAGTCTAATGAGTCAAGTTTTAAAGATATTTATGCGAGTTCTTCTTGATGTGCCTATCCGTGACTAATGTTACCGATCCTCATGGCAATCTTTATCTTATCTGCAGCAGTGTGGAAAAGCTTCACAGATGTGTTGAACCAGGTTCTGAGGTTCTTTAACCACGATGTTCCATTCTTCCTGGGCCTCGCTTTAGAAATATTTTTCCTTGCAGGATGGCTTGTATGTATAGCTAGATTCATTTCGCATAATATGTCCAAAATATTGTAACTTTCGAGATTTGATGGTGGTCAGTACCCCTTGGTTCTTCTTCATTCTTCTGAGAGCCTCCTCATTAGCCATAAGTATTCTCCGATATAGCCACATCTTAAATGCTTCCAATTTTCTACACATATCTTCGTTCAAGATCCACGATTCAACACAAAAAGGAAAGAGCAGATGTAGCATTGTAGCATTCTCATTTTTATACCAAGGAAGAGGTTGAACAAAACGAAATGATAGAAATATTGAAAACAGCTAGATTTGATGATATGTAATTACAAGGTATATTGGACATTTTTATATAAAAAGAAAAAGTCTTTACAAACGGAGCATAAACACTTCATCATCATCATCAAGCCGTACGCGTCCACTTCTGGACATAGGTCTCCCTCAGCTCTTTCCATCTTTCTCTGTTTTGTGCGGCTTGCATCCAGTTGCCGACAATACGTTTCAGATCGTCAGCCCATCTGGTTGGTGGTCGTCCTCTGCTCCGTAGTGCTTCTTCTCGTGGCCTCCACTCGACAATACGTTTTGTCCATCGGTTGTCTGACAATCTGGCGACGTGTCCTGCCCAATTCCACTTGAGCGACGCGATTCTTTCGACGGCGTCCGATGTTTTTGTTCTACGACGTATTTCTTCGTTTGGGATTCGGTCCCTCAGGGAGACACCCAACATTTGGCGCTCCATAGCCCTTTGAGTTATGCGAATCTTGTTCACTACCTTTTTTGTGAGTGTTAATGTTTCCGCTCCATAAGTGAGTACAGGCAATGCACACTGGTCAAAGATTTTCCTTTTCAGGCATATGGGTAAGTCCGATTTAAATACATAGCTCAGTTTACCAAACGCTGCCCAGGCTAATCCTATGCGACGTGGGGCTCGCATGTCTGGTTATCTCTTCCCAATCGAATTTCATGTCCCAATTACTTATAAGATTCAGTCTGCTCAATATTCATTCCATCAAGAACAATATTACGATTTAGCACCAGATTAGTCATTATTTGCGTCTTGTTGATGTTAATCTTCAGTCCGACCTCTAAGGAAGCGTGATATAACTTGTTCAACATTATTATTGCATCATCCATACGATCGGCTATAAGGACGATGTCATCTGCGAATCTCAAATGACTGAGCTTCTCTCCATTTATGTTGATACCATATTCGTTCAGATCTGCCTTCTTAAAACTGTGTTCTAAAAGGGTTGTGAACAGCTTTGATGAGATGGTGTCTCCTTGCCGTACTCCTCGCTGTATACAGAATTTATTTGTTTGTTGATCAGATAGTCTTACGCTAGCCGTTGCGTTGTGGTAGATATATTTTATCATGTTAGTATAGCGATAATCTATTCGGCATTATGTCAATGCTTTTAACATTTTCTGCTGGTTTATGGTATCGAACGCTTTCTCGTAGTCCACGAATATCAGTGCCAATGGTTTGTTGTATTCCGCAGACTTCTCCATCAAGTATTTTATTACCAGTAAGTGGTCGTTAGTGCTGTATCCGGATCTGAAGCCAGCTTGTTCTCTAGGCTGATAGAAGTCTAACTTAGCCTCCAGTCTCTTTTTGATAATTTTTGTGAAAAGTTTATATATGTGTGATAGCAGACTGATAGGACGGTAGTTTTTTAGATCTGTTATGTCACCTTTCTTGTGCAATAAAACAATGACTGCATTGTTCCATTGAGAAGGCGTTTTTCCTTGGTAAATGCATTCGGTGAAAAGTTTGGCCAAAACCTGGATAATTTTATTTCCACCTTGTTTGATTGCCTCGATTACTACTCGGTCATCGCCAGGGGATTTATTATTTTTCATTTCTGAAAGTGTCTTTTTAACTTCGTATGGTGTTACTTCTGGCATTAATTCTGATCCCTGGTTTGTGATTTTGGACAGGAGCTGATCTTGCCTTGCGTTGGTGCTCTCATACATTTCGCGATAAAACGATTCGACAACCTTAAGGATTTCGGCTCTATCCGTAGCAATGCTGTTGTCTTTATTTCTTATTCTGTACATATTTTTGTTGCCAATGTTATTCGCATTTCGCCGCAAAACTTTTAAACTTTTGTTTTCTTGAATTATTTGAGTTATTTCTCTTGTATTGTTTTCTCTTATGTCTTTTCGGATTGACCGGTGGATATCTTTATTTAATTTCTTCAGTGTTGTGTAGTTGGTGTCGTATTTTTCCGTCAGTTGTCTTCTTTTACTTATTAACTCTTTGGTATTTTGGCTTAATTTTTCTTTATGGGTCACGACCGTCGGGCAGCATTCCCTTTCGGTTCCTTTAAGTGCCTCCGTTATGAGATTATTTGCTAGTTCGATGTCTTCTATTTCGTTTTCTAAGTCTTGTATACGTCTGGTTAGTATATCTTCATAGAGGTCGTTGTTTTCTGGGGGAATCCATTTCTTCTTTCGTGTTTTGAAGATCATCTTTGTTCTTTCCAAGTTGACATCTAATTGTATCCTTGCTCGGATTAATCTGTGGTCGCTTCATATCGAAAATTTGTTAAGTACTTCAATATCTTTAATTATTTCTTTTCTGTTCGTTATGATAAAATCTATCTCATTTTTGACACTGCCATCTGGGCTTATCCATGTCCATTTACGCTGAGGCTTTTTATCGAAAAAAGAGTTCATCACGGATAAATTTTCCTGGTGTAAGAAGTTAAGCAGTCTTTGCCCTCGTTCATTTCTTTCGCCGTAGCCATACTTGCTCATTGCTACTTCTGCATCATCTTGTTTAAAGCCCATTTTCGCGTTAAAGTCGCCCATAACTATTGTGTAGTATGCTGGTGTAGTATGTAATGCTGTTTGTAGGTCGTCATAAAATATTTCAGTTTCTTCATCCGAGTGGCTAGTCGTTGGAGCATATGTCTGGATTATCTTAAGGTTATATCTTGCATTTAGTTTGAAGATGAGGTACACAATCCTGGGACTTATGCTGTTAATTTTAGTTATATTTTGGGCGTGCTTTCTATGTATAATGAATCCTACTCCACCATTTGAAGTGTCTTCTTCTCCTCTAAAATGAAATAAGTGCCCCGATTTAAGGGTAATTTGAGCTTCTCCTCTTCGTCTGATTTCACTGAGGCCGATGATGTCCCATTTTATTGTTTTCAGTTCTTCCTCCAGTTCCATCATCTTCATAAACACTTACCCTAACTAAAGTCTCAGCTACCAAACTAAGAGTGATACAGAGAAGAATGGAGCGGTCCCGAGATAAGGATTGCCAGACTAAAATGGAGATGAGTAGGACACAAAGCCAGAATGACAGATGGGCGATGGACAAAGAGGTTATTGGAATGGAGACCAAGAGAAGACAAGAGAAGCGTCGGTCGACCGCCTACCGCCTACAGGATGGACCGACGACCGACGATTTAAGAAGGATAAATACAAACTAGATAAGAGCGGCACAGGATAGACAGGGTTGGAAACAAGGGGAGGATGCCTATGTTCAGCAGTGGACTTTTGAGGCTGGATGATGAAGAGAGAAATAGGTAGCCGATATTTACAATTATACTTTACTTGTATTTTTACTTTTTGGTTTTTTATTTACAATATTCTTACCTTTGCGATCCAGATTGCGACGGGTAGTATATCGGCCGATGCCTATACTCCATATCAGAATCAATATCGCCATCATGAGCGTTCGATTCGACATCCCCTATGGCGCTGTCGTCAGTCATTATACCTCTCCTACTACTGGTTTCTACTCTCGTAGTCGTTTTGGACATGGAAGTCACCTCTCTACGGGTTTCGGAGTACTTTATCTCTGTTCCGCTATCTAGCGAACTGTCCTTTGAACCTCCGTCTGAGTCAAACCGTCGATCTAAAAGATGTGGATTATAAATTATATTAATTATATTTAGCTCATGGCATTTCTACATATTTATAAGATTACAATAAACAAGTTAATTTAAAATCACTCTATATAAAAATCCTTAATCATAACCAATTTATAGGCAAACGTTGAAATTGTTTAAGTAGTTAATGGAATTTGCGACGGGCGTCGCATACAGCTAATCTTGGGAACAGCCCTCGTAGGCTCAATGATATGTTTGATAGATTGGACTTCGCCGCAGCTGTATGAAGATGATCGTACTTTCCCTATCTGTGCAACATATACGCTCATCGACCATGTTGACTTCTGAAGCGGTTACGTGTGCACCACGTCTTACGTAGTAGGTCAAATCTAGGAGGTGTCTGTGATGCAAGCTACAATTGTATTTGGTTGAGTTTCCAACCATTCATGGGTACATTTGGTGATCATGTTGAAACTGATGGCTGCGGCCGATTCTGCGGTTTTTATGAAAGATTTTCTGGAGCGTAGTCGACTTTTGGTTGCATCTTATATATAGTTATCAATCGGCAGCGCCATGTTCTTAAGTATCTTTTGGTAGATTGAGTCTGCGAAGGTGTGGTGTCGCTCAGCACTGGTAGCCAATGGCTTGGTGTGGATTTGATTACTCCATCGATCATTCTCATGGTGTTATTTAGCTGGACATAAATCTTTTGAACGTAAGCAGTGTTGATTCATATTGGTGCGCAACATTCAGCCACAGAATAAACAAGAGCTAAGCTTAAAGACCCGAGTGTGGATGCCCATGCCTCCATGTTTTGGTGCAGAGCTTCTGAATTATGTTGTTTCTGGTTTTTAATTTCTCGGCAACTGTACTTAAATATTCTTTAAAGCTTAACGTTCTGTACAAATGTACGCGTGTACAGTGTATTATCAAAGTGAACGTTGTGAACAAAGTGAAGTGTTCTTATCGCCAAATTGTTGTTTAGCTGGAAATAAGTTACTTCGGTTTTAGATGTGTTGGGGGGAAGTCTCCATTTTTGAAAGTAACTTTCCGTAACTTCTAGGTCTTCTATCATAGAATTTCTTCAGCTTCTTCTAGGGATTTTGTTTGTATTAATAAAGTCTAATCATCGGCATACTCAAAGGAATAGTACGTAAGAGTTTATAAATAATTGCTTCTCACCAGATTGTGGCGAAAACTGCTGACAAATCTATGAAAGCAGGAGAACTCTTCAGTTTTCCTTGAAAACCGGCTTCTATGTAAGTTCTGGTATAATATAGGTATCACTATTTTGACACCATCCCAGGATATATTATTTTCGGTAACCTCTAGGTAAAAAGTTATACAGTATGTCCCTGTAAGTTGTATCCATATGGAAAACTTTTTTATTATTAATTTTACGAAAAAAAGTGATTCTTTATAAAAAGCTCTGCATGGTCCAAAACCTAAGATTTAACCATCAAATATCATTTTTTTTTAATATTATACGAGGTATGTCAAAAAGTTTGAATTTCACTCAAGAGTAAAGTAGCTTTATTTTTCACAATATTGAAAATTGCTATTATGAAAAGTTGTTTGGAATTAAAAACTATATTCTAATATCCAATTACATACTTCTAATT
Source organism: Diabrotica virgifera virgifera (assembly GCF_917563875.1). Taxonomy (NCBI): domain Eukaryota; kingdom Metazoa; phylum Arthropoda; class Insecta; order Coleoptera; family Chrysomelidae; genus Diabrotica; species Diabrotica virgifera. The sequence continues at coordinate 232,104,668 of NC_065445.1, read as the reverse complement.
AAAAAATTTTTTTTTGACAAATTATGGATAACTAACATTATTTTCAGTATTTCAATTCTGATAACTCTTTTATTATTAATTTTACGAAAAAAAAGTGATTCTTAATAAAAAGTTCTGGATGGTCTAAAACCTAAAATACAACCATCTTATATCAAATTTTATCAATTTATCAATACGAGGTATGTCAAAAAAGATAAATTTAGATCAAAAGTTAAATACCTTTATAGTTCAGAATATTTCAATTAGAAGGATGTAATTACATAATGAAACATAGTTTTTAATTCCAAATAACTTTTTATAATAACAATTTTCGATATTGTGGAAAATGAACGTATTTTACTCTTGAGCGAAATTCATATTGTTTTACTTACCTCGTATAAAATTGATAAAATTTGACATAAGACGGTTGTATTTTAGGTTTTAGACCATGCAGAACTTTTTATTAGGAATCACTTTTTTTCGTAAAATTAATAATAAAAGAGTTATCTGAATTGAAATAACTAGTTATCCATAATTTTTCAAAAAAAAATTTTTCAATTAGAAAGATGTAATTACCTACTAGAGAATAGTTTTTAATTTCAAACAACTTTTCATAATAGCAATTTTCAATATTGTGAAAAGTAAAGCAACTTTACTCTTGAGTGAAATTCAAAATTTTTGACATATCTCGTATAATATTCAAAAAATTTGAGATTTGATGGTTAAATCTTAGGTTTTGGACCATGCAGAGCTTTTTATGAAGAATCACTTTTTTTCGTAAAATTAATAATAAAAAAGTTTTCCATATTGATACAACTTACAGGGACATACTGTATATTTGAGACTTTGTGGATATAATAAAAAGCTGATATTATGTCCTATCTTAGTATGACTTCCTCCGTTTTTTGTTTGATATTAGCTTATGGATCTATTCAATACTTAGCTGAATATAGATCTTATACCAAATGTAAAAAAATCAATAAAAGTATTGTTGGGTATATATAAGAATGCAGCTAACTAAATGTTAACTACTTACCGAGTGACGGGAACGGATACTGCTGACTGGAATAAAATGACTTTACACCCATGGCATTTTCGGCCCTCTGCGCCCATCTACCTTTCGGAGCAGCCACCCCTTTACTTAGACTAGAAGGCTGACTAGTATCTTCCGTTAACTGTTTCTTAGCCCACTGGGGCAGCTGACCTATGCTAAACCTAGAATAAAAATATGCAATATTTACAGAACATTATATTATAATAATGTATTTTAATACTATAAGACCAGGTAAAATTATTAAAAACAAACAAAAGAAACATAGTCTCATGGGCACTGAGGTCTATGAATTTTATAATAGATTTTTCACGTTTTTCAAAGCCAGCTTCGATATGTAGTTCTTCCTCTTCTTAAAGTGCCTATCCGTTCCGGATGTTGGTGATCATCATGGCTATCTTGACTTTGTTTACCGCAGCGCGGAACAGTTCAGTGGTAGTCATTTTATACCACTTTCGTAAATTTTGAAGCCAGGGAATGCGTCTTCTTCCCGGTCCTCTTTTACCATATACCTTCCCTTGGAGAATCAGTTGGAGAAGGCCGTAACGTTCTTGATTTCTCATTGCATGTCCTAGATATTCTAATTTTTTTGTTTTGTAGTTAGGGCCAGTATTTGGTCACAGCAGCTTCATCCTCTTCTAAAACCGGCTTGCTGAATTGGTACAGCGACCTCAATAGTGTTACATATTCTGTTATATTAGAGTTGTTCCAGTAATTTATAACACCAACTGAATAAGACAATAGGCCGATAACTTTCAAGTAGTTTGTTGTCTTTTCCAGGTTTCTGGATTGCGATAGTTTTTGTTGTTTTGAATTCTGGAGGTAGCACAGCTGTAGTCACAATATCGGCACAATGTGTTTTTGTACCGGTGTGGACTATAAATTCAGGATACATTCCATCGAAGCCAGCTGCTTTTCCTGTTTTGGTTTGGTAAAGTGCTTCGTTTATTTCATCCAATGAGAAGGCACGTGAGTATTCTGATGTTGCTGGTATATTTGCTTTAAGTTGTTTAAGAGTTCGTCTTGCGACCGATGTGTGAGTTTTCTCAGATGGAGCTCGGGAGTTTTCTCTGATCTGATGTCTATGTTAATATTTACGTCTACGAGTAAAATACACGGCAATTATTCTTATATTACTGGGATCAATACCAGATAGCCTAGATCTATTCCACGCTCAATTTAATCAACTGCTAAAATATTTAAAACATATTAAACTTCAGAATATGTAAAATACTAATCACTCTCCCCCTACTCACTTGCCCCCTTACTAATCCCTCACTGAAGTTGATGCAAGGTTATTTTTATTCAATAAAAAAAAGACATTTGTGGTATACTCACCTATAATTAGTATCAACATTATTGACTCCTTCATAGAAATCAAAGTTATTGCTTTCGCTGAACACCTCGTGCTCCCACTGTTTACCCTGCCTCATAGCTTGCTGGCTCAATCTCGCGTGCATGGTGACCACCATATCGTGCGGAACTCGCCACACGAAGATGCAGCCGTCTCCACTGGCAGAGATCAGTCGGCGGCAATCGTTGGTGAAACGAAGACCCGTCGCTAGCTCGGAATGGCCGCACATGGTGGCCATACATTCTCCAGAGTAATAGTCGTAGACTGAGAGTGATTTGTCGGTACAGGAAGTGGCTAAGTAGATACCGGACCTATCCAAGACGACCTAAAACAGGGCACTTGTTAAAAAAAGTCTTACATTAAGTCCGTGTCACACGGTCAAACTGCAGTTTGTTCAAATAAAAATCTAGCTGTCACACGATGAGTCAAATTTGATCAAGTTATCTAATGACTTGTTTGTGCTTTATTTAAAATTCAAATTTTTCGTATCCAGAATGAAAAAAAAGGCTGAAAGGAGTTGTGACTTTTTTAAGTACTGCCACTGTTCTGGCATATCAGACTGGAAAAATAGACAAGAAAAAACGCAGAATGTGGCCTAGACCTTGTTTGTTCATAGTGCAGAACGAACTTAGAGTTGAAGATCCTTTAAGTTACAATTCTTTTTGAAAATGTCTGAGCAGTCCTTCCAGACATTACTAAATTATGTGCAAGAGTATTTATATTTAAGAAATCTTGTTCTTTACAGATTAATTGTTACTTTACACACAGTTTTTTGGGCACAGGGGAATCATTAAAAAGTTACTTTACGAAAATTGCACATAATACACTTGGTGTAATAATAATAAAAGAAGTAATAGCTGCAATCATAAAAATTTAGAAAAAGACTACTTAAGGTTTCGTATTTATCTATATAAAATGCACAAAAGTAGATGTTTGAATTTGCTAAAGTTAAAATATTAAATAATTCAAATTGTTTTTCTTGTACGTACCGTAAATAGAAGAAGAATGGCAGGAAATTAGCAATAAAATTAATAGCAAATGGCATTTTCCACATTGTCTAGGAGATGTAAAACATGTAAACTTTCGACGTATCAGAGGGATGGGGCATACTATAGAAATTATCAAAGAACTGACAACATTGAAACAACTCGTTTTTAGTAAATTTAAGTTCGTGGATGGTTAGGTTTGAGAATAGGTATAATTATTCAGTTGCTACGGGAGGTCTTATGCTGAACTCTTTAAGAGAAAAATGTGATTTTCGGGTAAATACGGATTGTCAGAAGAAAATTGAAGAATGGAACGGTCACTACTTGGACTGACTCTCAGAGACAGGGTCAGAAACGAAGAAATCAAAAGAAGGACTCAAAAGGTATAATTATTCAGTTGCTACGGGAGGTCTTATGCTGAACTCTTTAAGAGAAAAATGTGATTTTCGGGTAAATACGGATTGTCAGAAGAAAATTGAAGAATGGAACGGTCACTACTTGGACTGACTCTCAGAGACAGGGTCAGAAACGAAGAAATCAGGACAGGCGTCACAGATGTCATAGAGCGAGTAGCATGACTGAAGTGGAATTGGGCGGCCCATGTAGACAGAATGAAGGACGGGAGGTAGATCCAAAAATTACAGTGTGAAGACCACGAGCAGACAGAATAAGTAGAGGTAGAGCACCTACACGATGGACAGACGACGTCAAGCCCAAGACCGACAAAACTGGAAGAAATTAGGGGAGGCCTATGTTCAGCTTTGGATGCAGAAGGCTGGATGATGATGGATTGTCATGATAAAATGTGGCCGGAATAATATTTGTTTCAATAATATTAAAACATTTACCTTTATCAACGTTCCATCGTCTCCTGTACTACCCTTAAAGCTCTTGGTATGTTTTCCGTTATGTACACTGTAAATGCGGACGTTTCTATCCTGGCAAGCGGTCAACACATGTTTTTGTCCTGTATCCACCTCCATATCATACAGGGTAGTTTTGCCAGTAGCGTTGTGTGCTCTAGTGAATTGTGGTTTATTGTTTAACTCCCCTAGTGACCTAAAATAACAAAAAACCTGTAGTACAAGAGAAACGCACTTATTGGCAAAGACAATACACAAAAAATTATTCCTGTCTAAGTGTTATTTGAGAACATCAACTTGATCGTAATACGAAAAAAAAACAAAGTACATGGTAGTCAGTAAGCGCGAAATATTAAATACACGGCTTTTGGTTAACCAACAAGCAATTGACAGGGTGGACAGCTACACATACCTTGATACCAACATAAACAGCCAATGGGACCGCACTTGTGAAATGAAACAACGCATAGTAAAAGCGAGATCAGCGTTCATAATGATGAAGTCTCTTTTCAGAAGTTACGATTTACCACTTGCTACCAAAATCTCTATCATCAGATGCTATGTATTTCCTACCTTATTATACGGACTAGAAGACTAAACAATTTCCGAAGCTTCTTTAAGAAAACTCGAGGTATTCGAGATGTGATATTACAGACGCATTTTAAGAATTTCGTGGGTGTATCGTGTGACTAATGTTGAGGTCCTACGTAAAATGGACAAGGAATGCGAGATAATTAACACCATCAAAGAGCACAAACTAGAATATCTTGGCCATGTTATGAGGAATGAACAGAGATATGGCTTGTTGCAACTCATTCTTCAGGGCAAGGTATTTGGAAAGAGAGTACCAGGAAGAAGAATATCTTGGCTTCAAAAACTGAGAAAGTGGTTCAATACACCGACAACCGGACTATTCCGAATAGCAGCAAGCAAAGTTAGGATAGCCATGCTGGTCGCCAACATTCGGAATGGATAGACACCGTAAGAAGAAGAAGTGTTATTTAAAATATTCTAGATAATTAGAACATACTGTAACAAAAGATTACTTTTGACCGACCCTCGTATAACAGGTCCCATCTCCACACACACAAAGCGACATCGATGTTTTTAGATAATGCGCGATGCAGCGGCGGGAAAGACGAGCAATTAACCGAATGTCGCGACCATAATTAGAGATGGGCAGAACTTTCCAGAAATAACGGCTGGTGTATATAAAGAACGAATTTTGTAAATAAAGTTAGTTATAAGCGAGAATTTGTAAAGTAAAATTGATATAAATAAATAAAGTCGTATATAAATACGAACCGTTCGTTTTTTAACTGTAAGTTCGGTACAATACAATGTCTGAGAATACATACAAAGAGGTACACAAATAGACAAATTAACAAGCAGTTGGACTTGGTCCTAGGTTTTTATCCAACATGACCGGAATTCAATATTTGAACTCTTTGTGTAACTTTACATCGATTGATAGACGATTTCACTAATTTTGGAGAGTCATTTTTGCCAAACTGCTAATCATAACTTTTTACTGAAAATTACATCAAAAATGGAACTAAATATTCGAGATCCACTTTTTAATACGCGACGAACAATATATCACAAGTACTATTTCTGTGACTATAACGTGGCACTTCCGGTTACAACTTTTAACCGGAAGTGATATAAAAATAGGAAGTATATAATTGTTCTCGTCTCGCCAAGGCGCGTCGTTTAATATATCGCGTGTATTATTTCGGTGACTTTAAAACAGTAATTTTTGCAGCAACTCTGAAACCAGAAGTGCGAGGTCAAATTTATCACCTTTAATACTACCTTTGGTTATAAGCTCTCATTCGACACCTCATTTGTCATTATATCTGTTATAATGTACACACGTTGTAAAATGGGTGAACACAAAATAGATAATGTCACTTACCGGAATATGAGACTTTTGTCGGCTCCACACGACACCATCTGTGTATTTCCCCCATGATGCAAAAACCGTACAGCCGTAATCGAAGAAGAATGGTCGTCTAAAGTTTGCAGAAACTCATATCCGTCCTTCATATCGAAGACGTGAATAAGCCTGTCTCGGCTGGCCGATGCCATCAGGTTGAGGCTAGTGTCTGAGTATTCTAGACAAAGGACTTCAGCATCGTGAGCTTCGATTTTGCAAACCTCTCGCATCGATGATACGTCGTGGATACGAATATTTCCTGAAGGCAAACGAAAAATAGAAATATAAAATAATAAAATGCAAAGTTTATATAAAATATTGTAATGATTACAAAAATAAATAGACTTGTACCTGCTCTGTCTCCTGATGCTAAATGTTTTCCATCTGGACTAATCCTTATACATCTAACACCGTTTCTTCCATCGTAAGAAGTGTTTTCTTGTTTTTCCGTTGTTCCAGAAATATCGAGATCTTTTATGAACGATAAATCTCTATCTACATAAACAACTTTCAGTAATTCCTAAAAAAAATAATGTATAAACTATTTTTTTTATTGGTTTTAGAGTTACAACTCGCGCGTATTTGTGTTATAAGTAAGAATTTAGACTCCATGTAGTGTGGATGCCGACGCCTTGTTTTAGTTTAGAGCACCGTATCTAGCTTATTTGTGAAAAAAGTAATAGCTGAGTTATCCACGAGTTTGGACGCAAATTGTTAGTTAGTCAAAAGAATTAGTTTAAACACCGCAGAATATACGTCAAACTAAGTTTGATTTAAAGTATCAATTTATTCTATGTCTTGCTTCTAGTATAAAAGCTACACGTTATGAAAACGCTTATTATTAATTCCGTTGATTAATACTAAAGAATACATCCTTAGTTCATAATATCTTAGTTACCTTTAAGTGCTATTCAGCCATGTGATGGATGGCCGAAGTTATCGTTAACGTAAAGTTATCCTGTAGTTATGTTATAATCCTCGAATTGGTGTGATGTATCATATTTAACTTACCTAACTACTTGGGTTATTCCTTGTCAGTTCTTGAGTTATCTGGTATATCAACTGTTACTTTATAACGCGACGTTAAACCTCAAGTTATGAGATAACTCTGTGTAGGTATGTAAGGATATGTAAGGTTAGTTCATCTTTTGACTTGTATTTAGATAGAAATCAAGTGAATATTCAACGAAGAACGATGCTTCATGTTGTCCTAGGATTTTGTGCGGCATGTTATTAATTTAAAAATAATTTAAAATTAAAAATATCAAAAAATTGACTTCAAATAACAATTAAAAGCCCATAGGTAATAATACGATTAAAATAATAATTAACAATAAAAAGTAAAGCTATAGAAGGGTAATACAATTTTAAAAATCATACAAAAATCAACTCGAGATGTAATTGTTGAATATAAGTTGAAATTTATAAACATATGCAGTGTTGCCAGATAAATTTTTGTAAATGCACTGGAATGACTGAAATGGTGACACAAAATGTACTAAACCAACACATTTTGTACAAAAACTAAAAAAAACGTCGTTTAATGTTATTTGAAGCCAATTTCTTATATCACAAAATTGGAGGTTTTTACTTTAAGATACTTTAGTATCAAAAGTTTGGTTGTTAATTGTATCAAATTGCTACAATTGTACCAAGTCTGGCAACGCTGTTGTTATGGATATCTTCCCATCCTGTCAAGCCTGTGGCACGTTCCGATAAATCTCTCGCGCTCACTCCAACTTGTACTATTTCTACATAATTATCTTTGTTACTTCAACCTTTTTTCCTCAAATGTTATTTCTAATATAACGTTGATGAAATAACTATCTCATAACTCTGACCGATACATCACACCGAATTATACCTAAATAGTTATGGGCATCGTTATTCCTGAGAGTTATCTTAACTTTAACTCAAACGTTAAAGTTAACTTCGGTCATCCATCACACGGCTGATTGTATATATTAATAGTGCTATTGTATTAGTGTTTCGCGGACTAGTGTGAATCGGACTGTTAACTCGTCGGTTAAAATATGAGAACTTTGACCAGATCTCAATTTATTAATCGTAACAAAGTTAGACATTAAATTAAATATTTGTTAATGCTTTTATTCTTTTATTCCCACATTAGTGAGTCTTTTACTGGGTGCTCGCCACTAGGCTGCTTTCCTCTATGTGATTTTACAATAATTATACATACAGTCCGTCTAATTTACTTACCGTTGCACGTCATTATCTACGCCAGAGATCTAAGTTGACATAGTTGACACTAGTGTGAATCGGACTGTTAACTCGTCGGTTAAAATATGAGAACTTTGACCAGATCTCAATTTATTAATCGTAACAAAGTTAGACATTAAATTAAATATTTGTTAATGCTTTTATTCTTTTATTCCCACATTAGTCTTGAGTCTTTTACTGGGTGCTCGCCACTAGGCTGCTTTCCTCTATGTTATTTTACAATAATTATACATACAGTCCGTCTAATTTACTTACCGTTGCACGTCATTATCTACGCCAGAGATTTAAGTTGACATAGTTGCCAAAGTATAAAAAAATCCTGAATCCATTTTAAATCAAATAGATCACATAATTATTGTGAACGTGGGTTATACAACAAAACAAATTAATATTCAATGTAAATAAATAAAATCTTTAGAAACAGATAACAAGCATTAAATTATAATCTTACGTTAAAGTAAATAATAAAAACAGTAAATATAATAAAACAAATACTTATAGTAAAGAATATTAACAAATATGAAGTGTCATCACTGCAACTGTCAAATAACTGTTACCAATTTATTCTAAAATGTCACCTTCGTTCGATTACAGTTACAGTGTGTTCCGAGCAAATGTGCTTCATAAAAACGCTTTACAATCCATTTATACAAATTAAATGAAACATATTATTGTGTATTTCTTTAGGTTAACATTAATAGAAATCTTCAAATATTATTTCTACGCGTATATAATAAAATATGTCTAGTGGCTGTAATTCCAGTGTACTAGGCAAAATGATTCTAAAAAAGAACACACCCACCGCCTAAATATATCGTGTTGGTATCATGTGACGTCACAGGCTATGACGCGGATGACGTGCAACGGTAAGTAAATTAGACGAAGTATATGTATTGCTGATTGTTTGTGATGGGACAGATTGCAATAAACATTGGATGTTATTAAAAAAATTAGAGGGTGGTCCTTCGGTTTGGAATTTATTACATTGTTAATTACGCTCTAAATGGTAGTAAGATCGCCATCTTAATTTATTGTTCATCTTCCATCATAATCTTAATAAATCAATATTACTAAATATAAATGTACTTACATTACTATAAATATTTGGCTGATAAATTCCTTTGGAACTGTTTTCATTTATTTTGTCTAGAGTCCACACTCTTATGGTGTCGTCCGAACTGCAGGTGAGAAAACTGCCTGGTGGTAGAGGACTGTTCGGAGGTGCCATCTCTACGCCCCAAATGCACGCCGAATGGTACAGAAATGAAAAAGATTTACCCACCTAAAAGAGAGAGTTAAAAAATAAAGGGAGCAATAAACGGTATCCCCCAGAGAAAATGACCTCCACTCCCAGATTTTTTTTTTATTTCTTTACGTTCTGTGTGATCAAAAATAAAACACGGTGTCATTTTAACCTCCTTTCCCATTCCCCTACCTCCAAAAACGGCATTTTTCGTATTTATCTTTTTTTATGTGGGATGCATCTGCATGTCTATTTTTTTTATTTTGTGTATTTTATTAAAAACTATTTCTAATATTTTTCAGATTTTTTCATAGGGTACGTACAAAACTCCACGTATGAGTTTTACTCCATTTTAAAAACTTCAAAATAAATAAAATCAAGGTTTTTTATAGGTTATATATAATTTGAAGTAACCGAGTCCTTTAGAGCATTTAAAAATTGCCCGAAACACGTTCAAATCTCAAAAAAATACTCCCAAGAAACACTCCACGTTTTTGGGGGTTTGAACGTATTTTTCCCATTTTTTAACGTCCTTAAGGGCTCAATTACTTTAAATTATATATGATATGTAAAAATAACCTTGATTTCACCTATTTTTAAGTCTATAAAATGGGAAAAAACTCCAAAACCACTAAAAACCAGTTTTTCGGGGGTTTGAAGGTCTTTCACCTTACGAAAAAATCTGAAAAAAATTAGAAGTATGGATTTTGATAAAATACACAAAATAAAAAATTAGACCTGCAGCCATCTCTAAAAAACGTTATATACCTAGGCTTTTTTCGAAAAAAAAACGCATTTTGTAGTACACAAGTATGTACGCTCAAGCTACGAGTCTATATTTGTTTTGTAAAAGCCTCAACAACTATGCGTGTGAATTTTTTAAAATTTTTAAATTGATTGCATCCCAGCTAAAAAAAATAAAAACGAAAAATGACGTTTTTGGCGGTGTGGGGAGAGGTAAAGGGTGGAGGGTTAAAATTGCGATGGTTTTTTTTTACTCACATCGAACTGAAAAAAAAAAATGAAAAAAATTGAATTATGGGAACAAGGACATGTTGCCTATATTAACTGGGGGTACTGTTTAAAACAGATATACTTACCCTCTGAATATTGAAGACATCCCAAACGTATATGGAGTGATCGTTGTAAACGGACGTTAATTTATTATTCGTTTCATCGAACGTTATGGCTACGGTGTCGGGATATTTGGCATCTTGTTGAGGTGTGGCCATATGCCTACAAAAAAAATGTGTTTTAAACAGGGAGTTCATGATGGGATCCAATGGAATTATTGTTAAGAATGGTCAAACAAATTTGCCCACTTGGCATATTATCCTATATTTCATTAAACTGGCAATCTAGGTATTTGTACGATTGAAGTCGTTCAATTTTTGGCCATTTACTTCCAATATCTCCCTGATGGTTTTTGTTTTTGAGACTCCAACCACTTTGTTCTTCTTACATTCAGGTTAAGCCCAAAGTCGGAACTTTTGGATACAACTCAATCCACCAACCCTTGTAAATTCTACAGCGTATCTATAATCACAACGGTATTGTCAGCATACCTTAAGTTGTTTATTTTTTTATACCATTTATGGTTAGGCTTTCCTCACAGTTGTAGAGTACATTCTCTATTATTTTGTTGATATAAAAGTTAAATAACAGTGGCGATATTATCCAAACCCGACGAACACGTCTACTAATTCCGAAATCTTGCCTAAGGAAGGGTATCAAATGTATTTCTTATCCCTGTATTGTATTTTAACCATAGCATATTTACGATAGCAGATGGTTTTTACAGTGCCGGATTAACCAATAGGCAAAGTAGGCAGTTGCCTCGGTTCCTTGGCCCTAGAGGGGGCCTCGCAGGGCACAAAACGAAAAAATAATAATTAGACTTAAATAAAAACTATAAATGTTGAAAAATTCAAATATCGAGCAATACCATAAGAGTGATGGTGGACGTATAAAACTACATTGCAGTGCATACCTTTGTTCACATAAGACATAGAAAGTCCATGTTGTGAGAATAAATCGCTAATGAATGCCCTTTGGTAATAGGAACAATACTACAGATGGAAATAAGAAAGACGATTCGAGAGTGGAGTAGAAAAACGCAATAAAAAGCAGGAGAAAGAAAAGACCCTTAAGCAAGATCGAAAACAGAACCAAAACTTACTTAAATTCAGTTTCACACGGAAATCCATAGCTAGTGAAGCTGCAACCAATAAAAATGCACGTGATGAAATAGAAATAACTGAGTGAAACATAGCTTCCGTAACTGAAGAAGATAAAAAAACATGTAACGACAGCTCTATTCCAGTTCAAGAAGGTTAAGAACCAGAAACCGAAACTAACTTAAAAATTGAAATTAATAATTGGGTCCTAAATTCGGAAAACGACATAGGATTACGCCGATTACGGAATACAATAACTGAAGAAGTACGGAGATCTTGTATCGGGAAAGGTCTTCAGAATGTAAAAATCTTAATGAAAGTTTTTCAGCATCAAAAAGAAATTTTGAAGGCATTACAAGATTTTTACAAAATCTATGGTTTTTCGAAAATATATCAGTGGAACAAAAATTCAAAGAGATTATCTAACGTATTCTCCCTAAATGGAATATCGTATTTTGGGTTTGTTCAGACCGTGTAGGTAAAACTTTTTTCAGCCTATAGCCACCGTTGGGAAGTTATGATCAAATGCTTAAATGAAACTCCACTATAAATATCTGCGATTATAAGCGATCTGATTCGCCACGATCTAGTACTTAAAAGAACAAGCAGCACAAGATGGTCTGCAAGGGCACATACAACAAGACCTTTGTCTAACGGTTACAACGCTTTTGAATCTGCTGTTCATGCTTTTGCTGAAGACACTAATCAGAAAACCGAAACAGTTCATGAGGCTAAGCGTTTGTTGAAAGAAATGTAAAAATGAAACATTCATAATGAATGAGTTTTGGGTAATGAATGAGTTTTGGGCAACAATTTTAGAACGCGTCTACGCTGTCAGTAAATCATTACAGAGAGAAGAGAAGAGATTGAACTTAAAACTGCAGTTCAACTTCTAAATTCACTTTTGGAGTTCTTAATCCCAAAGACATAGTTTTGCTTACTACGAGCAGAAGACCTGGGATCTACAATACTCTGAATATTCCGACGCGAGTAAACGAAAACCAGCAAGAAAACTACATTTTGATGATGCTAATATTAATGGAAGTTTTTCTACAGTGTGGACAAAAGTTAAAGGTTGAACCGTATCCACCAATGTTCGATAAGCTAATTACTGAGCAGAGTCGTCGCGTCGGTTGGCAGTGTACGGGTCAGTAAACTCAGTATTTGGTCTTTTGTGTTTTTACAAAATTGAGTGATACTCTAATAAATGAGTGTGCTGGGTAAAAGTACATGAAAACTATCCTGATGACATTGAATCTAAACTTGAAGAGCAGTTTGAAGAGCAGTTCAAATGTTTTATAGCCCAGCTTCAAGACTTGTATAGGGAAAACTATTTCTGCTACACAGTCATGTTGGGTTATTTCGCAACAGGCGAACTAGGTTTATTAAGGGGCCTCATAGCTTGGGTTGCCTAGGGGCCTCAAGATTCTTAATCCGGGATTGGATGGTTATGACTTACTGGGGATTACTTGTTATATGCCTGTCTCTTCTTTCTCGTTAAAAGCAATTCTGCTTGTTCATTGGCGGGTTGATACCTCTGTGGAAGGTTGTCACTCCATCTATTGAGCGGTCGGATTATACTTCTTCTACCCAGGGCCCCCGCTACCATATGTGCAAAGTGTGCAATGCACACGGGCGCCATCCTTTAGGGGCGCCAAAACCCGGCGTCAAAAATTACAAAAAAAGCAAAGAAACAAAAAAAAAATAATTTTAAAATAAAAGTTGAGAAATTAAATAGGATTCAGCTTAAACAAACACGAAATTTTATTAGTAAACTCAGGTAGTCAGGCATTTTAATTTATTTTGTTATGCTTTTATTCTGTTTGTTTCATTTTGATATTTTAGCCTACTAATAATAGTCCATTTACTCACGGTTTTTGTTGTGAATTTTAAAGAACCGCTTATATTGACATACAATTTGTCATACACCTGGAGGTATTCTCGGGGGTGACAAAACATTCGTTCAAAATAAGTCCGGAATTGGATAAACTGACTAATTCTAAGCAACTTTGGTTGTGTAGAGATTTTCACTAAGTCAATTCTTTTCGAGTTATCTGCGAGTGAGTATGTTCATTTAAAAAAAACCGTTTTTAGACGGTTTTTCATTAGCTAAACGGCTAATTAGGGGGTTTTTTCATGTTTTTTTTTACCAAGAAAAGGACCAACATTATTTTTAACTTACTTACTTTTGATGTTAAAAAAATATAGCTTCTTTTAAACACTTTAAAAAAGTTGTAATGATTTTTCCCTGATAAGTGCTTGATTTTTTGGTTATTTTACGTTGAAATATTTGTTTTGTAATATGACGAAGAACAACCCCCTTTTCATCAGCTACAACTCTGCTTCTACTGGGTCTGCAGACTTCATACATAGGTACTTACACCATTTTTTTTCACTTTTTTATAAGCTATATTTTTTTGATATAATACTTACTTTTTGAGTTATTTGCGAAAATCCGTCTAAAAAATTGTTTTCTTTTGTTGAAAAATGAACATAAATTTACTCGCAAATAACTTGAAAACTATTGAAAAGTACTGACAGAAAAAAATCTTTATAGAAGAAAAGTTATTTAAAATTAGTCATTTTATCCTATTCCGGACTTTTTTGAACGTATGTTTTTTCACCCCCGAGAAGGGGTGAAACTCACATTCTAAAGTTCAGTTTTCTGGTTTATTTCAAGCACCTACCTACCTTTCAAAAAATAAATAAAAAACATGATCCAAAATGCCTTAAGGGGCGCCAAAATCCTTTTTTGCACGCAGGCGCCAGTACCTCTTACGGGGGCCCTGCTTCTACCCATTGGTGATTTATCTCTTGCTACTTTGACCACACGTGTCTCCCCCATTCTGCTTATGTGGTTATTCCACTCAATTTTTCTATTTTTATACATTGTACGTTACCAGTGGCGGCTCGTCAGAGGAGGCAAGGGAGGCTTAGCCTCCCCATAAATTTTTATATACGCTACACTGTTTTGTTTATCTTGAATCGCGAAAAACAACAAGCACTCTCACCATTATACAACGTGTAAATTCCATATTATCACTAAATATCCATACGCACAGAGCATTAGCATTAGAACGCATGATTGCGTCTCAGTTTTTTTTATTATTATTGTAGACAGTACCCTGGGTTATTCCGAGATGCATTAACGGAGCCGAGAAGCCGGCCAGCCTCCGTTGCTAATGCTCCGCGCAGCGCAGCAGGCGTTTAAGGTGACCTGGTCTCCTAGCAGTGGCATCTACGGTGCCATCACACGCTGCCCGGAGATTTACCAACGGAGGCTAACTAGCTTCTCGGCTCCGTTGCACAGTGGTTCCAAATGCGGAAAACGTGGTCATGACGCGAAAAAAAAGTCCGTATTTAGGGATTTTCATGTTTACAGTTGTTTTTCATACTATTGTAGAGTACTAATACGTAGGTATGAAGATCAGACTGGATGTATTCTGGTTCACAGCTCAGTAACAAGTGAGCCATATCTGAGGTTATTTTGACCGGCAGGGAAAGTGAAAAAGAACGCGTATATTGAACACGCTGTAAAACGTTTTGTAGTTTATCAATTTTATCGCTGTAAAGCAGATTCTTCTTTTTTAAGTATGTAGTAATATAAGATATAAGTTAAATCAACATTTATTAACAATAAATGCCTTAAATATGTTAATGCATAAATAGTGAAAACATACTTGAAATAATTAAAATTGTGTAAAGATGCATTAAAAAAGTACAAAATTCTGCGACTAATGTTTATTAATCTGAAAATACATAGTAAGGAGATACAGGATCACTTGGGTTTAGCTGCCTATAACTGTCTATGCATTGCTGGCAGTTGTTTGCATACAAAAGTGGGAAATGACGCATATTACATGATTCTTTAGATTGTTAAGTATGTATGGGCAGTTGTACATAAGTAATAGGTTCTGAATATTGTACTTCATAAAGAAAATCTATTAGTAATCCGCAGTTTCAAAAGTCCCTTATAATAAATTTTTTTAAACCAAAATGCGGTTAAAATAGAATTTTCGAATTTCTTTCGTCCATATTGGATCCGCCATTTTGTTTAAAAAAAAAGTAATGTTAGATTTGTAATTAGCGACCTTAACCTACCAAATTTGACAAAAAATTTTTTTTCAGAAAAAA
Organism: Diabrotica virgifera virgifera; assembly: GCF_917563875.1. NCBI lineage: Eukaryota > Metazoa > Arthropoda > Insecta > Coleoptera > Chrysomelidae > Diabrotica > Diabrotica virgifera. The sequence continues at coordinate 232,088,701 of NC_065445.1, read as the reverse complement.
TAATGTCAGATTCGTAATCAGCGATGCAAAAAACCCTTAAGAATGAAAGTAATTCCGAAATGTATAAACAGTATACGCTTTGAAATGTTCATGAGCACGTTTTCGTCATTTGGAACCACTGTGCGTTGCCGTTGCGTGCATCTCGGGGCAACGAATTTTAGGGTCCTGACTAAAAATAATGAAAAAACTAAAAGTGCAAATTTTGTTACGAAATTTGGTATTTGCGGTTAGAATAATATTTGGAACAACTTGTTCAAATAACTTTTTCCGATATTTGTAAGGCAAAGCAAAATATCGGTAATTTATCATGGTTTTTGATTCGCAGTAGGCCGCGTTTAAAATTAAAAAAATTCAAAAAGACTAAGTTTTCACTCTAATGGCATATAAAACAACATAATGCTATTCTACATCCCACCAGAATGAAAACAATGGGAACCTTCTCTGGTTACACCTCCGAGGCTTCTACAATTTGCAAGCCATACGGATGCTGAGACTAAGGAAGATGAGGGAATTCTACAATTTACAATTCACGTCCCATCTGCTCAGCGCGGTAAAGTTTTAATCTGGTTCCCTTCATACTCCACACAGAGTAAATGTAAATCAAAAATGAATAATTGAAAATGGTTATTCATTTTAAAAAAAATTCAGTTAAGTATCTTAAAAAATGTGAACCTTCAACCTGTATGGACTGCAAAACTTCAAATCTGTATTTATTTTGATATGCATATCTACTTATTGTCCTTTTCATGAGCATTTTTCAGTGCGTAGCAAATGATAGGAAAAAGGGTAAGTCCGTGATAATACACATTTATAACATTTTAGTTAAATCTGACAGTTGTCACATTTTATTTTCAATTTATAATAAAAACAAATCAAATGTGTTTCTTGCATTTATAAAATGGCATTTTCTTTGATTTGTATAGTCTTATAAATTATACAGATTATATTTGTAATATTATTATATAATTAAAAAAAATGTTTTTTTTATTATGGCGCCATCTATCGACAACTAGAATAACTAGAATAAATGTTGTAAATGTCTGTAATCACGGACGTGCCTTTTTTTCTGTCACATACAATTTAATGCGTTAGAAAGAAATCTAAAAACTGTGACGCACTGAAAGATGATCATGAGAAAAAGAATACAAAGACGGAATTTTTAACAAATAAAGGACACAAACTTTGGTATTAAACTTTCACAATTAGACTAATTATTTTTAAAATATGATATTATGAAATTATGAATTATAATGATATTATGAAATGTAAATAAAAAAAATGGTCAAAAAATGGGGCCTTACATTACATTTTTTGGCGCATTTTTTTGCTAGTGCAAATTTGTCTAGATATTTTATAGTTAGGTATAGCCTCCCCTATTGTAAAAATCGCGAGCCGCCACTGTATGTTACATTGTCTTCTAATGACTTCACTCCTATTTCGATCTCTTAGCGTATTTCCTGTAATCCTTTTCAGTACTCTCATCTCTGCCGTTTCCAATGGTCTTTGTATTGTGGCTGTATCGGGTCTTGTTTCTGATGCATATGCCATTATTGGTCTTATAGTACCTTTCAAAATATTTCACAAAACTATCTTAATCCTATTACAAAGTCATTTGTATTTGAGTAGTATGGTTAAATTTTCAGAGATAATCATACTGGATGACAGGTGTAATAATTAATTACAATACAATAAAGTACAATAGATTAAAATTGATTAATGTCTACCTGGGCCGAAAACGTAACCACACCATTCAAATACAAATGACTTTGTAATAAGCTTAAGATTAATATTTTATCAAATATTTTGATACGTACTATACGCCGGCTTTATAAATTCTTTACTTCATCTCAGTGTTAATATGTTGGTTTCGCCATATAGTGTTATTAAGACTGCCAGTCTATTTGCATTTTGTACTTGACTTCTCACTTCTTTGTTCAGGTTTCCGTAGCATGAAAATGTACTTGTTCAATACTGATACCATCAATTTCTATTTTACATTGATTGGTTCTTTACTGATTACTATTGTTTTAGTTTTCTGAGATGAAATTGTCATATTGAATTCTTTTACTCTTATGTTACATCTGTGGACTAATCTTTGCATACTATCTTTATCTTGGGCTATCAATATTGCGTCATCTGCGTAACAGAGTATTTTTTTACTTCTTTGTTTCCCATTCTGTATCCTCTTTCTTTGTTGACGCTTTTGATGATTTCATCTATGATTAAATTGAAGAGCATAGGACTCAATGAGTCCTATGTCCCTGTCTCGCCTGTTTAAATGAAAAATACGTCTAAAAAGTCTAAATATTAATATACTTACTGTATACTAGTTCCAAGGCTAACATCTACACCTAAGTAATGATTTCTAGGAAGCGTAGTAACAAACTTAAGTGTACTCGGATCGAAACATCTAATGATACCTTCTGCGCAACCCACAAAAATATATTTTTCTCCTACAGCAATACAGTTGGCACTTGTTGTCTAAAACAAAGAAAGAGAAATAAATATACCGTATATTGTATGCGTAGGATAAAATTTCAATAGAGGCAAGTGGATCTTGCGTAATTCTTGATCTATGGGAATGTTGTAGTATCGGTACTGAAAGGGAATCAAGGAAAACATGAAGACAGGTGATTTTTGGAAAAAAAATTGAAAATGTAATAGAGAAAAAACACTAAACCAAAAAAACAAAAAAGAAAAATCTAAGAGGACGTAATGTTACAAATTTCTGATGTCCGTTATGGACATATGGTAGGATAGATCTCAAATTATTTTTGGAAATAATACATGGTCATATAAATAAAAAACTGGAAGAAGGATAGATGATACACAGTTTGAGTTTAGAAACGGACTACAAAACAGAGAGATGCTATTTGCTTTTAATGTAATATCTCAAAGATGCAGTGCCGGATTAAGCATTAGGCAAAGTAGACAGTTGCCCAGGGGCCTCGGCCCTAAAGGGGTCCTCGCAGGGCCCAAAACGAAAGAAAAAAATTAAAATTAAATAAAAACTATAAATCATATTATGTTGAAAAATTCAAATATCGCACAATACCATAAAAGCGATGGTGGACCTATAAAACTACATTACAATGCATGCTTTTGTTCACATTAGAATGTTTTGAGAATAAATCGCTAATGGTATGTTATTAAATCGCTACCCTTTGGTAGAAGGAACAATAAGTACTACAGATGGAAATAAGAAAATAAAATTCGAAAGTAGAGCAGAAAACGCAAGAAAAATCAGGAGAAACAAAAAGATCCTTACGCAAGATCAAAAAAAAGAACCAAAACTTACTTAAACTCAGTTTCACAGGGAAATCCACAGCTAGTGAAGATGCAACCAATGAAAATGCACTGATGAAATATAAATAACTGAGAGAAACATAGCTTCCGTAACTGAAGCAGATGAAAAAACATGTAACGACAGTTCTATTCCAGTTTAAGAAATTAAATAACCAGAAATCGAATATAAGTTAGAAATTGAAGTTAAAGATAAATCGGGCCCTAAATTCGGAAAACGACATCTGATTACGGAATACAATAACTGAAGAAGTACGGAAGTTTTGGATTGGGAAAGGTCTTGAGAATGTAAAACCCTTGATGGAAGTTTTTCAGCATAAAAAAGAAATTATGAAGGCATCACAAGATTTTTACACGACCTATGGTTTTTTGAAAACATAGATATCAGTGGAACAAAAATTAAAAGAGATTGGGTAACGTATTCTAGTATTCTCCCTCAAATGGAATATCGTATTTTGGGTTTATTCAGTCCGTGTACAACTTTTTTTCAGCCTCTGCCCACCGTTAGGAAGTTATGACCAAATGCTTAAATGAAACTCCACTAGCGATCTGCGACAAGACCTTTGTCTAAAGGTTACAACGCTTTCAAATCTGCTCTTCATACCCTTGCTGAAGATACTAATGAGAAAGCTAAAACAGTTCATGAGGTTAAGTGTTTGTTAAAAGAAATGTCAATGTCAAAAAAGAAACATTCATAATGAACGAGTTTTGGGCAACAATATTTTAGAACGCATCAACGCTGTCAGTAAATCATTATAGAGAGAAGATGTTGAAATTCAAACTGCAGTTCAACTTCTAAATTCACTTTTGGAGTTCTTAAAATCTAAAAGAAATAATTTTGCTTACTACGAGCAGAAGAACTGCGATCTACAATACTCTAAATATTCCAACGCGAGTAAACGAAAGCGAGCAAAAAAAACTACATTTTGATGATGCTAATTAAAATGAAGTTTTTATACAGGGTGGTCAAAAGTTAAAGGTTGAAACGTATCTACCAATGTTCGATAAGCTAATTACTGAGTCGTCGGTTGACAGTGTAGTGTACTCAGTATTTGGTATTTTGTTTGTTTTTCCGAAATTGAATGATACTCAAATAAAGGAGTGTGCTTCAAAACTACCTGAAAACTATCCTAATGATATTGAATCTGAACTTGAAGATGAACTAGAGCAGTTCAAATATTTTATAGCCCAGCTTCAAGACTTGCAGGGAAAACAATTTATTTCTGCTTCACAGTCATTTTGGGTTATTTCGCAACAGGCGAACTGACATTTTCAAAAATGAAAATTATTAAAAACGGAGAAAGCCTAGGTTTTTTAAGGTTCCTCATAGCTTGGGTTGCCTAGGGGTCTCAAGATTCTTAATCCGGGACTGCAAAGATGCATGGATATGAATATGGATGTGTATGTTTGTTCCGTTGATTTTGAAACAGCATTTGACTTTGACCACGTCGGACATGAAAAATTATGGCAAGCTCTGCTGAACAACACCAATTACTACTAAACAATACAAACAGTTTCTGTGAAAAATATGGACTAAAAATGAATATAAAAAAGACTAATAAATCTATGATAATAACTAAGAAAATAAATATACAAACAAATATACATTTGGGAAATGTAGCGATAGAAAGAGTTAATAAATACAAATACCTAATAGGAACCTAGATTTCAGAAAATAATCGAACAACAACATACATATCAAACAACATAAATAAGGGACAGGATATAAATAGCAATACATGCGTTTGTAAAGACCTTAGATTAAGAGTAAGAGCTCTGAGATGCTACGTCTTTTCGATACTGCGACATGTACTTGAAAGCTGGACATTGAAGCAAGAACACATAAATAAGCTACAATCATTTGAAATGTTACATAAGGATGCTTAGAATAGCATTCACACAGAATAAAACAAACACGGAAGCATTGCGAGAAATGGGCAAAGAATACGAAATAATAAACACAATAAAAATAAGAAAGTTACAACATATGGGACACATAATAAAGGGTCAGCGATATGAAATGCTGAGACTGATAATACTGAGAAAGATAAGAGGAGGAAGGAGTGTAGGATGATGATATTCAACTTTCGATTGGGAAACAGCACTTAAAAAAGAAGCTAAGACAGAATCCCATACAACATGAGCTAGAGCAAAAGTGGGTTACATAAAAAGAACTATTGGGAAAACTTAAGGTAACACGTATTAGACATATTTTTAATACTTACCCTTAATTCTACCCATTTATCTAAAAGTCTTCTATTGTTGAATTCACAGAGCAGTCCGGACCTTGTGATTACGTACGTGCTATCCGCACAGTCCGCTCTACCACAAGCTACATCACAGAAATAGTTATTCCTTTGGTCACCCAATATGGCTGATCTACCCATTAACGGAACTGTGTCCTTGTACTGCAACAAAAATAAAAAAAAAAAGTAAAAAATTATGTAAAAAAATATAAAAAATGTATTAAGGTGTAAAAAAAATTTAGCGGGTCAGGTGGCTGTACTCCAATCCACTTCACTGTGAAATAATTTAGTGGCCGATTGTTCAGGCCCTGGCTCTGGTCAAAACAAAAATGCTAACATAGTAGTCTAAAATTCTAAATGACTCTGCTACTTAAACTAGAATAAGCTGGTGTTTCATCGACCTATGAATGAAAAATAAGGCAAGAGATAAGGACATGTTATGTTACTCCTCCATAGATCCACCGGATGAGCGTGTACGTCTTCTTCTTACGGTGTCTATCCGTTCCAGACGTTGTCGATCAGCTTGGCTATCCTAACTGTGCTTGCTAGTATTCGGAATAGTCCTGTTGTGAATGCATTGAACCACTTTATCAGGTTTTAAGGATATTCTTCTTCTCCCTGATGCTTTATTGTATAATTGTTTGACTGCGGCGATGAAAGAACTTGTACGATGTATTTAATTTATTATTACGAGTATATGTATGCTTACCTTAGCGTTTCCATATTCCAGGTACCAAAACTTCACGTGCCTATTACCCACAGTAACAAAATAGCTGCCGTTTTCAGCAAAAGCGATCGCCTTGACTTTTGTGCTAACTTTATTACTGGCTACTTTTATATTATTCTTCCAGTCCCACACATTCACTATCATATCGTGCTGAGTGCCTATGCTGACTACATATTTGCCCGTCGGCGAAAATGCCTAAAACAAAAAAAATTATGATAATTAATAATTAAAGTGGAGCTTGCGAGTGGACTTATTTTAAGTGATGTGGCATTTGTTAATAATAATAACAGTTCTCCCTTATATACCGCAAACGCGGCTTTGATTATAGCAGGGTAGTCGGTTATCTCTAGGGCCTACGGTATATAAGAAAGATAACAGGGCCCGTGCTACACTTCAACCGCCTATTATTACCCCTGGTTTTACTGAAGGTACCTATGATACTTATTTTATTCAGGCTGAATCGACCTGGGGTCTGTAGACATTTTTAAAAATGTCTAGATGTTCTTGCCGGCCGGCGGACGCTGGGATTCGATCCCCGGTCTTCTACGTGGAAGTCAGACATCCTACCGCCTGAGCTATTCAACCCTTTATCGGCATTTTTTAATACCTTGAGATATTGACAACAATTGAATGTGAGGGCATGATGCTCCTCCCAAATGATGGAAAATTTCATCTGATTACCGAGCTGTATGACAAGATCGAGTATCCTCAGAATTTCATGTAATTATCATATTTTAGACTCGACGTTAACAATCCAGCAATGGTTTTTACAGCTGTTTGTCAGATCAGTCGTTAGATGTAACGAGTTGGTTATACCTATGTTATCTACTTTACTTTTTCAACGGGCGTGGTTGAGGGCCACTCAAGTAGAATACCTTCACGGCTTCTCCTGTTTTCTATCAAATGCCTCACCTCTCCCTCTGATAGTGCATCCTTGCAACTATGATAAATATAATACCTACCACAGCCTACCTACTGATACATTCACATTAGTCCAAGTAATGAAGCTTAAAATAGGACAAAACCTCGCAATTTTTACAGAATGGATCGATTTGCTTGAAAATTTTAGAATAAGTAGTGGATAGTCCAAGGATCAAAATCTATATCATGTCGAAAGGCGCTTTTACCATGGGGGTGGTTGCCACCCCATCTTGGGGTGGAAATTTTTTATTATATTTTAATCGCAAAAGTTGGTAAAAACGTTTATTCTAAGCAAAAAACATTCTATACATTTTTTTGATAAAATTAATAGTTTTCGATTTATTCGCTATCGAAAATGTTAGTTTATATCGAAAAAATAAATATTTTTAATCAGTTTTCTGCTAATAACTCAAAAAGTTTTCGTTTTATCAAAACAACTTCACTCAACAAAAATATACCTTTTGAAAAAATAAACAAAACCGTCTTTTTTAATTTTCTGTAAGACCAATAGTAATCGAGATATACTTTATTATATGTTAGCTCTTCTTCGTCAATGCTAAATATTGTAGTTTCAAAAGTCAAAAGACGGGAAAACTATGCATTTTTCGAGGATAACTTGTTTAAACTAATTTAAAGTATTTAAAAATATCTATCTCCAGAAATAAAAAACAAGTCTCTAGCTCAAAAATTAAGTGACTTATAATGAAAAGAATGTCAGTCCGTATTTTTTTTCAGCAAAAAGTGATCTGAAACAACCCCTTAATCACCACCCTAATTAAAATTAGTCAATGACCTGATTTAGTCTTCTTTATTTATGTATTATTAATAGGTTCTAGAGTTTGATCGGCTTAGAATGATTAGTTAAAAAAAATGGAGTTAAAAGCGAATGACAAGTTTTTGCAGTTTGGTAAAAAATGCATTTTTTCTTTAGAATAGAAAGATTAGCATCAGAGATACGAAAAAATATTTAAATATGAAATTGTAGCTTATTTAATTCCCAAGAACTTGGTTTGCAAAAATTTTTTCTAGGACAAGAATTGAGTGAGCTATAATAGTTAATATATAATAGCTATAATATATAATAATTGACAATTAAAACTTGAAATAACATGTAAAAACCACCTTTAGCAACCCTTTCAAAGTCACCTCTTTTTGTGACTGAGAATTTTAAAAGGATTTAATTTTAATAGCCTTATAGATCTTGTAAAATTCTACAATTTCTTTTTTACCAAACTTTCTAAGATAAAAAATGGAAAAAGTTATGGCTAAAAAATCAATATATTTTTTTGAAAATACATAAAAGGAGAAATCCAATTGGAAGCATAATAATGTAAGTTAGCGGTGTTTTTAGTCACTGACCTTATTCATTCTTCTTTATTTATGTATTATTAATAGATTCTAGAAGTATGACTAGCTTAGAATGATTAGTTTTTAAAAAACTGAAGTTTAAAGCGAATATCGAATTTTTTCTAATTTGGTAAAAAAAAAACCATTCTCTTCAGAATAGAAAGATTAGCATCAGAGATACGAAAAAATGTTTAAATATGAAATTGTAGGTTACTTAATTCCCAAGAACTTTGTTCGAAAAAAATTTTTCTACGGCAAAAATTGAGTGAATCGTAAATGAGTATACCATCGAAAAACATTGATTTTTAACTACATAACACTTTCGATTGCGAATAAATCGAACACTATTAATTTTAACAAAAAAATGTATAGAACGTTTTTTGCTTAGAATGAATATTTTTATCAACTTTTGCGGTCAAAATATAATAAAAAATTTCCACCCCCGAGATGGTTTGGCAACCACTCCCATGGTAAAAGCGCCTTTCGGCGTCATATAGATTTTGATCCTTGGACTATCCACTATTTATTCTCAAATTTTCAAGCAAATCGATCCATTCTGTAAGAATTGCGAGGTGAAAAGCTTCGGTTCCTGGACTACATCTGAAACTCAAAAGTATACTCGAGGAGAAAACCTGAACTAATCGAGAAATTCAGTTTGGAAAGCCACTGAGAAAAAACGGATGTTCATAGGACAACCGACTACACTTCACCCTAATACACTGCCACATGAACATTAAGGTGTAAAACAAAACCATAGTGGGGCTCAATTAGTAAGAAGAAAAGTGGAAAAATGCATTACAAAAAATAAGATAAAAATATGAATATGAAAAATAACAAAATAAGAAAGAAAAGTAAATTACTCTGAGAACAGGAAAGAAAAGGATATAGCGAAAATAAGAATGAAACAACGTAAAAACAGGAAGTGGAAAGAGGTACGTCAAAGATGAGGGCACACATCAACCAGTTAGTACATCTAATAAAGGCGGTAAAAAATACAAATATGGATATTAAACAGAAAGCAACAAAGATACAGACACATCAAATGAAAGATTGCCTTTGATTCTGTTGTGCAATCAGTAGTTCTCTACTCTCTGTCTATCGACGATCCTAACGAAGTCTCCTATAGATAGCACCTCACCGGGCAGATAGTAAGAATCTATTGAGAGTGGTATGTGCATTATTACGGCAAACATATCTGCTGGGGTTCTGGGAGTTATCCGATTTAAGTATTAGTAAAGTAAAGAAAAAAATACGAGAGAGAAGGTATAAGATTATAGCAAGGCAACGTTTAAAAAAAGAAGAGAGAAAAATATGAAATGATTTAAAATTATTTATTAACGCAGATGTTCACAGGATATAGATGATTCAGGGCATACTTAATTTTTTCGGAAAGGCAGAAAATGCTTGTACGATGAAATTTTGGACATTGCATCATACACACTGTTGACATGTGATATATGTATATCCCAGAGGTGCCTGCTTGAGAGAGAGCTGGCAGATAGACTACAACCAATCACGAAAATGGTGGGGATGATAACATCGCTGAATCGGTGGAGAACAATCCCCATAGGCCGTAGAGAGATATGTAAAGAAGACTCTAAAGAGATATGTACAGGGTGCACAGATGCAGACAGGAAGATAAGTGAGAGAGTGAGAAATAGGGTAAAAGAGAGAAAGGGGGAGAGATAGATCTGCCACACTTCTAGATCCAAGATATTTTCGAGCATTTTCACACACTTCATCATAAAAGAAGAAAAAAGATTTAAAAATGTAACGTCTCCTAGGCAAGACCGTCTCTACAGTAGCCTCCGACAGCTTTCCAATGCTTCGAGAGCATTGCTGCTGTCTCTAACGTAACTGAACTTACTAAGTGAGGATTATTATGTATAATAATTACGGACAGCATCAACTGACGCCTTTTTTTGATATAATTAGTAGCCATAATAAGATTTGGTAGTATTTACTTACCACACAATTGATACCAAACTTGTGAACCAAAAATTCGGCGACTTGTTGGGGCTGTGGAGCTAAACCTGGATGGCCTGACTGTGGGTCTGACTGAAGGTCCCATACTCTCACTGCTGGTTGGTGTCCACATTCCCCTAAAACGGTTTAATTATTATAAAATATGGTAGTATAATAATTATTTGATACATTTTTATAAACTATAAAATATAAACATTAAATACATAACTACAAACAATTATTAATGTTAACAACAACTCATGAAATATCAAATGGGCAATTACGTAATAATATGCCAGCTTTTTACAATAATGTATTATGAATTTATGAACATATATCCTGAAAAATGTTCATTTAGTACACTATGTATTAAATAAAAATGTATTTACCTGTCACAATATATCGACCACATGCTGAAAATGCCAATGAAGTTATGGTTTTTCGGCTAGTGTTGATGATATGGCTTTGTTGTTCTGTCCTGGTATTAAAAAAGACTACTGTGCACCTGTAACAAAGAAGACACCGTTATTAGCCTCTTACAAATGGTTGGAAAATAATTGAAAATAACAAATAGTTCGCGAATAAATGTATTTTTTCTATTTTTTAAGCTAAAACCTCCGGTTTCGTAATTTTCCCAATGTAACTTTGAACTCTTAATCAGAATCCACATCAGTTTTTCTGTATTTGCCGCAACTTTGTCTGCACTATCAACACTATCATGACTGTCGTAAGTCATGACTGGAAGCTCACATTGGTCAAATGTCTTCTTTTTCAGATAATTTGGCATGTTGCTCTTGAATATATCTGATAGAGCTCCATATGCGACTCATGCTAAGGTGATTGTGATTATTCTTTACAGTTTGATTGTCCCTGGCAATTTGGATTTCATGACCTAAGTATTTATATTTATGTATCTTTATATTGTGTCTTTCTAAAATTTATGATCAAACTAACTTTCTTACAGGCGGCATTTAACTCAATAAACATAGTTCTAATTTTTTTAAGTTCTCTGTTATCAGAAATATGTCGTCTGCGAATCTTTGGTGGGAGGGCCTTTCGCCGTCGTCTGATTTCTTTGGCGCCCCACTCCAATTGCTTGAAATTATGTTCCAATTCCAGAACTGCCGTAAAGAGTTTGGGAGATAACGTGTCTCCATGTCTAATTCCTCTTTTGATTTTTATAGATTTGGTATCTTTGTGTAATCGTACGGTTATTTAAATTGTTTTTCTTAAACAACTTTTTTTGCACTAATGTAAGTCAGAAAAAATTAACTTCCAATTATTTTATATACATATACTATAAGCAACAGAGAGAGCAATTTTATACAAATAATTTAAAGTGAAAAAAAACCATTTACAACGTTGCAAAAACTCTGCAATTTTTTGTTTATGAACAATTTGAATAATTTTTTTGTTATTGCCTGGAGAAAATTATTTTCTCATATCCGAAAAGCCGACCTTTTTCACAAATTAAAAAAACAAGTTATCCTACGATAATTAGGGACGAAATTAGTTCGGGTTTTAAAATCCGCAATATCAAAAAATGAAATATAAACTTTAAACTCCAGCTAAATAAACTCTATCTCCGGTTGTTGTTATCGAATTGTGATTTTATTTTTAAATTACCCATAAAAAGTGTTTAAATAATAAAGTATGTTCATTTTTTATAACATAGGTACCTAGTCATTAAAATTTATTGAAAATTAAGAATTCTTCGTCTGTGTACAGTTTTCTATGCAACAAATTAGTAAATAAATATTCTAAATCGCCATTTTAAAGCTTTAAACGTGTTTTATCAGATAGTTATCTGAAACTTCGTTTAAACTTAATGGTAGACGAAGGTACATACTTAAAAGGGAGCATTCTTGGTCTCAAGTTATTGTTAATGATTTAAAAATTCACTAAACCCTCCCCAGGAAACAGAGATTTTAGTTATTCAGGATCAATAGCAGATATTTGGCCGCAGCTGGGTCCAAGTCCGCATAAACTTAGGGTGACCAAACGTCCCGTAAAAACGGGATTGTCCCGTTTTTTTCACGATATGTCCCGTATTTGCGTCGGGCTGATTTTATGTATATTTTCTCTCTTTAATTTTTCTTCAATTTCGGCATTTGTTGTCATTCTTATTTCTTGTGGTCCAGTGTTGTTCTCATTATTTTTCTTTCAAATTTCAGAAGGCTGTCTTTCTCTTTCTTGTTAATCGTCGTTGTTTCCATCCCATATGTAACAACAGGTCTTACAGTCCCTGGCCATATTATTATGACCACCTATGAATTTTTACAAAAATCAACTATTCCACTAGGTACGTTTTATTTAAAATATGATTTTTAAATTTAATTTTGATATGCAATGTTAATGTTATGTATTAACTATAATATATTTAATAATAAACAGCAATAAAATATTTGAAAATATTACATATTTATATTTTTTTTAATATTATGTTCAACTTCTCACCTTAACCAGATGGAAAATATTTGGGAGCTTTTAAAACGTGAAATTTCCGATGAAAAGATCACTAACGAAGTTGTTTTGATTAAAGGACTAGTATATCGTTGAAACCACAATGACAAATTGAAGTAAAAAAAATGTAACTGCATTCAAAGTATGCCAAGACGGGTACTAGCGGTAATCAAAGTTAGAGGGGGCTCAGTAAAATACTGAAAAAACAAAAATATGTGATATTTTTACATGTTTTATTGGTGTTTATTACTAAATATAATACATTTAATAATAAACAGCAATAAACCATTTAAAAATATCACATATTTGTATTTTTTTAATATTTTGCTGAGCCCCCTCTAACTTTGACTGCCGCTAGTACTCGTCTTGGCATACTTTGAATGCAGTTAATTTTTTTTTGCTTCAATTTGTCATTGTGGTTTCAACGATATATTAGTTCTTTAATCAAAACAATTTCGTTAGTGACCTTTTCATCGAAAATTTCTCGTTTTAAAAGCTCCCAAATAATTTTCCATCTGATTAAGCTCAGAAGTTGAACAAAATATTAAAAAATATAAATACAATGTAATATTTTCAAATATCTTTTTGCTGTTTATTATTAAATATATTATAGTTAATGAATAACATTAACATTGCATAACAAAATTAAATTTAAAAATTATATTTTAAATAAAACGTACTTAGTGAAATAGTTGATTTTTGTAAAAATTCATAGGTGGTCATAATAATATTGCCAGGGACTGTATATAGGTTCATATTTTACTTAGAGTCTTGCTTCTCAGCAGATTTCTATTCATTCCATATATCTTTTGCCTTTCAGAATTCTTTCCTCTGTTCTCTCTTTTCCCGTTTTCCTAATTGTTACTCCCAAGTAGCTAAAGGTGACAATTTCAAATTTATGGTTCTGTGTTATAAGATATTTCTGAGTTGTTGTGCCATATCCTTCCCTATTGTCATGTATTTTGTTTTGTGCAGGTTTATCTCTAGTCCTATTATCTTCGCTTCCTTATCTAATTTTCCAACTGCTTTTTATAAGTGTCATCTTCGTCTTCGCTATGATGACTAGATCATCTGCATTATGCTACAAGTTGAAGTTGATCTGTACTAATGTTTGTGTTTGCAAAGTTTGTCCTCCTTATGATTACTTTCAATATCAGATTAAATAGTGTCTGGGAGATAGACTCACCTTGTTTCACGCCTTTATTTACATTGATCTCCTTAGAAGTTGTTCCGTTGAAACTGATCTTTGCTCTGGTGTTTTTTATGCTCACTGTTAGCATATATCTTAATTTTTCTGGGATTATAACATTCTCTAGCTCTAGCGTTTCTCTGTTGTATTCTCTCGATTTTTGAATTATTTGTTCCACTGTATGTATGTATGGAGTTAATCGTCGACCTCACCGGTCTGAACCCGTTCTGGTATTCTCCTAATATTCGTTCAGCTCATGATTTAAGTCTCATGTTCAGTACGTTTGCCATACATTGGTCTGGTAGTCTGTTTTGTTCATATTTGTTGTATAAGCTGTATACAACATTTTATGTAATTCTCTTCCTCCGTATTTTATTAATTCCACTGCTATTTCATTTTCTCCTGCTATTTTTTCGTTTCCTAGGTTTTTAATATATTTGTTTTTGTACTTTTTCTTCTGTGAAAATTTCTACTTCGTCGTTATCTTGTATGGCCTTACTTTTTCATCGCAGTGTGTTTCCTTCATAGTGAATAGCATTTTTTCGTAATATTCTTCCCATATTCTGTTGAGCTGTTTGTCTTCAAATATGGTTTCTTCTTTTTGGTTTTTTAGTCCTCTTGTTTTAATGCTGAGCGTATTTTTTGTTTTTATGACTTTTTTGTAAAATTATTTTATTTTATGGGTTTCTCTGTCTTTTTCGACACATTCCAGCGAAACCAGTCATTTTTCTTTTTATTTGTTGAGTTGGCTTTGTTTTTCGCTATTATGTATTCTACCCTGTTTTGTTCTGACTGGTTGTTGATCCATGTCAATCTGGCTGAGTTTTTTAGTGTTTTGTCTGTTTCGCAGTCTTGATCTTAATTAAATTATGTACATATGTACAAATTAGCAAAAAGATCATGTTTCAATCGCACCTACCTGTTTGGATATCGCCCCAAACCTTGGCAGTGGCAATGGTTAAACCCCCATTTCCCCTAGGGTATACGAAAAATATATAAAGAATAGTAGGAAAATGTAACTTGTCTTTGAGAAACAATATAAAAAAATTTCGGTGCCCAAGCCAACCAAGCCCGCCCACAGAGAAAAAATTTTAGGTGCGCTACTGCTCCTTGGAGTGTCCCGTTTTTTCAACTTTACGATTTGGTCACCCTAGATACAGACTTTTCATCTTATTTCTCTGACTACAGAATATTAGACCAGGGCATTTAGCACAAAATATATCGATTTTTAAATAGAGCACTAATGCCTGGTTGCACCAACAGATCTTAAGCTCCAGCTTAGCTAAGCTCTACTTATAGATAGGGCCTCCTTGAGTATCACTTACGTTGCACCATAATTTTAGATTCTTACCTTATTATCAATCATATCTATTATTATATTATGGTATTCTTATTGTAATATATTATAATTATATTATATTAATTCTTATGATATTCTCGATTTAAGTTTAAGATCTGTTGGTGCAACCGGGCATTAGAGACTTAAAATAAGTGTATTAAGGGTCAGATTTGGTAGAACCCGATATTCGAAAAAATTACCGATTTAAAAATTACGATTATCCGAGAAGTTCCATAACAACCATATCTCGGATGAAATTTGGACATGCTTGCTATCCGGCACATTTATACAAAATAAAAACAACTGATAACAATCTTTGTGATATTTGCAATGAAACGGCGGACTTGGATCATATATTTTTTAATTGTAAGAAGTACACACATCAGTCGGACATTCTTACAAAAAATTTAAGAAGTTTAAACGTTTACGGTCCCTATAATGTTATGTATCTTTTGGCACCGAGTGATAAACGTATTTTTGATTTTATTTTGTTTTTCCTATATGACTGTAAAATTAAGTTATAGAATGACTAGATTAGGCTTGTAACCTTAAATGATGTCTTTCCTTTTGATTACCTACATACCTGCCTTACCGTGTGGGGTGGGTATATAGGTAATCAATAATTATTAAGAAAAAAGAAAAATCCTTGAATGAGAAAAGTGTGACCCTTGTCCTTATCACAAAATTTTTATTAAGATTAATTTAGCAAAAATTCACTTTGAAAATAAAATGTTTATTATATCTATTCTTAACAAAAAGGTCGGTCAGACTTAGATAACCTTAACTTAGATTAGTAATTAGATAGTTTAGATAAGATATACAATATTATGTTTATGTATGTACTATTTACTTTGTTTTTGGCCGCATGGTCTAATCCTAAAGTCAATAAAAAAAAAAAAAAAAAAAAAAGTCAGATTTTGGTACTTGGGTGTTTTTGGGGTCGTTGAAGACGAATACACCATCAGAATCGACAACCGGAGCACCTGGTGCCCAGGTTCACTGCTAAGGCACGTCATGTGAAGTTTCGGGGGTCTTTGGCAATAAAATGCAGACAGATTACTCGGGGATTTTTGGGGTCTCTTAACAAGAATACATCATAAAAACCGACCCCCGGTGCGCCTGGTGCCCACAAACCCTCCAAATTCCTGAAGATAACATACCTAAGCAGTGGTCTGGGCACCAGGTATTCCGGGGGTTGGTACTGATGGCGTATTCGTATTCGGCGACCCCAAAAAAACGCCTAGTTATCTATTTTCGGGCATTTAAGGCAGAAATCCTTTGAAAATTCAGAAGATGACGTGCCTTAGTAGTTACCGTGAATAACAGGTGCTTCTGAGTTTAGTTCTCATGGCGTATTCGTGTTCAGTAACCCCAAAAACCCCTCCTTTGCATCAATTTATTGCCGAAATCCCTCGAAACTCCAGAAAAAGAAGTCCCTTAGCAGTGATCCTGGGCACATATTCGTGTTCAGCGACCTAAAAAACCACCGAGTAACAAAACTCTGGCCCTTAATATGCTTATTTTGACATTATGCACTTTTGGATGCATTTTATGTACTTTAAAATGCTATTATGCATATCCACCCATTTTCTATAGTACAATCTTTTCCTGGCATCATCCTGAACATAATGCAAAAAGTTGCAAGGCTCTAGGTGCTGTGCTTAAAAATATATTACGGTGTTTTTGTGCTAAATGCCCTGGTCTATATTGCATATTTATTATTTTGGATGTTTGTCTACACGCATAGACATCGTAAAAATATCAAATCTAATTATTGTATAATTTTATAATCAACGGAAATAAATTATAATTAGACACATTACCTTCATGTGTTCTTCAAGTATATCGACCAAATAACAATGCCGTTATTTATCTTACACACTTTGTACAAAAAGTGAAACTGCATGCTTATTATTGTTCGCCGCATAATTCTTGAGATTCTCTAGTTGAGATCAGGAAGTGAGATTTAATATTTAAACTAGGAAACACCAATAAATAATCGCTTTGAACGTATTTATAATCCTTCACGTATGACATATCAAACGGAAATAATTTTGTATATAACAATAATTATTATCTCCATATTATTTAATAGAATAGAAAGGAAATTCTATTATAGGTCAATACAAATTTTGAGGTGGAAAATGTAACTAAATAATGTGGATATGTGTAATAGAACAAATTATGCGGAAATCTTTTTAAATGTATCTAAAGATTTATGCAGGAAATTTCAGGAAAAAGATTAGTCAACCAAAGATCTGAATTGATGCCTGATATATCAACAGACCTGATATATCAAAAGAATGCCCTCTATTAGTATCGGAATATCACAAGAAATATGGGAGAGTGTTAAACATTGTGTAACAAGACCAAAGATAAATAATCCTGTGAAACGGAAACACTGGATAATAACAGATGAAACCTTTAAAATCAATGAGAATAGGAGAAATCTATGTGAAAGTGGTGAACATAGTGAAAGGTAAAAAGCTAGTTTACGAAACCTTAACAAAGAAATAAAACGAAGATGCACGGCCGATAAAAAACAGTACTATCAAAGTATATGCAAAGAAATTGAGAGACATCATCAGAATAATCAGCCAAGGAACCAAGAGATCTATTTAGAAAAATAAGCTACCTAACAAGAGACTTCAAAGCCACAAGTTGAGCCTTTGAAAACAATACTGGAACTCTGAGAACAAACAGATAATACATATAGCAGAGACATGGAGATCGTATTGCAGGTACCTATATAAAGATGATCAACGCCAAGAACTTGTTAACCAAATTTCTGACGAGGTGGAAGAAAAACCTGATATACTCGAAAATGAACTAATACGCGATCAGTAAGCTCAAATATAATTAAGCACCAGGTCCAGATATGATAACAGCAGAAATTCTCAAAGCCACAGAGGAAACTGGCGTAAAATTACTTCATCTATTACATATAAGCCCGACCGCACATCAAAGAAACATGAAACGTAAATTACGTTTCATGGAAATAAACCACTGCTAAACAAATATACGTCCGGCCATTTATGGAACTCTCCGAAAATAAAAATGTGTCATGAGCATGAATCACACTCGTTTCATTGGTAGGCGGACTTTGAGATTTGTTTAGCAGTGTTTTAGTTTCATGAAACATGTTTTTCGTTTCATGTTTCATGATTTTCGTTTCATGTTTCTTTGGTGTGCGGCTTGGCTAACATAGACACTTATGGCGAATACTAAAAGAAATAGGCGTACCATAACACCTAATTTCGCTTATAACTGAACTATACGAATACACTACTGGATTAGTTAAAGTGCTTGACACACTTTCGAACGAATTTTATCCAGAACGGGTGTCAGACAACGATGTATAATATCTCCACAATTATTCAATATATTATATAAGGAGCACTTGAAGGATGGGAAAAGGACATCACAATAAATGGTTTTAGACTTCTAATAATCATATTTATTGCATGTGCTGTCTACTATACTAAATTTTATCTATTATGTTTCAAGTAACTGTTATGTTGTATTTTAAAATTATAATTTTATATGTCTTACAGAGTGCTCGCCACTGGGCGGCTTCCCTCTATGATATTTTACAATAATTATGCATATTGCTTATTGTTTGTGATGAGACAGATTGCAATAAACATTGGATGTTATTAAAAAAATTAAATGGTCATAAATTAAACAACCTACGTTTCGCAGATGACACAGAGCCCTTCTTGCAAGTAGTCAAGCAGAGCTGACTGATCTTAGACGACTCGACTGGTCGAAAACGAGGGTCAAATATTTGGTCTACAATTAAACATATCAAAGACAAAGATCATGATAGTGGATAGATTACAACATAACAGTCATCCACATATAACCACAATTAACCGGTTTGAGGTTGTGAGGTCATACTTATATCTGGGATTACTGATCACAAACACAGGGTCATTACAGGAAGAGATAAACCTATATGTAATCTAGGAAAAGTTGCCACAGTAAAAATGACCAAAATATGGAAGGACTGTCAAATTTCAAGAGCGTTAAAGATGAGGTTGATCAACTGCTTAATATTCCCAATACTGACCTACGAATGTGAATCTTGGACGCTGAGACAATCAGAAAGGAGAAAGATAGACGCCACTGAAATGTTTTGTTGGGAAACAAATTCCTTAGACCGACCGCAGGTCAAATAATTATTCAATTTTAAGAGAGCTAAAGTTTAGCCAAAGTTTAGTCTTCACAGAAAAGTTTGAACAAAACGGAGATCCACTATACGATGGAATTATACTGGATCAAACGGATACCAGAGAAACAACCCCCCCTTCAGTAGCTGAAATGCAAGAAGCAGTGTTACCAGACTGAAAAACAACAGATTAGACAATATTAGCGCAGAATTTATTCTATTTTATTAGAAATTATGAAAAGTATAAAAACTAGAAAACTGGAATATTTGGGTCACATTACCAGAGGAGAAAAATATGAGTTGCTGAGAATTATTATGCAAGGAAGGATCCAAGGAAGAAGAAGCATAGGAAGAAGACGCATCTCCTGGCTGAGGAACCTTAGAGAATGGTTTAACTGTAGTTCATTACAACTATTCAGAGCAGCAGCCAACAAAGTGACCATAGCCATTATGATATCCAACCTCCAATAGGAGAGGGAACTTTAAGAAGAAGCGCAGAATTAATAAAAGAAGGCGGAGACTCCCTATTGAATGCGATACACGAAATAATAGTAAACATATGGAATAATAAACAACTGCCACAAGACTGGAATACCGGAGTAATTATTCCACTACATAAAAAGGGAGATCAGCTTGAATGTAAAAATTACCGGGCAATAACGCTACTGACTGTGGCATATAAAATACTGTCAAATATTGTGTATGAGCGATTGAGACCATATGCGGAACAAATACACATATGTCCAAAAGTTTGGAATATTGCAATATTTCATCATTTTATTG
Organism: Diabrotica virgifera virgifera; assembly: GCF_917563875.1. Lineage (NCBI taxonomy): Eukaryota > Metazoa > Arthropoda > Insecta > Coleoptera > Chrysomelidae > Diabrotica > Diabrotica virgifera. Next base: position 232,068,247 of record NC_065445.1, on the reverse strand, counting down.
ATTTTTATATACAAACTCTTCTGTTAGTTAAACATAATGTTGCTTCAATTCACATCAATACTAAATAAATCTCAAAACCAGATAACTGATATGCAAAAAAAATGATTTAATCTCTTGGAGTGAAAAACTTACAATGTACAACTTACACTAAAAATTAATTAGTATAGATAAAAGTTATTTTTAATAAAACTAATAATCAGTATTTTCTCCATTGGCCTGTATGCATGCCTGTAGACGATTTGGCATGCTGCCGATTAACTAGTCGAGCTGGGCTTGCGGAATTCTGTCCCATTCTTCACGAGCAGCATTTTTCAGTTCTTGAAGTGTAATAGGGTGATTGTTTCGCTTCTTGATGCGTGTTTGGAGAATGTCCCAAGCATGTTCAATGACGTTCATGTCGGGGGAATTCGAGGGCTACTGTAATGTATATATTCCTTCTTCTTCCAGAAAATTTTGTACTGTTTCTGTTCGATGAGGAGGTGCGTTGTCATGCATAAACACAAATCTATCACCTACTACCCCTCGGAATAGACGCACGACAGGATTTAAAACTTCCTCGATGTACACAGCATCAGTGAGTCTTCTCTCCAGAACCAGCAGTGGCGTCCGTGTACCACTCATAATACCACCCCAAACCATAATACTGCTACCTTCAAACGGGACACGCAGTTGGGCGGTTTCCAAAGCAGTGTTCTTTGCCACCAAACCAAGCCAATTTTTGACTCATCAGAGAACATCACGTTATTCCAGTTAGGACCATGATGCACCATTTCTCCAGCCCATTGCAACCTTACTATTTTGTGTTGGTATGTTAGTCTAGGAGCATGTAAGGGTCTTCTACGATATAAATTTACCGCATTTAGTCTGAGTGTTTTTGCTTGACGTGAAATATTCAGTCCTTGAATATTAGCAATTTCTCTGGATATACCACTTTTAGATTCCAGACGATTTCTTCGAGCTATCAATGTTATCTGCCGGTCTTGTGTTGCTGTTGTACATCGACTTCTACCACTTCTGGGGCGATCCTTTACGTCGTAAAGGATCGCCCTTACGTCATTTGTATCTTGGATTTTTGAAGTTATACTTCTTTACCGGCGATAGAGGGTGATTTTTTTATATGTTAAAACCTATCAGCCCGGCGCATGCGCATTATAACTTTCTGATTGGATGTTCAAATGACATGTCAAAAATTATCCGATATGGCAGCTGTGGTTTGGAGGTAAAGGTAAAGGTAAACAAATGTATAATATATTAGTTTTATTGTTGTGAGGACAGAAACAAAAAAGTTTATAATATTGTAGTGACTTTTAAATAGTTTTTAAAAGCAACAGGTACGTAATAATTGTTAATGTATCATGGGTATAAACCTACCTATTTGATCTGCCAAAATACATAGTATGTAATACTTTTATTTATATAATTTGATTACCATCAAAATTTCTATCAATATTCACCTAATATATTGTTTTTTTATTCTATGTTTTGTTGTATTTTTTCAATTCTAAATCATTTCAATTCAAAATTAAAATAATTTGATCAATTTTCAAAATATTAAAATATCACAAGTTTAATCCGTTTAGTTAGTCGATCTTCGTAAATAATGACACATAGTGTCCGTGGCTAAGCGGAGAAGGCGAATGAATTCCAATACCAACCGCTCTTATCAGCGCTGGTTCGAGTCCCAATAGAAACTTTCTTTTTTGTTTTTTTTAATACATTTTATGATTGTAAGTATATTTATTATATAATTGTATTTTCAGAAAATACGTATTTAGTTAAAAAATTTTTCGACAATTAATGTTCAGACATCATTTGTGGCTTGTTTAATGTGTTTGTGTGTGTTTTATTCTTTTATTATTTTAATTTTTGGCACTGTTCTAATAAAAATGTTTGAGAAGTAGTAAGTATAAATTAGTTTAATATTTAAACAAAATATAAATAAAAAGTATATTAATTTCGTTTAAATCATATAATAGAAGTATAACTTCTTACGTGCGTACAAAGTACACACACATTCTTTTTTTTTTAATTTTCGATACAGCACTTTGAGTAACATGAACAATATTCGCGATATTACTTTGAATTACGCCCTGTTGTAACAAAGCAATTACTCTAGATCTGTCAAAATGAGATATCACGTTTCTATGCATTTTTAAACGGCTCAATTCAAATTTAAACAAAGACTGAAATAATGTGCAAATACGCTAATCAGTTGAATGTGACCAAAATGAAACAGAAACGTTTCAAAATTTTAATTATTTTCATTTAAAAACGCTCTAGAATGAATATCAACAACAGTTTTGAAACCACCATAGGTGTAGATATATTATTTGTAGGTATTCCAAACTTTTGGACATGTGTGTAGTTGGGGGATATCAATGTGGTTTCTGCAGGTAGAAGTCCACAATAGATCAGAGCTTCGTCTTGAGGCAAATCTTGGAAAAGACTAGTGAATTTAATATAGACACACATCATCTCTTCATTGATTTTGAGAGTGCTTATGATAGTATCCATCGAGAATTTCTGATCCACGCCCTGAAAGAGTTTAATATTCCAACTCAACTCATTGATATAGTAAAAGAAACACTTAAAGTACAGAGCCAAATTCGAATTCAAAACGCACTAACAGATACAATACATGTTAGAACGGGCCTACGACAGGGAGATGCCCTATCCTGTATTCTATTCAACATCACATTAGAGAAAATAATTAGAGAGTCAAAAGTCAACACCAGAGGAACAATAATAACAAAAAGTGTACAAATATTGGCATTTGCAGATGATGTTGATATCATAGCTAGAAGCAAAAGAGGAATGATAGAAGCATTTAATGCGATAGAAAGAGCGACACAAAACAGTGGCCTAAATATTAATGAAATAAAAACCAAATACATGAAGGCCAGCAAATCGACAGACCAAAGAAACCTACAGAATCCGACAATAGGAGAAAATAACATCGAAAGCGTAAAAATTTTTACATATCTAGGTTCACTAGTTACCGCAGATAACAATGTCAGCGAAGAAGTCACGAGAAGAATACATATTGCTAATAAAACATATAATGGACTAATTAAACATCTAAGATCTAACATCATGAGAAAAACCAAATGCAAAATATACAAAACCCTCATAAAACCGGTCCTTATATATGGATCAGAGACATGGACATTGTCGAAAAGCGATGAGAACTTATTAGGTACGTTTGAACTAAAAATCCTCAGACACATATGTAAGGGGGTGAAATAAAATGACGTATGGCGCACAAGATATAATTTTGAACTATACGCAGCATACAACGAACCCGACGTCATAACATCCATAAAGATCGGACGTCTGCGCTGGATGGGCCATGTGGAACGGATGTTGAAGTCCGAAACACCAAAACATATAATGAGGCAAGCACCAGTAGGGAGAAGGTCAAAGGGAAGACCCAAACTTAGATACATGGAACAAGTGGAACAAGATCTGAAAACACTTGAGATTACCCACTGGAAGAACAAAGCAAGGAACAGAACAGAATGGAGGAAAATCCTAGAACAAGCCAGGACCCAAAAAGGGTTGTAGAGCTACTGATAATGATGAAAGTTTAGCCAACGACTCTCCAGTGAAGTACATCTGCAACAATTAAAATACTTTTGACATGTTATGAAAGCAAATATGTAGAGAAAACATGGAAAGACTCGTTACACAACGAAAGGTGGAAGGCTGAAGATGACGAGGAAAATTCACAACAAGATGGATCGATCAAATCACAGGAATATGCAAAAGACCTATGATGCATGAGTTAAAAGAAATACCAGAGACAGAGATTTTTGGAGACGGACAATACACGACATCACGTCGACCACTACATTCCCTCCGGGGGGTCGCTAAGTCACGATTGAAGAGAGATGGTATTATCCCTTCACTACGTTTCATCTGCGGATAAAACACCAGGAAGAAAGAATTTCAGACAACACCCTATAAATCCGAAAACGAAATCTCTGGCTCCTGTGAGTAAGCACATAAGTCAACAAATTATCAAAACTGAGATATTATGTACTTAACGTTAAAATGTAATTCCCCGGCCTATGCATAAACAAATAAGCCCAATATTTTTAAATTTAGAGAATTATGAGCATGTGAGTATTCAAACATCTCGAAAATTATGAAACGTAACGGAATAACTAGTCTTATACGGTTTCAATAAATTTATGCGAATTGGAAACAAGCCGATAAGTACAGTTATTTGCTTATTCACCACGCGATTTATCGGACTGGGTTCACTTGAAACTTCTATAGTAGGCATTTTACCCATGTTATAAATGTTATTCTTTGTCATTATTTTCTCACGCCATCGTCAATCAGATGTTTATGACGCCATAAGCCATAAAAAATATGGAACTTATGGCGAAAAAATATGGAACTTATGGAACTTAAAAGCCCCAAAAAGATACGTGTTCTAAATGCGATAATTTAGCAATTAAAATATCATATTCAGAAGAAACTGAAAAGGAAAACTCAATCTTAGAGCAGAAAAAGCATCACGTAGCAGCTCAAGAAGCGTATAACGCAAAGTCAAGTGGTAAAACTTTAGCCATAAATGATGCGACAACTGCAGTATTTGCTTTCAATTTGCAACAATGTTTGCCAACCCCTTATTTGAAAACATCCATTTCATTTTACAAACAGCAACTCTGGACCTACAATCTAACTGTCCACAATTTAGTTACTGGTATAGCTACTTGCTATATTTGGAATGAGTCTGTTTCAGCCAGAGGAGGAAATCAAATTGCCTCATGTTTGTACCGACATCTTATGGATCTTCCATCAACCATAAAAAGAGTATGTTTATATTCGGAGACATGCCAGGGTCAGAATAAAAACAGTCACGTGTCAGCAATGTTTATGCGAGTTTTGCAAAACAGAAGTACAATAGAGTATATTTACAAGTTTCTTGTAAGTGGTCATACACATATGGAATGCGATGCAGATCATTCTGTTATTGAAAAGGAGAAGAAGAAAACTACGATGAAAATTAACCATCCGTATGATTGGGTACAGCTTATAAGAAGCTGTAAACAAAAGAATTCTTTCCTAGTAAAAGTAATGGAATCCAAGGATTTTCATAATTTTGCAGCATTATTGAAAACTGATTTGATACAAAAAAAGTTACTGAGAGTGGCGAAAAGTGTCTTTGGAAAGATTTGCAGTGGACACGTTATTCTGCAGATAATTTTACAACTCTGTATTTCAAGTCGTCACTTAATAATGAAGAAGAATTTAAGTCTGTCAACTACGAAGAAGGGGAAAATAATCAGCCCAGCTTCAAATACTAAAGCTGCATGATGGGCCAGTTCCAATAAGCAAAGAGAAGAAGAAAAACCTTATGGAGCTTTTGCCTTTCATAGATAAACAATTTTGGCCATTTGATCAAGAGTTGTTGGTAGCTGATATTCCTGACCTCGATCCCGATTTAGTAGAGGTCGATCCTGATGATATTTAGATATTTTTTGTGCTATTTTGATTTATAATAAAGTATTTTGATTAAAATTTTGTGGAATTATTTTAGATGTAAGCAAATAAATCATCGCTAAATGTGCGTAATACATATCACTATTTAAGATATCTTGAGTTATGTCAAATTCGCACCTAAAGTACAACCGTGAATATACGGATAAGTCATTCAATATCTTCTAAAATTTAATTCAATGTAACTAATAATATTTTATCCATTAATAGCTTCTTGTTATCGTCAAAAAAGTGCTTTTAAATGTTTCAACGTTATTCTGCGATTTTGCACGATCCCGTAAACATTGTTTCGGCTCTCCTGAAAAATTTACTAAAGTTGACTTATGTGCTTATTCACAGGAGCCAGAGGTATGTTAATCGTTACAATCCATAATATTATTTCATCTTCTAGAAACACCTCACATTCATTGAACACCTCATCTCACATCAATCTCCATTCAGTTCTTTCTTACAACTTTACGATAACGTCTATCTAAACGTATCTAAACACGTAGGCACCGAAGATATTTCCAAATTTTAATTAATCGCTTCGCTGATCAAACAATTTTGTGAGGTGTGTTCGAGGTATCAGAATTTCAATTAGCTAATTAATTATTTGAAATATTTTCTAAATATTATTGTCGTGTTTTATTGCAGACACACATGTGTTTGGTGTTTGGAAACAGCCAATAAAATGTCAAATTTGCATGATATAATTAATTATTAAATGGGATTAGGTTACGAAAATGGGGAAACTCTTAGTAATGGGCTTGGTAAACATAAAATCACAAGAAATTTTCAATTTTATGTTTAGCTATTACATTTGAGACTGTAGAATTAAGGTTGTGTTTATACTTGACTTGGAAATATCTGATAACCCAGCTTTTATGACAGAACATTACAACGGTCTTTAAATGGCCTACACACGTCTCGACCCGACCACCTGACACGACAAAACTCCCCGTCCATGCTTGTCGGAGTCAGCTCTACACATGTCCCGATCAAACCACCCGACAAGACGTTAGAGCCAACTGTATAGCGCATTTTTTGCATATTTTGAATTGTAGCCTACAAAAAATGCGCAAATAATTGCATTTTTTGAATTGAGTAGTAAGTAGCCAGATCAATCCAGTCCTTCTCGAGTTATAAAATAAAAAGAATATAAAAAAATAAGAGTCAGAAAAAATGGAGGGTGTCATATAAAATTGGAGGGTGCCAGAAAAAAATGAGGGAATCAGAAAAAAATAGAGGGTGTCAGAAAAAATTGGAAGACATCCGATAAAATAGGAGGATGTAAGAAAAAAATTGAGTGCAGTGACTGTATAGGAGTCAATTGATTGAAATTATAAACTGTACCGGGTGTCCCAATAAGAATGGCTCTCGGCCATATCGCAGGAACCGTTTATAGTACAGCTTTGAGAAAAAATATTTATAACAAAAGGTGCCTCGGGAAAAGCCTGGAAATTATTTTCATAATTGTAGTTCCACCGCTAGAGGGCGTAATTGAATATCAAAAATTAAAAAATCAAAATTTTACAAAATTTACCTAATAAAAGGGCACTGGAAATCCAATCATTGTATTCTTCATAAAATTCTGTGCATATTTGATTTCACAAAATAAGAGATGGGGGTGAGTGGGAACCTTCTTATGAAAAAATGGCTGTAAGTCCGGTTCTGCTAAATCGAATTTTGCATACTTGGTCTTGTTGAAAACAGCTCTTTTTCGTCAAAGTAAGAGTCTTATTTTCGAAATAACCTAATAAGTAATATGCAAGCTAGTAGGCGTTATTTAATTATTTTCAGAAATCTAGTTTTCTTTGGAAAATATTAAATACAAGTATGCATTTTTAATCCTGTATTACAAAATTAGACCAAATTAGCAACATAATACCGAAAACCTCATGTCGATACCTTTTTTCTATCTCGAGATATCTTAGGATATGTGTAAATTTTAAACATAACTCTTACTGTCACCGGTAAACGAGTTTAAGGAAAAGCAGTGTGCCATGGAAAAAACAAACATTTTTCAGATATAAACGTATATAATTAATTAAAACAACAATAAGACAAACAACACTATAAAATATAACAAAGAAATAAAAGCAACTACTTAGTATTAGTGACTGCCTAAATGTTCAAATTGTTGCCCATCATTTTCGATGCAAGCATTTACTCTTTCAAGAGTAGATTGAATAGCAACAGATTTAACTGTTTTAGACTTTTATTTATGGGGACGGATTAAAGACCTTGTTTTTGCAGCTAGGCCCCCTACGCGAGAAAACATGATCTAGAATCTAGAGAATACGAAACACCATTAAAAGCATTGCGAAACCAGAAATTGAGACTGCTGTTCAATCTACTCTTGAAAGAGTAAATGCTTGCATCGAAAATTATGGGCAACAATTTGAACAGTTAGGTCGTCACCAAGGTGTTGTTTGTCTTATTGTTGTTTTAATTAATTATATACATTTACATCTGGAAAATATTTCTTTGTTTTTTCCATAGCACACTACTTTTCCTTAACTTCGTTTACCGGTGATATTAACAGTTGTTTAAAATTTACACGTTTCTTAAGATATCTCGAGATAGAAAAAAGGTATCGACATGCGGTTTTCGGAATTATGTTGCTAATTTGATCAAATTTTGTAATACCGGATTAAAAATGCATACTTGTATTTAATATTCTCCAAAGAAAATTAGATTTCCGAAAATAATTAAATAACGCCTACTAGCTGGCATATTACTTATTAGGTTATTTCGAAAATAAAACTCTTACATTGACGAAAAAGAGCTGTTTTCAACAAGACCAAGTATGCAAAATTTAATTTAGCAGAACCGGACTTACAGCCATTTTTTCATAAGAAGGTTTCCACTCACCCCCACCCCTTATTTGCAAAGGTAGACTTAAACTTGTGAAATCAAATATGCGCAGAATTTTATGAAGAATACGATGATTGGATTTCCAGTGCCTTTTCATTTGGTAAATTTTGTAAAATTTTGATTTTTTAATTTTTGATATTCAATTACACCCTCTAGCGGTGGACCTACAATTATGAAAATAATTTCCAGGCTTTTCCCGAGGCAACTTATGTTATAAATATATTTTTCTCAAAGCTGTACTATAAACGGTTCCTGAGATATGGCCGAGAGCCATTCTTATTGGGACACACGGTACATAAAAATACAAAAAAAAAACTAAAAAATGCGAAAGTTTAAGTGTACACTATATTTTCTGGTTTTTGGTATTAGCAAATGCAACGAATAATAATTAATTACTGTATTGTGATGTATAAAATACAGAAAAAGTATTGTGAAATCATCAATCTTAGTACGCGCTGTACAGGCTTAAACTTAGTAAAATAATTATGGACTATAATAAAACAACGAACATCCTTGTAAATAGTATTTTGCTACCACTTTTAATATTTAATAGTTGTGCGCCATTACCTAGAGATTTAGGTTGCGCATTCATCACTTGAGAGTTTGTCCATGTATGGCTGTGATAGATTTATTCCTTCAATTACAATTCTTACTGAGATATTACACGAGATAATGATCTTTTCTAATAAATTGTAACTGTGCTAGATCATTTCCTTGGATCTGTAGTGAATATATTGATAAATTACAAAGTTTAGAAACGCCTGAAGTGCATAATTATTTTTCATCTCAATTAGATGAAACTAAGGAGTACACACAACAGAAAAGAATTTTGGGACGTACGTACTTCGAATTTTGTTGGTATGATCGATCGTTAAAGATGAATAGCAGTTTTGGTACAACCAAAGATACCATATAAATAAAATACCATACAACCAACTTGGGGTTGGTTGGGGTATTCTTTGGTACATACAACGTAATGCCGGCACCACACTTCGCTATGTGCTATTTGTTATGCGGCTACGCTGTAGCGCCCAATATTTGTCCTTTGAAGGGTGTCCAAAAACCGACAACTGGACGGATAGGCGTATTTCCTATGCGTTCTTTGAAAATTATTGGTCACACAATGTTTATGACACTGATAATCCCCAACTAGATCTTCCAATCCCGGAATACCGAGATCTCGGTATTGCGGGATCCCGCGTCATTTTCCAATCCTGCATGATGCGGGATTACTTCCAATCCCGCATGGTGCGGAATTACAGGCGCGGGATCCGCGGGATTTGCGGGACTGTAAAAAGCGTACATTCGACCTCTCGCCAGAGCTATCGGCCCGTGACTTGTGAGTTTTGATGCTTTAGTATAAATCTAAAAAATATCTTGAAGCCGATCAAACTTGCTGCCGAGCTTCTTTGCCGTCAAGATGCCAATCTCATACTGCTGAAGCTACGCTCAAATTTATTGTTAAGAAACTGGAAGATCATCATTCAACGTTAGCTTCAGAATTATTAGCTTTGTCTTTGCGCCGACGTATTTTACAACAACGTAGAAATGTGACTGAACTACTGATTTATCACGCGTCGTGTGACAAAGAGGCTAAGAGCAATGATGACGAAGAAGCTGATCAAGTAAGAAACGTCAATGTAGAGGTTCTATCATGGGGTTCCGATCTTGATCTTACATTGCAAAAGGAGTTAGAGTTAACTTTATCATCAGCGTGTAATGTAACCATATCGAGCTACTACTTTGAAGTCCATTATAAAAAAAGAAATTAATCTATGAATCTGGAGGGTCAATGGAAAATATCTTACATTTATATCATCATCATTCTCTTTGCCTTATTCCTATGCGGGGTCGGCTTCCCTAATTGCATTTCTCCACACAATTCTATCTTGGGTCATATCAATGTTAATTCCCTTTACCAACATGTCCTGCCTTATCGTCTCCCCCCAGGTTTTCTTTGGTCTTTCTCTCCTACTCCTTCCAGGAATCTGCACTTCAGCTATTCATCGTATTGGGTGATTAACGTCTCGACGTTGAACATGACCAAACCATCTTAACCTATGCTCTCTCATTTTGGCATCAATTGGTGCCACACCTAGACTTCCCCTAATATACTCATTTCTAATTTTATCCTTCTTTGTCACTCCACTCATCCATCTAAGCATTCTCATTTCCGCCACATGCATTCGTTGTTCCTCTTTCTTTTTCACTGCCCAACATTCAGTTCCGTACATCATAGCCGGTCTTGCTGTTTTATAGAATTTTCCCTTCAGCTTCATTGGAATTTTTCTGTCACACAACACACCACTCGCTTCTTTCCACTTCATCCATCCAGCCCTAATTCTACTGCATGCATCTCCATCTATTTCTCCATTACTTTGTAATACCGATCCTAGGTACTTAAAACTACTGTTTTTCACAATCATTTCACCATCCAAAGATACCATTTTATTTGTAGTAGCTCCACCTTTAAATGAACATTCCAAATACTCTGTTTTTGTCCTACTAAGTTTTAAACCTTTTTTCTCCAGAGCTTATCTCCACTGTTCCAGTTTTTGTTCCAAGCCTCTTTCACTATTTCCTACTAACACGACATCATCAGCATACATTAAGCACCATGGAATGTTACCCTGTAGTTTCGCTGTTATCTGGTCCAAAACTAATGAGAATAAATAAGGACTAAGCACAGAGCCTTGGTGCAATCCTACTTTCACATGAAATTTATCAGTCTCCCCCACACCTGTCCTAACACTAGTCGTTACTCCCTCATACATATCCCTCACAATCTTTACATATTCACCAGGGACTCCTTTCTTATTGAGTGCCCACCACAGAATCTCTCGAGGAACTCTATCATATGCTTTCTCAAGATCAATGAATACCATATGAGCGTTTGTTTCTTTACTCCTGTATTTTTCCATCAACTGCCTTATAATGAAAATTGCATCTGTTGTTGATATTTCGGTCTCTTCACGTATCCGTCTATCAATTACTCTTTCCCATATTTTCATGGTGTGGCTAAGCAGTTTTATAGCCCTGTAGTTTGTACATTGTTGTATATCTCCCTTGTTTTTGTAAACAGGTACCAGTATACTGTTTCTCCATTCGTCTGGCATTTGTCCAACTTCCATAATTCTACTAAATAGACCTGCTAGCCACCTCGTTCCTGTCTCTCCCAATGCTCTCCATACTTCCCCAGGAATATCATCTGGTCCTACCGCTTTTCCTTTCTTTATTTTTTGAAGCGCTTGAGCCACTTCCTCGTTGGTTATTTTGGTGACCATTGCTGCTACTGTCTCCGTTGACTCTACAGGCTGTCCGTCAAATTCTTCATTTAATAAGCTGTCGAAGTACTTTCTCCATCTCTGTTTGACATCCCTTTCGTGAACTAGTATTTTATTGTTTTCATCTCGGATACATCTAATCTGATTAAAATCTTTTGCTTTCTTTGCTCTCTGTTTGGCTATTTTATATATCTTCGTTTCGCCTTACCTGGTATCAAGTTGATCGTATAGGCAGAGAACAAGGACCACATGTTCTCTGGTATAGGTTTGAATAACTTATCTTACATTTAATATATAAAGCCTTAAAAGGAACACCGCCGACAAGTGTGGAAACCGAAAGGGCATTTTGTGCTGCCGGCTATATTGCCTCTAAAATACGCAGTAGTTTGGCAGACGACAGTTTAGATGTATTTCCTTCGCAAGCATTTTCAATTGAAAGCTTTAGCTAAATAATAGTAACCTAAAGCTAAGTAATATATTAACTAAATAAGTAAAGTAAACTATGTCAATTTTCAGTTGAAAATGTGTTTTTTGTTGATTTTTAATCATTGGTGTATTTTTTGAAGAAGATAGATTTTTTGTTTTTTCAGTATTTGTTACTGTTTTTTGTGAAGAATAAACGGTGTAATTTGATTGATCTCATACTACTTAATAGTAATAAATGTGGAGTTAGTTGATTAATTCATTGTTCTATTTGTCTTAAATAAATATGACTATTTTCAATATGCGGGATCTCGCAAATACCGAGATCCCGCGGGATTGAAAATTGGTAGTCCCGCAAATACCGAGATTGAACTTAGGCGGGATTGGAAGCCCTATCCCCAACATAATGTCGTAAAATTTTTAAATTATTTGAAATTGTTTGATTTCAAATGTTGCTGTAATGTACCTACAAAATATGTTCACTTATAGTCCAGGAACTGAAGCTTTTCACCTCGCAATTTTTACAGAATGGGTCGATTTGCTTGAAAATTTAAAGATAAGTAGTGGATGGTCCAGGGATCAAAATCTATATGATGGCAAAAGGCGCTTTTACCATGGGGGTGGTTGCCAACCCCATCTAGAGGGTGAAAATTTTTTATTATATTTTGACCGCAAAAGTTGATAAAGACGTTCATTTTAAGCAAAAAATGTTCTATACATTTTTTTGATAGAATTAATAGTTTTCGATTTATTCGCTATCGAAAGTGTTAGTTTTATATCGAAAAAATCAATGTTTTTCGATATTATACTCATTTACGATTCACTCAATTTTTGTCGTAGAAAAAAGTTTTTTAAACCAAATTCTCAAGAATTAAATAACCTACAATTTCATATTTAAACATTTTTTCGTATCTCTGATGCTAATCTTTCTATTCTGAAGAAAATGGCGTTTTTTACAAAACTAAAAAAATTCGTTAATCGTTGTTAACTCCAGTTTTTTAAAAACTAATCATTATAAGCCAGTCAAACTCCTGAAATCTATTAAAAATGCATAAATAAAGAAGAATAGATAAGGCCAAGGACTAAAAACATCGCTAACTTACATTATTATGCTTCCAATTGGAATTCTCCTTTTTTTTTCAAAAAAATATATTGATTTTTTAACCGTAGCTTTTTTATTTTTTACTCTAGAAAGTTTGTTAAAAAAGAATTTTGTAGGTTTTTATAAGCTCTATAAGGATATTAATAATAAATCCTTTTAGAATACTCAGTCACAAAAAGAGGTGACTTTGAAAGGGTTGGTAAAGGTGGTTTTTGCATGTTATTATAAGTTTTAACTGTCAATAGCTCGCTCAATTTTTACCATGAAAAAAATTTTTTTACACCGTTTTCTTGAAAATTAAATATTCTACAATTTTTTATTTAAATATTTTTTTGTATCTCTGATGATAATCTTTCTATTATGAAGAAAAGAGCATTTTTTGCCAAACTACAAAAATTCGTTATTCGCTTTTAACTCCATTTTTTTTAAACTAAATATTATAAGCCGCTCAAACCTCTTAAACCTATTAATAATAAATAAATAAAGAAGACCAAATAAGGTCAATGACTAATTTTAATTTGAGTGGTGAGTAGGGTGAAGTTTCCGATTACTTTTTCGCTGAAAAAAATAGGGACTGACATTCTTTTTATTATAAGTCACTTAATTTTTGAGCTAGAGACTACTTTTTTATTTCAGGAGATAGATATTTCTAAATACTTCAAATTAGTTTAAACAAGTTATCCTCGAAAAATGCATAGTTTTCTCGTCTTTAACTTTGAAAATACAATATTTAGCATTTGACGAGGAAGAGCTAATATATAATAAAGTATAGCTCGATTACTATTGGTCTTAAAGAAAATTAAAAAACCGTTTTGTTTATTTTTTTAAAGGTACATTTTTGTTAAGCAAAGTTCTTTTGATAAAACGAAAACTTTTTGAGTTATTAGCAGAAAACTGACTAAAAACATTGATTTTTTCGCTATAAAACTAAGACTTTCGATAGCGAATAAATCGAAAACTATTAATTTTATCAAAAAAATGTATAGAACGTTTTTGGCTTAGAATTAATGTTTTTAACAACTTTGGCGGACAAAATAAAATAAAAACTTTCCACCCCCGACATGGGGTGGCAACCACCCCCACGGTTAAAGCGCCTTTCGGCCTTATATAGATTTTGATCCTTGGACTATCCACTACTTATTCTCAAATTTTCAAGCAAATCGATTCATTCTGTAAAAATTGCGAGGTTTTGTCCTATTTTAAGCTTCATTACTTGGACTATTATAAAATATTATCATTAAGAGGAAACAGTAGCGATCAACAGGTAGCGAAAACGCGTTCCAAGATTGCGGCTGTAATTTTGAATATTTTTTCGAGATATTTGGCACACGTATTCGTAATATAATAAAGAATGGCGGTACAGAGCCCAATTTTAAAAATATATTAATATGTGGAAATTACTCTGCAATTAAATACAATATTAAAAAAACGAGCCTGTACCGCCATTAAGAAGAACAAAAAAATACATTTTCTTCAAATAAACTTTTTTATCCGATACCTAGATTTTGTGTCATTTTGGAACTACTAAAATTTTTTATTTCATTAGTAGTTCCAAAATGACACAAAATCTAGGCATCGGATAAAAAAGTTTATTTGAAGAAAGTGTATTTTTTTGTTCTTCTTAATGGCGGTACAGGCTCGTTTTTTTAATATTGTATTTAATTACAGAGTAATTTCCACATATTAATATATTTTTCAAATTGGGCTCTGTACCGCCATTCTTTATTATATTACGAATACGTGTGCCAAATATCTCGAAAAAGTATTCAAAATTACAGCCGCAATCTTGGAACGCGTTTTGGCTACCTGTTGATCGCTACTGTATCACCTTAAGAGGCAACATCAGCGAGCGAAAAACATTTTCCAAGATCGCAGCTTTAATCTTGAATATTTTGTCGAGATAGTTGGCACACATATTCGTAATATAGTAAAGAATGGCAGTACAGAGCCCAATTTGAGAAACATGTTTAAATTAATCTATAATTAAATAAAGTATTACAAAAACGAGTCTGTACCTACATTAAGAAGAACAACAAAATACACTTTCTTCAAATAAAATTTTTTATCCTATGCGTAGATTTTGTGTCACATTCGAATTACTAAAAATTGATTATCTATAACAAGAAATCGAACTTTACTGACTTAGCAACATTTAGCGCCCTATCAGTATAATAATTATTGTTATTACATATTGCGCCTCCGTTTTTTAGTCCGTTCTTTAACGGTAAAATATTGCAAAACCTCTAAATTTTAAAGAACCGCTTGGATTGACATGAAATTTGGCATACACATAGCTAACAAGTCAAAGAAAAAAAGTGATATTGTGCCGATATGTGCTATTGCCCTGGGGGTGGTTTTCACCCCCTCTTGGGGGTGAAAAATATTCGTCCAAAGAACGTCAGGAAATGGATAAACTGGCTAATTTTAAGTAACTTTTATTCCATAGAGTTTTTTCACTAAGTCGATACTTTTCGAGTTATTTGGCAGTGAATATGTTCATTTTTTCAACAAAATAACCACGCTTTTAGACGGTTTTTCGCAAATAACTCAAATAGTAGGTATTTTGTCGAAAAAACATTTTTAGCAAAAATATAGCCTGTAAAATTTTTTAAAAAATGAAGTATATAACACGTCTCTCCACCTAGTAGAAGCAGAGTTAGAGCTAATGAAAAATAGGTTCATATTCGTCAGATTCCAAATGGAATACTTTAACGTGAAATAACTAAAAATCAAGCACATTTCGGGGAAAACTCATTACAACTTATTTAAAGTGTTTAAAAATAGCTTCATTTTTGTTTTATAAAAAAAAATTTTAGTATCAAAATTAAACAAGTTACGCTCAAAATAAAGTTAGTCCCTTTTGGTTTTGGTAAAAAAATCGAGAAGGTCACCCCCTAATTAGTATCTTAAATGAACTTAATCGTTACAACTTCACAAGTTTCTTGACTCGTGTATATATTGTTTATATGATCTATAAGTTTCATCGGTTCAAAGTCCTTATTATTGAAAGGACTGTAGTTAAAAGGAGTTAAACGAGTCACTGATCACGAATCTATGCAAATTTAGAAACACCAAATCTTAATCAATTTTTGTCTAACAGAAAAACAAAAAAATACATGATATTCAGAAAAGCAAATCTGACTTTTTTTTGCTTTTAGAGATTTTTGGTATCTCTAACAATTTTTAAGTTATTTTGAAAAAAAGCATATTTTTCAAAATTAAAATTTTTAAAAATTTTACTTTGAAACCAAATTTTTTCAAAAATAAGCACTTTGAATCGATAAAACTTACAGATCATATAAACACAACATAAGTAAAATAATTTGTGGAGCGGTAACGATTGATTTCATTTAAGTTGCTAATTAGGGGGTGGTGTTCCCGATTTTTTTTTGCAAAAACAAAAGGGACCAACTTTATTTTGAGCGTAACTTGCTTAAATTTAATGCTAGAAACTTTTTGTAAAAACAAAAATAAAGCTTTTTTTAAACACTTTAAAAAAGTTATAATGGGTTTTCCCCAAAAAGTGCTTAATTTTTTGGATATTTCACGTCGAAATATTCTTTTTGAAAGGACATCGCACACATCTTATGGAAAATATAATGTCACTCAAATTCAATAAAATTTATTTATTTATTTATTTATTTATTACGGGATGTCCCCATTTTTACAAATAACAAAAATAAGGTATCCTAACCATAACACAAATACTAAACTAAGTATTAAATAATTAATAAATATTGTTAAACAAATGATTATAATTTAAGTAAATTAAACTTCCTGAAAATATTATTAAAATGAAAATCTCTGACAATTAAAATCAAATGAAATGAAGAGTCCAAGGTAAAGGTCCCTTATCTTCGATTCCTCACATACTCAGTCAGGCAGTGCTTAAATCTTACAAATCTTGTATCCACCAGATCATAAGATTGACTAAAGTCATTTCCCAGTGTCTGAATCCTGTTAATTGGAGAGAATTTGCCATAGTTGGTGTGATAGTGTTTTATAGAAAATACGGGCATATCTCTAAGAATTCTAGTGCTACATCTAAAGTTGGTAAGACTTAAGGCCATTCCTTCTAAAACATAACGGTGAATATCCTCTCTCTCAAAAATTTCTTTCTACACGCAAACGTTTACGTGCAGAAAGCCCAGATCAAAAATTCTGTTCACCTGTTATCGAGCCGATAGACAAACCGGACACCCCCTGGGTGGCAGTTAAGAAGCTAAACAATAAAACGATTAACTTGTGGTCATTCTTTTCTTCAGTGGGATTATGGGTAGGTAATTAGAATGTACATTGTAAATTATTGTAGAAACGTGCAAAGTTATATTTTCGAGAACAATATTAATTTAGATTTCAAATTTTTAAATAAAACAAAATTAGATAGGTACAGCGTACAGCATGATATTTTTAGGTCACGGTATTGCTGAGTTGGGTTTTTTAAAATATAATGTCTTATATTTTCTTTTGTTTTTAGGTCATTTTTTTAAGGACAAATTGGCTGTCTTAATTTAAACGTTGATTAAGGCTTGGAAATGTAATACATTTTTGTGAAATGTTGAGAATGTGGCGACACGATACTCTTGCCTCTTGACATATCCTAGACATATAAGTCTTTGTGACTTTATTATTTTAACTATATAGGATCTGGTTGGTTATATAATTCTTTCAATTCCTGGTTGGTTCTCACTGTCTAAAGTTCTCTGGTGCCATTCTTAACTGCTATATATTCCTCTAAGAATTCGTCTTTTTGCGATTTTTAAGTTTTGTTATTGTCCATGTTTCATAGGCATTCGTCATTTAGGTCTTATTACAGAATGGTAGATGCTTATTTTCGTACAACTGGATACATAATCTAATTTCAATATTTTTTTTGTAACGCAAACCAACAACGATTGGCATTTTGTATTTTGTTGTTAATCATTGTTTATGAGTAATGTTATTATCAGATGTGATCGTAGCTCCCAAATGTTTAAACTGATGAACCCTTTCCTTTCAAAGTTGTTCTGGTGCATTGTAACGTTTTGCCCTATTCTGTCTCGCTGCCCCGTTCATGTTGTAGCTATATATTTTGTTTTATCCTCATTTATTCCTCGGATTGTTTGGCGGAATTTCTCAGTCTAATAAACTCTTCCTTGACACTGATCGTTGTATGTATTTCTTACTACTATATCTATATAATCGCCTAATCGGTGAAAGCTAGTATAATGCGAAGCACTTTTGTTATAGGTATATAATGTGAGGATAATGTAATATAATGCTAGGAGTGTTTCTGTGCTCGTTTTCCTCACAATACGCTCCAAAGCGATACTGAAGGGAAGTGAGGATAAGGTATCTCCCTGTTTGAGACTACCGTTGATTGTAAAGAATGTCGACTATTTTCCTTCAATTCTTACAGCACTCATAACTCCGTCTACATATATATGCTTTTGTGATATTTATCAATTTCTTTGGTATTCCTAGTTCTACCATGGCATTCCACAGTTCCACTCGTATACTACTATCATATGCCTGCTTAAAATCTATAAAAAGCTGGTGTAGTGTCTTGATGCATTCCCAGTATTTATCCATTAACTGCCTAGAGGTATAGCACAAACTATACCTCTATAGTTTGTGCAATCCATCTCATCATTTATCACCTTTTGTGTATCGGAATGATAACACTCTCCTTCCAGGAGGTTGGTAATTGATCTTCTTTCCAGTTTGGCAAATCAGCTTACGAAAGGCATGTGTGTCTCCTCTATTTTTCAAACATTCTGCAGATACAGTGTTGGTTCCTGCGCTTTGTGGTTTTTATGTTTATGGATAGCTCTAGAGTCTTCTTCGACTGTAGATTCTTCTACTATGTGTTCTGCCGTAGAATACACACATTCCTTTCAGGTTCCAGCTGACATGCTCCCAAAATTATGTCTATGAAGCATAGCCTATAATAATTATGATTAAAATTAATTTGAAATCTTTGCCTACATAACTGCTGGGCGAATTGAAACGGATAATGAATTTAGGAACATGAAATATACATGAAATCAATAACAAACATGAACTGATAGTTAAAGATATGGAAAATGTAAAATTGAATATAATATATTAAATATATGTTAAAGACTAAGTTTTCACTCTAATCTAATGGCATATAAAACAACATAATGTTACTCTACATCCCACCAGAATGAAAACATATGAAAAATATGTTCTCACGGAAACAGAAAACTGCTAAGCAAGGTAATTACATTGAATCAATAGCTGACGAACAGAACTCCTTATATGTGGCACCAAAAAACTAATTCGACTGATTACAAAGATTGTTAATATGTGTATAAATGGATACCCCGTTCCCAGCGAATGGAAAGCGGCATAAATTTTGTCATTGTACAAAACAAAGAAAAGCAAAAAAAAGCTATAGGATGCCTTTCTCTGGAACAAGAAAATAACAGAAAAGATATAATTTAATATCTATGAAACTGGTAAAAAGCATGCTTTTATACGATTGTGAAATGAGGCGATTAACTGAGAGAAATATAAGAAAGACAGAAACCGCGGAAATGGATGTAATAAGACGAACGCTAAGTACTTCGCTAACGTCTGGAAATTAACACAGAAAAAACAAAAATAATGACTCAGATGAGAAGAAATATTACACAAAACATTATACATGAAGATGACATTGAAACGATTGAAAAGTTTACATACCTGGGAGTAGAAATTGAATATATGCCGACGGATCAGAAGATGGAGAAATACGGAAGAGAATAACGCAGGCAAACAGAGCTTATTTTGCCCTCTCCCATATATTTCGGTCTAAAAGTGTCCACCGAAATACAAGGATGAGAATCTATAAAACCTTAATTCGACGAATAACATGCTATGGAAGTGAAGCCTGGGTCCTGAAAGAAACATCCAAAAACAAGCTCGACACATTCGAAAGGAAAGTACTGAGGAGGACACTAGGACCTGTGAGGGAAAATGAAATCTTCAGAAGTAGATACAACAACGAGCTTTCTCAACTTTATAAGGAAACACCCCTGTCAGACTTCATTAGAATACAAAGATTGCAATGGGCCGGACATGTGATAAGAATGGGAGAGGATAGGCGACCAAAAAGAGCACAGAATCCTAGAATGCTGGGAAAGAGACCGATTGGAAAGCCAGGAAAGCGCTGGGAAGACATAGTAAACAGCGACGCACAAGTCCTTTTAGGAGTCCGTGTATGGAGAAGAGCAGCCACAGACAGGCAAGGGTGGAGGCAAAAAATAAAGGAGGCCAGGGCTCAATTTGGGCTGTAGTGCCGTAATTTCGAAACGGTAGAGGATAAGAAATGAAGAAATTAGAGCACGCATGAGAATACAAGGTACAGTCATGGATGACAGACAACGAAAGCAGCTCAAATCGTTCGGAAATGTCCAACGAATGAAAAACAGTAGACTCCCGAAACAAGTAATTGCATTGTCACCTACAGGAATACAGAAGAGAGAAATACCTAAGAGAACATGGATGAAAAGAATAAGAAACTCAATGAGCTTCAAATCCAAAGAACTTAGAGAAGATCAATGGAACAGCCGAATTGAATGAAAAATGGGATCGGATAACGTCGAAAGACGTTCTAAACGGATTATGCATATCATATTATACATGATAATACATATAATGAAAAAGTTTATACAAGTAACACGTGTTATAAGAATTTGAGTAGCATCATGAGCAGATCGATAAAATGAAATTACATTTATAAATATTGAATTTTGTAATGTTTCTTTAGAGGGTGTTTTGAAATAAAAATTATAATAAAAATTTTGTCAAAAGTCTAAATAATCTTTGTCCATTCATAAGCACTAATTCGTTTTTGTACCTGTAATAACATTATTGATAATCCTACCGACAGGGTTCCTTTACCTGCTGGCTGGCCGCGGGCTGGATATCGACAACAAGGACAGAATGACGGCCGAGAGAGATACCTTTTAGCAAAACTTTGAGATTTTTAAAAAAGTTTAAACAAAATAGCTGCTTTGTGTTACCCTTTATGTTAAAAACAAAAACAGATTCGGAAAGTGGGAAAAATTCTCTAGTGCCGTATTTAAATTTAAATTTTTTTACGTTAATTTTAAGCAAAAAAGTTAAAAAAAAACATATTGTTTAAACAATTTAATAATTGATAAGCAAATAGTGCACTAGAACTTTTTAATACCTTTCATATAAAAAAAGAATTATCTCAATATCTGCCATAGATTTTGCGTTATTTTGTTTAAACTTTTACATTGGAATTTAGCTATGCTCAGAATCGTGAGGAACAGCCTTAATAAATCAGAACAGTCAGTGGTATGATCAAGTAGTTTATAGAGAAAAATTAAATCACATTTAGTTCTATAGTCTTCTAAGGAACTGATATTTAGCCTTGACCTTAATTCCACCGAAGACATGTTCTTTAAATTTAATCTATAAGCACAAATCCGGAGAAACTTATTTTGAATTTTTTCAAGGGTGTAAATAATAAATATGGTTAAAATAGTATGGTGACCATACTATAGAAGCATAAGACAGGATGCTACGGACGAAAGTAAGATATAAAATTCTATATGTACAGAAAGATCTCGAGAGTTTCTTGTGATAAAACCTAGATTACGGTATGCTTTATTTGGCAAATTGTTGATGTGTGGGATAAATGACAAGGAACTGTCAAATAACACCCCCAAATCTTTTATTTCAGTCACTCTTGATAGAACGCTTGTATTAATGTGATAGTCAAACACAACATTATTTTTAGATTTGCTAAAGGATATAACAAAACACTTATCTTTATTTAACTGGAGACAATTGGAAAGAGACCAATTGTATAGAGAAGTCAAGTCTTCCTGGATCCTTAGACAATCAGACAGATTTGAAACTTTGAAATATAGCTTAAGGTCATCGGCAAATAGCAAAAACTGACAAACTTTTATTACCTCAGAAATATCATTAATAAACAAGTTAAAGAGAAGAGGACCCACATGTGAGCCTTGTGGGACCCCTGAACTGACCAAGATAGGAATCGAAAGTGAACCCTTTATAAAAACAAACTGAACTCTTTCATCAAGATAACTACTCAACCATGAAAGAAACCATTCAGGAAAACCAATACATCTTAATTTAAAGATGAGTAAAGAATGGATCACTGTGTCAAAGGCCTTCGAGAAATCAGTATAAATAGAGTCCACTTGGTACCCATCTTCGAAAGCCCTGACAATGTAATCATGATATAAAGCGTCGTTTAAACACAACGACAAGTCACAGCAACTAGTTGTGATGACAAGTTGAAACGCTGTTTAGACGCTGCGATTCAATGCGATACCACCTTCAACCCAACTCCAACTTTGATAAGTTGTGCGATGCACCGTTTACACACAATGATAAGTTGCAACAACTCGATTGACCTTGATAAGTTGTTTGATTTATCGCTGTGTTTAAACGATCCTTAAAGGGTTTTTTTAATTCTGGAGAAAACCAACGAGGAAATTTTGAAAGTTTATATATTTTTCTCGGAACAAAAAGTGATGTTGCCTCAGAGACTACTTCATAGAAATTATTTACTGAGATATTAATATTTGCATCATCAAAAACAATATTCCAGTCAACAGAAGAAAAATAATTATTTAGACCCACAAAATTTGCATTACGATAGTCAAAATATGTAGTATTATAATCTAATTGTTTAACATTACCACTAAAACTAAGATTACAAGTAATTGCCACATGATGAAAATTATTGGGAAGCAAAGTGTCAACTGCTTCATAGACTGATAGTTTCTGAAAATCTTCAATACTGTGGAAAATGAGATCCAAAAATACTCCACGTTGATTTGGTATGATATTTGATTGCCTCAGGTTTAGGTAAGAGAAGCATTCACATATCAGCTTTGCTGGATAGTTTTGTGGGCAGTCAACGAGCAAGCCCTCTTCATTTGAGTGAGCCCAAGAAGCCAGTGGTAAATTGTAGTCGCCAAATAAATATACCGGTATGTCTGGCCTATTGTTTCTAATAGTTTCAACTGCTGAGCAATGACCAAGGTAGATATCTTCTGATGAGTTCGGAGGAATGTATACTCCACCCAAGACAACTGATGCACTTTCACAATCCACTTGAACAAACAGATGCTCAACATTATCAATGTCAGATTTGATTTGTTTAGCTTTAAAATGGTTTCGTAACAAAACTAAAACTCCTCCTCCACGCTGCTTAGTACTAGTTCTTAAGTTACGATCCAATCTGAAAACGTGGTAGCCAGAGTTTAACAATTCATTATCCGAATAATCTTGATTTAGCCAAGTTTCTACTAGAATGATGACATCGTAGTTGCATTGAGAGATGGAGGTTCGAAGTTCATCTAGACGTGTACGTATTCATCCAAGATTCTGATAATATATAGACATGGTGTTTATTGCGGTTGGTTTTTTGAAGGTTTTTTAGCAACTGTCGGAAGTCCATTTATAAATTTAATAGTTAAGTCAGATTCTCCCAGAGGCGGCTCAAGCCCATGTAGCGCCCGTGTGCAGTCGATGCCCTGGCGCCCTTTGGTAGACGCGCAGTCAAAATGGAATAGTCGAATAGGTACATACCTAGCATGGGCGCCCATATAAAAATTTTTAGGGTGGGGGCAGACGTGAAGATGTTGCACATTACATTTTGTATACATTGGATGACTATAGCTTAAAGCACCCAAAAAGCCAGGGTGGGCACGGCCCCATTGCCCATAGGTATGACATAGGGTATTAGAGGGTATAGTCGGTTAGCTAAACTCACACACAACTGGCTAGTGATTTTAGTCGGTAATTTTTTTGGTTTTGGCCAATTTTGCCAACATTGGCAAAATTACTCACTATTTAGTATGTAATTATTAACTACATATTTAGTAATTATTTTTTTTGCCATTTTACCAAATTGGCAAAATTACTTACTAAAATGACTAGCCAGTTGTGTCTGAGTTTAGCGAACCGACTATATTAGGTACGCTTATAAGGTAAACAAAAATCCAGATGCAAATATTGCAATATTAAATGATGTCGGGAGCTAATAGGTACTCACGGCGTCAGAACAACCTACCCAAATCTGTTAAACATTTTTAATTAAAAATGAACTTTTTTTATCTATCAGGTAAGGTTGAAAATTGCTTGAGGAAATTTGACAGGTTTGAATACACGAGTAAATAGTACTTTTAGGAAGAAATTGGTTAGTTAATTGGTAGTTAGCTGAAAGTCGCATTATTTGTGGTAGTAATAAAAGAAAACTTCCTTTTAAATAATTTAATCAAAAGAAAAACCGCTTTATTTTATATTTACATGTTAATTTAAATATAATATTTAATCCATTCCGTCAAAGCTTATTTCGCAAAATTACCCCACCACACGTGTACAAACGCCTTTGAAAATGACCGGCAAGTCCCAAGCAATTCGACGTTAACAGGTTCCATAACCGATTTCGGAATCATTGTCGGTATATCTTCAAACTAATCAAAAGATTGCCGCCCGTCCGTTGGACGGACAGCCGGGCGGGCGGCAATCTATAAATCGCGCTTAAGTGCCAATGTAATTTTTCATTAATCGTTTTAAAGCATATTTTACGATGAAACAAAGTAAAGGATCCGCTCTTTGGTGCTCGGCGCCCCCAACATCCCGGCGCCCGTGTGCACCGCACACCCTGCACAATAGGTAAAGCCGCCTCTGGATTCTCCCTTCTGTTCACGAGCACGCAACTCTGCCAAAACAGTTTTAAACTGTTCCTGTTGAAGTTTCGTTCTATCATAGCCTATTTTTATGCCATCCTCAATGCGATTGCGCTTATTAATTGCGTTTTTGACTATATGGCGGTTTTTGGTTATAACTTTTATTGGTCTGTTTTTGCCATCAGATGTCTGCCCCACACGTAATATCTTCACCACATCGTTCTGAACAAGACCAATATTGTTGAAGATAGGAGTAAGTGCACTGTTATCAGCATTTATTCTTTCTTGAATATTATTACTTGGTGATTCAGGGATGCCATACACCATCAAATTATTAGCACGTTCAGCACGATCCTCAACCTCATGCAATAATGTTTCCACATTAGTTGTACCACCAACACACTGCTGTTGCTTAATTGCGTCTAGCTCCTCCTTTAAGGACTTGATTTGCTCCTCTAGTTGAATGAACTTGTTAGTTAAAACAGGTATTTTTTTGAAGGAAAGCACACAGTCTTCGCAGAAGAACAAAATTATCCATTTTTGAACAACAATGGCTCTTTGCTCACTTGCACAAAGTCCTGAGCATTTCTCCTCCAAGTGGAAAACCGCACGGCAGCTATCACATCTAGGAGCTTTCTCCATTTGCTCGTCATTGATTGGTTTTGCACATTTATTACAAGATTTCATTTTCATAAAATAACCTCAAAAATTTTGATTCAAAAAAATGAAGTCCCAATGATAATATATGTCAAACTAACAACTTTGATCCAAAGAACTTTATCAATCTTCACTTTTTAGTATGAAAATAGTTATTTTTAATCACTTATTTTAGTTAAATTAGGGAAATTAAATCACAAGCATAACAAACACATGTGGTCAACTTTGAGGTTAGTCTTCTACGAATAGATTCGTTTTAAATTAACGGTCAAATCTTATCATTGCGCCAACTCTTAATTATGATTAATTACGGCGCAAATTGCAATTAATGTTTATCGAAATCATATTTTTTGAGTCAGTAAAAGTGTCAGTTACAATTACTATTGCTCTGGGTGCTATTCACAAGAGCTTAAACCCCGCTGGGTCTAAGCGGATTAGTGAAACTAATCCGCTGATTTGTGGAGTACCGACAATTTGGGTATTTTAAAATATTTTTTCTCTCTCTAACTTATGTACGTACCCATTTGATTTCAGATTTATTTATATCAATTTCTGCTCTTATTATTGAAAATATAGAGTTGGCGCAATGATAAGATTTGACCGTTAATTTAAAACGCATCTATTCGTATAAATTTTATTGAATTTGAGTAACATTATATTTTCCATAAGATGTGTGCGATGTCCTTTGGTGAATATGAATCTATTTTTCATTGGCTATAACTCTGGTTTTACGAGATCCAGAGACCTATCGCGTACATCATTCTTTTTACTTTTTTATAAGCTATATTTTTGCTAAGAACGTTTTTTCGACAAAATACTTACTTTTTGAGTTATTTGCAAAAAACCGTCTAAAAATGTGGTTATTTTGTTGAAAAATGAACATATTCACTCGCAAATCACTCGAAAAGTGTTGACTTGGCAAAAAAGCTCTATAGAACAAATGTTACTTAAAATTAGTCAGTTTACCCATTTCCGGACTTATTTTGGACATATATTTTTTGACCCCCCAGAGGGGGGTGAAAGTCACCCCCAGGGCAAAAGCACACATCGGCACAATATCACTTTTTTTCTTTGACATGTAAGCTATACGTACGCCAAATTTCATGTAAATCCAAGCGGTTCTTTAAAATTTAGAGCAAAAACCGTGAAAGAATGGACTATTTGATAATATAGTGTCACTGTCCTACTGCCGACGCACTGTTGCCGCACAGTTGAAAGTTCGCAGAATTTTAGAAAAAAAAATTGATGACGTGCTGTAAGTATTTTGTATAGATGAACTCGTTAGGTTTAGTGAACGACGGTAACAGAAAATTTCTGGTCCTCCAGGTTAAGTGAAGCTATCAGCTAAACGATTTTTAATGGAAAAAAGTGCTACTATAGTATGCGGTCTACATGTAACTCTATTAAAATGTGTGGTGTACCGATAGCAATCTTAAAATTCCTGAAGAATTTGCGCAAAATAATGAAATGCAAGAAAACTCTTGTAGAAAAGATAGTTATTCACAAGGAATGAACGTTTGGAGGAATACAAATATAAAATGGAAGGGGACTAATAATTTACAAAAAAATGCACTCACTACCTGTATTTCCAAAAAACAATTATAATATGTAGCGTATGTATGTATTTACAAAACGATACAGCCTAATTATTATTAAAGAAAAAATCTCATGTATGAGATTTAAGAGAGAAAGGTATTCAATGATTCTAGCTTAAAAAA
This sequence comes from Diabrotica virgifera virgifera, assembly GCF_917563875.1. Lineage (NCBI taxonomy): Eukaryota > Metazoa > Arthropoda > Insecta > Coleoptera > Chrysomelidae > Diabrotica > Diabrotica virgifera. The sequence goes on along the minus strand of NC_065445.1, from coordinate 232,041,003 downwards.
GTCAAGAGGCATCCTAACCAAGATTATGGTGTTTATACGTTTATATTATAATAGTAAAGAAATAAGTTTATTGTATATTCCTGAAAATGTTTATTACTACTTAGCAATAAACATTTTGCCTACAAACGGATTGTTGCCTTTCATTATCGTGTGCAAATCCTTCTGAGAAAAGATTATGATGTTGTTGTGATGTATGAAAGCAGAAACTTAGAACCTCATCACTATTTATATTTAAAACTTTTGTTTACTTGTACAATTGCAGAGGATAGATTCAAGGAAGGCGCAGCATAGGTAGAAAGTGATGTAAAATTTCCGGGAAGATTCGACCGCCGGAAAGTTTCCGGTAACTTTCCGGGAATATTGGAAACTTTCGGAAACTTATGGAAATATGTCATTTTTTCTTTATTATAATAAATTATACAAATCAGTAGTTAGCTTGACTAAAGGCTGATTCACATAATAGCTCAGGTCACGCTCCGCTCACGGTCAGCTCAAGCCACGATCAAAATATTCTCTCGGAGAAACCACGCAGTCAAAAAAAAAAGGGCCGGAACTTGACCGTCGTGTTTAGTGCGGATAGCATGATTAAGATGCGTGTAAGAATAGTTGACCGAACCTTGAGCTGAGCGTGAGCGGACCGTGACCTGAGCTATAAAGGCTGATTCACATTATAGCTCAGGTCACGGTTCGCTCACGCTCAGCTCAAGGTTCGGTCAACTATTCTTAAGGCTGATTCACATTATAGCTCAGGTCACGGTCCGCTCACGCTCAGCTCAAGGTTCGGTCAACTATTCTTACACGCATCTTTAATCATGCTATCGGTCAAGTTCCGTCCCTTTTTTTTGACTGCGTGGTTTCTCCGAGAGAATATTTTGATCGTGGCTTGAGCTGACCGTGAGCGGAGCGTGACCTGAACTATTATGTGAATCAGCCTTAATGTGAATCAGCCTTTATTGTTGTGGTATTACGACTACAGAAAAAATCTGTTAAAAATTAAATGTCCAATAATACTTTTAAAATTTATTTAACTTAATTAAAAATATACTCTGAATATTTGTTATTAGTCATAATAATAAACTGAAAATAGTTATTTATAGTATTTTTATTACAAAAGCAAGATTACGTAGGTCAAAATTTTTGACGTATGAGTATTGTCAAAACATTAGAATGTGACTTTTCATCATATTATGTCATTACTTGTCAGAGATATTTTTGAAGTTATACTTCTTTACCGGCGATAGAGGGTGAATTTTTATATGGTAAAACCTAGCGACCGGGCGCATGCGCATTATAACTTTGTTCTGATTGGATGTTCAAATGACATGTCAAAAATTATTCAATATGGCGGCTGTGGCACAGCTGTAGTTAGATTATTTATGGTTGTTGCATTTTAAAATTTGTGTGAAAAGAAACAACAAACAAAAGTTAGTTAATAGTTATACTGCCTTTTTAAATAGTTTTCATATACCTATATTTTTGGACTTTTGGACTATTTTGGACAAGAAAAACTCATTCTAATTTGGTAGGTAGTTTTTATTATAATCATATTGTAATTATACATTTGGATTAGGTTGAAATACATACATTTATTTTCTCAAGAATGCGGATTTTAGAGAGAAATCCCAAATTAGGTTTGATTTTTATTTTTAAATTATGATTTTTTGGCGTAGATTTATTTATCTAGTAGGTATGTAATGCTTTGATTTACATACTTAACCCTGGAAGCTCACACTTGGGTGTGAGATACCCATCGCCACACTTAACTGCATGTAGCTTGCGCAGCTGCATTTCAATGGTAATGCTGCTTTATGTAAATTCAGTCTCTAGTCTGCCAAGGACGGGTGTGTAGTTGCGGTCTCATTTGAGCAATATCACGAGAATTTATTGAATACAGGCTAGGGTATGTAGCACCCATGTGTGAGGTTTGCGATCAAGTGTGCGTTCAAGTTAATGACCTAACAACACAACATCCCACAAATTTAGTAAAGAAAACTAGGTGTTATTTCTGCAAAGGCAAAGATGGAAAAGCTAAGCGTGCATGCTCGGCTTGCTATAAAGCATAATACATGGAGCATAGAGCCACACTGTCTTATGATTGTAGTTACTAAAATGAGTGAAACTGAAATACCTGGCTAAGAATGAATATGAGTTCTATAATCAAAAGGTGTTATATTTTAGTTAGAAAGACCATTTTGTTGTTAAATTAAATTAAAATATTTTGAATTATGTTTCCGGTTTTTTAGAAAATGTTTTTTAATTATTTTTAGGTATTTTTAATATTTTGTTCTTTTGTGTTACTACAATTAAGAGAGAGAAAATAAAATTATTGATTTAATTATTCGTATGTATTCAATAGTGATTAGAGAGTCTCTGGAAATCATAAAATATTTACTTTTTTTTTATTTCTTCACAAAAAATCATTGGGTATCTGACACCCATGTTGTGTGAGGTTTATGTAAAAAAAAATAGGTGTGATCTTCCAGGGTTAATTTGATTACCAACAAAAGTTCTACCAATCTTCATCTAATATATTGTTTTCTTACTGTTTTGTTATATTTTAATATTTTCTTCCACAAAATTTAAACTACATAATTTAATTTTCAAAACAACTGTCAAACAGTAAAACGTTCAGTTACCGTATTTTTCCACATGATAAATAATGTGGGATTGGACGAGTGAGTCTACGCTTCGATTACGAATCAAAGCGCCACGAAATTCACGGGTTCACTTCCCGATGCAAGTTTTATTTTTTTTATTTTTTTATGCATGTTATGATTGTAAGTATATTTGTTATATAATTTTTTTTTCAGAAAATGCGTATTTAAAATTTTTGCCAACAATTATTATCGTTCAGAAATAATTTTTTCTTTGTGGCATTTTTCAATGTGTTTGTGTGCGTTTTATTCTTTTATTTTTTTAAATTTTTGGTATTGTCTTAAAAATCAGATAATATGTAGTAGAAGTATAACTTCTTACGTGCGTACAAAGTACACACACATTCTTGTTCTTTGTTTTTCTTTACTATAAAAATAATATCTATAATTATTTATTCTAATTAATGATGTCAATTGATTTTCATTACTTGCCGAAATATATTAATTAGCAACAATATTATCATAGTGTAGGTATAATCATTAAAATAGATTATTTCACAGCTCACAGCATAATAGGGCTTTTCATCGATTGTCATTTGTTTCGAGCTTCTGTCAAATTTCATATAATCCGTGTATAATATTAATATACACGGATTATACAACATATGACAGAAGCTCGAAACAAATGACTGTGAATGAAAAGCCCGATTGACCGCAACCAGCAACACTGAACTGTCATTTGCCTTTGAATGTATGAGTAGTGAACGAATGTCTAAAATATTTAACTAAAATTATTATTTTTTGGAATATTGAACTTAAATAATTGTTTTAGAAAATTTATATTATTGATAATAATAAATGTTTTTGGTTATTTAATTAATATAATTCTAAAATTCTCAATGTAATCGCGATTACGTTTTTCTTATTAAAATACCATGTGGACGCTTATACAAGATCGGGCAGTTCCGTGTTGGTGTCATAGTATTAGCTGTACTACACAAATTTCAATTCTAGAGTTGATGTATGGAATATCATTATTTTCGTTAACATTAACAAATATGTTGGCATATGATTAATATATTTCGGCAATTGATGAAATCCGATTGACATCATTAATTAGAATAAAAAATTATAGATATTATTTTTATAGTAAACAAAAACAAAGAAAAATATCTGACAAGTAATGACATTAACGTGGCCATGACGAAAAGTCACATTCTAATGTTTTGACAGTGCTTTTACGTCAGAAATTTTGACCTACGTAATCTTGCTTTTGTAGTAAAAATACTATATGTAACAAGTCAGTAAAGTTACTCTTTATCGAACGAGTCTGATATTATGAGCCGAGCGAGCGTAGCGATTAAGGCGAATAACAGACGAGTTCGATAAAGAATCTTTACTGACGTGGTGCATACAAAATTTTATCGCCAACAATTTAATATTGGTTTTAAAACTTACTTACAATTTACAATTTAAAAACCTTTTAAATTTTAGACGTCATAATAATTTCATGACAGCGATGACAGATAACTTTTGCAAGATGGCCGCTTCCGATTTTTAATCGATAGTTATCAATATTGAATAATTATAGGTCTGGATCCCGCGTATGAAAAAAAAGTTGACTAATAGCAAGCTGAAAATTTGTTAATAGCTTAAGGGTGTCTAGTCGGATAAACTTTGATATATGGGAACACTGTAACAGGGGCAGTTTTAATTGTGGAACAGGTTAAAAATTTGGAACGGTCAGAACACAAAAATGGCACATTTATTTTGTCCGACAGAACAGACATAAACTCTCCGAACAGAGATTAAACTCTCATGCAAAAATCAGACTGCTATTTATCACCTGTCATAATTCCTGTCATTTGACATATTCTACATGTTCCACTCATTAAAACGCCAATTTGGTGATAAATAGCAGTCTGATTTTTGCATGAGAGTTTAATCTCTGTTCGGGGAGTTAAGTCTGTTCTGTCGGACAAAATACATGTGCCGTTTTCGTGGTCTGACCGTTCAAAATTTTTAACCTGTTCCACAGTTAAAACTTCCCCTGTTCCAGTGTTCCCATATATTAATGTTTGTCCGACTAGACACCCTTAAGCTAATAACAAATTTTCAGCTTGCTATTAATCAACTTTTTTTTCATACGCGGGATCCAGACCTATTACTTAATCGGTAAAGTTTTAATTCATTTTATATGAATATAATTACAAAATACTACAGAATTTTCCTTTTTGACATAAATTTAATTGATAATATCGCCAATTGTCTACAATATTTTTAATAATTAAAGTAAATAAATTTTAAGTTCACTCAAGTACTCGCCATTCGATTACTGCCATCGACCACTTACATTCAATCTCGGTTAATTTGATTAATCGCAGGTAAAGTTAAATTCTTCTTTCAGTACAATAAAGTGTTACTTTACTGCCGCAAATGAGGGCAAATGAGTACAATAATGAATGACTTTAGTGACGCTTGGCGATAAAATTATTTTATTTAAAACAATATTCAAATAAAGAAGATAACATACAATAAACAAACCAACATTGATTATATAGGAACTTAGGATTATATAGGTAATCTGTATTCCTATAGAGAGTAAAGCAGAAACTTTTTTCTTAACTAATAATAACAAAAGAAACTACAAAATTCTTAGGAATTATAATAATTATAAAATATATAAATAAGTAAGAGTCTATTCTTGTGAGTCAGAGACATTTTCTTCACACAAGCTGGACTCTGTATTACGAAGAGAATAATAGAGAGTTTTTAAGCCCCTTATTTCAGCAACGTTAAACGTTATACGCTATTCTGCTCATGCGCATTAACTGAAAAATAACTGTAATGTACCTTATTAGCGGATAAGGTATCCCCTTATTTAGGTAGAAATAAGGTTCACGTTATTAAGGGATTACGTATTTACCCTCGCACGTTTAAATTCTTATAATGTGAAACAGCACTTAAACCACAGTATAGGAGGAATTCTCCTATACTGTGCTTAAACTATGTTAACGAGCACGAGAAGAGCCTGCAAAGTCAACCGTCCCTCTTTCTGGCTGCCACGAGTCTACTTTTCTCCATATTTTCTCATTACTTTATTTTTATCTCTACATACACCAAATGTTATTTCTCTGTTAAATAACCTGTTAGTTAACTCTACGAGTAACCTTTAAACGACGCGACGTTCTGAAAAACCTGTAGCTGTAGGTACGCTACCGGAGAGGTAATAGGGAGTTTTTGTTGCTACGTAACGTACGCATCTCCGTATACGTAAAGCCACTAACGTGTCGTAGAGGATGAACGTTAAAATAGGTAGTTTTTGTGACTGCCTTAACGTAACGTAAAGCAAATCGTAAAGTAATTTTTAAATTCCGTTGACATTTAAAAAAATAAAACAATGTTCACACAATTAATATACAAATGTAAAAAAAGATAAATGAATGATGAAATTGTATGGTTTTTATTGCTTCTATTTAAATATAAAAATATTATTTTTCCTTAGGTTAAATTTTTTTTATTTTTGTTTATACCTACTTTTTAGTTGTAAATTATTGTACCTACATCAGAATTCCAGTATAATGTAAATAGTTTGTTCATACTTATTTGAAAATTTTACAGAAATTAGCTCATTTATTTATCAAGTTATTAATTGTGGTGATCACTGTATTTCTTAAATTAATACAAGATTTGTTTGTTTTGCTTTATTAATAGACAACTTAAAAACAATAAAATTTTAAATCTATTATGAAGTTCCAATTTCCAATTACAAACACAGAATAATTTTACTCAAATAGACTAAACCAATAACCAATATAACCTTAAATATTTATAAACGGGTACTGGTAGTACGCTGATGAAATGTTCAGTTCATTTGGTAGCCATTGGTAGGTAATCGCCAATCGGGCAAGATCCTCGTGTGCATTCGGTGACTTTCGTCTCGATAGGGATGCGTTCTCACGTACGTATCAGAGCGCTACTTTAGGTAATACGCATCGAGATACGGGAGTTCAACCATTAATGCGCAAGCGTATATGTCAAAAAGATGGGTTACGTTTACGTATTTGTGTGCACAAAAACTCCCTAATAACAGTTTTTAATTGCTCATTAGGCCGTTAATTGGCACTTACCTGAAGGAAATATGCCCTAATTGACTAGATTGGCTTACTCTAGCTATTGCTACCTAATTCCCGTCTCGATTAACGCCGTTTTCGAATTTGCAAAAGTAGGTCGCACGTTGTAGGCTCAAAAGTTGGAAAACTGCGGGGAAAATCGCGGAAAATCTATATTTTAGTTTTATTTTTATCAAGAGTATCAAAGGGAGGGTTCTTTAGGGTTGATTTATACCAAAATACATTTGCTTGAAAAACATACTATCCAATTCGGTTGGGCGGGTGGTATTATAAAAAGTGTTTGCTTCGGTTTCTATATATGTGAAATCTAAACTATATATTTCGAATGAAAATAGGAGGGACACTGATCCAAATAATCTATGAGGGCGTTTTCTCAATTGATTTAGTAGAATTCAGAAACAGACTCTTTAATGGATTTATCTTTGTTTAAGAAAAACTATACAAATATTATAAGATGGAATTTCATTTTCATTATTTCTGCTTCCAGCTTTGGTTTCATTATCTTACGTTTTCTTAATATCGTTGATTTACTTATTTTTCCGCACTCTATCTCCATCTTTTACTGGCAAATATGGAATTGAATTTTTATAATTTACTTTGGACTTTAGTACGAATTTCTCATTATATCTGGTCTAATGACGGAGCAGTGGTGTTTACAAAGTTTCTGGGACAAACGGATATGGATAATTCAAGATTTTCACATTTTTTCAAAATGGGTGAAAACAATACCATTCAAATTATTTTATAGTCGGTATATTTTTGTTAAATGGCACATGATAGAGAGAGGAAAATCATATGGGAACAATACATCAACAATCTCTTTGCAGACAAGAGGCCTGAGCTGGAAGTGATTCAGGAAAAACTGATAGATGTTAACAAGTTATCTGGTTCCGAGATCTCAATTGAAGAAATTAATAGAGCGTAAATACCTCGAAAAACGGGAAAGCAATTGGACCTGATCAAATTCCTGTTGAGTTACTCAGATTGTTAGATGAAGAAGAAATTACGATACTCCAAAGATTTTTCAACCAGATCTATAAAAAAAGGAAAATTCCCTGTCCAATGGATTTTATCTACTGTATCCCTTTGTCAAAAAAGAACAACGCAACAAAGTGTAAAGACCACCGACTGATAAGTCTGATGAGCCATCCCTTAAAGTTATTCCTCACAGTTCTTCAACTACAGAATCTCCACAAAATGCGATAAGGTTAATGGTTACTCACAATTTGGATTTAGAAAAGGCGTGGGTACGAGGGAAGCACTAGTTTCAACCCAGGTGCTAGAACAGAACTGTTACCATCAAAGGAAAGATGTAATGATGTGCTTTATAGATATTGTTGTGAAAACAACAGTTATTTACATTAATTTGCTTTTATAAAAATATCTCTCTGTAAATCTGTTGGGACAATCTGTATTGTGTTTAAAATATTTAATTCTCTGAAAAACTTGAGTGTAGCGTTGTGTGTTTCATAAAATATACATCTGCATTTTTTATAGTTTCGGGGTAAAAGCAGGTAATTTTGCCAAAGAAGTGTAACATGTGTTTGGCCCTTTTCAGGGCGAATGGTGTAAACTAAACTATCAAAGATAATAGTGCAGAGATTTGAATAGAATTTCAGCAGTCTCTTTCTGATGTCAGAGATGAACACTTTGTTCGCTTGTGCGTCTCTTTTCGCCGTAAAAATACTCTCTCCGCAATAATTAATAGATTAAAAAGACTCTTACGTTCTCTCGTTCGCTATTAAGACTATAATTTATCGTTAAGCCGCTTATTTGTCAAAATCGTTGTTGTTAATAAATGTTTTGTTCGCCGAATACCCTTATTTATCGCTAATACACAACCCTTTCTATCGTATTAATTAGCACCTTTAAAACCAGACCAAATCAAATTATTCGAACCAGTTCTCCTAAAAGTTCACTATTTTGTTTATATCGAAGGACGGGACATACGGGTGTGGTCCTAAAATATTCACCTATGTCCAATTAGGCAAAAGGTAATAATTAAACCATTTTTGCCACGGTGGGGTGAGATTGAATAAAAACTCACACCATTTGATGGTCTACATCGACCCGGATTTTTGTTTGGTTTTCGCGTTTGTGCCGCTTTTTCGGACATTTTTGTGTGTAATACCTCTACAAGACTTGTTAGTTCGCGTCGCGATAAACTCTAAGTGAAAGGAAGTGAAGTTATTGTGTGTGGTTAGTAGCTGCCACCTGTTGCTTTATCAATTGGACTAATTTGGTGAGATTTTTCCATTTTTTAAAACTTTTATTGCTGATCCAAGGTAAACTCTGCTCAAAGACATTTTACGGTCAAAAACACTTTTGTAGACATTTAACGTAGACGCTCTATCTCTCTGTGAAACTTAGACTCTTATTCTCTCGCCGCGCTTGTTAATTGACAAAAAACTCTCCAGTGTAATTTAGATTTTGCCGCGTATCGATAGACTCTCTCTCGCCGTGTGTTCAATCGAATTCGGGATAGAAATGGAAGACCTCAAGAAAAAAAGGACGCCTTTGAAGGCTAAAATTACAAGGATCGAAAACTGGCTCTCACAAAAGGCTAGTACGGAAAAGGATGCGCTACAATTTCAATTTCGGCAAACAGAATTAAAAACCTGTTTTTTAAAATATGAAGAAATAATGGATCAGATAGACGAGATTGATGAAGCCGGTACTGAAGCAGAAGACAGGGTAACAACTGAGCAAAAATATTTCTCTATTCTCGCGGGCCTACAGCGTAAGATGGACGAGTTATTGTTGGGCCCCCCTCCTCTCAGATCAAATAGCACTCAGCCAACTGTGGCCACTGCTAAGGTTAGGCTTCCGGAGATCACCATGCAAACGTTCTGCGGGTCATTCTCTGAGTTCAACTCGTTCTACCAGCTCTTCGAGACGCTAATAGTGAACAATGAAGAACTCAATAATGTGCAACGATTTATTTACCTTAAATCGTTCCTGCGAAATGAACCCCTCCAGTTGATCGACAACATCGAAGTTATCGACGAAAATTTCGATATAGCTGTAAAAACTCTTAAAGATCGTTACGAAAACAAATCGCGAGTGATTAGCTTACACATTCAAAAATTGTTAAAGGCTCCATCTCTAGTTAAAAGTAATTCAAAGGCGTTACGCGAATTTTTAACTCTAGCTCAGCAGACGCTGCTCGCTTTGAAAAATATGTCCGTACCAATTGAGCATTGGGATTTACTATTAATTGAAATATTTTTACAAAAATTAGATTTTTCTACACATAGGGCCTTTGAATATGATATTGGGACAAAGACCTTACCTACCCTTTCACAGTTTTTTAAATTTCTCGAGAAAAAGTGTGATATTCAGGAAAAATTAAATGTTTCAGATCATGATAAAAAGGTTAATAACAGGTCTCAATCAAAAACATCTTTCTTCTCATCAGTTGACCAACCATCACACTCTTTCTCTGATAATAATTGTACTTTTTGCAGAAGTAATGCTCATAAGGTTTATCAGTGTAATGATTTTAAATGCCTCTCTTTACAGGAAAAATTTAATTTTGTAAAAGGTAAGAAACTGTGTTTTAATTGTTTGGGTAGTAAACATTTCTCTCAAGATTGCGGCTCTACTCGATCATGTACTTTGTGTGGGGGTCATCATCACTCATCCCTCCATGGAACCTCTGAAAATGTCTCTTCTTCTAGGAACATCAATAGGCAAGCTCTCTCTCGTGAGCGCAATGCTCAAAATTCTCAAGGTGCTTCTCGTGTTGTCGCTCCCATATCTACTCAGCATTCTTTTAATAATCGCAGCCAAAATGAAGCTTCTACTAGCTCATCCAGACCTCCTTTAGATATGCAAAATTCTCCAGATTCTCAGGCAGCCACATCTCTCTCAGCTTTATCAGTTAAAACTGATGTATTGTTGGCTACCGCTTTAGTAACCGTTTATTCGAAAGACGGCAGACCCATGCATGCCAGAGCGCTCCTAGATAATGGGAGTCAACATTCGTTTATCTCTCGTGATTTGGTTGAGAAGTTAAAACTCATCCCTTATTTTAAACAGCTACAGATATCAACCATATCCGAAAACACCTCACTCTCAAACGAAATGTTAAACTTAGAATTTTTCCCCTATAATGTAAATGACAGAAGTTTTAAAACTTCTTTCGCTGTACTCGATAGTATAACTTGTAGGCTTCCTAGAGCTACTATAGATAGAAGTAAAATAAAAGTCCCACAGGATCTCACTCTCGCAGATCCCTCGTATTCTGTTCCGGGTAAAGTTGATTTGCTTCTAGCTGGTGATATCTATAGTGAATTATTGACGGATGGATTTATACGGTTAAAAAAAAATCTTCCCATTCTTCAGAATACTCACTTAGGCTATGTTATTTTTGGTACAATTAATCCTCAGGTTTTTCACCGTAATTCACATTTGGCTATCTCTCAATCAAATGTTTCTCTCTTTGTTCAATCCGAACCCGAAGAAAATCAGTTGGATAAGTTGCTTCAACAATTTTTCGAAATTGAAGAAGTTCCCCTCGTTAGTAAATTAACTCCCGATGAAGAATTAGCGGAACAAATATTTAGCAAAACTACTCTTGTGTTACCTTCAGGTCGCTTTCAAGTAAATCTTCCATTTGTCTCTGAAAACGCTAATAAAATGTTAGGTGAATCCTTTAAAATGGCCTTTAAAAGATTTATGAAATTAGAACATAGGCTCTTAAAAAACGAAAGTACATACGCTCAATATAAATCTTTCATTAATGAATATCTTCTTCTCGAACATGCGAAAATAGTGCCTCTCTCTCTAACCAACGAAAAGTTAGAAAGTAAATATTTTCTACCGCATCACTGTGTGTTTAAGGAAGAATCTTTAACAACAAAGCTTAGGGTTGTTTTTGATGGTTCGATGAAAAGCTCTAGTGGTTATTCGCTCAATGATATTTTACTCAAAGGTCCTACTCTTCAACCGGAACTTTTTGACATTTTGCTACGGTTTAGATTGTATTCCTTCGTTTTTACAACGGATATACAAAAAATGTATAGACAAGTTAGAATAAATCCTGCTCAAACCTCTCTTTTAAACATTCTCTGGCGTGACTCCCCTGAAAAAGACATTGAGTGTCTTGAATTGCAAACCGTCACGTATGGAACTAAAAGCGCTAGCTTTCAGAGTACTCGTTGTTTAATGGAACTGGCACAAACTCATCAGACTAAGTATCCTTTGGCCAGTGATGCTCTTCAAAATAGTTGTTACATTGATGACATTCTCTATGGCGCTAATGATGTACAGACTCTCCTTAAAGCTCATAAGGAAATAACTAGTTTGCTTGGAACCGCTTGTATCTCTCTCCATAAATGGTGTTCTAACTCAGACTTGTTTTTAAAAAATATCTCTTCTCTCTCTTCGAACACTACTTATGTAATAGCTCCAGATAATGGCTCCAATAAGGTTTTAGGTTTATGTTGGAATCCTATTCTTGACACCTTCTCAATCTCTCTCCCAAATTTTACCTTAAAGGACTCGTACACCAAGAGAGAAGTACTGTCAATGATTGCCCAAATATTTGATCCTCAAGGCCTAATTAACCCAGTTACAGTTGTCGCTAAATTAATCATGCAACAAATTTGGATTTCCAAAATTAATTGGAACGATATCATAGATGCAGATACGTTGCATGAGTGGCTAAATTTTGTTCGCAGTCTCTCTAATTTTAAGGATTTAAATATACCTCGGTGTCTCTTTTTAAGTCAAGAAATCACTAGTGTTGAGATTCACGCATTCTCGGATGCAAGTTTAAAGGCTTATGGAGCTTGCATCTACCTACGTGTGATTTATAGATCAGAACAAGTATCTTGTTCACTTTTAGCATCTAAGAGTCGTGTCGCTCCGCTAAAACCCTTGACTCTCCCAAGATTGGAACTCATGGGTGCGCTATTGTGTAGTAAGCTCACAGCAAGGATTGCTAATATTATTGAAGAAAAACTCTCTCGCTTAGACTCTATAAATATGTGGTCGGATTCAGAAATTGTTCTCGCTTGGCTTCGTTCGCATCCCTCTCGTTGGACTCAATTTGTAGCAAATAGGGTTGCACAAATTTTAGATAATTCTCCTAACGCTCATTGGAGGCACGTACGATCCAAAGAGAATCCTGCCGACATACTCTCCCGAGGAATGCTACCCGCTGAAATACTTAAATCTTCTTTGTGGTTTCATGGTCCTCAATTTTTGAATCAATCTCGGTTGGATTTGTTGAAATACAATCCAAAAGTTTATACCTCCAAGTTACCCGAAGAAAGGAAAGTAACTCTTCACATTCGAAATGATCAAATAGATTTTTTCACCTCTCTTTCTGATAGGTTCTCTAATTTTTCAAGGTTTGTAAGAACTTTAGCATTTATATTCAGGTTTGCCAATAATGCCAAATCGCCTTCTCATAAGTTATCAAATTCTCTTGAAGTAAGCGAACTTCAAAACGCTGAACTGAAGATTGTTAAGATGCTTCAGTATTCTTCTTTCTCGCTTGAGATTTCTGAGATTAAAAAAGGTAAAACTCTATCCAATAAGTCTATTTTACGCTTAAACCCCTTTTTGGATGAAAATGAAATGCTGCGTGTAGGAGGTCGCCTTGGTAACTCAGACGTCACATTTGATCAAAAATATCCTCTTCTCCTTCCCTCAAAAAATCGTGTAGTACGTCTCATTCTTCAGAGAGAACATATCAGACTTTGTCACTCTGGTCCTCAAAATACTTTATCTCAAATTCGACTTAAATATTGGCCTTTAAATGGACTACGTGAAGTTAAAAAGGTCATACACCAATGTATGGTTTGTTTTAGATTTAATGCCAAACCCGCTATTCAGATTATGGCAGATTTGCCAAAGGAACGTTTGCAATCCTCTCGAGTATTCGCTCATGTAGGATTAGATTTTGGTGGCCCCTTTCAGATTAAAGCTTCCAAACTCCGCAAAGCTCCCTTGATAAAATCTTATATTGCTCTTTTCGTTTGTCTATCGACTCGAGCTGTTCACATCGAAGTCGTGTCCGGCCTTTCTACAGAGACGTTTCTTCTCGCTCTAAAACGTTTTATTAGCCGTAGAGGCCTCCCTCAGACTATATTCAGTGACAACGCCACGAACTTTTTGGGAGCTCGTAATCAGTTGTTTGAACTTTATAAGTTTTTAAAAGAAAAAGAAAACTCTCGCTCTATTAATGATTTTTTGGCATCATCGCATATTCGCTGGAAAACCATAGTTCCTCGAGCCCCTCATCATGGTGGCATCTGGGAAAGCGCTATAAAGAGCGCAAAGCATCATATCCGTAGACTCATGGGTGATATTAAGCTCACTTTTGAAGAATTTACCACTGTTCTCACTCAAATTGAAGCTGTGCTCAACTCTCGACCGCTTTGCTCCCTCTCAAATGATCCCTCTGATCTAACCTATCTGACCCCTGGACATTTCTTGATTGGACAATCTCTTACGTCATTTCCTGAAAGGGATGTAATCCACATTCCCGAAAATAGATTAAGTTTATGGCAACATCTCTCTAAACTCCAGCAAATGTTTTGGAAAAAATGGTCAATTGACTACTTGAACAGACTCCAAAATCGCCCTAAATGGTTTCTTCCTCATAAGAACCTAGAGCCCAACGATCTCGTCTTGTTGATTGAAGATAACACTCCTCCTCTTTACTGGGCTCTAGCAAGAGTGATTGATGTCTTTCCCGGAAAGGATGGCCGAGTAAGAGTTGCATCGGTCAAAACTAAAGATGGAGTCTTCAAGCGCTCTATTAATAAATTGTGTCCTCTACCAAATGACTGTTAAAATTAAGTTAAGTTGAGTGTTTTCGCTTAAGAACGTTGTAAGTTGATTTATGTTAGGTTAGGTTTATGTTAAAGCCAGTGCTTCAACGCGGGGGAGTATGTTGTGAAAACAACAGTTATTTACATTAATTTGCTTTTATAAAAATATCTCTCTGTAAATCTGTTGGGACAATCTGTATTGTGTTTAAAATATTTAATTCTCTGAAAAACTTGAGTGTAGCGTTGTGTGTTTCATAAAATATACATCTGCATTTTTTATAGTTTCGGGGTAAAAGCAGGTAATTTTGCCAAAGAAGTGTAACATGTGTTTGGCCCTTTTCAGGGCGAATGGTGTAAACTAAACTATCAAAGATAATAGTGCAGAGATTTGAATAGAATTTCAGCAGTCTCTTTCTGATGTCAGAGATGAACACTTTGTTCGCTTGTGCGTCTCTTTTCGCCGTAAAAATACTCTCTCCGCAATAATTAATAGATTAAAAAGACTCTTACGTTCTCTCGTTCGCTATTAAGACTATAATTTATCGTTAAGCCGCTTATTTGTCAAAATCGTTGTTGTTAATAAATGTTTTGTTCGCCGAATACCCTTATTTATCGCTAATACACAACCCTTTCTATCGTATTAATTAGCACCTTTAAAACCAGACCAAATCAAATTATTCGAACCAGTTCTCCTAAAAGTTCACTATTTTGTTTATATCGAAGGACGGGACATACGGGTGTGGTCCTAAAATATTCACCTATGTCCAATTAGGCAAAAGGTAATAATTAAACCATTTTTGCCACGGTGGGGTGAGATTGAATAAAAACTCACACCAGATATGAAAAAGCGTTCGATAGAGTACAACATCATAAACTCGTACATATACTATAACAACTCGACGTAGATCAAAAAGACATTCGTTGCATAAAAGCTCTTTACTGGAATCAAATAGCTGTCGTCAAAGTGGATAACGAAACGACGCAAGCTCAAAAAATTCTCATAGGTGTAGGACAGGGATACATTCTCTCCCCACTACTGTTCAATTTATACTCAGAAAGTATCTTCCAGGGAGCTCTTGAGTCTTGAGGAATGCGAAAGCGGCATCAAAGTAAATGGTACCTGGGTCAATAATATACGATATGCGGATGACTCGGTCTTAATAGCGGACAATATTGAAGACCACCAAAACCTTCTTAATTAAATTGGAGAACATAGTAAGAACATGGGACTAAGCAGCAACATAAAAAAGACGAAGTTCCTTATAATCAGCCGTCAATTATGTCAACATCAAAATTCAAGACTAACCTATAACAATCAAGATGTAGAGCGCGTAAGAAAATTTAAGTACCTGAGAAACTGGCTATGTGAAGACTGGATGTCGGATATGGAAATTAAATGTCGGATAGAAGGGGCCAGAAGCGCATTCATAAAATTCAGAAACGTCTATACGAGCTCTGACTTTGGTCTGAACTTAAGACTAAGATTCACGAAATGCTATATATGGTCGGTGTTCCTATATTGCATGGAAGGATGGACTTTAAAAATAAACACAATGAATAAGCTAGAAGCAATTGAAATGAGGATTTATCAACGAATCCTTCAAGTTCCCTGTACCGCACGAATAACAAATGAAGAAATCCTGAGAAGAATTGGTACAGAACGACAACTGCTAAGCACAATTAAACAGAGAAAAACTGCATACCTGGGGCACGTAATTAGAAATGAAAGACCAATTTCTGCAAACCTTAATTGAAGGAAAGATCGAGGGAAGCAGAGGAGTAGGCAGGAAGAAAAAGTCATGGCTCCGTCATGTCAAACAATGGACAGGGCTGAGAAACATAGGAAACCTAATGCAAGGGATAGAGACAAATAGTCAAACGTGATCGCGAACATCCATTAATGGATTGCATAAGAAGATGTTTTTGTTTTTAATATATTCTACTGTCACTGCAACAGCATTTTTATTAGAAAATAATTATATATTTTTACTACTTTTTCATTAGCATCTTATTGCATTAGAAGTGTACTCACGCATACATTATAATTTATTTTAATAGAAGAAATAAAGAACGATTAAGTTGAATGAAACAGTTTTTGAAGCGTAGTTTCTATTTACATGTATCAGCAACCTTTTTAATACCAGATTGCAATTAATAAAATCATGATTATTATTCGCTATATCCATTCACCGTGTTTCTCCTTCGAGTTTATAAAAGAACGTTCGTATTCAGTTTATCCTAGATCGGATCTGATATGCACGAATAATTATGTGAATTAGGTGAGTACTGGAAACAAAAGATGCATTGTTTCAAAACGTCCTTTAACAATTGATATGAATATCACCAAATGATCGTTGAGTAGGCTGTAAAAGTATACCAATTGCCAATTGGTTAGGTTCAAATTATTATAATCGGTAAAGTAAGGATTCCGTTAAATAGAGTTTCTATTTTGTGGTTTAAAAATACACTCGTCGATCTTATTTATTAAACTTGATCTTATTTATTCAAATAGTATTATGGTAATTTTAGCCTTGTTTAATAAAACAGTAGTATTTTTAAAGTTTGATTAACGTTAAAAAGTGTAACTAAAAATCATAGGTGCTTCTTTTTTTATCCGGTTAATTTTTTTATCCAGTACTGGAATGGAATTGGAAAAAATATTTCTTTAGAATCTAGTATGAAGCACCACATAGGCATGTGAATCCTTCTTCTGGTGATTAAATTAGTCAAATATTGTGATATTCTACCAATAGCCCAAAAGGCAGAAGTCTAACTTAATATAAAGCACGTTTTAATACTGTACAAGAACTGGCCAAGGAAATATCCAAAAGAGACAATGCGATAACTATTACAGCTGTCATAAGACTATAAGACCTATCATGAATTCGAGACTGCATTCATTGTTAACAAAATTTTATGGATATAATAATTATGAACTTCAACCTAATGAGACTACGAATATGTTATTTAAGAGTTAGAGGTAAGTTTTTTTAACATCAGTCTCATAAATGTCTCAACCGAAAACAAACAAGAAGAGGGCAAAGATCAATGCTATGACAAAGTAGAGACTACCTACATCCCAGGCACTTCTCTAATCTAATAGATATACGTACCTATCGCGGGATGTAGGTACAAAAACAACAGCAAGAATTTCAAATGCAAAAGAAGTAAAGGGTAAGAGACGCACTTGCCACAATTTAAAGCTATTGAAAGAGTCTTGCACACTAAAAATGTGTCAAAATTACCTTGATTATTTCATTCATAGGAGATTCTGACCAACAGGAAGCTACAGAAATAAAAATTAAAGTGATAGTTTTTGATAATATCCCGCTGTCAAGTAAATGTGTTGTTACTTATGAGTATAGTCGACTTCATTGTCTTTACCAAAGAGACGCTAATCGTATCCGAACGCCTGCGGCTCCTCCGGTGAGTACCGATCCCACAAGGATAGAAACTATTTTCATTTAGTAATTTTTAATAAACGAAAAATTTCTCACCCAGCTGAGATTCGAACTCACGACCTCTAAATCCAAACGTAATGAGTTACAAACTCTTACCAATGAGTCACAGAGGGGGCTATATTCATATTTATTTAATTTTTTTATTCTCAATATTTATCAATTTGTGTACCATAGTTCCGTATTTTTCGCAGTGTATCATCTTACATACTTTTTAACCTAATTTGTTTCCGCTATCCGTCAATTTTATCCGCGCCAACGTCCGACACTCATCATTTTAATTATATCCTTTAATCTCAAAGAAAGCACACGGCTTTAGAGCCTCTGAAGTGTTTCTACGTGCCGGTTCGTCGGCAATATTGCAGATCTTTGGTTACACAATTATCGACGTGCCCCAATTTCTATATTTTTATTAATAGCCCATATATCCCCAAGCCGGTGGGTGAGTACATCCATCAAATCAGAACATTGTAGATGGAGTATTGCAGATGCCCTGATTCGACGGTAGACGGCTGAAAAGCGCCGCGACGATGGTTAGGTGCAGTGGCGGTTCCTTCATAAGTGCACATGTGCACGTGCACTCCAACAATTATTTTCATATCAACATTTGTATGTAAAATTTATCATTCTATAAATAATATTTTTGTCTAACTATACAGTAATAGTCTAGTAAAATAAAATTACACTACATGTAAATCAAAATGTAAATTCGTACAGGTTGAAACAAATTTTATATCAAAGTTTAGGTGGGTACAAAAGATATTTTCAAGAAAGTATCCAAATCATACAGGGGGATCATTGTTTAAATAATTAAAAAGGGGTCATTTTTGAAAAAAAATTACTTTTTTAACTGCTGAGGTCATTAAATTACTAATGAAGGTCTATAGGATTGTTTTCTGTAAAGTTGAGGGGAAAATCTTTCACATAAGTCTTACTAAATTAAATTTGACCCCCTATTTATTTAAATAATTATACATAAAACTTTAAAAACAAATTTGCAAAAAATTATTTTTAGCGTTTTAAATAAGCACTATAAAATATCTTGTTTTACAGAATAAGTTGTGATATATTATCAGTATTAAGCAGAAAAAAATTAGTCGAAAAATATTTTATATTTTTTGAGATATTGAATTTGTTTATTAAATGTTACTATATTTTCAATTGCAAAAACGTGGTTGTTGCCAAAGAAATATTCACCTGTATTAAATCTTATTATTTTTACTTTTATATATATTTTCGATAAATGTATTGATAAATTCAAATTTCAATTAAACTGCCCCCTAAAATTGCATTTGAAAATAATCCAAATTTGTTTATATTTTGTTTTTTTAATAACGTCGCGGTGATTAAATATTTTAAAATGCCGTTTCGATAATTGGGTTCCTGGGAATTTTTTACTAATTAACAAATTTTTTTGTCTTTTTTTCCTCTTCTTTTTTTTTCTTGGCATTGTATTACTACGGGCCCTTTTTAGGTTAAGTTTCATTAAAAATGTCGAATCTCTAAGCTGTAGATTCTAGACCTAAAAATATCAAGATTGGTCTAAAATCACTTAAATAAAATGTGGCTACTTACTGAGTTACAGGGTGTTTTATTTAAAAATTTAAAAATTATTTTTACCAAGTACTTTCAATCTAATTGACGTATCCTTATCATACTTTACAGAAAGTGTGACTACTAAACAGTCTACTAAATTGTGAAAAACAAAAGTTTCTAGCTACCACCAGAGGCGTACGACAGGGGCCAGTTAATGGTTGACCCTTCCCAAATTCTACGCCACTGAGGGAATTACTATTTTAGCGAAATTTTTCGATTCTCAAATACTTTCTGTGTAAATCATATACGCTTTACTGGTAATGATTAAGTCATTAGTTTTCGAGATATTGGACGTTAAGAATGAAACGGCATAATTATTTTGATTCATTCATTCATTCATTTTAAACTTCCAATATATCTTAAACTGATGACTTTATCAATACCAATAAAGTTATTTACATACAAAGTATTGGAGAATCGAAAAATTTCGCTACAATAGTAATTCACTCAGTGGCGTAGAATTTGGGAAGGGTCAATCATTCACTATCCCCTGTCGTACGCCTCTGGCACTAGGTAGAAACGTTTATTAATCAAAATTTAATAGGGTGTATAATAGCCACACTTTCTACCAAGTATGATAAGGATACGTCAAATAGTTTTAAAGTACTTGGTAACAATAATTTTTAAATAAAACACCCTGTAACTCAGTAAGTAGACACATTTTATTTAAAAGATTTTAGTTAAATCTTAATATTTTTAGGTCTAGAATTTACAACTCAGAGATTCGACATTCCTAATAAAATTTAACCCTAAAAGGGCCCGTAGTAATATAACTCCAAGAAGAAAAAACGACCAAAAAATTTTGTTAATTAGTAAAAAAATCCCAGGAACCCAATGATCGAAAACGGCATTTCAAATTACTTAATCCCCGCGACGTTATTAAAAAAAAACAAATTATAAACAAATTTGAATAATTTTCAAATGCCATTCTAGGGGGGAGTTTAACTAAAATTTGAATTTATCAATACATTTATCGAAAATATACATAAAAATAAAAATAATAAAATCTTAAGCAGGTGAATATTTCTTTGGCAACAACCACGTTTTTGCAATTGAAAATATAGTAACATTTAAAAAACAAATTCAATATCTCAAAAAATATTAAATATTTTTCGACCAATTTTTTTTGCTTAATACTGGTAACATAGCGCAACTTAGTCTGTAAAATAAGATATTTTATAGTGCTTATTTAAAACGCTAAAAATATTTTTTTGCAAATTTGTTTTTAAAGTTTTATATATAATTATTTAAATAAATAGGGGGTCAAATTTAATTTAGTAAGTCTTATGAGAAAGATTTACCCTTCAACTTTGCAGAAAAAAATCCTGTAGACCTTCATTGATAATTGAATAACCTCAGCAGTTAAAAAAGTAATTTTTTTGCAAAATTGACCCCTTTTTAATTATTTAAACAATGATCCCCTTGTATGATTTGGATACTTTCTTGAAAATATCTTTTGTACCCACCTAAACTTTGATATAAAATTTGTTTTAATCTGTACGAATTTACATATTGACTTTTTTTATTTTATTAGGCTATAATTGAAATCAGAAATCACAGATGCGAGCAGTTATTATGATGCGAGCAGTGATAAGTATTAATAGGTAATATAGTTAAATAGTTTCAAAAACAGGTTTGATGAGAACTAACTGGGCATTGTATGTGTAATGTTAGTAATTTTTGTTAAAATAGTTGTTATAAAATGTAAAGATATATTTTATCTTTTTTTTTTCTTTATGAGAAAAAAAAATTGTAATTTTTAGGTATACCTACTTTCTAATTTTTGTATCTATTTTTAATTTGCTATTGTTGTAAGAACTTTTGTAAAAACCAATTCTTTTGAATATTTACTTTAATTTAATTTTTATTTTGTAAGAATTTGTTTTATGTTATATTATTTAGTTTAAAACCTACAATTATTTTGTACTTTGAGCCATATAAGCTTTGCTTTGGCTCGATATTATTGTATAATACTAATAATAATAATATTTTATTATTTTTAATCTATTTCGACATGCGGAAACTTCACGGATTCGAGACATGAGACAAAGTCTCCCGTGTACTCCTTAGCTAGCAATGAATTCTCAAAGAAAAAAAAAAGAAGAAAAGGGAGAAAAAAATTTGTTAATTTGTAAATATTCCATGAATCTGAATATCGAAACGGCATTTCAAAGTGCCGCGACGTTATTAAAAAAACAAATAAACAAATTAGAACTATTTTTAAATGCCATTTTAAAGTGGAGTTTAATAGAAATTTAAATTTATCAATACATTTATCTAAAATATACCTACATAAAAATAAAAAAAAAATGAGACCTCCTACAAGTTTATATTTTTTTGACAACAACCGCGTTTTTGCAATTGCAGATATTTAATAAACAGATTAAATATCTCATAAATTATTAAATATTTTTCGATTAATTTTTTTGCTTTATACTGGTAACATAACGCAACTTCTCCTGGAAAATAAAATATTTTATAGTGCTTATTTAAAACGCAAATAATAATTTTTTGCAAATTTGTTTTTCCAATTTTATATATAATTATTTAAATAAATATGGAGTCAAATTTAATTTAGTAAGTTTTAAGTGAAAGCTGTATCCTTCATCTTTACAGAAAAAAAATCGTAAAGAAAGACCTTCATAGAAAGGTGAATTACCGCAGCAGTAAAAAAAATAAATTTTGTGCAAACATGGCCCCTTTTTAATTATTTAAACAATGATCCCCTTACATGATTTGGATACTTTCTTGAAAATATCTTTTCTACTCACCTAAATTTGATGTAAAATTTGTTCCAACCTGTACGAATTTACATCTTGATTTACATGTAGTGTAATTTTATTTTACTAGACTATATTAAGAATGGAGGGATATGTGAATGTTAGCGTGGAATATTTGAAATCAATTAAATTTTCTTCACTCTCTTAGAAGAAAAATTAAAAATGTCCGTCGTTCTAAACCAAATTTGTTAATTATGAATGTAAGTCGGGACTATAAACGATCATTTAAAATTGACATTTATGATAAAACTGACTGGTTGTGTGGGTATGCTATATTCTTTACTGTTTTCCGTGTTTACTATCTATTTGGAGATTAGGAATCAGAATTCAGAATGAACAAAATCCTGCGTTAAAGAGTGAATTGTAAATTATTGATAGAAGATCCCATATTAAACAATTTTCCGGGGAAGTCCACTTCCCTTAAATTTTTGGCTGAAAATAATTTGCAAGAAGATTTGTTTGCTGAAGTAATTTGAATTCTTGAAGTGCTTGTTACGATGCCAATGACAACTGCAGAAGCAGAATGATGTTTCTCTACATTGATATGTATCAAATCTTCCCTTAGAAGTACTATGGACCAGGATCGACTAACATTGTTGTGAATTGAAAAAAAATGATTCAAGAACTTCCAAATTTTAATGAATTGGTTATTGAATAATTAATCTAAAAAAACACGCGACTTGACTTTCAATACAAAACTTGCTTGTAACGTTTAAAAACTAAATTATACATTTGTACTACATACATTATAGATACTAGCTTGTAACTAAGTTGATAAAATACATTATTTATTGTAATTTCTTAATAAGGTCCTTTGATTTTTACAAATTGACGACACTCAAAAAATTTTGCCTAAGGAAATAGGGCTCAAGCGGAGGCCCACGCTGTTATCTATTTTTACATCTTATGTGTGCACCCCCAATACTTTACACTAGGAGCCGCCACTGTAGATAGATGAAAAGCGCCGCGACGATGGGTACGTGCATAATGGAGAGACGGTTTACAAAAGAAGACGTGTACTGAATTTTAGTAGAATGATTTTACTATCAAGTTCAAGGGCTGACATTTATTGATGGATAAGAAATTTGTCGAGAGGAATGAAACGTATTTGTTGGTAACGTAGATACACGAAAATGTAGCACAATGTTTCAACTTTAATATTCTAATATTACGTCAAATATGTGTTCAATAAATGTACGTCGTACGTAACCCGTAATTGGTGACATCGTGTCTTCGGCAAGTAACCAAAGATGATCAAAGATGGATCAAGGAAAGTTATTACCTTGTTGATACATGTTCTTTAAGTTTACACTATTCCATATTATATATCTACTAGTCTTCTTCTTCTTCTTCTTCTTCTTCTACGGCACTACAGTCCAAATTGAGCCTTGGCCTGCTTTATTTTTTGCCTCCACCCTTGCTTGTCTGTGGCTGCTCTTCTCCATACACGGACTCCTAAAAGGGCTTGTGCGTTGCTGTTTACTATGTCTTTCCAGCGTTTTCTTGGCTTTCCAACCGGTCCCTTTCCCTGCATTCTAGCATTCAGTGCTCTTTTTGGTAGCCTATCCTCTCCCATTTTTATCACATGTCCGGCCCATTGCAATCTTTGTATTCTAGTGAAGTCTGACAGGGGTGCATAAAGTTGATAAAGTTCGTTGTTGTATCGACTTCTGAAGATTCCGTTTTCCCTCACAGGTCCTAGTATTCTCCTCAGTACTTTCCTTTCGAATGTGCCGAGTTTGTTTTTGGATGTTTCTTTCAGGACCCAGGCTTCACTACCATAGCATGTTATTGGTCGAATTAAAATTTTATAGATTCTCATCTTTGTATTTCGGTGGACACTTTTACACCGAAATATATGGGTGAGGGCAAAATAAGCTCTGTTTGCCTGCGTTATTCTCTTCCGTATTTCTCCGTCTTCTGATCCGTCGGCATATATTTCTATTCCCAGGTATGTAAACTTTCCAACCATTTCAATGTCATCTTCATGTATAATGTTTTGTGGGACTATATTTCTTCTCGTCTGAGTCATTATTTTTGTTTTTTCTGTGTTAATTTCCAGACCTAGCATTTTTGTTTGTGTTTTTAACTCTGGATCCGAGATCGTGGATTTTCACATTATCCTCCGTGGTAGCCAATTTCGGGGCATATCAAAAACTGCGTGCGACCACGTTGAAACATGTTAAACCAATTTTTGACGGTCGCCATCGAAGGAGAGAGTCACCGTACACAGAATTCAAGCGCTCCCCTCTTTGATTTCCCCGCGGGAGTTCCCTTCCAAAAACAAGGATCGAATCAGCGACCGATATTGCTCTTTTTTGATTTTCTGTACCAGCTTGTACAGGTCTAGTGGATGAATCCATATGTGTAGTAGTGTAGTCGCTTGGTAGCCTACTAAGAATGCTTGCCGCTTATGACCTAGTTTTTCGCAGTTGTGTGAAGTATCGTTGACTCTTACCTGTTGTATACTATTTACCTGCAGCTTAAGTCAAAGAAGTTGTCCCTTCACTGATGCATATCGTTGAAATTGTTTTTTTTTGAGTACACCAACATCAACTTATAGAAAGAGAAATGAATATTGTAGCGTGACTAGTGTAATTACTTCTAATTACAATAAAACTAGCGGTTCGTAATTTATATACGACTTTATTTATATAAGTTACAGACGAATTTATCTTATACACTAAACTTATTCACAAAATATGCCCGTATTTATACCCAGTTGTTATTCTGGAACAATCGACTCCCATCTCGAGCTATCGGCTTGTTCCGCCTACGTGACGTACCTTCCAGAATTCTCCGGCGAGGCCTAGCACATCCGATTACGTCATTCTCGAGGTGTTTACTGTTATACGGGGATCGGCCAAGATTTCTCTTCCGCTACACTGCTCCCCTCTTAAGATCTGAGCGTCTCGATCAGCAACTCTAAATGAAGGCCCAGGATGGCGGAATCTACACGACTCTCCAGCTCTGCATACACCCTTCAAGAAGAAATAACAGTCTACTGTCTTTGAAGGGTACGACATCTTCGGGTTCATGCAACACACAGTGATTTGTACACCAGTTCCTCTGAAGACCACTTCAAGCATGCTTCTCACAATCTTCCAATCCAGATTTTCTACTGCATGGCCTATTTTTGGTAAAGCCAAATTTTTGATGTCATAATTACACACGATTTTCTTCAAATTAGTTAGAGCACGCCATATGTTCTCGTAGCTTGGCGTGTCCGTATAAGACTTTCTCGTCACCATATACAGCAAAGATCGAGGACCATCTTCCAATCGCAGTACTCTTCCAATTTTAGGCTGCTGATTTCTTAACTCGTCCAGGCGGCCGAACTTTCTATTGAATACGGACGATATTCCTTTAGTCATCTCGAGGTCTTGGGCAACACAGTGGGCCAGAGAGACGTTTTCTGGAACACCAAACAGATCTTGCTGAACTTCTGTGGTCACGCCGAATCTAGCACTCTTTCTCGCTGCGTAATTTGACATAAATTGATTAAAACTTGGCTGTGCGACATCTTTCATCTCCTGTTGGAGGACTCGTGCTTCTTCTGTTTCATTTGAGCCAGCATATGGTGCAAGACGATTTATGTGAATAACTTTTGGTTTACCGTTTGGCAACTTCTTAATTCTATATATTACGTCATTTATTTTCTTCTTAACTTCATATGGACCTTCCCATTGTCTTTGCAGTTTAGGACATAAGCCTCGACGACGTTGCGGATTATAAAGCCAGACAAGATCACCTACTTCGAAGCTTTCATTCTTGCATCGAGAATCATATTGATCTTTCATTCTGTCACTGGCTATCTGGACGTGTTGTCGGGCAAGTTCATGAATGTTGTTCATTCGTAATTTCAGGCGGTCAACGTAGTCTTCGCCTGCAACATGTTCCTCGGAAGGTCCGCAGCCAAACTCTAGGTCGCAGGGCAACCGAACTTCACGACCCAACATCAGGCAGGTTGGTGTTTGACCTGTAGTTTCATTTACGGCCGAGCGGTAGGCCATCAGGAATAAATGAATGTGTTGGTCCCAATCTCGCTGATTTTCAGATACAACTTTGGACAAGTGTTTACCCATCGTTCGGTTCATCCTCTCGACCATCCCATCTGATTGAGGATGCAGGGGTGTTGTTCTGGTCTTATTGACACCAATCAATTTACAAACGTTTTGGAAAAGAGCTGACTCAAAGTTTCGCCCTTGGTCGGAGTGGATCTCCAAGGGAACACCAAATCGGCTGAAGAATTCTTTAACAAGTACCTCTGCAACGGTAGCAGCTTCTTGATTTGGTAATGCATAGGCCTCGGTCCATTTCGTAAAATAATCCATGGCTACCAGGATGTATTTATTTCCAGCATCAGTTTCTGGAAATGGATCTGCAATGTCGATTGCTAGTCTTTCCATAGGACTGCCAACATTGTACTGTCTCATGGGTGCTCTCTTTTTACCAACTGGACCATTACCGGATGCACACAGTTCACATTTCTGGCACCATCTTCTTACATCATCTTTACAGTTCACCCAATAGAACCGTTCTCGAACCTTTTGCAGAGTCTTCGTAATACCAAAGTGTCCACCTGATGTACCGTCATGCAACTGACGCAATACTTCTGACACTTTACTTTTAGGTACAATCAACTGAAGCTTAGATTCTGTACCATCATCGTTCTCAAAGGTTCTGTACAGAAGATCATCTTTTAGTATCAGGCAATTCCATTGGCTCCAGTAGGCCTTGACTTCCGGACTACATGCACTAATGTTTTGCCAACTAGGTCTCTCACCTCGACGCATCCAATCCAATACTCTTTTTATACACGGATCGTCTTCTTGGGCTTCTTGTAACTGTTGTGGCTGCCATTGCTCATTAACGACGGTAGTTCGTCTCACAGGGCAAAGCTGTTCATCTACTTTAAGCCGGTGATTACAACTTTCACTGCATGGCCGTATCGAGGAAGCATCTGTATTTGAACCAACTCTTCCAGCCCTCTTCATGCGTCTCTTCGGCATCGTGTCACGAATCACCCTCCGTACCATTTCCACCAAACGTTCATCTTTTCTCTTATCGCCTTTTTCCACGGTTATTACTCGATTGTTTCGTGAAGCTTGGCTAGCTGCTTCGTGTTCCAAGGCAATAGCAAGTGCTTCATCTAAAACTTTCGGTCTTGCTAGTCGTAAAGCTTTCTGTAGTTCACTATCTTTCAGCCCATTGACAAAGGTATCTACCGCAATTTCTTCTAAAACGCTGTCTGGCACCTCCGGATAAGCCAACCGCACCACACGAGCCACATCTGCTTCAAATTCTTGCAGATTCTCACTTGCTCGTTGACTTCTATTTCTCAGTTGTGCTTTGTATACTTGTTGTAGATGGGCATCTCCATAGCGTTTTTCTAGACGAGTGAACAAGGTCTGGTAACAATTTTCTTGACCCTTAGGAATTGATCTTAATATATCTGCAGCATCACCTCGCAAAGCAGCAGTCAAGGAAACAGCCTTTTCCTGTTCGGTCCAATGATTGGCGGTCGCAATAGCTTCAAATTGTCTAAGATATATGGACCAAGAGGACTTTCCATCGAATGGTGGTAATTTGAATCTCATATTATGCGACGTTTCGTCTCTCGGTAGTTCATCTTTCACTACCGGATCTAACGCTGCTGCATTAACTGATGGTTGTACTTTTGTATCGGTTATCATGCTCTCTAGTTGTTTGATCTTTTCTTCTACGGTCTCTACACTTTTCTGCATCTTATCGAATGTTCTAGAAACTTCTTCAAATTTCTCGTCATTCTGTCTACAAACGTCTTTAATTACTTGAGAAACACTTTCAAATTTCTCGTCGCTTTTTCTACTAACTTCTTCAAGTTTCTCGTTGTTCTTTATAGAAGTTTCATCGATCTTTTGAGAAATGGTTTCGAATTTCTCATTATTTATCTTAGAAATATCATCGATCGTTTGAAAAAGACTTAGACTTATCTTAGACGTTTCATCGATCTTTTGAGAAACACTTTCAAATTTCGATAAGATCGCTTGTTCTGCTGATTGGAAGTGGAACGTCTTTGGGTCATCTCCATTCTTCTTGAGGACTTCCTCGAGTCGTGATTGTAGGACTATCTTGAGCCCACTGCTGTCCACGTACCGTTCCTCTAGCTGTTCACGGAGCTGTTTTACTGTAAGTTCTTGTAGCAACATCTTTGGTCGGCACACACGTACTTTCCAAAAGTCTTTTAAAAGTCTTTCCGAATACCGAACAATCAACGCACTTTAACTATTCCCGACGAATAGAGTCCAAAAGTCTTTTAAAGTCTTTCCGAATACCGAACAATTAACGCACTCCGGTTATTCCCGACGAATAAAGTTCAAAAGTCTTTTAAAGTCTTTCCGAATACCGAACAATTAACGCACTCCGGTTATTCCCGACGAATAAAGTTCAAAAGTCTTTTAAAGTCTCTCTGTAATTCACTTATTTATATCGCACTAAGTTAACCGAACACCGACACCAACTGTAGCGTGACTAGTGTAATTACTTCTAATTACAATAAAACTAGCGGTTCGTAATTTATATACGACTTTATTTATATAAGTTACAGACGAATTTATCTTATACACTAAACTTATTCACAAAATATGCCCGTATTTATACCCAGTTGTTATTCTGGAACAATCGACTCCCATCTCGAGCTATCGGCTTGTTCCGCCTACGTGACGTACCTTCCAGAATTCTCCGGCGAGGCCTAGCACATCCGATTACGTCATTCTCGAGGTGTTTACTGTTATACGGGGATCGGCCAAGATTTCTCTTCCGCTACAATATAATGGATGAAAAGAATGCAAAAAACACATCTTTTAACAGAGATCTTTTAAACTTTAAATAGCTAAATAAAGAAAACTATTTTTCGAATTAAACTTACCTACGGTATTTACTTTTGGAACAAAAGAGTTGCAATACAAGAAACTAAATGTCGTTATAAGTTGCGTCGAAAACTTCTCATATTATCCTCGTAAATAAAAATCCATTAACATTTTACCGGAAGTAGATATTTGCATTTCTATAATGCATAAAATCAACGTGCAGATTGCAGATTTCGAGTGCTAAAGCATTGTCAGATCGACTGTAACCAATGTGCTACTTTCGATCTTTTCGCAATTGAAAAATTTATTGAATATTTTCGTCGCTAGCTTCGTATCGCTGCACTACGCTTCGAGCAGTTATATACATTTTTAATTCCACTTACGATTGATGTAGCATCGAAATGGGAAATTCTTTTACAATGCCATTAGATATTGATACGTAAATAAGTATTTTCATGGATTGTATGTTTTTGAAAATTGTAGTATTTCTATTATTTTCTTCTTGTATGGCTAAAAATCATCAGAGAACATCACTGATTTTTAAGAATTTTGGATAACGTTGTTGCAGCAAGTGAAGAGTTCGGTCTGTCACTAAATATAAAGAAAACTAAATCCATGGCACACACAATGAAATACATTCCAAATATTGATCTCCGTGTGAAGAACGAAGTTATAGAACAAATACAAAATTATGGCTATTTGGGTCTGAAATTATGTCTGAAATATAAAAACCAATAGTTACTCAAAGCACACAAACTTAAATGTTCCCAAACAAATCCCCTCATCGAACGACTTCCAGATAAATTTCGATGCTGCAATCCAAAAAATGAGCACACGGAGAGTGCTAACCTGTCCTATCCGTAGGTGCAGGTGGACAGATGACAGAAAATGGGACTGGAACGTCCCAAAGTGTGTTTCCCAAATGACATACTCCCATGATGACTTGACTGTGGCTGTAATGGTTTCCCTAGGTGGTCAAAGGGGCTACGACTTCACAGGATTCCTCCCAGGGTTTCTCCCAAATGGCTAAAAAAACATTCCCAGTTTTATTTCCCATATAAACATGAGCAAAAAGTAAAGAGAAGAAATAAATGAGAAAACTTTTTTAAGAAGAAATGATACTGAAAAAGTGACCATTTAAATGGAAAAAAAACTAATCTCAGGTAACCTTGAACTATTTTGGGTGTGAAGACATGAACAAATAATGACATTGAATTTGAAATTGGAACATAGAATATGATTTATCTGAGAGACTATGATATTAATATAATAATAGCCATCTACACACATATTATATACCTTAATGAAATGGTATGGAACCAGGCAGAGATAGTTACTTGACAATTTATAGATATATTGGATGCTCAATCAGTTTAAAACGTACAGAGAAGTAATGATAATTATTTCCAATATTAATTTGAGGACTTCAAAAATGTTTGGTTATGTAAAACCAAAAACCCCATTAATATACCTATAATTTCCCTTAATGAATATTCAATAAAGATCGACATAATCTACATCCTTCACTTAATGTGTTCACTAAGGAAATTTAACAATGAAACTAATATTTCAAATATTCATAACAAAACCTCCAAAGGTTAACAAAACAATTATTATAAAAAATAATTTTTTTACCGGTGATTCCTATTCAGGCTCCAAGAGGAGTTGTATTACCCATATGTCTCCTTACTCCACTCAAGACAACCATTGGTAACTTTTCACTTTACTTTAAAATCTTTTAAAATCTACTAAGATTTTAAAGTTGAATAATAATTTAGATGGAAATCAACCGCCATTTTATGGTACCAACTACCAACCTCACAGCCACAAGCCAAGTAAAGAACATTCCTCTCTCGTTCAAAGAGGAAAGCGTCAAACTCTCACGGAACACGAATTAAACGTCAAGGAACGATTCAACAACTATGTTGAGTACACGCCGAAGTGTGACGTCACGTAAGTAGTCCTTTACGAGAAAATTAGAGAGATTAATTAAGCGATCAAAAGAAAATAATTATAAAAATATTTAAAGATCTAATTTCGTAACGTGAACCGTTACAAACAACATAAATGAAACAGGTGACTACTCAAAAGAAATAAAAATAAAGATCCAAAAAAAGAAGCTCATTCAAAAACATAAAGCAAATACTATGTATATCTAATTAGCCTTCTTCGGTCCATCATTGGGCATAGGCCTCCCCAATCCTTTTTCATTCTTCTCTGTCTGTCGCTACAATTATCCACCTAGAGCCCACGTGCTTCTTGATATCATCTGCCCATCTTATTTGGGGCCTTCCTCTGCTTCGTTTATATTCCCACGGTATCCAATTTATAAGAACTATCTTCCATCGGTGTTCTTTTTGTCTTATTGTGTCCGGCAAATCTCCATTTAAATTTTGCAACTTCTTGTCTAACATCCCTCACTTTTGTTTTCTGTCTTATTCACTCGTTTCCCTTTTTACCAATTAGTCTTATGTGCAACATTTGTCTTTCCATTGCTCTTTGCGTTTTTATATTTTTCATGTTTGCTTTTGTAAACGTCCACGTTTGGGAACCATAAGTGAGAACAGGGAGTACACATTGATTGTATACCTTGGTCTTAAGATGTTGTAGATATCTTTTGTTTTTAAGGATGTAGTTTGGTTTGTCAAATGTCGCCCATGCCGGTCTAACTCGTCTTTTGATCTCTGCTGTTTGGCTTTCCTTGGCTCTGCTGTTAAGTTTTATAATTTGACCTAGAAATATATAATCGTGAACTTCTTCTATTTCATCTTGTCCGATCCTCATTGTGATGTCCTCATCTGTATTTGTTATGATTTTGGTCTTGCTGTAATTCATATTAAGGCCTATCTTTCCAGCTTATATGTTCAGTTCCTTCATCATTTCTAAAAATTCTTCTTTTTTATCGGTTATCAATACGATGTCATCAGCCTACCTTAATGGTTCAAGCGTTGTCCACAAATACTATGTAGCACAGACTGAAGTCTGAATTAAGAGTAATAATTCTGCGTGGTATGCTTTTCCGGTTCTGTTGTATGGTGAGACTCTTAAACGTTGTCCGAATAAATTAAAATCTTTAAAATGTGGACATACCAAAGACTTTTTCTTTAAAAAAGTATCTTGGAGATATAGAGATCAAAAAATGATGCGCAAAATAAACAAAGACAATGAGATATTGTGTACCGTCAAAGAGAGAAAATTTCAATGTTTGGGACATATAACCAATGGTGGAAAATACAATTTCCAGATTTGGTCTACGTCATTTGTTCCCAAATATAAAAAATGTCACTAAAGTACTATATGGGTCCAATTAAGAGGTGATAGAGAGTAGACAGATATTTCGAAAACATTCAGGAAAAACACTTTCAAAACATAATCTGGTTATTGAAAAATCGTCTAAAAAGAGTTTTAAATTAAAGGAAGACTAAGTGAATTACAAATATTCAAAAGATTTGTTATTATGTTGATCAGTTTAAACCTGTATAGGTAATTAAAGCTTTAAGTATTTCAATTTTATAAGTTTATTTTATATTATTTTTATAGGAGAGGTGTCAGAGAGACTGATAAATTATATTATGTGAAAGTAGGATTGTATCAGAGCTAAGCGCTTAATCCTTATTTTAGTTTTATCTCGCTCTCGCGTAGAAAGTTTTGTGGTCCCAATTGTTCTATTCTTTACTCCTAAATTACGTTACTTTACTAAACACATAAATTTTAACAACTTTTAAACAAAATGAATACAGAGTTTTAAAAAAATACTCACCCCGCTGGATACGCTATTAATCCATTATTATCACATGTTAAAGCTGCATTACTGGAAACGGTTACTCCTAACACTTTCTCTAATTTTATCTGAAACAAAAATGCATCGTCAGTATGTTTGATTTAAAAAGGAATAAATATGAATTGCGTTTTTATTTAAACTAAGAGTAAGTAAGAAAAGAGAAGAAGAGAGTACCTAAACATAAAGCAGTAAATATAACCTAGTCCTATTAAACGAAAAATGAGTAGAAAATGCACAGTCAAGTACGGCGGTGTTGAATTATAAAAACAAGCAGTGGGACTTCTAAGTCCTAGGTTTACACCCAACGTGACCGGAACTCGATATATTTATGAATTCTTCCGAACATTCCAAATACTCCGTCTTTGTCCTACTAAGTCTTAAACCTTTTTCCTCAAGAGATTGTCTCCACTGTTCCAGTATTTGTTCTAAATCGCCTTCACTATTTTCCACTAACACCACATCATCAGCATACATTAAGCACCAGGGAATGTTACCCTATAGCATCGCTGTTATCTGATCTAAAACTAATGAGAGTAAATAAGGACTCAGCACTGAGTCTTGGTGCAATCCTACTTTCACATGAAATTTATCAGTTTCTCCCAGACCTGTCCTTCTTCTTCTTCTTCTCTTGCCCTTTAATTCGTCCAATTCTGAACATAGGCTTCCCCCAGTTTCCTCCATTCGCTTCTGTTTAGTGCTTTCTGTTTCCAGTGCGTTCCTCCTATCTTTTTAATGTCGTCTCCCCATCTCATCTGGGGTCGTCCTCTTGCTCTCTTTCCTGTCCATGGTCTCCATTGTTGTATCGTGCTATTCCACCTATTGTCCGTTTGTCTAGCGTTATGACCTGCGAAGCTCCATTTTAGCCTGGTTATATGTTGGCCTGCGTCTTTAACTTTTGTTCTATTTCTGACCCAGTTGTTTTGCTTTTTGTCTGTCAATTTTACTCCTAACATTGCTCTCTCCATGGCTCTTTGTGTCTTTATTATTTTATCCATGTTTGCCTTGGTCAAGGTCCATGTTTGGCATGCGTATGTGAGAATTGGGAGTATGCACTGGTCAAACACTCTTGTTTTTAAGTATTGTTGTATTTTTTTATTCTTTAGGACCCATTTTAATTTTCCAAATCCTGCCCAGGCTAATCTGACCCTTCTTTTTACCTCCGCTGTTTGGTTTTCCTTATTTATTTTTATAATCTGTCCCAAATATATATAATCATTAACCGCTTCTATTGTGGTGTCGTTTAGTATTACGTTTCTATTGTCTTGTGTGTTTGTCATTGTTTTTGTTTTGGCAAAATTCATTTTTAGACCTATTTGTTCGGATTCATTTGCTAGTTCGGTTAGCATGGTTTGTAGTTCTTCAAAACTTGATGCTATGACTACTACATCGTCTGCATATCTTAGGTGGTTTAGTTTCTTTCCATTTATGTTTATTCCCATGTTTGTCCATTCCATTGTTTTGAAAACATCTTCCAGTGCTAATGTAAATAGTTTAGGAGAAATAACATCTCCCTGTCGCACTCCTCTGTTAATTGGTATGGGTTTTGTGGTTTCTTCCAATTGTACTGTCATTGTTGCTTTCTTATATATATTATGTATTAGCATTCTGTATCTGGAATCTATTCGACAGTTGTTTATAGCTTTTTCTATTGCCCACATTTCCACGCTGTCAAATGCTTTTTCGTAGTCAACGAACGCTAAGTGCAGATCTATATGGTATTCGTTAGCTTTTTCTATTAGTGTCCTAATTGTTAGAAGATGGTCAGTGGTGCTATATCCCTTTCGGAATCCTGCCTGCTCTACGAGTTGATACGAGTCCAATTTGTGTGTTAGTCTGTTGTTGATAATCCTCATGAATAGTTTATACGTTTGCGACAGCAGTGAGATGGGTCTGTAATTTTTTATGTCCTTTCTGTCGCCTTTCTTAAATAGCAGGATTGTAAGACTTTCGTTCCATTCGTCGGGTATTTCTCCTTTATGTAGACACTGATTAAACAGATTTCTTAATGTTTGTAAGATTTCTTCTTTCCCTTCTTTCAACATTTCAGCAAGGATTCCATCTGGTCCTGGTGCTTTGTTGTTCTTTAATTGTGATAGTGCTGCTTCTATTTCATAATTTTCTATTTTTGGTAGTGTTTCTGAGTTTACATTCGTGATTGTTTTCTTGATATATTCCTGAGTGTTGAAGTTTGCGTCTTTCTTTGAGGTGTATAGTTCTTTATAAAACCTTTCTACTTTTTCTGATATCTTATCCTTTCTCCTCTCTTCCCATCCTGTTTCATCCTTTATTGAAATGAGTAGTGGTTTCCCTAAATTTGGTCGTAAGCATTTTAGGCCCTTATTTCTCTCAATTACTTTCTCGATTTCATTTTCAGTGTGTTTTCTTAGATCCTCTCTGGTTTTTCTTCTAATAAGTTTGTTTAGTTCTACGTATTCTACTGTGTTTCTTTTGTTTTCGCTTATTAGTTTTCGTCTACTTTCCATTAATTTAACTGTCCCGCTACTTAATCTATTTTCATTTGTTGTTAGTTTTTTGGCAGTTTTCATTCCCGCTTCCAAGAGTTTTTCTTTCATTTCTTCATTGATCTTATTAATTTCTGACTCTTCCTTTGCTAGACCTGTCCTACCATTGAATAAACCTGTTAGTCAACTTGTCTTGTCTCTCCTAATAGTATCCACACTTCTCCAGAAATATCATCTGGTCCAAGGTCCAACTGCTTTTCCTTTCTTTATTTTTTGAAGTGCTTAAACCACTTCCTCATTTGTTATTTTGTTGACCATTGCTGTTACTGTCTCCGTTAACTGGATTTCTGTCCAATTTTTCATTTAATAGACATTGTAGGATACTATTAAAAGTACAGATTAACCCAACACAGATGCGAAACCCTGGCGATGACTCTGGTACCGAGTTTTGGTAAACTCCTCCCACTTTTAGTTACCAAAAGGGTAGTCGCTTAGTAGCTCGCTTAGTATGTAGGCTTAAGCTTATTGTCAGTTCCTGAATAACCTCGACAGTACATGCGCTTATTGTAGTGTTAAATTGACGGGCTGATTATTGGGAATTTTTTCTATTTATCAAGTGTGTTTAAATAGTTTTGTTATATTTTTAAAAATGGTTAGATATACGTGTATTTGTAAAGAGTGTTCATCTAAGACGGGTCAAGAAATATCATTTTTTAGATTGCCAAAGGATGAAGTAAGGTATGTAGTGTCATTAATAAATTGATTTACTTTCTAAATACTGATTAAGCGGCAGATTACTTATATCATATTAATTATATTAATCTGGAAACTTACATAAAATGGTTACTCAAGCTATGTGTGTTAGAAATAGTTCCAATAGTATTTTTTCAAGAAATATTTTGATAAGTGTGAAAATAATCCTGTCCTGAAAACAGTAAATTTTAGTTACTAGTAAGAATGAATAACGCCCTGTTATTGAAGATAGTCAAAATAATCTTAAAAAATAAAAGAGATATTAACAAGACATTAAATTTTTATTAAAAAACATCTTATGTTATAGGAGTGAGCTATGGTTAAAAGCTACTAAAAGACAAGATTTGTTAGAGGAGGATTTAACTAGATACAGAATTTGCGAAAAGTATTTTGAAAATAAATTTTTATGCTCATCTTCACGACGAAAACTCTTATATGACAATGCTTTGCCTTCAATTTTTACCGAATCTAAAGATATCTGCGCGAATACGTCTGAGGAGCCGCCGAAAAGAGTTAAAATATTGTCAGGTAAAAAATTAGGTAAATATCAATAATTTCAATAATAAAAAGATATGATTTTTCAAATAATAATATAATAATAGAATATCTCTTAATAGAATAACGCCTGCGACGGAAAATTTACAGGTAATATCCTCTAAACAAGTTTCTATCAGCCCCAGTAAGGAAAAAGATTGACACATTTCTACAAGAATTACAAAAGATGTTTTCCAGTTATCACCTTCAGTATCATTACAAACACCAGCATCTTTTATGTATAACTTGCCATGTGAATATAAACTGAAATGTAAAATCAGGTTTTTAAAAAGAAAACTTTTGAATAGAAAAATTTGTAAAAAACAAAACGGTACAAAACAAGAGTTAGAGCAGTTTAGAAAATTATGTGCCAAATTTCTTAATAAATCATTGGCCGAAATTGTAAAAACTCAGGCACTGTTGCAGAAAAATGTCCCAAAGGCCATAAGATATTCTCAGGAATACAAACAATTCGCTCTCACATTATACTTTTTTGGACCCAAAACTTATCACTTTTTGAAAAAAATTCTTTATTTACCAACTAAACGTTTTTTATATAATTAAATTTGATTATTTAATTAAATAACCTGGAACTGGAAAATTTTTATATTAACAACACTTTATCTGAAGTTTATCAACACTTTATCAAAACTTTGTTTTGTTTTGTTTTGTAGTTAGTTTACTTTCTCTTGTTTTGTACCTACCTAGAATTCCCAAATTACCCTATTATATTTATATCGTGTTCACTTCCAAGCAACTTTTTATTATTTTTCAATATACACAGAAATTTAATAAATGACCATTTATATATAAATCTTTCACGATTGTCACTTTTATAACAGTTAGTTAACTTTCTCTTGTTTTGTTAAGGACATACCTAGAATTCCCAAATTACCTATTGTATTTTGATTTCCTTTTTCGTTTAACACATACATTTATTAAATGACCAATGTTTTGTTAAGTTTTGTTTGTCTTAATTTTTAGTGTAAATATAGTAAATATTAAATCAGGTGTAAAAGTAAGTATTATAGACCAAATGAACTATTTTGTAAATTATCAATTGTATTGGTGCAAACACCGGCACAACAACTGTGCTCCTTAGTTTCAAGGTTACCAATTTTTGTACCGGCATCATAGCATAGCTTTCGCATCTGTGTTGGGTTAATCTGTGTTAAAAGCAATTACGCCAGTCAATGGGAGCAAGAATAGGATATTACCTCCGAATTCTATCCTACTATTCTATCCTATGGATTTTAATGAAATTTTTGGGCCTAGCCTCTACTTATCTCCTAATTCAAAGTCTACCCTATGCTGATGTGTGCTTTTATCTTGGGGATGGTTCTCACCCCTTCTTAGGGATGGAAAAATTTTTGGTTAAAATTACCACTAAATTTGCTAGAGAACCTAATTCTAAGCAAAAACTGTTCTATATTTTTTTTTTGAAAACTTAATACTTTTTGAGATATTCGTGGTTGAACATTGGCCACTTTCATTGAAACAATACCTTTTCGAAAAGTTTTTTGCGAATACCTTAAAAACTGTGCATCTAACTAAAAAAACTATTTTATATATTTTTGTAGGTTATAAAAAAACAAAGAGACACTTGCCTTCAAAAATCTTTTAGTTATAATACAAAAACAGATACGGTAGGTGAAAACAGTTGGTTTTTTGGTACATTCTCAAATTGGTGTATTCAACTTCAAATAACAGAGAAACGGTCAAATTTAAGGTCTATAATGTCACTAATACCTTTTGTAGTGCTTGAAAAGACCTTTAAAATGAGCTATATTAGAGGCCCATTACATTAAAACTAAGCAAGATATGCTGCAAACAAAACTGATAACTAATGTATTTTAAGAAAAAATGAGAAGTAATTTTTACCCCCATCCATTAAAATGTAAATGCATCGTTTTCCTTCTTCAATACCTTTTATTATAATGTTATTTCTATGTTTAAAAAGTTGGAAGGGTTTAAAATGAATGGTTTTTGAAAAACAAAAGATCAAATTATAGAGTGCATTTTTAAATTTTCTTAAAAATCTTCCTTTTTCTCCATGTAACTTGAAAATGATAAGAGGAATTTAGTATTGCTCATTTTATAGGTCTTTTCAAGCCCTACAAAAGTTATTAGTATCATTATACACCTAAAATCGACAGTTTCTCTGTTATTTCACGTTGAATAAACCGATTTGAGCATGCGGCAAAAAAACAAACTCTTCTTACCTACCATACCCCTCTTTGTATTTTAACTAGAAGATTTCTGAAGGAACAAATCTCTTTGTTTTTTTATAACCTACAGAAATATTTTATACTTATAGTTTTTTTGTTAGATGCATAGTTTTTAAGGTATTCGCAAAAATCCGTCCGAAAAGGTGTCGTTTTTCAATGAAAATGACCAATTTTCAACCACGAATAACTCAAAAAGTATCGAGTTTTCAAAAAATAATTATAGAACAGTTTTGGCTTAAAATTGGGTTCTCT
Organism: Diabrotica virgifera virgifera; assembly: GCF_917563875.1. Taxonomy (NCBI): domain Eukaryota; kingdom Metazoa; phylum Arthropoda; class Insecta; order Coleoptera; family Chrysomelidae; genus Diabrotica; species Diabrotica virgifera. The sequence goes on along the minus strand of NC_065445.1, from coordinate 232,001,794 downwards.
AGCCTTTTCCTTGGCTATTTTAACCAAAACATTTTTCACCCCGAGAAGGTATGGGAACCACCTCCAAGATAAAAGCGCACATTAGCATATGGTAGACTTTGTTTCTTGAGCTATTCCCTGCTTACTGTGAAAATATCAAGTAAATCGATGTAGTAGGATGGAATTCGGAGCCAAATACCCTCATTGACTGCCCTAAATGTAGCAATTGATTTAAAACCAAAACCATTACATTACACACGCAACGATTCCTTTACGAAGTTACTCACTCTGTATACGAGTTTATGATGTGATTTATTAGGTTCAAATATCATTCAATAATCTCCCAATTGATACAACTACTAAAATATCAACCTACATAAATCAAGTAGACTCATTTCATAGCCCACTCGTCGACATCGAACGACAAATAAAATATATGAAATCATACACATTTATACCTATTAGCAATTGCAAAACGGTCCGTAGAGAGAGGCCGAGCTAAACACGTGTGACTGATGGGATAATGCAGAGCTGCATTCAAATTTAACGCTACTGTTATTCGCACAAATTGCCTTTGAAATCGGCGTAATTTGTAGAAATTTCTTTCTTCGGTATGGTTTTATGATTGCACGGGTTACCTAATAACTATATTTTGCAGAAAAAACTAAACCGGTGTGGCGAATGGAGTAAAGACCACAATATTGGAATGTAATTTTTTCATACTTTTTCCGTTGCACGTAATAAAATTAATAAAACTATGTCCTCATAGAAGGACCAAATAATTAATAATAAGTGGACATTACTAATTAGCTAAGGGAAAAAAGACAACAGTTTAGGCCCAAAAATTAAGCATATCTGGATCAGTGGCGGATCTAGACATTAGCCTTGGGGGGGATTTGCCTTAGGGAGGGGGGAACTTCCAATGAAACACCAACAAAAAGACATAAAAAACAACAAAAACTATATAATAGACTTAAATAATATCTTATATGCATTAAGTTCCCTTAATTTTCCTAACTAACGTGTTTATTGGGTTGAATTTATCTGTCTGTGGTTTAAGTTTCATGTCAGCTTATATATTTTTATGTTTCAACAATTTTTTTCTTTAATGTAGGACCTTGTTAGGGGGTGAAATTTCCCCTTTTCCCTCCCCGTAGATCCGCCACTGACCTGGATAAGTCGACACGCTGTACGCAGCCTACGGCGTATATTGGACATCACCGGCTAAGTTGGTGGTCACTTCAATTCACCCCGTAATTTGAATTTGTTTTAGACTCTTTTTTAACTATTTTCGGTTATAAGATAGTTTTTGTCCTTCAAAGTTTATTAAAACAGGAGGAAGAAACAGGAAATGAAGACGAATCCAACATAGACACAGAACTAGAAATCACAAAAGAAGAAATAAGGAATAACATACGTAAATTAAAAAACAGAAAAGCACCAGGACCCGATGGGATACCAAATGAACTCCTGAAATACGGAGGAGAAACCTTAATCGAAAACATAGAGATCCTCTTTCAAGAAATAATATGTAGCCAGCGTGTACCAGACCAGTGGAGGACGAGTATAACAATACCTATACACAAGAGAGGAAACAGCAAAGACCCTAGCAACTACCGTACCATCACCTTGCTGAGCACAACTCTTAAAACTCTTAACAAAAATACTTGCCAATAAAATAAATGAAGAATACACAATTAGTGAGGAACAACAAGGTTTTCGGAAAAATAGGTCCACAATAGACGCCATATTCATAGCCAGACAAATTGCTGAGAAAGCACTGGAATATAATAAACCTGCATTTATATGCTTTATAGATCTGACTAAGGCCTTCGATTGTGTAAGATTGGAAGATGTGCTAAGATTGCTAAAGGAGAAAAATCAGCCCAACAAGATGATAAGGATAATTAAAGACATTAATACGAAGAACAGAACCAGAATAAAAGTCGAGAATGAACTAACATCGGAAGTAGAAATCAACTCGGGAATTAGACAAGGGGATAGCTTGAGCCCATTGGTTTTTAATTTAGTCATGGACAAAATCATAGAAAACATTAAAGGTACTGGAAAAGGATATAAGATGGCGGAAAAACAAATAAAAATCCTCTGTTATGCTGACGACGCAATCTTAATCTCCGATTACGGGGATAACCTACAGCGAATGGCACAAACTTTCAATACAGTGGCGAAGAACTACAACATGAAAATATCAACAGCCAAGACAAAATCCCTGGTAATGTCAAGGGAACCCATAAGATGCAAATTAGTAATTAACAACGAACTAATTGAACAAGTCTCGAGATTCCAATATCTGGGAATCGAAATATGTATGTAGTTATGGAGATGTTAAAGAGAGCGTCCGAAAGCAAGCAAATAAAGCCAATTACGTGTCAGGATGTCTGAGGGATGTCATCTGGAGAACCAAAGATATGAGGCTGGAAGGGAAAGTACGCATATACAAATCATGTGTAAGACCGATCATGACGTACGCGATAGAAACAAGATGTGACACAGCAGAAACCAAGAGGATACTGAGAACATCAGAAATGAGAACGCTGAGGTCAATAACTGGGAAAACACTGAGAGACAGCATACTGAACGACAGAATAAGAGATCTCTGTAACATACAAGATATAGTACGGTGGGGAAGACAGAGATGACGAGAGTGGAATCAGCATGTAACGAGAATGGACAGCGAGAGAATAGCCCGTATAGCCAGGGATTCGAAGCCAACAGGCAAGAGACCAATAGGAAGGCCCTTTAAAAGGTGGCGAGATAGCTGGCAGTCAACATCACAGCTACGAATACAAGCTCAAAATCGGCAAGGAACAGGCCAAGAGGCCTATCATAAGAAGAAGAAGAAGAAAGTTTATTAAAAATAACGAAAATGAACAATTTTCCTACGGCGTGACGTTGTACGCCTGCAGTCTACAGCATCTATTGGAGACTACAGCCGAAAAGCCATAATTCTGATATTAGTTGATAAATGGTACAGAAATATATAAGAAAATGACCTAAGAAATACATATACGAACTCAGCTCAAATTCTAACATTTTGAGTACATTTTACATAACATTTTAATATGTTGAGTCCGAAGTGGAAATCAAAACGTTAAAATAAACATATTTTAAACTGAAATAAGTGGTTGATTCAATTATTATTGTGGTTGATTCTTAATAAAAATAGTAAATAGTATTAAAATTAAAAGTAAAATTTAATAAAAAAATTTTTGTCTTGGTAAAAGGTATATTAGTTTAAAAAGCCCCTATATCATCAGTGTGTTGGAATTATAAAAATACAAGAGTTAGTTTAGTGAGAATAAATAATTATCTAAGATGTAAAAAAGGAGGCGAATTTGAAAACCTGCAATCATCAATGAGGTGTACTTGAATTGATGAAGTAAAGGTAGGCAAACCAAAATACAGAAGGTATGTATTGTAGTTTGTATTGGAAATAGATAATTAATATTTGTGATCCAACACAAATGATGGCTGATAAAGCTGGCTGAAATAAAGATGAGACAACTAAATAGGGGATGTGATATCAAATGGCTGAGAAATGCTGTAAATGCAAAACTTGTTTATAAGTTAATAGGATATAGAATATAGATGGATTCATCAACACCAATTTTAAAAGACTTATTTTAAACAACTTAGTCCACATTTCTTTATTAAGTTCTTTTATATTAAAATAAAAATGTGTACCATTTTTATTCGGTTGCGATGCGAAGGCAAACCAATCTTACTTTTTAATTAGAATACGGAGTGCAGTCCAGTTCCTTTAACCGCGATTTTCTGCTCTTATTGGAGCTTCATCAGAAGAAACGTAGGCAGCGTTCTCCATAATCCAACTAAATTGCATCGAGAGGCTTTACAACACATCGCAACCAAATGGATGATAATAGGTGGCTAGCGCCATCTGGCAATTGAAAGACGAAGCAAGTTTTCAATCCTAATAGTAAATTAATAATATTGAAAAATATTAAAAATCACTAAAAGATTTTTAAATTGAAAACTTATTGGTACATTTTCATGGTAACACCTCCAAGACTTCTATAATTTGCAAGTCATATGGATGCTGCAGTGAAGACGAGAGGGAAGGAATTCTACACTTTGCAATTCACATCCCCCGTCTGCAGCCGGCAAAATTCCAACTGAAAGATGCACCTGGTTACTCTACGGAGTAATACGAAAATAAAATAAAAATGTGTACCATTTTTATTCGGTTGCAATGCGAAGGCAAACCAATCTTACTTTTTAATTAGAATACGGAGTGCAGTCCAGTTCCTTTAACCGCGATTTTCTGCTCTTATTGGAGCTTCATCAGAAGAAACGTAGGCACTGTTCTCCATAATCCAACTAAATTTCATCGAGAGGCTTTACAACACATCGCAACCAAATGGATGATAATAGGTGGCTAGCGCCATCTGGCAAATGAAAGACGAAGCAAGTTTTCAATCCTAATAGTAAATTAATAATATTGAAAAATATTAAAAATCACTAAAAGATTTTTAAATTGAAAACTTATTGGTACATTTTCATGGTAACACCTCCAAGACTTCTATAATTTGCAAGTCATATGGATGCTGCAGTGAAGACGAGAGGGAAGGAATTCTACACTTTGCAATTCACATCCCCCGTCTGCAGCCGGCAAAATTCCAACTGAAAGATGCACCTGGTTACTCTACGGAGTAATACGAAAATAAAATAAAAATGTGTACCATTTTTATTCGGTTGCGATGCGAAGGCAAACCAATCTACCACCTATTATCATCCATTTGGTTGCGATGTGTTGTAAAGCCTCTCGATGCAATTTAGTTGGATTATGGAGAACAGTGCCTACGTTTCTTCTGATGAAGCTCCAATAAGAGCAGAAAATCGCGGTTAAAGGAACTGGACTGCACTCCGTATTCTAATTAAAAAGTAAGATTGGTTTGCCTTCGCATCGCAACCGAATAAAAATGGTACACATTTTTATTTTATTTTCGTATTACTCCGCAGAGTAACCAGGTGCATCTTTCAGTTGGAATTTTGCCGGCTGCAGACGGGGGATGTGAATTGCAAAGTGTAGAATTCCTTCCCTCTCGTCTTCACTGCAGCATCCATATGACTTGCAAATTATAGAAGTCTTGGAGGTGTTACCATGAAAATGTACCAATAAGTTTTCAATTTAAAAATCTTTTAGTGATTTTTAATATTTTTCAATATTATTAATTTACTATTAGGATTGAAAACTTGCTTCGTCTTTCAATTGCCAGATGGCGCTAGCCACCTATTATCATCCATTTGGTTGCGATGTGTTGTAAAGCCTCTCGATGCAATTTAGTTGGATTATGGAGAACAGTGCCTACGTTTCTTCTGATGAAGCTCCAATAAGAGCAGAAAATCGCGGTTAAAGGAACTGGACTGCACTCCGTATTCTAATTAAAAAGTAAGATTGGTTTGCCTTCGCATCGCAACCGAATAAAAATGGTACACATTTTTATTTTATTTTCGTATTACTCCGTAGAGTAACCAGGTGCATCTTTCAGTTGGAATTTTGCCGGCTGCAGACGGGGGATGTGAATTGCAAAGTGTAGAATTCCTTCCCTCTCGTCTTCACTGCAGCATCCATATGACTTGCAAATTATAGAAGTCTTGGAGGTGTTACCATGAAAATGTACCAATAAGTTTTCAATTTAAAAATCTTTTAGTGATTTTTAATATTTTTCAATATTATTAATTTACTATTAGGATTGAAAACTTGCTTCGTCTTTCAATTGCCAGATGGCGCTAGCCACCTATTATCATCCATTTGGTTGCGATGTGTTGTAAAGCCTCTCGATGCAATTTAGTTGGATTATGGAGAACAGTGCCTACGTTTCTTCTGATGAAGCTCCAATAAGAGCAGAAAATCGCGGTTAAAGGAACTGGACTGCACTCCGTATTCTAATTAAAAAGTAAGATTGGTTTGCCTTCGCATCGCAACCGAATAAAAATGGTACACATTTTTATTTTATTTTCGTATTACTCCGTAGAGTAACCAGGTGCATCTTTCAGTTGGAATTTTGCCGGCTGCAGACGGGGGATGTGAATTGCAAAGTGTAGAATTCCTTCCCTCTCGTCTTCACTGCAGCATCCATATGACTTGCAAATTATAGAAGTCTTGGAGGTGTTGGAAAATGTACCAATAAGTTTTCAATTTAAAAATATTTTAGTGATTTTTAATATTTTTCAATATTATTAATTTACTATTAGGATTGAAAACTTGCTTCGTCTTTCAATTGCCAGATTGCGCTAGCCACCTATTATCATCCATTTGGTTGCGATGTGTTGTAAAGCCTCTCGATGCAATTTAGTTGGATTATGGAGAACAGTGCCTACGTTTCTTCTGATGAAGCTCCAATAAGAGCAGAAAATCGCGGTTAAAGGAACTGGACTGCACTCCGTATTCTAATTAAAAAGTAAGATTGGTTTGCCTTCGCATCGCAACCGAATAAAAATGGTACACATTTTTATTTTATTTTTGTATTACTCCGTAGAGTAACCAGGTGCATCTTTCAGTTGGAATTTTGCCGGCTGCAGACGGGGGATGTGAATTGCAAAGTGTAGAATTCCTTCCCTCTCGTCTTCACTGCAGCATCCATATGACTTGCAAATTATAGAAGTCTTGGAGGTGTTACCATGAAAATGTACCAATAAGTTTTCAATTTAAAAATCTTTTAGTGATTTTTAATATTTTTCAATATTATTAATTTACTATTAGAATTGAAAACTTGCTTCGTCTTTTATATTAAATAACATCTAGGGCAAGGAAAAATTAATACAATTGGATAAAAGTATCTAAGCTATGTCTAAAGTGAGGTCAGATGAAGATAGGTGTTGAAGATGAAAATTGTTGAGTATGTGGGGAAAAAATATTGTGTTTATTTAATTAAATTAGAAGGTAAAACAGAATAAAAGAAGGGTTGATAGATAGATGTGGTTGTAGAATAAAATTAAATTTGATATCAGAATTATTGAGATTAATGATAATTATTGAGAGACTAGGAACACCAGAGACCCGGCAACCAAACAAACCAGATGATGAGAAAACGTGGGCTGAATAGAATAACTTGATAAGTGAAACTTGATTGAATTATTGTAAAGTATTATTGAATTGAATGAGTTGGGAATATGAAATGGTTATGATTGGACACTAAACGAAGACCAGGTTGAAAAAGATGATGTGAAGAGAATGGGAGAGATATTGACTAGATATAGTTGTGTAAAAGTTGTGACACTGATGACTATTTTACTCCCTCTTGTTACAGAGCGAAAACGTTTTGTTTCCATGTTTGTAGCCCTATAGGGGCTTTTTAAACTAATATACCTTTTACCAAGACAAAAAAATTTTTATTAAATTTTACTTAATGGTATACAGCCAGCTACTCTTCCTTTTGAAGTATTAAAATGTCACATGAAAATAGCGTCAAAGCAATATAAAGAATATATTGTTATTATTGGCCTTACGAGACCGTACTACGAAGAATGTGGAAAAAAGTGAAGTATACGATTAAAAGGAGAAAGTTAAAATATCTCGGATACATAATGAGAAACGGTACTAAATACAGATTACTGAAAATAATCCTTCGAGGCAAAGTATTCGGAAAGTGAGGAATTGGAAGAAGAAGAATATCATGGTTAAAAACCTGATGAAATGGTTGTCCAGAACAACAACTAATCTGTTTTACAAACGAATAGGCACCAAAAGATGAAGAATTGGATTTACGATTATCGACAAATATGATTTGGGAAATCATAAATTTGTACATCAGGTCAATCATTGTTGTCATGTGATAAGGAATTTGCTCGAAACAAAAAATATTAAAGTGTTTAAAAGTTTGTATTTATGTTCCTGATGACCTGATTAAACTTATGGTAGGGGAGCCTAACCGGGGATTTTTGCAGTTACTCGAGCGCGTCAGATTATCATATGGGGAGAAACCTGGTACCCTGCAGATGTACCTCTACCATATATTGGATCTTAACACAGGGGAGTTCGTTAAGGGGGGTCCGAAAAAAACAATCTATCCTTAGAAAAACCCGAAATTGTCACATTAAAATAAGGTTTAAGTTACATGCAAAAGAGTGTATATTTCAAAAATCTGACGTTTTGAAGTAAGGATATGGGAAATGAGTCAAAAAGTTTCATAGAAAAAAAGCGAATATTTCGCGAAATTAACGTCAGATCGAAAAACTAAAAAATACGTGTTCAATATTTTTCAAAAATCTATCGAATGATACCAAACACGACCCCCCACGGAGTGGGGTGAGGGATAAATTTAAAATTTTAAATACGAACCCCGCGATATTTCGCGAAATGAATATCAGATCGAAAAACTGCAACATACACTTATTTAATATTTTTGAAAAATCTATCGAATGGTACCAAACGCGACCCCCACGGAGGTGGGGTGGGGGGTTACTTTAAAATCTTAAATAGGAGCCTCAAATTTTTATTGCCGATTTGGATTCTTTACGTAAAAATAAGCAACTTTTATTCGAGACATTTTTTCAAATTATGCATAGATGACGGAAAAAACGATTGTTGGAAATGGAAAATTAAATTAAAAAATGGAAAGTCCCCACTAAAATGGAAAACATTACTTGAATTTTTTTGGTTTTAGGACCTAATAATCACAATCGAGTAGGTCCCCATTACGCTCGAGTAACTGCAAATTTAGCATACTTTCCTCCCCTATTATTATGTTTGAACTCCGAATGCTACATATTTTAAGTGGAACGGAGCAAAATGCAAAATTTTGACGCATGTCAAAATTTTTAATGGGTTTTAAATGTATTCATTGTTCTCGAATCATGAGAAAACTAATAAGTATTTTTGAAAAATTTAAACGCAGAATGAAAGACTACTTTATTACCGAGGGCCGAAAGTCCCTTAGAATAAATAAAAAGTTTCTTTTGAATGAAATATTTGCAATTAAAAATCACGCTAAATTTTCTCTTTTATTTTCACCCATGTAACTTCTTAAAATAAACATCATAAAAGTTTTCAGGGACTTTCGGCTTCGGCCCTCGATAATAATGTAATTTTCCATTCTGCGTTTAAATTTTTCAAAAATATTTATTAGTTTTCTTAGGATTTGAAAAAAAAAATTAATACATTTAAAACACATTGAAAATTTTGACAAGCGTCAAAATTTTGCATTTTTCTCCGTTCCTCTTAAGCTAAGTTACAGGATACTAAGACTAGCTGTAGTTACAGAGGAAAAAAATGATCTTCGGAAATAGTGACCAATGTTATTGGCTGTGTATTTTCTCACAGGGGTTTCCCTTTGATAAGCGAGAAATAAAGAGACCGAAAATAAACGAAATGAAGGATTAAACTAATAAAAAAAAGAAAACTGAAAACTAAACACAAAGAAAGAACACATAGTATGCAGGATAAAATTTTGTACCAAGATATATGGAAACAAGAGAAAATTAATCAAACCAATTACGAATAAATACCTATAAACAATGGAATACAAAATCTAGAAAAATGAAAATATAATCATGAAATTAGTATTAATCCGAAAAATTTAAGAATACGTGACAGTAAAATAAGAACAGAGGAAGTAGAGCAAGAAACACAAGAAATATTATAATAATTGTATTAATATATAGATAAGTCATGTCAGAAATATTTAAGTACTAAGATCAAAACGAGAAGTGATGGTTATACTGATGTTATGACTCAAGCATACGTATAAATACTAGAAAAGAGATAGAAAAAACGAAAACTATAATAATCTCAAAGGAACCCATCTGTGTCAAATTGGCAATTGAAGACGACAAAATAACTGAATATCTAGCAGAAGCAGAATACATATAGGAATTAAATTATCCAGATACCAAAAAAATAGAGCTTTTTCCTCTATTTAAAACGGCAAATAACTAAGGCTACGGTTATATTGGACGCGTAGTCTGACGACCAATCAGTCGGACATAAACGGACGACATTGGTAGTGCGTCTAGGTGGTCGGATTGCATGCGTTTAACTGCGAATAGGTGTTCAGAAAACCGAGGATGAAGAAAACCAAGGATGAAAAAATTTTTATTAGAAAACAATTTTTTACGTCTTAAATAGACTAAATTGGATAGATAAGAATATTAGGTTAAGGCCATCGGTACGTAATTCGCAAATATTTTACGGCTATCCCTACTTTTTCTGTCTTTACACGGCAAATTACGTGTAGTAAAATTCACACTGGTATGGATATGTAAGCATTGCTAGAATGTCATTCTACTTGACAATGTCATTATTAACTTTAAAGAGATGGCTTTTAAATGTTCTTGGATAACTGTTATTTGTATAATTGCAAATTATTAACTCAGTTAATAAATGTGATATTTTTTTCACTAACTATGTATTCAGTGATTGTAATAATTTATATGTACAACAAAAACTAATACTCAATCGAGAAAAGAGGAAAAATGTTAAAGTGATTTCTTAATAATATATTGTTGGAACAATACTATGGAACGCTTACAATTTTGAACATCTTTAGCAACTACGTATTTTTTATGGGAAATAAGCCACAATTTTACTAAAAAATGAATTTATTAACGTTTCGAAGCCCAAATCGGGTTTCGTTGTCAAAATACAAAATACTATTAAAATAAAACAAACATGTTGTTGCTAAGTAAAAAAATTCTTCTAATAATTTATTTAATCTGACTCATTTATATTGGCAATTCAGAAGTATATTATACATTTTAAAGTAGAAGACTTTAAAATGATATCGCCAATATTTATGAGTTGCGTTCCTGGGACGACTTTACTAAAAGATAGTTCATTCGATTACATGAAATCAATCCCAACTCAAGAATATCCGTCGCAAAAAAATCATAGCACGTGATCTGTCTTTAAAAAGACAACCAAATGCAAATAAAAAATACGTAATTATAAAAATGCCACAAGGAAATAGCTTCAGAACAACATCTTTAGCAACAGAATACTTAGATCACAGAATATATTATTCTGATGTATTCTCTGCTTGGAACTTCCACAAATAATACACAATAAATAACTTTTTATTAAGTTCACGTCTTAAATCAATTATTTATCAAATACACTATATATCAATATTATTTAATCAACAACTCAAAATATTCCCGACTAAGTCATGTAGTCCTTTGTAAGTCCGACTAAGTCCCTTGTAAGACAAAGATAGATTTGGAAAATATTACCACGGACATTGTGTTAATTTTTTCAAATCCTGAAAAAACCAAAAAATATTTTTGAAAAATTTAAACGCAGAATGAAAGAATAAATTATTACCGAGGGCCGAAAGTCCCTTAGAATAAATACAAAGTTTATTCTGAATAAGATATTTGAAATTAAAAATCACACTAAATTTTGCCTTAGATTTTCACCCCTGTAACTTATTAAAATAAACATTATAGAAGTTTACAGGGACTTTCGGCCCTCGCTAATAACGCAATCTTTCATTCTGCGTTTAAATTTTTCAAAAATACTTATTAGTTTTCTCAGAATTCGAAAAAAATGAATCCCCCTTTGAATAGCATCGCCACCGAAAATACGTACACATCCCCATAAAAATAATGCAAATCTCTATACCTATATTTACTGTTTTCATTCATTTCAGTCGCCAGGGATATCCACATCTTACGAACCCTATCTGGATTGTGATAATCTTTATTAGTTTGGTCCCATAATGCCTTTCTTTCAAATACCCTTAAATTAATTTTTCAAGATCCGTCTTCAGACGCGCGTTGCCGCAGGAAAAAACAAACAAGTTTGTTTTGTGAAATTAGTCGTGCATACACGTGCGTAAACTGACGGCTATTACTTATTCAATATAACCGTTCCTATTTATTTGCCCGTGTTTGTTTCTGTCGTCCGACTACGCAATAGTACGTCCGACTCGTTAGTCGTCAGAGTACGCGTCCAATGTAACCGTGGCCTAAGGCTATAATAATTGATTGATATCCCTCCAATACATCAATCAACGCTATAAGTTCTAGAGTTAACAAGTTCTATACGACGCGCGACGTCTAGATGTAAAAGAAAATTCTTCATTTGATAGAATAGGTTTCTCAAATTCGTGTCAATGTTCCTAGTTTTATTAAATGAGACTTTTTCTCGTGTAACTTTGGGTTTATCAAGGGGGACTCATAATATAAGATTCATCTCCAACTCTAACGAACTCTTCTCCAAGTCGTTTCAAATTCATACAGGATCACAGTTTATATTCTAACAACCCTTTCAATTACAATTTTGTTCCTAACCTATACCTCTCCATTTTGGAGCCCATCTTTACAATTAAATTTGGCATCATTAAGTTGCCCTTCAAGAATTGAGTTAATCCTTTCGCTAATAACTAAAAAGCACAACGTAATAATATGGCTGATCAAACTGCTAATAATAACAGCGAATTCTAATTTTGATTTTTAAAACGAATAATAATTCCTGCATGTGAAAAACAAAAATATTACAATTGAAAAGACTGAAATGTTTTGTATTACACACTTATAGTCTAAGAGTTAGAGCCGAAAAATCATCGTCATAAGTAATATGGAGTTTGGCATGTGAAATGTGTCTATTGTATATTGATAATTATGGCCCCTTTCAGGCTGACACCTCAGTGGATACAGGAAGTAGCAATAAGGGATGAAAGGGACAAGTTAGTGTATTCTTTAAAGGTTTGCACCTCCTATTTTGTTAAACCTCCATCGATTTGCATGAAAATTGGTGACTATTTAGACCATACCCCAAGAAATAAAAATGATTTTGTGCCAACTTGCACTTTTACCCTGGAGGTGAATACCACCCCTTCTCGGGTGTGAAAACTATTTTATTAAAAACAACCCCACAAATCGATAGAGGGACAAATTATAAGTAAAATTTGTTATATCATGTTATTAAAATAAATCAATACATTTTGAGTTATTAAAAATCAAAGATTTGTCTGTTTAAGAGCACATGCGTGAAGTTACGAATGATAAAAAGAACATATTAATTAATTGTATGTTAGTAAAATATTATTTTTATATTATTTCGATATTATAAATTTAACAAAAGTGTATTCAAATATGTCATAATATGTACCCATTATTGGACACCCCCAGTTTCTGGACATATTCAGTTTATATTGATAGAAAAAATTCAATTAAATATTGAAATAATATAAAAATAATATTTTACTAACATACAATTAATTAATATTTTCTTTTTATCATCCGTAACTTCACGCATATGCTCTTAAATAGACAAATCTTTGATCTTTAATAACTCAAAAAGTATTGATTTATTTTAATAACATGATATAACAAAATTTACTTAAAATTTGTTCCTCTATCGATTTGTGGGGTTATTTTTAATAAAATTGTTTTCCCCCGCGGGAAGGGGTGGTATTCAACACCAGGGTAAAAGTGCAAGTTGGCACTAAATCAGTTTTATTTCTTGAGGTATGCTCTAACTAGTCACCAATTTTCATGCAAATCAATGAGGTTTAACAAAATAGGAGGTGAAACCCTTTAATGACTGCACTTTTTCCTTTCATCTCTTATTGCTACTTCCTGTATCCACTGAGATGTCAGCCTGAAAGGGGTCATAATTGTCAATATACAATGGACACATTTCACAGGAAAAACTCCATATTACTTATGACGATGATTTTTCGGCTCTAGCTCTCCGTCTATTATGACAACTGAAGGAATGGGAAAAGAAAAATATTTTTTGAAGTGTGTACAGTTTTTAATTTCCCAGCTGAGCGCTTTCGGCTTACTTCAAAGCTATGGTCAAAGATTTTTAAAGTACCACTAGAAAAAGTGAGTACCATTCGAATTAAAAAAAAATTTTCTTATGCAGTTTTTTATAAACTTTGTTTACTAGTAGAGTTTGAATATTTTACAAAAATTTGTAATACTTGTGAGAAATTAAAAAACATCTAGCACAAGAGACTTTCACAAAAAACATATTAAAAATTTTTGATCGTGGTAAGGTTAAAAACCTTACCATCTGATGTGGAGGCAACCACGGAATGAAGGCAGAATCTGCTCTTCCTACTGGTACTATTTAAAATTTAAACACTTCAAAAAATACTTTTCTTTTCCGATTCTTTCAGTCAAGATTTCCGATTCTATACCAATAGGTATTCATATCCAAACAATAAATGTATAACATTTTTTCATTTAATTAATTGACTGGCATAATAATGTTAATTAACCGTTTGCCAACATTGTTCGAAATTGGTTGGATTATCTCTTTGATCTTTTCAATCACACCGTTTGATTGACATTATATGAAGGTAATTAAACGTGACACAAGTTGTAAAAAAAAGTCGACCAAAAGTTGAGTGATAACGCGTTAATAAATGAGATTACCGAGGTCCATGTTTATGAATTTAACGGTCAGTTGACAGTGCCTCCGGGAAAAATATCGACTGGATTTGACACAGTTAAATGATTGATGTACATAGTTAAATATTATTAGATAATAATGTACGTACTTAATTGGAAATGTCGGCAATACATTCATTCAAGTATAAACATATACACAAATTATAAAATAAACTCTTTATTTAGACGAAGCAATAAAGCACTAAAATCGGCCTTACCTCCGAAAAAAAAAACAACAAGATGGATCTTAATAATTCTTTTTGCATTCGATTCGTGAATGCGCCAGGAAATTTTGTGACCCCGAGCCATAATATAATATTGAAAAACTGCATACAAACAACGCACTATCGCGCGTAGGCCAAACTAGGTTGTCCTAGGCCAAACTAGTTTATCCTGATATAAGTAAGACTCACACTCCAGGATAAACTAGTAAGGCCTAGTCTAAACCAATTTAGCCGAGTCGAAAGTAAAGCGAACATGTAAGGACTTTTACATGCGGGGAATTCCCAAATCACGTCCTTTATAATCCAAGGATGGTACTAAAAGTGAGAAATTTGAGCTATGCTGTCTGTCCGTCCATCCGTCCGATCGCGAATATAACTGCTCCGTCACTATACCAGGTAAAATGACAAATAAGGTGTCAAACGAAAGCTTATAGTCCAAGGATGGTACTAAAGGTGAGAAATTTTAGCTAGGCTGTCTGTCAGTCGGTCCGTCCGACCGCGAATATAACTGCTCTGTCACTATATTAGGTAGAATGACAAATGAGGTGTCAAATGAAAGCTTATAATCCAAGGATTGTAATAAAAGTGAGAAATTTGATATAGGCTGTCGGTCCGTCCGACCGCGAATATAACTGCGCCGTCACTATATCAGGTAGAATGACAAATGAGGTGTCAAATGAAAGCTTATAATCCAAGGATGGTACTAAAAGTGAGAAATTTGACCTAGGCTGTCTGTCTGTCAGTCCGTCCCACCGCGAATATAACTGCTCTGTCACTATACCAGTAGAGTGACAAATGAGGTGTCAAATGAAAGCTTATAATCCAAGGATGGTACTAAAGGTGAGAAATTTGAGCTAGGCTGTCTGTCCGTCTGTCAGACCAGAAGTACTGTTTTAAAGTCACCGGAACAATACACGGTGACGGAGCAGATATATTTGCGGTCGAACGGACCGACGGACAGACAGCCTAGGTCAAATTCCTCACTTTTAGTACCATACTTGGATTATAAGCTTTCATTTGACACCTAATATGTCATTCTACATGGTATAGTGACGGATCAGCTATATTAGCGGTTGGACGGACCGACAGACAGACAGCCTAGGTCAAATTTCTCACTTTTAGTACCATCCTTGGATTATAAGCTTTCATTTGACACCTCATTTGTCATTCTACCTGGTATAGTGACGGATCAATTATATTCGCGGTCGGACGGACCGACGGACAGACAGCCTAGCTCAAATTTCTCACCTTTAGTATTCTTTTTCTCATGATCATCTTTCAGTGCGTCACAGTTTTTAGATTTCTTTCTAACGCATTAAATTGTATGTGACAGAAAAAAAGGCACGTCCGTGATTACAGACATTTACAACATTTATTCTAGTTATTCTAGTTGTCGATAGATGGCGCCATAATAAAAAAAAATAATTTTTTTAATTAGATAATAATATTACAAATATAATCTGTATAATTTATAAGACTATACAAATCAAAGAAAATACCATTTTATAAATGCAAGAAACACATTTGATTTGTTTTTATTCCAAATTGAAAATAAAATGTGACAACTGTCAGATTTAACTAAAATGTCATGTTAGAATAAATGTCATGAAAAGGACAATACCATCCTTGGATTATAAGCTTTTATTTGACACCTCATTTGTCATTCTACCTAGTATAGTGACGGAGCAGTTATATTCGCGTTCGGACGGACCGACGGACAGACAGCCTAGGTCAAATTTCTCACTTTTAGTACCATCCCATCCTTGGATTACAAAGGACGTGATTTGGGAATTCCCAGCATGTAAAAGTCCTTACATGTTCGCTAAATTACTTTCGACTTGGCTAAATTGGTTTAGACTAGACCGTACTAGTTTATCCGGAAGTGTGAATCTTTATTATATCAGGATAAACTATGTAGTTTGGTCTAGGATAAACTAGTTTGGGCTACGCGCGATAGGGTAAACTAGTTTGGCCTAGGCCATACTAGTTTATCCTAACGCGGTTAAGACAAACTAGTTTGGCCTAGGCCAAACTAGTTTGTCCTGAAATCGGGTTTGGCCGGTAACATATATTTTATCAAAAATGATAGGCGAGGCAATAAAGGAGTAAAAAGCCCAAAATCTACCAAATTTTTGCAGTTGGATAAATCTCAATGAAACTTTTTGCGAAATTCGATTAGTAAGAGCCTTAGGAAACTTGGTGAACAAAAATAATGATGACGAAATGTAAATTGCATTATTGAATAAGGAAAATGCATTTTCCTAAATGTATTCGGAAGTGGTGAAACATTATAAATTTCTAATTCGGAAAGTAAAAGAGTTCAATTTTTCTATCCGAGGGTTTTTGGGCTCACCGAACACGAATATAATGACGGCGATGGTCTTGGAGGCACCTGGTGCGTAGACGTGGTGGACCTCGTCACTTGGAGTTTTATGGAAATTTGAATGCAAACTCGTTACTCTAGGATTTCTGGGGTCGCTGAACACTAATATTATGTCGGCGATGGTCTCCGAAACAGCTAATGGCCATAATAGGTTTAATTTGGAGTTTTCTTGGAATTCGATACAAAATCAGTGTGCGAAGTCGCGATTTTTTAAGGTCGCTGATTAGGAATGTCATGGGGGCGATAGTTTCGACCCACCTGGTGGCCAGGACAGGTTTTGTCTACTGGAGAGCTGTATAAAATCGATATAAAATCAATGCAAACTCGTTACTTGGAGGTTTTTGAGATCGCTGAACACGAATATCATGTCGGCGATGTCTCCTGGGCACCTGGTGAGCAGGACCAATTGATTTTGTATCGAATTTCAATAAAACTATTGTAGACGAGTTCCTTACTGGGAACTAAGTGTCTCGGAGACCATTTACGACATAATATTCGTATTCAGCCATCCCAAAAACATGCGAGTAACGAGTTTGCACTGATTTTGTATCGAATTTCTACAAATCTCCAGGTGACGAGGCCTGTTTGTTCACCAAGTTGTCGGAAACTATTGCCTTCATGATATTTGTGATAAGCGATCTCAAAAACTCTGATAACGGTCTTTGCACACTGATTTTGTATTTAATTTTCACAAAACTCCAGAAGACCAGGCCCATCCTGATTACCAGGAGCGACGAAGACCATCGCCTTAATGATATCCGTGATAAGCGTACCAAAAATCCCCGACTAATGAGTTTGCACTGAGTTTGTATCGAATTTTCATAAAACTACTTTTGTGCGGACCGTCATTAAATTCAGAATATAGCGTTTGGCAATTTTGAAAATGTTTTACGTATTATGTTTGACTCAACTTATGTGTGCGAAGCCGCTTTATCAAGAATGAACTCGGGATGAATATCAACTCCCCAATGAGAATCAGTTGCACCAAACTCAATCCAAACTTCAGACAGGTTGTACATAATAAAAAATGTCAATTTTCTCATTGATAATTTAATTTTGTAAAGAATGATAAATTTTCTGATTCGGTTTTTTTGTGGATTAATATTCAAAAATGCCCCCTTAAACAAATCAGAAAGGGCCCGGGATGCCGGGCAAAACAATCTTTTTATACAAATTCAAAATTGCCTTTTAGCCCCGAAAAGTGTATTTAAAAAAAAGGTCTCGTGTCATTTTTTTCAAAAGTTGATGGTTTTCGAGTTATAAGCTATTTAAAATCTGAAAAATACTTACGCATTTTCGAGGTTTGAAAATTAATTTGTAAATGATTAGTTTTCAGGTTGCCAAGTGCCTAAATTGAAGTTCATAATTCAATTTCAAGATTCTAACGAGTAATCGGGACTTATTTCAATATAGACCGTTGTTTTTTAATTGTTAATTATGCGAGTCCACTCGACTTTTAAGTCGCCGCACATCGCAATTTATGGTGCGTCTCTGTCGCACGTATTACACATATTATACGTACTTATGCAAAAAATGCCCAAAAAATACTCCACATTTATTAAAATTTTATAATTTATTATTAACATATTTTTTTCTTAATTATTTATTTATTTATTCAATTAATTATTGCCAATTTGCTAATTAAATACTCCAATAAAAACAAATGGTCGAAATTGAAATAAACCCCGATAACTCATCAGAATCTTGAAATTGAATGTTTAAACTTCAATTTAGGCACTTAATAACCGCACAAATAATAATGTACACATGAATTTTTTTCACATTTTTCTGTTTATAAATCGTTTAAAACTTGAAATCTATCAAGTTTTGAGAAAAATGACTGACTAAATCTTTTTTGTTTAAGATGACCCAAAAATGCTAAAAACATATTTTCGGAAGCAAAAAAGGTGATGTTTTGGATTTATTAAGAAACCGTTAAAACAATTTCTGCCTAAAAATTTCGCACTGCACCCTTCTGATTTGTTTACCGAATTGGAACAACCAGACAGGTAGTGGTAACTCCGGACCCCGGAAGTGTCATAGGTTTTCGAAACGGACCCTCAGGAAATATAATTGGTGACCCCTGTAGTAGACCATCGTCGACATGCTATTCGTGTTCAAAGACCCCAAAAAAACCCGAGTAACGTATTTACATTGATTTTGTATCCAATTTCCATAATAGTCAAATAAAGGAGGCCTATCCTGGGTACCAGATGCCTCGGAGACCTTCGCCGTCATAATATTCGTATTCAACGACCCCAAAAACCGTAGAGTAGTAGTATTGAACTCATTTTCGTCAATTATTTCCCAAATACAAATTTATCATTTTAATCACTTCGAAATACATTTTGGAAAATGCATTTTCCTTGTTCAATAAGCAATTTTCATTTCGTCGTCATCATTTTTGTTGCCATAAGTGTCCTATAAATTAATAAAAAAATATGATTTTATTTTTGAGTACTGTTTATTTTACGAACTAAAATATATTTTTCTAATAAATACAAGCCCGGTTCTGTATTTGACATTGAAACTTATAATAAGATGTTAATTACACAGTACTCCAAGAAAATCTACATGATGGTGTTGTGTTTTGCCTCCAAGGTATCCTGAAGGTCATCTGTACAATATAAAATGACCAGTAACTTGCACACGGCAACCCCTCCATGAATTTCCCTCGGGTGCTCAGGATCTTACTATCCGGATGCATCCCTATAGGGATGACATAACTTATTTAAAGAGTAATTCGCGTTGGAATCGACTATTTTAGGGTTACTGGGTTGTTATCTCCATTATTCTTTGTAATTTAGTGGAATATGTAATGGGACGTGTAAATGAGATGGCAATTTAAAATGAATGTGACAGAAAAGGGTAGCAATAACTTATTTAAAGTTTCATATTTTATCGAAAATATTTTATTAATTTTAAAAGGCTCTTCTCTCCAACAACGGCGTAACCAGGATTATTCTAAGGGGGGGTTACAACTTCTAACTGGCTTGATTTGTCAGTAACACATAATGGTGTTAAGCGTATAGAGCTCAAAGTACATCCCAATGGGGGGGGGGGGGGGTTATAACCCCCAAACCCCCCTGGTTACGCCCATGCTCTCCAATATCTTTCCGATTACTTCGTCCCATTGCCAAGACCTGTCTGTCTTGGTTTTCCTTTTTTTGTTTTTCAATATCTTTGTTTTCCACAGTCTTCTCACTGGTATGGTATCTTTCACCTGGTGTAAATGATCCCACCAACTCTTTTCTAAAAACTCCAATGTAGATTGTATTTGCAGTCCGTTCCTTATATTTGTGTTCCTTATTCTATCGATTTTGGTAACACTTTTAACTGTTCTTAAAAACCTCATGTCTATAGCCTGTATCTTGCTCTTTTGCCGTTTTATTAGCACCCATGATTATTTGCCAAAAGTCAGAATAGGTCTAAAAACTGCTTTGTAAATTATATTTCGTGATTCCTTTTCTGCATATACGTTTTTTGGTCATTGTGTAATACAGGTAGCGTTTTCTCTACTCTGCTATTGATTTCTGCTTCTACCTTTTTTTTTCAATGGGAGAATGCTCATTAATAAAAGTAATAAATACATTTACAGACTGACTAAGATTTTGACATCCCGAATGATCTCCTAATTTTAGTTGCAAGCTTCAACGATATAGAAACAAGACTTGGAAAAAGAAGCTTCCTATATTTTAAGCGAACATCACTGTAGTTAAAACTTGGAAATTTAGTTGGATACTTAAGAATTGCAAAATACCTCAATACTTGTGGAGCAAAGTGTTCAGCCATCCTTCCTGTTATGACATATGAATGTCAAACCTGGACCCTAACTAAGGCAAGTATGAACAACAGAAAGAGTAATTGAAAGGGCAATGTTAGGTATACGACTGCCAGATAGAAAATGAAACGATCGGGTAAGACCATACACAAAATCCTAAGTCCTAGTCGAGGACATCACAAAACAAACCAAACTTAAATAGAGCTACACTGCTAGACAAAGGACCAATGTTAGAACGCCACAATACAACATTGGAGACCTTACAAAAGTAGCCGACCAAGAGAAACAACAAAGATTAAAAGGGTAGTGACATCAAAAAAATAGCCTGAACAAATTGGAAGTATGTTGCTTAGGATAGATATCGATTGAAGGAGTTAGGAGAGGCTAATGTCCAACAATGGACGATAAAAGGTTAAGAACAAGAAGAAGAAAAATACGTTGTAGCGTTCCTGTTTTCTTTGAGAAAAATTTCTCACTTGTGTTCAAAATTTTTCTGATGGGTGAGAGGAGTGTGTAACGTTACAAACGTCATATCTTTGATATTTTATTTTTAAATAATTATTTTATTCTATTTTCTTTAATACTTCATTAATAATTAGCTTCTATTCGTTTTAACTTGCTTTTTCGTTTAAAACTTGTTTGGCGCCCTCTTAAATTATCCTCTTTAATTATCTTCTATTTACTATATCTCTTTTCATTTAAATCATCAATTGAACATACTGAACGTACCCCGTGTATTCTTACTCTGTAAATATCTGTCTTAATACGGAACATGCCTACCTTTCTACAGTTCACGCTGTCATTTCAATTCTCAAAATGGTGGTGGTTGGTGGTAATCTTATAAAAGGCAATTATAGAGCTGATAATAGCTATCTATTTCCAGACTTATTATTCTCTTGGGGTGAGTTTTGTATTCTAAGTTTTTTATAGTCTACTTTTAATTTTTTATAATGTTTTTTTTTACCTAACCTCGACGTTACTCTCCACGTGTATTAGTATTCTAATTTTGAATATTTCATTTCATCTATTGATATGCTTTTAGTAATAAAATTATTTAACTATTCCGTCACTATTAATTTTATTTTGTTCCTTTGCCAAGGACTACTTTTTACGATTATTTGGCAAAAGCTCGTTTTTGGTTTTTTTCCTTGATGATTGATATGTGTCTTTCTTATAGTTTTTGGGAATAAATCACTTTTCTCCCTTCTGGAGCCACCTGCCTTCATCATCGGTGATGCTACTCATCAGGCAAGACAACAAGATGCATCAAACAGACAGCAGCACCCGACATCTCTAGTTGCAGCGACCTAGGGCCACAACATCTGCCCAGGTCTACAAGTCTGCAGCTGTACCATTCGACATCAAGAAGTTACCATCGAACCAGATACCAAAGCCATAAGTATAATCTACAAATTGTTAGTTTTTGGCAAGAATTCGAATATATTTGTTAATGCACTTAATAAGTCATATTTTTATGAACAATAAACATAATTAGTTAAAAATACTGTTTTGTTTGCTTCATTCCGAATTTTTATAGTTCATTTCTAAGATTAGAACAAGACGAACACACACCTTGAGAGACTGCGCTAAGCAAAGGGTGTAGCGATGGCTATCTTGGATGATTAAGGTAATATTTTCGATTATTTCAATTAGCTGGGGTAGTCTATCGACTTTTTTCGGTTCAAAGTACTCTGCCAAATAGTCTTAAAGCTTAGGTTTTAATTATTTTATACTCTGCATACGACCGTTATTTGATGGACCGTTATTTTATCTCACAATAAATGACTGAAATGTTTTGTTTTCAATATGTCGTGTTTCAATAAGTGACGTGTTTTTACTATGCGTCTACACTTTAGTTTTAAGTCTCTAACTGAATAGCTTGAGGAGTGACGAGCTGTTTGTTCCAAGTTGGTCATTCAGAATGATATCTGTATTTTTTAGTTTATTAGATTCTAATAAAGATAGCTTAAGGCCTTTATTTTGAATATGAAGAATTTGATACTGTTCATTAAAATAATGATGATGATATACGAGCCCCTTCCCATGTCAGTTGGCCCACCTTTGGAATTTGCAGTTTATGACGATTACCATAAACAAGTGATAATCAACATATTTTTATAAGTTCCCATATTAATTATTATTGCATTTTGTACTAATATTTATTAAAAACATTAACATTATGGTTTTTTTTATTTATTTCAAACAATAATAAAAAAATCGCTAAATCGTGGCTTTTGATTCAATTACATCAACATACATTGATTTTTCATAATTATCTTAAACTCAGAGTTAGGCTATGGAAAATGATATAAAAACAATTGTCAATTAATGTCAAATAGATTTTGTGATATTATAAAGGCTATTGCTGTTTTTTGGGATAAAGTCATCGATGGGAATGAGTGAAGGTAAAGTTGTTGTTGTTTGTTTGGGTTTATATGACTGCGGACACTAAATCCATTCGCCAATTTTACTATTTTTTATTTTATTAGTCATTTTTTCGTATCTTATCCTAAAACTAATACTAATATAACAAACAATTCTACTAATAAATAATTATTTTTGTATTTTTTTTTAATAATTTTTTATATATATATATTTTTATTAATTTTTTTCCAAATGATGTTCTCAGAGTTCCACAGCAAAAACTGCAACATTCTTCTTTAGCCCTCTACTTCATTCGAAAGCTATTTTACTATGGACTGTCCAAGTTCGTCATTCATTTTTATCTACATATTTTTTTTTTTTTTATATTTTTTTTTAATTATTATATTTTTTTTTCTATTTTTTTTTATATATCTTTTTTATATTTTTTCTTTCTTTTTTTTTTTTTTATTATTTTTTTTTATTTTTTTATTTTTTTTTTTTTATTTTTATTTTATTATTTTTTTTTTATATTTCTTTTCTTTTTTTTTCTTTTCTTTTCTTTTCTTTTTCTTTTAACATATAACAATTTACAAGAAATACTTACTCTATATTTTACAATTACAATTTAAGCTTAATATCTAAAATATGTTTATACAATAGTCGGTATACCAACTCATTATTTTCTAATGTTAATAAATAATTTAAATTAATAGGATGGTGGACATCAGTCAAAGAATACAGTGAATTTAAAAATATATTAACTTTATTAGAGATAAGAGAACAGGTCAAAATTTTGTGTTGTAGATTGCCCAACTGTCCACAAATACATTGTGGACTATCAGCTATATTAATTTTAAATAAATATGATGGAGTAAGACAGTGGTCAAATCTCATTCTGCATATGGTTCTTATCATATCTTTTGTCGACTCCATTTTAGAAAACCAAGGTTTATCCGTTATATAGTTTCTGATTGATCTGTAGTGGTTTCCTGTATTTCCTGTATAAGGTAAAGTTATGGATGAGAACATTTTTTGTTCAATCATCAATACAGTCATCGCCAGTTAACTTGGCAAGACGCAGAAACCCAAAATTGCAGAGTGACTTAGGGAATGATCATCAGTCTCTGTGACGTTGTGAGTATTCTGTCGTCAAGTTAACTGGCGATTGCAGTAGATTTTTTAATTCTCGAAAATCAATTCGAAAATCGCGAATATGTTTCAATTGTCACAGTATAGTGTAAGAAATATAGTTAGGAGATACAAAACCTCAGGTTTTGTCATCTCAAAACCTATAAATGTAGGAAAAAGTAAAATAAGCGAAGCAGATAGAAGGGGATTAAGATGCATTATAGTTTGGAGTAAACTGGTTGGAACACAAGTTTCTAGATCGACATGTCACTGAGAGGTCCACAAATTACGATTTTGTACTTACAAAGTGATTAAGTTAAAAATTCAATACGAATTATTTGTGAAAATTTTAATTTTATCTCAGACTAACGAAAATCCAGTCTTAACATTACAACACAAGAAAAATAAGTTAAAATGGTCAAAAGAGCATTGAGGTTGGACCAATTCACTAAGGGATACAATACAATGGAGTGATGAATCCAGATTTGAAGTTTTTGTTGGAGTCGAGTTGGACACAGCAGTAGTAGTCGAGTTATACGCAGCAAAAGTAAAGCCTTTCAGCTTAATGTTTTAACAGAAAAGTCAAATTTCCTCCGTTTATCATGGTCTGGGGCAGCATGTCATCGAATAGTTTGGAAAAATTGCATTTTATCGATGGAATCTTATGTAAATACGGGCAAATATTATTTGAAGGTTTTAAATAATTTTTTAATGATTGTGGAACAAAGTCGTTTCCATAAGTTTAAATTAGCGAAAGATTTTGTCTTCCAACGAGATGGCGTGGGTTGCCATACCTCAAAAATGAGTTTAAACTGGATTTGTGATCACGGTATACTACTTCTGGAATACGTTTCTAACAGTCCCGACTTGTCCCCGACAAAAACTTTGGCGCCTCTTTTTTAAGAGAAATAAAAAAACATTGAGAAAACATCCTGCTAGATCTGTCCAAGAATTGAAGCAAAAGTTGCAAAAAATATGGGATCTATTTATACCAGAGTGTTGTCAGAACTTTATAAAAACTATGCCTCAAAGAATTTTGAATCTAATTAAAAATAAAAAAGATGTCACTTAGTTGTAAAATTCCACATCTGTTTTGGTAAAATTAGATATTTTTTACGTTTTTTTTTAATTTTCATTATTCTGTTTAATTAACCGTTCTTATTAATTTAAAACATATTTTGTATACTTCTAAAAATCCAAAAATTATCGATGAATTAAAACTTTCAAAGTTTAGGTATGCTGGACTTTTGTTTCTGCTCTATAAAATTGGATTTTCTTTTAAATCTACATTGGGCCAACTGATATGGGAAGGGGCTCGTAGAAGGTGAAATTCGTACGTAGAATCTGTTTTTTCTATTATTGAAAGCCCTTTAGTGTTCTGCTATGCGTTTGTCAAAGGTTCTGCCAGTTTGACCAATGTAAGTTTGTGGACAGTTACCACATGTCAGTTGTATACACCACTTTGTAATTGCTGAAACAGCTGTAGTAACATTAATTTATAATAAATTTTGTGGAAATATTGAAAACAAAAGTTTTCAGTGTTTTATTGTTAGATTTCAATCATGTTTAGTAATAAAATTTCATTGCTTTTGCTACTAGTAGATTGAGTAATTTAATAAAAGTACTAAAAACAAGTTTTATTAATAGCCGCTAGTACCAACACCTTGTAACAGTTGCGTAGTAGTCAATAATAACGTTTAAAAATCGTCGAACAAAAAAAACAATAATATTATGTAATGTCCACGTTTCATTTGATGTCTATTAATAATAATTCACGGTGCTAAAGGTAGATAGCGCAGGTGTTTTAGCAAATTAATTTAAACATACTGTTTTGCTGACGGTTAGGTTTCAGTAAATAATTTTTATTAGCAAGACCGGTTTTAAATGTAATTAACAAAATAGTAAGTGGTGAAAAGTACTCTAGTCTAGCCCATGGATGGTAATGCTATCAATGAAATTCTGATTTTTACGCCTGCACACTGGTTGTAAAGACAAATGCCAGAATTTTGATCAGACCAATAATTGTTTTTTATATAAAGAAAAAGAAATCTCAAGGACAGAAGTACTATAGATTTTTTTCGGTCAGAAAGCAAATTTTTGGTCACTATCCTTAATCTGAGCCTTCTACAATTTGCAAAAAATCCAGATCGATAAATAGCAAACATGGGGAATCTACACTATGTATTCTACACCAGTCTATTAATCTAGGTGCAATTCCGACAAAATTCTGCTTCCTAGTACTCAAAATGTTAGTAAAACTAAAGTAACTAGAGACCATCAATTGACATAATATGTGTCTTCCTTTTGGAGTCCGCGGAACTGTCTGTGGCGTGCCCCTGGATTGGGGGATACATCACAGACAGTTCAGAGTACTCCAAACTAAATCTTAAGCTGTATCTCGTTATTTTTTAATATATAAAATAATATTATCAAATACAAATAAATAGAAATATTATGAAATACCGTGAAATCAACAAACCCATAAAAAGAAAAATTAAACAGGCCAAAGAATCCTGGCTCGAGAATTCATGTAAAGAAATAGAAGACCTCCAAAAAAAGCATGACAGTTTCAACCTCCACAAGAAACTTAAATATATGTACCTCCGGAATTAGAAAACAGAAAAGTGCTCACGTACTTAAAACCGCAGACAGAAAAATTTGTGATCACGAACAACATTGCAAATAATGGGAGAGACACATCAGTGACCTTTCTGACGATGCTTCTCGAGAAAATGCTCCAAATGCTCCACCTGGACCAGATCAAATCCCTGTTGAGCTACGTAAACTTTTAGATAAGGAAAACATTACCTACTTGACTACTTTCTTTAACAAAATTTACAACGAAGGAAAAATACCAGATGATTGGTTGGAGCCACTGTTTATAACATTACCAAAGAAAAGCAGGCCCACTAAATGCAGCGATTTTAGACTAATCAGTTTGATGAGTCACACACTTAAGATACTTTTACGTATTGTACAAAACCGAGTATTCCTTCTGCGCGAAATTAGAATGGGTAATAGCAATTTGGATTTAGAAATGGTCTAGGAACTAGAGAAGCATTATTTTGTGTGCGCGTTCTATTACAAAAAAGTTGTGAATTCCGAAAGAACGTTTATGTTTGTTTCATCGACTTCGAGAAGGCATTTGACCGAGTACAACATGATACACTTCTCGATTGCCTGCAGGCAGCAAGACTTGACCACTACGATATAAGACTGCTGAAATACTTATATTACAATCAAGTAGCCTCTATCCAAATTGGAGACAATCGTACTGAAAAACTGTCGATAAAACGTGGAGTACGACAAGGTTGTGTTTTAGCACCCACCCTTTTTAATTTGTACTCTGAAGAAATCTTTATGGAGGCTTTGGATGACAGACAAGAAGGAGTAAGGCTAGGTGGAGAAGTAATCAACAAGATTAGATACGCTGACGATACAGCCATTCTTGCTGAAAATTTACAAGATCTTCAGACACTACTAAATCTAGTCAGTGAAGCAGGTTATCGCAGAGGCCTTAAAATCAACATTTCAAAAACAAAGTGGATGGCAGTTGGAAAGATTAATATAGATCAAGGTCAGCTTTCTCGTGATGGAGATGGGTAGATCATTTCAAGTACCATGGCAGCTAGTTAAATGTAAATTGGGCCTCTGATGAAGAGATAATAACTAGGATCGAAATATCACGGAAGGCTTTTATGACCTGGAAACCAGTTTTATGTAACAGAAACATGTCGATGAATATTCGAAAGAAGGTGCTGAAATGTTATGTGTGGTCTATCCTATTGTATGGTTGTGAGACATGGACGTTAAAAACCACAATGCTAAACAAAATAGAAGCATTCGAATTGTGGTGCTATCGACGAATCCTAAAGATATCGTGGGTTTCGCACACTTCCAATGAAGATGTTCTTCAAATGCTGAATTCAGAACGTATGCTCATAAGCATCATAAAGAGGAGAAAAACAGAATACTTCGGCCATATAATTAGAGGACCTAAATACCATCTGCTTCGCCTTATAATACAAGGAAAAGTGGAGGGAAAGAGATGGATTGGTCGAAAGAAACTTTCATGGCTGCGTAATATTAGACAATGGTGTGGCTGCACAGTAGAAGAATTATTTCGCGCAGCAGCCGATAGAGAGAGATTTCAAGAAATTGTAAACATGATGACGGCCAACGTCTGAATACAGACACGGCACCTAAAGAAGAAGAAGAAGTTATTTTTTATATATTTGTTTAAAGTAAACGTGTTGTGTATTTGTAGGCAAGTGCAATAAAAATCATTAGAATACAACAAACCGGCATTTTGATCTTTCGAGTACCTTCAGAAGACAACTGACAGGGTAGCATTAAAGAACGTTATCCATTATTATTATATGCAAGAGTGATACACCTCCAGGAATCATCAAATCGATCGAAAATATTTACCAGAACCATACAATAAAAGTAAAAGTAGAAGAAGAACTAACTGACCCAATTGAGGCTGGCACTGGGATAGGACAGGGAATTCCCTGAGCAGTGTATTCTTTAACCTGATCGTGAATGAAATAATAAAAAACGTAAGAACCAAAAAAAAAAAAGATACCACATTGGAGAAAAACAACTTAAAATAATCTGCTAAACAGGCGACGGTACTATCTTTCAAAGTAAAGATGATTTACAACATAATATGCTGAACCACTTTAATACAACCACCAGAAAACACATATTAATTTCCGGAAAAAAGACAAAATGCATGGTTAGTATAGCAAAAATAGCAAATGTAAGAAGGAGAATCTAATATGGAGAAATAAAAATATCGGGAAAGAAATTAAAGGCAAAATTAAAAAGAACGGTCATTAGAATGATGACGACATATCCCGCAGAAACAAGACCTGACACAGAGAGAAAAAACAAAGCTATTAGAAACAGCGGATATGACTACATGACGGATCAAGAGGACGATCACCAACATATGGTCCGACCAAATTCAGAAGTCAGCAGGTAAAACATTCTGCGAAAACCGATTCAGAGCAGCTGAAGATAGAGACCAATGCAGAAAATTTGTTAGCAGTATTGGGGAAAATTGCAAACTCTTCTGTATTCAGCTGTACTTATTAGCTCTTCAAAATTTAGTCCTGTTCATTGTCGGATGTTTCTTAGCCACGATAGTCTTTTCCTTCCTAGTCAGCTCTTTCCTCGATCTTTCCTTTCAGTATTAGTTGAGCATATTGGTACGTATTATTTCTCAGTATGTGGGTAGATATGACGTTTTTCTACCTTCTACTTTCACCAGTCCTCGTTCCTTGTCTATTTTATACAGCACTTCTTCGTTTGAGGTAATGCCTAATACTCAATTACATTGAAAACGTCTATAAAAACTTACTACTACGCTCAAGACTCTCTAGAGAACTCCTAAAAAACACAGAAACCCAGTTCTGTCCCCAACAAGTGAATTCACAAAAAGTATGAAGCTCTAACACATAAAACCCTCTAGGCCTCTAGGCTTTAAGTCACTACGTAAAAGTTTGTACATAATAAAACACGTAACACATCAGTACTCAACACAACACGATCGATGTTACACATTTACTACACAAAAATGTGGAATTTACTCTCTTTCAAGCGACTGCGAGAGGGCAAAAAAAAACGAAATAAAACGCAATGGAGAATTTTAATATTTTCTACTTACGGTGCTGGCTGGATGGCTGGTTTTTAATATTTAAATAAAACTTTGTCGCATATGCAGTAAATGTTATTTTATGTATTAGGTCAGTAAGTGAACGTAAAATAAGGCGATACCGTGTAATTTTCCGTATCACCACCGAATTGCATGACAATTTAAATTTTGGTACCTCTTAACTCACGTCGTCACTTTTGGACGTGTGCTGTTGGTCTCTTTTACTTGGGAGGTGACCGCCACCCATTCCAGGGGATGAAAAAATATACGTTCAAAATAAGTCCGAAAATGGATAAACTTAATAATTCTAAGCAACTTTTATTCTATAGAGTTTTTTCACTAAGGCAATTCTTTTTGAGTTAATTGCGAGTGAAAATGTTCATTTTTCAAAAAAACACGTATTTAGACGGTTTTTCGCAAATAACTCAAAAAGTAAGTATTTTATCGAAAAATTTATAAAAACTTTTTTAAAGTGTTTAAAAAAGTTTTATTTTGTGTTTCATAAAAGTTTCAAGCATCAAATCTAATCAAGCAGTTTTACGCTCAAAATAATTTATTTTTTAGGCATAAAAATCGTGAAAATCACCCTCTAATTAGTATCCCACATGAACTTAATCGTTACCGCTTTATAATCTACTTTATTTATGGTCTATTTATATCATCTATAAGTTTCAGCGGTTAAAAGTACCTATTTTTGAAAAAGTTGTAGTTGAAAGGGCTTGAACCAGTCACTAATCACGAGTGTATGAAAACTTTGAACAGCCATATCTTAACCAATGTTTGTCTTACAGAACAAACTCAGAAAAAATCCAAAATAGTCAGAAAAGCAAAACATACTTAGATTTTTTTACTCTTTTTTGAGCGTAACTTGCTTTTTTTTACACACAAGTTTTGATGAGTTTTCCCCGAAAAATGCTTGATTTTTTGGGTATTTCACGTTGAAATATTCGATTTGGAATTTGACGAACAAGAACGTACTTTTTGTGAGCTTACAACTCTTCTTCTACTGGGTCTACAGTTCTACAGACTTCATCTTCATACATGCTACATACAACTTTTATTTCGGTTTTTTATAAGCTATATTTTTAGTAGGACTATTTTTTTTTTTCAATAAAATACTTATTTTTTTGAGGTGTTTGCTAAAGCGTTCTAAAACGTGGTGTTTTTGTTGAAAAATTAACATTTTCACTCGCAAATAACTCGTGAAAATATTAAGTTTGAGAATGAAAAACTAGAGTGAAAATGTAACTAGAGTGAAAAAACTCTGCAAAACAAAAGTTGCTTAAAATTAATCAGTTTATCCATCTCAGGATTTATTTTGAATGTATGTTTTTCATAAAAGTAAAATCAAGTGAATTAGAGGGTAAGAGGAATCTAAACCCAAATTTTTAAGCAAATCCATCGTGACCAGGAAAATTACACTACAAAACGGTCATTTATTGGCTTATATGCTGTTGAATGGGCCGATATGTCATTAACGAAATTAAATACAAAAGAAGAAATCCTATTTGCCAAGCGCCAGAACAGAGACGCTTCAGCATCAGAGAGTGTTAGGACCCTCGCAGACTGCAGACTTTTTATCGGCCGATAGTTTAGTCGGCTTCTAAGCGGCCGTTTCACATAGCAGTTCACTGTTATCGCAGCGACTGTTAGGTAGGCGTGGTTTGACTGTCACCTTTTCTTCGTTGTGAATCATACCACTTCGATCGCAGTAGACTGTTATAAGAATTACTGCGATAAGTAGAAATAATTCTAGTTTTGCTATCGCAGTAACTTATTTATAAAATAAAAATGGCGAAATCTGGCGAAAACACATTACGTTCTCGGACGAAAAAAATGTTTTTATTCATTTAAGAGAAAGGATGCAATTGCAAAAATTGCGGAAAAGGTGGGTATAGATTATAGATAAAGAAACCATAAAAATGAAGATAGTATCCATAAGAGCAACGTATCTACTAGAAAAAAGGAAAATTCATGATAGCCAACCAACAGAAATGAGCACAGATGATTATTTACTGTCCAACAGTGCCATGGTTTTAATGGTTCTGTTAATAAATTATTTTCCATGTCACAGCCAGGTCTGTTTAATAACGGTGTGTTCACTCAATATCTTTTTTTACTGTATGTTCGTTTCGCCACCGAGGGTACTTTTTTCCATAACATTTTTTTTTCTTCAATAGTAATAAATAAGTTGTTACACCATCTACACCTTTTTTTTTATTCGGCGCCATCTTTAAAAGCTGACTATTTCATTTGGACATACGGGTAGTGAATCAGTAGGTAGCAGTAAAACCCATCGCAGTAGATATATCCCCACCGCTAAAAGCCGCTGCGATAACAGTCAACTGCTATGTGAAACTGCCGCTTTAATCAGTACAGAGAGGTATATCGTATACAGATGCGCACATTACACCGATTCAAGGTTCATAAATAGACAGGTTGCATGGTAACTTTCCACCAATCAGCGTCGAGAATCTAATGGCGGGAGTGACGTCACCCAGAATGCTGCATTCAAATGCATTCACTTCACTCATTGAAATGAACTCGGAAAGTAGGAATGTATTGAAAATGTGTATATTTAAAAAAAAAATACGTTTGCATTTTTAATGACTATTTATTTCATATATTCTTTAAAAAATGTGGTAGATACCTGTAGAGTTACAAAAATCATAGAATATAATTGCAATTAAATATATGCAGTAGAATAGCATTACTACTTAATTAAAGCAGAAGGAGATTCTTTCTTGTGTATATATGGGACTAAATCATTCAAATATCCTAGGTATATTAATAATGGGTTGAATACAATTTACTTTTTTAAATGATTTTGAGTAGGTATATAATAATTTTGAATTGGGGATAATGCATGTAGTACATTATTATAAATTCCTCCTAACATGTAAACCATGGTGAAAAAGAGATTCAACTAAAGATTTATGTATCAAAATTAGTAGTTTTTCCCTTAAGTTTAACATAAGAGCATCTGATTACGTTAGGTACTGGATTATAATATCTAAAACTATTAAAACATTATGATTCCATTCAATAGGTACCTGTGAAGTTTTACATTAACATAAATTATAAAAAAATACAATTTCAGTGCAATAAAGGGAATTTTCCCCATTTTATATATTCATTTAGTTTATAATTGTTTATTCGAACGATCTTCAGATGGCTGCAATATTTGTTATAATTTTATATGAAACAATTACATATAATAGATCTATTATCTATACTTAGACTTAATTAGATATATTGTTCAATAAGTCTAAGCTGAAGAACCGCAAGAGACATTACAGAACTGTAATGTCTCTATACAAGAATGTCCTTTACTATACAATACAGCAGAAAGAAAATCCAGTAAGTAAGTAGGTACTTAACATAAACACATTAAAATGTATCTTAACACTTGTAAAAGAGTTTTGGGTTTAAGTTATTATACTAAAAACACTTAATGATATCTATAGATACATTATATCTCAAGATATAAACACAAATTAAATCACTAACGATATTTAATAACAAAATATAGCCTCCAAACCACGTATCCTATTATGTTTACAAATAATTCGTAAAATTGATCGTCTGGGTGACGTCACGATGACAATATTTCATTTGTCAATGTCAAAGTTACCATACAACCTATGGTATAGGGACCTTGACACCGATTCAGTCTCGGCCGACAAAAAAGTTTGATGTCCCGATTGCATTCAAACTAAAAAGTTGCCCAACTGTCGGCCGACTGTTTAATCAGTATTGGCTAACTACGCCGTGCGCACACAGGCCGATTGTTTTGTCGGCCGACAGTTCAATTTGGAGAATTCTCAATAGTATCGTTCGCGGTACCTGTTCCGTACTTGTCCAGGATTACTTCGCATGCGCACTTTAAAAATCGCATGCGCACTTTAATAAAAAGAACGCTCTTTTTTAAAGTGCGCATGCGAAGTAATCCTGGACAAGTACGGAACAGGTACCGCGAACGATACTTATACAATTTCCGGATTCGGAATGTTAATAATAGTATCGTTCGCGGTAACGATTCCGTACTTGTCCAGGACAACTTCGCATGCGCACTTTAAAAATCGCATGCGCACTTTAAAAAAGAGAACGCTCTTTTTTAAAGTGCGCATGCGAAGTTGTCCTGGACAAGTACGGAATCGTTACCGCGAACGATACTAATGACGGTTTGAATTTTTGAATACAGTCATGTTTAAAGACAAAGAAGTAAGGTAGCCTTTTGTTATCCTTTCAGAGAAGCAGAGAACTACAGTAAACAGTAATGTAAACAAAAATGCAAATATCCATTCCATTGTTGTAAGTGACGTATGTTAACAATATAAATAGAAATAACAAAGAGAATGGCAGGCAATGGATACGAGAATAGCCTTTCTTTAGAAAATGTATTAGCGTCTTTTGCTTTGACAATATCTATAATTTGGTATTTCCACGATTCCACGCCAAAATTCCCATTTTTAAATTTTCCTAGAGAAAATAATAGAAAGATGGTTTAGGGCAGTGTTGCCAGGGCTACCGAAATCTCGGTAGGTCTACTGAAGTTGGCTCCTTCTTTTTCTTTAAGTGCCGTCTCCTAATCGGAGGTTGGATATCATCATCACTATCTTTACTCTATCTACCGCTGTTCTGAAGAGTTCTATAGAACTGCATTTAAACCAGTCCCTTAAATTCTTCAACCATGACACTCTTCTTCTTCCTATACTCCTTCCGCCTCTTATCTTTCCCTGTATTATCAGTCTTAGTATTTCATATCGCGGTCCCCTCATTACGTGTGCCAGATATTGTAACTCTCTTATTTTTACTGTGTTTATTAATTCGCATTCTTTGCCCATTTCTCGCAATATTTCCGTGTTCCTTTTCTTCTGTGTTCATGCTATTCTAAGCATCCTTCTGTAACACCATATTTCAAATGACTGCAGTATCGCATATTGCAGTATCGAGAACACGTAGCATCTCAAAGCTTTTACTCTCAGTTCGAATCTAAGGTCTTTGTTGCAGAGAATAGGGATGTTCACAAAAAATTAAAAAGTCATTTCAAACATGTAAAACGATTAAGAAACACCCTAGGAATAATTTTCCAAAATTTCAACAAAATTGAAAAAGTCTTTCCATAAAAAATCTTTATTAGAAATCTAGCATTATTTTAAATTTCAAGAACGCTTCTCTATTGGCCTGACGTCACTAGTTGCATACCCCAAGCACGCGCCATTCTCATAGTGTTATTGTTTACCTGTTTGACGTTTCAGGTCATTTTATTTTGTTCTCTTCTTGTTTTATCAGGGTTAAAGTGGAGTTTTATAGTGAATTTGTTTAGATTAAAGTGGATAGACTGTTTGTAACAACATATTTCGGCTGGTACAAAAATAAACAAATAAAATGGAAGAAGGTTTTCAGAAAGCCGATTCGTATAAACTACTGACTGTAGTGTAGATGTAACAATGGTGTATGATTTATTGGCATCTTGTAAAAAAAACAAATCTACCACAGCTTTACTGAGTATCCATATAATTTTCCATGTCTTCTTTAAGCTAAAAAAATAAATGCTTAATATGTACTCCACAAAAAAATAGAGAAAGTTGTATGCATGCATTGTATGCATGCATATTGTATACATACATTGGCTGGTTGTTATTACCTTACCTTGGTTAGGTGTATTAAAACTATTTTTATTCTTCTTCATGTGCCTTGTCCGTTGTGGACGTTGGCTATCATCATGGCAGTTTTAATTTCATTTGCGGCGTTTCTGAATAACTCGATCGATTTTTGTCCAAATCATTGGCGTAAGTTTTTAAGTCATGAGTGTCTTTTCTTCCGGGTCCGCGTTTGCTCTCTATTTTACCTTGCGTTATCAGTTGGAGTATACGATATTTATCATGCCTCATGAGATGACCGAAATATTTAAGATTTCGTTTCTTAATTGTAAAAGAGATTTCTTTTTGTTTTCTCATTCGACGCAATACATATACGTTGGTGTGGGTCGCCAGGATATTTTGAGGATACGTGGGTACACACACATCTCGAATGCCTCTAGCTTTTTCATTAATGTTTCCATTATTGTCCAGGCCTCTGCGCCATATAGCAAGACCAAAAATAATAACATTTTAGAAGCCGCATTTTTAGTGAAAGAGATATTATATCGCAATGGGAGAAAATATTTCTCATGCATGTTGTTAAATGTTGCTCTGTCCTTTTCAACTCTAGATCTTATTTCGGTTGTTTCGTATTTCGAGTTGACAACTGTTCCAAGGTAAAAAATATTTTTGAACTTGGTTATTATACATTTTCATTTCAACCAATCTTTTCACTAAATTATTAATGATTTTAATATAATATAAAGTCATACCTACATCCACATGTAGTTATTTCAAGGTTTACTTTTACTGTAAGTATGTATTATTAGAATCCCGTTTTTAGGAATATCCCAGTTTAAGGAATACAAATTTGAGGTCCCGAAACTTTTTTATTTACTCCTTAAGGGGGTAGGTGCAAAATCTTGGTCTAATGCTATTTAAATTCATTAATTTTTTTCGAATTCTGAGAAAACTAATGAGTATTTTTGAAAAATGTAAATGCAGAAAGAACAATTACATTATTACCAAGGGCCGAAAGTCTCTGGAAAACTTCTATAGTGTTTATTTTATTAAGTTAGTTCTTTAAGTTAGTTATTTTAAGTTATAGCTGCAACAAATCATTTCTGTTTCTGTTTTAAATTGGCTGGAACGGTCATAAAAATCTTGTCAGGACTGTTTTGATGTATTTACACACCCAGGAACAAAACACCACTTATTTGGCTCATTTTTAATAATCAAGTACGTAAAAAACTGCGCACATTCAAATACACTTCGTAAATAAGTATACAAAACTAGTCGTCGATCAAAGACGTTACGACTGCTGACGTCACAGACCGTAGCCTCGCTGCAGGGTACCGTTTTTCTAGCCTCCAAGAAAATCAACATTATGAACTCATTTATCTTAAAAAATATACATTTTTAAACAGTTTTATGATTGTTACGTTTTTATATACCTTGTAATCTATTGAATTTAACTATATTTAAAAATTAGTGAACATCCCTATTGTTTTCATTTTTACAAACACATTCCTTGGTATTCTTATCCTGGTCCTTATTTCTGTCATTTGGTCGTTTCTGTCGTTCAGGTTTCTAGGTATTTGTATTTGTCCAACCCTTTCTATCGGCAAATTTCCCAAATGTATGCTTATTTGTATGTTTGTTTTATTATTAGATATTATCTTGCAAATTGGATGCGCCCAATACTCTCGGAATCTTTTCTTAATTTTCCTCCTGCAGTTGTATGAGAGCAATAATCACATTTCTGGACAATTTTTTCATCATGCAACCACTCACTTCAACAGTCAAATACGAACTAGTAATCGTTCGAGAATAGTTGGCCGATAGTTGTTGCTAGTCTGCGCCCCTTCACCAACCCGACTGTTTAGTTGGCTCGTTGTGCGCATTAACAGCCCAATCCGACTACACTATCGGCCGACTAAAAAGTCTGCAGTTTGCGCGGGCTCTTAGATTTGTTGGTCTTTTAATTATCTCTTGAGCTTCTTAGTTCATCCATTAAATAAAACATAACATGCTGAAACAATCTTTTATTCTTATACCTCGTGTCTTATATCTTACATAACCTTAATCTATCTACGTCTACAAAACTAAAAACTTCTTCTTTTTTATTGTTACAGTGTCTATTCCCTAATAAGAATTTTAACGCAAACTATATATTTTTACAGAGAGTGTGTGAAATGGAGATCTACTTGAATGCCTTTTGCTGTCTTGAAATTCATAAATACATTGTTCATATTTTGTATTACCATCATGCTATTCTTGTAGACATTTCATACTTCTTCTGCCGTAACAATAATTTTTCTAAATAGTTGAGATAATATGGTAATTCCACAAAACAACGTATGCATTTTGTAAATAACCGTTCACCTCGTAATCTACTATTTCCGATATATTCATGAAGCAAAACTGACCTTAACAAGAATTACGATCTAGAATGAAGCTTTCTCTATTACTAACTCACTGATTTCAGAAAAGGTAAGATGAATATCTAAATTAAATTTCTTCTATCGCTTTAGTAGGTATACTTTTTTTCAATTACGGCAAATTGATTGGTTCAAAGTGAGCGGTGAAGCGGAAGATCTTTGCTGTTCGATTTAATGTAGCCCTGCCTATTAAATAATTGAATCAGTTTGAAAATTTCTATGTGAACGTGAAAAGAAAGGTTTGATTGAACTGTAAAATAATATTTATGTAAATTTTGAGGTGTAGTTGAAACAAAATTATTACCCATCGAGTGGAAAAACGAAGCTAAATACCTAGGAGTCATCATGGACAAAGGATTAACCTTCCAAAAACACGTAGAAGCCACAGTCCGGAAGGCCAACATAGCAAAAGCAACACTAAGAGGACTCACAGGCAGAAAAAGCAAACTAAGACTGAAAACAAGGTTAAGACTGATCAATAGTATAATCCTACCGGTATTAACATACGCGTCTCTCGCATGGGGACACGTAAGTAACACACACAAGAAGAAGATCCAAGCAGCCCACAACAACAGCTTGAGGGAGGCCGCCAGAGTCCCAAGATATGTAGCTGAAAGATTCCTGTTCAGAGAACTCCAACAGGTGAGAGTCACCGAAATCATGACAGATAAGGCAAGGACCAAATTCGCGGAACTGGAGCACCACCCAAATTACATACTGCGAGAGACGCTAAGGTATGATGAGTTCCACCGATGGAAGCACAGACGTCCGAAGCAACAAATAGTGGGATAAGAGTACAAAAGTGATAAGTGATAGTAGTGAGTTCGTAGCTCGAAAACAAGTGCCGAAGACAGCGTTACATACGAAGATCAAGTACCACGACCGCCTCTAAGGTAAGTGAATTTTAGAAAATTACAGAAGGGCATAAGCCCCCAAAAAAATATAAATAAAATAAAAAATGGCGAAAGCCCCCAAAAAAATTATAAAAAACCATAAAACACATACAAACTCGAGCAACGAGTCATCGGGCGGAGCCCACTAGGGCTCAGCACGATGACTCGGGGCCCAAGCAAGCAATTTTTAGTTCCGCGGATAAGTAAGAAAGAAGATAAAGGCATAGAGCGCATCACGGTGGCCTAGTTTTTTGCATTCGATTAGGGTACCACAATGGAATCTTATTACCCAGGATTCCATTGTGAAGAGCATTTGGCTACGATAGTTGTGCCCCCATCGCGCATCAGCGTGCTATGGGGGGGAAAGGGATGGCCTGGGGCATTGGAGCGAGGTGGGGTGATCCCTGTATATACTCGGGTCAAAACACCTCGCCCCAATGAATTGTTACACCCGAATGTACTCTTTCAAGAGGGTGGACATTCCCACAGGTCGGGTTAAATCAAATTGCTTGCTTGCTTGAAACAAAATTATTTAAACTTCAACCTGACATTACAATAATATAATTATCGGCAGAGGACGTTCTAAAAATATATATTTCGTCGCATATATTTTATATTGAGCCTTCGCCGCATCCACTGTAGCCCTCTATCATTTCCCATTTCTATACCCCAATCCTAGATAAATCGGCTTTAACACCATCCTTCTATCTTTTTCTGAGACAGTCTACTGATCTTCTACCGTCTGGTCTCTCAAAAAAGACTGTCTTTAACACTCTGTCATCATTTGATCTTACCAGATGACGTGCTCATCTAATCCGGTTAGCTTTTATATATCTGACGATATTTTCAGTACCATACAGTATTACGGCGCGGCGCCTTCTCCACTGTCCTGTCAATTTATCTTTTTGAGGACCGAATATCATTCTGAACACTTGCCTTTCAAATACCAGCAGCTTATTTATTAGGGTGGTTCGAAAAAAACTTTTTTTCTTATTTCAGATCGCTATAGTGCGCAAAAGTTGCCATTGGTATAGACTTAAAAAAAGCACTAATTATTATTTTTTTGTTAATTTGTCTTCCGGTCGCGCAATGCCATCGAAGTTTGTAAAATATGTGAAAAACCTTAATTTTTCATATTTTCTTTTAAACAGGCCAGATGGTTTTAATTGCGTTCCTATACCATGAATTAACTACTAAAAGTATGTAAAATCAATATAAATGCACTTATTATACATTTGTTTCATATCTTCCGGTCGCGCAACATAATACAAAATGAGTAAAATTAGTAGTTTTTGCAAAATTTCAAAGTTTGACTGTTTAGTACAATTTAATCATACGACTTTTAGAGATGCTATAGTTTAATTCAATTACAATAATATATTTAAAATCCAAGCATATAAGATACATTTTGATATTCAAGTGGAATTCGGTCGCGCAGCTTCGTCAAAAACAGCAGACTACCGAGAGGCGAGGCGAAAGTGACGAATGTCAGCGAAGCTCGCGCAGCCACAAATAGAGATACATGTGGGAAGACCTCTACAATGGAGTATTTGTCTTCTCCATTACAACGAACTGCTATTCCACCACCTTTTCCAACATTTAGATGGAAATTCAACAGGCACTATAGGATATCCGACCGATTGGAAAGGCCCTACCTGATTGTGAAAGACTACCAGTTGTTGTTGATTTTAATCGTTGGCATCGCTGAGCGATGCAATAATGTTGTTCTAATATAGCCGTCTCTGGAACTGTGTCCACACACTTTACTTGAAGCTTCGGTCACTAGCTTAACGCATCTTTCAACTGCCTGTGTATGGCATGCCAAAGTATCTATACTCATAACAAGCTTAAAGTCATTGCTCACATACTGTTTTATCTCTTCATTAGTCAATGTTCTTAGCAGTAGAGGGGAGTCAGTGTACTGGTGTTCGATTTGATAATTTCGTAATACTATTTAGATTCAAAGTTTAAGTTTGGTAGTTTAAATATTCTGATAGAGTCACTTTCAGATATTGCTTGATTTTCCTTTATGATATGCCCAAAGCCCAGCTCTCGGACATGGTTTCTGTCATCAGTTACCATAGCCAAAAGTAAATTTTCGGGATGGGCAAAGTAAGCATTCCGTTGTAAAACGGGATCAACAACTTGAAGCAGCTCTTCTGGTAAGTACCTTGAATATTCAATGATTTTGTAATCATGTCTAGGCCCATCTGTGAATTTGTGGTTTATTTTTGTGGCAAACCACATAGGCTTATTATAACATTTGAGAATGAATTTGACAATCTCTCTCAGATTTCCAGAAGGGTTGGACACACTGATGTAGAAACGCAAAACTCGGTTTGCAGTAGTAAGCCATCTTAAATGTGACGTTGGGCTAGGATCACGTACCCACTACAAAGTCTTCTGAACAATGCCCTGACTTGATGACTTCTGATATCTCAAGCAAGTACAATTATTGGTGCTTGCTAAGAATACGCTTGTCAACTTTTGGAATTTCACAATCAATAGGATTAAAATCAATAAGTGGTAGTCTTTCACAATCAGGTAGGGCCTTTCCAATTGGTCCGGAATATCCTATTGGGCCTGTTGTATTTTCATCTAAGTATTGGAAAAGGTGGTGGAATGGCAGTTCATTGTAAAGGAGAATACAAATACTCCATTGTAGAGGTATTCCCACATGTATCTTTACTTGTGGCTGCGCGCGCTTCGCTGGCATTCGTCACTTTCGCCTCGCCTCTCGGTAGTCTGCTGTTTTTGACGAAGCTGCGCGACCGAATAACAATTGAATATCAAAATTTATCTTATATGCTTGGATTTTAAATATATTATTGTAATTGAATTAAACTATACCATCTCTAAAAGTCGTATGATTAAATTGTACCAAACAGTCAAACTTCGAAATTGTGCAAAAACTATTAATTTTACTCATTTTGTATTATGTTGCGCGACGGGAAGATATGAAACAAATGTATAATAAGTGCATTTATATTGATTTTACATACTTTTAGTAGTTAATTCATGGTATAGGAACGCAATTAAAACCATCAGGCCTGTTTAAAAAAAAATATGAAAAATTAAGGTTTTTCACATATTTTGCTAACTTCGATGGCATTGCGCGACCGGAAGACAAATTAACAAAAAAATAATAATTAGTGCTTTTTTTAAGTCTATACCAATGGCAACTTTTGCGCACTATAGCGATCTGAAATAAGAAAAAAAGTTTTTTTCGAACCACCCTATTATTTATATCTCGCTGATGGAGAGTCCACATTTCACTTCCATATTTATGTAATAACTTGGCGAATAATAATTGACATGTACAGTCTTAATTTAGATCGTCTTTTTAGCAGCTTAAATCTTCATAATGATGTTAATGAGTATAATGCTCTATTCTTCGCAGCTATCCTTGCCGCGATCTCTAACCCTTGGTCTTGGATTTTTGGTTACTAGCATGTATTTCGTCTTCTCTTTGTTTATTCGAAAATCCAGACTACCTGTTTTCTCCTCGAGTTGTGAAAACACCTCTCTCACGCTTCTTGTAGAAAAATAGTTTTGATCCTCGATTCGCAATTCACTCTGTCAGCTATTTTGTCCTTCATATATCATCAATATTTCAAGACAGTCCTGAAACAATTCTGACTTCATTAGGAGAAAAGAGATCCTCCATCCGAGTTTCATAAAATATTTCAGAACAAGTTGCAATTAAATCCTCCAATATAATTATTTACACAAGACGTTATCTCAACTAGGACCTACATTCCTTGGTTTCTTACAAAAACTAACAGAAAAACTGAAAGCAGCCAAAGAAAAACGGAGTTTATCCTTATACGAAATTAAGCTTCTTTAAGTTCCTTTCTCTACTCTAGATGTAATAACTGTAAATTCATGATGCAGATGTCGAGATGTCCAGTAATCCAGTACCTACTTGAGATGCTGGGACTGAGATGATGATGATATTTGGTACGTATTTAGTTAAAAGAGCACATTGATAATCCCAAATAACATGGCCATATCTTTTCAGTTAATGCAATTGCATTTTTGGATATAAAGCTACCTGCATCAATCTATAGATTCTACCTTGTAGATTTTCTACCTTGTTCTTTGGGCACCTTTATAGTACAGGAACCGAAGCTTTTCACCTCGCAATTTTTACAGAATGAACCAATTTGCTAGACAATTTGAGAATAAGTAGTGGGTAATCCAAGGATCAGAATCTATATGATGCCGAACGGCGCTTTTACCATGGAAGTGGTTGCCAACACCCTTCACGGGGGTGGAAATTTTTTTATTATATTTTTACCGCAAAAGTTGATAAAAACATTCATTCTAAGCAAAAAATATTCTATACATTTTTTTGATAAAATTAACAGT
Source organism: Diabrotica virgifera virgifera (assembly GCF_917563875.1). Taxonomy (NCBI): domain Eukaryota; kingdom Metazoa; phylum Arthropoda; class Insecta; order Coleoptera; family Chrysomelidae; genus Diabrotica; species Diabrotica virgifera. The sequence continues at coordinate 231,958,598 of NC_065445.1, read as the reverse complement.
TTTCGATTTATTCGCTATCGAAAGTATTAGTTTTATATCAAAAAAATCAATGTTTTCGATATTATACTCATTTATGATTCACTCAATTTTTGCCGTAGAAAAAAATTTTTTAACCAAGTTCTTGGGAATTAAATATCCTACAATTTCATTTTGAAACATTTTTTCGTATCTCTGATGCTAATCTATCTATTTTGAAGAAAATGTCATTTTTACCAAACTACAAAAATTCGTTATTCGCTTTTAACTCCTAATAACTTTTTAAAAACTAATCATTCAAGCCAGTCAAACTTCTAGAATCTATTAATAATGCATAAATAAAGAATAATGAATAAGGCTAATGACTAAAACACCGCGAACTTACATTATTAGTTATTATGCTTCCAATTGGATTTCTCCTTTTTGGTTTCAAAAAAATATATTGATTTTTTAACCGTAACTTTTTTATTTTTTTACCTTAAAAAGTCTGTTAAAAAAGAATTTTGTAGGTTTTCACACGAATTATAAGACTATTAAGGTGATACAGTAGCGATCAACAGGTAGCCAAAACGCGTTCCAAGATTGCGGCTGTAATTTTGAATATTTTTTTGAGATATTTGGCACACGTATTCGTAATATAATAAACAATGGCGATACAGAGCCCAATTTGAAAAATATATTAATATGTGGAAATTGCTCTGTAATTAAATACAATATTAAAAAAACGAGCCTGTACCGCCATTAAGAAGAACAAAAAATACACTTTCTTCAAATAAACTTTTTTCTCCGATGCCTAGATTTTGTGTCATTTTGGAACTACTAATGAAATAAAAAATTTTAGTAGTTCCAAAATGACACAAAATCTAGGGATCGGATAAAAAAGTTTATTTGAAGAAAGAGTATTTTTTTGTTCTTCTTAATGGCGGTACAGGCCCGTTTTTTTAATATTATATTTAATTACAGAGTAATTTCCACGTATTAATATATTTTTCAAATTGGGCTCTGTACCGCCATTTTTTATTATATTACAAATACGTGTGCCAAATATCTCGAAAAAATATTTAAAATTACAGCCGCAATCTTGGAACGCGTTTTCGCTACCTGTTGATCGCTACTGTTTCCTCTTAATATTAAATCCTTTTAAAATCCTCAGACGCAAAAAGAGGTAACTTTGAAAGGGTTGGTAAAGTTGGTTTTTGCATGTTATTACAAGTTTTAATTGTCAATAGCTCACTCAATTTTTGACGTAGAAAAAAATTTTGCAAACCAACTTCTTGGGAATGACATTAGCTACAATTTCATATTTAAACATTTTTCGTATCTCTGATGCTAATCTTTTTATTCTGACGAAAAGGGCTTTTTTACCAAACTACAAAAATTCGTTATTCGCTTTTAACTCAATTTCTTTTAAACTAATCATTCTAAGCCGGTTCAACATCTAAAACCTATTAATAATATCTACATAACTAAAGAAGACCAAATAAGGTCAATGGCTAATTTAAATTAAGGTGGTGATTAGGAGGTTGTTTCGGATCACTTTTTCGCTGAAAAAAATAGGGACTGACATTCTTTTTATTATAAGTCACTTAATTTTTGAGCTAGAGATTTTTGGAGATGGATATTTTAAGTACTTTAAATTAGTTTGAACAAGTTATCCTCGAAAAATGCATAGTTTTCCCGTCTTTTGGCATTGAAACTATAATATTTAGCATTTGACGAAGAAGAGCTAAATAATAAGGTATAACTCGATTACTATTGGTCTTAAAGAAAATAAAAAAAAAACGGTTTTGTTTATTTTTTCAAAAGGTACCTTTTTGTTAAGCAAAGTTGTTTTGATAAAACGAAAACTTTTTGAGTTATTAGCAGAAAACTGATTAAAAACATTGATTTTTTCGATATAAAATTAACATTTTCGATAGCGAATAAATCGAAAACATTTTATCAAAAAAATGTATTGAACGTTTTTTCTTAGAATGAATGTTTTTACCAACTTTTGCGGTCAAAATATAATAAAAAATTTTCACCCCCCGGAATGGGGTGGTAACCACCCCCATAGTAAAAGCGCCTTTCGGCATCATATAGATTTTGATCCTTGGACTATCCACTACTTATTCTCAAATTTTCAAGCAAATCTATCCATTCTGTAAAAATTGCGAGGTTTTGTCCTATTTTAAGCTTCATTACTTGGATTATTACTATTAGTGATATTGCGTAAGACAATATTTTACTGAGAGTAACCCCGTGCACTTTTATAAAAAGTGAAGAAGTGCTAAGAAATCGCCATAAAATTTTACTTGTGTTTTGTTTTTGTTTTTCTTCAGAAAACTTATTTAAAATATAACCTTGACAACAAATTAATTCTGTTACAAATGTGAATAATATTGAGTATATGTGTCGAGTCCTATGATATTGACATCTTCCATTTTCAGCACCACAAACATCTTGAATATGTCGTTACTGTCTACAGCTTCATTCCGTCGTAAATCACCTCATGGGCATTACTATACTAATTTGGTAAAAACATATAAAAATGTAAAAGGCGATGGGTGTAAATCGAGGAATTTTTTCCGTAATTTACGATAGAAAAACTATGTATGTTATTGTCATATCAACCTTGTTTCGAATGAATCATTCATCATCCGTCAGATATCGTTATTTACGAAGATATTTCCAAATTGGGAAGGTATAGGAAATATTATATTTTCATTTAAATATGTTTTAAGAGGATTATGTATGAAGGTTGCAGTCCAAATAAGTCATAACAATAAATAAATTAATTTGATTAGTGTATTTTTAATTTGATTTCCTATTACCCGAAAAGTTTTTTTGTGGGTTTGATATACAGTGAGCATGTAAAGGTTGGAATTAATTCATTTTCTCGAGAATGGACAATTTTGGAAAAAATCTCGAAACAGGTCAATTTTTATTTTTAAATTACGACTTTTTGGCATATATATCATACTAGTGACGTTACCCATCTGGGAGTGATGACGCCATCGATGATTTTTTTAAATGAATCGACTGAAGAAGATGAAGGACACGTGCAAAGAATGGCCTTGAGAAGCAAGCGAAGAAAATGCGCTGTTTTTATGAGTGTTTAAAATGAATTATACGAATTGGGTGCTAAAAAAGGGCGACTGCTACAGTTGTATAGCAGAAATCAATTTACCATCTGCAAAGAATCATTCATTTCTTTAGACATAGTTCCAAAACTAAACATTTTTCATTGCGCGAGTATGTTAGGAAAACGTCTTTGTCGGGTGGGCAAGGCTATCAGCCATGTGCTTGCAAAAGTAAATGTAAAACAGATAAGTGTAAATGTAAAAAATGGAAAGTTGCGTAATTCCAAGTTCCATGAGAGTTTGGCATGTCACAACAAATAGTAAGTAAGAAAAGTAGTAGTATTAATTCAGGCAGGTTAATTCAGGTTAGACAAAATGTCTCTTGTTTTTAATTCAGTTCAATAAAAATCACACTTCTTGAATAGTTTGTTAGAATTTATTGTTTTTATTCATAATTTTACTTACTTTTACCACTGGTTCTTGGTAATTGTATACAATTACCGGTAAAAGTAGATACTTGACAATGATTTCCTACATTTACCGTCGACTCTGGTAATTGTATATAATTACTGGTAATTGTATATAATTACCGGTAATTGTATACAATTACCAATTATCTACTTTTACTGTAACATATACAGAGAGAGTCTGTAATTTGGAATAAATTCAATATCTCAAATACTAATTGTCTTTTTGAAAATTGCTTAGACCCGTCGTGTCCCAATTTAGAGATATGACGTCATCGTTAATTTTCTTAAATGACAACACTGTCATTTTGATAGCTATTTTGATAGGGTGTGTAAAGTTATACTGCATAATATCAAATTTTTATTCTCTACCATTTAAAAGATAATAAAAAATAACAAAGTTATGTCTGTAATTTGGAATAAATTCAATAATTCAAATACTAATTGTTTTTTTGAAAAATGGTCAAACCCGTCGATTAGTATTTCAAATTGTCATTTTTGACATATAATAATACTGTATACAGGGTGTCCCAATTTAGAGATATGACGGCATCGTTGATTTTTTTAAATGGTAACACTATCATTTTTATAGCTATTTTGACGGGGTGTGTAAAGCTATACATAACTGCAAAATTTCAAATTTCTATTCCCTACCATTTATAAAATAATAAAAAATAACAGTTATGAAAAACAAGTAATCAAATAATAATGAAATTTAACTATTTCAATTAAGCAAATGCTCATAATATTGCCCATTGACCATTTGACAATCATTGAGGGCAACATTATGAGCATTTGCTTAATTGAAATAATTAAATTCAATTACTATTTGATTACTTGTTTTTTATTACTTTGTTATTTTTTATTATCTTGTATATGGTAGGGAATAAAAATTTGAAATTTTGCTGTTATGTAGGTATAACTTTACACACCCTATCAAAATAGCTATCAAAATGACAGTGTTGACATTTAAGAAAATCAACAATGACGTCAAATCTCTAAATTGGGACACCCTGTATACATTATTATTATATGTCAAAAATGACAATTTGAAATACTAATCGACGGGTCTGAGCATTTTTCAAAAAAACAATTAGTATTTGAATTATTGGATTTATTCCAAATTACAGACATAACTTTATTATTTTTTATTATCTTGTAAATGGCAAAGAATAAAAATTTGATATTTTGCAGTTATGTATAACTTTACACACCCTATCAAAATAGCTATCAAAATAACAGTGTTGCCATTTAAGAAAATCAACGATAACGTGATATCTCTAAATTGGGACACCCTGTATACATTATTATTGTATGTCAAAAAAGACAATTTGAAATACTAATCGACGGGTCTGAGCAATTTTCAAAAAAAAAAATTAGTATTTGAGATATTGAATTTATTCCAAATTACAGACTCTCTCTGTATAATATCTTTAAACCTTCTATCCTCTCGGGTGTAGGTATCATTAATTTCTCTAAACAAAGTTAAAATTAATAGTGTAAATTACAGATTGCTGTCCAAGTTATTATCATGGATCCTGATAAATAAGAAGATCCCGATTTTATAGTGAAACCTTTAATACATCAATATAGCTAGTTAAGAATGTTAAAATAGATGTGGTTGGTAGGCAGTGTTCTAATAAATCCATTCGAACATCTTATACTAATTAAGAATATTTTTAATTTAGTAACAAAAGCTAACTCCACTTTTGACAATAATTTGCCAACGTTGCGAAATGTGTACCTATATATAAATGACAACAATGTTATTGTTCTGTATGACTAAATGAAATATTTAGTCTCAAAAAAGACTCCTGGAACACCAAGAACCATCCTACAAAAACCGGAGCAAATTAAGACGAAGGCGAAACAAAATCTCTGTTCCAGATGCCTTCCAGATATACTCCACATACAGTGTGTCACTTTGAAAAGTTGCCACCCCCATAATTTGGTCCCTACAGAAAATCTAAAAATATGCAAAACACGTCAAATTTATTTGTGAGGGGGACATTTTGTAGACCAGTTTTCAACTAAATTACATCAACCCTCTAGCGGAGGCGGACACTACCCCCAAAATATTTAATGGAAAGGGGGGTTGAGTGATACCTTATTTTAAAGGTCATTCAATTACCTTTTTAAAAATACCACATACCTTATATTTCTTTACAGTACTTTTGAAAAAATCTTGGACTAAACACTCTAAAAAATGTTTGTAGTTCTGAACTCGATACTTAATATCTTTACGGGTTTACTTGATTTTGCTAAAAATATTCCAAAAAAATACTCTAAATACTCCAATACCCAAAATATTCAATTTGGAGTTCAATACTCCAAAAAAGTTTTGGAGTTACTCCAAAAAAGTTTTGGAGTTCTGAACTCTATATTTAATATCTGTATGGTTGCACTCGATTTTTCCAAAAGTACTGAAAATAAATAAAATGTATGTGGTATTTTTGAAAAGGTAATCGGACGATCTTTAAAATGAGGTATTACTCAACCCCCCTTCCATTAAAGATTTTGGGGGTTGTGTCCGCCCCCGTTAGAGGGTTAATGTTATTTAGTTGAAAACTGGTCTACAAAACGTCCCCCTCACAAATAAATTTGACGTGTTTTTGTATATTTTTAGATTTTCTATAGGTACCAAATTATAGGGGGTGGCAACTTTTCAAATTGACACCCTATATACCAGGGGTGGCCAAACTGTGGCTCGCGAGCCACATGTGGCTCTTTGAAAGATTATTTGTGGCTCTCAATAAATGAGACGCTCAGAACAACAGTGGCCTAAACCCAAAAACGAAGTTTATTATTATTTGGCGCCATTTGGCCAAACATAGAGGTAGGATGTGTAGACCTTTGTTAATCGGGAGAATTAATCCTGCTGCTTTTATTGATATATTAATCTAAAAATGCTCAATTTGTGGCTTAGGCCACTATTGCTCTGAGCGCCTCAAATGTATCTCAATTACTTTTAATTTTTGTGTTTCAAAATGTCTTAAATTACTGATAACAAATATACAAGACTAAGTGAACATCAGGACTTAGACACGCACACCCCTTATCACCCTTGCTATTCAATTTGGGGAGACAGGGGGATTTGCGAATCGAGGATCAAAACTATTGTTGGCCTTTACTGATGATCTAAGTGCAGTCGCTCATTCTACAAGAGACGTAAAAAGAGGTTTGAGCATGGATAGGAATGCGTGTAATAGAGCATTATACTCCCTATCATCATTATTAAGATCTAAGCTGCTAAAAAGACAATCTAAATTAAGACTGTACATGTACACGCCAATTATTCGCCCAATTGCTATATAAATATATAAATAATAAATATGAAAGTGAAACATGGACTCTGCATCAGCAGGAAATAAATATGCTGCTGGTTTTTGAAAGCAAAGTTCTCAGAATGATATTTGGCCTTCAAAGAGATGAATTGACAGAAGAGTGGAGAAGGCACCTCAAAGCTGAAATGGTTACTGTGTATTCTACTGAAAACATCGTCAGACAGTCAGAAAAGCTAAGTTAAAATGAGCAGGTCATGTGGTAAGATCAGAGGAAGACAGTGTGTTAAAGACAGTGTTTTTTGAGGGATGGTAGAAGATCAGTAGACCGCCCAGAAAAAGATGGAAGGATGATGAAGAATCGAAGTATCCTGAATTAGTAAAGCTGCTATTTGCATATTTGAAACAACGATGTGAACCATTTTATTTTACTTTAACATGCCTGAAATCCAAACACTGAGAGAAAAATGTAATACCTTTTTTACTTTTACACTTTTTAAATGAAATTGTTTATATTAGTTGCGGCTCGCGAAAAATTTCAAATTTTAAAAAATGGCTCGGACTATCAAAGAGCTTGGCCACCCCTGCTATATACGTACAGTGCACAGATTCTAAAGGTTACGGTGGGGGTGGCGTCTATGCTCAGTATTATAGTCGGTGTATGAGAGAGAAAGTATTCGAAATAATGAAATAACAAATAATATAAAATTTGTAATTTCATTATATCGAATACTTTCTCTCTCATACACCGACTATAATACTGCGCATAGACACCATCTCCCACTGGCACCTTTAGAATATGTGCACTTTATATAATGCTCTCCACTGTCGAAGATTTGTCCCGCTTTTGTTATAAGAACAATTGAGGGGGTCAGACGTAAAAGGGTTTAAGTGCAGTTTTGATAGTTCTGAGATAATCAGCTTCAAAGTTGTTTGGGTTTTATAAATCATAGGAGTAATTAAACTAAAATATGTCTAGTGTACAATGTTCTGCCTTAGATCTTTCCTTGAATGTCAGATGAAAAAAGATCATATTTTTCAGGGTGTCATAATGCGACCGAAGTGCGTGTGTATACCGACATCGCAAAAGCTGTCAAGCGTTTAAGCATGCCTCAGTTACAGTCCACGCTTCTACTCCATACAGTAGGACAGGAAAGATATAACAATATGTCATTCGAACTCGAAGGTCAATATTAAGCTTATACTTACGTTTCCATTAACCGATAATTCACACTTTTTTAAACGTTTAACATGTACGACAGGAATCGAAGGAAGTTTCATTCTTAAGAAATTATAAACATTGCTTTTACTTACGAGTCGATTACCCGATATTGCACACTTTTTTAAACGCTTAACACGTATAACCTTTGAACCACGCTGCATTGTTGATATATAAATAATTGTTTAGGCAATACGTAAAGTATCCTTAACAATAGTAACCTATACTTATTGTACGGTTATAGAGTATATTCCCATAGGTAAGCTGGTTAAGAGTAGATAACGATTTTTCATATGTAATTTAAAGTATTATCTGCATAAATGGCACAAAGAATATTTGCTACGAGAGGTATATGGTTCAAAATGCATACAGTATCACGACTAATAAGTTATGTTCACATACATGTAGAGTACTTACAGTTTTATTCCTTGATGACGTGTCACATCAGAGCTCTGATTGAATTCCATAATCCATTTGGTTCATTTGTAAGGCACTCACTAATACGCTAAATAAATCATCGTCGATAATACTGAGCAGATTGAATTATCTGAGCGGTATAAAACGATAGCAAAAAAAGCCGGTAAAATGCGGCCTTTTTACGAATAGCGGGAGCGTCGATAGATTAGAGATGATTCTCGTTAGGAAGCTTTTGACGATCTGCCCCGGCGAGGGGTTCAAATGCGAGTCTCAACAATAACCTGGAGTTTCCAGAAAGGTTACATAAATACTACTTGAATTTTAAGTAATCAGTAGTACAGGGGCGTAACTAATTATTTTAGTGAGCCGTGTATAATATATTTATTGTACATATTGCCGGGGGCGACAGGCGAGAGAGATGGCCTATATCAACTCGAAGAGAGGGGATTGGCAAAGATGTGCACAACGATAAGAAATGTTTGAAGAAATTAGAGTTTATATACACAAGGGGTAACAACGATAAAATGGAGGAAAACGATAAGTTTTCCCCCTAGGGATAGATTTTAATCTTCCAGGGGAATCACAGCGATTTTCGTAATACCACGAAGAAAATCACCGTGAGTAGTGTGAATCTTGACAGTACGAACTAGACCATCCTTACCAGGCAATACATCTATTACCCTGGCAGTTGGCCATAAGAGTGGAGGAGTACCATCCTCCTTCAACAGAACCAAATCCCCGATCTTGACAGGGTCAGTAGGGTCGGTCCATTTATTTCTTTGCTGCAGGAGGCAAAGATAGTCTTTTTTCCACAATTTCCAAAATTGCTGTTGAATTTTACTAATACGCTGAAAAAGATTCAACCTATTTTCAGGTATCTCTGAAACACTTGGTTCAGGGGGCGCGGTTAAACTTCTTTGAACTAAGAAGTGAGCTGGAGATAGGAAAGCGAAGTCATTGGCGTCAGACGACATCCTAGTGATGGGTCTCGAATTTAGAATAGCCTCGATTTGGCATAATACTGTGTTAAACACTTCAAAGGTGAAGTGGGAATTTCCTATAATTCGATAGAGGTGATACTTCACACTCTTTATTCCTACCTCATGGAGGCCGAATTGATGGGGGTTGCGGGGAACACCCATCTTGAAAGTTATGGAGTTTTGAGTACAGAATTCCTTAATCTGTTCCGAATTATTTTGATTTAAGAAAAAATCATAGAATTCGCGCATTTCATTTTTTGCCCCATGGAAATTTGTGGCATTGTCGCTCCAAATAATACTGGGCGTGGATCTTCTGGCAATAAACCTTTTCAGAGTAAGAATATAGGCTTCTGCGCTTAATCCTGTGACGAGTTCGATATGAACACATTTAGTGCTCATGCAAATGAAATAGGCTACGTATGCTTTGTAAAGCGGTGCCTTCCTCAAATGTGAGGACTTAATTAAGAAGAACCCCCCATAGTCCACTGAGACGACTTGGAAGGGTCTAGTGGGGAGTACACGATCGGGATGCATATCTGCCATCTGTTGAACAGAATTGGGTGTCATGAATCGGAAACAGTTTACACACTTACGAATTAAGCGTTTAATCTGTCTTAATCCGTCAATTGGCCAGTACTTCATTTTGACATACGAAAGTACTGTTTGCGCGCCTGAATGTAATAACTTATGATGAGCTTGAGTCAAGATTAGTTCTACAACTCGACATTTAGAAGGAAGTAGAATGGGGTGTTTTTGATTATACGATATGGGGGCGTGTCGGAGACGTCCTCCCACACGAATCAGCCCATCATTATGTTGTAGGAAGGGGTTGAGTTTACGAATGGCTTTATTGGTCACGAGTTTAGCATTTTTCAATTCAAGAATCTCTTTTTTAAAGTAGATACTTTGGATATACCTGATGATCGCGTGATCAGCGATCTCCATTTCGGGTGGCGTCAATATATCCGTATCTCGTGGAGAGTTATTTATTTTCTTTTTAATATTACTGATGAATCTAAAAAGATAAGCGACAATTCTTTGAATTTTACGAAAAGAAGAAGATTTAGCGAATAGATTTTCAAAGGTGTCGTTGAGTTCGTGATTTGTTGCTATGTTTGAGACAACTAACTTCCTTAATTCAGGAAGATCATCCTGAAAATGAGGAATTTGATGAAGAGAAAAATCGATGGGATTGTCTCTAATAAAGCTAGGTCCGCATAACCAGTCTTCGGTGGTCTGGGGATTATCAAAGACATTTATCCCTCTGGAAGCGGGGTCAGCGATGTTTTCGTGACTTCTGACGAAATGGAAATCACAAGGAAAAGTTTCCAACAAGGAATTGACCTTTTGAATTCTGTTTTGTACAAAAATGTTCCAAATGTGTTTTTTAGAAAGTATCCAAGACAAGGCAATTGTAGAGTCAGCAAAGAGATGAGATGAAGATATACTCAAATTTTTCTTGAAGATGTGAAAAAGTCTATGAGCCAGAGTGACTCCCAACACTATTCCACAAAGTTCCAATTTGGGGATGGTGAGTTTATTTTTTAGCGGAGAAATTTTGTTTTTAGAAGCGATAAGCCGCGACGATACAGAAAAGTCTGAGTATGTCGCTTTGAGATACACACAAGTGCTGTATATTTTTTCCGATGCGTCGGTGAAAATAATTAATTGAACATCAACAACTTTCTTTTGTAAAAGTAAGCATCGAGGTACCTTGACCTCTTCTATAGTTTTGAATGTCGATAAGAGGTTTTGCCAATTTTTCATAATGATGGGTGAGTCAATGGGTTGATCCCAGTCCAGTTTCTGGGACCATATTTCCTGTATCAAGAGCTTAGCGTTCACAAGGACAGGGGATAACCATCCTAGCGGGTCATACAAAGTAGCAATGTAGGAGAGAATAGTACGTTTAGTAACAACATTAGCCAATTTGAAGATAGGAGTTTTAAACGAAAAGTGGTCGCGTTCTGAATCCCAGAATATGCCTAAGACTTTATCAGATCCCGTGAAGTTAAGACTGACTTCAGAGACGGGATTTAAATTGTGTTGAGACAGAAATTCTGAAGAACTGCAGTTCCACTTGTGGAGGAGGAAACCATGGGTTTCTAGCAAAGAAGTTAATTGTTCGAAAAGACAACTTAATTCATGAAGACTGTCAGCACCGCTGATCAGGTCATCCATATAGATAGATTCTTGCAGAACACTAGTAGCAAGTTCGTGGGTATGTTTGTTGTTGTCAGCGATGTGCTTGATAACTCTTTGAGCGATAAATGGGCTACTTGGGAGCCCGAAGGGTAATCTTTGAAATTGATAGCACCGTAAAGGCTGCTGAATATTGTCCCTAAAGAGAAAATTTAACAGAAATGTTTCAGTGGGACAAATGGCGATTTGTAGGAACATAGCCTTGATGTCGCCTACTAGTGCGAATTTAAACTGACGAAACTTAGCGAGAATGTCAAAAAGTTCATGTTGGACGACATAACCTTTGTCTATGACGTCACTGAGGGAGATTCCCGTAGACGATTTATTGTTTGGATCGAAAACTATACGAGTGGAAGTAGTAGAGTTGGATTTGAAAACGGGAAAGTGAGGGAGAAAGTAATTAGGTTTACCTGAGTCATTTAGCATTTTTAACGGCACTTGAATTATTTGTCCGTTATTGAGATATTCCGATATAATGTCCTGATATTTTTCCAATAAATCAGGGTTGAGTTGAAAACGTTTCTCGAGACTGAGAAAACGTCTTTTTGCCGAGAGAAACGAATTTCCCATGTCTATATCTTCGATAGGGAGTTTGAGATTGAGTGTGGACTCATATCGTCCATTGGGGAGAACATTAACATGTTTTACAAAATTAATTTCAGCGGGGTGATCATTAATGAGATCGGTGTTCTGAGGAGCGGCTTCTTCCAGCTCCCAGAATTTTTGTAAATGATCGGATAGTTCCTCGTTGGACACTACCGGCTCATTTACGGCGGAAGGAGTGTTATGAGAACAACAAGTAACGAGAGAGTTTGAATAAAATTCCAAAGCCTTTTTAGTATTTTTCGACTTAAGAGCAAAGTCTGGAACTGACCCTGATATCGTGTACCCGAGTAGAGTGCGTTGAAGAACGGGAAGACCTTTTCCCAAACGAATTATTTCAGGTTGAATGATATCGTTATACAGGTCTGCACCGAGCAGGATACCAATTGGGGATGTTACATGGAACATCGGATCACCTAATGGTATCTCTGAGGGTATGTTTAGTTTGCTCGCCGAAATAGAAATTTGAGGAAGCGGATTTGTTATCTTTGGGAGTACAGAGCACGAGATGTCAAAAGGAACGTCGTTAGCGACAGCGAAAATTGTTGTATCTACAATAGATTGAGACGAGGATGAGGTGGAGTTAATTCCATTGATCCGTAATTTTCCATCTCTAGTGGTGAGTGACAGTTCCTTTACGAGGTCAGCACTAATAAATGAAACCTGTGAGGCCGAGTCTAAAAGTGCCTTTGCGAAGACCCTCTTGCCGCTAGGAGCGACAAGATAGACCTGGAGTGTGCTTAATAACACCAAATGATTATCAAGCGAGGCTGCAGATAGAGCCATTGAATGTGGAGTCGAATTTTGAAGATTAACTTCCGTTTCAGGAGCTCTAACATGTGAGGGCCCCTGTTGTGAATTACCCTGTGTATGGGAGTTATTTGAGATAGCGGTTTTATTATGATTATTTGAGTTGTGTTGGCCAACAGCCGCGGAAGGGTTACTATGACCCGTTTTGTCGAAATGGAGCAACGTGTGATGACGAGATTTACAAACTATGCAAGAGAATTTGGATTTACACTGATCGAGCATGTGAGACCCAAGACAATTAATACAAAATTTATTTTGTTTGACAAAACTAAAACGTTCTTTAGAATTCAACTGCTTGAACTGAGGACAAGAGTAGATCGAGTGAGAGTCGTTGCAATAGGAACATTTCTTAGGACCTAAGCGAGGCGAAAGGTTACTGGTAGAAGTGTCTGAGGCTAGGTGTAAAGAGTGTCTGGAAGTAGTAGTCGATTTTGGTTTTGATTGAGATTGAATATTCTCAAGATGAACAACGCGTGTCTCGATTTCCCCTAGAAAATGGACAAAATCAGGGGTAGCTTGGCTACCACCGGATTGGAACTCAAGAGCCCTAATGGTAGGTGCGTCGAGTTTCTGAGTAGCGATATGTATGAGAAGTAAATGCAAGAGATCTGAAGGGGGCCTATTCAAGTTCAATAGGGCCTTGAAATTATTTGACATGACCGTATGAAAATTTCTTAATTGTGAGTGATTTGCGTTTCCAGAAATAGGAGGCGCATCAAGAATTTGAGAGATGAGAGTTTTGATAAGCGATTTAGAGTTGGCGTACCTTTGTGTCAGGTTATCCCGGGCTATTTTGTAATTGTCACCTGTGAGTGGGATATGCTCGAGAAGCGTCAAAGGCTCGGAAGTTAGAAAACTTTTGAGGTAAATGAGTTTTTCCAGATCACTTAATGTAGTATCAGATCCTATTATTGTATCAAAGGTCTCAATGAATGAATTGTATTCAGTAACTAAGCCACTAAATGGTTTTAACTGAATACGAGGGAGGTTTACTGTTCGTTGCCTAGCCATAGACTGTGAGGTTAGAGAAGAATTAGGGTCAAATTGGAGGGAGGGGGTAGCAGTCACATTAGAACTTTCAATGACCTCTAACCTTTCTTCCAATAGAGAAATTGTATCCAAATATTTATCAAAAACCACAGAGGAATCAGTAGAGGGGGTAGGTTCCTCGGGGATCGTCTCCAGCACATTTTGAGCATCGCGGAAAAGTCCGTAAGAATGTTTGAGTTGTGAAATTATTTCACGAATTTTATATTTGTTTAGAGAATTAAGAGTTGTGGGAACCGAATCAGCCAACTTGGTTATATCAAGTTTTGCGGTGAGCCTCTGTCGGTTATATTTTGATCGGTCAGCCATGTTGCGAGAATGTGAGATTAGATAGATTATTTGCAAATGTCTAAACCTATAAATCGATGCGAAAATGAGAGAATATGTACAATATATTATATATTACACGTTTAATAGTGTGAGATTGGCTTAATAGTATCACCCTGTATGAGCGCAGATTAGTATATGAAATGCAAAACTATAAAATTTCAAAATATATGCAATTTTCCAAAATGGGTATTTTTCAGCAAGTGTGAGACACCCTTAACAAGTATTTAAATTAATTAAATTGAAGGAAAAAACAATTATTTATTTTCTATAGTTTTCTAGAAGTGTAAAATGAGCTTAAGCGAAGCTAAATGTAGCAAAAACTTACAATTTATGCAAGAAAACAAAATTATTTTTAATAATTTTTGTAACCTGTGAACCAGGCTTAATCGGATTCAAAATTATAAATTTAATTTAAATCAAAAGGTTGAACAAACAATGTTAAAATTATAACACCCGTACTATCAGCCAAGAAATGAGTACACTTTTTGTATACTATAAACAGAAAAATATATTTACGAAAATAAAATAATGTAATATATGCAAATATTTTTTCATACAAACAAAACGACTCCTTTATTTGAACAAAGCAAGTAGTTTCTGAAATTGCACGTGTAGACCGGGCTTAACAACCTACCAGCTATTGTAGAGACGTGCTGGGTTAAATACTGAGAATTTGAGTGCAGAAAGAGAGGAATATTTTATTTTTGTGCCGGGGCGGCGTGGCTTGGAAATTTCCAAATGCAACAGAAAGACACTATAAATGAAAAACCGTTATTCTCAGAATAGAGATTATCAAAATATGCAAATACGAAGGACCTTGAGGATTTAATTAATAAATAATTAATATGATACGGCTCGATGGAACAGAAATGTTTAGGCAATACGTAAAGTATCCTTAACAATAGTAACCTATACTTATTGTACGGTTATAGAGTATATTCCCATAGGTAAGCTGGTTAAGAGTAGATAACGATTTTTCATATGTAATTTAAAGTATTATCTGCATAAATGGCACAAAGAATATTTGCTACGAGAGGTATATGGTTCAAAATGCATACAGTATCACGACTAATAAGTTATGTTCACATACATGTAGAGTACTTACAGTTTTATTCCTTGATGACGTGTCACATCAGAGCTCTGATTGAATTCCATAATCCATTTGGTTCATTTGTAAGGCACTCACTAATACGCTAAATAAATCATCGTCGATAATACTGAGCAGATTGAATTATCTGAGCGGTATAAAACGATAGCAAAAAAAGCCGGTAAAATGCGGCCTTTTTACGAATAGCGGGAGCGTCGATAGATTAGAGATGATTCTCGTTAGGAAGCTTTTGACGATCTGCCCCGGCGAGGGGTTCAAATGCGAGTCTCAACAATAACCTGGAGTTTCCAGAAAGGTTACATAAATACTACTTGAATTTTAAGTAATCAGTAGTACAGGGGCGTAACTAATTATTTTAGTGAGCCGTGTATAATATATTTATTGTACAATAATAATAACCACAACTATATTTATACTACCTAATTCTTATTCTTTTATAATATAAAACTAATGAAAATTCTCAAGAATGACCGAATTCTTACTGATCAAAATACTAACTGGAAGTGCCTGGTGCCTGTATACCTACCTACCTTTTACTCTCACTCCATTTTTTTCATTCTTGCTATTTTTACATTCTTGTTAACTATAGACATGGCATTAGTGATTTCTAGGAAGTTGATAATAACAACGATGTACCCTCAGAAAAAATATGTAAAGTAGATACCGAAATAATACCATTATTCTACCTATTTGAAAGAATTACATAGTTTTAAATTCCCATTTTATGTAGGTATTTGCCCTGTAAATAATCGCTTCGTTCGCGGTAACGATCCTGGACAAGTCCAGGACTAGTTACGAATTCTCTTAGTACTTGGGTTGTACGCAAGCGCGGTTCAGAATCAGTTCAGGATTGATTTACACCGCGAACGAATTTAGAACTAGTCCATAACACTCTTATAACCTAGTTTTTATGTATCCATCTTATTTTGATGAATTTGTTATTTTAATTCAGATTTGCATAAACATTTTACTAGATCAGATCAACCAGATATATCGCACCCCTAATAATAAAGTGGCACAACTCAAAAAATTCGATTTTGCAGAAAACGCAAAAAACGTTTCTATAATTAGGGTTATCTCTTTTGTATCGTTGTTAGTGCCGAACCTATAATACTTCTGAGACAATATATTTCACTGAAAGGAACCTTGTAGTTTTCAGTGTAATCTGTGCAAATTTCGTGTAATGTAATACTTTTGTTATAAATGAAATTTTGATATTTTTAGTAAAAAAAAAACTTGTGTCACTTTAGTACTAAAAACTTTTTTAATATGAAAGTATTATTAACAAATGTGTCAATTTATGATTTAAAGTAAAGCTACAACATAAGGACGGTTTCGAAATACTGCTGTTTATTATTTTAATTTAAAATTATCTATTGTTATAAAATATAATGTGTCAGTTTACTACTACATCAATGCACTAAAATTAATGTTAGGTTTTTAGTACCTACAAAAATTAATAAAGGTTTTATCATAGGTGCATGAAATACAAGACGAAAAGGTTAGACAAACAAAAATTATTATTTCTGTAGACTAAATAAACATTGGGCATCCACGAAAGAAGTGTGTACAAAAAATTGGCAACAGTAAAAAAATTGATTTAAGCATAAGTTTGTCAAATTCTGCATAATAATTTGGAATCAGCTTCTTGGCAATTAACTCTTGGAGATCTTTCTTCTTATTTTCACCTAATCTTATTTCTCATATGCGCGTATTGGAATTATATCCATCAAAAGAGGCATTTTCTTTCTTTTGTTTCGTACGTTAATTTCAAGAAAAGTATCCTGTTTATACGACGTTTTATAAAAACTGGCTAAATGGATTTCCTTTTTTAACCAACAGGACCTTAATATCGTTCCACACTACGGTATTTCCTTGAGTATTAATATTGTAGTTGTATCCCCATTCTTCTTGAAGCTTTTTTAGATCCATAAATGACTCAAAAGTAAGCTCATGAACTGTTAATGGAGGACTTAATTTTTTTTGCAGTTTTAATTATAGACACGTACTGATGGGGCGAATATATGGGGCCAGATTTTAGATTCCTTTTAATCTATTTTTCAATTAGACTATGCACATTGTCTATGACCCTTAATCAGAAACTTATGTGTTATAACTTTAATATTTTAGAGTTACTGCATATAAATATAAGGTGGCAATAATTTTATTTTTATTTTGTCCACAGCAGTTGTCCGAGAAAAAGGTTACTTCCGGTTCTCTCTCTGAAAAGTTGGCATTTTTGGATATTTCAAAATACTTCATTATAGTATAGAAGAAGAACCGATTTCACTGCAACCACGTTTTGCATCTCTTTCGTTCCAATAGAAACAATGAACATCACTATAGGCTTGCTTATTTTTCATTATTTGGATCTATTTTATTTCGTTCAACCAAAGTAAAATTATATGCTTTAAGTTTCGACTTGTAATAAAACGCAGATATATCACCCCTTGGACACGAAAGCACTACCTACAAGTCATAAATAACAACTTTTTTTATTGTCTTCTATATGAAGGCGATCAATATATTTTTCTTTCCTACACAACTCTTTTTCTTCAAGATGTGTTTCGTATTGTTTAAGTATGTTTTGTCTTGCTTCCTCATTTGTATTATTATAAGAAAGACACAGATCACACTGATCTTTCTTGGGCTTAAAAAACCCTATATTAAAATGAGTCGTAAAAACCTTAATGTACAGTATTTGCCAAATGATCTATTTTTCTGTATTTGACTCTCTTTAAAGTCTCTGAAAAGTTCTGCTACACTTTTCCCCCATCGATATACTCACGTGAAGTATTAGTTCTGAGATAGTGGGATTCGATACATGGTATCGAATTAATGTGATCTTTTATATCTTGTACAAGTTTTCCACTAATTTCGGTATGACTGCCATGCGTTCCTCGGTTATCATCTTTTATGAAGCCATGTTGGTCTACTTTTTTAAAAGTTGTTCGTACCATAAGATCCGTAATGCTCAAAATATTTAAAAAAAAGTTTACATACTTTTCTTTGTTCGTCATCAATAGTAAAGAAAAATGCCTTATTGTTAATTCTTGGATTTGCAGCATTCGTATATTTGAACCTTGGTATGAGATCTTTAGTATTAGAATTAATAAATAATCTCTGTTTATTACCTAATATCTGTCAGCTCCCAAAATTTGTTAAAAATTATATTTCTTGCATCCTCACTGATTTTCTTCCTGCACTTTAGCCGACATTTCTCAAGGCAAGGTGGTTTAATACTTCGAGCCTCAACAACTCTTTTATATTTAGACATTGAAACATTAGACTTACCAGAATTGCTTAATCTTTTTGCTGTATTCTGTTTCCATTTACTTGGTTGGCGAATGCGCTTTTTACTCTTTATGCTAAATATTTGATAATAAACTGACATAATTGGTAGAAGTTCTACCATATTTAAAGGATTTTGAGCAATAAACTGATACAACTACGAATATCACTGTTTATGATTAAAATAAAAAAATTACGTACCTTGACTTTAAGTAATAAACTGACACAATTCTGAATATTTCAACGATCGACGATGTTCTTCCTTTCGCTGCTGAAGTAACTCTAAAACCGATCAGTTTATGACTGAACCGCCAAAGTGAAACAGTGCGGTACTAAACTGACCCAAGCAGAAATCTACCTACAGGGGTGTCCGATTTTAACATGTGTTAGCATTAGATCAATAGAGGGCACTATGTTCGGTCGTTTTATGACTAAAACTCAAAATTTAAGAATTTTGAGTTGTGCCACTTTATTATTAAAGGTGCGATATGTTTATAGTATGAATAGGCATGGTTTAATGAAATATTTTATTGTTATAAGTTTTAGTGGCTTTAATAAGCTACGAGACCATATTAAAACATTCCCCAAATATTTTTTCTAAGAAAAAATTTGTTCTCTTGTACTGGTTACTGGTATTGTATATAATTGTTATTAATTACATGGAGTATTTTTAATATTTCTAATACCTACATATATCATGTATTGTTTATCAATATTATATTAGGGTATCCTAGTCTAATAAAGATTTCATAGATATTTATTACCTATGTTATTTAATTCATTTTTTCAAGTAGTACATTTTACATTACATTGGTTATTTTTGTATCACAAATAAAATAAATATTTAACTTTAAAGAGATACACAGTATTTAGTACATATACCTTCACATTAAAAAATGTTTTATTTGTTTATGATCAGATTAAACTGTAAAAATTATACATCAAAGTATGTAAAAAAGATTTTATTGACAATCACAATCAATAAATTTCTAAACATTTGAGTTAAACCACCGTATTAAAAACAAATGAAATAAACACATAATGAAAAGCAAACACCGCTACAAATCAGCTGTTTAAAGCACAAAACAATATAAGCTTCGTTCGCGGTAACGATCCTGGACAACTCCAGGACTAGTTACGAATTCTCTTAGTACTCGGGTTGTACGCAAGCGCGGTTCAGAATCAGTTCAGGATTGATTTACACCGCGAACGAATTTAGAACTAGTCCTTAACACTATCATAACCTAGTTTTTATGTATTCATCTTATTTTGATGAATTTGTTATTTTAATTCAGATTTGCCTGAACATTTTACTAGATCAGATCAACCAGATATGTTTATAGTATGAATAGGCATATTTTAATGAAATATTTCATTGTTATAAGTTTTAGTGGCTTTAATAAGCTACGAGACCATAATATTAAAACATCCAAATATTTTTTCTAAGAAAAAAATTTGTTCTATTATACTGGTTACTGGTACCTATTGCATAATTGTTATTAATTACATGGAGTATTTTTAAGATTAATTATTTATATGGGAAATAAGCCACAATTAAAATGAAAAAAATAATTTTATTAACGTTTCGACGCCCAAATCGGGTGCCGTTGTCAAAATACAAAATATTACTGTAGTATTTTTAATATTTTAATATTAATATTTTAATATTAACGTCCATATTAGGTAATGTTTATTAATATTATATTAGAGTATCCTCGTCTAATAAAGATTCCATAGATATACCCGATATACCTACGTTATTTTATTCATTTTTAAGTACATAGTACATTTTACATTAAACATTGGTTATTTTTGTATCACAAATAAAATAAATAATGAACTTTAAAGACACACAGTATTTAGTACATATACCTTCATATTAAAAAATGTTTTATTTGTTTATGATCATATTAAACTGTAAAAATTATACATCAAAGCATGTAAAAAAGATTTTATTGACAATCACAATCAATAAATTTCTAAACATTTGAGTTAAACCACAGTATTAAAAACAAATGAAAATGAAATAAACACAGAATGAAAAGCAAACACCGCTACAAATCAGGTGTTTAGTACAAAACAATATAGAAATGTTTGTAAGTATTTTGAAATTCCTACTGCGCATACTCGGACTCCGAGTTCGCTTCAGATATCAAGGATCGGTTGGACTGGTTCCGAACTCGCAGTTCGGTTACCGCGAACGACAAATCTGACAAAATCCCGGACTAGCAGTTCAGAACTCGATTACCGCGAACGCTCTTTTTTAAAGTGCGCATGCGAAGTAATCCTGGACTAGTACAGAGTCGTTATCGCGAACGATACTAAATAATTTTATTACAAGCGCCGCGCCAGTCGCAAATTTAATCCTCAGGTATGAGACGATTGCACGATCGGGTAAGTACTTTTCTGCTCTTCTAAATGAAAAATTGAATCTTTCAAAAACATCATAGTTGTTTAAATTTAATCATATGCATTATGGAGAAACTTATGTGAACAAGGCAAAAACTTTGTGCTTTTTTCAAAATTTTAATTTCGAAATTAGTTCAGAGAAATAAGGAAAAAATATCCTGTTGGTGACACAACCCCCTCCAGGCGGAAACCAATTTTTTGAGTAGTATGGACATCTATAATAATAACCTATACGTTTCCTGCAGCCGATTTTGATAATATACATAGTTATGAACAAAAAATTGTGGCCCAAAAAACTAAACTGAAAATCCTTGATGTTAGAGCATACAGAGGAGCAGAAACAGGAAGTGACCATTACTTGATAAAATCCAAAATAATACTACCTTCATGGGCCCAACAGAAACAGGGTGTCTCAGACTCAGGGAATGGAGAGAAAATTGAAGCGGTTCGATATAATCTAGAAAGTTTAGAACACCACAGTACAAAAATGCTATTCAGAAGCCGACTAGATAATATATTGGATGAAGGAACACTGACACAAAACATAGAAAACGTACACCAACACATTATTTCAAGTATACACCAAGCCGCCAAAGAGGCGCTAGGTATAAAAGAAAATAGAATACATAAAGGTAATAGCTGGTGGAACGAACATCTACAAACACAAAAAGAAAATAAACATAAACTATACCAAAAATGGTTAAACACTGGCCGGATAGAAGACAAGGAAAAATACAGAAACGCCCTCAAAAAATTTAAACAGGACGTATGGCAGATAAAAAAATGATTCATGGGAAAAGAAATGTAATGAGTTGGAAACATATATAGGTGGTAGGAGAAGTAGAAAGTCGTGGAGGTTTATCAAAACGTTGAGGTCAGATACAACAGAAAATGTAAGGCTTGACAACATAACAACAAATACATGGGAACAGCATTATAAATCTTTGCTGACTGAAGACCGCCCACAATACATACAAGAAGAATCAAATCCAGTAACCGTAGAAGGTGAAGAAATAACAATAACAATAGAAATGGTACAGAAAGCTATCTCACAATTAAAAAATGGTCGCGCACCTGGCCCTGACAATGTTCCCGCAGAACTAATAAAATCAGGTTCAAAGAAATTAATCCGAATGATCACAGAATTCCTTCACAGAATTATTAACGGAGAACAAGTTCCGAAAAGCTGGAAAGAGGGCTGGATCTCTTCAATACACAAAAAGGGAAGTAAAAGTGATGTCAACAGTTATAGGGGAATAACTGTAACAAGCACAATGAGCCGTTTATATGGCAGAATACTGAAAACCATTATTTGCGAAGAATATCAACCCTATGAATCCGAAGAACAGTGTGGTTTCAGGGCCGGTCGATTTACGATTGATAATATATTCTGCCTAACACAGGTTATGGAAAAAAGACTAGAACGTGGACAAGACACACATATACTTTTTGTCGACCTAACGAAAGCATATGACACAGTGCCCGTGAAAAAATTGTGGGAGGTTTGGGACAATACACACATATCTGCAACTGTCATCAAAGCCATACAATGCCTCTATAAAGATTCTATGTCAAGGGTAAAGAGAGGTAACCATCTGTCATCTAGCTTCCAAGTAACAAAAAGCCTTAAACAAGGATGCTGCTTATCTCCCATTCTTTTCAATATATATACCGACGGTGCTCTCAGACTTTGGAAGCAGAAATGCAGTGGTATGGGTATACCAATCGGAGACATAACATTATACACTTTGAACTACGCAGACGACCAGGTGGTAGTTGCCCAAGATAAGGAAGACTTAGAATATATGACAAGAAAATTAATGGAAGAATACAGGAAATGGGGTTTAGAGGTAAACATAAAGAAAACACAATATCTACACATCGGTAACCAAATACAACAAGAGGACCTAGATCTTGACGGAAGTGACTACATCAGGGGTTGTACAGAGTATATATATCTAGGGATTAAATTAACAAATAGTGGAAGAACGGAATCCAGTATAGATGATAGAGTGACGAAGGCTAGAAAGGTTACTAGAGCCCTAAACCCTGTCTTATGGCAACATAACATAAATTTAAATACAAAAATGAGGATTTACGACGCTATTCTGAAACCAATTTTAACGTATGGCTCCGAAGTGTGGCAAATGACCAAAAAATCCGAAAATAAGCTGCTTACTACTGAAATGGATTTTTTTAGAAGATCTGCCAGAATAGGGCTTTTCATCGATTGTCATTTGTTTCGAGCTTCTGTCAAATGTCGTAGAATCCGTATATAATATTAATATACACGGATTATACAACATATGACCGAAGCTCGAAACAAATGACTGTGAATGAAAAGCCCTATATCGAGATGGGACCATGTTCGAAATGAACAGATCAGAGAAAAAGTAGGTAAGCAGAAAACAATAGTGGACGAGGTACAACGAAACCAACTTACTTGGTATGGACACGTCCAACGAATGGGAGATGAAAGATTACCAAAAATTACAATGAGATGGATACCGCCAGAAAAACGGAAAAGAGGAAGGCCACCGACCTCCTGGAAACAAGGAATTACAAAAGCCATGTCAGAAAGAAATCTTCAAGAAAGAGACTGGCTAGATCGACAGGCTTGGCGATTGGGTACCGGAAGGCATAGAACGCTATAGAACCGGTTATATATATATATATATATATATATATATATATATATATATATATATATATATATATATATATATATATATATATATATATATATATATATATATATATGAACAAAAAATGATGATCAAAAAACGGTAAATTTTCTATTGCCAAAAAGTTAATAGGTCTGGATCCCGCGTATGAAAGAAAAGTTGATTAATAGCAAGCTGAAAATTTGTTAATAGTGTTAATAGCTTAAGGGTGTCTAGTCGGACAAACTTTGATATATGGGAACACTGAAACAGGGGAAGTTTTAATTGTGGAACAGGTTAAAAATTTGGAACGGTCAGACCACGAAAACGTCATATGTATTTTGTCCGACACAACTTCCAATTGATTTGTTACTCTTTCATTAAACTCTCATGCAAAAATCAGACTGCTATATCACCTGTCATAATTCCTGTTTTAATTAAATCGTCAAGCGGATTTAATTTTTTCGATTCGACAAGACGTACGTTTTGCTGTTTTCACGCTACGTTTTATTGTACGTTTTGTGTGATAGGACAAATCCTATACATTTTTCGATTCGACAAAACGTACGTTTTGCTGTTTACACGCCACATTTTATTGTACAGGATTTGTCCTATCACACAAAACGTACAATAAGACGTAGCGTGAAAACGGGCCTTAAAGCACCATACTCAAAGCGACCTACCAACAAGATTTTGAATTTCAAAAATTCTTAATTACCTATTGTATTATAGACATTTATCACAAAGACACAAATAATTTTATCGCTAAAATTATGATTTAATATGTTGTCACTGGGCAGTCTCCTGCAAGTCCCTTGTAATTTAATTAAACAGTTTACTTGTAATCATTATTACAGACTGTAAATAAATGGGATGTTAAAAAGAATGTATTTATCGACCGATGCGATGCTCGCATTATATGCTACAGCATATCAAAACAATGCAACTCTAAAACAGATTTTATTGTAAAAATTGGAATTAATAGCTCATCATATTTCATATTGTTCGTTCTATTGTTGTATAATAACTACGCTATCTATTGTTTTTTAAAATTCGTAAGCGACTTCCTAGAGCAGTTATGACAATAATTTATGATCATAAAATCCGGTGTTACATCTCATTGTGGAAAGACGCATCGCTAATTTCATTTTTAATGACCAGTAACGTATTACTAGACTTTACTATTGAATTATGGTTCCGTAATATCAATTTGAATCGAATAATGGAGAAAAAGAAAATTTCCAACACTGGAATGAGTCAGTAATTATCAGTAGTAATTGCACAAGAGCTCTGAAATTATTGAATTTTTCCCGAGTGACACTTTTGACAGTTTTAATTTCACGAGCCGAAGGCGAGTGAAATTATGTCAAAGTGTCACGAGAGCAAAAATTCTATATTAATTTCAGAGGTCGAGTGCAATTTGTTGCGATTATTTCATGAATAAAACTGTTCAAAACCAAAATTTTATTGTAATTTATTTATGTAAGTACCATTAAACACACAGTTTTTATAAATATTTGACGATTGAAAGTCATCACTTTTATAATTTTTAAAACATTAATTGTCATTAATGTCACTGAATGTATTTTTTCGTAGCAACGAAGGGCATCTGACGTAATATACTTAACGACGGGAGATTATCAAAAATTATCGATTTAATTCAGATTTCTGTAGCTTTCTATTGGTCAGAATCTCCTATGAATGAAATAATCATTCTACATAAAAAGGTCGTTTTTACATAACTCAAATATGAAAAACTGTCGTTCAATAATGCATCTCAATGTTTTGTTTGAGTAATTTAGTAAAATACTAACCATAAGACTAACGATTAAGGCTATAAGGATAAGATGGTCAAATTTGCACTCGGATATATTCTTAATTTGGATTGGGCACTCGAAAGTACATATATTTAAAAACTCCCTCAGCCAAATTCCCTAGGTAGCCACAGGGATCCCCTATTGCAAAAAATGTGTTTTTTTGAAAAAAAAACTCTTGAGCTATCCTTGACTTTAAAAATCTGAAAAAATTCATTAGCATACATTTTCATGCCCACAAACACTGATATTTTTAGGAAAAATATTTAAATTAAAAAAAAATTACGTTATGAAGGTAATTTTTGTCAAACTTCTAAAAAGGATAAAATGAAAAAAAAAACGGAAAAAATACACGAAAGCTTTATTTAGAAGTTTGCCAAAAATTACCTAATTACCTTAAATTTTTTTTTTGAAAAATTTAAATATTTTTCCTCAATTTTGATCCAATAAAAATCCATTAAAAAAATGAAAAAAAAAACGGAAAAAATACACGAAAGCTAATTATTTAGAAGTTTGCCAAAAATTACCTAATTACCTTAAATTTTTTTTTGAAAAATTTAAATATTTTTCCTCAATTTTGATCCAATAAATTTGTGGGCATGAAAATGTATGTTCATGAATTTTTTTAGATTTTTTAAAGCAAAGGATCGCTCAGGGATTTTTTTTTCAAAACCCATCTTTTGACATAGGGGACTTCTAGGGCCGCCTAGGGAGTTAAAAATTTGGGGTTTTTCAAATATGTACTTTGAGTGGTCTATCCCAAATAGGAATCCAGCCGAGTGCAGATTTTAACATTTATCCCGCTATGGCCTTTGATGGATAGTATTTCAAGAATAAACGCCAAAAATAAAACTCGAAGTCTCCCTGTCAAAGGAAATATAAGCATTCACAAGGGTGTAGTAGATCACGGACGTATTCTCTTGCAAATGCTAATAAACTTATATTCTGAATATCTTTCTGTGAACCGAACGAATGGGCAAATACGCATATCTTGGAACAATGATTAATTCCACAAATGATTACTTCCAGGAAATCAAAATCAGAATACGAAAGGTTAGGACAAATTTCAACAAAATGAGAAGACTGCTCTCCTCAAGAGATTTAAAGTTGAAGCTAAGCATTAGATTAGCGAGATCCTGTGTTTTCTCGACTTTAGATCTCGTCGGCTTTAGATTCTAAAGCCATGCTCATATCAGGGTCGTAACTACCATCGGATACCCCGCGATATTTCGCGAAATAAACATCAGATTGAAAAACTGAAAAATACATGTTCAATATTTTTCAAAAATCTATCGAATGACAATAAACACGACTCCCGCAGAGAAGATGTGGATACGTTACTTTAAAATATTAAATAGAAACCCCCATTTTTTATTGCAAATTTGGATTCCTTACGTAAAAATATGTAAATTTAATTCGAATTATGGATAAATGGCGCCATAAGCGAAAACAATGGTTTTTGAAAATGGAAAATTAAATTAAAAAATGGAAAATTCCTACTAAAATGGAAAACTTAACTTAAACTTTTTTTGGTGTTAGTACCTAATCTTCACAACCCAATAAGTTCTCATGACCCTTTAGTAATTGCAAATTCAGCATCCAATGCTCCCCTACAGCCCCTACTATTGGCTTTCTTTTCAAATATTGTCATTTTTTGTATTTCTTACAATTTTTAACATATTTGCAACTTACAAAACTAATTTCACATTTTCCTCTTCTGCAATTAGATCTACTTGAGTTATTTCCAAGACCATCTTTCTTCCGATATTTAAAAAGTGTAAAATTTTAATTTGAGTGTTACTAAAAGTTATAGATAAAACCGCAAGAATAGCTTCGTAGTGTATTATTATAAAAATAATAATAATATATTTAATTGTATGGTTCAAACCCAACTGATGAAATTCACTTCTAATTTGAAGTAATTGAGGACTTGTTAACAAGCAACAAATTAGTTAAGATATTATTTTATTTTAATCATGGTACATAATTGGTGGTTGCCGTGATTTGCATTAGATACCTCTTTAATATATTTAATGTAAAAATTTAAATATTGTTGTAGAAAGTACAATTCATCATTAACACGCTTAAAGAGATTAATGGAATATCGCCATTTTAAAAAAATCTGAGAACAATTATCGAACATACTCGTGCATTTTTTGTAGCATATTATACTTGTGTCAGTCAGTGTCAATAGATTCTTATGGGGCCCTTACACGATTACAGTTACAGTAATACTGCCAGTATCCTCTCCATTGTTAAAATACTGATGTAGACCAGTAAGGATCTGTTTTTAGGTGGATGTGAGAGGTGGCATTCAGATTTTTGCGGATAAAGTTGGGTGATAACTTCGTTAATAATAATTGATTTATGCTCCTTCTCAAATATGCCCGGAACATTAATAAAAAAATTCAAATATTTAAAAATTTCGAATAACATCGATTTTTTTTCTACTTTTTTTGTTTATAACTTTAAAACGATTCATTTTGGAACAAAGTCGTATAGGAATAAAACAAAGATACTTAAATTTTCTATCAGATGCGATTGGTTAAAAATGTCTTAATTTATCACCCTTGCTGCAAAATAGCAATAAATATAAAATAAGGGAACAAAACAAGCCTGTCCTTATTCAATGATTTTTCATCACTTAGGTTACACTTGGAATCTTCCTAATTCGCTTAGAAAAATTTTGTAATGTGCTAAAACCGTACACCAAATTTCATTAAAATTCACTTACTAGATTTTGAATAATAATTTTGCAATCTAAACTTTTTTTAAACAATTAAAATTTTTTAAAATCTTGCACAACAAAAACTAGAACATACAAAGATTTGTTAATTTTTTTACATATAAAGAAGCACTCCACCTATCTAATGCACTTTATAGAATTGAAATCGGATTATTTAAACAGCCTCAGCAATGTTTTAAAGTTATAAACAATTTTTTGGCTTATAAACAAATTAGTGCTGTGGCCAGGAGGGGGTGCTACGGGCTCCTTTATTTAGATGGACTTACCCAAGATTTTTATGTATTTTTTTTACCCGTAGAACACGATTTTTTTGGGTAACAGTTGATCCGGATGTCGATAAGATTGTTATAAACAAAGAACTTGAGCAATTACATAACATCGATTTTTCGCAAAACAAAACATTTTTTTTGTATTTATTGGGTAATTCTAAGCAAAAAATGTTCTTACAAGTTTTTTCGTAGGATGCATAGTTTTCTAGATAAACGCAGTGTGGAACTTTCAAAAAATCGAAAAATTGCAATTTTTGAACGCGAATAACTTTTGATTAAAAAATAAAATAGCAATTCTGCTGACAGTATTTGAAAGTTTTAATTATTTGCATTCCTAAAAATTATTTTTTTTATTATTAAACAAAGCTATTTGTTTATGAGCCGAAAAATTGTTTATAAGTTTAAAACATTGCTGAGGCCCCTTAAATAATCCGATTTTAATTCTGTAAAGTGTATTAGATAGGTAGAGCACCTCTTTATATGTAAAAAAATTAGCCAACTTCCAAATGGTCTACTTTTTGTTCAGAAAGATTTTAAAAAAAATTGAACTTTTTTAAAAACATTTAGATTTCAAATTTATTATGCAAAATCTATTAGGTCAATTTTAATGAAATTTGGTACACGGTTTAAGCATGTTACAAAGAATTTCCTAAGCGAATTACTAAGGTTCTAAGTGCCATCAAAGTGGTTAAAATCATTGAATAACAACAGGCGTATTTTGCCCCCTTATTTTGTATTTATTGCTATATTGCACAAAAGGTAATACGTTAGACATTTTTGACCAGTCGTATATCATACAAAATTCAATTATCTTTATTTTATTTCTGTACGACTTTGTTCCAAAACGAATCGTTTTAAAGTTATAAGCAAAGAAAGCAGAAAAAAATCGTTTTTCGAAATTTTTAAATATTTTAATTTTTTTATTAATGTTCCGGGCATATTTGAAAAGGAGCATAAGTCAATTATTATTATCGAACGTGTCACCTAACTTTATCTGCAAAAATCCGAATGCCACCTCTCACATCCAAAAATAGACGTTTTTTCACAGATCCTTACTTGTTCTAATGGCGAATATCAGAACATCTAGATATTTCGTCAATATCGCGTCAATAGTTATTACTGTTTCATTACACGGTCAATAATACTGTTATTACTTGCAAATACTGTCAATAATACTGATCGTGTACGGGCCGCTTTAAATCAGACACGTACATAATGCTACTACTTCTAATCGTTGATTGAAAACACGCAATTCGGTATTATTCAATCAACGCCCTTTGGCTCCTTAGATGCGGCTATGGTACAAATATCCACGGAAAGCGCAATAATATTTTAAATTTAAACTTTAAAGGGATTTAAACTTTTTTTCGAGTTTCGATCCTAAAAGGATTCGAAAATCGAATACTTTTTTACTGGAAGGTCTCCGAGGAGTATGTTGTTAAGTGTATAGAGCTCAAAGTACATCCCAATGGGGAGGGGGTTATAACCCTCCACCCCCCCGGTTACGCCTATGTGTAGAACATGTGGTTTTTTTATTTTTGGAATATCGCTGTGAGCATTTTTCACTCGACTAGACCCTTTAGTTTTATTTAGTGTGATAAAAGTTTGCTGAACAAGCAGATTTGGCTCCCATTTTTTTAAATTTTTGTAATGTTCATATTTGGCTCTTTGGCTAAAAAGTTTGCCGACCACTGCTCTAATACAATACTGACGTATATTAATTTTAATACACTGAGTGGCAAAAATATTTACGTATCGACTTATGTATGTAGTTACCACATTCCAAATTAACTCATTTTTTATCTCTTCTTCTATTTCGTATTTATGACCAATTCTGCTTGTTCATTGGCGGATTGATACCTCTATGGAAGGTTGTCACTCCATCTTTTGCGCGGTAGGCCGATACTTCTTCTACCGATTGGTGATTTATCTCTTGCTATTTTGACCACACGTGTCTCTCCCACCCTGCTTATGTGGTTATTCCATTCTTTTTTTCTATTTAGTGTCCATTCGTTTTTATACACTGTACGTTACATTTTCTTCTAATGTCTTCACACCTCTTTCGATCTCTCAGCGTATTTCCTGTAATTCTTCTCAGTACTCTCATTTCTGCGGGTCTTGTTTCTGATGCATATGTCATTATTGGTTTTACACTGGCTTTATGGTATGTACTGATTATGACCACGTTAAATGATCTTGCTATACTTTATTTCACGTTAAGAATAGAACGTTACGATTTTGTAGATCAGTGTTGACAAACCTCTCGCGCACGGGTGGCCACTCGACTGCCGATATACGATTATGTTTAATCAGTACGGCGTGGCATCGGCGCGTTTCTATCGTTCGTAAAAAATGCATGGAGCTATCTTCGCTAACGTGAAATAAAGTATAGTAGGTTCATTAACTTATTACACTAATGATTGATCTCATTGTGGTAAATTTTATAGATTCTTATATATTATTTATATCCGTAAGTCATATGCTCAAG
The DNA here is from genome assembly GCF_917563875.1 of Diabrotica virgifera virgifera. NCBI lineage: Eukaryota > Metazoa > Arthropoda > Insecta > Coleoptera > Chrysomelidae > Diabrotica > Diabrotica virgifera. Next base: position 231,927,416 of record NC_065445.1, on the reverse strand, counting down.
TATTGTTTTTGTTCCAGGTAGAAGAGACTACGAGTTACCTCAGGACTCAAGAAAATGGACTACCATAATTGAAACAGTTAAAATTGACAAAATTTTTGCACAAGAAAGGAAATGTTATAGAGTTGGTCTACATACAACAAAAATATAAACGTATTATAGTTTATTTGATAATAATAAATGAGCTTTTCAATAATACGAGTACGCAGCAATAATTTCTATTTTACTTGTTATACTAGTAATATTATGAAGCTTTAACTTGAACAACGCATTTAATAATTATTAGTGCTGTCGCCATATATCAGCCCCCTTTATTTAGATGGACTTACCCAAGCTTTTTATGTATTTTGATCCTTAGAACACGAATTTTTTGGGTAAGAGTTGGTCCGGATGTCGATAAGATTGTTATAAACAAAAAACTTGCAAAATTCCAAAAAAGCGATTATTTGCAAAACAAACTATTTTTTTTGGGTTATTCCAAGCAAAAAATGCCCTTACCAGTTTTTTCGTAAGATGTATAGTTTTCGAGATAAACGCAGTTGAACTTTCAAAAAATGGCAATTTTGAACCCAAATAACTTTTGATTAAAAAATAAAATAGCAATTCTGCTTGCAGCATTTGAAAGTTCAAGTCAAATTAACCGCTTTTGATTATTTGCATTGCTAAAAATTAATTATTTTATTGTTAAACAAAGCTATCAGGGCGTCATTTGATAGAGGGGGGGGGGGGCAAATGCCCCCCCTGACCCTGAAAATGACTGAAATTTACAAAAAATAGATCAATTTTGTATTATGTTTGCATATATAATGCCAGATACCTATATGTAGGTACAAGTGCCAGCTGCTGCAAACAGGCAATTTCTACGTAGCACGCATTAAAACGCATGCATTGGGTACTCGTCACAACACTCAAACACTATCTGTTCATAGATTTGTTTAACAATAAAAAAATTAATTTTTAGCAATGCGTATAATTAAAACCGGTATAATTTGACTTGAAGTTTCAAATGCTGTAAGCAGAATTGCTATTTTATTTTTTAATAAAAAGTTATTTGGGTTCAAAAATTGAAATTTTTTTATTTTTGAAAGTTCAACCGCTTTTATCTCGAAAACTATGCATCCTACGAAAAAACTTAGGGACATTTTTTGCTTAGAATGGCCCAAAAAATACAAAAAAATGTTTTGTTTTGCAAAAAATAGCTTTTTGTAATTTTGCAAATTTATTGTTTATAACAATCTTATCGACATCCGGACGAACTGTTACCCAAAAAAATTCTACGGGTCAAATAATATAAAAAACGTGGGTAAGTCCATCTAAATAAAGGAGCTTGTATCTCCCCTGGCGACAGTACTAAATGCAAATGAAACCAGATACCACTGTTTAAGTAATTATTGTTAATGATAATGGTTGAGTTAGAAACACTTATTTAGTGTTGCACATTATATATTCACCGAAACCAGAGGACATAAATACGTCCCATTTTTAGTAAATAAGTAATTATTACTTCGTTATTTTGTTAACAACTACGAGTATTCTTTACCTGATACGTGCACAACACTTCCTTCTCGATTATCGGAGATGAATTTCTCGGCATCATGTTGCCAATAAAAGTCGCGTCGCATATTATCTCGAAAAAACCTTTGCGATCTCTTGCGTCTTTCTCGTAACTTTATAAGCGTGTCGGTTTTTTTATTTTGTGAGACAGTATCGTATGTCTATGTGGTGATGGTTTCCAAACACCTATAAAACAAATTTGTATTCCAGTAAAAGATTCTTTACGTGGTAAAAATGTAACCTATAATAATGTCATAAGCAATATCGTAAATCGAAGTTTTACATGGTTTTACGTAATAAGATATACAAAACAATATGAAATTGGATTTTATAAAGAGGAATATTATAAGGGCACAAACACAATGGAAACAGGTTTCCGTTTACGGGCAATTCGCGCCGATCTGCGCGGTTATCTCGCGCGTGAATAGTAATGCGCAAAATCCTTCAACTTTGTCAGTTGAATCTACAACGTCTAGCAAAATGTCGTCTTCTGATTCTTTTGATTCCGTTTTGACTAAACTTCTTCTTTCTTCTTCCTACTTCATACATAGGCGTAACCAGGATGATCCTAAGGGGGGGGGTTACAACTACTGGAAGGTCTCTGAGGGCTATGGTGTTAAGCGTATAGAGCTCAAAGTACATCCCAATGGGGGGGGGTTATAACCCCCAAAACCCCCCCTGGTTACGCCTATGACTTCATAAATAGGCTGAATGCCTGTTTTACTTTGGTTTTTAGCCTCAATTGACATTGTCTGACCATCTTTTCCTCGGTCGTCCCCGGGGCCGTCTCAACCCGGGGGTGCAAGGGGTGCGAGGCACCCGGGCGCCAAGTCCAAAGGGCGCAAGCCGAACACTTGCCAGGCTCAAACTTGCGCTTCTTGTCGTTAAAAAAACTACAAATACCAAACATATACGAGTACAAGTGCATTTTCGGTATTTTTTACAAAGGCTATTAATGCTTACTACACCTACGATATGCAAAAGACATATGAAACCCATTTAGATTATTCCGACAATAATTTCGAGAAGGCGACGCTTACACTATTTTGAATGTCGAGTGACGATAACTTTTTTTGTTTTTCTGTAGGATAAAAATTGGTTGAGATATAGCTGTTCAAAATTTGCATACACTCGTGATTAGAGACTCGTTTAAGTCCTTTCAACTACAGTCCTTTCAAGAATAAACACTTAGAACCGGCGAAATTTACAGATCGTTTAAACAATATATAAGTAAATAAAGTAACTTCTGAAGCGGTAATGATTAATTTCATTTAGGATGCTAATTAGGGGGTGATTTTTAGCAGGACAAAATTTACCATTAAGGGGAACCAGTAAAAGTTTGTATGAATCGGATAACGGTAACTTTTTAAAATTAATCGAATGAATTTCCAATTTTGATAATGCGCTATCAGAACACATTGCACGAATTCAAAGTGTTCAGCATCATATGCCTCATTTTCGTGGACATAATTAAAATGAATTGATAAGTGTAATTGGTGAAAAAATTAAATGCACAATTGTTGATCTTTTAAAACAACTTACTATTGTTGTTAGGTTTGTTTATCTCAATTCGTCAACAAAGCTTGCCGAAGTTAGAAAGCATTTTCTAGGTTTCTTTACCGGTTACCGATACTACCGGACAAGGGTTAGCATACTATTATTTGTTAGAATTTTTGAAATTAATGAACATTGATTTAGATAATTTACGAGGCCAAGGGTATGATAATGGAGCAAATATGAGAGGAAAAATATTGGCCTTCAAAAAAATTTAAACATGAATCCTCGTGCATTTTGTGTTCCTTGTGCGGTTTACAGCCTGAATTTAGGGCTAAATGATAAGTGCTCATTGGAAATAACAAAATTTTTTTCGATTGTTCAAGAAATTTATGTTTTTTTTGCGCCTCAATATTACGGTGGAATGTCATAATCATAATGAATGAGATACCCACTATTCTATTACATTAAAACCGCTTTCAAATACGCGATGGAAGAGTAGAATTGAGATTAAAAATACTTCGTGTTAATATGGGGAATATTTATAGTGCATTATATTTAATTTTTGACAACAACAAATACGACAATGGCTCATTTATAACAAAATAAAGAACTTTAAATTTATCTGTTCTGTCGTGACATGGTACAATATTTTAGCAAAGTTTAATACTGTCAGCAAAACCTTGCAAACGAGCGATATTATTATTTCGGAAGTTGTTAAGGTGCTGGATCAAGTTAGTAAAGATTTATCCAACAACCGTACTGACATTTTATGTACTGTTCGTCCACGTCCCCGAAAAAAATATTTCATTTACGAGGCTGCAAACGAGCCTCTTTTAGACCCAAAAACAAATTTTAAAATTAACTTATCTTATTATTTATTAAACATTGCCGTTGGAAAATTAAGTAAAAGATTTAAAATGTTGAGGGAACATTATATTTTTTAGGATATTTGTTCTTTCTTGGAAAATATATTGAGTTGGAGAAACTCCTAAGAAAACTTAAAAAACACGCAGTGTTTAAATTTACAAAAAAAAATAGCGCATGGAAATAGATCTGATATAGATGGTGAAGATCTATTCCATGAGTTAGCACAACTCCACTCGATATTTTGAGTTATATTGTCTCACTTCCAGTAACAGTAGCCGAAGGAGCGAAAGTCTTTTTCTAAACTTAAATTGATCAAAAATTATCTGCGCTCAATAATGGGTCAAGACAAATTAACAAACCTGACTTTAATAAGTATAGAAAAGCAAGTAAAAATAGATATCACCGTAGTAATAAAAACCTTTGCCAACTTAAAAATCTAGAAAAGTAGACTTTGATATAAGTATAGTGTTATAAGATTGATCTTTTTTGAATACTGAAACCATGTTTTTTAAAATATTATAAGTAAAGAATGCAAACATAATTAAGTTTTAATTTTAGCGTACCTATAACCTATATAATCTTCTGACAAAAGGGGGCGCAAAGATGAGTCTTGCACCCCGGCGCCGTGTATGCTTAAGACGGCGCTTCGTCCCAATGATCTTCCATTTGGCGATTTGTCTCTTACTATTCGTACTATTCTATTTTCTGTCATTCTTTATACGTGTTGATTCCATTCTATTTTTCTTCTTTTGGTCCACATGTTTATTTCTTCTATACCACATCTCGCTCGTATTTCCTCACTTCTTACTCTGTCTCTTAGAGTTTGGTTTGTCATTTTTCGTAACACTTTCATTTCTGCTGCTTCTAGCAGTCTTTGTGTTTTCGCCGTATCTGCTCTTGTTCCCGCTGTGTATGTCATTATCGGTCTTATTGTTGATTTATATATCCTGGTTTTCGTTTCCATTGTGAGCTATTTGTTTCTCCAGATTGTGTTGTTGAGACATGCTACTGCTCTGTTCGCCATGTTCACTTGTTTTTGTACTTCTTCTTCCACTTTTCAGTAGCTTGACAGTTTTATTCCTTAGTATTCCGTTTCCATCACTTGTTCTAGTATTTTTTTATTTACGACCCGTTTACATCGTCTCGGTTCCGCTGATATTACTATCGATTTAGTTTTCTCTGTTGAGATCACCATGTTGTCAATGAGAGCCGTGTCTTCGAATTCTTTAATTAATCTTTGTAGGTCATCTTCATTTTCGGCTGTTATTATGGCGTCGTCGGCGTAGCAGATTATCTTTTTCCTTTTCTCCCATTCTATATCCTCTTCTTTTTTTAACTTTCTTTTTTGATTTCATCCATTATCAGATTAAATATTAATGGGCTCAGCGAATCTCCTTGTCTAATGCCAGTTTCATACTTAATAGGTTGTGATAGTTTTCCCTTACATCTTATCATAACTATGTTATCTTTAATATTCTCAATGGTTTTTATTAAATCCAGTGATATTCCCTTTTTATATAATAAATGTATCGCGTCCCGAATTCTAACTCTAGCAAACGCTTTCTTCAAATCTATCAGACACATATATGTTGGTTTGTTGTATTCCAGGGACTTTTCCAATATTTGTCTTATTCCAAAAATTGCATCCGTGCATGATCTTCCTGTCCGAAATCCTTGCTGTTTCTCTTGCAGAGTTATGCGTTCGTTTATTTTTGTCGCTATAATTCTTGTTGTCAATTTGAGTGTTGTATTTAAAAGATTTATTGCTCGATAATTATTATTGACTAAACTGAAAATAAATAAAGTTGGTATGTATTAGTGATGTAACGAATATTCGTATTCGCATTCGCGAATTTTCGCATGTTTTTGCATATTCGCATTAGGTAACTTAACCTCAAACATGCAGCTACTCTCAAATGGAAATATGAAGGACACAACAGCAGACAAAGAGACGGAAGATGGAATGAAGCGATAACTCACTGAAGACCTTAGGACTACAAAAGAGGAAGGGGCAGACCACAGACGAGATGGTCGGATGACCAAAAAGATAGGTACACACAGACCAGATCGACAGTATTAGCACTGAACGGAGAAGAGTGGAAAAATAAGGGGGAGGCCTAAGTTCAACTTTGGACAAATGAAGGGCAATAGATAGATAGAACTTAACCTTGTATAATCACATTATCAGCCTTCACTTTTTTTTTAATATTTGGTAATATGTAATACAGCTTAAGATTCAGATTGATTTAATTGACTAAATATCAATTAACTTTTCATTACAAATTTAGGAAACATTACAAAAATAGAAACAAATTTAATAAAAACTGAATATTCGCATTCGCATCCGCATTCGCGAATGTCGGTAGCAGATATTCGCATTCGCATTCGTATTCGCGAATGTTCAAAAAATGACATTTGTTACATCACTAGTATGTATACATTTTCTTAAATGCGAAAGGATAATTTATGGAGAATATTATCATATATTTCAAAATTTAAAAAATATAATGAAAGAAGGTGACAAATAATTTCCCCTCTTGTCCCAAATAGGGGGTCTTTAAAAAATGGCAGCAATAAGTGCCTTCTTATTCATTGTATAATAACTAACCCCGCGAGACAAAAAGCCGAAATAAACTAAATTCTCAGTCGAGTAAAAGCGAGAACGCTGGTTAAAGCGAATTGATGTAAAAAGTATGATAAAAAATATACAATAATAACTAAAAAACACATACACGAGGCATGTGAGGGCGCTATAGACCTGAGAATGCATGCCTCACACCCTAGGTTAAACACTATTACTTCACACCACTTAATCAATTTCTTTATGAGTTTTAGGTCATCCAAAAGAGGACAAAAAATGTTTTTCTCCCAGCAAGGTACCCCAGATGAAGCGACCGCGATGTCTGAGCATCCCACACACAACCTTAGTAGGTATAGAGAGCGCAGTGACCAAGGTTAAAAACCAAGGTTACTGGCTCGCATTATTGGATATAAAACCACAAGGAAAAAGGTTTCCAGGAAGACCACCAAAGACATGGTAAGAAAGCTTGTCTTCGAAATCACAAATAAGACTAAATATTTCCCAGGTCAGGGACTTAAAGTATGAAAAATACGACGAAGAAGCATAATGAGACAGGTAGTCCTGTCGCCAGGGGGGTACAACGGCCTCCTTTATTCAGATGGACTTACCCAAGTAACAGTTGATCCCCTAGTAACAATTTTTGGGTAACAGTTGATCCGGATGTCGATAAGATTGTTATAAACAAAGAACTTGAGGAATTACATAACAGCGATTTCCCGCAAAACAAAACATTTTTTTTTTGTATTTTTTGGGTCATTATAAGCAAAAAATGTTCTTACAAGTTTTTTCGTAGGATGCATAGTTTTCTCGATAAACGCGGTGGAACTTTAAAAAAAACAAAAAATTCCAATTTTTGAACCCGAATAACTTTTGATTAAAAAATAAAATAGCAATTCTGCTTATACCGCATTTGAAAGTTCAAGTAAAATTATATCGGTTTTGATTATTTGCATTGCTAAAAATTTATTTTTTTATTGTTGAACAAAGCTATAAACACATAGTGATTGAGTGATGTTTTTAATGATCTCCCATTTAAAATCGAACGAGTATGTAGAGTAGGTAAGTAACAAGTGCAAGCGAAGCTATTTCTACGTAGAATGCATTAATACGCATGTATTGGGCACGGGAAACACTATGTGTTTATAGCTTTGTTTAACAATAAAAAAATAAATTTTTAGCAATGCAAATAATCAAAACCGATAAAATTTGACTTGAACTTTTAAATGCGGTGAGCAGAATTGCTATTTTATTTTTTAATCAAAAGTTATTAACGTTCAAAAATTGCAATTTTTCGATTTTTTGAAAGTTCAACCGCGTTTATTTCGAAAACTATGCATCCTACGAAAAAACTTGTAGGAACATTTTTTGCTTAGAATGATCCAAAAAATACAAAAAAATGTTTTGATTTGCGAGAAATCGCTGTTATGTAATTTCTCAAGTTCTTTGTTTATAACCATCTAATCGACATCTGGATGACCTGTTACCCAAAAAATTCACGTTCTACGGGTCAAAATACATAAAAAAAACTTGGGTAAGTCCATCTGAATAAAGGAGGCCGTTCTACCCACCCTGGCGACAGGACTAAGGCTTTGATTAATTGTGTGATGATCATTAACTACTGAAAAAGTTGACATTTTAAATTGTAGATACGAAAAAATTGTGATTATATGGAATAGATCAGATAAAATTACCCAATAGTAGAGGATCTGTATAAGGTCGACATGTCCTTTTTATAAATTAAAAAATCAATTTGGCCAGGGCAGATATTATTTTTAATTTTTTGGATCATTCGAAACGAAAAAGGTCTCTTGTAATTTTTCTCTGACGTTGGTCATTTTCGAGTTATAAACAGTTAAAAACTAAAAAAAAAAGAAACGAAAAAATGACGATTTTCAAGACTCAAAAACATAAGTAAAAAATATTATTTTTGCAGCCATCAAGTACCTAAATTCAAGTTCAAACCTTCTATCAGGTCCCGATAAGAATCTTTGTCATGTTTTATTCTAAAATATATTTTTTTAATTGTTAATCAGGAAAGTTCCTTATGGTAGGGGAGCAAACTATGCTAAATGTGCAGTCACTCGAGCGCTTTGGGGACCTATTGGGTTGTGATTATTAGGTCCTAAAACCAAAAAAAGTTAAGTAAAATTTTCCATTTTAGCGGGCGCTTGCCATTTTTTAATTTAATTTTCCATTTCCATTAATCGTTTTTTCCGAATATAGCGCCATCTATCCATAATTCGAAAAAATGTTTCGAATAAAAGTTGCTTATTTTTATGCAGAGAATTCAAATCTGTAATAAAAAATGAGGGCTCCCATTTAAGATTTTAAAGTAACCCCCCACCCCACCCCCGTGGGGGGTCGAGTTTGGTACCATTCGATATATTTTTCAAAAATATTAAATAAGTGTATTTTGCAGTTTTTCGATCTGATGTTTATTTTGCTAAATATCGCGGGATTTGTATTTAAAATTTAAAATTTACCCCCCACCCCTCTCTGCAAGGGGTCGTGTTTGGTATCTATCTATAGATTTTTGAAAAATATTGAACGTGTAGTTTTTAGTTTTTCGATCTGACGTTCATTTCGCGAAATATTCGCCTTTTTCTTGTGAAACTTTGTGACTCACCAATTCCCTTACGCCCTGCTCAAATCGTCAGATTTTTTAAATATACACTCTTTTGCATGTACTTAACTTAACTTATCTTAATCTGACAATTTCGAGTATTTTTAAGGATAGATTTTTTTTCCGGCCCCCCTAAACGAACTCCCCTGTGTTAAGAGCCAATATATGGCAGAGGTACATCTGCAGGGTACCACGTTTCTCCCCATATGATAATCTGACGCGCTCGAGTAACTGCAAAAATCCCCGCTTGGGCTCCCCTACCATTACAGGAAGACGGGCGATTGAACTGCATAACACAAAAACAATATTTAAAATGAAACAAGTCTAAAATACTTATCAAGAACTGATAGAATAAGGTTTGATCTTGAATTTAGATATTTTGTAATTTCAAAAATTATAATTTTTACTTATGTTTTTGAGCCTTGAAAATTGTCTAATTTTCGTTCTTTTCTCAGATTTAAATTGTTTATAATTTGAAAACGATGAACTTAAGAAAAAAATTACAAAAGACCATGAAAAAGAATCTAAAATAATATCTTCCTGGGCTGAAAATTTTTTGTAATCTATAAAAAAAATCATTTTTTAATTATAGTCAGGACAAAATTATATGGGGCACCCCCTTGTTTTTTATATTTTTTAACATGCTAAAGTACATATCAAATAATTTTTATTTATTAAACAAATCGGTGCAGGTGGACCTTATATCGTATCTTAGACTAAAACGAAATACATATCCGATTTTGTTTCCAACGTAACAGAAAGTGGTAAAATATTTTTTCTACGACCGTGTAATGATATGCTCATTATTCACTCTTTTTGAATAGATAATAACACCCATTTCTTTACCCGTGAGTAATAGTTCATTACACACGGGCTGAAGTTACTCACGGGTCATTACTCACGGATTGAAGTTAGATACAAGTGGTGCATGGCACTTATTTTTAGCAAATAAAATTACTTAAACTTTATTTATTAAAATAATCATTGTAATATACAGCGTGTCCAGACACTCTACCGACAAACGAAGACAGAAGATTCCTCAGACAATTTTAAGACAATTTAACCTAATTCACTTAGTCCGAAAATGCTTCCTAAGGGAGTTAGAGCTCTTTGAAGATGGCGGGTTGTAATTAGTTTTTCTTAAATACCTCCAGAACGCTTCTATTTAGAAAAACGAAAATTAGTACGCGTATTTATCTTCCAGAGATAAATCGATTCCATTCATTGTGAATTTCTAGTACCGGTCATAGGCGTCCGTTTTGGGTAGGGCAACGATAATATTGTCGCATAACTTTTTTGTCTTTAATTTTTAAGCATTTTTGACTATGGATTAATAAAGTGTGAGGTAGTATAGTACTAAAAAGTACTCTTGCTTCAAGTCGATAGGATACACCGTTTTCTAAAAAAATCAATTTGAATATTTTCGTTATTTGAATTTAAAAAAAATTTCAAGAAAAAACTGTTTAAAAAAACGAAAACTGGCACGTTTATTTATATTCCAGAGATGAATCGATTTCATTAATTGCGAATTTCTTGTACCGGTCATATGCGTCCGTTTTGGGTAGGTGAAAGGTTATTTTATCGCATAACTTTTTTGTCTTTAATTTTTATGCATTTTTGACACTATATTATTAAATTATGAGTTATTCTAATACTGAAAGTTACTCTTGCTTTAAGTTGGTAAAATACATAGTTTTTTTGAAGATTTTTTTCAATTTTGTTTCAAATTTCCAAAACGAAAAATTTTCAAATCGATTTTTCTAGAAAACGGTGTATCCTACCGACTTAAAACAAGAGTACATTTTAGTAGTAAAATAACTTATAATTTAATAATCCAGAGTCAAAAATGCTTAAAAGTTAAAGACAAAACAGTTGTGCGATAAAATAACCGTTGTCCTACCCAAAACGGACGCCTATGACCGGTAGTAGAAATTCGCAATAGATGGAGTCGATTTACCTCTGGAAGATAAGTATGCTTGTTAATTTTCGTTTTTCTAACTAGAAGCGTTCTGGAGGTATTTAAGAAAAACTAATTACAAGACGCCATCTTCAAAGAGCTCTAGCTTCCTTAGAAAGCATTTTTGGACTAGGTGAATTGGGTTAAATTGTCTTAAAATTATCTGAGGAATCTCCTGTATTCGTTTGTCGGTAGAGTTTCTGGACACCCTGTATATCAACAATTAACTTCGAAAAATGTTTAAAGGATTTGTAACTGTAACAATGGATCAGTATATTTTTAACGTTTAAATTTCAACATTTGACATTTTAAGATTGACGTTATTAAAAGGTAAACATAAACAATACTAGGGTTTACGACTATGAGATTTAATATTATATCAATGAATTCTGTTTCACTTACTGTTGATTGTACTAACAGTGTTGCCATAATTATACAAAATATGTTTTCTTATGAAAAATAAAATCTTTCGATTTTAAATAATGTTAGTAGTTAATAATTATATTTTTCTACTAATCCAAATAAAAATGTCGTAGAAAAAGTATAGTATTCTACTCGCATTTAATGACTATTACTCTGATGAATTACGACACTCGCCTACGGCTCGTGTTACAAACTTCATCATCGTGAGTAATAGCCATCATTACATGCTCGTTGAATAATATACTATAATTTAAAAAAAAAATTGAAAATCGTGTTCTATGTAAAAATTGAAACAAAATTATATTTTATTTCTGTGGTTGATTCACAACAAAATATTTGGATAAAAATAGTTTCAAAAAATAAGTTTGATGATTTTTATTATAGAAGCCGGTTCTGAATAATTTGCTGCGTGAAATATAATACCTATTAACCTTGAGCCTATTTTGTTTAATGCAAATGCGATTATTGTTAAAAATGTGCGAAAAAATAGTTAGCTATGGGACTATTAGTATATTTATTTTTCTCGGTCTATAAAGAAGGTGTACGAAGCCCACGTTTTTTTCCGTTGACATTGGTATAAAAAATGGTCGAAGTTCAGTTACTAAATATTATTGCAAAATCGAATCATTCGATTGATTTTGTTAATTTGTTGATTACAATTACAATTAATGATTTGATTTCAGCCCATTTGACCCTGGTACAACATACAAATGTAATAAGTCATTGTTTTACCTTTGTAGACTATAACTAGACATAGATAGTAGAGTCGTAGGTAGCATAAAAGGCCAACAGTACATTATGAATCATAAGATATTTAAAATGCCTTTGAAACGTCAACAATTAATTTGTTTTAATTAGAACAAGACAGACGTTTAATTGCCTTACTATTTCCTCTCTTTTAAGATTTTATTTCATTTCATTTAATGCAGAATTTTTGGGCAAAAAACGGCCCACTGTCTCTTGAATTGTTCATTGGTCTTCATTCATTGCTGTGGTCATTTACTTTGCTTCATCTTGTTTGTTACACTCACCACCATAGGCGTAATTCCGGGAGTGGCAAGGGGTGGCAGCTGCCACCCCTAAGTTTTGTACCCTCCTATTTTGCCACCCCAAAGATTTACCCATAAAACTAAATTTTATAAATAAATTATGTATAAAAATCAAAGTTTCAGGCTTTTTGCTGTGGTGGTAGAGTACTGAAAAATGTGGGTTTCGTTCAGCGGAGCTCCCAAGTTGAGGAAAAATCCCAGCTAAACTTGGCGGAGGCTCTAAAGCTCCATTTGAAACGGTTAAAGAGCACCTAAAAGCTACCGTTTTTTTCCCACTCCTTCACACTCTGGAACAGGAAATTAAAATAGGCTGCAGGAAAACAATTTGGATGTACTTAACCATCTGAGCCAATTGTTGGGAAAACATGAAGTAGTGGAGGAAAGCAGCAAGTTTGTTTCAAAATACTATTTGGATGAGGAGTTACTTTTCTGCGAAATGAAAATTTTTCATAACATGAAAGAAATGAGAAACAAAACAGTTGAAGAAAAATCGTCAGTTTTTGTGGAAAAGGCTCTAAAAAATGTCTTGCCCATGTCGTTTGAAATATTCAGGCTATTTTTCACGATACCACTAAACTCAGCTGGTTGTCAAAGGACCTTTTCATGCCTGAGAAGATTAAAAACCTACACCAGAAACGCTAGCGGCCAGGAAAGAATGTCTGCATTGGGGCTTTTAGCCATTGAAAGGAAAATCTCAGTCGAATTGAAAGTGTCATTGATATACTTATTTAATATCCGGAAAAGGAGACTTCATTTAAGTTAGATTTTAATCCATCACCTCTAAAACACACATTGTTTCTCTTCTCTTACTAAAATACTATTGTAAATAAAAGCATATTAAAGATTTGAATTATTTTATTGAATTTATAAGATTTAGACCTGTATCCAGTAGAATCCTAGGTTGATACACAAGGTTGGGGCAGATATCGTAAAAAATCGAAGATCAGGATGTGTACAGCCAGTGTGTATAGGTATAAAAAAAATAGTGTATAAATTGCGTTAAACCCTTCTATTTTGCATCAAAACTTATAAAATTTTCCCCTCAAACCGCCGGGTAGGTTTGCCACCCCAATGGAATTCGTGAAATGACGCATATGCTCACTACTCCATAATATTTGAGGTTTTCATCTTTTTAATTCTAAGGACTCTTCATCTTTTTAATTACAGTATCTCTTATGTCTTTTGACTCATTGCTAGTTTTAGTTTTTTTTACATATATCCATGTACTAAAATAGCATCTTGATATATTTAAATATAATTATTTGATGAACATTGAAGATGGAAACGTGGAGGATTTATAAGAGTGGTTAAAAAAAGACAAAACTAGGAGAAGAGAAAAAGAAAAAAGGGAACACCCAGAATGACGGTCAGAAGATTTAGCATCTCTGATAGAAGACAAAGAGAAAGCCTGTTAAACGTAATTAGTTTCACAAAATGGAGACCACAGAAAAATGCATTCCCGTTTAAATAGAGGTAAACGAAAAGTGTCGGACGGAAAGAAAAATAATTACATATAGGAAAACAAATGTGAAAACTGTGAAACTCTGAAGAGTTTAAGAAAAAATTAAAAATACATCCGTAATGAATCATTAATAAAAATGAAAGAATGGAAAGAGGATAGCTAACTGAGGATAGACTAGAATTAATGGTAAGAAACTAATTTTAATGTCATATTGATTAATGGAAATACTGAGACAATAGAAATGATTACTAAATAAGAAAAAATAAAAAGATCTAAAAGGTATAAAAAAATAGGAAAGCACCAGGACCTGGATATCTTATGAATGAAAAGAGCCATCATCATTCTCTTTGCCTTCTCCCTCTGCGGGGTCGGCTTCCCTAATTGCATTTCTCCACACAATTGTATCCTGGGTCATATCAATATTAATCCCCTTTACCAACATGTCCTGCCTAATCGTCTCCCCCCACGTCTTCTTTGGTCTTCCTCTCCTACTCCTTCCAGGAATCTGCACTTCGGCTACTCTTCGTATTGGATGATTAACGTCTCGACGTTGAACATGACCAAACCATCTCAACCTATGCTCTCTCATTTTGGCATCAATTGGTGCCACACCTAGACTTCCCCGAATATACTCATTTTTAATTTTATCCTTTCTTGTCACTCCACTCATCCATCTAAGCATTCTCATCTCCATCACATGCATTCGTTGTTCCTCTTTCTTTTTCACTGCCCAACATTCAGTTCCGTACATCATAGCCGGTCTTGTGGCTGTTTTATAGAATTTTCCTTTCAGCTTCATTGGAACTTTTCTGTCACATAACACACCACTCGCTTCCTTCCACTTCATCCATCCAGCCCTAATTCTACTGCATGCATCTCCATCTATTTCTCCATTACTCTGTAATGCCGATCCCAGGTACTTAAAACTATTGCTTTTTACAATCAGTTCACCATTCAAAGATACCATTTTATTTGTAGTAACTCCATCTTTAAATGAACATTCCAAATACTCTGTCTTTGTCCTACTAAGTTATAAACCTTTTTCCTCCAGAGCTCGTGTCCACTGTTCCAGTTTTTGTTCTAAGTCTCTTTCACTATTTCCTACTAACACATCATCAGCATACATTAAAAGCACCATGGAATGTTACCCTGTAGTTTCGCTGTTATCTGGTCCAAAACTAATGAGAATAAATACGGACTAAGCACCGAGCTTTGGTGCAATCCTACTTTCACATGAAATTTATCAGTCTCTCCCACACCTGTCCTAACACTAGTCGTTACTCCCTCATACATATCCCTCACAATCTTTACATATGCACCAGGGACTCCTTTCTTATTGAGTGCCCACCACTGGGCACACATTATGAATGAAAAGAGTATTCCAAAATATTGGCATGTCATTCATCAGTTTAAGATATAAAACATGCATATAAAACATATTAGTGTAACCAGTTCAATAGGGAGGCTGTATGGTAGAGTTTTAAAAGAACGAATTAAAAAATTTTTCCCATACATAGAAGAGCAAAGCGGTTTTCGCACTGGTAGATCCTGTTTGGATCCGTACTACAACTGGTAGAAAAAGAGTGGGCATTTAAAAACTCACCGCATATTTATAGATCTGCACAAAGCATACGACACTGTGCCAATTAACAAGTTATTTTAGATGCTACAGAACTGTGTTTTAAATAATTTACATATATGTAAAATCCCTAGAGAAAATATACAATAAATTTATATATGTATGTATATGTTTATTACTTGATTATTTATTTTATTCATTTATTTTTTTATTTATTTATTTATTTCAAATAATCAAGGCAGTAAATATTTCAAACTTATCATTATGTAAATCTAAGCAATCTGTAAGTCAAATCAAAAGTTGAGTACAATACTTGTAAATTAAAGAGAGATATATTTGACTCAAGTTACTAATGTCAGTTCTCATATTGAGTGTAGTTGGATGTTTAGGTATATAACACATTTCAAAAAACCGCCTTTTAGTGTACTACATTACAAAGAATTCTAACTTATTCGAAGTTAACCCTGTGTCTAGATGTAATAGCATGTTGTATTAAGACAGAAGAATGTTTGGGTAAGTTAATATCATTACGATGTGAAGCTAGTCTGTCCTTAAGTGAACTTCCAGTCTGTCCTATATAACAAGTATTACATTGTACACAATTTTTGCTTATAATGCAGTCTTTCGCAATTAATAACAAAAGAGTTAGCAAGACCTGTTTTATTACTTAATTCTAGCAAAGACTGAGGACGATTTATAGAGACAAGTTCATAAACTCCATCAAATACGTACTGAACTCAACATGAACAAACTAAACGAGAAGGCAATGTGCGAGTGTAGAGAGAGCATACCTAGAGAGCCAATAATAAATATGCAAACCCATGGTCAGTAACCAAACTGTAGAATCTAGGAATTCCTCTTGTGTGGACACTACCTTGCAAAATGTTTTAAAAACTCCCCAAAGCATCGCTGTTTCGGGATAATTAATAGACGTACAAAATATTAAGACTTGTATTAGCCCTACAATGATGACATACGGCACAGAAACTAATAGAACCAAAACTATGAATTAGCGGAAATACATATAATATTAAGAAGCACATCAGGCAAAACTAGAAGGAACCAGCACTAAGAGCTCAATAAGGGATGCAATATGCAATGTGATGGGAAAGACAAATATGACATCAATGGTATACTCACGTGAGCAAAATGGAGGAAGAGGGAAGAATAAATAAATAAACGCACAAAAAAGTTACCGATGATATGGAGATATAGGATATAGTTGGCAATCTAGCTTCCAAAGATCCTTAACACGAAGAAGAAGACGGCAATAGAATTAAGAAGTTAAAATCTTGGTTTTACAAAAACCATATTTATTTATTTAAATTGTAAAAGTTAATACCTGTTTGTCGTCATCATCAGCCAGTTCTTTCGCTTTCATTATCGTTTCCAACTTTTCAAATACACACACACAGATACAAAATACCACGCACAAACTGAACAAATATCCACAAAATACTAATACATTAATCCTTTACTGAAGTATTTACATATTAGATAAATAAAATTACTTTCATAATCTATGCAGATTATAACAGGAGATAGGCGTAACGAGTATACTTACTAGTAATAGATATAAATAAAAACAGTTCATTAATAGTATTTAGAATTTAAATATAGGTACGTAAATATAAACTGCTCGTCAAAAGTTATTGATATAGAAAATTATGCTGATTTTCATAGTTGATTTTTTCGCGAATAGACGGATTCCGCTATTTTTTTCTATTTTAGATTTTTCTTTAGTATTTACACAGTTGTGCAAACGTTTACTCAAATTTATGTTTTGTACTTATACCGGGTGGAAGAAAAGAAATGTTTTTCTTATGTTAAGTTTGAGACACCCTGTATGGAGAACGAGGTACAAATGTGAGTATACATCAGGACCATATTGTAGTCTTATGTTTTGTGAACATGTTGTTGTTTGAATATGTTGTTTTGTAATTTAACATGTGTTTTAACCGAAACAAAAGTTTGAGACACCTTGTAGGGCGAAAAAGGCACAAAGGTGGAGTATACCTCGATATTATGTTGTAGTCTCATATTTTGTGAATATTTTATTTTTTTTTATTTTCACTGATATCTTTAATAACAAAGAAACTAGACGGTATTACTCTTTAATATTTGTTTCTATGTTTCACATGTGTGATGTGGCGTAAGTCGTCAGTTAAAACACATATTAAAGAGTAATACCGTCTAGTTTCTTTGTTATTAAAGATATCAGAGAAATTAAAAAAATAAAATATTCACAAAATATGAGACTACGACATAATATCGAGGTATACTCACCTTTGTGCCCTTTTCTCAATACAAGGTGTCTCAAACTTTTGTTTCGGTTAAAACACATGTTAAGTTACAAAACCGTCTATTTTTTTGTTTCTAAAGATATCAGGGACATTCAAAAAACAAAATGTTCACAAAACATAAGACTACAATAAGATTTCGATGTATACTCACATTTGTACCTCGTCTTCCCTACAGGGCATCTCAAACTTAACATAAGAAAACATTTCTTTTCTTCCACCCGGTATAAGTACAAAAAAAAGTTTGAGTAAACCTTTGCATAACTTAAATACTAAAGAAAAATCTAAAATAATAAAAAAAAATTAGCAGAATCCGTTAATATGTTTACGAAAAATCTACTATGAAAATTCAGCAGAATTTTCTATATCCCTAACTTTTGACGAGCAGTTTATCTATATATAGATCGAGTTTATTTTAAGTAGTTTAATAAATATGTTTCGGTAATTGTCATATTTAAGTACAATCCTTAACACTTGCTCTAAGTACTAGCTGAGTACTAATTGAGAGACCTACGTTGCTGTGATTGGTCGATGGATGTCTTAATTTGGTCTTAAATTGGTCATGTTCATTAAAATCACAATTGGGTATTTTAGCATTAAGCTGGAGAAGGGCACAAGAGAGAAGAATCTGAATGGAAGGACAGAACCAGACAGGCAAAGACCCCTCCAGGGTTATGGCGCCAAAATAAGAAGTATTAAGATATAGTCCATTCTTTCACGATTTTTGCTCTAAATTTTAAAGAACCGCTTGGATTGACATGAAATTTGGCATACGTATAGCTTACATGTCAAAGAAAAAAAGTGATATTGTGCCGATGTGTGCTTTTGCCCTGGGGGTGACTTTCACCCCCTCTTTGGGGTGAAAAAATATATGTCCAAAGTAAGTCCGGAAATGGGTAAACTGACTAATTTTAAGTAACTTTTGTTCTATAGAGCTTTTTCGCCAAGTCAACACTTTTCGAGTTATTTGCGAGTGAATATGTTCATTTTTCAACAAAATAACCACATTTTTAGACGGTTTTTCGCAAATAACTCAAAAAGTAAGTATTTTGTAAAAAAAACGTTCTTAGCAAAAATATAGCCTATAAAAAAGTAAAAAAAAAATGGTGTACGCGTTAGGTCTCTGGATCTCGTAGAACCGGAGTTATAGAAAATGAAAAATAGATTCATATTCACCAAATTTCAAATAGAATATTTCGACGAGAAATATCCAAAAAATAAGCACTTTTTGGGGAAAACCCATTATAACTTTTTTAAAGTGTTTAAAAGTAGCTTTATTTCTGTTTTTACAAAAAGTTACTAACTTTAAATTTAAGCAAGTTACGCTCAAAATAAAGTTGGTCCCTTTTGTTTTTGCAAAAAAAAATCGGGAAGACCTCCCCCTAATTAGCAACTTAAATGAAATTAATCGTTACCGCTCCACAAATTATTTTACTTATGTTGTGCTTATACGATCTGTAAGTTTCATCGATTCCAAGTGCTTATTTTTGAAAAAAATTGGTTTCAAAATAAAATTTTTAAAAATTTAAATTTTGAAAAATATGCCTTTTTTCAAAATAACTTAAAAATTTTTAGAGATACCAAAAATCTCGAAAAACAAAAATAGTCAGATTTGCTTTTCTGAATATCAAGTATTTTATTGTTTTTCTGTTAGACAAAAATTGATTAAGATTTGGTGTTTCTAAATTTGCCTAAATTCGTGATCAGTGACTCGTTCAACCCCTTTTAACTACAGCCCTTTCAATAATAAGGACTTTGAACCGATGAAACTTACAGATCATATAAACGATATATACACGAGTCAAGAAACTTGTGAAGTCGTAACGATTAAGTTCATTTAAGATACTAATTAGGGGGTGATTTTCTCGATTTTTTTACCAAAACCAAAAGGGACTAACTTTATTTTGAGCGTAACTTGTTTAATTTTGATGCTAGAATTTTTTCTTATAAAACAAAAATGAAGCTTTCTTTAAACACTTTAAATAAGTTGTAATGAGTTTTCCCCGAAATGTGCTTCATTTTTTATTATTTCACGTTAAAGTATTCCATTTGGAATTTGACGAATATGAACCTATATCTCATTAGCTATAACTCTGCTTCTACGAGGTGTAGAGACGTGATATATACACCATTTTTTAAATTTTTTTACATGCTATATTTTTGCTAAGAACGTTTTTCCGACAAAATACTTACTATTTGAGTTATTTGCGAAAATCTGTATAAAAGCGTGGTTATTTTGTTGAAAAAATGAACATATTCACTGCCAAATAACTCGAAAAGTATTGACTTAGTGAAAAAACTCTATAGAACAAAAGTTACTTAAAATTAGCCAGTTTATCCATTTCCTGACTTTCTTTGGACGAATATTTTTTCACCCCCAAGAGGGGGTGAAAATCACCCCCAGGGCAAAAGCACATATCGGCACAATATCATTTTTTAGCTTTGACTTGTTAGCTATGTGTATGCCAAATTTCATGTCAATCCAATCGGTTCTTTAAAATTTAGAGGTTTTGCAATATTTTACCGGACTAATAGCGATTACAATTTTATTAGAAATGTAATTATTTTTTATTTTTAGTCCAAGCGGGATCTGTCGAAAAGCAGACAATAATATGTAGATATTTTCCATACCAGTCTATTTTTTTGCTGGCATCAGTGGCTTCAGGATATACCTTGTATCAATAAGCATGATACACGCCAGTCGCAAAACTTGCAAGGTCTGGATCCCGCGTATGAAAAAAAAGTTGATTAATAGCAAGCTGAAAATTTGTTAATAGCTTAAGGGTGTCTAGTCGGATAAACTTTGATATATGGGAACACTGGAACAGGGGAAGTTTTAATGGCGAAACAGTTTAAAAATTTGGAACGGTCAGACCACGAAAACGTCACATGTATTTTGTCCGACAGAACTTTCAATTGATTTACCATTTCATTAAACCCTCATGCAAAAATCAGACTGCTATTTATCACCTGTCATAATTCCTGTCATTTGACATGTTCTACGTGCTCCACTCATTATAATGCCCGTTTGGTGATAAATAGCAGTCTGATTTTCGCATGAGAGTTTAATGAAAGGGTAACAAATCAATTGGAAGTTCTGTCGGACAAAATACATATGACGTTTTCGTGGTCTGACCGTTCCAAATTTTTAACCTGTTCCACAATTAAAACTTCCCCTGTTCCAGTGTTCCCATATATCAAAGTTTGTCCGACTAGACACCCTTAAGCTGTTAACAAAATTTCAGCTTGCTATTAATCAACCTTTTTTTCATACGCGGGATCCAGACCTATTGTGTTTGAAGCTTTTACTTAACAAATTCTGAAAAAATCGAAAATGTTTGCATTTTGCAACTCATACAATATTCGCCTGACACAACACCGAGACAACACTATACATTTTATGTCTCGCTGATGACCAAATTCTGATTGCTTAGGAACATGACGACTTGAGTTATATGATGCGGAAGTTGATAGAAGAATACAAAAAATGGAGTTTTGAAATCAACATTAAGAAAACTGAAGCCATGTGCCATGTGTATTGAAGGGACAAAGCAGTCCATTGCATTAGACATTAGACGATGGGGTAGAAATTAAACACTGCGATAAATACAAGTACTTGGTCATGAAAATAACTCAAGATGGAAGACTTGATGCTGCTATAAAAAGCCATATCCATGATGAACGGCATTCCTACTAGGAATAGAAATGGACTTCTGGAGAAGGGCAGCAGGCAGATCAAGAAGAGATCGGATACCAAATGAGGAAATACGAGAAATGATGGCTAATGATGGGAGTCACACATACTATAATTGATGACATAAAAACAAAACAACTAATATGGTACGGCCATATACCTACATAGACAAAGCGAAAACGGCTGGTTCGAAGTGAAAAATATTCCCATGAGATTTTTTTGCATAATCACATTCGTGAGACATCCCAAAATGTTCAAGAAGTCGCCCATGTGAAAAGTGGGCCAATTTTTTTTTAACAATTTTTTTTTAATCAAATTGCAAGAATCAATATTTTTGTATTGAACAATTTTTTCTTTAATTTTTTGGACCATTCTGGACAAAAAAGGTCTCTTATAATTTTTCTCTAAAGTTGATCGTTTTCGACTTATAAGCAAGTTAAAATTGAAAAAAACGAAAAATGGCGATTTTCAAGACTTAATAACTCGGTTAAAAGTTATTATTATGAAAGTCAATATATGACTAAATCAAAGTTTAAAGCCCCCCCTACAAGATCCTGAAGAAATTTTTGTCATTATTTTTATCTTAGCTGTTATTTTTAAGTAATAATAATAAGCGCCATGCACGTGTGCGGGGCTGTAAATGCTGAGTGCGAGAGAGAAGCCATTCCAGCAGTCCAATTGTGCATCTTACTCGCACTCACATTTACAGCAGCGTCAATACGATCTAAACACTCATTGTTATTAATTAAAAATAACAGCTTAGTAGTAAATTAATGACACAGATTTCTTCAGGATCATGTAGCGGCGACTTTAAACCTTGATTTAGTCACTTTCTGACTTTCAAAATAATAATTTTTGACCGAGTTATTAAGTCTTAAAAATGGCCATTTTCGCGTTTTTCAAATTTTAACTTGCTTATAACTCGAAAAAGATCAACTTTAGAGAAAAATTATAAGAGACCTTTTTGTCCAGAATGGTCCAAAAAATCTAAAAAAAATTAGTCCGGGCCAAAAACATTGATTTTTGCAATTTGATTAAAAAAAATTGTTAAAAAAAATTGGTCCACTTTTCTCGTGGGCGACTTCTTGAACCTTCTCTAACAGAGAATGCCGGATGACAGGATTCCTAAACAGATTTTGGCATAGACACCACAAGGAAGAAGGAAAAGAGGAAGGCCGAGAATAAGCTGGAGGCAGGGCACTGAAAAATAACTAGACTGCAGCGGTTCTCAATCTGTGGTACATGTACCACTGGTGGTACATATCATTTGCGGTGTACAAAAACACAAAAAAAATACAAGCTAAAAATATAGGCGGTACCAAAAATAATAAAAAGAACTGTACTGTAAAAGAGAACCGTTGAACTAGAGGAAAGAGAAATTCCTCCAGGTCTATGGTTAAACAGAGTAGAATGATGGAGGTTAGGAGTCGGAAGGCGTCGGAGAACGCTACTGAGTATACAAGTACATAGTAGTATATTCGTCTAACACCAAAAGAGGTAGAAATACAAAGAGAACTGACTGCCAGCTATCTCCCCTAGGCCGTAATCGTTGGGTGATAACATTTGTGTGCCCGTTTTTTCTGTTTGAGGGTTGAACGCAGGACAAAATCACAAGCATACATGACTAAATACACACATCAAAATAATCTAGGGGACAGAACTAAAATGCGAGATAACAGAAGGATTTCAAATAATTTATTTCAAATATTTAAAGAATAAGTTATAAACAAGTGTCCCGAATAAAACATAAACATTTTTTCTTAGAATTATCGCAATAGCTCTTAAGAAAATTAAAAGAGAACTCCAGAAGTCAAAAAATGGTAACATAAAAAAATAAAAAAACGGCCAATAGTTGCCTCTCAATTCCCAACGAAGTAGTCTTTAAGTTGTGTTAGTCTAGTGTATGACCTCTACGGTTGTTGATTATTTTCCTACATATGTTAGGCTAATTCATGATCAGATGGTCAGTGCCTTGCTGCGGTATTCTGCTCCACTCCATTGAAAGACCCTCAAACAGTTGCTGTCTTGTACTGAACGCAATATTTTGTTGTAAAATGCGTCTGCCCAATATGTCCCATACATGCTCAATTGGGTTTAAATCTGGCGATTGTGCAGACCATGATAAAACCTCAATTTCATTATCTCCGAGGAATGTTTGCAAGACCCTGGCAGTATGTGGACGCACATTGTCGTGATTTAATTGAAATTGGGAACCAGATCGTTATGTAAAGGATACAACAGTAGGTTCGAGAATAATATTGCGGTAGTCCGTTGCATTTAAAAACCGTTCCAGAAAAACGAGATTGGTTCTTCCACCAAGAGGGTTGCCACCAAATACCATTATACTGACGCCTTGCTGTCTATGAACTTCCTGCACAGCGGCCAATCGCTCAGCATTGCCAGATCGTCTCCAAATTCTTGTCCATCTCGTTTCTGGTGCAAATCCAAATCGGGATTCATCTGTAAACAAAGTATATACCCACTCACATCTAACCCAATTTGCGTGTTCTTGTGCCCACTGAAGTCGATGAGCGCGATTTCCTGTGGATAACACAGGCACTTTCACAGGTCTACGAGCATTTAAACCTACTTCATGTAGTTTATTTCTAATGTTTTGGCAACTTACAAACACCTGATCAGCCTCATTTGTAATTGTGATACAGTTATAGTGAGATCTTGCAAAGTTTACAACCTAAGAAAACGGTCTTCAATCTAGTTGGTTATCCTTGTACGACCTGTATGATATCCAGAAATGTCACCAGTTTTATGAAACCTTAACCACAAACAATTAATGACATTTATGTTCGTGTGGAGGGCCTCAGCAACGTCTCTTTGACTTCTGACAGGTCTAAGCATCCCGATAGCACGTCACTGCATTTCGTGATTTAAATGATGTCTCTACATTATTGGCAATTGCAAAAATAAATAAAATCCACATCGACATCGAAAATCAAGTACCAATAAAGAAGTACCATCGAAAATCAAGTACCAAAAACGCATATTAAACGTTTATTTTTATTTTTTATAGCCATTCTTGTCAGCTTGATCGTCCAAGTTGGTACAATTATCGGAAAAACAACAAAAAATATTAAAATCATAAATTTATTTTTGTATTTGCAGCTAACATTGATTTAAAGCTGTTAATATAAATAGGTGTCCCCTAGACTATTTTGATGTGTGTATATTCTAATGCAGCTAGATATTAAGATGCTCACGAACATAGCCTTCAGTAGTGGTACTTTTTTCTATTGGCCATTAGCTCCGATGATGACAATTTTGTCGAAAGCGCTTAGCTAAAGAAATAAATACTTCTTACACAATTTGGTATACCTGCTATTTTTTCACTCCCTTTATTTATTCAAATGTGTACAACTTTACCATTCTTTCAACTAAATTTTTCCGACTTATGAATAGAGATCGTGAACTTTTGAACTTGAACTTGCAGACATTATTAACACTTTAACTGCCAGGTAAATTCAGAGTAAATTTTGTACCGGGTCTTCTGGGCCAAAATATTTTTTTCATGTTAATTACTCTATTTGTCTTTGTTTTTAGCAAATATCATAAAATCAGATTTGTTTTTTGGGTATTTTCGTAAAAATTGCTGTGTGCTCATTTGGTGCACGCGGCCTGCGATTGTGAAATTGTTCCTAATGTCTAGTTGCAGGCCATGAGTACCATAGATGGACACTTAAGGTCAAATAGTCCGTTATCTTAGGGAAGGCCCTAAAAGAAAATCTGCATCCATTGTCGAGTACAATAACGCAAAAGCATTTGTGAACATGTCAGATCAAAAGACAGCTTACTCAAACTGCTTACGAAAGTCTGTCAAATGGTACAGAAAAGTGCCATTTCAGATGATTACTGGTACTTCACTGGTGAATACTCTAATTATTTTCAATAACATCAACCAAAGCAAAATGTCAGTTACAAAATTTAAAGAAAATGTGTGAATGCAACTTCTTCAAAGTAGTAATCTACTTCTTCCTGTACAAGTTCAAGCCAAACATGAACTTACTCAAAATGCTTTGAACAAAAGAGGCAGATGCACGATTTGTTACAAAAAAAACTCTGAACTCCATGGTCGAAATTATGCTATAAAAAACACAAAATGAATAACACGGGTATGCAACGGATGTGAAGACAACCCTTTTATGTGCTTAGAATGTTTTTTTGCCAACCATGTTTTCACAAAAAAATAACTAAAACATGTACAATAAAATTGACTCTCAGTACCGAATTTTCTGGTAAAAAAATACTACATTATTTACTTTTTATTATAATATGCTGTACTGTCATAAAAATAAAAAAAAGTTAATGTATAGTTAATTTTCATTTTATTATCCCTTATACCTTTAAAAATTAAAAAAATCCCAGGATATTTTTAAACGTTATAGTTCTACGCCAGACTCAATGATATTCCCATTTAAATACACGGTAAATGTATAGCAACCACGGACACATGGCTGAAACGATGATAAAACATGTGTCCAATATATGTACACATGGCAGAGAACTAAAATTGCCTGTATCCATATATGGTACACATGGCAGTTAAAGTGTTAATAAACGGAAAACATCGTATCTTCGACATATTCAGATGATAGAGATATAATATCCTTTATCTAATAAAGGAAAAATAGAAGGAAAGCGTTGCCCTGGAAGACGCCAAATGATCTGGCTGCGTTATACCGGGTGTCCATTTATATTTTCCCCCTTTCAACTGCCTTTAACTTCTAAACGACTCAAGATAGAAATATGCGGTTTTCGCTGTAATGTTTTATTTTAGTAAAAGTTTTATTTTAATGGATTGAATTTTTTATATTGCTTTTAAATAAAAAATGGCGGATCTTTGAAAAAAAATGTTGTTGACTTTTTTTTATTGAAACACCCAGTATATTTTTTTGTAAATTGAAAGAACGGTCATTTATTACCTATCTTGCCATATAAGTTTTTTAAAGTTTTTTAAAATCGGTTGTCAAATGACTCAGCAATTAATTTTTAAAATGAGAGATGCAATGTGGAAATTACATAACATAATATCAATCTGCTTAGTTATGTTATTTAGTTCTGTGATATCCACGTTGCACCTCGCATTTTAAAAATTAATTACTCAGTCATTTGACAACCGATTTTAAAAAACTTTATATCGCTGGATAGGTGAATGACTGTTATTTCGATTTACAAAAAAAATATACTGGGTGTTCCATTAAAAAAAAAGTCAACAAATTTTTTTTCAAAAATCCGTCATTTTTTTTTTCGTAATTGAAAGCTATATAAAAACCCAATACATTCAGACAAAACTTTTACTAAAGTAAAACATTTCAGCGAAAACCGCATATTTCTATATTAAGCCGTTTAGAAGTTATAGGCAGTTAAAATGGGGGAAAATATAAGTGGACACCCGGTATTAAAGATTGGACAGGACTAGATCTCCAAACTCTAATAAGAAAAGCACAGGACAAAGATGGATTCACAGAAGTCATCGCCAACTTCCACTATACGCAACCTCGCACGGAAAGAGTAAAAAAAGATAACAAAAGAGAACGCCATAATTTTCTGATAAATAAGCATTTCATTCCTAACATACTGAGAAATGTGCTAATTTATTATTGAAATGCTAAATCTCAATCAACACATGTCCACAGTTTACACATAATGAAATCCTTACATGTTCCCATTTGCTTGTTTACTATTCGAGTCTTTAAAGTGTCTACAATGGGTAAGTTAAACACACATAACAAGAGACTCTTTACATTGGTCCCATTTGTTAAAACAAATATACGACACTTTCTATTCTCAAAGAAACTCTACTTATCGACAAATCTTCATTTTCACAAGAGAATATAAAAGCATTGACTTGTTAGCGGCCACTTGAATGTCCATTCAACCGTCGAAAGTCAGGTTTTTCATACGAATGGCATTTCATGACATTTAAAAGATTTATTTGGTTATTTCTTCGTTAATCGTTAAAAGTATAATAAATATTGTTAATAAGTTGAAAGTAATACCCCGATTGCTTTTTAATAAGGTTTTGTATTGGTTTTAAAATATAGAATATTTCAGCGTTCTTGACGAGTACCTCTAGCATTACACAAATTATTTGCAGATTACCACATCTTTTATACTTTAGGGGTGAGGCATGCCTCACCCCCTAGATTAAATATTACTACTTCACACCATTAATCAACTTCTTTCTAAGTTTTATGTAATCCAACAGAGAACAGGATTATTTTTCTCCCCAGAAAGGTACCCCAGATGAAGCAACCGCGATTCCTGAGAATGGAGATTGTGTACCTACTGCAAAGAGCAAATGATCAGGGCCAAAAACCAGGTCATTGGTTCGCTGCACGGGCACACAATTCGAGAAGATGTAATTGTAGCTTGGAGGGCCAAGGAGCTACTGTCTTCTTGAGGTGTGACCCTATTCCGGGAATCTCATTGCACCTGAATCTGGGATTTAGTTTGGTGTTTGTTTGTTTTGTGTCGACGAAGTTCAACCACGATTTTATCCCTCACCAGGTCGTGTTCTCACCAAAAGCAACCGGCAACCGCAATGCAACAGCAACGCGACTCAGCGCTAATGGTTAAATACACTTGTTTCCACCTATAGTATAGTATAGTTGATCCAAAAGACGGCATAACCCAGACATCCAAAGTGAAAGTTATCCTTCAACACCAAATTGTTCTATATGGTCCACACAATGTCCAGAAAAAAGTCACACCATTTTGAGCGTCGGGTTTGGGGGGGAGAGGGGGGAGAAATCGGTAAATTCGTAGTTTTTTAAGTTTTTCGCCAATATTTCTAAAACTATGCGGTTTAGCATGAACAACCTTCTATACAAAATTGTTCTATATTAAATTTGAAATAAAAAAGGCCCTATGCATAATCTTTCTAAAATGAATGGTTAAAAAGTTACGGAGGTAGTATAGTATAACTGGTCCAAAAAAAGGCCTAACCCAAACATCCAAAGTAAAAGTTTTCCTCCAACACCAAAATGTTCTATATGGTCCACATATTGTTCAGTAAAAAAGTTACACCATTTTGAGCGTCCGGTTTGGGCGGGAGATGGGAGAGAAGCCGGTAAATTAGTAGTTTTTTTACGTTTTTCGTCAATATTTCTAAAACTATGCTTTAGCGTAAACAATGTTATATACAAAAATGTTCTATATGAAATTTAAAACAAAAAATGTTCTATACATAATTGTTATACAATCAACGGTTCCAGAGTTACGGAGGGTGAAAGTCGAGGTTTTCGATACTTTTTATATTTTTTGGGCAATATTTATGATATAACTATACCAAAAACCCAGACATCCAAAGTGAAAGTTATCCTCCAACACCAAATTGTTCTATATAGTCCACATAATGTTCAGAAAAAAGTCACACCATTTTGAGCGTCGGGTTTGGGGGGGAGAGGGGGGAGAAATCGGTAAATATAAAAAGTATCGAAAGCCTCCACTTTTCACCCTCCGTAACTCTGGAACCGTTGATTTTATAACAATTATGTATAGAACCTTTTTTGTTTTAAATTTTATGTAGAACATTTTTCTATAGAACATTCCTTACGCTAAAGCATAGTTTTAGAAATATTGACGAAAAACTTAAAAAACTACTAATTTACCGGCTTCTCCCCCATCTCCCCCCCAAACCGGACGCTCAAAATGGTGTAACTTTTTACTGAATAATATGTGGACTATATAGAACAATTTGGTGTTGAAGGAAAACTTTTACTTTGGATGTCTGGGTTTGGCCTTTTTTTGGACCAATTATATTATACTACCTCCCCAACTTTGGAACCGTTCATTTTAGAAGGGTTATGCATAGGGCCTTTTTTATTTCAAATTTAATGTAGAACAATTTTGTGTAGAAGGTTGTTCATGCTAAACCGCTTAGTTTTAGAAATATTGACGAAAAACGTAAAAAACTACGAATTTGCAGATTTCTCCCCCCTCTCCCCCCCAAATCCGACGCTCAAAATAGTGTGACTTTTTTCTGAACATTATGTGGACCATATAGAACAATTTTGTGTTGGAGGATAACTTTCACTTTGGATGTCTGGGTTTGGGTCTAACTATACCATACTACTAATAAAAGGCAACCCAACTGTAAACGCAGCCAGTTGCTTAAAAAAATTAAAAGAAAGATATTTTACTGTAAGGTACGGACAGACTACATTAGAAATCACATTGATAAAGGCAGGGGTACCACAGGGCAGTGTTCTTGGTTCACTATGTACACAGCTGATCTTCCAGTAAGCAACCAAACAATCACAGCTTCCTTTGCAGACGATACAGCGATAATGGTTAAACACAAAGACCCAGTCATAGCCGCAAGAATTCTCCAACATCTAGTAAAAATTCAGGACTGGACAAGAAACTGGAGAATTAAAGTCAACGAAGTAAAATCAGTGCAGGTTACATTTACCAAATGCAGAGGTACAGTGCCACCTGTTACACTAAATGGACAAGATCTGCGTCAATCTGACAGCGTCAAGTATTTAGGGATGCACTTGGACAAAGGACTGACCTGGAGAAAGCACATTTTAAACAAAAGAAAACAACTTGGCTTGAAACTCAGCAAATACTACTGGCTATTAAGAAGACAGTCAAAACTTAGTTTAAAAAACAAAATATTGGTGTAAAAAGTAGCCTTAAAACCAATATGGACATACGGTGTACAACTATGGGATACGGCTGCAAACTCAAACATAGAGATATTGGAACGCTTCCAGTCGAAGGTACTACGGACCATAACAAATGCACCTTGGGTTATACCAAACAGAGAAATCCGAGACGATCTCCAAGTAGCCACAGTTAAGGAGATAGTGAGTGAATACAGCAGCCGCTATTTGGTAAAATTAGAAAACGACCCAAATAATCTTGCACTGAACCTGCTAGATAATAGTGCACGGTTCCCGGGAAGGGGGGTAATCGTGGGAGGTCTTGTCACTGGGAATTTTCCGGCGTCAACTTATTTCTTAATGATTCTTTAGCCAAAATTCACTGAGAGCGAAATCGCAGCACGTTCTTTTTTTAACTAAATGCGAAATGCATTTTTTCTGCACAAAGCTCTACTATTCCGTAAGCATTTTACATCGTTTGAAATTCATATTGTATTACCAATATTTTTTTTCTTTCAAAATCTCTCAGAAGTAGTTTTGGTGACATTAATACATTAGCCTGAATTTTTTTTAGATTTTTCTGACTACTCTAAGACCACTTTTTGAGGCTTTGAAAATGATTTTTTCACTTTTTTAACAGTTTTAAACGCTTTTAAGATAGTGCTCTTTGTCCGGGTGTGAATATATAAATATACTTTATTCAATTTAATGATATTATTAGTATATTTATATAAAGACAAAATACAAGCTTAAATTATGCGCCAATTTAAAAAATTAACTATAAGAGAGGTATGTATTTTTGCATTAGGTACAGGTGTTACAGGTAGAAATTCATTAACCATGCCGAATTCGACAAAAAATTACTGCCGTACAAAGGTATAATGGAACGCATATTTAAAATGGCATTATAATGTCATAATAATATTATTATTTAAAAAAAATGTTTTCTTTTTCAGTACAAAAAATGTTGTAACACTTTGCCAATTTATTATACATCTAATATCTCTAATAATTGTTAATATTTTGCGGTCAACATATATCTGCATATTTATTTATATAATAAATAAATAATATAATATAATTATGTATGTTATCGAATTTCTACCTGTAACATCTATAGTGCAAAAATACGTATCTCACTTATATACTCTCGGACAAAAATATTGCATATGCATGTGGAATGAAATTTTTTGTGCTGCTATCCTTAGCCCTCCTGTATCATAGGAATAGGATTTATTTTCCGAATGCCATTTTTTAAAGTATCACATAAATACTATAATCGGATTTAAATCTGATCTGGGCTATATACTGGCCAATATAATTTTTAAATTGAATCTCTTCAAGATAAGTATTCACTATGCTAACGACAAGAAGTGCATTAGCACCATTATGTCATATCCAATATGGCTTTCAAATGGCAAAACATGATCTTCTAAAATGTTATCAATGTACATATCAGTTGGCCTTCGCCTAATCACCTTCACGTGTTCGGTATGTCCTTTCAAAGCAATACCGCTCCATAGCACTATGTCGCCAGCACCAAAACTAACGTTCTGTATGAAGTTACAACTGACATACTGTTCGGCAACTCTTCTGTAGACGAAGTCTTGTAAATCTTGCTTCCATATGGTGAACGGTATGCCAGATGTAACCACATACAGAGGGTTAATTTTGGTGTTGGCGGGTATTTCTTGGTAAGGAGATACTGAACTTGTGGAGGTGATTGGGTGAATGACAGCTGATATTGTACATTAAAACATTTTAGAAGATCATGTTTTGCCATTTACCAGCCATATTCTATAACAAATTCGTGTACCATGACGCATGTTCCATGACGCATGTACCATGATGATTAATGTCGGTAGAATAGTGAATACTTACCTTGATGAGATTCAATTTAAAAATTATATTGGCCACCATATAGCCCACATTAAATTTAAATCCGATTATACCATTTATATGAAACATTAAAACATCGGATTCTGAAAAGAAATCCTATTTCTATGACACTGAGGGCAGCACAATTTTTTTTATTTCACACGTTAATTTCAAAATATGCAAAATTTTTGTCCGTGAGTGTATATTAGTTTTTTTTTTTTCAAATTGGCGCCTAATTTAAGCTTGTATTTTGTGTTTATATATATATATATATATATATATATATATATATATATATATATATATATATATATATATATATATATATATATAGAACTGGATTCGAAATCCGATGTATTTATCGACCGTGCAAGTATATTCTATAACACTATAAAACAGTGTTGAAATTATCGGGAAATGCGGTCTGTGGCTTAGATTGAAACTACATTTAATTCTATTGAATTCGATATTTCGATGAGTATTTATTAATTTTTCATCTTCATCAGGAACAAACTACAAAATTAACTAACAGTTAGGTACAAACATAATATTACAATGATATAACTTACGAATTGTTGTAGGTATGTTATATAAAGCAATTTAACTTAAAGCTATGCATGTCGTTTCACGAGAACGTCGAGGGCGGCACTGAATCAGGTATCTTTTCTCACATGTGTTAAGGGCCAAAAGTTCCAATATCGAGCCATCTGTTTAATATTCTGCTATTTTTAGAATTTTAAAACATTGCAGTAAATTTCGCTTAATCTACTTGTGTCTGATTTATAATTAATTGAACGTTTATTACTGTTTATGTGGTACATCTCGAGGAACAATCTTTTCTTATAATTGCTTTCTGAATCTAGGATCTTGATATCTGACAAATTAAATTGGTGTCCTGTTGTTATGGAATGGTGTGCTGCTGCACAAGTATTTTTGTGTGTTTTGCAATCACTTTTGTGCTGCGTTATTCTTTGTTTCAACCATTGCGATGTTTGTCCTATATACTGCCCATCACATTCGAGACAAGAAAGTTGATAGATGATATGACTCTGATTTAGAAGCGGTGTCTGGTCTTATTCTCGAAGCTTAAAGACCAGACACCGCTTCTAAATCAGAGTCATATCATCTATCAACTTTCTTGTCTCGAATGTGATGGGCAGTATATAGGACAAACATCGCAATGGTTGAAACAAAGAATAACGCAGCACAAAAGTGATTGCAAAACACACAAAAATACTTGTGCAGCAGCACACCATTCCATAACAACAGGACACCAATTTAATTTGTCAGATATCAAGATCCTAGATTCAGAAAGCAATTATAAGAAAAGATTGTTCCTCGAGATGTACCACATAAACAGTAATAAACGTTCAATTAATTATAAATCAGACACAAGTAGATTAAGCGAAATTTACTGCAATGTTTTAAAATTCTAAAAATAGCAGAATATTAAACAGATGGCTCGATATTGGAACTTTTGGCCCTTAACACATGTGAGAAAAGATACCTGATTCAGTGCCGCCCTCGACGTTCTCGTGAAACGACATGCATAGCTTTAAGTTAAATTGCTTTATATAACATACCTACAACAATTCGTAAGTTATATCATTGTAATATTATGTTTGTACCTAACTGTTAGTTAATTTTGTAGTTTGTTCCTGATGAAGATGAAAAATTAATAAATACTCATCGAAATATCGAATTCAATAGAATTAAATGTAGTTTCAATCTAAGCCACAGACCGCATTTCCCGATAATTTCAACACTGTTTTATAGTGTTATAGAATATATATATATATATATATATATATATATATATATATATATATATATATATATATATATATATATATATATAAACACAAAAGAAAAAAAAGAAAAAAATTCAAGCTAATGTATTAATGTCCCCAAAACTACTTCTGATAGATTGGGAAAGAAAAAAATATTGGAAATACAATATGAATTTCAAACGATGTAAAATACTTACGGAATAGTAGAGCTTTGTGCAGAAAAAATGCATTTCGCGCTTAGTTAAAAAAAGAACGTGCTGCGATTTCGCTCTCAGTGAATTTTGACTAAAGAATCATTAAGAAATAAGTTGACGCCGGAAAATTTCCAGTGACAAGACCTCCCACGATAACCCCCCTTCCCGGGAACCGTGAGTGAGCAGACTCGGAGACTGAAGAGGCACAAACCATTGGAGCTACCATATAGGTTTTAAGCAGCAGTGAAACATGCAAACAGCAAACATGCTTATAATTTTTATGTATTGATTGCATGTAGTAAATATCCTATAATAAAAGAAAAGTTGCTTAATGGTTGTTAGTAGCGCTGCATACCACGTCGCAGTCGCAACTTTGAATTTTGTGGCCCTCGTCCAAGCACACCCATGTTTATTATGATATCATGATATGTACTATAAATAACAAGATAGTATCTTCCCGTAGCTCAAATACGTCCGAGTTCGTGCATGATGACGTAACTGGAGACCTGAATTTGAATTTGAATTCTTGTTACAGTTAAATGGGATTTGTATGCATTCTGTGATGAAATTATTAAATTAGCAAAATAATATTAAACGACTTTTTTATGTTATTTGTTTATAAGAGACATCTCACTTTTACGAAGATAAAATATAAAATACCCTTAGCTTACAACCGCGAACGATTCAAACTAATCGGGCATTGGGCATTACGAACTTGCAGGTCTCCAGTTACGTCACGACTCCCCTCTCTTCAGGATGTGCAATATATTATTTAAAATTAACATGAAGTAAAACTCCCTAGTGTAGTTGGTATATTTAATAAAAATTATAAAAATTTTTAAAAATCCAAACGGATTACGTTCAAAACGTTTTCGGACTTATCAGTCCATCATCAGTGAACCTAAAAGTAAGTAATCTCACTTAGTAAAATTGAAAAGGGTGAAATTTTGAATGTTAAAAATTGAAAAGTGTGGTTACGATTACTTACTCTCTGTCCTTGCTAAATAGCCACAATGCCAAACACTGGTCAAGATGTATGTTCTAACTACATGGTGAAATCTGATCTACAATTTGGCTTACATTGGATGCCAACGGATTAGTACTAGGAACATGATGCTCTACTCCATTAATTAAGAGATTTTTTATAATTAGGTCTACATTGAACTACGTTTAGTCTGTCAATGATTTAGAAGGAAGTTGAAATACTTCAAATGTCAGTAACATTGACATCCAGGAAAGGGAATTTTTAAGGTATTAACCAAGGTCAAGATCCAATGTGGTTACGGAAATTTAAGTTTAAACTGTGTTGGAATTTTAATTTTTAATATTAGAATTTAAAATTTACTATTTTTTATAAAAATATTACAACCATTACCATAAATTTGACTATAAAATTAAATTTGATCGAACTTATTGTCATAATATGGTAATGAAAACAAAATGTAAGATAGAATTATTGGTTAATGAAAGTTAATAATTTTTTTGGCCTAAAATAGCCTTGTGGGTGAAAGTTAAAACGTTGAAGTGATACAACAGTTGTTTAGTGTGTATAGAAATATAAATTTGTTAACTGTAATGTTGGTTGTATAAGTCTAGTAAGATATTGATTCTGTATGAAATTAACTAATTAAAAAAAATTTGGTGAGAATTGAGGTAACTGATATAAGATTGTTAAGTGAAAAATATAAATAATTGACGGGATGTGAAAATGTGTTAGTTATAGTCAAAAATATAGGACGTAGTATAACATTATGCATATAAAAGAAAATGGAATTATTTGATTGTTAAATTAAAACTAAGTTGATAAAATGTGTAAATGAACAAAAGATTCAAAAGAAGTGCGTCAACCGGATGCACAAGACACAAACTGTATTTGGAAAATAATTAAAAGTTAAAAATAGTAAAATAAGAATAAAGTTGTAAAGTTAGAGATTAGAGTGGCTAGAAAGATAGATGCAACATATTAAAATTTTTGAATTTTAAGAAAAAATGTTTTTAAAAAAATGAAAAATAAAAAGAAAAAGAAAGAGAAAAATAAAATAAAAAGGAAAAAGGACCTGTATGAAAAAGGAAGAATTAAATGAATAGCGTAGTAAAACATTTTGGAAAAGATCAACGAACGAAGTAAAGACCCAAGCGGCGAATAGACAAATAGATAAGGTCAATGATTTATGAAGGGAAAAGTACTTGTGCATCCGGTTGACGCACTTCTTTTGAATCTTTTGTTCATTTACACATTTTATCAACTTAGTTTTAATTTAACAATCAAATAATTCCATTTTCTTTTATATGCATAATGTTATAATACTTCCTATATTTTTGACTATAACTAACACATTTTCACATCCCGTCAATTATTTATATTTTTCACTTAACAATCTTATATCAGTTACCTCAATTCTCACCAAATTTTTTTTTTAATTAGTTAATTTCATACAGAATCAATATCTTACTAGACTTATACAACCAACATTACAGTTAACAAATTTATATTTCTATACACACTAAACAACTGTTGTATCACTTCAACGTTTTAACTTTCACCCACAAGGCTATTTTAGGCCAAAAAAATTATTAACTTTCATTAACCAATAATTCTATCTTACATTTTGTTTTCATTACCATATTATGACAATAAGTTCGATCAAATTTAATTTTATAGTCAAATTTATGGTAATGGTTGTAATATTTTTATAAAAAATAGTAAATTTTAAATTCTAATATTAAAAATTAAAATTCCAACACAGTTTAAACTTAAATTTCCGTAACCACATTGGATCTTGACCTTGGTTAATACCTTAAAAATTCCCTTTCCTGGATGTCAATGTTACTGACATTTGAAGTATTTCAACTTCCTTCTAAATCATTGACAGACTAAACGTAGTTCAATGTAGACCTAATTATAAAAAATCTCTTAATTAATGGAGTAGAGCATCATGTTCCTAGTACTAATCCGTTGGCATCCAATGTAAGCCAAATTGTAGATCAGATTTCACCATGTAGTTAGAACATACATCTTGACCAGTGTTTGGCATTGTGGCTATTTAGCAAGGACAGAGAGTAAGTAATCGTAACCACACTTTTCAATTTTTAACATTCAAAATTTCACCCTTTTCAATTTTACTAAGTGAGATTACTTACTTTTAGGTTCACTGATGATGGACTGATAAGTCCGAAAACGTTTTGAACGTAATCCGTTTGGATTTTTAAAAATTTTTATAATTTTTATTAAATATACCAACTACACTAGGGAGTTTTACTTCATGTTAATTTTATTTAACTAGATGGTATACAGCCAACCTTCGGGTATTATCCCGTTTTATTTTTTTTTCAATATATTATTATTATCCCGTTATTTATAGTATCATGTATGATATGACAAAGGCATCTACTCGTGCCGACATCAAAGAAAAAGCCTGTGCTATTATAGGTATAAGAACTATGTCAACTATGTCCCAAATTTAAGGTATAAAAAGGGTTAACGCAAAATTTTCGGTATGTTTCCTTTTTACGCTTTTTCTCTAGCAGTATATGGAGCCGTTATATTTTCATCTGACGAGGATGACATTTTGTTCACGATTAGCAAAACAAGAGACCTCAAAACAGTTAATTTCAGTGAATACACAATAGCTCAATAGCAACTCAACTATAGTTGCGGTCTCAGTCTCATTGCAATTGCGTTGATGTCACGGGTTGCTTTTGGTGAGAACACGTCCCTATGCCTTTGAGACTACTAAAAGATGAAATCAAAGAGAATAAAATATGTGAAAACTGTGGGGTTTGCTAGGAAAATATGCGTGAAAATTGAATTTTCTTTTATAAAGAAAATCGCATGTGTTGCGACGATTTTTTCCCTCATGCCATTTTACGAATCGATAAAGGAGTATTGATTCTATTTTTAAAAATTTTGACATAAGGGCTACTGGAGCTGTAAGGGTGTTGATTATGAACTATACATGTAATGTTAATAGGTCAGTGTCCGTGATTTTCTACTTGAAAGTTTGTTAGTTTTCACCTGCAAAAAAATGCATAACGGCAGGTCATAAAAACGAAAAATGTACCTTGAAAAAGTTGCGGAAAATAAGGAAAATTCGCTTTTCAGAAAACCGCACTCTGGTTCAACTATAAATTTCCTTTGCTTTTGTTTGTCTCATATGATATTTTCAATACACAAAAAGGAATATGGTATAAAATGGTGGTTGAACTTCGTATTGAAATCTGACGGCGTAATATTTTGCATTTTCTTTTTTAATTAATCTGCCAGGACATACTTTTCATTTTTCTTAAAAAGTTGTATGTGAGCGATGTACCGCCATATTAATTTGGAAGTTTAATAAGGGGACAGTGTGGACAATTTGTAATCAATGTAGACAATTTGTTGAATATTGTTTGACGCGAATATCCCGTTGGATGATATACGATAAAAGCTGAGATGAATAGCTAATGCAATAGGTCGATATTCACATGTGTACAAGAACGAGCGGTAGATGACGTGAAAATGCGTGAATAGTGTGACAAAAATTAAAAATAAAGCAGAGCAGAAATTAACAATTTATATATGAAATATCTGCCAGCCCTTTCGTTATTAATTATAAATGGCAATGGGGAACGAAGGTGAAATTTGGGACAGTACCGTTAATAGTCCTGTCGCCAGGGGGGGTACAACGGCCTTCTTAATTCAGATGGACTTACCCAAGTTTTTTTTATGTATTTTGGCCCGTAGAACACGAATTTTTTGGGTAACAGTTGATCCGGATGTCGATAAGATTGTTATAAACAAAGAAGTTGAGGAATTACATAACAGCGATTTCTCGCAAAACAAAACATTTTTTTCTATTTTTTGGGTCATTCTAACCAAAAAATGTTCCTACAAGTTTTTTCGTAGGATGCATAGTTTTCGAGATAAACGCGGTTGAACTTTCAAAAAATCGAAAAATTGCAATTTTTGAACCCGAATAACCTTTGAATAAAAAATAAAATAGCAATTCTGCTTACCGCCTTTAAAAGTTTGAGTCATATTTTATCTGTTTTGAATATTTGCATTGCTAAAAATTTATTTTTTGATTGTTAAAAAAAGCTATAAACACATAGTGTTTCCCGTGCCTAATACATGCGTTTTAATGCATGCTACGTAGAAATAGCCCCGCTTGCACTCTTACCTCCTCTACCTACTCATTCGATTTTAAATGAGAAATCATTGAAAACATCACTCAAGCACTAGGTGTTTATAGCTTTGTTTTAACAATAAAATAATAAATTTTTAGCAATACAAATAATTAAAACCGATATAATTTGACTTGAACTTTCAAATGCGGTAAGCAGAATTGCTATTTTATTTTTTAATCAAAAGTTATTCGGGTTCAAAAATTGCAATTTTTCGATTTTTTGAAAGTTCAACCGCGTTTATCTCGAAAACTATGCATCCTACGAAAAAATTTGTAGGAACATTTTTTGGTTAGAATGGCCTAAAAAATACAAAAAAATGTTTTCTTTTGCAAGAAATCGCTCTTATGTGATTCCTCAACTTCTTGGTTTATAACAATCTTATCGACATCCGGATCAACTGTTACCAAAAAAATTCGTGTTCTACAGGTCAAAATACATAAAAAAAACTTGGGTAAGTCCATCTGAATACAGGAGGCCGTTGTACCCCCCCTGGCGACAGGACTATAAATAACGTAGTAGACTGAACAATTAGGGGTTACTAAATGATGAATTATATGATACAGGCAATTGTCCACTAAAGCTAAGAAGCTAAGAATCAGCATAGAAACATTCGGGATACGGATCCTCCTTAAATTACTAAAAATTTACACATGGTAATTTTTCCGTACTCTAAAACAAAGAAAAGTATCATTGGAACAAAGTGGTAAATCATAAAACTAGTATAAAGAAGGTTCTCGATGATATACTTGAAAAAAACTAATGATGCAGAAAAACACATGGGTTTAGGTTTGATGCTATGTACATGTAACCAATTTGTAATAGGAAAACAACATAGAAAATAAATGAAATCCTCGAAATATAAAGTATTCATATCAGAGAATTAGAAGAATTTCCAACTCCAACCACAGATCCGATCAGTAAAAGAGAAGACGTAGTGCAAAAATGATAATAGTATTTTCAAGAACTCTTTAATAAGCGCGAAGAAAGTGATTTCGAAGGGAATGATACGTGAACAGGATGAAGCAAGCGACGCTAATATGAAGAAAATCCAATCAAGAAATAGATAAGGCATGAGGTATTATTTTGACAGACAGAATGCACAACTTAATAACAGATATCTGGAATAAAGAAGAAATGTCGGAAAAATAAAATATGTCTTCTCTACAAAAAAACTATGCTCACGATTTTACAACAAAAGGAATTTTACTCTTAGATGTTAAGTATACATTTTTTTCGAAAATTTGTTGGGGCGAGTTGTGTTTTTACTCGGCATGCGGAGAGGCTACCCCCACCACCATAACTTTCCTAAATTGGTCCGACACATTTTTTAAGGTATTCCAGTTGTAAGACGCATCAAAGTTTAGAATTCTCTATATTTACGAATTTACCTCATACCTCTTTCGTTACGTATTACTCTCTCTCTCTCTCTCTTACTTCGTAAGTTATACGTTTTCATTACTACTCCGGCCAACTTACACATCCGAGGTTACAAAAATTAGCATCAAGCTGAAAATTGGCAAAAATACCATCATAAATGTAATCTAAAAAAGTCCTCATAAATCCGACCCGAGCTAAAAAATTTACGCGGGGTCAAAGGTCATAAAATATAGTTTTTAGCGATTTACAGCGAAACGGTAAGTTTTATCATAAAATTAGTTTTAACATAAAATATAGATTAGATAATTATCTATAAAAAATGTCATTACTTTTTTTCCTAAGAGCCACCGTTTTTGAGATACAACGATTCAAAAAGTTGTAATCGTCATAATATGCACACACGTTTCCACACCACCTTTGAGGTAGTGGTACTTAGCGAGTTTTTTTAACGTGGTTTCCCTAGTATTCCTATTCCACGGATCTGTTATGGTTTTGTTTAATTTGAAGCTATTGAATAATTGATATTGGCAAGGGTTAAAAATGATAAAAGTTATAAAAAGCGGTATAAATTTAAAAAAAGGGGGAAATTTATCCAAATGGTTAATCCATACTTCTACTTCCTCTTCTCCTTGTTTTTCTTCTTCGCCTTCTAGTTCTTCTTCTTCTACTTTTTGTTCTTCTTCTTCTTCTTGTTCATCCTGGGTGCAAGTAAATTGCCCCAATGACACATCGCATGGCTCCTCGATATAATCAAATGAATCCATAATTGTTGGCGATTCAACATTGGAGCTTGACCGGTTTTGACAATTAGTGCATGGTACCGAACAAAGCAGTCCAACTTTTTTGCAACCACATTCAGCGCTACATCCCTTTTTACAGTTGCAAAAAAATGTGTTCAGGAGTTTTCCGGCGCAGGTGGGAGTAAAGTTTGAATTGGTTCTAATGAACTGTCGACTAATTTCCATCCCCAGTCTTTTGGATCTAGCTGATAACCAAGCCACACTTGAACTTGGTAATATACCCGAAAAAGATGTTGATGAGCAGCCGCTGAGGTTGGAAAAAGACAAGATAACTGCACTTGTTTTTTATTTCGAAACTTATCCAAGCACGTAGTTTTTTTAGGCGCTCCATCCATAGAGAGAAGAAAGCTAATTCTGTTGGAAATAACTTCTTGTGGAGTTGAATTAGTTTTTTTAAAAACTCCAGCACATTCAAGTAATACTTTAACACGTATTTTCACTCCGGAGTAGTACTAGACCCAAGACTAATTAATACCTCGAGGGTGTCATCTACCTGAAGGATTTCGCCGCCCAGGAAGATAACGGTGTTGTTTGCATAATAGTAGACCCTTCTGAGAAAAGAATAGGTAGGGTGATTAGATTAGCCGACACGTATCCGATAGAACGTGTTTATTCCAACAAAACCTATCTTTACAAATTGAATAAGACGCATAAGTAAGAAGAATTATTATAAGTTAATACTTTGTCATATCAATTTACTATTTTTGTTGAGAATAAGCCGTAAAATTGAAATAATATTTCTTATTAAATTCGCGTTACATTCATTTTGTAAAGATTTGTTTGTTGGCACTGTAATATAATACAGCTTATACATTGCACCCCTCGGTAGACCGCAAGCTGTATAGTAGAAACATTATCATATTTATAATATCTTATATTATTATGTGTAATATAAGTTAAGTTGACTGATAGAATATTATGTTTACTTGTATTACAGCTTCAGTGATGTATATACGTGGTGTACTATAATACATATTTATTATGAACAACTCTTTGAATCGTTGTATCTCAAAAACGGTGGCTCTTACGAAAAAAAGTATTAAGATATTTTTTATAGATAATTATCTACTCTACATTTTTTGTTAGAACTAATTTTATGATAAAGCTTACCGTTTCGCTGAAAATTGCTAAAAACCATATTTGGTGACCTTTGACCTCGCGTAAATTTTTTAGCTCGGGTCGGATTTATGAGGACCTTTTAGATTTCATTTATGGTGGTATTTTGTACAATCCTGCCAATTTTCAGCTTGATGGTAATTATTGTAACCTCACTCCTATTTTTGAGTCTGAACTAGACCGGTCTATACGATTAGAGCAAATAAGTGATTTCAACCACTTGTTGACATCGACATACCATTCGATAATGTTTTTGTAGTAACATAATACATTCATACTAGCAGTGTTTTGAATCATTACAATAATAAAATAGAACCTCTACCTATGAAATACACCACTATCGAAGGAACCCCACAATTCATCTGAGAAACAGCTGTACCGGTTATTCCTGTACCCGGCTCCAGAAGTAAGCCACACTTGGACGATTAGAAGCCCTAGTCGTTCACATGGATATTGTCCAGATCCCGCCTGGACTATACATTAAGGTACGTATCCATACGTGGGTGCTCTATGTAGCTGCTCAAATGGATACGGCATGCGCAGCTACGGTGTAGCTGTTCAGCTGTTCAAATCGAATAGGGTGAGCGGCGAGCACCAACGTGTCCACTATGTGGAGCTGCTACACCTAGCACGGAGCACCCTCGTATGGATACGTACTTTTATAGTATTAAGCCAAAGGCAAACCCAAAGGTAAAAAGTGTGTTTATTACTGCAGAGTAAACACAAATACGCAGCATTAATAATTACACAAATTGATTCTGGAAGATTTGAGGCACTGCAAACAGTGTTTTAGTATATAAGTAATGTATGTAAAGTACATAAATTCCAATGATAAATCTATGAACCAATATTGTCATAAAGTCTTATGAGCCTTACACATTACACTCGCTAATATATTACTTGCATACCTCGTGTCAAATCATTTCCATACATGATTTATCTCCACATCAACCCCATTTCAATTATTATAATAAAATGTG
Organism: Diabrotica virgifera virgifera; assembly: GCF_917563875.1. NCBI lineage: Eukaryota > Metazoa > Arthropoda > Insecta > Coleoptera > Chrysomelidae > Diabrotica > Diabrotica virgifera. The sequence continues at coordinate 231,883,908 of NC_065445.1, read as the reverse complement.
CATACAAATATGCTAATAAAGATAATTAATACATAGTATACGGCCTCCTTGCCATATCCGTTACACAATATTGGGGTTATGTCGTTCATAAATATCCCATTTGACAATCCGAATGCATTTCACTTCCATTTATATGTATTAACATAAGAAAATAAACACATTTCACAATGATACGAATTTATTGTATTAAATAACGTTTTAAAGTCAAGGATTACATATTTTCATTTTTGTCGGTGTCCCACCATTTGGCATTTTAATCGATTAACGTATGTATAGTCCAAGCTGTCGGTGAAAAACAGGTCGATTTCAGGATACAATTCAGGAATTTTTGAAACCTACCAGGCGTTGTACAGGACGATGTCAGGAATAACTTCTACTAAAATGTAACACCTAATTTTGGATGCCTATTTCTTTATAACGGTTTTAAGTTGTAAAATATGCAATTTTTAGATAATTTTAAGTCTGCAACTTAGGATACTAATTTCAGAGAAAAACTTTCAAATTGAAAGTTATAGGAAATCAAAGAAGCTATAATTGGAGCTATTGCAAAACAGCCCGCGAAAGGTCCAAAATGGCCGTTTTTTTTTCAAATGCATTATTTATTGTAAAAATAACTTTTTTTATTATTTAAGGTTTTAAAATAAAGATCTTTCAATTGAAAACTTAAAAGTATTTGTAAAACCCAATCGGTTAATTTGTTGCTTAGGTATTATAAATTGTTTATCCCAAGAGATAAAATCTCGAAGGCTATAACTTAAAAAAAATCGTAGAGATTACTGGATCAATTCTGTTCCTAAAATCTTATATTTTCATATTCTGATATAAATAAATGTGTAAGAGATGTTTCAACCCCTTATACTTTTTAAAGCCTTAAATAATAATAAAGTTATTTTTACAATAACTAACGCAATTGAAAAAAATGACTATTATGAACCTTTCGTGGTTTTGCAATAACTAATTGACGAAATTAAACTTGCCATAGCTCAAATTGCATGTTTTTAAATTACATACAACTTTCTATCTGAAAGTTTTTCTCTAAAATGAATATCCCAAGCAAAAAACTAAAAATCTCTAAAAATTGCAAATTTTTCAACTTAAAAACGTTATAAATAAATAGGGACCCAAAATTAGGTGTTACATGTTAGTGGAAGTTATTCCTGACTACCTCCTTTACAAAGCCTGATGGGTTTCAAAAATTCCCGAATTATAACACGTTTTTTCACCCACAGCGTGGACTACAATAGTAACGCATTATTTGTTGTTCTGTATGTGGAATTTATTGCTAAGGTATTGAAACTGTTAAATTCGTGTTTTGTTGTTTATTGGGTGTTGCAAATGTATTGTGTATGATTGAAGACGTGAGTTTCACATTATCGCATCCGCTATTGTTGGTATATTCATGATGATTGAGAAATATATAAACATCTCCATTAAAAAGACGTCATTATATATAATGTCTAGATTTTGAGTAGCAAAAGTGAAAGATAACTTAGTAGCCATCAATATTCAAATTAGATAGAATAAACTTACCATTGCAGATTTAAACTATCTACTAAAATTGAAGTCTAGTAAAATCATCGATTACGTACCTGTAAGAAAAAACAAATATAAGCAAACGTGAAACATTAAATAAAATAATGACAGAAGAGATAATATTATTTGATGCTAGTAGTACTTACAGTATTTCAACTTTCAACTATACTAAAAAAGTTGTCATATTGCGAGTAAAACTCACATTACTTTGTCTATTACGTCTTTTAGTCCTCCGCAAATATTTCGTGAATTATTATTTTTTTAATTAGTGAGTTTTGGCACCTTTATATTCATTTTATGAGATTTTAGTGACGTAATTATTTAAAATGACGGACGAGGCCAATGTAAAATAATTTTAAATGAATGTTTATTCCAAATAATACATCATTTGAAAGATCTTTCAGTATCTTCAGTATCTATCTATATTTTTGTCCAATTCACACTTCCCCTAATAATAACGATTGTTACCACCTCCAGGAGCAAGAGACAATACTTTGGCGGAACATTAAACACAAGCATTACTTAATTGTGTCAATGAGGTTAGCTTTGTACGTTGTCAAAATTAATCGTAAAATAACATAAACTTACCATAAAATTTCAAACTCCAATATAAAATTAGTTGTGACAACATCTGTTTGTATACAATAAAAACTTCAAAATGCAAAAATTCGACAAAATAACAGCAAAAAATTCAACAAACTGACAGCCACAAAAGTAAACAAACCAAAACGTCAGAAATTGTACTTAAAATGTGAAAACATCCCCATCGTCTTTTTTTGTACCTATCTCTTTTCAATGTACTGAGGCTAGATCGTTCATAAAAATAACATGTGTTTTTACTTAATCACAGGCGGCAGCTGGTTTGTCATTAGTTTCATGCGTGAAAGAGAATGATGCTAGATAAAAAGTATGTGTTTTATCTCGTCAGGTATTAATGACGCACGGGTAAAGACTCGTGGACTCAAGTATATATCTGGTCGATCAACAACCCACCAATTGTTTATGCTGAGGTAGATATTGAAAATAACCAACGAATTCAATATCGATATGAACCTGTCACCACTTCATAGGTTTTAAATCGCTATGATAATGTAAAGTTAAGTTAACCATTTTAAATACCTAGGATGTTGGATAACGAGACACTAAATCCGGATGAAGAAATAAAACGCGTATAGAAATTGCAAGAGGAGCATTTATGAAACTTAGATCTATTCTGAGCAACTCTCAGCTGAACTTACAACTAAGAATCAAGTTCCTAAAATGTTATGTGTATCCTGTATTACTATATGGATGTGAAACCTGGATCATGAAGGTTAACATGATGAACAAATTAGAAGCCTTTGAGATGTGGTCGTATCGTAGAATGCTCAGAATATCTTGGGTTCAACGCATTTCTAACAGAGAAGTCTTAAACAGAGTAGGTCAAGGCGAAGGTGACTTAATGAAGATGATAAAAAAGAGAAAACTTGAATATCTGGGGCATATAACGAGAGGTAGCAGATACAGGATGCTGCAGTTAATACTCAATGGAAAGATCGACGGAAAAAGAGGAATCGGTCGAAAGAAATATTCATGGCTCCGAAACCTTCGTCAATGGACTGGCTTATCAGCAGATTAATTGTTACATGCCGCACAAGATCGAGAACGATATCGGCAAATTGTTATGGAAGCTACCCACGCCTAAAAATTTGGGCACGGTACTTAAAGAAGAAGATGATAATGTCTTATGAAGTAAATTGTATGAAGCCATCCCGATAAACTAATAAGATTGAAAAGGGCTACAATGCGTAAAGTTGTTTGCAAAGTATAAATACAGGGTGAACAATCACAAGCGTTTGAAACATACGTTGGACTGCGACAAAAAACAAAAAACATAATGTACAAAACCATTATATTGCCAGTGCTGAAATATGGGTTGAAAACATGGATCATCTTCAAGATACATGAAAACATCTTGCTGATATTATTTGAATTAAGAATACTAAGAGGAATATTTAGTGGAATCTGTGAATCTAGATGCCTCGTACTAGATCAGGAGATCTAGCAAGATCACTGTACAACAACCCACCTAAACGAATCCTTATGTCACCCCAATGGGAAGTAGACGAAGAGATAGACCAAAACTTAGAAGGATGGTGTATGTGTAGATTCAAACGTGATCGCGAACATCCATTAGTGGATTGCATAAGAAGAAGAAGTATGTGTAGATGACGATGCTAGAAAAATACATACAGCAAACTGGCAACGTTTGGCAATGGATAGAGCTAACTCGATAAATAGACTTAAGAAAGTCGAGGCTATACTACTTTAGGGCTGCAGCACCAATGGTGATGATGATGAGGACCACCAAATTATTATGGATAGTCCATACATTTTCTTACGTTTTTCTCACTCAAAACAAAACGCTTAAAAATCTAGGAACATGCTAAGTGACACAAAAACCTTCAAATGAAGTATTACTTATAGTCCTGTCGCCAGGGGGGGTACAACGGCCTCGTTAATTCAGATGGACTTACTCAAGTTTTTTTTATGTATTTTGACCCGTAGAACACGAATTTTTTGGGTAACAGTTGATCCGGATGTCGATAAGATTGTTATAGACCAAGAACTTGAGGAATCAAATAACAGCGATTTTTGGCAAAACAAAACAATATTTTGTATTTTTTGGGCCATTTTAAGTAAAAAATATTTCTACAAGTTTTTTCGTAGGATGCACAGTTTTCGAGATAAACGCGGTTGAACTTTAAAAAAATCGAAAAATTGCAATTTTTGAACCCGAATAACTTTTGATTAAAAAATAAAATAGCAAGTCTGCTTACTGCATTTGAAAGTTTAAGTCAAATTATATCGGTTTTGATTATTTGCATTGGTAAAAATTTATTTTTTTATTGTTTAACAAAGCTATAAACACGTAGGGTTTCCCGTGCTTTTACATGCGTTTTAACGCATGTAACGTAGAAATAGTCTTGATTGCACTAGTACCTATTCTACCTACTCGTTCGATTTTAAATGAGAAATCATAGAAACATCACTCACGCACTAGTTGTTTGTAGCTTTGTTTAGCAATAACACAATAAATTTTTAGCAATGCAAATAATCAAAACCGACATAATTTGACTTGAACTTTCAAAGGCGCTAAGCAGAATTGCTATTTTATTTTTAATCAAAAGTTATTCGGGTTTAAAAATTGCAGTTTTTCGATTTTTTGAAAGTTCAACCGCGTTTATCTCGAAAACTGTGCATCCTACTAAAAAACTTGTAGAAATATTTTTTGCTTAAAATGACCCAAAAAATACAAAATATTGTTTTGTTTTGCCAAAAATCGCTGTTATTTGATTCCTCAAGTTCTTGGTCTATAACAATCTTATCGACATCCGGATCAACTGTTACCCAAAAAATTCGTGTTCTACGGGTCAAAATACATAAAAAAAATTTGGGTAAGTCCATCTGAATTAACGAGGCCGTTGTACCCCCCCTGGCGACAGGACTATTACCATATAATCGAATTTAAAATTATTTTGCAAAATGGCATTTTCCCACCATTTGCAAAATGGCATTTTCCCACCATTTTCAATTATTATTGAGTCAGTACACCACCATCACAAAAACAGTATACACAGGTACCTTAGTTCAATTACATAAAAATTAAAAAAAATATTTAAACGCGAACTATAATTATGCGCTCATACGTGTAAACATCCGATCAATGAATGACTTTAACAGAAAAAATCTATAATAAAAGTGTTTTTTAAAGTCAAGGCTTCAATATTTGTCATTGTCCCACGATTTGCCATTTTAATTGGTAAATGCATATATTTGTTCGCTTCAAAAACACCGATTTTGAAAAAAAGTGTTATTAACAGAAACAGGGGTATTAATTACTCCGCCTATTTTTTGTAATCGACAAGCTATGATTTATTGTTAACTACTAGCTTACCAAGGATGTTTAACATTTTTAATTAAATGTATAATGGATAGAAAATAGATTGCAACTTGTGTTTCAATGTATCGGCGGTGGAATTAAATAGCCAATTTACGTTAGCTTATCTTGCTGGGTAAGGAAAAAGAATACGGAATACTGAATTGAAGCAGCTTAAAGAATTCAAAGCCAGTTAATTGGGAATCAAGCTGGGCCGTTAGATCTCCAAAATCAGACACGTAGAGATTTCTGGAAACTAAATAAGAAATATAGTAGTTATACATTATAGGGAAATAGCTATTTCCACCTACCTCTTTGTTTGTTTTAGTTCTAATAAATTTTGTTGGTTAGTTACGTAAATAAATTAAGTAGAAATGAAAAAATGACTTTTTATTTGAGGAAGGTGGAAAAACCATATGTATAACATGGGAGTAAAGTGCCTTTTCCTCCCTTGAATGATTACTGCCCTCCGCTACGCGTCGGGACTTCATTCTCGGAGGAAAAGTAGCACTTTCCTCCCTTGTTATACAAATAGCTATTTGTATAACAAGGGAGCTACTTTTCCTCCCGGGAATGAAGTTTACAGGTACAGGTTACAGGCAGGTTTCCCGTTTCCAATACATGCGTTTTAATGCATGCTACGTAGAAATTGATTTGCTTGCACTTGTACCTACTCTACCTACTCGTTCGATTTTAAATGAGAGATCATTGAAAACATCACTCAAGCACTATGTGTTTATAGCTTTGTTTAACAATAAAAAAATAAATTTTTAGCAATGCAAATAATCAAAACCGATATAATTTGACTTGAACTTTCAAATGCGGTAAGTAGAATTGCTATTTTATTTTTTAATCAAGAGTTATTCGGGTTCAAAAATTGCAATTTTTCGATTTTTTGAAAGTTCAACCGCGGTTATCTCGAAAACTATGCATCCTACGAAAAAATTTGTCAGAACATTTTTTGCTTAGAATGACCCAAAAAATACAAAAAAAAATGTTTTGTTTTGCGAGAAATCGCTGTTATGTAATTCCTCAAGTCCTTTGTTTATAACAATTTTATCGACATCCGGATCAACTGTTACCCAAAAATTTCGTGTTCTACGGGTCAAAATACATACAAAAAACTTGGGTAAGTCCATCTGAATAAAGAAGGCCGTTGTACCCCCCCTGGCGACAGGACTATATCGTTTGTCTGCCATTTCATAAAGACAGTGAAAGGTCTTGATTGAATAAAGCAAAAGTGTGGAGAACCATAATGATTTGATTTATTCTGAAAAAGGTCCGTCGAGACGTTAATAAATTCAGTGAAAAACGTCGGGATGTACGTGCCTCGCATTTTAAGCAGTAACTGTTTCTCATAGCTCAAATGAAATAAACAATATCTCGAAGTGGTTGTTAAAGAAACAATGTACAATTACATTTTACTTATGGTCAGTTAACCGTTAAAAAACTATTATATAAGAATATGAAAAAGCTTTCTTTAGTACATATTTACGTTAGAAAAAACTTATAAATTATTACGATAAGGGTTTTTTCTACAGCTACTCCATAATAGTCTAAGAGCTGGGAGCGGATTTTGTGCGTGATAAGTAATATGGAAAAACTATACGGGGATATGTTGAATTAGTTGTGTACATGACTTTCACCAACGGCCGGAAACCAGAGTTGGGGCCGAGGGTAGTTATAAGGGGTCAAAGTCGCGAATTTTATTACTTTTTTATGACGCTCATGATCGAGATAGTGCACCAAAATTTGGAAATAAGTAGGTCATGACGTACCTAAGTAAAATCTCTAGGGGCTCAACGCTGCGTGGCCGACAAAGGGGTGGGGATAGGGGCGAATATAAAAAATATAAGGGGTTTTTTGCGACGTTCATGATTGAGATAGTGCACCAAAATTTGGGTATAAGTAGACCATGACATAAGTAATTAAAATCCCCAGAGCCGGAAACCAGAGTGGGGAAGGAAGGTAGTTATAAGGGGTCAAAGTTCCGTTTTTTATTATTTTTTTTTGTGACGCTCATGATCGAGATAGAGCGCCAAAATTTGGGAATAAGTAGGTCATGACGTAACTAAGTAAAATCTCCAGGAGTGGAACGCTGCGTGGCCGACAAAGGGATGGGGCAGGGGTGAATATAAAAAAATGTAAGGGGTTTTTTTGCGACGTTCGTGATTGACATAGTGCACCAAAATTTGGGAATAAGTAGACCATGACATAAGTAAGTAATATTCCCAGAGGCGGAAAGCAGAGTGGCGGACGAGGGTAGTTATAAGGGGTAAAATTCTCGGTTTTTATTATTTTTATTTGTGGCGCTCATGATGGAGATAGTGCACCAAAATTTGGGAGTAAGTAGGTTATGACGTAACTAAGTAAAATTTTCAGGGGCGGAACGCTGCTTGGGGTACAAAGGGGTGGTAGGCAGGGGTGAGTATAAAAATATATGGGGGTTTTTTGCCGTTCGTGATCGAGATAGTGTACCAAAATTTGGAAATAAGTAGATCATTACATTACCAAGTAAAATCTCCAGGGGAGGAACGCTGCGTGGGGGACAAATGTTGTGCCGGGTCACAGAAAAAATAATACACAGTGCGACTTTGACCCCTTAAAACTACCCTCATCCCCAACTCTGGTTTCCGGCTCTGGGGATTTTACTTAGCTAAGTCACGGTCTACTTATTCCCAAATTTTGGTGCACTATCACAATCTAGTACGTCGCAAAAAACCCCTTATATTTTTTATATTCAAACCTACCCCCACTCCTTTATCGGCCACGCAGCGTTCCACCCCTGGAGATTGTATTTAGTTACCTCATGACCTACTTATTGCTTGGTGCACTCATCTCGATCATGAGCGTCACAAAAAAAAATAATAAAAACGGCGATTTTGACCCCTTATAACTACCCTCATGCCCAACTCTGGTTTCCGGCTCTGAGGATTTTACTTAGTTATGTCATGGTCTACTTATTGCCAAATTTTGGTACACTCTCTCAATCACGAACGTCGCAAAAAAACCCCTTATATTTTTTGTATTCACCCTTGCCCCACCCCTTTGTCGGCCACGCAGCGTGCCACGCCTGGAGATTTTACTTAATTACGTCATGACCTACTCATTCCCAAATTTTGGTGCACTCTCTCGATCATGAGCGTCACAAAAAAAAATAATAAAAACGGCGAACTTGACCCCTTATAACTACCCTCACCCCCAACTTTGGTTTCCGGCTCTGGGGATTTTACTTAGTAATGTCATGATCTACTTATTCCCAAATTTTGGTCCACTATCTCAATCACGAACATCGCAAAAAACCCTTTATATTTTTTATATTCACCCCTACCCCCACACCTTTGTCGGCCACGCAGCGTTCCGGCCCTAGAGATTTTACTTAGTTACGTCATGACCTACTTATTCCCAAATTTTGGTGCACTATCTCGATCATGAGCGTCATAAAAAAATTATAAAATCCGCGACTTTGACCCCTTATAACTACCCTCGGCCCCAACTCTGGTTTCCGGCCGTTGGTGAAAGTCATGTACACAACTAATTCAACATATCCCCGTATAGTTTGTCTATATTACTTATCACGCACAAAATCCGCTTCTATCTCTCCGACTATAACTAGAGCCTGTTTACTGATTTTTGTAGAGGTATACATACTCTCCACGCTGATCTTTAGAAAGAGGCAAACATGATACTATAATAGCTAGAAGTACAAATTGTTATGATAAATATTTCTGTGTATATTGAAAAAGGTTATAGGATTACTGAAATTACAAAGAAAAAAAACGGAAAAAAAAGAAAAGTAAAAGTAGTGAAATAAACATATCAATGGGATGGAAGAAGGGTCGAGTCGGGACGAGTGGTCAGATAAATCACCAGTGAGATATCCGATCATAGGTTATGCCCGAAAAATATGTAGTCATGATGAAACAGCGCAATATAAAAGAGACAATTTGCCTAAAATGAAGGAGATGGATAGGATAGGAAAGACTTCAAATTAAAATGTACCATCCGTTACACTTAATAATACTTACAATCCTAAAATTCTTTACTAGTCTAGTCCTAGTCGCAACATAGGGGGTCCCGTGGGAAATTCGCCGTAATTTGATGATGATATTATAGTTTTTTGGGTCATTGAATCCAATGGAAGTGGTCTGGAAGCCCAAATATGGTGCGTTTAATTGTTATTATCAAATTATGGTAAAATTAGGTATTTTTCAGGTATTATTAGAAGCCCTGTAAAGAAATTGATAGTGTTAAAGTCTCTGGTGTATTTTTGGTCGCTGAATCGAATGCAACTAATCTCGATCACCCAAAATACGTTCTTATTTTGTTAATAACAAAATAATTGTTTATTCTCCGAAAAGCTAAAAACATTGCGCTATCTACAGCAAGTGCGTAGTCTTTTTCATAGTATTTTTATACACTAAATCGATTGCCACTACTCGTGATAGCTTATAAAACGTGTAAAATAACGGTTTATTGTACGTTTACTCACGGTTTTTGCTCAAAATTTTAACAAACCACTTGGATCTTGGATTGACATGAAATTTGGCATACACGTAGCTAACATGTCAAACAAAACAAGTGATATTGTGCCGATGTGTGCTTTTACCCTGAGAGTGAGTTTCACCCTTTTTCGGGGGTGAAAAAAGAAACCTTTAAAATAAGTCCGGAAGTGGATAAACTGATTAATTATAAGCAACTTTTGTTCTATACAGTTTTTCACTTTCAATACTTTTCGAGTTATTTGCGAGTGAATATGTTCATTTTTTCCGGATTTTTTACCAAAAAAGGAACCAACTTTATTTTGAGCGTAACTTGTTTATTTTAGAGACTTTTTCAAAAAACAAGAATAAAGTTTTTTTTAAAGCTTTAAAAAAGTTGTCATTTGATGTTGAAATATTCGATTTGGATTTTGACGAATATGAACCTCTTGTTCATTAGCTACAACTCCGCTTCTACTTGGTCTACCGACCTCACACATACACCATTTTTTAAACTTTTTTATAGTCTATATTTTTGCTAAGAAATTTTTTTTTGAAAAAGTACTTACTTTTTGAGTTATTTGCGAAAAACCGTCTGAAAGCGGGGTTTTTTGTTGAAAAATGAACATATTGACTCGCAAATGACTCGAAAAGTATTGACTTAGTACTTAGTGAAAAGAGTGTATAGAATAAAAGTTGCTTAGAAATAATCAGTTTATCCACTTCCGACTTATTTTAAAGGTTTCTTTTTTCACTCCCGAAAAGGGGTGAAACTCACCCCCAGGGTAAAAGCACACATCGGCACAATATCACTTGTTTTGTTTGACATGTTAGCTACGTGTATACTAAATTTCATGTCAATCCAATTTCATGTCAATCCAAGTGGTTTTTTAAAATTTAGAGCAAAAACCGAGAGCAAACGTACTATAAACCGTTATTTTTGCAATCATTTATTAATAACAAAGCCGGAACGTGAAGTTCAACAGAAAACTAGTATCGAGTCGACATTTATTTCACTTATTCCCAGTTAGAGGGCGTTCTAACCTTACTCCGGTATAAATAGTTTTATTGAATACCGAGAACTACGGAAGTTTTGATGTAAATTTGTCTTCTTGCATAGCCTCCTTGATAACAGGTAGACCTAGAAATAGCGTTATCGGGGGATGGCAGGAGACAGATTTAAATCAAAACGAAACCGTCTATTTTTGTATTTTTACTAATGCCATACTCTGTATGAGAGTACAAAGACTCGTTTCATATAGTTTCTCTGAACCGCATTTTTGGAATATTTTCCTAGCGGTGCCTTTTGATATTTTCATATCTGGGTCAACAGAAAACTAGAATCGAGTCGACATTTATTTTAGTTATGTGCAATCGAGTTAACGTTTTGGCTATTTTTCTGAAGAGAACCTTTACATTAAAACGGTTCACGTAAAGTCATCACCAATAATTAGTGTGAAATCGTAGAAAGTACAAACTCATCACCGCCTATAAAGCAGGATTTTAAAATAAGACTTGGAGAGATTTGCAAACTGATCACTGGCCTACCTGCACTCCGGAGAAGGCAAGGACCATAAAATACTTGCAAACCAGTACGGTTTCTGGTGTGGTAATCTGAAAGAATACAAATCCGGATGCGCAGATGTATTAAATGCAGGGTTGGCTGGCATTTGGGAATTCCACTAAATTCTGTTGACAACTACCTCCAAGTATGTGAAAAGGCAAAAATTCCTCTTCATTTGCCCTTGTTTCTTTTTCTTCAACGTGGGCAGTGAACCAATTGATTTCTTTATGAGTCAACGCGGACGAAAAATGATAGTTATCATTAATTTCAAATTTTAATTGTTATAAAAACTCTAAAATCAAATCATCTTTTGTGAACGTGTGCCACGAAATGGTGCAAATACCATGTCCTTTCTTTTTCATGTACCATTTCCTTTTATAATATTGGTTACAATCATAGCTACCTTAATTTTATTCACTGCCACCCTAAATAGCATGCTCGTATCAACACCATATCAATCTCGCAAGTTCTTCAACCATGGAGTTCTTCGGCCAAGGCTGCGTTTGTCTGCTATTTTCCCTTGCATAATATTTACTACAGCTTTCTCTTTTTTATGCTTTTTATAATCTCAATAGTCTTGCTGAGACGTTCTAGTATTGTGGAGCTTCTAATCTTCTCCATTTAAGAAACTTTTAAAATTCTTCTATAGCACCACATTTCTAAAGTTTCAAGGCGATTTAGATCGATTTTATTCACAGGCCAAGACTCGACACTCAATGATAATTTTAAGTCTGTTTCATAATACCTTGAACATCCTTCTAAAAACGGCTCTAACCTGCTCTATCCTAGATCTAATTTCGTCGTGACTCTCTGCGTTACAATTTAACTGATATCCAAGGTAAAAAATTTGATCAACTTGCTCAAGTTTGGCTTATTTAACTAAGGCTATCGTAATCCTAAAAGCCTAATCAATATTCCTCAGAGAAAACAACAACATTGCATTCACCCCACCAATGTTATCTTCTTTTCACCACCAGATGAATGATTTACGATATTTTGGTGTTAGTAGAAGACGTAACAATGATCCAAACGAATAAAGTGTAAGAGGTACCACGGTACTAGATTGGGGCCAAACAGACTCTATATTAATACTCAGAACTAAAAATTTCCCATCGCCTAAGCAGCAATCTTCAAATTCTTCAAATTTTTACCTGCTGAAGTTGTTCAAGGTCATCGACAACAGAGAAAATTAACTCCATCACATCACTAGACCATAGGCCATAGACTATAGACATACCAACACTGTAGTAACGTTACATTGTTGACAAACTGCATGCTAGATCAGAAATTTGCGCGTAGTACCTGCTACTTCCATAGAAACATACGTACTTTTCGAATTAGCTTAAATTATTGAGATTGTTTGCTAAACGAAACCTAATAGGATTTCTTTTCAAAAGCAAGGAGACGTACTGAAAAATATGTTCTCTTAAATTTTTTACCCATCTAAGAAAAGTTGATTAGAATTGGACAGTCCCACATAAGTATTAAGATTTTTTTGAAAGTCAGTACAGTTCTATTGTTTTAAGCAACTTAAAAAATGTATGTGTATTTATCTTAACTTGTAGCTATTATTGTCAAATCACTTCAAAAGTAACAAGTGTTGTTATACAAAAACATTTCTTCTTTCTACTTGAATGCATCCCAAGTACTTTTTCTTGTTGTGTCCCATAAATTGATACACAGAAATCCGAACGATACACGCTCACGCCAATATCTATTTATGCAATATCCTTTCTGTTATAGTAATTATAAAATATGTAACAGTAAACTTGAACGAGTACAAATAATTATAGTTGTAAGTGTATTTCCTGCGTTTTCACTGTAATTTGGAGTAAAATGCAATTATCAGTTCCATATTATGGTAGTCCGGTCGTAGACCGTTTGTTATATGAGTTAACGTCATGTAAATCTACAATTAGTATTAAATTTATTATCCATATAATCCAAAAGTGCTCATTTGCTCATGATGAATGAAATAAGTGCTGAGACTTCACGTGTAATAAAGAAATGAAAAGATTAACATTAAAAATGAAAAACACTGAGAAAGTCAATGTGAAGAAAATCAAAGTTTCTGTTATAAAAATACAGAACGAAACACTACAAAAGAAAGAAGAAAACCACAAACCTTGGATTTTTTTTATTTGTTTTGAAATACAATCTGTTACATCACAGTAAGTAACACTAAGCATTTTTGTTAAACGAACATGTGTAAGAAGAGTTTTAGTCCAATGACTGTCAACTCCTTAGTGAGTTTATTACTAATAACTAAACTGAGTATATAGACACTGATTTTCTAAATGGTAAGTCAAGAGGAGTTCTAATGTTCAGTCTAATTAGTTGTTTTGAGTTGTCCAATAAATTCACTGCTAATTCATTGGGGTGCTTTTCAAGTTGTTTGAAACATTTATCAATGCATTTGACGATCATCTACATCTTCTGCAAATGTCTGCATTTGGAATGAACCACGGTACATTTGTGATGGCACGAAGAACCTTGGATTGAAATCGCTCCAGTATTGCTAGGTTGCTGTCTGCTGCAGTTCTCCACAGTTCAATCGCGTATGTCCAGATGGGCCGGATGATTTCTTTATACACTAATATTTTGTTAGATAAGATGAATTTTCGATCGAGTAACCAGTAGTGCTTTTTGAATTTCATTCCTAATTGCTTCCTCTTCATCTAGATGTACGTTCTCCATTTGTGCTGTGCTGTTTGCATCCAGTTTTTGTCGATGCATGGAAAAGACTGAGGGAGACCTATAATCCAGCAGTGGATAGATCCGGGTTGTATGATGATGACGATGATGATGTTCTCCATGTTAGCCCCTTGTCAAGGTGTAATCCAAGATATTTTACAGTATCATTTTTAGGAATGTTCTTGTTATGCATTAGGATATTTGGTGTTTCTTTGTGACATTTAGTAAATACTACGTTAACTGATTTTGCTTCGTTGATCGTTGATCTTTATCTTCCATTGCTTAGCCAATATTTCAATTAAATGTATGTTTTGTTGCAAACAACTGATCAATTTGACTAATGCAAACTTTGCAAACAACTGATCAGTTGCAAACAACTGATCAACAGGATCAATGATACTGTCCTTCATATGGCAACGCCATTGCAGATAATTTACTGATTCTACATGTTTTTTTTTTCAATTTGCGATACAACATCAGCAACTTATAAGATCGGCAAACTTAAATCCATCATAATTTTACAGAAACATCCTGAGTTAGCTCGTCGAAAATCATTACTTCTCAGTGAGAAAGTCTCGAGTCATCTTTGCTCACTGTCGTTGGCGAACGTTTTTTTATCTCTTTATACGGTGGAAATAAAAATAAAACAAAAATACATTTAAATTATCATCGCTTCCTCCAACAAAAGATTTTACCAGTTTATCACCAGGGTCCGTCGTGGCTCAGCAACTACTGCGATCCTAGAAATTGGTTTGGAACAAGCGTGGAAAAATTTGGATATAGATCCAAACTTCCAAGCCTCGAGCACCCCAACCTTCTGAATTTCTTCAGATGCAAGGGTAACTGTGGAAGTATGTCTGTTACCTAAAAGCTGGCCTCAATGCTCTGCAGAATGCCCCAATTGTTTTGGTGAAAACAATTGTCGTGGTTACTGCAACTGGTGCAGTAACATCATGTAAATATCAAAATTAGGTGAAGAGGATAAATTCCAAGATGAACTACCCACAATGGCACCAATTCTAACTCCCGTTATTCTGCAAACAATTGCCTCCGATACTGAATTAGATCCTGAACCGCAGCTTGGACTATCAAAGCATGTGAAAAAAACAATAGCTAGAAAACAACTTTTCTTCTTCTTCTTGTGTTCGTTCCACTCCTGTTTCCGTTTTGTCACCCATCCATTTATGTCTTCTACATTGTATGGTCTTCTTATGTTTTCGCTTCTCTCCCTATCCAAAAGACTTTTCCCTGATATTTGTCGGAGTATTTTCATCTCTGTTGTTTCTAGTAGTCGTCTCGTTTACATGCGTCAGGTCTTGTCTCCGTCCTGTATGTCAATATAGGTCTAATTGCTGCTTTATAGATTCTTGCTTTTGTGTCTTGTCTTAGGTGTTTGTGCTTCCAGATTGTGTCATTAAGAGATCCCGAAGCTTTACTTGCTTTTAAGCTTCATAACTTTTTTAAATATATAATTATGCTTAATATTCTCTCGCCTGAAAATTGTCCGTAGATTATAGTCCGTTCTTTAACGGTAAAATATTGCAAAATCTCTAAATTTTAAAGAACCGCTTGGATTGACACGAAATTTGGCATACACACAGCTGACAAGTCAAAGAAAAAAAGTGATATTGTGCCGATATGTGCTTTTGCCCTGGGGGTGGTTTTCACCCCCTCTTGGGGGTGAAAAAATATTCGTCCAAAGAAAGTCAGGAAATGGATAAACTGGCTAATTTTAAGTAACTTTTGTTCTATAGAGTTTTTTCACTAAGTCAATACTTTTCGAGTTATTTGGCAGTGAATATGTATGTTGATTTTTTTAACAAAATAACCACGCTTTTAGACGGTTTTTCGCAAATAACTCAAATAATAAGTAGTTTGTCGAAAAAACAGTTTTAGCAAAAATAGAGCCTGTAAATTTTTTTAAAAAATGGTGTATATATCACGTCTCTACACCTAGTAGAAGCAGAGTTATAGCTAATGAAAAATAGGTTCATATTCGTTCAAATTCCAAATGGAATACTTTAACGTGAAATAACCAAAAATGAAGCGCATTTCAGGGAAAACTCATTACGACTTATTTAAAGTGTTTAAAAAAAGCTTCATTTTTGTTTTATAAAAAAAATTTCTAGCATCAAAATTAAACAAGTTACGCTCAAAATAAAGTTAGTCCCTTTTGGTTTTGGTAAAAAAATCGAGAAAATCACCCCGTAATTAGTATCTTAAATGAACTTAATGGTTACGACTTCACAAGTTTCTTGACTCGTGTATATATTGTTTATATGATCTGTAAGTTTCATCGGTTCAAAGTCCTTATTATTGAAAGGGCTGTAGTTAAAAGGGGTTGAACGAGTCACTGATCACGAATGTATGCAAATTTAGAAACACCAAATCTTAATCAATTTTTGTCTAACAGAAAAACAAAAAAATACATGATATTCAGAAAAGCAAATCTGACTTTTTTTTGTTTTTCGAGATTTTTGGTATCTCTAACAATTTTTAAGTTATTTTGAAAAAAAGCATATTTTTCAAAATTTAAATTTTTCAAAATTTTACTTTGAAACCAATTTTTTTCAAAAATAAGCACTTTGAATCGATAAAACTTACAGATCATATAAACACAACATAAGTAAAATAATTTGTGGAGCGGTAACGATTAATTTCATTTAAGTTGCTAATTAGGGGGTGGTCTTCCCGATTTTTTTTTTTGCAAAAACAAAAGGGACCAACTTTATTTTAAGCGTAACTTGCTTAAATTTAATATCAGAAACATTTTGTAAAAACAGAAATAAAGCTTTTTTTAAACACTTTAAAAAAGTTATAATGGGTTTTCCCCAAAAAGTGCTTAATTTTTTGGATATTTCACGTCGAAATATTTTATTTGAAATTTGGTGAATATGAATCTATTTTTCATTGGATATAACTCTACGAGATCCAGAGACCTAACGCGTACACCATTTTTTTTACTTTTTTATAGCCTATATTTTTGATAAGAACGTTTTTTTCGACAAAATACTTACTTTTTAAGTTATTTGCGAAAAACCGTCTAAAAATGTGGTTATTTTGTTGAAAAATGAACATATTCACTCGCAAATAACTCGAAAAGTGTTGACTTGGCAAAAAAGCTCTATAGAACAAAAGTTACTTAAAATTAGTCAGTTTACCCATTTTCAGACTTATTTTGGACATATATTTTTTCACCCCCAAGAGGGGGTGAAAGTCACCCCCAGGACAAAAGCACACATCGGCACAATATCAATTTTTTTCTTTGACATGTAAGCTATACGTATGCCAAATTTCATGTCAATCCAAGCGGTTCTTTAAAATTTAGAGCAAAAACCGTGAAAGAATGGACTATTAGGCCTATCGGGGAACTACGTAAGATAGAACCTGCCTCCAGACTCTACCTCATAGATGGTGGGGAAAAGGTTAGATAATAAAATAATGACACAGGAATTTAAAGTTAATTTCTTACGGAAAGGCAGACCTGCAACAATAGAGTTGTCAAACATTACCAAGAAATATAACGAACCTCTGAAAATTGCGAAAAATAAACTGGACAATATAAAAAGCTTATATCCCGCCAGTCTACCACACTTTTTATAATCAGTTAAACGCAGCTTCTGAAGTTAGTGAAGAAGTGGAAATTGTAGAAACATAACTTTGTTGATTTTTTTTGTGTTACGATTTTTTTAAATTTAAGAACATGTTAAGCCACATTTTTTTAATAAACTTATTTTTTTAATATAAATATGTATTTTTTTGTGAAATAATAAATGCACATGTATTTTAATAACTAATATAATTAACTAACAAGCGTTAAGGTTTTTACATTTAAACCAATATTTTTTACATTTTTTTAAAACTTTAAACATTGATATATCGGTTTTATTAAACTGCTCGTCAAAAGTTAGGGATATAGAAAATTCTGCTGAATTTTTATAATAGATTTTTTCGTATTTTTTTAACGGATTCCGCTAATTTTTTTTACTATTTTAGACTTTTCTTTAGTATTTACACAGTTATGCAAAGCTTTACTCAAACTTTTTTTTTTGTACTTATACCGGGTGGAAGAAAAGAAATGTTTTTCTTATGTTAAGTTTGAGACGCCCTGTAGGGAGGACGAGGTACAAATGGGAGTATATATCAAAATCGTATTGTAGTCTTATGTTTTGTGAACATTTTGTTTTTTGAATGTCCCTGATACCTTTAGAAATAAAAAAATAGACGGTTTTGTAATTTAACATGTGTTATCGAAAATCAACTATGAAAATCAGCAGAATTTTCTATATCCCTAACTTTTGACGAGCAGTTTATTTTGTGGCTTACCGTTATGTTGCAATAAGCTCTTCTAAATATAATATAATAGAAAACTAGGCCTAATGATTCGTGTTTATTGTATTCTTATTCTTATAAGCATTCAAGAACCTATAGTCTAGTAAAATAAAATTTCACTACATGTAAATCAAAATGTAAATTTGTACAGGTTGAAACAAATTTTATATTAAAGTTTAGGTGAGTACAGAAGATATTTTCAAGAAAGTATCCAAATCACACAAGGGGATCATTGTTTAAATAATTAAAAAGGGGTAATTTTTGCAAAAAAATTACTTTTTTAACTGCTGAGGTCATTCAATTACTAATGAAGGTTTATAGGATTGTTTTCTGCAAAGTTGAAGGATAAATCTTTCACATAAGACTTACTAAATTAAATTTGACCTCCTATTTATTTAAATAATTATACATAAAACTTTAAAAACAAATTTGCAAAAAAATATTTTTAGCGTTTTAAATAAGCACTATAAAATATCTTATTTTACAGGAGAAGTTGCGCTATGTTATCAGTATTAATCAATAAAAAATTGGTCCAAAAATATTAAATATTTTTTGAGATATTGAATTTGTTTATTAAATGTTACTCTATTTTCAATTACAAAAACGCGGTTGTTGCCAAAGAAATAGTCACCTGTATTAAATCTTATTATTTTTATTTTTATGTATATTTTCGATAAATGTATTGATAAATTCAAATTTCAATTAACTTACCCCTAAAATGGCCCCCTAATATTATTCAAATTTGTTTAAAATTTGTTTTTTTAATAACGTCGCGTGGATCAAATATTTTGAAATGCCGTTTAGATAATTGGGTTGTCGGACAAAAGAATGTCGAATCTCTAAGTTGTAGATTCTAGACCTAAAAATATTAAGATTGGTCTAAAATCATTTAAATAAAATGTGGCTACTTACTGAGTTACAGGGTGTTTTATTTATAAATTTAAAAATTATTTTTACCAAGTACTTTCAAACTATTTGACGTATCCTTATCATACTTGGCAGAAAGTGTGGGTACTATACAGTCTACTAAATTGTGATAAACAAAAGTTTCTAGCTACTACCAGAGACGTACGACAGGGGATAGTTAATGCCTGACTCTTCCCAAATTCTACGCCACTGAGGGAATTACTATTTTAGCGAAATTTTTCGATTCTCCAATACTTTTTATGTAAATAATATACTCTTTACTGGTAACGATTAAGTCATTAGTTTTCGTGATATTGAACGTTAAAAATGAAACGGCATAGTTATTTTGATTCATTCATTCATTCATTTTAAACTTCCAATGTCTCTCAAACTGATGACTTTATCGATACCAATAAAGTTATTTACATACAAAGTATTGGAGAATCGAAAAATTTCGCTAAAATAGTAATTCGCTCAGTGGCGTAGAATTTGAGAAGGGTCAATCATTCACTATCCCCTGTCGTACGCCTCTGGCACTAGATAGAAACGTTTATTAGTCACAATTTAGTAGGGTGTATAATAGCCTCACTTTCTGACAAGTATGATAAGGATACGTCAAATAATTTTAAAGTACTTGGCCAAAATAATTTTTAAATTTTTAAATAAAACACCCTGTAACTCAGTAAGTAGCCACATTTTATTTAAAAGATTTTAGTTAAATCTTAATATTTTTAGGTCTAGAATCTACAACTCAGAGATTCAACATTCTTAATAAAATTTAACCCTAAAAGGGCCCGTAGTAATATAACTCCGAGAAAAAAAAAGAAGAAGAAAAAACGGCAAAAAATTTTGGTTATTAGTAAAAAATTCCCAGGAACCCAATTATCGAAACGGCATTTCAAAATACTTAATCCCCACGACGTTATTAAAAAAAGAGATTATAAACAAATTTGAATAATTTTCAAATGCCATTTTAGGGGGGTGTTTAATTAAAATTTGAATTTATCAATACATTTATCTAAAATATACATAAAAATAAAAATAATGAGATCTTAAGCAGGTGAATATTTCTTTGTAACAACCGCGTTTTTGCAATTGAAGATATAGTAACATTTAATAAACAAATTAAATATCTCAAAAAATATTAAATATTTTTCAACTAATTTTTTTTTGCTTAATACTGGTATCATAGCGCAACTTAATCTGTAAAATAAGATATTTTATAGTGCTTATTTAAAACACTAAAAATAATTTTTTGCAAATTTTTTTTTAAAGTTTTATATACAATTATTTAAATAAATAGGGGGTCAAATTTAATTTAGTAAGACCTATGTGAAAGTATTATCCTTCAACTTTGCAGAAAAAGATCCCATAGACCTTCATTAATAAGTGAATTACCTCAGCAGTTAAAAAGGTATTTTTTTTTTGCAAAAATGACCGCTTTTTAATTATTTAAACAATGATCCCCTTGTATGATTTGGATACTTTCTTGAAAATATCTTTTGTACCCACTTAAACTTTGATATAAAATTTGTTTGAACCTGTACGAATTTACGTTTTGACTTTTTTTATTTTATTAGACTACTAGTCAATTTACTAGTGAACATTATTGAAATGCCACCTATAAGATTGCTCTTATGTCATTTTATTGTAAAAGGACCAAAAAATATTGTTTGTGAAAATTTGTTCAAAAATTTTCAGTTATTTTTGTTTATATTATTATTATTTATTTTCCAGTTAACGATAAAAAGTAATAGTAATAAAGTTGTATATCATTTAATTTGCTACAACTAATATCTTACAAAAAAAATTGTATAGGGTTCCTAGTTTACGAGATACAGCGCGAAAACCCTTGCACCACTTTTTCCAAGTACATATAAGACCAAGGGGACAAGGGTAACAACCCCACAAACTTAAATTTAAGCTTATATTAATACCCAAAAACATTAAAAAAACAAAATAAAATGGACAAAAAATCAAAATTAAATAATGAGGATTCTATAATTATTATATTTAGTGGCCATTAACAAAAAAAAAGAAAGAAATTGTATACAATTTTATTACCTATATATTAATCATCTTTTAAAATATCATCCAATTAGTTACATTAAATTTAACTTATATAATATTACTACACAAACATACTCTATAAAAAATGTTATTATATTTGGGAAAATCCCCACATTTCCATATCTATTAAAAGGTAATTACGAATTAAGCAACATATTTTTAATTTATGTACACAAACTGATATTTAAAGATAAGAATCTGGTTTTACTAATAAAATTTACTAGATAATTTTTGTAAACAATTCTTTGTACGAAACTTTCTTTTTTCTAGATATCTTGAAGCTTATGTCATAATATGCGAGCATGAAAGCATTTAATAGCATGCAAAATATAGAGAGATACTACGAAATATTTTTATTAAAATGTGCACTACTGGATAAAACTTATAAATTTTTGTAATGTTAAAAATATACCGATTTTATTTCAAAACATTAAAAAATTCTATTCTATGGACTTGTCTTTAGAACTTGTCCAAAAATAAGTGCAAAGAGAACAAAACAAAAGTAAAAAAATTGCATTAGCATACAAGCATATTATGTGTAATGTGGTGTTATATGACATGTAAGATTTTTTATACCTTCATTATTTCTCTCACTATTAAGTATGTTCTGTTTTCCACGCATCTCTGTTCTGAGTCTCTGCAATCCAGTTTTCCTCAGCTAATTATCATTCTATATTGCCATTAAAGGGCGCCCAGGTTTTCTTTTACCAATCCACGATTTCCACTAGCTTGTTTTTTGTCCATCTAGAATCTAGACTCTAGACCAATTTCCATTTTATAATTCACCGCTATGTCTTCCAACTACCCCTAAAGAAGCAGGGGCGGCTCGTGATAGTACAAGATGGTGAGGCACACTACACTTGAGGATTATTATTATTATGGTTAGATTTTCTTTAATAGCCGGAAGGTCGATTTTGTGACGTCATAACGTCACAGAACGGCACCGTATTTATTTTAAGGCTTGCAAACGATATTAAATAACAATTTTATTCGCAAAAGAATAGCTACGAAAGTTCTAAGTCTCTAATAGGTTCATACTCATAGTAGCTGTTTTTTAGCTAAAAATAATAATTAATATGATACCACTTATCAAAACAGCATGAATCAGATGTTTCGTCGTTGGCTCATCAGCGTTGAACACTTGAACAGCCATATTAAGCAAAATTTACATTATATACATGAAAACAACGGACAACTGATTCCAGTGACGTAACTGGGGGGGGGGTTGGGGGTTATAAGCCTTAAATGCCTTAAATCCTTAAAGCCTTAAATCCATACCCCCCAGAGACCCACCAGTTGTAGCCCCCCTTAGGATCATTCTGGTTTGGCCGTTGACTGATTCTGTTATTAATCACTTGCCAAAATGAAATTATGGTACGCAAACAATATACCTGCAAACACGTGATAATTTCATTTTAGAACCAATTTTATTATATTGTAAATGTATTGCATATATGCAAATAGAAACAAGCAAGTAAGCAAATTACGGTTATATTATAAGATTGTTTTTTTATGTTAAATAAACTAAGGGTTAAATTTTATTTTTTTGGTTTTTTATTTCTTTTATAAACAGCGTACTTAAAAGTAAATGAATTATTATGAAAGAAATCGTAATTTCAAATTTTTTTATTAATTTATTTATTTAATTGACATTAGCAAATGACTTTCAGCCAGTCAGAGTATAATAACATATTCTAAACATCTATTGTATCTCTTATACTAATAGTAAGTACACGTAACTAG
Source organism: Diabrotica virgifera virgifera (assembly GCF_917563875.1). Lineage (NCBI taxonomy): Eukaryota > Metazoa > Arthropoda > Insecta > Coleoptera > Chrysomelidae > Diabrotica > Diabrotica virgifera. The sequence continues at coordinate 231,860,666 of NC_065445.1, read as the reverse complement.
AACAAACTGCTCTAACAAACTACCTAAAACTGCAAAACCACGCTAGAGGCATATTTTTGCCTGCCTCTGAAAGGATACTTAATCCCGCTTCCAAAAATTATTCTCAGTCATGCTGCCGGCCGATCTCCGTCGGCTTCGTAATATGCTAGACGAGGTACCATCAGAGGCAGTGCCTCTAATGATGGTACCTTGTAGAGTAGGTATATCGGTGTGTTATGAAGAACGGGTCAGGGCCGTACTAATTTTTTTTTATCATAAAAATAAAGTTAATAAAAAAAGTTTTATAATAAAAATTATATTATTTAGCAATTTTCAAAAAGTTAAATTGTATTTAAAGAATTATTGATAATGATATAACGAAAATAAAGTTATTTAGCAAATTTCAAACAGTTAAATTGTATTTAAAGAATTGATGATGAAATAACGAAATAACGTAAATAGTCGATTGGTATACTGGTGAGGCACTGCCTCACCTGCCTCATAGGACCAGCCGCCACTGTAAAGAAGTATAAGTAATCACTCCCTTTTTACTTTATCGTACTACATACGCAGTATGAGTATAATAGATAAAGTTATAGGATCGTGCAAAAAAATTTTTTTCAGATTTCACTTTTTTTCGACGTTTTGAGTCCCCCTGAGTCTAAAAAGCAAATAAAAAAAAACATGTCGGAAGTATGTACGTATGTATGTACGTATGTCACCACCGCCCAGCAAAAACTACTGGACCGATTTCGATGAAATTCGGTATGAGTAAGTTTAAGAGAATTTTGTCGAGAAACTAAGCTTTTGAAAAAAACCTCTCAAAGGGGGGCCGAAATAGGGGGGTTATTTGGGGCCCATTTTTGCAAATTTTGACCGAAACGAATGAAATTTAACTTAAAGTTAGCTCATCGATAGGTAAATAGAAATACGGAATTTGACATTTCCAAATCCAAAATGGCGGCCAGCATGGCCGACCGCCCACCCGAGACATTTCCCTACCAATCTAAAAACTTGTTTAAGAAAAATTTAATTTGAAAAAACATTTATATAGCCTAAAGATGGGGCTATAACAAGAATATTATCGTTTTTCAGAAAAAGTTATGGGTTGCCTATATTTAAGGGGTCAAAATTTGACATAAATTTGAACTAAATTTTCTCAAAAATAACTCCAAGGAATTTGTTTATTTTTACATTGGTCAGATTTCTTAACTCCCCATAGGAGGGGAGTTATGAATTTTTATAAAAAAATATTCGAGTGCCCGTAACTACCTCTGTAATAGAAACTAAAATTTGAAATTTGGCAGACATATATAGTACTTTGTTATCTATTAGCACAGTAAATTTTACCCACAATATGGCTTCCGGTTTAACCGGAAATGAAAAAAAAATCTTAATTTTTTACATACGCCCTGTATATTTTTGCATATTTTGAAAGAATGTAAAGTTATTTTTCCAATAACATAAAACTCGTTGCTGTAACTCAAAAACTCGAAAAGTTACAGAAAATTGAAATTTTGCTAGAATCTTGTGTGTGTCTCCTCGCACGCGATCATAGCAGAGCATTATTATAGGGCAGTCAATGAGGGTATTTGGCTCCGAATTCCATCCTACTACATCGATGTACTTGATATTTTCACAGTAAGTAGGGAATAGCTCAAGAAACAAAATCTACCTTATATACTATGGCGCTTTTATCTTGGGGCAATTCCCACCCCTTCAAGGGGGTGGAAAATTTATTGGTCAAAATAAGCATGGAAGTGGCTAGAGAACCTATTTTTAAGCAAACACTGATCTATACTTTTTTTTTGAGAACTCAATACTTTTTGAGTTATGCGTTGTTGAAAATTGGCCATTTTCATTTAAAAATGACACGTTTTCTGACGGTTTTTTGTGAATACCTTAAAAACTATGCATCAAACTAAAAACACTATATAAAATTTTTTTTAATTATAAATAACAAAGAGATTCGTTCCTTCGTAAATTTTCTATTTATAATACAAAAAGAGATATGGTAGGTAAAAATAGTTTGTTTTTTGGTGCATACTCAAAGTGCTCATGCTTTTGTAGTGTTTGAAAAGGCCTTTAAAACGAGCACCGTTAAATGTCGGTTACATTCAAACTAAGCGAGATATGGTGCAAAAAAATATATGACTAATGTACTTTAAGGAAAACTGAGAAGTACATACATTTAACCCCTCATTCACCAGAATTTAAATGCATTGTTTTTCTTTTGCAATACCTCTTAATATAGTGTTATTTCTACTTTCAAAAAGTTGGACGGTGAAAAAAATAAGATCAAATTATAGAGCGCATTTTTAAATTTTCTTAAAATTCTTCCTTTTGCTCCATGCAATTCGAAAATAAAAATGTTCTATCCCCGAGAAGTGGTGAGAACCGCCCCCATGAAAAAGTTCCGTAGTATATAGGATAGACTTTGAATTAGGAGATTGGGCTTTGGGCTACTCCCAAAATTTCATTACAATCCATGCAGTAAAATGCAAATATTGTAAACTATTAATTTCTCAGAAAAATGGACTAATTTGAAATGAAAGTATGACTAATATTCTATTGATTTATGCAATAATCTATAGTGTGTCCCCGAACATTTTCTCAAATGCGGGAATTAATGATGCGTAGAACCATAAAATATTTTCAAGTATAAAAGGTGTTTCTAAAATATCAAAATAACGAGTAACTTTGTTATTTTTATAGAATGCCAGTATCTAGTACGATAACGATAATAGATCGGTACGATAAAGTTCTCGGGCGGCCCTTCCGTCCAGCGTTTTTTGATGTTATTTTGACTCCGAAGTATCTGAAGGTTTAAGTTGATTTTATACTTTTCATTTCAATTTCCAGGCTTTCTAGTTTTACTTCTCCAACATACTCGTTTTTTTCTATATTAATTGTTAGGCCCCATTTGGTGCACTCGTCTTCCAGTTATGTTAATGGCTTGATAGTCAGGGAAGTGTATCGTGTACAATCTTTCGTCTTCAATTAGGATGCTCATATTGCAACACTTTCTTCTTTATACTGAGAGGGCCTCATTCAGATATATTTATTTTGAAGAGTGTAATGTGCTATGCAGCAGCCTTGCTTTATTAAACCCTTACTTATAGGAATTTCTCTAGATAATTTGTTTCCAGCTTTAATGTTTACCTTCACATTTTTGTAAAGCTGTTGTACTGTTGGTAAAGCTTCTACATACGTCATATACTTTAGACTGTAAAGACTGTTAACTGAAAAGACAAGGTGACGATCAACTACCACTATCGAAGATCATTGTCTTTTTGATTTAAAATTTTACGAGAACTGACATTATTTATTGCTATAGGGCTACAGCTCAAGCTAAAAAATTGGTAACTGTTACTGTACCAAGTAGATTGACGGAATCAAATTTGATATTCCATATAAATGCCACTATACCCCGCAAGTTTTCTTACGCATTCTAATTACGGTTTAGTTCTATTTTACGAGATATTTTTATGATAAAATGACTTTAACAAGTCATTTTTTCATTTTTACTTAATTTATTTATTATTTATGTAACTAACCAACAAAATTTATTAGAACTAAAAGTAACAAGTAGGTACAATATAACTGTCAACTGTCAAATATAAGTCAAATTATTAATGTAAACATTGTTAAATCAGAATAACAATTTACTGTTTTTTACCATTCTGCAAAATACAGAGTGTTTTTAAATAAACGTTAAAATGTATAGATACTTACGTAATAGAAAATATATATTGTACAGGGCGTCAATAAGTTATATTTCATGAATGAAATACCATGACGTCACTTTTACTTTTCCTCCCTAGGGAGGAAAAGTACAACTTTGCTCCCTACAATCAGGTCCGGAAAAGTATACTTTCGGTAGAGGTAGGTGGAAAATAATATTTCTTCCTTTAATCTCGAAAAACAGGCAATTTAAACCTTGCTAATTTATTTTTTTCAACAATTGTATATTTAGGCGAAGTAATAAAGCACTAAAATCGGCCTTACCTCCGAAATAAAAAACGACAAGACAGATCTTAATAATTCTTTTTGCATTCTATTCGTGAATGCGCCAGGAAACTTTGTGACCCCCAGCCATGATATGGGGTTCCTAAAGTGCATCTCAAACAGACAATAAGAAATATTCAGAACTCGTCAATTATCGGCGGAAATGAGTTCAATTTTGTTACTCTTGGGTTTTTGGGGTCGCTGAAAACGAATATGACGTCGTAAGTGATCTCCGGAGTACCTGGTGCCCAGGGTACCTATTGTTTACCTAGTCATTAAAATGCATTAGAAAATTAGTCAAAAATCATTACTGGGGGGTTTTTAGGGTCACTAACGACGAATATGACATCGGAAGTGATCTACGGAGTACCTGGTGCAGAGTTTTCGGCAAAAAATGTATTAAAAAATTAGTCAAAAATCATTACTTGATGGGTTTTTGGGGTCCCTAACGAGGAGTATGACATCGGGAGTGATCTCCGGAATATCTAGTGCCCAGGGTACCTCGCCTTCTGGAGTTTTCGGCAAATTCATTAAAAAATTAGTCAAAAATCATTTCTTGGAGTTTTTGGGTCCCTGACGACGAATATGACATCGGAAGTTATCTACGGAATACCTGGTACCCAGGGTACTGTTTACCTCGTTTTCTGGAGTTTTCGGCAAATTCATTAAAAAATTTGTCAAAAATCATTACTCAGTGGTTTTTGGGTCGCTGACGACGAATATGACATCGGAAGTTATCTACGGAATACCTGGTACCCAGGGTACTGTTTACCTCGTTTTCTGGAGTTTTCGGCAAATTCATTAAAAAATTTGTCAAAAATCATTACTCAGTGGTTTTTGGGTCGCTGACGACGAATATGACATCGGAAGTTATCTACGGAATACCTGGTACCCAGGGTACTGTTTACCTCGTTTTCTGGAGTTTTCGGCAAATTCATTAAAAAATTAGTCAAAATTCATTACTGGGGGGTTTTTGGGGTCTCTGACGACGAATATGACATCGGAAGTGATCTCCGGAGTACCTGATGCCCAGGGTAACTACTATTTTCCACGTCTTCCGAAGTTTTCGGCAAATTCATTAAAAAATTAGTCAAAAATCATTAGTCACGAGATAAACAGTAGGTACCCTGAGCACCAGGTAGATCTCTTCCGATGTCATATTCGTCGTTAGTGACCCTAAAAACCACCCGAGTAATGATTTTGACTAATTTTTAAATGAATTTTAATGACGAGGTAAACAGTAGGTACCCTTGGCACCAGGTACTCCGGAGATCACTTACGATGTCATATTCGTTTTCAGCGACCTCAAAAACCCCCGAGTAACAAAATTGAACTCATTTCCGCCGATAATTGACGAGTTCTGATTTTTTTTATTGTCTGTTTGAGATGCACTTTAAGAATGCATTTTTTGTATGCAGTTTTTCAATATTATAGACTAAGAGCCGCTATAGGTGAAATTTCTTAATCATTTTAGGCACGATGGGACCCAATAACTTAAATAGTAGAACCTAAAAGAAAAGGTTTGAACACTGTGCCCTCACTTTTCAGTGGCACATGCGTCGACAGTGGCGCCTCAAAATTTCCACTTATGGACGGGATAAATAAATTAAAAGTTACCCTCCCTTACTAACAGAATTCATTTTTTTTATTTTTTTAAGTTCTATGTGATTAACACATAAGATTCAGCGTAATTTGAACCCACCACCCCCTTCCCCCTGCCCCCACCATCAAAAACTTTATTTTTCGATTTTATTTTTTTTTTGGTGGGATGCAATCAATTTTAAAATTTCAAAAAATTCACACGCATATTACGGCTTTTATAAAACACGTCTATTTTTTATAGACCTGTAGGTTGAGTGTACATAACCTCAAAAAATTTAAACAAATTTTTTTTTGGAAAAAAGTATATAACTTTTTTTTGGGGATAGCTGCAGATCTAATTTTTTCTTAATCTTGTGTATTTTATCAAGCACTATATTTTTATTTTTTTTTTAGATTTTTCTGTAACGCCGGTCACCTTCAAAAATCCAAAAGACTGTTTTTTAAGGGGGTTTTGGGGGGTTTGAACGCGTTTCTCCCATTTTTAAACATTCTAAAGGACTCAGTTACTTTAAGTTACATATAACCTATAAAATCGAAATTGATATGATATATTATAAAGTCTATAAAATAGGGAAAACCCCCCAAAACCCCCTTAAAAACAGTATTTTGGATTTTTGAAGGTGACCGGCGTTACGGAAAAATCTAAAAAAATTACAAATATAGTATTTGTAGTGTATTTGCAAAAAATACATAAGATTAAGAAAAAATTAGACCTGCAGCTATTGCTCAAAAAAAGTTAAACGCATTTTTGAAAAAAAAAATATTTAAATTTTTTGAGGTTATTTACACTCTACCTACGGGTCTATAAAAAATAGACATGTTTTATAAAAGCCTAAGCTATGCGTGTGAATTTTTTGAAATTTTAAAATTTATTGCATCTCAGCAAAAAAAAATAAAAACGAAAAATGAAGTTTTTGAGGGTGGGGGCATGGGGAAGGGGGTGGTGTGTTAAAATTACGCTGAATCTTATTTGTTAATCACATAGAACTTAAAAAAATAAAAAAATTGAATTCTGTTAGTAAGGGAGGGTAACTTTTAATTTATTTATCCCGTCCATAAGTGGAAAGTTTGATGCGCCACTGTCGACTCTTGTGCCACTGAAAAGTGACGGCACAGTGTTCAAACCTTTTCTTTTAGGTTCTACTATTTAAGTTATAGGGTCCGATAGTGCCTAAAATGATAAAGAAATTTCACCTATAGCGGCCCTTAGTCTATTATATTATGGCTCGGGGTCACAAAGTTTCCTGGCGCATTCACGAATCGAATGCAAAAAGAATTATTAAGAACTATTAAAAGACCGTGTTGTCCTTTTTTTTCGGAGGTTCAGTGCTTTATTGCTTCGACTAATTATCAAAGAAGTGATAAATATTCTTCGTGAAGTAAATACATGTTTTGAATTTTTGAGAAGAAGCAAATGCCTGGTTAATTTACTGTTGAATAATAATATACATATAAATCCAAATAAAAATATTATTTCTGCTGTTCAACGACTGTACTAATTTAGCACTTTATTGTTAACAAGAAAACAAACTACACCGAGTCAACTGTTTAAAAGTATTTCATTATCAACAGAGAGATAGATGAACTAGATCTGTGATTGTATAATGTGGCACATGTGAACGCACTCCTATTATCATCGCTTACAATAATAAAAACAATTGAGCGCCGCGTTAATTGCTGGAAAAATTACCATAATTAAACAAACGTACTGAAAGTCGTGTAATGTAATTCAGCTCTTTAAACTTTTGAACTTGTACGCCAGGAAATTTAATGTGGAATAACTGTATTTTGTAGAATAAAGAATACGAATACAATTTACGAATTATATTAAGATATGGGAAGCAAGCAATTCGCTATACCGGGTGGTGAATTGGAAAACGGGCCATAGGAAACTCAATGTAAAATTCTAAATTGTTGAATTCCTGCTTCCCTAATTATTTTACATCAAAAGTCATGAAAAACTATTTGTAGAGGATTAAAATCTGCATTAAAAACAAAAGTTAAAATTGTTCTACGCTTTAAACATATCCCAAAATTTTGAAAAATATAATATATTTGTCATAGTAAGTGCATAAAATCATGTAAAAGTAAGGCCACCCGTTACTATTTTTCTGACAGTACGCAAACTATTGACTGAATAAAACATCTTTATTATTGCTACTTTCTCCTCAACTGAGAGCATCGTTTCAACTTCATTGTTTTTTTAAATAAATGATAAAATAAAAATACTGACAGTTCAAAATATTGTTAATATAATAATTTCGTTGTGACCGAACGCAACCTTATACACATTTTTGCACTGTGTGTGGCCTCAATGTGGCAAATACTTTGATAAAATTTATTATATTTTACAAAATTTTGGAATGTGTTTAATTCGTAGAACAATTTTAATAATTTTTTTCAATTAAGATTTTAATCCTCTACAAATAGTTTCTCATGTCTTTTGATGTAGAATAATTAGGGAAGCAGGAATTCAACAGTTTAGAATTTTACATTGAGTTTCCTATGGCCCGTTTTCCAATTCACCACCCGGTATACTACATACCATCTATTTTATTTAGTATGACAGAATTTTGTTTGTGGATTCCGTACAAACAAATTATCAAAGATTTAAAACGATTTTCTTACTCAACTTTCCAAGGTACTTTTCGATTTAGGTGGTCAATGACTTCTTAGGGAATTAAGATTCAAGCTGCTTGATCTGCATATTTTAGATGACCTAAATTTATTAACAAGCTAGAAACTTGGCTCAATCTTCTGCCTATCGTGGCTCATATGTGTTCAATGCGCGAAAGATCAGAAGAATCAATCAGATGGTCAGAGTAGAACAGTAATTTAAGAGTCACAAAGGATTTTGGTAGTGGCTGCTATATGATTTCTGTCATGATCTCCTTGAATTGTGTTTTCTAGCGACTGAAGTCAAGATAGAGCAACTGCTTTTAGAACATTATAATGTTGTCTCGAGAATTGATGTTTATTTCAGAAAATACTAATGCTAATGAAGATCTGCTTCCATACACAATACCATACCATCCCATTGGAATGGAACAGAATCGTGTTCTAGAGCGATCTTGGTTAGCATTATAACCTTACCCCCTATCCCTATATCATGTGATAAATGGCAAGATAAGATGCAGTAAATAAATTTAAAAATCTTATTCTAGCTAGAGATACAGCCATTTCGATGTAGCAGCCAGTTATTCTTATGCTAGTGAACGGCAGGTAAAAACCGGTTAGCGGTATAGCATCAGTACCGAAAGATGTTGTTGCTTTTGCTCTGTAGTACAGTCATTTCAAAATCTAAGTATTCTTATTCTTACCAAGGATGTATTCTTATCCTTGCTAAGTCTATTGCGCATTACCCTGAACAAAATTTCGGCTTCCCGTAGATTCATATTGCTACACTCTATTCACTAAATCCATTCACTAGTAATTAATTTTGTAAATCATAATTGCGAAAATTTGTTTATATAAAATGTTTTAAATTATTTTCAAGTTTACACAAAATAAGGTAGATAATTATGTTTTTCTACGGCCGTGCTAAAAGAGCCACTTTCACGCACGCATTTCGTTTCCGAAAGTTGCACTTTCGAAAGTAAAATACCTTGTAATATATAATAAACTTACGTGCATAGAAATCGGCCCACTTAAAAATTTGGTCATTTTTGATGTCTAATATTTCCTAAACATGTTGGCCGATTTAAGTGATTTTTTGAACATGTGATGATGATGCAAACGGTCATTATTTTTTCATGCAGAATTACCCCTTAAATTTGTCGCACTTATTTAAAAACACCGTGTATTGATAAAGAACATGTCTAGTTGTTAAAAGTACCTAACTTTTTTATTATCCAACATAAACGAATGAATCAAAAAAAGAATGTTAAGAAAACCTGAGGCTATAGTTGGGTTTTAATTTCAGTATTTTATAAATGCTAGAATATTCCACAGGGAAATAGAATATTTCCGCACGCCGTGCGGGAAAATTTACTTTCACGCACGCCGTGCAGGAAAGTGCAACTTTCGGCAACACGACGCCTACGGCGTCGGTCTGTTTCCAAGCAACAAGCTTTCGAAATCTGTTATAAAATTTTTTCGAACAATTATCAATGTCCTTGGGTTATTACTACTGATAATTATATTTTTGTCAGTTTTTGACGTTTCGACTTTCAATTTGGAAATTGTTCTACTAGAAAGAAAAATTTGAAAATCCACTTCTTATTTTGAATTTCAATGTAAATGTAGGTTAATATAAAAAAATAAAAATTATCATTACAAACAATTGTGGCTTAATCCCATGAAAAATATATGTAATTATTTTTTCGTCCCACCAATTCAATTTGATGTGAATTCTTCTTAATTTTAACAAAACGTTGAAAATTCGGATGGCCCGGAAGCCTTGTCCGGGACGCCGGGACACAACTTCGTAATTCGGGCCATGTCCCGGATTTTTCGGACTAGTTGGTCACACTACGTATACCTAACATTGCTCTTTCTGTTGTGGCTCGTTTATTATTATTTGCCTTGGTTAGGGTCCAGGTTTGTACCTATGCCTATAACTGGATAATCATCTCGCCACAAAGTTCAGCAACATCCCAAAATTTTTGTCAACAACGAACAGCATTTGGCACATTTATGTCTTTTGTGATATTGAAGTCCTGTGACTTTTGAAAAAATTGTTTCTAAGTATAACTTAAATACAGTAGATGATACATAATATATATCCCCGCCAGACTTCCCTACCTCTTCTTCTTAAAGTTCCGCATCCTAATCGGAGGTTGAATATCATCAACATTATCTTTACTCTATCTACCGCTGCTCTGAAGAGTTCTATAAAACTGCATTTGAACCAGTTCCTTAAATGTTTCAACCATGACACCCTCCTTCTCTTCTTCTTATACTCCTTCCTTCCTTTATCTTTCCCTGTATTATCAGTATTAAAATTTCATATCGCTGTCCCTTCATACGTGTCCCAGATATTGCAACGTTCTTATTTTTATTGTGTTTATTCTGCCCTGCTTAATACCAACGATTAATACAGTAATTTGTTATAGTCCTCCGCCAATTTCAATTTTCTGCTTTTTAGTCTAGGCGCCAGAGGGGTCACCGTGTCCTTTTCAATTCTGATGGACAAACTCAACGGTTTCTTATGGATTTTTGGCTGCTAATTACGAATTTCAAGCGTGGATATTGATCCGAGTGGTCAAAAACTTGTTATAAACAATTTAATTGTTTATAAATTGTTTATAAGCCTCTGACTCATAAACTAAAAGAGATAAAAAAATGTTTCAAATAAAATTTGTTCCTTAATAAAAAAGGAAGAAAAAAACGTTTATTAATCTTAAATCCAACAATTAGAACTCAAGAGATTGTAAAATTGGTGCACAATGCAAATTGAAAATTGCAAAATAAGTATTTTTCGAGCTCTATCGATCGTAACTCGGATTCTACGCACGAAAATGAGCATTAAGAAGGTATCATTTTAAAGCTTAATTAATAGGCTTCCAAACAAAGTTTGTTAAATTACTTTATCTTCATTTGTTTTAAAGTTATACCCGCTTGAAGTTATAATTTTCTTAAAAAAATTGTACATTAATTTGTTTATAAGGGTTTCAAGCAAAGGACATCGCACCAACGAACTGTCAACACTGATGGAATCGCCATAAAACGAAGTTAATGGCGCCAGGATGAGATAGAAGATAATCAGGTAAAGGAGGGAAGATAATCGGACAGTGCTAGTCAGGTACGTTGTAGTTGTAGCAAATTTTACCTGAAAATTCTCTGTCTCTCTCATGTCTCTCTAGAAGTGCTAGAACCTCTCTCTTGTATGTTGGCGCCTATCTCGCTTCACTGTTGGAATGGGACGGGGCCATTCCATCAGTGTTGACAGTTCATTGCATCGCACACATCTTATGGAAAATATAATGTCACTCAAATTCAATAAAATTTATATGAATATATTCGTTTCAATTTAACGATCAATTCTTATCATTGCGCCAACTCTTAATTTTCAATAATAAGAGCAGAAATTGATATAAATCAATCTGAAATCAAATGGGTAGGTACATAAGTTAGAGAGAGAAAAAATATTTTAAAATACCCAAATTATAGTTAGTTCATAAATCTTCTCGAGCTCTTAAGCATCTTATTATAATAGTTTCACTAATCCGCTTAGGCCCAGCGGGGTTTAAGCTGTTTTGAATAGCACCCAGAGCAATAGTGATTATAACTGACACGTTTATAGACTCCAAAAATGTGATTTCGATAAACTTTAATTGCAATTTGCGCCGTAATTAATCATAATTAAGAGTTGGCGCAATGATAAGAATTACAGTTAATTTAAAACGAATCTATTCGTATAAATTTTATTGAATTTGAGTGACATTATATTTTCCATAAGATGTGTGCGATGTCCTTTGAGCTATAAACATTTATACTTTAATTAACAATAATGATAGAAGAACTCAAAAGTAACATTTTGAGCTTACGAAAATGTTCGTAACTTGTTCGTATTTTTGGCCAAGATATCGATATTTTAATAGCGCAAGTTCTGAGGCACAAGATCGGCTCACAGCGTAAAGTTGTTCTGAAGCCATTTCCTTGTGGCATTAATTATTCTAAATCGGAAATAAGCCAGAATTTAAATAAACAATTATTTTATTAGCGTTTCCACGTCCAAATCAGACGTCGTTGTCAAAATACAAAATATGTTTTTGCTTAGAAAAACATTCTTCCAATAATTTAATTTAATCTGACTCAAAAGACTTTAAAATTATATTGCAAATATTTATGAGTTGCGTTCCTGGGACGACTTTACTGAAATATAGTTCATTAAATCTTTAATGAAAAATTTGAGTTAGGGTTGGTTTCATGTAATCGAATAAACTATCTTTCAGTAAAGTTGTCCCAGGAACGCCACTTATAAATGTTGGCAATATCATTTTAAACTACTTTAAAATGTATATGTCTGAATTCAGTCAGATTAAATTAAATTATTAGAAGAATTTTTTAATAAGCAACAACATTTTTGTTTAATTTATTAATATTTTTTATTTTGACAACGACGTCCGATTTGGACGTCAAAACGTTAATAAAATAATTTTTTAGTTCAAGTGTGGCTTATTTTCCATTAAGAATAAATAATGCCACAATGAAATAGCTTCAGAACAATTTTACGCTGTGAGTCGATCTTGTGCCTCACAGCTTGCGCTAGTAACGTATCGATATCTTGGCCAAAAATAAAGTTACGAACATTTTCGTAAGCCCAAAATTTTCCTTTTGAGTTCTTCTATCATTATTGTTAATTAAAGTTTAAATGTTTATAGCTCAAATTTGCTTGAAACCCTTATAAACAAATTAACGCACAATTTTTTTAAGAAAATTATAACTTCAAACGGGTGTAACTTTAAAACAAATGAAGATAAAGTAATTTAATAAACTTTGTTTGGAAGCCTATTAATGGACCTTTAAAATTGGACCTTCTAAGGCTCATTTGCATGTGCAAAAGTCGAGCTACGATCGATAAAGCTTCGAAAAATACTTATTTTGCAATTTTCAATTTGCATTGTGCACTAATTTTACAATATCTTGAGTTCTAACTATTGGATTTAAGTTTAGTAAACGTTTTTTTCTTAGTTTTTTATTAAGAGGAAACAGTAGCGATCAACAGGTAGCAAAAACACGTTCCAAGATTGCGGCTGTAATTTTGAATATTTTTTCGAGATATTTGGCACACATATTCGTAATATAATAAAGAATGGCGCTACAAAGCCTAATTTGAAAAATATATTAATATGCGGAAATTACTCTGTAATTAAATACAATATTAAAAAAACTAGCCTGTACCGCCATTAAGAAGAACAAAAAAATACACTTTCTTCAAATAAACTTTTTTATCCGATGCCTAGATTTTGTGTCATTTTGGAACTACTAAAACTTTTTATTTCATTAGTAGTTCCAAAATGACACAAAATCTAGGCATCGGATAAAAAAGTTTATTTGAAGAAAGTGTATTTTTTGTTCTTCTTAATGGAGATACAGGCTCGTTTTTTAATATTGTATTTAATTACAGAGTAATTTCCACATATTAATATATTTTTCAAAATGGGCTCTGTACCGCCATTCTTTATTATATTACGAATACGTGTGCCAAATATCTCGAAAAAATATTCAAAATTACAGCCGCAATCTTGGAACGCGTTTTCGCTACCTGTTGATCGCTACTGTTTCACCTTAAGGAACAAATTTTATTTGTATCTCTTTTAGTTTATGAGCCAGAGCCTTATAAACAATTTATAAACAATTAAATTGTTTATAACAATTTTTTGACCACTCAGGTTGAAATCCACCATCGAAATTCGTAATCAGCAGCTAAAAATCCATAAGAAACCGTTGAGTCTGTCCATCAGAATTGAAAAGGACACGGTGACCTCTATTTGGCGCCTAGACTATTTCTTCCGCTCTGGAATTTTAGTTTCATTAATGATTCATTACTCAAATAAAACTTTCATTATTAATTCATAAATAAATGGTTCTCTTTGCGTTGTTTCTTTATATAGCTGGTTTCCAAGACGTAACGCTATCATAAAATTGGCGTGCCTTGACCAAAAATCACTTTTAAAACCTAATAATTCTAGTTGAACAGTCGAAATAGTCTCTTCACGTACAAGGTCCATTCCGAAATGGCGAGTTTTATCGAATTTCCGAGATGCTCTGGATAAATTTTCAATTTTATATATATTTTCGGGGTATATTCGAGACAGAAAAATTTCAAGCGAAGTAATGGAAGTAGTCTTTTGGAAATAGTTACAGCAAAGTAAATGAACATTATTGATTTCACAGACAGTCTGAATCGAAAACAACTTTTATATATTGGCAATAATGGCAATTATTGTAAATATTCCGGATTAATCTATCTATATCATCAAAGCTTTCACAAATATGTTATCAATTCAAAATTACCAACAGACATTACCAATTACCGAATTGCCGCAGGATCTAGTTACCATGATAAACAACTTACTTACTTGCGTAGTCCTAAGCCTTTCTACCCTTAGATGTAAGGCTGATGGAATTTAGTTTTGCACTGTTGTCTCCATGCTTTCCGATCATATGTTAGGTCTTGCCCTTTCCAATGTCAACCATTTTTTCTCGACTTCTTTTCTGATTTCATCTACCCACATAACTCTTGGTCTTCCGCTTTTGCTTTTCCCCTGCGCTCTCGTTTCGAACACTCATTTTGTTAGTCTCTCGTTCGACATTCTACACACGTGCCCAAATTATCTAAGTGGTTTTTCCCCTACACTATGTATCCAGTGTATCTAAGATCTAGTGTATCACAGTGTATCTAAGACTACACTAACTTTCCCCTTTCATCCCTTATTGCTACTTCCTGTAAACACTGAGGTGTCAGCCTGAAAGGGGTCATAAGTATCAATATAAAATAGACACATTTCACATGCCAAACTCTATATTACTTATGACGATGATTTTTCGGCTCTAGCTCTTAGACTATTACTACTTCCCAACCATTCCCTAAGGGTAAGCACAGAACAAGTAAGTCGCGGTGGAGCTGTATGTGTCGGTCGCGGTCGATGTCGCGAATGTAAGCGAACAGAGCAGGTAAGTCGCGATGGAGGTTTAGCGCGATGCCATCCAGGAGGTTTACATCGATGCTTTTGAAAATAAAATGAGTTTGTTTTACATGGATGTCTACTGCGTGGCCTACAAGGATGATTTGAGTTGATACTTTTTATATAATCCCTTTTTTGTATTCAGTTTATTTTTGAATTTCTAAAGTAATTAAATTCAGTAAATTTTTGAAATATGAAAGAGGATCTTATTATTTACAGCCAATTGATATTGGTTCTAGCTCGACTGACAGCGCAGGTGACCTCCTTGCTATGTGCTGTCGACATCGACCGCGATTTAACTAGTAGCATCTACCGCGACCCACACCTCCACCGCGACTTACTTGTTCTGTGCTTACCCTAAGGTTTCTTCAGCCATGAGTTACGTCTCCTTCCTATGGATCTGTTTCCCTGGATTTTCCTTACATAATGACCAGGAGTATTAGAGATTTTAAAATTTATAGCAATTATCACGGGATATTTTTTTATAATGATTTTTTATAGTGAAGTTTGATCGGACACAAAACAGTCCCTAGACTAATTTGGACACACCAGCTTTGGATTAAAATTAAACTCCCAAATATTCGAATTAACTTCACTTTATAGTTAACATAACCTTGGGCTCATTTCCTATACGAAGTAGTACTTCCACACTTGCGACTCTAGCAATCCAACTTATCTTTATTATTAGATGGTGTAGCAACACACCTCGAAGCTTTCAATATTTTTTATGTTGTTCTTTTTGAATCCAGTAAATTTCACGTGCCTATATTCGTTAGCAGGAAGACTTCTTCTTATTGCGCCGTCTCCGTTCGAAGGTAGGCGATACAAATGACAACTGTAGCTTTGGAAACTGATGCATGAAAGATTTCTGCGGATGAGCGGTCAAACCATCTTCTCAGGTCTTTCAGCCACAAGTTCTGGGGTTTTCCTACTGATCTTTGCCCTGTATTTTACCTTCCAATACGATTTTAAATTAAGTAATAGCAGGAAGTACCAGAAGCAGAACAATATTCTTTCATTTGTGTAATATTGTTTCCATAATACAAAGAAAAATATTATTTTGTCTTGAAATCTCTCTTTGAATTTCCCCTGTAAAATGGACGATTGCATTTACAACTAAAAATAGAAAACTTGTTTCCCTGCAGAGCCATTTCTTGTTACACAATATCCCCATCTTTCATCACATGCTGAAAAATAAATAAATGCCTTAATGTTTAATACCATGCGCTATTCGCAGGCTACCAGCAGCAATCGTCTAGAAAAAGGATGATTGAAGAGACCTGTCTGAACCGAAACGTGCACATGCATTACATGTATGTCTTTCTTGCACTTACATGTCCGCACAGCGCCAAGGATTATAACCGAACCGACTACAAGCACAAGCCGATTGCAGATCCTAGCTTTCTACTCATACGCGGTACGAATGGATTATTATAAGTTTATGGATATGTACTTAAAATTAAAACATATAATTTCACCTAAAATACATCAAAATTTTAATAATTTTACATAATATAGGTACAGTATTTCTCATGATCATCTTTCAGTGCGTCACAGTTTTTCGATTTCTTTCTAACGCATTAAATTGTATGTGACATTTATTTATTTATTTATAGTACTATACAATTGACCTGGCCTCTTGTGACTAATCCAGGTCGTTTCCTGATGGGATTACAGTAGTTTATTACAATATTATTACTTTAAGAATTTTTTCTATTTGACTAATTAACAATAGCCCTAATCTACCACTAATTATGAAAACTACAAATTGTAAACAATTCTAATAAACAATTCTAATGAACAAATGATAACAGATAAACAAAAACTAATAAACAAAAGATAAATTATTACTTTTTTTTTTTGAACATATAATTTTTATAAAAGTGCCCCCATTTCTCATTCTCAGATGAGAAATGCCAGCACTATTCATCTAAAAATAGTCACGAATAATTTTATGTGCAGGTCTAATCGACTTTATGATATTCTCAATGGTATTTCGGTGAGCCTCAGACCATTGAGTTTCAAAAATTTCAGGTTTTTAGTTTAATTTTTTTTTGTTTGATTAATATTTTTTTTTTATTTTTGATTTATTTTATTTTATTTTATATTTGATATTAATTTTTAATTATTTATTATATAAATATTTATTTAATTATTCCAATATTTTATTTTATATTTTTATATGTAATTTTATTTTTTTTGTATAATTTCTTATTCAAATTCATAGAGGTTGGATATTATTTCTTGATTTCTTCTTCGTCTAATATTATATAATTCTAATCGTTTCTTTGATATTATGTCCGCTAAATTATTTAGTGTATTAAATAATTCTTCATTTTGTATTATATTTTTTATATTTATGCCAACAAGGTCTCTTCTCATTCTTTGTAGTTCTTGTGTATTTGTTTGCCTTTCGCAAATAAATACTATGTGTTCTGGTGTGCCTATTTCTCCACATTCACAATATTGATTGTCTTTTAAGTTAAATCTATGTAGGTATGTAGGGTACGGACCGTGCCCTGTAAGAAAATGGATTAATCCTTTTTTTGGGTTAAAATAATTTGGTATATTATTTAAATTTGGAATAAAATTATAGAGACGTCTTGCTTTAGGGGAATTATCCCATTCGTTTTGCCATTTTCTATTTAATATTTCTTCTAATTCTCGTTTTGTTCTGATTTCTATTCCCATTAATTGTATGTGACAGAAAAAAAGGCACGTCGGTGATTACATTTCGTCGGTGACATTTTTATAACATTTCTTCTATTTATTCTAGTTGTCGATAGATGGCGCCATAATAAAAAAATAATTTTTTTTAATTAGATAATAATATTACAAATATAATCTGTATAATTTATAAGACTATACAAATCAAAGAAAATACCATTTTATAAATGCAAGAAAAACATTTGATTTGTTTTTATTCCAAATTGAAAATAAAATGTGACAACTGTCAGATTTAACTAAAATGTCATGTTAGAATAAATGTCATAAATGTGTATTATCACGGACTTACCCTTTTTCCTATCATTTGTTACGCACTGAAAAATGATCATGAAAAGGACAATAGGTACATTAACTCCTTCATTCATAATCGTAGCAGATCTTTACATAATCATATGAAACTTCCTAAAAGTCATGTTAATAGATTGAAATCTTTACCGTTTATAAAAACAACTTTTTATGTAGTACATGAAATATATTGATTAATACTGACAACTAACATTATTTATAAAAATGTTCATTCATTTATTTTTGGAGAAAAACTTTAAATAGAAAGTTGTAGTAAATTAAAAAAGCAACCATTTTTGGACCTTTCGCGGGCTATTTTGCAACAACAAATTAACGAAATTAAACTTGTCATAGCCGAAATTGTGGCTTTTTTAATTTACCACAACTTTTTATTTAAAAGTTTTTCTCTAAAATTGATGAATGAATATTTTTATAAGTGTTAGTTGTCAGTATTAACCAATATTTCATGTAAATAATAATAGTCCAGAAAGCCACTCCGCATCCGCTAGGAAAAATATTCTAATTAGGATTTTTTGCACAATCTTACTCAAAAAGGACCCCTTTCAACAAATTTGCATGTTGCCAGGACCAAAAGTTGGCCAAAAATTTTTTAAACGTTTTTTTTTTGTTTTTTTCCTAAAATATTTTTTTTTGCATGGAACAACATTTTTTTAGGTTTTTTGGATCATTCCAAACAGAAAAGGTCTTTAGTGACTTTTCTCTAAAGTTGACAGTTTTTGACATATAAGCGATTAAAAATTGAAAAATTGCGAAATCGGCCATTTTTAACCCTCAAAAACTATGTGAAAAACTGAAAATTTGAATGTTGCCAAGGTAGGTAGATATTCTTTAAACATCTATTGATGAAATCCCGAAGAGTTTTTTGCAATACAATATTCAAAACTCCTTTGTTTTTTAATTGCTAATCAAGCGTGCGCGACACTGTTTTCCACCGTTGCATGTGTATACAATATGGTGCAAATGAAAGGAATAAATTCGTTATTTTGTAAACCGGTGACTTTAAGGAAAAATCCCAAAACAGGTCGGTTTTTATTTTTAAGTTATTATATTATGGCATATATAGTATACTAGTGACGTCATCCATCTGGGCGTGATGACGTAATCGATGATTTTTTTAAATGAGAATACGGGTCCTGTGCTGGCTCATTTGAAAGGTTCTTCTATTCTCTATTCAGTAATATAAACATGTACATAATTATTAAATACAGGGTGCCCAAAAAATTTTTATTAAATTAAATCATTTGGCAAATTGAAAAAAAAATAAATTATTGGGCACCCTGTATAAATAATTATGTAATTGTTTATATTAATGAATAGAGAATTGAAGAACCTTTCAAATAAGCTAGCACACGACCCCTATTCTCATTTAAAAAAATCATCGATTACGTCATCACGCCCAGATGGATGACGTCACTAGTATACCATATATGTCACAATATCATAACTTAAAAATAAAAATTGACCTATTTCGGGATTTTTCCTTAAAGTCGCCGGTTTACGAAATAACGAATTTCTTCCTTTCATTTGCACCATACCATACTGCATACACATGCAACGCAACGGTGGAAAATAGTGTCGCGCACGCTTGATTAGCAATTAAAAAACAAAGGAGTTTTGAATATTGTATTGCAAAAAACTCTTCGGGATTTCATCAATAGATGTTTAAAGAATATCTACCTACCTTGGCAACATTCAAATTTTCAGTTTTTCACATAGTTTTTGAGGGTTAAAAATGGCCGATTTCGCAATTTTTCAATTTTTAATCGCTTATATGTGAAAAACTATCAACTTTAGAGAAAAGTCACTGAAGACCTTTTCTGTTTGGAATGATCCAAAAAACCTAAAAAAATTTTGTTTGATGCAAAAAAATTATTTTAGGAAAAAAACAAAAAAAAAAACGTTTAAAAAATTTTTGACCAACTTTTGGTCCTGGCAGCATGCAAATTTGTTAAAAGGGGTCCTTTTTTCCTAGCGGATGCGCAGTGGCTTTCTGGACTATAAGTCGTTTTTATAAATTGTAAATATTTCAATTTATTAACATGACTTTTACGAAGTTTCATATAGTTATGTAAAGATCTGTGATGATTATGACTGAAGGCGCTAATGTAGCTCTATATTATATAAAATTATTAAAATTTTTATGTATTTTTGGTGAAATTAAATGTTTTAAGTACATATCCTTAAACTTATAATAATTCATTGCTAGGATCTGTGTGCTAGGATCTGTAATCGGCTTGTGCTTGTAGTCGGTTCGGTTATAATCCTTGGCGCTGTTCGGACATGTAAGTCTTTCTTGCTTTCTATCTCGTGAGTGATACCATGTAGTATGTAGTCACTATTGTAGCTGTCGTCGAGAGACGAGTACAAGAAGTAATTTATAGATCTGTTATCTTTTTCATTAGTTCTAATGATGCTGTAGAAGTTGAAAGAATGATGGAAGTTTATAACTTAATTGTCTAATTAATCTTAAGGATTAAAATGTTTTCGTATTTTTCGAAGATATTAATTATATGTGGAATACTCATTAAAATTGTAACGTTATAAACGTCACACGTTTATTAATTTTATTTAAATAAATGTTTTATTCCAATTTCGGTTGATTTTATTAATTTTTTAGCTTTCTGTTTTATTTTACTATTTTCATTCTAAAAATAGTTGGCGCTCAATTCTTGTATCAACTAAAATATTATGTTTGATGTTTTAATTATCTTCTATCCTTATCTGTTACATAAAATGCCGTAACTGCAAAAAGCAAAATTCTTCAGGAGAGCAAAAAAACGATTTTTAAATATTTAAAATAGGGATTAAATGAGAAGTAAACGTCTAGAATAGGGTGACCAAACGTCCCGTAAAAACGGGATTGTCCCGTTTTTTAACGACTTGTCCCGGGGTCCCGAAAAAGTTTCTCGGGACGCCTAAATGTCCCGTATTTGCGTTGGGTTGATTTTTTGTATCTGACTATAATATAATATTCTTTGAATATATAATATTCTCTCTTTAATTTTTCTTGAATTTCGGCATTATTTGTTTTCATTCTTATTTCTCCCTCTTTTGTTACATTGTGGTACAGTATTGTTCTCATTATTTTTCTTTCAAATTTCAGAAGGCTATCTTCCTCTTTCTTGTTAATCGGCGTTGTTTCCATTCTATATGTAACAACAGGTCTTTTTAAGGTCTTATATAGGTTCATTTTATACTTAAAGTCTTGCTTCTTAGCCTTAGCAAAGGACATCGCACACATCTTATGGAAAATATAATGTCACTCAAATTCAATAAAACTTACATGAATAGATTCGTTTCAATTTAACGGTCACTTATTATCATTGCGCCAACTCTGAATTTTCAGTAATAAGAGCAGACATTGATATAAATTAATCTGAAATCAAATGGGTAGGTACATAAGTTAGAGAGAGAAAAAATATTTTAAAATACCGAAATTATCGGGCCTCCATAAATTAGCGGATTAGTTTCACTAATCAGCTTAGGCCCAGCGGGGTTTAAGCTGTTTTGAATAGCACCCAGAGCAATAGTGATTGTAACTGACACTTTATGGACTCCAAAAATGTGATTTCGATAAACTTTAATTGCAATTTGCGCCGTAATTAATCATAATTAAGTGTTGACGCAATGATAAAAAGTGACCGTTAAATTGAAACGAATCTATTCATGTAAGTTTTATTGAATTTGAGTGACATTATATTTTCCATAAGATGTGTGCGATGTCCTTTCTATTCATTCGATATGTTTTTCTGCCTTTCAGAATTCTTTCCTCTGTTCTCTCTTTTTCAGTTTTCCATATTGTTACTCCCAAGTAGCTAAGGTGGATACAGTTTCAAATTATGGTTCTGTGTCATTAGATATTTCTTCCGAGTTTCTGGTTCTTAGTTGTTGTGTCATCCTCACCTATCGTCATCTCTAGTCCGATTCTCTTCGCTTTCTTACGTAATTTTCCAACTGTTTTTATAAGTGTCATCTTCGCTTCCGCTGTGATGACTAGATCATCTGCATATGCTACTAGTTGAATTTGATCGGTAATAATGTTTTTGTATGCAAAGTTTGTCCTCCTCATGATTACTTTCAATATCAGATTAAATATTGTCTGAGAGATAGAGTCACCTTTTCACGCCTTTGTTTACATTAATCTCCTTCGATGTTGTTTCGTTGAAACTGATCCTTGCTCTGGTGTTATTTAAGCTCACTGTTAGCATAGGTATATCTTAATTTTCCTGGGATTCCAACATTCTCTATCTGCTCCATCATTTTCGTCCGATTGATTATATCAAAAGCGCTTTTGAAATCCATGAATATTAGGTGCATTTCTGTGTTGTATTCTCTCGATTTTTGTCTTATTTGCTCCACTGTATGTATGGAATTAATCGTCGACCTCCCCGGTCTGAAACCGTTCTGGTATTCTCCTAATATTCGTTCAGCGCATGATTTAAGTCTTATGTTTAGTATGTTTGCTAGAATGTTATATGTTGTGTTTACTAATAAAGTTATTGCTCTGTAATTCTTGCTCTCCTCCCGATCTCCTTTTTTGTATATAGGTACTATAACACCGGCGTTACAATTGGCTGGTATAATAGTCTGTTTTGTTCATATTTGTTGTATTAGCTGGTTTATTTCTTTATGTAATTCTCTTCCTCCGTATTTTATTCCAGTGTTATTTCATCTTCTCCTGATACTTTTCCGTTTTATAGGTTTTTAATATTTGTTTTGTAGTCTTCTTCTGTGAAAATTTCTACTTCGTCGTTATCTTGTACGGCCTTACTTCTTTATCGCAGTGCGTTTCTTTCATAGTGAATAGCATTTTTTCGTAACATTCTTGGCTATGTTTCTCGCTATTTTGTATTCTTCCTTGTTTTGTTCTGACGCATGACGGGTTGTTGATCCATGTCATTCTGGCGAAGTTTTTAAGTATTCTGTCTGCTTCGCAGTCTTGATCGTACGTAAATTACACATTCAAAGGTAAATTGAAAAGGATTTACAGGTCCCAAATTAGCTAAAAGACCATGTTTCATCTCCCCTACTTGTTTGGGTATCGCTCCAAACCTTCTTTGGTAGTGGCGAACCCAGGGTGAGGAGGTTTTATGGGTTAATCCCCCTTTCCCCCAGGGCATATGAAAAATATATAAAGAATAGTAGGAAAATGTAACGTCTTTCACAAACAATACAAAAAAATTTCGACGCCCAAGACAACCCCCCTTCACCCCCCCATCCCAGTGAAAAATTTTAGGTGCGCTACTGCTCCTTGGATGTGTCCCGTTTTTTAAATTTTATGATTTGGTCACCCTAGTCTAGGAGCATCGGTATGGCTTTTAGTTTCATCTCTATTGGTTCGAATTTCATTATCTTAATTTAATCCCCCATTTTCAATCCTATCTAGAGTTGCGTCATTCTACATCTTAAAATTTTTCTGTACGAAAAAAAGATTTTTAAATATTTAGTATGCCGTTTATTCTCACAATGATCTTTTATTTTCATCCCTATTCTTCATCTTAAAATTTTTCTGTACGAAAAAACGATTTTTAAATATTTATTATGCCGTTTATTCTCACAATGATCTTTTATTTTCATCCCTATTCTTCATCTTAAAATTTTTCTGTACGAAAAAACGATTTTTAAATATTTATTATGCCGTTTATTCTCACAATGATCATTTATTTTCATCCCTATTGGTGCGAATTTCATTATCTTAATTTAATCCCCCCATTTTCAACCTTACTTACAGTTGCGTCATTATGCATCTGAAACAAGGTCTAAAATGAAGCGTATTTCAATAACGACGCAATTACCCTGTAGTGGCTTAGCATATAGTTACAGTTATGTCGCTTTTGTATTATCTTTGCACTGTATTTTAGAAGTTAATTACGCAATAAACAGAAATTGACAAAATTTGCAGTTACGATATTATTCTTCCGGACCGGTGATATTTATGTTCAAGCGCAAAAGGCCTGCGCAACAGGCTTAGTCAAAGGAATATTGTAAAATGTTTGTGATGTCTGCTTAACTCCAAGCGACAAAATATATTTTTGGCACGATTGACCATTTTTGACTGTTTACCGTGACAGATTTTACGTCAGTAGGTGACATTTACTAGCAACTCGACGGTAAGTAATCCAACTCGACGGTAAGTACTCCAACTCGACGGTAAGTAATTCACTTACCGTCGAGTTAAAAAATCTCTTAATTTTAATTTATTTTTTGAAAGAATAAAGAAAACTAACGAATTATTTATTAATATTGAAACTTATGGTACAATTTGTTAAATTATTTAATGAAATCCCACTTGTTTGGGCTGTGGTTTCACTTCTAACAGAAACTCCAGCAGAATCGCATACATTAGTAGTATTACTAGTATTGTACAATATTTTTTATATTACCTTGTGAACTAGAAATTCTTCATCCGGTGCTTCCATCAGAAATTTTTCAAATTGCTCCCGTGTAAAAATGCTCGCTTTCTTAGGCCTATAGCCAACATTTTTTCTCTTCAAATACGCGATCAAAGTTGAAAACTTGGAAATATCAATGCCATCATAAAGAAAAACGGTGGATTTTATCATTGAATATTCTGCCCAGAGGCTTCCAGGAGCTTTCAACTGCTTATGCCTTTGAACGAAATATGCCAATAGAGTATTTTCTTCGATTCTTAAATTCTTGCCTTCGCACCATTTTTTAAAACTTTGGTAGGTATTTTGATAACGGATTTTGGATTTTTCGGGAATAATTGCGGAACGCCCTTCTTCCCAAGCCCGTTCAATTTCTTCAAATTCACTTTCGATCATATTTTAATTTATAATAATCAAAATTGTACTTAAAATTATTGACAACTAAATAAAAACTCAATTCTCCATTGTTGTTATGCACCCTAGTTACTACCTAACAACCAAAGTATCTATCTTGATAAAATGAATGAAACTAGTCAATATGACGAAAATGTTTAATTTTATAATTTATAATGGTATCAATCGTGCAAAAAACGTTATAAGCATGTCGAACGTTAAGGGTAACCGATCTCAGACAATAATTAGAGTCGTCGCTCCGCTCCTCCTCCAAACAATTGTCTTCGATCGGTATAAAACGCTTACCGTTCTCCATACTTAATATACTATGTCAGTCGGCCACTCTGAAACTTAATTGTCTGTCATGTCAGTGTTAATCCTAAATAATGGAGGTGGCAATGTTTTTTCTGCATCTTGTATAGGTACATTTAACACAATGATTCTCAGATTCTCTCCAAAATTCATTTATTTCGTTAAAACTTCTTGGGGTTAGTTGATATATTCTTTATATTATTTAACCAATATCCAGTGTCTTTTTGATAATTTCTGGTATTCGTTTTTATACATAACCTAATGTTCAACACACGTTTCTATTACATTTTGTTAAATTTATATGCAGCTAGAATCATTAATTTAATTAAACTAATTCTTTTAATAATTATTATTATATACATACATAATATGTATATATTATATTATACCATATGGGAAACTTTTTTAATATCAATTTTACGAAAAAAGTCATTCTTTATAAAGTGCTCTGCATAGTCTAAAACCTAAGATGCAATCATCAGATATCAAATTTTGTCAACAGTATACGAGGTATGTCAAAAAATATGAATTTCGCTCAAGAGCAAACTACCTTTATATTTCAAAATATCAAAAAATTTTATTATGAAAAGTTATTTGTAATTAAAAACCATATTGAAATATGCAATAACAGTCTTCTACTTGAAAAAAAAATTCTGAAATTTTCCTAAATTACCGATTCCGAACATCATTTTTATTTATTAGACATGTAATAACTCTTTTATTAATAATTTTAGGAAAAAAAGTTATTCTTCATAAAAATCTGTACATGGTCTAAACCTCAAGATACAACAATCAGTTATCCAAGTTTGTTAATTTTATACGAGGTGTGTCAAATAATATGAATTTAGAAAGAATAAATTCTTTCTAAATTCATATTATTTGATTGTTGCATCTTGAGTTTTAGACCATGCACAGATTTTTATGAAGAATAACTTTTTTTCCTAAAATTATTAATAAAAGAGTTATTACATGTCTAATAAATAAAAATGATGTTCGGAATCGGTAATTTAGGAAAATTTCAGAAATTTTTTTTTCAAGTAGAAGACTGTTATTGCACATTTGAATGTGGTTTTTAATTACAAATAACTTTTCATAATAAAATTTTTTGATATTTTGAAATATAAAGGTAGTTTGCTCTTGAGCGAAATTCATATTTTTTGACATACCTCGTATACTGTTGACAAAATTTGATATCTGATGATTGCATCTTAGGTTTTAGACTATGCAGAGCATTTTATAAAGAATGACTTTTTTTCGTAAAATTGATATTAAAAAAGTTTCCCATATGGTTCAAGTTACGCAGACACCCTGTATATATTATGAATATATTATACTCATTTGATCCTTGTCAATTTGCTATTTTTATTTAATATTTTCTTGAAATTGTAATGTTCGATAACATGGCAAGGTAATCTTTTAACACGTATGATGGCATTAATACATAGCTTCTCATTCTAGTTTTTTGGCGTACGTCCCCCTTTTCAGAAGGGACTTCTTGTAGCCAACTATAGCCATAATCTGGAGCCAACTACGTCCATCATTATCCTCCACTTCCACCAAGCAATCGAACAGTGTCATAAGTATCATTTTTTTTATTGTAAATCTAAGGCATGATTTGGTTGTTATATTAAAATCTCATTTCATTTTATTGTTAAATGTTAAATAAATATGATTAGTTAATTTCTAATGTTTTATTTATCCTTTCCAAAACTAATTGTTCACTTTTTTAACTAAGATAAGACGACCTTAGACCTGAGTGACTGAGCTAGAGCTAGTCGAAACTTTAACAATCAGCTCCCAGAGTTATTAGTAGGAGTTTAACTGCTATACATTAACCCAAAAGTTTCTGTGGTAGTTCGAATGTTACAAAATGAGCTATGGAGTGTAAATAATGATATTAAACTATTATTGGTAATGAAAATCATCGAAAAGAATCGCAATTAGAGAAGAATTTGCAATAAAAATTCACTGGTGGGATTGTTCATTTCCACAATAAGAATATAAATACATAATTTATTTTGTTTAAAACTTTTTTAGGACACGCGCCAACTCGCAACTTTTAATGACAAATATTTTCAAATCAAAATGTATATCGGTCGATGCGTAACTTTTCTACTACCTGACCCTGCCAACTCGAAATTTTCTACAGGTGAATTCGAAACCATTGCTTAAATCTTATACACTCAGGTATTCAGATGCAGAACAGTACCATAAATGTTTTTCACTTTAGAGCACTTTCTTTAAGTAAAATTTTAAATTATTTACCACCAATAACTTACACCCAAGTTCACTCATTACGACATCTGTTACAAGAATTTCAGCCATTTTAACAAAAATCATTTGGATTTTCTCTAATAACCCTTCCAAGAGACAATAAATAAATGATGAACACCTTTTACACCACCCTCAAAGGGGGTAGTTTATACAGGAATATACATCTGGAATACCGGTATTAGATTATCAACATCGTTAAGAACTAAAAAATGAAAGTTACAAATTCACCGATAGTTGATGGGTTATCGAAAAATTATCTGAGGGCCAGAGATGCCAGTTGGCCTGTAATTAGGATGGGGGATTAAAATAGTTACAAATTCACCGGGCCCCTTTTTTAAAATACAATTTTACAGTAAATAGGATGATTTAAAAAACGTTCTTGAATATTTCTATGGTATAATACAGGATATTTATAAGGTGTATATAGGGTAGCTGGTAGACAACTTACCATTGAAGATTTAAACTATCTCCTAAAATTGAAGTCAATTTATTTCCCTCGATTACGTACCTGCAAGAAAAAAAAGATATAAGTAAACGTGAAATAGTAAATAAAATACTAATGGAAGACATAATCTTTTATACAAGTAGTACAGTACAATTTGAACTACACTAGGATTGGTAAATTAAAAAGTGTTATAATGCGAGTAAAACTCCCGCTACTTTGTCTATAAAGGCCGGTATTCATGAAGCCGGTAAGAAAGCAAGTAAAGTGGGCAGGTTACTTGCCTTTTGTAAACGTTTACTTGAGTCATATTTTAAGGCAAGGATCCTTTCCTTAGAAAGTATCCTGACCACTTTACTTGCTTTCTTACTGGTCTCATGTATACCGGCCTTTATCGTACGTCTGAAGATTTAGATTACAAATCAAATTATATCTTTGGATGGTGAAATGGTTGTGAAAAGATAGAGTTTTAAGTACTTAGGATCGGTATCACATAGTAATAGGGAAACTGATGAAGATGCAAGCAGTAAAAATAGAGTTGGATAGATGAAGTGGAAGGAAGTCAGTGATGTGTTGTGTAACAGAAAGATTCCAATGAAACTAAAAGGAAAATTCTATAACACTGCCATAAGTATGAGGCATGGAACTGAATGTTGGACAATTAAAAAGTATATATATATATATATATATATATATATATATATATATATATATATATATATATATATATATATATATATATATATATATAAGTAGTGGGGTTCCTACGGTCTCCTCCGCATCCCACATTTCGCCCGCCATCGTTTTCTATCCACCCATTCGTTTTCGTCAATAGATCTATCTACCATAGACTGTTCTATGCCTTTCTTCCATGTTTCTGTAGGCCTTCCTCTTCTTCTTCTATTTATGGGTGTGTAATTTAATGCTCTTTTTGGCCATCTTTCCTCTGACATCCTCATAACATGGCCATACCATAGCAATTTCTTTGTTTCTATATGGTCAACCGTGGAATATAAACTATTTGTCCGTCGTCTTATTTCCTCATTTGGTACATGTTCTAATCTAGATACTCTGCATGCTCTACGTAAGTAATCCATTTCCGCTACTTCTATATTTTTCCTTTCCTTTCCTGTGAGTTGCCAACACTCTGCTCCATAAGTTATAATATGTAGGTTCTACAATTGTTCTGTAGATTGTTAACTTTGTGTTCAGCTTCACCTTGTTAGACCATAGTAGACCATTTAAAATACGAGTTGCTTTCCTTCCTTGCTGTATCCTATGTTGTATGTCTCTTTTTGTAGTTCCTTCTTCTGATATTATGCTTCCTAAATATCTATATTCCTTACATTTCCTTATATTTCTTAACTCTAATTCCGGATCTTCGGTTTCCTCTCCTATTCTCAAATATTCCGTTTTCTCCATGTTCATACATAGGCCCCATTTTTCATATTCGATCTGTAACTTTCTTAGCATATAATCCATATCATGTTCATCGTTGGCAAGAATTACTTGGTCATCAGCAAAAAACAAAGTTGTTAAGCAGTTTTCTTCAATCATTATTCCCATCCCAGCAACTGTTTTCCTCCATTGCTCCAGAGCTTTCTGGATGTATATTTTAAACAGTGTTGGCGATAAGCAGCACCCTTGCCTTAAACCTTTTGTAACAGGGAATGGTTTCGACATAGATTTTCCCTGCTTAATACAGCTTTTCGGATTTTGATACATATTTTGAATTGCTCGCACATATGCTTCGCTTATGCCTATCGTGGTCAAAATGTCAAAGAGTTTCTTTAAAGGTACCGTGTCGTAGGCTTTTTCCAGATCAATAAATGTTAGGTGAGTAGACAGATTCCTTGCTCTTCTTTTCTCTATTATTTGTTGCATCACGAATATGTTATCTGCGCACGATCTACCGGCGCGAAAACCACTCTGTTCTTCCATGTCCTGAATTTCTAATTCCACCCTTTTCTTTAATACTCGGCCATACAACCTCCCCATTGCACTGGTTATACTTATACCTCTGTAGTTTTTGCACAACGTTTTGTCTCCTTTTTTGTAAATCGAGCTAATGTATGCACAATTCCAGTCTTCTGGTATTTTTTCTCCCTGTAACATGCATTTGTTGAACAGTTCCGTCATTATTTCGTGCAGTATGTCTGGTCCATATTTTATCAGTTCGATGGGGATATTTCCAGGTCCTGATGCTTTCCCATTTTTTGATTCTAATAAGGCTTCTTTTATTTCTTCTGTAGTTATTCTTCTAACTTGTTCATTTACATTCGTCTGCATCTCCATTTGATTTACCTCAAATTCGGGTCTAGTTTCCCTCAGTAGTGTCTTATAGTAATCTTCCCATTCTTTGGTACTTATTAAATTTAAATTACTCTGCCCTTTATTTTCTTTTCTGATATTTTTTATCGTTTTCGTTGCTTCAGCTACTTTGGATCCGCCTATGTATCTTTCCACCTCTTCGCACTTTCTTTCCCATGTGTCATTTTTACTCCTTATTACTTCTCTTTAATTCTTCTCAATTAAAAAGTGAGTATCAAAAAAGTAGGAATACGTATATTAAGTGAAGTCTAGGAGCGGCACCAACTAATTCCGGCATGTTCAACCGTTCAACGTCCAGAAGTTAATCACCCAATACTGAGACAGGAGTAAAAGAGAAAAACGTACAAAGAGAATGTAATAAAAAAAAAGAATGTGTGTGTACTTTGTACGCACGTCAGAAGTTATACTTCTATTATATGATTTAAACGAAATTAATATACTTTTTATTTATATTTTGTTTAAATATTAAACTAATTTATACTTACTACTTCTCAAACATTTTTATTAGAACAGTGCCAAAAATTAAAATAATAAAAGAATAAAACACACACAAACATATTAAACAAGCCACAAATGATGTCTGAACATTAATTGTCGAAATTTTTTTTAACTAAATACGTATTTTCTGAAAATACAATTATATAATAAATATACTTACAATCATAAAATGTATTAAAAAAAACAAAAAAGAAAGTTTTTATTGGGACTCGAACCAGCGCTGATAAGAGCGGTTGGTGTTGGAATTCATTCGCCTTCTCCGCTTAGCCACGGACACTATGTGTCATTATTTACGAAGATCGACTAACTAAACGGATTAAACTTGTGATATTTTGATATTTTGAAAATTGATCAAATTATTTTAATTTTGAATTGAAATGATTTAGAATTGAAAAAATACAACAAAACATAGAGTAAAAAAACAATATATTAGGTGAATATTGATAGAAATTTTGATGGTAATCAAAATATATAAATAAAAGTATTAAATACTATGTATTTTGGCAGATCAAATAGGTAGGTTTATACCCATGATACATTAACTATTATTACGTACCTGTTGCTTTTAAAAACTATTTAAAAGTCACTACAATATTATAAACTTTTTTGTTTCTGTCCTCACAACAATAAAACTAATATATTATACATTTGTTTACCTTTACCTTTACCTCCAAACCACAGCTGCCATATCGGATAATTTTTGACATGTCATTTGAACACCCAATCAGAACAAAGTTATAATGCGCATGCGCCGGGCTGATAGGTTTTAACATATAAAAAAATCACCCTCTATCGCCGGTAAAGAAGTATAACTTCAAAAATTAAAAAAAGATCATTTAAGGTTAATTTGACATTTTTTTGCCCTCCTCCTTGTTTCTTTGCATTTTTTTCTTAGCGTGTCTATTTCTTGGTTCCACCAATATGAAAGGGTATATTGTCTTCCGTCCCTTTTACCACATTCACTTTTCCTTACTACTTATTTTAATGTATTTGCACCTCCTTGTTTCTTCTATAACTTCTTCCAGTACTCTTCTATCCTTTTTTAAACATCCACTCAGTTTACTCAGTTTTGAGCATCCCGTGCGTCCCGTGTTTGTCATTTCCTGGATAGGTTAACGTTAATAATATTATAACAAAATTGAAAAGAGTCTCTGATAACGGCTATCAACCTACATACATCTTGATGACAACAGTAGATTGAAACAGAAAGAAGAACGTTCCTCAGAGTACTGATATCTCTTCTCGTTTACTCATACTTCAATATAATTGCCGATATGATTTAAAAAATAAATTACAATCTAAGATGGAACAAATCAATTCAATGTGATAAAAACTATACGAATCGTGACTGGACTCCGTCAGCAGGTTGGAAAGTTGATATGTTCCCTTTCAAACTGCAATGCCCTGAAGTCCTATATTAATTTATATTTATTTTCTCTTTAATATATACACGAGATGCGAGAGCATCAGGCCAGTTGCCGGTCTAGTTTTTCGCGATATTATAGTCAGGTGATTTTGTATTGGTTTTACATCATATTTAGCGATATTCAGCGAGTATATCTGTTAAATCAGTGGTTCCCAACCTTTTTCCCATGATCGCCCCCTTAGATAGGTTTTACCAGTTGTGAATACTATAATCGCCCCCCTCCCCAATTAAATTGAAACAAAAAATTAATCAGTACAATATTGATTTATTTTTACATTTCGTAAAATGATATATGGTAAGTCATCATTCAATCTTCGCTTTTCCACTGCTGGACATAGATCTCTCTCATAATTTTCCCTCTATTTCGATCTTGTGCCTCTTGCATTTTGTCCACGTGTTGGTGAACATGGTTAGTAATAATAATTGTTAATTTCTCCCTTGGGCCTGGTGATACTCACATAATTTCTTTATGTCTGGCTCAATGTTGGTTAATAGCTATGTACCTCAAATCCCCTCCAAGGTGGAGGCAATATGTTTTAAGATCCTCAGAATAACCACATGAAGATTTCTGGGGAATTTGGTCAGACCTCCTCTCTGTATATTGTCTTCAAAAATAGATAGTTCGTCAATGAATGCTCCAACTACTCCCTTCGCTTTGGCCATATTTATGTTCTTCCTTTGTAATTCCAGATTCGTTCCATTTAATTTTTCAGAAATATCTGATAGTTAAGCGATATCATTTCGCTTCTCTTGTAGTGCTGTACTCAGTGTGGGGTCAGTAGTTATAAGAAATTCGATAACAGTATCCATGAGGCTGCAGAACCGCCGTAAGCAATTCCCTTTCGAAAGCCAGCGGACTTCCGTATGTATGTAGTACTGGAGTAGCAATGTATTAAATATCTCATCATTTTCTTTACAGAGTGCCAGAGTGTACAAACTATTCCATCATTCTTTGGTTTTGCTTTAATTTTATTTACCTCATCTATGACAAGACCAATATGTTTCTGATCCATGTATTTTTATTTTTGTCACTTAGCTTGATACCCAGACCTTCACAAAGGAAAATATGGAAAGGATGGCCAATACTCAAAGGGCAATGGAAAGAAAGATGCTGGGTATCAAGCTAAGTGACAAAAATAAAAATACTTGGATCAGAAATAAAACCAAAGTGAAAGATCTAAACAAACAAGCAGCTACTCTCTAGTGGAAAACATGACAAAACAACAGACAAAAAGACGGAAGATGGAATGAAGCGATAATCCACTGG
Organism: Diabrotica virgifera virgifera; assembly: GCF_917563875.1. Taxonomy (NCBI): domain Eukaryota; kingdom Metazoa; phylum Arthropoda; class Insecta; order Coleoptera; family Chrysomelidae; genus Diabrotica; species Diabrotica virgifera. The sequence continues at coordinate 231,827,080 of NC_065445.1, read as the reverse complement.
AGACCTTGAGACCGTAAAAGAGGAAAGGGCAGACCACAGATGAGATCGTCGAATGACCCAAAAAGATACGCTGTGACCAGATGAACAGGATTAGCACTGAACGAAGAAGAGTGAAAAATAAGGGGGAGGCCTACGTTCAACTTTGGACAAATGAAGGGCAAAAGATAGATAGATGAACCATACAGAAGTAAAAACTTCTTTTGTATATTGGTATAAAAAGTTTTATTAAAAAACATAGAAGTCCTCCAAAAGGATTTGCAAAACGTTTTCAATCTGAATCAGATCATCCTCAGTGCGTTCTGCTTCGTAAAAGAAACTAGCAACTTTTTTAAAAAGGTTACATCGATATTAATGGTTTACATAATAATTAAGTGATATTTGTAGCGACTCCAAGTCGATGTTACAAGATGAAATGTGCTAGGAGTGCTCAAAGGGCAACATGGTTCCCTGCTCGTTAACAACTTGTGGTTCTTGCCAGTTCAATGGACACAGACCAACATAGATAGATGACAAAACGACCACAATTTCGGCCGTATACTTTTTGTTAGTTAGATCGGCAGGGTCGGTACCTACTCTCATCATTCTTATCCCACTTCTATCCCTTTCTCTTTTGTGCGGATGTTCGCCCAATACGAAAGCTCGATAAAAGGAAAATGCAGAATTAATTATAATGTATTACTTACCTATAGAATTAAATTGTATCATGATTCATAGCCCTCTGTTACTAGACGAGATGTTTGTGTTATTATTACCTGCATTGGTGTACATTTAATTACTTTTTATTATCCTATGGATATCCGATCGAAAGTATTGTTTTTTCTTCTCTATTACCCATTTCTCGTTTCCCAGATGCTAATCGCCCACCTTATCGCCCCCTTTTCTCTATTGCCCCCCATATCGCCCCCTGCGCTCTATCGCCCCCCTGAAAATCTCAAATCGCCCCCAAGGGGGCGATTGCCCCCCGGTTGGGAATCACTGTGTTAAATGACAAGAAAGATAATAGAGGAATACAGGAAATGGGGACTAGAGATCAACATAGGAAAAACCAAATATATGAATATCGGTGGAACGCAGCAGGACTTGATACTAGAAGAAGGAGAAACAATCAGTAAATGTAACGAATATAAATACCTGGGTATGAAAATCACGAATGATGGAACACTGGACGGAGCCATTAAAGAACGAAATACTCAGGGCAGGAAAGCAATTACGCTCCTAAACTCAGTACTCTGGGACAAGCAGATAAACAACCAAAACAAGAAAAAGATCTATAACGCCGTAGTGAAAAGCATTATAACATGCAGCTGCGAAGTATATCCTATAAAGGAAAAATCAAAACGAATGTTAGAAGTCACCGACATGGATTTCTGGAGAAGAGCTGCAGGAAGATCAAGAATAGAATATGTCACCAATGAACGGATACGAGAAATAATGAAGGTCACACATACAATAAATGACGAAATCAACGAAATAAAACTGCGATGGTTTGGCCACGTACAAATAATGCACTAAGACAGAAAGTAAGATGACTGATTACGATCTTTTTATAAAGATAATGACCAAACTGTGGGCTATATTTTGTTTCTTTAGTGCAAAGTTATTTTTCTTCCCTCTACTGTTGTTTTTAGGCATATTTATTTGTGTAGGTATTATATTAACTGATTAATCCGAATTGATTTTTCTTTGATTTCTCCATATAGTCCAATACAGTCTCCTGTTAACGTCATTAAAGTTAATGGAAGGACAGTTAAAAACATCCAATATGCCCATAGAAACCATACGGTATTAATTGTCGGAAGAAGGAACAAGATACGAGAGAGAGGTCATAAAAGAATATGACCTCCAAAGTTATTCGAAGAAAACAACAACAATGGCAATTGAAATGCGTACAGTACGCAAACAGTACTGAAATGCGTATGCCTCAAATTTGTAGGCGCCTATGTATAACTGAACAGATTTAACTGAAACTCTCAAGGTCATTTGCACCGCATAAACGAACGTCTGTCGTGTCTTTTCCTCGCGGTTACAGATAAATTGGTTTTACTCAATTTTAGTGTAGGTAGCTATGTGTCATCATACGCCGAAACGTACTGAGTGGTTTCCAAACGTTGTTATAACGTCTGTGAATGTCGTGTTCATGGTAGATTCAGGATGGTTCTCAGTTTTGCAGAAACAATTTTTATCGTGGAGTGCAATTTTCGGTCATACGGAAAAGGTCGCGAAAACCATCCAAGCTTTAAATCAACAATGGTTTCAACACGTAATCACACGTAAAATCAACGTAATATTGTACATAAATTATTTTATTGACTTAACAAGTGAACAAAATTAAAAAAATATATATAAAAAAAATAAAAAAAGTATTGATAATACGGGAAATGGTCCGTTTGGAGAAGTCCCAGCTTGATAGCTATCTCTTGATGAAGGATTTTTCCCACTGCGTCATGCCGTTCCTTATATTCAGTTGCAGCAAATGCCTGGCAGCCCCCTGTAAGATGTTGGATGGTTTCTTGGGCTTGACATCCATATCGGCATCTGTCGTTTTGAACCTGAGGGTCTTTGATGATATATTTCAGGTAATTTCTGGTTGGTATAACCTGATCCTGAATGGCCAGTAATGAACCCTCCGTTTCAGGGAACACTTTCCTGATGTCAACCAATAGTTCGACGCTGTATTGCCGACGTAGTCTTGGCTGACCTCATTGGGATGTCGCCCGTGCAGAGGTTTACCCATCCAGCTGCGCATTTTTTCGTCTTTAGTGAGGTGGTTTATGCGCATTTCTGGTTCCCTCAGTTTGATCGGTGTTGTGTCATCTACTGCGCAAATAGCGCGATGTAGAGTAGATGTCTCAGCTTGCATCTGAAAATAAGTTCTTAAATTAGCAATTTGTTTATCCAATTGCTCACCTATATCCATATTCCATCTTCCTCCTAGATTCCGTGGTAATGTCGTTCTTTCTACTGCACTTTTAGGATGATGTTTTTGTGCCTTTGTGAGGTGTGTTCGTACTTTTCGCTGAAGATTTTCTATATCTGTTTTTGTCCACTTAACAATACCAAATGAATAGCTAAGCGCGGAATAACCGTAGCTGTTTAGTGCCTTAAACAAATTTTTACTGTTAAGCTGTGAACGAAGCAGCTGTTTTATCCTTCGTATAAACTCAGTAGTTATCTCAGTTTTCATTTGCTTACGGTCAATTTTCCGCGCCTGCTTTACTCCAAGATATTTGTATTTATATCGTTTTCACCCATGGCCTCGATGTTCTGGCCATTGTGCATATCGAATCCACCGGGCTGTATCTTTCCTCTGACTATATTTAAAACGCAGCACTTGTCTAGTCCAAAGTGCATATTAATATCATTAGAGAATGTTTCTACTGTTTTTAGCATCTGTTCTAGATTGTCTCGAGTAGAAGCCATTAATTTCAAATCATCCATATACAACAGATGATTAAGCTTCGCTACTACAGTATTGTTGTTTTTAATGCTAAAACCTGAGTCAGTGGAGTTTAATAGCTGTGATAGGGGGTTCATAGCCAAACAGAACCACAATGGACTCAGCGAGTCTTCTTGAAACAGGCCCCGGTTGATTGCGATATTTTCCGTTTCGATATTGTTTTCACCAGGTATTTGGAGGTGAATTTTAGTCTTCCAACTTGTAATTATATGCCTTAAAAAAGTCACTATGTTATCATCGACTTTGTATATTCTTAATATATCTATAAGCCATTCATGAGGCACCGAATCAAAGGCCTTTTTTTAATCAATAAAGGCAGTAAAGAGGTTCCTTTTTTTGGTGAATGCCTGGTTAGAAATGAGTGAGTCGATGATAAGTTGTTCTTTACAACCCATAGAACCCTTAGAGCATCCTTTCTGTTGAGGCTCTATGATATTGTTTAGAGCACAGTGTTGGTAGATACGCCGGGTTATACAGGATGTGACCAATTTATACAAGGTTGGAAGACAAGTAATTGGGCGGTACTTGGCTGGATCTTGGGTGTTATTTTGATCCTTCGGTATTAAATAAGTGGTTCCCTGAGTTAGAAATGATGGTATTTCCTGCGAGTTAGAAATAACATGATTAATTAATGTTGATAAGCACTCATGAATACTCCAAAACTTCTTAAGCCAGAAGTTCTGAACTCCGTCTGGTCCAGGAGATTTCCAGTTATGAAGCTCTTTGATGATATTTGAGACCTCTTCAGTAGTGAATGGTTCGTAGTTAGCTGTGACGTAGTCGTGACAGTTGTGCGTCGTATCTTCTATCCAGTCAGCATTGTTGTTAAGAGCAGCTGGTGTGGAAAGTTGATTGCCCCAAAACTCATGAATCTCTTCTTGGCTTGGGTAAGACTTGTCGACACTTTCTACGATGGAATTGAGTTTTCGGTAGAACGCCTTCTCAGAGTTCTCAAAAGGTGCATTGTCACATTTTCGGTTGTTACTAACTTTATACCTTCTTAATCGTCCTGAATAGACGGATAGTTTTTCTTTTAATGTATCCAGACACTGTTGGACTGTGTTATTTTCTGGATCGTATCTCGAGTGTCTTGCAGTGCTCCGCATTATTTCTTCAGCTCTCTTAATGACTTTTCTACTTGTTACACCTCTTATATTATATTCTGTGACTTGACCAATATCCCTACGCAGTAATTCAATTTTTCCGAGAAGTCTCTTTTCCCAGGGTGCAATTCTGTTACCAGTCCTTCCGTTATTAGTACCCCGTCGTGTTCTGATCTTAACGCCCATTACATTAGCAATTGCTGTTGCTGCACAGTAGATTAGCATATGCAGATATTCCAATGTGTGGGCTTCTACGACATAATTGGGTAGGACTTCAGTGTTCACAATTTGTAACAGCGCACCTAGTTTCTTACAAGAGTTTATTCGTGGTAGCGGTGGTCTGCTAACTGGATTTGTTCCATTAAACTCTTGTACGGCACGAGCCATTTCGTTTGCTAGACTATCTATAAACATTATTATTATATTATTATTATTATTAACAGGACGGAGCAACCTTTCACACTCAAAACTAGATATTGCAGAAATAGTTCTACGCCAAAAAGCAGATAAAAAGCTTAAAAAATATGGAGATAAAATAGAGTTGTTGATAAAAAACACACAACTCCCAAAATGCCCTTAGCCTGATTACTTTTTCGTTATCTAGACATACAATAGACATATAATATAAAAGACATATACATAGAAAAATGGAAGATAAAAGACTGGAAGATAACCTTTTGGATAATATGAAGATAAAGAAAGCTATTAAGAAAAAACCTTAAGAATAAAAAGCAGAAGGAAAAAGAATAAGAAAAAAGAAAACATATTTAATAAAACGAACCAAAACTTTTCAGTCCTTTAGAAACAAGAAACAATTATATCAAATGAACCGATTTTGTATTAATTTGTCTTGACCATAGCATGCGGAACCTGATTTGTTAAAAATCAACACTGCCTTGGGCTACCATTTCACTTTCTTCTTTTTGTTTTATAGCGTTGGAGGACCTTCACCTTCATGCTTGTTTTGATGAATGGGTTTCAATGGCCGATACAATTTAAAAAGTGCGAGAGGAGAAATCATCTCAGCAATTTGAAACTCATTTATTTGGTTTTCACTAAAAAACGTATTGGGAAAAAAATAGGAGTGAAGAATAGAGCACAGAAGAGCTTTAATATGACAATACTGGGGGACGTTGAATACGATAAAAAATAATATATCGAAGCAAAGAAATTTAAGTTGGTTTAAAATATTGATGTTCTAAATTTCCTAAAAGTAAACCACTATACTAGTGGACGCTTAGCACTAAGAGTATATTTTTGTAGAAACGTTATGTTTCATCCGTCAAATATGGTTACCGGATTTATGAAGTACTCCAGGAACCGAAGCTTTTCACCTCGCAGTTTTTACAGAATGGATCGATTTGCTTGAAAATTTGAGAATAAGTAGTGGATAGTCCAAGGATTAAAATCTATATGATGCCGAAAGGCGCTTTTACCACGGGGGTGGTTACCACCCCATCTCGAGGGTGGACATTTTTTATTTTATTTTTACCGCAAAAGTTGATAAAAACGTTTATTCTAAGTAAAAAATGTTCTATACATTTTTTTGATAAAATTAATAGTTTTCGATTTATTCGCTATCGAAAGTGTTAGTTTTATATCAAAAAAATCAATGTTTTTCGATATACTCATTTACGATTCACTCAATTTTTGCTGTAGAAACAATTTTTTCGTATCTCTTATGCTAATCTTTCTATTCTGAAGAAAATGGCACGTTTTACTCAATTACAAAAATTCGTTATTCGTTTTTAACTCCAGTTTCTTAAAAACTAATCATTCTAAGCCAGTCAAGCTTCTAGAATCTATTAATAATACATAAATAAAGAAGAATGAATAAGGCCAATGACTAAAAACACCGCTAACTTACATTATTGTGCTTACAATTGGATTTCTCCTTTTTTTTTTTTTTCAAAAAAATATATTGACTTTTTAACCGTAACTTTTTTATTTTTTATCTCAGAAAGTTTGGTAAAAAATAATTTTGTAGGTTTTTACAAGATCTATAATCCTATTAATATTAAATCTTTTAAAAATCCTTAGCCACAAAAAGAGGTGACTTTGAATGGGTCGGTAAAGGTGGTTTTTGTATGTTATTATAAGTTTTAATTGTCAATAGATCACTCAATTGTTGCAGTAGAAAAAATTTTTGCAAACCATTTTCTTGGGAACTAAATAAGCTACAATTTCATATTTAAACATTTTTTCGTATCTCTGATGCTAATCTTTCTATTCTGAAGACCAAATAAGATCAATGACTAATTTTAATTAGGGTGGTGATTTGGAGGTTGCTTCCGATCACTTTTTCGCTGAAAAAAAATAGGAAAGGACATTCTTTTCATTATAAGTCACTTATGTTTTGAGCTAGAGACTTTTTTCTTATTTCTGGAGATAGATATTTTTAAATACTTTAAATTAGTTTTAACAAGTTATCCTCGAAAATGCATAGTTTTCCCGTCTTTTGACTTTGAAACTACAATATTTAGCATTTGACGAACAAGGGCTAACATATAATAAAGTATTGCTCGATTACTATTGGTCTTCAAGGAAATGAAAAAAAAACGGTTTTGTTTATTTTTTCAAAAGGTACATTTTTGTTAAGTAAAGTTGTTTTGATAAAACGAAAACTTTTGGCGTTATTAGCAGAAAACTAATTAAAATCATTGATATAAAACTAACACTTTCGATAGCGAATAAATCAAAAACTATTAATTTTACCAAAAAAATGTATAGAACGTTTTTTGCTTAGAATTAATGGTTTTACCAACTTTTGCGGTTAAAATATAATAAAAAATTTCCACCCCCGAGATGGGGTGGCAACCACCCCCATGGTAAAAGCGCCTTTCGGTATCATATAGATTTTGATCCTTGGACTATCCACTACTTATTTTCAAATTTTCAAGCAAATCGATCCATTCTGTAAAAATTGCGAGGTTTTGTCCTATTTTAAGTTTCATTACTTGGACTTAAAGGTGTTACGGAGCGTTTTCTTTTTAACCTGAACTTATTGAATCACCTAATAGTATAACTAATATTTCTACCCCTGGTAAAATTGTACAGGGTGAGGCAGATAAAGGGCCTATTAGAAATATCTCGAGAACTAAAGCTAAGAGAATCTTGAAAATTGGAATACAGGGGTTTTGAGGTATGAACTATTTAATGAAAATATTTTCTTCTCTTTGCTACTTCCGGTTATACCGGAAGTTGATTGTAACTTCGTTTTTTTAAATGGGACACCCTGTATATTTTTACATTTTTTGATTCTCCTCGATTTCTTCTTTCTTAAAATATAGGGTTTTGTAATATTATACAGGGTAGGTTAAAAGATAATTACGTTTTCTTATTAATTTCATAGCAATATTAACACCCTGTAGGATTGTAGTAGATTGGTATAATAAACTCTATTAATGTTCAAATGATTTTTAATATAGTCTACTATTGTTAAGAGTTATTGGTATAGTTAAACTTTTCATTTTAGTATACAGGGTTGGTCGAAACTCGGAATGAGTTTTTTCTGAGTTTTCTTAAATGGAACACCCTGTATTTTAGTATTGTAATGAAATGTTATTTTATGGTACTTTTTAATTTCGTAAGCATTCCCTATACCCTATACCTAACTTCTTTAATTTGTGAGTTATTGGTGATTAAAGCCAAACATTAATTGCAACACAAAATAGGTGAAATTGTAATAGGTTGGCCGTGAAAATATTCAGTCACAAATAATTTTTTGGAAATAAATACATATTAATCTATACTGATACTTAAAATTGCCAATAGTGGTTGAGGTATCAAAATACCATCGAAGTGATTGTTGGTGCGATTAACAATTAAGCACAAACTAAAGCAGTTAGGTATAGGGAATGCTTAAGAAGTAAAAAGTACCATGAAATATCATTTCATTACAATACTAAAATATAGGGTGTTCCATTTAAGAAAACTCAGAAAATACTCATTCCGAGTTTCGACCCACCCTGTATACTAAAATTAAAAATTTAGCTACACTAATAATTGTTAACAATAGTAGACTATATTAAAAATCATTTGAACATAAATAGAGTTTATTATGTCAAACTACTACAATCCTACAGGGTGGGAATATTGCTACGAAATTAATAAGAAAACGTAATTATCTTTTAACCTACCCTGTATATTATTACAAAACCTTATATTTTAAGAAAGAAGAAATCGAGGAGAATCAAAAAATGTAAAAATATACAGGGTGTCCCATTTAAAAAAACGAAGTTATAAGCAACTTCCGGTATAACCGGAAGTACCAAATAGATGAAAATATTTTCATTAAATAGATCAGTCTTCAAAACCCCCTTATTCCAATTTTCATAATTCAATTGTCTTTAGTTCTCGAGATATTTCTAATAGGCCCTTTATCTGCCTCACCCTATATATTATGTTGTACAATACATGGAGAACAGCTACTGAGCTGCAACCTCCACTAGAACGTGCAACTTAGTAAATATACCTTTAGAAGTTTCGTGGATTATGATAAATAAAGATGACTTAGAACCGCCATTGAAACCAACGTATCGAAATATAGGAGATTGAACAGTGTTCGAAATTACTTGATATGGAATAATGAGTAATGAAGCAAAGTACTCAAAGTCGGAATTGACATGTACACACACCCAAACTTATATGGAATCACCTGATATTTCTTATTATTTCGTGCGAATTAAAAAAAAACGAACACACGAAGTCAAACAATATTTATTTTAAAGCAATTTAATAACAAATGGATAACAATTAAATTAAACAATAAAGTATTTAACAAACAAATTGAAATTAGTTGTTTTAAAGTCAATAGCAAAAAAAAATTAAATGTAAAACAAATAATGTTTAAATTGTTTCTATTTATTTTTTTGTGTTTTTTGGTAGCCATTGTTATAACCCCTAGTCCTTATACAAGCTTCAGTTTGCGTGGGCACGCTCCTAATCAAATTATCAACATTTTGTTGTGGTAGGTTACTCCATCCTTCAAGAGCAGCTTATACTAGCCGTGCGGTGTTTTGTGGATTATCCCGGCGAGCTCTAATTTTTCTTTTAAGCATATGCCACAAATACTCTATAGGGTTAAGCTCGGGTGATCAAGCAGGCCACTCCAAACAAGGGATACCTTCTGTTTAAATGATGTCTCTAGTCACTCTAATGGTATGTGGAGGTCCATTTAGTCCAGTCGGGATAGACGAATAACAGGCCTAACCTTGCATTAGGAGCTTCCCCAAATTTTATTTTCTAATCTTTAGGGAGGGTCAATATTAGTATAAATTTAAAATCTCGACTGAATTCCACCGTTGCGTTAGCCGCCATCTTGATTTTAAACGAGAACCGTTTTTGGTCAATATCTCCGCCATTTTCAATTTTTTGACAAAAAGTGTACAAACTGAAATTATTAAAAATGCGATTTTCTATAATTTCATTTGTTATAATTTTTTTGGTGCGGTCGATATTTTCCGAGTTATGAGGGGAAAATAGTGAGAGTTGGAGCATAATTATTGAATTGAATGGTGGGCTACAACAACGTTGTAAGCGACAGATTGGGTCAAAGTGAGGTTTTAATGCAATATTATTGTATATCCAATGACCAATGCGAGCATCTTTCAATCAGGCTAAAAACATTTTACCTTCCCCGAGTTTTTCGTACCGCAATATTGGTATCCGTATTGTCATAAATGACTTGTCAATAAGTTTTTTCCATCTCCTGCATAATCTTAATTCTGTCGCTTACAACATTGTTGTAGCCCACCATTCAATTATTGAATTATCTCGTTTATTATTAGTTTTATGACAAATATGTATCCAAACAAAAATGAAGAGAATTAAATTCTACACAATTTTGGTCTCTTTCATTTTTTTGCTAAAATTAATATTTAAGGTAGTACGTATGCGGTAATGGCGCGAGCGTAAGACCGGATTGATTTTATAGCAATTGATTTTGTTCAATATCTACGCCATTTTCAAGTAAAATTGTTCAAAATATAATTTCCTACAATTTCTTTTTAACAATTTTTTTCATGCGGTTGATATTTTCCGAGTTACATGGGAAAATAGTAAAAAGTGGTGTGGAGAGCATAATTATTGAATTGAATTTTGTTTCCGAGTTGCCCCAAATTTTATAATTCTATCCTTTAGGAGAGATCAATAGTAGTGTAAATTTAAAATCTCAACTAAATTCCGCGGTTGCATTAGCCGCCATATTGATTTTAAATGAGAACTGCTGTTGCTTAATATCTCCGCCATTTTCAACTTTTCGACATAAATGGTGGGAAAGAAAATTGTTGGAAATGCAATTTCCTACAATTTTTTTGGCACAATTTTTTTATACGATCAATATTCTCCGAGTTAAGGGGGAAAATAATGGAAGCGGAGGGGAAGCATAATTATTGAATTGCCTCATTTATTATTCACTTTACGACATAATTGTACATAAACAAAAATAAAGAGAATTATATTTTATACAATTTTTGAAACTTCCAATGAAACACCAACTAAACTAAATATATAAAAGACATAAAAAGACATTATATGCATTCAGTTCACTTAATTTTATTAACTAGCAGGTTTTATTGGTTGAATTTGTCTGTCGATATTTTAATTTTTATGTCAGCTAATATATCGTGATGTTTCATCAATTTTTTTTTTAAATTTTGGACCCTGTTGGGGGGAATTTTCCCATGTCCCCTCCTTGTAGACCCGCCACTGGTTCTCTCGAAAAATTGTAGTAAATCGTAATTGCAACAATTTCAGTTCTTACACTTTTTGTCGAAAAGTTGAAAATGGCGGAGATATTGAACAAAAACAATTGCTACAAAATCAATCAGGTCTTACGCTCGCACCTTTACCACATACGTACTACCTTAAATATTGATTTTATCAAAAAATGTACGGCATCAAAATTGTACAAAATTTACTTCTCTTCATTTTTGTATAGGTATATGTTTGTTGTAAAACTAATAATAAACGAGATAATTTAATAATTCATTAATTATGCTACAACTGTCACTATTTTCCCCTCATAACTCGGAAAATATCGACCGCACGAAAAAACTATAATTCATGAAATTATAGAAAATAGCATTTTCAACAATTTCAGTTTCTACACTTTTTGTCAAAAAATTGAAAATGGCGGAGATATTGAGCAAAAACCGTTCTCGTTTAAAATCAACATGGCGGCTAACGCAACGGCGGAATTCAGTCGAGATTTTAAATTTATACTAATATTGACCCTCCCTAAAGATTAGAAAAATAAAATTTGGGGCAGCTCCTAATGCAAGGTCAAATGCTATCCCGACTGGGCTAATTAACATGCAAGAAAATTAAATTTTCTGCTGTTACACCTCTGCAGAGCCTAACTACAGGTTATCAACATTGAGCAGTAAAAGTTGATTGGATGAAAATTAAAGGAGTTTTTTTACGGACCACAATTTCTGTCCAGAACATTACACTTCACCTTGTATATTTGTGAACAGATCTGACAGTTTTCATTCTTGCTTGTCTTCCTCGACCTCTAAGTACACGATTTCGTGGGTCATCTGACTTTACACAACTCTTGACTTTTTCTGAAAATAGCACATTTTTTCAATTCCCAATGTTCCAGTTTTGGTGGTGAAGACATCAATTTAGGCGATCAATCTTGTGCTGCCTGGATAACTCGGGAACCTATTTATAACTGTCTCCTGCTGTATACTTCTTGGCACGAGCTCTTCTTCTTATCGTTTCAACTGAAACAGTTACACATGTAGCTTCCAAAAGCTGCCTTTGGAGCTGCAGGTGACAAATGGTTCCTAGTTCCTGTTACCCAGCATAAGTTTTGGACAGAACCCCCTGTGTTAAACCCAGCTCTACAGCTATGTCTCTCTGAGAACATTACTTGCTCCACAAGACCAATAATCTTTCCTCGTTCCACATGAGGCATATTTTCGTTTTTGGACGCAAAAGTTAGTTTATTTATTTTCGTTCAATTTGCAACTCAAGCAAATAACCTATACTGTACCGAGCTGTACTATCCGATTGTCTTATATATTTGTTTATTTTCAATAAACATCTTTATTATTCGTCACAATAACAAGTTTTTTCAAAAGAAATAAATATTACTTTGAAATACATGGTGATTCCATATATAAATTTGGGTGTGTGTATATTATATTTCTTCAACAGTTTTCACGGAGTCAAGGTGAATGGCGTAAAATACCTGGGATGTTGGATCAATAGCAGCGTAAATCCTGATCTAGAAATAATATCGTGGATAGAACAGTCCAGAAAATCTTTCGAAAAAATCAAAAGACTGCTATGTGATTCTCGAATAAAACTAGAAATTCGACCACTTTATCACAATGCTACGTTTGGTCGACACTTCTCTATGCAGTTGAAACGTGAACCCTTAAAACAGCAACAGTAAATAAACCGGAGCCCTTTGAAATGTGGATCTACCGGAGAATACTCAAAATTTCATGGACATCGCATACCTCAAACGAAGAAGTGGTGCATAGAACAGGCAAGAAATGACAACTTTTCAACACAGTCAAAGTTAGAAAAATATCATACCTAGGACCTAGACCACATACTGAGTACCAAAATGCTCAACTTATAGTGAAAGGAAATATCGAGGAAAAGATAGGACTACGAAGGAAAAGACTATCGTGGCTTCGACAATGGAGAGGGCTAAATTTGAAAAACTAATGAGAACAGCTGAAGACAGAGTATTTATGCAATTATTATTGTAGTAGCCAACTCCATTGAGAAGAGGGCACTTTAAGAAGAAGAAAAAGTGATTATAACATAACTAAGATTATATTATAACACAACTAAAAAATGGCGAAACACCAGGAGAGATGAAGTAAATGGCAACAGAGCGGTAAGAACGTAATATTTTTCATACAAAAATCATGTTCAAAAATAATTTCTTTAATAGTTATATTATGAAACAGTTCGTGAAGTATGCTTTTTGCGAACGCACGCGATTTTTAATACATCGCGTAAGTTCGCAAAAAGTACTTCACGCACAGTTTCATACAATATTTTATCTACGATAAACAAATAAAAAAACTGCAACTCTTCGTCACTGGAATTCATTTCTATCCTACAATTTTTAGAACTTTGACGTTTAAAAATCCCATTGCTCATATTGTCATCACCATGACAACGAGAAAGTTAAGGATATTTGATTATACATATGAAAGTGTGTCAAAAAACCCATTGAAAGCGTGCGAAAAAGTAAATCCCATTTAAAATACATTGTTACTTCACGCACACTTTAAACCCTTCACGCACTGCTATCTATAATGACAGTTTTCACAAACTAAAAACTTATACATAATATGACATAGAGTAGATAAAAAAATTTCTCTTTTTTTAATAGAATTTTACGGCATTCTTTTATGTATAATTGAACGATTCTATGCATACCCACTATTATACTTTGCCTAACTGTGTAAACAAATACCAAAGAAAAATCTAAAATAATAAAAAATAGCGGAATCTGTTAATCTGTTCACGAAAAAATCAACTATGAAGAAGAGCATAATTTTAGGTGATGCATAACTTTTGAAACTATGTGTAATCAAATATTTCAATTTTTACCAAAATCCTTACTGGCATGGCAACATCTGTTGGAAAAGTTAGTTAAGTATTTCTTGAAATTCCCCGTTTCTCTGAGCTGGAACCTTCAAAGAATATTATGACGCGATATACAAATTCAGGTAAAATTGTTGGTGCCTATTTTAGTGAACTAATCTGTACTTTCTACCGTCTTTATACATTCAATATTTTCTTCTTTTACAATTATTGTCTAAACTATCTATTTGCTAATACAGGGACGAATTACCATAAGATTTGATAATAAAATCAGTTTTCACAAAAAAATATTGATTCGTTAATCTACTGCTTTGGGATTCACCGATGCGTTTTAACGACGTTCTACACCTTCGGCAAAGAATTAAGGATTTGCAAGAAATTTTAGTATGTTATACTTTACTTCAAAAAACTAAGACTTGATTTTTTAAAAATTGTTTGGTGCCACTTCGGTATGCGGTCTACCGTCTAATATGTGGTCTACGGCAATTTAGCTGATTCGGCATGCGGTCTACGTACAAAAACAAATTAGAGAAACTATTACAAACATTACTGTTTTATTATTACTAACAGCTTCACTGTTCAATTGGTAATTATACAAAGAGTCTACATTCTACCACATCCAATACTATTTTAATATTAAATATCACGCAACCGCATTAAATATCGGTTTTTGCCTGAAAGGAGGAAGACCTAACCCTTCGGTCCAAACCCAACTTACGGGTATTAGAGTGAGAGAACCGCAGGGCAGGAGGTATTTGACCGCTGCGCGCAATCACAACCCACCCTTTTTATTATCACTAAACGGTCTTTTCAGCGTTTTAAATTAACACTCAAGGCCCATTTCGTTGATTCAAGTTTATATAGGCAACCCAAATTACACGCCGCTAATCCTCGGTTCGGGATTTAGACAGAATAACACGTGAAGTGTGAAGTAAAGCACAAGTATGACAAGTAAAGTAAAGTATAAATATAAATAATAAATAAAAAGTTTGTAATAGTTTCTCTAATTTGTTTTTGTACGTAGACCGCATGCCGAATCAGCTAAACTGCCGTAGATCGCATATCAGACGGTAGACCGCATACCAAACTAGAAACTCTGCCGTAGACCGCATACCGAAGTAGCACCAATTGTTTTACCGTGCCGTATAATTATCATTAAGGGTCAAAGTTAAGTTTTAACATGGGCTCTTATGGGAATTCTTAAAAAGTTAATAACTTTTGACCCAAATTTACGATTTTTAATTATTTGTGCTTAAATTAAAGGTTTTTTTGTAAGGAATAACATATTAAAAAATGGGGATTGTTTACCGTACTATTTATTTTTAATTTATTTATTATAATTAATTCCGTAATTTATTCCGTAATTTCCGTAATTTATTATAATTTATTTTTATAAAGTATTCAATACTGAAACATATGATTTGAGTATTCTGCTATAAATGCATTGTTACCAACTTTCGCTTGCATATAAGTTTCCCCCCTTTCCTCTGAGATCATACCCCGCAACGAAGGTGTAGAACGTCGTTAATTGGATGTAAGGAATAAACTGAGATATTTATAATTACTTTCTACTTTTGCTTCTCGTATGTTTCCCTATTTAAGAATTATTTCCTTCATATTTTTCATTTAATTTACCTTCTATCTCATCATCTTGCATCCAATGTTGGACAATTGGACAAATGTCTTATCCATCCTCTTCCATTGTTCTCTATCCTGCGCTTTCTGCATCCAATTTCCTGTTGCTTTTCGTAAGTGGTCCATTCAAATTGTTGGAGTTCTTCCTCGGTGTCTGTTGTTTTCTCTAGGTCTCCATTTTGTCTATTATCATACTTTTGATTCATCTATTATCATACAAAACTATTCTGTTTGGTATCCTATCTCTTATTTTTATCGGCAGCATTACTCTTTGGGTTGCTCTTAAGTTACTGGTAAATTTTTAGCCAATGTTAATGTTTCAGAACCATACAATGTTTCGTATCTTACCAAATACGATAACCAAATAGTATAACATATACATTGCTGAATCTCATAGCTTTGATTGTCTTTTCCTATTCGAATTTCATGTCCCATGTATTTTCTGTTGTTTTCAATGGCCTTGCTGTATTAGGTTTCCGTTCCATTTTTTATGTCGCAATTTACTTCTTTTCTAATTGATATTAATCTAATAATAAAATAATATCTAATTGATATTTTCTCTCTTCTAATAAGAGGTGTTAGACAAGGCAACGTAATATCGCCAAAACTGCTTAATCTAGCCATAGAAGATGTCTTCAAAACTAAACCTTTATTTTCATTTGAAAATGTATTTTCATTTCATAACGAATGGCACAGTCAACTTATCATTAAAGGGGAAGCCGTATACTCGTATAAACCTTTTTAAAGCTGTTAATAAATTATTACTTTTAAAATACATATACTCAAATTATATTTTTGAACATCTTATTTATTTTATATAATAATTAAATTCACTATCAAATGTCATTGATATTTTATTAAGAGCAAACAGTAGCGATCAACAGGTAGCAACAAACGTGTTCCAAGATTGCGGCTCTAATTTTCAATATTTTGTCGAGATATTTGGCACACATATTCGTAATATAATAAAGAATGCCGGTACAGAGCCCAATTTCAGAAATATGTTAAGTATGTGGAAATTATTACTCTATAACTAAATAAAATATTGAAAAAAGGAGCCTGTACCGCCATTAAAAAAGAAAAAAAATAAACTTTCTTCAAATGAACTTTTTTATTCCGTGCCTAGATTTTGTGTCACATTGGAACTACTAAAAATCGATTTTTTTTATAACAAGAAATCGAACGTCACTGACTTGGCAACATCTCGCGCCTATGTGTATAAAAATTATTGTTTTTTATAGTATAAACGTCACTGTCAGTGTCTAATTACCGACGCACTGTTGCCTCACTTTTGAAAGTTCGCAGAACTTTCGCAATCTTGGACCGCGTTTGTTGCTACCTGTTGATCGCTACTGTGTGCTGTTAATACTTAATACTAAACAAATCGAGATTAAAAAACTAGCCTACTTACTAGCAACGATTTCAGCTGAGGTGTAGTGTGTCGGCAGAAAATAAATGGATTGTGACGTCACATTTTAGACTTTGAGGTCGATTATCTCGAAGACGGTTAGAGATATCGAAATGCCGTTTTCAGATTTGGATTCAGAAGAAAAAAGTACACAAGAACCCATCGATAAATCTGATCTGAGTGTTGCAGGAGCGGCAACGCAATAACACAGACTTTTGCGAATTCATAAACGAAAAGTTTTCGTTGAATACATAACAATTAAATAAAACAAAGTATTTAACAAACAAATTGAAAGTAGTTGTTTTAAAGTCAATAGCATACAAAATTTCAATGTAAAACGAATAATGTTTAAATTGTTTTTATTTATTTTTTTTGTATTTTGTGGTAGTCATTGTTATCACCTCTAGTCCTTATGCAAGCTTCAGTTTGCGTGGGCACGGATCAAATTATCAAAATTTTGTTGTGGTAGGTTGCTCCATTATTTAAGAGCAGCTTGTACTAGCCGTGCGGTGTTTTGTGGATTATCCTGGCGAGCTCTAATTTTTCTATTAAGCATATCCCACAAATACTCTATAGGATTAAGCTCGGGTGAGCAAGCAGGCCACTCCAAACAAGGGATACCTTCTGCTTCAATGATGTCTGTAGTCACTCTAATGGTATGTACAGGTCCATTATCATGCAATAAAATTAAATTTTCTCCTGTTGCACCTCTCCAGAGCCTGACTACAGGTTATCAACATACCTGTGAGCAGTTAAAGTTGATTGGATGAAAATTAAAGGAGTTTTTTTACGGATCACAATTCCTCTCCAGAACATTACACTTCACCTTGTATATTTATGAACAGATCTGACAGTTTTCGTTCTTGCTTGTCCGCCTCGACTCTAAGTACACGATTTCATGGGTCATCTGATTTTACACAAATCCTGACTTGTTTTTTTGAAAATAGCACATTTTGTCAATTCCCAATGTCCCAGTTTTTGTGGTGAAGACACCAATTTAGGCGATCAATCTTGTGCTGCCTGGATAACTCGGGAACACATAACTGTCTCCTGCTGTAAACTTCTTAGTACGAACACATCTTCTTACCGTTTCAACTGAAACAGTTACACCTGTAGCTTACAAAAGCTGCCTTTGGAGCTGCAGGTGAGAAATGGTTGGGTGTCTTCCTGCTGATTGGACAATTACACGATCTTGAAGAGCCGTTATTATTTTTGAGCTTTCCTAGTTCCTGCTACATAGCATAGGTTTTGGACAGAACGCCCTGTATTACGCCTAGCTCTACAGCTATGTCCACCTGAGAACATTACTTTCTCCACAAGACCAATAATCTTTTCTCGTTGTAAGTTCTATAACCCCACATCAGTCATATTTTCGTTTTTGGACGCAAAAGTTAGTTTATTTATTTTAGTTCAATTTGCAACTCAAGCAAATAACCTATACCGTACCGAGCTGTACTATCCGATTGTCTTATAATTTGTTTATTTTCAATAAAAACCTTTATTCTTCGCAACAATAACAAGTTTTTTCAAAAGAAATAAATATTACTTTGAAATACATGGTGATTCCATATAAGTTTGGGTGTGTGTATTTAAAATATAACTGTAAACTGATATTTTTTCCTAAATAAGACAACTATTTTGTTTTTGATAATTAAAAAGTCATTATCTCGGTTTCTGTTTTGAGTTTTGAAAAATACTATCCCGGTTCTGTAGAAGCAAAGTATTAAAAACTGGTTCTCACAAAATAGGTATTAAGCAGTTGACATCTTGGCTGTATAATTATTATGGCAATCACGGACGGTACTGGCAGAGCCAGGTAGCAGTATTTAAAGATCGACAGAAAGACTAAAATCCAGATGTCATTGGTGGAAATTTTCGTAAACAATTCATAGAATCCAATAAGTCAACCAACTTTTATTGCACGGTTTATGAGTACTAGTTAAAAAGGGGAGGCGAGTCGCTCTCGCTTAGCAACAGAAAGGAAAGCATGCCTCAAAATGTGCACTTTTTGACCGTTGAGTACATTCCGAGACAAAATTTTGGATAGCTAACTGCCAAAATGTATTCAAATTTATTTTTGGCGGAAAAAGACAGGCAAAGGCAACTAACAGTATTGGTGCAATTTAAAAGCATACAAAATTATACGGGGTGTCCAGAATCTCTCCTAACAAACGAAGACCGGAGATTCCTCAGATAATTTTAAGAAATCATCATCATGCTCTTTGCCTTATCCCTATGCGAGGTCGGCTTCCCTAATTGCATTTCTCCACACAATTCTATCTTGGGTCATATCATTGCCAATCCCCTTTAAAAACATGTCCTGCCCTATCGTCTCCCACCAGGTCTTCTTTGGTCTTCCTCTCCTACTCCTTCCAAGAATCTGCACTTCAGCTATTCTTCGTATTGGGTGATTAACGTCTCGATGTTGAACATGACCAAACCATCTTAACCTATGCTCTCTCATTTTGGTATCAATTGGTGCCACACCTAGAGTTCCCCTAATATACTCATTTCTAATTTTATCCTTCTTTGTCACTCCACTCATCCATCTAAGCATTCTCATTTCCGTCATATGCATTCGTTGTTCCTCTTTCTTATTCACTGCCCAACATTCAATTTCGTCTGTGGTTCCGTACATCATAGCCTGTCTTATGGCTGTTTTATAGAATTTTCCCTTCAGCTTCATTGGAATTTTTCTGTCACACAACACACCACTCACTTCTTTCCACTTCATCCATCCAGCCCTAATTCTCCTGCATGCATCTCCATCTATTTCTCCATTACTCTATAATACCGATCCCAGGTACTTAAAACTATTGCTTTTTACAATCAGTTCACCATCCATAGATACCATTTTATTTGTAGTAACTCCATCTTTAAATGAACATTCCAAATACTCTGTTTTTGTCCTACTAAGTTTTAAACCATTTTCCTCCAGAGCTTACCTCCACTGTTCCAGTTTTTGTTCTAAGTCTCTTTCACTATTTCCTTAGCACATTAAGCACCATGGACTGTTACCCTGTAGTTTCGCTGTTATCTGGTCCAAAACTAATGAGAATAAATATGGACTAAGCACAGAGCCTTGGTGCAATCCTACTTTCGCATGAAATTTATCAGTCTCTCCCACACCTGTCCTAACACTAGTCGTTACTCCCTCATACATATCCCTCACAGTCTTTACATATTCACCAGGGACTACTTTCTTATTGAGTGCCCACCACAGAATCTCTCGAGGAACTCTATCATATGCTTTCTCAAGATCAATGAATACCATATAAGCGTTTGTTTCTTTACTCCTGTATTTTTCCATCAACTGCCTTATAATGAAAATTGCATCTGTTGTTGATCTGGTATTTCGGTCTCTTCACGTATCCGTCTATCAATGACTATTCCCATATTTTCATGGTGTGGCTAAGCAGTTTTATAGCCGTGTAGTTTGTACATTGTTGTATATCTCCCTTGTTTTTGCAAACAGGTACCAGTATACTGCTTCTCCATTCGTCTGGCATTTGTCCAACTTCCATAATTCTATTAAATAGACCTGCTAGCCACCTTGTTCCTGTCTCTCCCAATGCTCTCCATACTTCCCCAGGAATATCATCTGGTTCTACCGCTTTTCCTTTCTTTATTTTTTGAAGCACTTGAGCCACTTCCTCGTTTGTTATTTTGGTGACCATTGCTGCTACTGTCTCCGTTGACTCTACAGGCTGTCTGTCAAATTCTTCATTTAATAAGCTGTCAAAGTACTTTCTCCATCTCTTTTTGACATCCCTTTCGTGAACTAGTATTTTATTATTTTCATCTCGGATACATCTAATCTGATTAAAACCTTTTGCTTTCTTTGCTCTCTGTTTGGCTATTTTATATATCTTCGTTTCGCCTTCCCTTGTATCAAGTTGATCGTATAGGTTTGAATACGCTTCTGCTTTGGCTTTTGTTACTGCTACTTTCGCTTCCTTTTTCGCCACCATATAGTGTTGAAGATCTGTGTCGGATCTGGTTTCTTGCCACTTTTTATATAATTTTCTCTTCTCTTTTATTTTTCCTTGTACTTCGTTTGACCACCACCAAGTCTCTTTATCCTCAAACTTTTTTTCCTAACGTTTCCCCAAATATTTCAATAGCAGTCTCTCTAATACTACTGGCCATTTTTCTCCAAATTGTATTAGGGCTTCTTTCTCATCTTTTAGCAGCCACCACTTGATTTTTTGTGGTCCTCTCCAATATTTTTGTTAAGTTTCGCTTTTTACTTCGATGTCCAGAACAAGCAGCTTATGTTGTTGGCTTACTGTCTCACTAACTGTTACCTTGCAGTCCTTGCATTCACGTATGTCTTCTTTCCTTATCATGAAGTAGTCTATTTGGGATCGATGTTGTTCACTTTTGTAGGTAATAAGTTGAGTTTCTCTCTTTTTAAAGAATGTGTTAACAATCGCCATATCCAATGCTGTTGCTAATTCAAGCATGTCATCTCCAGCTTCATTTCTAGTTCCAAAGCCTAATCTCCCATGTATTGCTTCGTATCCTGCCTTGGCTTGGCCCACATATGCATTGAAATCACCTCCTATTATAACTTTCTCCTCTGACGGAATATCACTCAGAACGTCTCCTAATTGGTCATAGAAAGCTCTTCTTTCATTCTCACCCAGACATGTTTGAGGAGCATATACACACATAACATTCAATACCTCATAATCAATTACAAATTTCACTGACATCATTCTATCACTCGTTCTTACAACTTCCACTACGTTATCTTTCATTTCACTATCAGCAATTATACCAACTCCATTTCTAGTTTACTACTCCCTGCATACCACAATTTGTAACCTTCACCTAGTTCTTTCGCCCTTTGACCTTCCACCTAGTTTCTTCAATGCAAGCAATTGGAACTCTCATTCGTTTGAGCGCATTCCTCAGATAATTTTAAGAAAATTTAACCTAATCCATCTAGTACGAAAATGTTTCCTAAGGCACATCAAAGAAACATGAAACGTAAATTACGTTTCATGGAAATAAACCACTGCTAAACAAATATATGTCCGGCCATTTATTATACTCTCCGAAAATAAAAATGTGTCATGAGCATGAATCACACTCGTTTCATTGGTAGGCGGACTTTGAGATTTGTTTAGCAGTGTTTTCTTTTCATGAAACATGTGTTTCGTTTCATGTTTCATGTTTTTCGCTTCATGTTTCTTTGGTGTGCGGCTTGGCTAAGGAAGCTAAAGCTCCCTTAACAAAAACCTCTAAGAACTGCAAGAACCTTTAATAGTTTTTTATGCAATCCGGAGTCCGCAAAAAGATTCCAAATTTGCTATTTATGCTGTGCTCAAAATAATCATTTAAATAGTAGATTTTTTTATATAAAGAAAGGCTCAAAATTTCAAACGCAATTCGAAAAATTGAAATCGGTCAACTAAGTCCTAGTTAATCCATAAAATAATTTAAAAATAAAATATTTCTACTATACTTTAAAATAAAATCATACAAAAATGTGCTTGAAATATTGATTTCAAACCCTACGTCAAATCGGTCAACTATGACAGCCTAGGGATTTTTTTTTAAATTGTGGTGGTGGGTCTCGGCGCTCGGAAGGCCTACTTCAACCACACCTCAACCACCATAATTTTAAAAAGTTCTAAGGGTCTCCTAGTACTAGTACTTTTAAGATTACTAGACTTTTAAAATTATGGTGGTTGAGGTAGGCCCTCCGCGCGTCGAGACCCACCACCACAATTTAAAAAAAAAATCCCAATAGTTGACCGATTTGACGTAGGGTTTGGCGTAGGGTTTGAAATCAATATTTCAAGCACATTTTTGTATGATTTTTTTTTAAAGTATAGTAGAAATATTTTATTTTTAAGTTATTTTATTTTTAAATTAAATAAGCATGTTCAGTACAGTTCAAAGAATATTAAAAAAAAAATTCGAGAAAAAATATTGAAAAATAAGCCAACGGTGGCAAATTTTTAAGACACTCCAAAAAACAATGGATTTTGCGGTGGATATCAGAACTTATCATTGGATCATGTTGAACAAAAAATTCAAAAAGATTTTATTAGCTTATGAGTTTCTCTAGGTTACGCCGTCGAGTTTTTTAGTTTTGTAGTCGATTTTTGACTTTTTTAGTGCGGCAGATTCGTGCAAATATTATAAGAATTGTGCATTTATTGATAGAAACATATAATTTGGACCACATATACTACACATATAAAGGTTCAAATTTAGATACGAGGCCATCTCAGATTTTACCTTTTACAAAAATTGCGGGCGTTCAAACTGGCGACGATGACTAATAGCACGATAACTTTTGAACGAAAAGTCCAACTTCAACCAAATTTGGTATAATATGGGTTTTTTTTTGGTGTATAAGATTGAGCTCTTAAACCGGAAGAATCGGTTTACCAGAAGTTGTGTTTTTCCTGATTTTTTCTGTAAAATATGTTGTTTTTTTTCGATTCTTTCACCCTGTATATATTAATTTTTCAAAATGGTAATACCGGCATTAATAAGAGCGTAAAAATATTTTTTAGCAAATATGAACTTTTTAGTTGTTATGTTAATTACCATTTAATAAATGCATAACTTATCTTCACATGTACCTATGTGCGGCAGATTCAAATTTAGATATGAGGCCATCTCAGATCTTGTCTTTTACAAAAATGGCGGGCATTCAAAATGAATCTGCCGCACATAGGTACATGTGAAGATACGTTATGCATTTATTAAATGGTAATTAACATAACTGAAAATTCAAAATATGTCCTAAAAAATATTTTTACTCTCTTTTCAATGGCGGTATTACCTTTTTGAAAAATTAATATATACCGGGTGAAAAAATTGAAAAAAAAAACATACTTTTACATAAAAAAAAACAGCAAAAACACAACTTCTCATAAACCGATTCTTCCGATTCAAGACCTCGATCTTATTCATCAAAAAAGGAACCTTCATGCCAAATATGGCTGAAATTGGATTTTTCGTTCAAAAGTTATCGTGCAATTAGTCACATATGTATAGTCGCCATTTTCAATGCCCGCCATTTTTGTAAAAGGCAAACTCTGTGATGGGCTTATATCTAAATTTGAACCTTTATATGTGTAGTATATGTGGTTCAAATTATATGCTTCTACCATTAAATGCACAATAATTTTTATAATATTTGCACGAGTCTGCCGCACATAGGTACATGTGAAGATACGTTATGCATTTATTAAATGGTAATTAAAATAACTAAAAAGTTCAAAATATTTCCTAAAAAATATTTTTACGCTCTTTTCAATGGCGTTATTAACTTTTTGAAAAATTAATATACAGCGTGTCTACTTAAGTTGGAAACATATGGGAAACTTTTTTGTTATTCATTTTACGAAAAAGAGTTATTCTTTATAAAAAGTTCTGCATGCTCTAAAACCTAAGATTCAATCATCAGATATCAAATTTTGTCAATATTATACGAGGTATGTCAAAAAATATGAACTTCGTTCAAGAGTAAAGTACCTTTATTTCTCTCAATATCGAAAATTCTTATAATGAAAAGTTGTTTGGAAATATAAACTAAGATCAAATATGCAATTACATGCTTCTAATTGGAAAAAAATATTTTCTAAATTTTTCTCAAATTTATTGATACTAACTTCGTTTTTATTTATTACACATACGATAACTCTTTTATTATTACTTTTACGAAAAAAGATATGTTTTATAAAAAGCTCTGTATGTCCTAAGACCGAAAATGCAACCATCAGATATCACATTTTATTAATTTTATACGAGGTATGTCAAAAAATATGAATTTCACTCAAGAGTAAAGTACCTTTATTTTTCACAATATTGAAAACGGTTATTAAAAAGGTTGTTTAGAATTAAAAACTATGTTTTAATCTGCAATTACATCCTTCTAATTGAAATATTGTGAAATATAAACGTATGTACTATAATCTTGAACGAATTTCAAAATTTTTTGACACACCTCGTATAAAATTAATAAAAGTTTATATATCATGGTTTTGTCTTAGATTTTAGACCATGCAAAGCTTTTTATGAAGAACAACTTTTTTTCGTAAAATGAATAATAAACGAGTTATCATATTTGTAATAATTAAAAACGATGTTGGGTATCCATAAATTTGAGAAAAATTTTTTTTTTCAATTAGAAGCATGTAATTGCATATTTTATCTTAGTTTTTAATTCCAAACAACTTTTTATCATAAGAATTTTCGATATTGAAAGAAATAAAGGTACTTGACCCTTGACCGAAATTCATATTTATTGACATACCTCGTATAATATTGAGAAAATTTGATATCTGATGATTGAATCTTAGGTTTTGGGGCATGCAGAACTTTTTATAAAGAATAACTTTTTTTCGTAAAATTAATAATAAAAAAGTTTCCCATATTTTTCCAACTTAAGTAGACAGGGTGAAAGAATTGAAAAAAAAAACAACTTATTTTACATAAAAACCAGGAAAAACACAACTTCTGGTAAACCGATTCTTCCAGTTCAAGACCTCGATCTTATACATAAAAAAAAGAACCTATATACCAAATTTCGTTCAGAAGTTATCGTGCTATTAGTCACATTATGTATAGACGCCATTTTGGCTGCCCGCCATTTTTGTAAAAGGCAAAATCTGAGATGGCCTCGTATCTAAACTTGAACCTTTATATGTGTAGTATATGTGGTCCAAATTATATGTTTCTATCATTAAATGCAAAATTGTTTCACATATCGGCTGCACTATTTGGTATCACTCGGAAGAGAAAACAACGATTTTTTTTGCAAAAAGGGTGAAAATCAACATAAATTCATATTGAAACAAAAAATAAGCATAAACCAAAAAAAAAAAATATCTCCGCAACGTTAACTCACGAAAAGTCTAAAGAAAATATATACGAAATTCCAGGTAGATCGGTCACGTTGCTTTTGAGTTACAATGTCAACCACCTTTGAAAAAAGCAGTTTTGACAAAAACGCGTCTACAGTATTGTCAACTTTTTTTCAATTTCTTTTCTGTCTGTCAAATCGTAAAGTGATGCACACCGGAATATGTTTTTGAATAGTGGAGAATTTACAAAAGAGAATGGAAACAGTTGTTTGGGGGAATTTCTCCATTCCCCTTGTGATCCGCCACTGGTTCTCTCGAAAAATTGTAGGAAATCGCAATTGCAACAATTTCAGTCCTTACACTTTGTGTCAAAAAGTTGAAAATGGCGTAGATATTGAACAAAAATAATTGCTATAAAATCAATCACGTCTTACTCTCTCACCTTTCCCGCATAGGTACGTACTATCCTAAATATTGATTTTAGCAAAGAATGAAACAGATCAAAATCGTATAAAATTTAATTCTCTCTATTTTTGTCGTAAAACTAATAATAAACGAGATAATTCATTAACTATGCTCTAACTGTTACTATTTTCCCCCTTAACTTGAAAAATATCGACCGCACGAAAAAGATTGTAATAAAAGAAATTATAGAAAATAGTATTTTTAACAATAATTTCAGTCATTACACTTTTTGTCGAAAATTATATTATTAAAGATGGCGTAGATATTGACCAAAAACGGTTCCCTTTTAAAATCAAGATGGCGGCTAATGCAACGGTGCAATTTAGTCGCGATTTTAAATGTACAATACTATTGACCCCCTACAGATTAGAAAAATAAAATTTAAGGTAGCTCGGCATTAAGGTTATGCCTGTTATTCGTTATTCGCCCAACCCAACGAGACTACAATTCAAAACAGACCCCGCCTGGACTATTATGGAGAAAAACCATGACAATAATGCCGTAGCATATTTATGCGAAAAGTAGTAAACTAAGTTTGAAAAAGTTCGGTGCAATATCAAGAGTGTAACTCGATTCCAACATCTCCCCGCGGAAATTGGGGGAAAATTGAAGTTTTTAATATTCATAGTCTCGATCGATAAGGGCCTCAGGGAAAATGGAAAAATTCATTGATAGTGGATGGACGATAACTAGTTTACAGCCGCGTAAAAAATGATTTACTTGAACAAATGTATACACGAATTGTTTGATTTATACTTTTTGTTGCAGTATTTGTAGTGTTGCAGGTAATTCTACATATCGCTCATCCGGAGGAAAAAAACTCAAAAAACAACATTTTTCAGGAGAGCCAAAAAATAGATTTTTTAGATCTTAATTTAAGTGTAACTTTTTAAACGGTAATTGCTAACATTTTTAAATTAAGACATATATATACCTAGAACTATTTATAAAAGTACGATGAATTCGCTCTTTTTTAAAAGCTTTCGTAAGTTTAATCAGTTACCTGCAGCTGTAAAAAAATGTACTAGTCTCAATAATTTCAAAATATTGCTTAAACAACATATCAAAAATTTATAGTGTACTTTCTTTTCCTTATATTGTATGTATATTAGGTTTTTTTTTCTATTTAAATAAAGATCTAGAATATTGATAATTGAATATTAAAGAATATTGATAAGTGAACGTTTTTAATTGTGTAAGAAGCAAAACCAAAAAATCTATGATATTTGATATATCACAAAGAAAAAAAAGATTAGATTTTGAGTTATGTCACTTTTCTTTTAAAATATTGGTCTCTGTTTGTATTTGTCGCAGATGGACCAGATGGTTCTAAATACATATGCGTAAAAAGTGAATTCCTTTCTCGGGCAAGTTATTTATTAAGCTGCAATAAATTCTTATGCTACATGCTTATTCTACAGATGCAATACCCCACCCAGTCTATTTGGGAAAAAATAATCGATTTTACGTAAAAATCTTATATAGGGTTTTGAAGGCTCTAAAAGGTATGTAAGTAATATGACGTATATGAGAGATAACATGATAATTCCGTGAAGACTTACTGCTAATTTTGCTTTGTTTTTTTAACAACCATAAAGGGTGAAAAAATAATTGTTTGTCTATAAAACATTTCTTACATTTTAGAGAAAAATGGTTCAAATAAAAATGTAATATAGATCATAAAAAGGTCTTTAATTTTGAGAGCTTCCAAATTAAAATACATAAACAATTGACTGAGATAAATGTAAAAAACCCTTATTTTTTCAGTAATTTGTAAACGTTAATAACTTCGTTTCTTGAATTATGACATATAATATGACTACTAAAAATTGTGGCAGTCAATGAGTTATTAAAGTGTGCCAAATTTCAAACAGATCGACCACATAATTTATGTTATTGCATTTGTTTATCCCCAAGAGAGATTATTATTTAAACAACTGTACTTGCCCAAACAGTCACCCCAGAGGTATTTTGTAAATTGCAACCAATTCTTTGAGGTTTAATTTTTAAGGCATATTAAAAAAATTAACATTTTATTAAAGGCTATAGCGGGATAAGATGGTCAAAAATGCCCCCGCAGCGATCAGCCCAGCTACTTATGTTTTCGATAAAGGATATAAAATTATGCTCTCATACAAATTTTTAGCTACCCAGAGGTCCTAAAACCTCTTAAATCGCGAAAAGAAGAATTTTTAGGTTTTATTTTTTTGTGAGCGCAATTTTAACTTAAAAAATCTGAAAAAATTCAAGAGTATGTATATTTTGCATACAAAACAGCCTGATTTTTTTCAGATTTTTGTAATAAAAAATGAGCCCAGGAAAAATTTTTAAATTTTCAAAAAAAATTTAGGTTATGTAAATATGATTTGGCCAACTTTTAAATAGTATTTTTTTGTGTATTTTTTGTCGTTCTTTTGAATGGCAGAGGCAGAATTTTTAATATCTGAGCGGAAAAAACGAAAAAATTGAAAAAACCGATTTTGGCTGTCTCGAGATGCATCTCGGGACAGCCAATTTTTCGATATCTCTAACGCGAAGCAAATTGAATCGCATAACGAAAACTCACCCACCCAGTTTGTGGATTCGCAGTAGATTGCGTTTAAAATTTAAATTTCAGTTGACTATTTTAAAAATTGTGAACCATCAACCTGTATGACTGTGCCAAATTTCAAATCTGTATATATTTTGATAGCCGAAATATAGGGGTGTCTTCATCTTAAATGCGACATACTGTATATTATCAATTTGATAATTTATTGCAACTAATATAGTCGTATTTTTTATACCTTGATTCAAAATATACATTCGAAATACTGACCAATTTACTAATTTTATCATAAAAAGTTCAAATTGATTGCATTGGAGTATTGAACCAATTAATGCGTATTAATATACATATTATTATTATAGTATGTAATTATAATATACAGAGTGAGTGTTATGTATAAAAACCCTCAATTATCTCGGAAACGTCTTGCACGATTTTTATAGGTTTTGATGGGTAGGGGTTTTCTAATGCAGCCGATATTATAGTGATAATTACATTGTTGTCAGATCTTCCATTTTTTTCTGGAAATCTAATGAACTTTCTTATTTCAAATGGAACACCCTGTATGTCTTTTGCGTTTTGAAGTCCTTAAGAAATACCGATTATTTTTCATGTTATATTTTCATATTATAGACCCAAAAAAGGTCTTTTGTAATTTTTCTCTAATGTTAATGGTTTTCGAGCTCTAAACAATTTAAAACTGAAAAAAATCGAATACTGACGATTTTCAAGGTTCAAAAATTGTGTTTTTGAACCTTGAAAATAAAAAATATTATTTTTGAAACTGCTGAGTACCCAAATTCAAGCTAAGCCCTTCTTCTAGGCAGTACCGGCGCTAGGGTATAAGGCGCCCGCCTGCAAAAGAGGCATAGGCGCCCTTCGGTATCTTTTAAATTAGTATTTTGTATAGCACCGGCAGAAAAAAAGCTCATTTTGCGCCCCCCAAACAGGGGCGCCCGCCTGCAGTGCATCCCTTGCAGGCCCGTTATCGCCGGCCCTGCTTCTAGGCGCTCGATATAAACTTTTTTGGCCCGTTTTATTCTAAAACATTGCTTTTTAATAATTGTTAGTGAAGCGCATATGAGAGGACGGGCGATCGGGCTGCATTAACAACTAAAAAACAATATTTTAGAATGAAACAAGCTTAAATTACTTATTGGTAACTGATAAAATAAGGCTTGAATTTGAATTTGTATACTGGGTAGAAACAAAAATAATATTTTTGATTTGTATTTTTGAACTTTGAAAATCGTCATTATTCGATTTTTTTTTCAGTTTTAAATTGGTTATAACTCGAAAACGATTAACTTTAGGGAAAAATTACAGAAGAACTTTTTTGTTCCCAATGGTCCAAAGAACGTAAAATAATGTCTACCCGGGCAGAAAAAAATTGATTTTTATAATTTGTTTAATTTTTTTTTAAATAAATGTTGCAATAACTCCGAAAGTATGACCTTTAGGTATGGGGAATATAACATGAAAAATAATTAGTATTTTTTAAGGACTTCAAAACGCAAAAAATATAGAAGGTATTCCAATTGAAGTAAAAATTTTTATTAGATTTTTAGAAAAACGGAAGATCTGACAACAATGTAATTATCACTATAATATCGGCCGCATTAGAAAACCCTTACCCACCAAAATTTATAAACATCGTGCAAACCGTTTTCGAGATAATTGAGGGTTTCCGTACATAAACCTCACTCTGTATAAATTATTATTAAGTACACATTAATTGGTTCAATACTTCAATGCAATCAATTTGAACTTTTTATGATAAAATTAGTGAATTAGTCAGTATTTTAAATGTATATTTTGAATCAAGGTATAAAAAATACGACTATATCAGTTGCAATAAATTATCAAATTGATAATATTATATCCAACAAACAGGGTGAATTTTCGATATGCGATTCGATTTGCTTCGCGTTAGAGATATCGAAAAAAGTTATTTGGAAAAGCTGTTCCAAATATTATTATAAGCCCACATACCAAATTTTATGACAAAATTCACACTTTTAGCGTTTTTTCTGTTGTTGTAGTCAGGATCCTAAATCCTAAAATTGGCTGTCCCGAGATGCATCTCGAGACAGCCAAAAACGGTTTTTTCAATTTTTTCGTTCTTTCCGCTCAGATATTAAAAATTCTGCCTCTGCCATTCTAAAGAACGATAAAAACACACCAAAAAATACTATTTACAAGTTGGCCAAATCATATTTACATAACCTAAAAATTTTTTGAAAATTTCAAAAAATTTTCCTGGGCTCATTTTTTATTACAAAAATCTGAAAAAAATCAGGCTGTTTTGTATTCAAAATATACATCCTCTTGAATTTTTTCAGATTTTTTAAATTAAAATTGCGCTTACAAAAAAATAAAACCTAAAAATTCTTCTTTTCTCGATTTAAGAGGTTTTAGGACCTCTGGGAAGATAAAAATTTGCATGAGGGCATAATTTTATATCCTTTATCGAAAACATAAGTAGCGGCGCTGATCGGTGCGGGGGCATTTTTGACCATCTTATCCCGCTATAGCCTTTGGTACTAAAAATAGTTTGAATAAGGGCTTTTTAGCTTTTAAACATTTAAAATAACATTAGACATTTTTTATGTCACATGCTTCTAAGTATGAAAAGTTGCTGAAAAGACTCACTTATCATAAGCAAAGAGAACCTTCTGTGACCAATAGAAAATAAGTTAGCTTTTTATTTCTTAAAATCCTATTTAAATTGTTTTTTAATATTAACATTTGAAAATTAAACGGAAGCTAAATTAAGATATAAATTTTATTATCAAACTTATAGCTGGCATACCTATACAGTGAAGACGTAAAAAGTTATAACCCTATGAAATGAAAACGAAGCTCGGACAGTACTCCCCTCTATTTTTCTGTGGCGGTATTTTGCGAGTACTATCATTTTAAAGGGTTAAAACTTTTTTTTAAGTGTATTTTTACACCAGCTTTTCAATGACCATATCTAAAAGGATATGACATAAAAAATATCAAAGTTATTACAAATGTTTATATTATGTTTTTGTATGTAATTTAATACGAATTATTCAAAATCTTTGACAATAGATTATCGATTATTAGTCTGGGCTGATTATCGGAGAATGGGCCATTTTTGGGAAAAGTTATTTACCAGCAATTTTATTGCTGGAATCGAATTATAAGATCCTATATATTAATAATATAGGTATGCAAAGTCCTCAGATAGTGTGCTACTTTTTTTATAAACAAAATGGCGCCCGAAAATCGTGTTTTTTTCAATTATTCCTCTATAACTCCGAAGATTTTAACTTTACAACAAAAACACTCAAATAAAAATTTACCGTGATTAAATTCTGCATAGAGACGTGTTTTTCCCGATCTGCTCCGACGAAAATTTTCCTCGGAAAATGCGGGTTTTCCCAACAAAATCTTTAATTTTCAAATAAAGTTTTAGATAAGTAATTATTTACCAATAATTAAATAATTTGGTGACTTAAAAGCCTTCTTGGTTTAGATTATAGTTCCAGAAGCTGGTGAAAATTAAACGAATATTTTAGCAACAATTCAATTGTTAATTAATAATTTACGGTCGCAATAATAACCAAAATAATTAAGATACACTGATCAAACTTTGAAATCTCATAAAGATGAGATGCCTATTTAACATTTTGTCGACAAAATATAAATTTTTTATTTTTTTGCATAATCTTTAAATGTTTAAAAAAAAAATAGATATAAACAAATTAACGTTTCTCAGAAAGTTTTTATTATATTATAATTTTAAAAAATAGCTAAAATGCGCATTTCAGATATCTTGAAAATGAATGCTTTAAAACTTTTTTGTAACCATTTGCAAAAAAGTTATGCAACAGCAAAGTAAACATACGATTACTAAGGTGTTTATAATTCTTTTTAATTCTTTCAAAGCGTAGAAGTGAGTTTAAAGTACAAGCTAATTATTTATAAAAAAAATATCGATTATC
This sequence comes from Diabrotica virgifera virgifera, assembly GCF_917563875.1. Taxonomy (NCBI): domain Eukaryota; kingdom Metazoa; phylum Arthropoda; class Insecta; order Coleoptera; family Chrysomelidae; genus Diabrotica; species Diabrotica virgifera. The sequence continues at coordinate 231,794,074 of NC_065445.1, read as the reverse complement.
AGTTTAACGGCTACATTGTAATTAAAGATTATAAATATATTTTTTTGTAATTTACACGCGCGAAAGTAGAATAATACAGTACCGTAGCTACCCGCCCACATACACAACTCGCGCGAGTTTAAGCGTGTCAGTCGCTTCGAGTGAACATTTTATCTCCGGCTCTGTATCAAGCCTACTTTCGCGCTAAAAATTACAAAAAAAAAAGTATTTTTAATCTTTGATTAAAATATAACCATTGCACTAATTTTTGACATTCTTTGTGAGTAATTAGATTGTACCATAGACTCACTTTTAAGCTTTGAAACAATTAAAACAAATTATAAACAATGGAGAAATCGTATATTTATTTTGCTGTTTCATAACTTTTTTGCAAATGGTTGGAAAAATTTTTTAAAACATCCATTTTCAAGACCTATGAAATACGAATTTTATGTATTTTTTAAAATTAGAATATAATAAACAATTTCTAAGAAATATTAATTTGTTTATAACAATTTTTTTTAAACATTTAAAGATTATGCAAAAAAATAAAAGATTTATATTTTGTCGACAAAATATTAAATAGGCATCACACCTTTATAATCTTTCTAAGTTTGATCAATGTCTCATGATTATTTTGGTTGTTATTGCGACTGTAAATTGTTAATTAACAATTGAATTGTTGCTAAAATATTCGTTTCATTTTCACGGGCTTCTGAATTTATAATCTATACCAAGAAAGCTTTTATCTCACCAAGCTATATAATTATTAATAAATAATTACTGGCCCAAAAAATTTATTTAAAAATTCGAGATTTTGTTGGGAAAACCCACATTTTCCGAGGAAAATTTTCGTCGGAGCAAATCGGGAAAAACATGCATCTATGTAGAATTAAATTGGGGTGAATTTTTATTTGAGTGTTTTTGGTGTAAAGTTAAAATCTTCGGAGTTATAGAGAAATAATTGAAAAAAATACGATTTGTCGGCGCCATTTTGTTTATAAAAAAAGTAGCACACTATCTGTGGACTTTGCTTACCTACATTAATAATATATAGGATCTTATAATTCTATTAAAGCAATAAAATTGCTGGTAAATAACCTTTCTTTGTACTTTACTAATTAGACCAGCGTATTATAACTATTTTTTTTTAAATTTCATTTAACATTTCTGTGTGGAGTATGAAGGGAACCAGTCTCGTTGGAACTTTACCGCGCTGAGCAGATGTGACGTGAATTGTAAATTGTAGAATTCCCTCATCTTCCTTAGTCTCAGCATCCGTATGGCTTGCAAATTGTAGAAGCCTCGGAGGTGTAACCAGAGAAGGTTCCCATTGTTTTCATTCTGGTGGGATATGTTATATGCCATTAGAGTGAAAACTTAGTCTTTTGCTAGCAGTTGCCGCTAGGGCATCTATGCCATTTCGTTCGTTGCAATTCGGGACTGCACGCTGGGGTTTGTTTTGGTTGGATCGGGGAGAGCAGCATATGTGCCTCCTGATGAGAGACTAATAAGTTTCGAAACCGGTAGAGGTGCTTGCAGCACTCTCTGATTGGACTGGAATATGGTTCGGCTGTATTTTCGTTTTGCAACGAAATTGAAAATGGTTATTCATTTTTGATTTACATTTACTCTGTGTGGAGTATGAAGGGAACCAGTCTCGTTGGAACTTTACCGCGCTGAGCAGATGTGACGTGAATTGTAAATTGTAGAATTCCCTCATCTTCCTTAGTCTCAGCATCCGTATGGCTTGCAAATTGTAGAAGCCTCGGAGGTGTAACCAGAGAAGGTTCCCATTGTTTTCATTCTGGTGGGATATGTTATATGCCATTAGAGTGAAAACTTAGTCTTTAGTCTCTTATTTTTTTTTAATTTAAAGATTATGCAAAAAAAAAGAAGAATTTATATTTTGTCTGATTTTGATCAGCTATTGTAGCACTGTAGGGTCTGAATTTGTGGTACTGAAAACATTATCATTATCACTGTGTTCACCTAGATCTTCGCTGGTTGTTTCATTTGTTATTGGAATGATCCTGTGAGCGGTAGAGGTTGTATGGGCCATTCCACGAACATACGCCTGTTTTGGATTACTTCGACAACGAATATTTTACTGTGCAACATAAGAAGTACGAAAGTAAATGGCGCTAATAATTATTCCAATAAACAAAAATGTAATTTGCAATTTACTTTCGTTCTTCTTATTTTGCACAGTAAAATATTCGTTGTCGAAGTAATCCAAATAGGCGTATGTTCGTGGAATAGGGTATAGAACTTATTTGTTCAACATACCGTGTTGGACGTAACTGATCAACATGCCGCAGGATTTTTTGTCCATCCGCTTATATTTCATAATGTAGTTGTCCCTTTCTTATAGATATGGATGCCAAATTTCCATTTTTTATTTGCATCATAAAATCTTGCTTAACTCTATCTCAAATTTGAAAATTTTTACTGTTTATTTTGAAGAAATTTTATGCTTCTATATTTAAACTTGTTTTACTAAATGAATTCTGGGTCTAAATGTTCGTTGAAACATAAGTTCACCAGGACAATTCCCGGTACTGCTAGTGGGTGTTTTCCTGTAACGCATCAGTAAGCTGGCAAGTTTAACATTTAATTCAGCAGGCCATCATAGTTTAGGCGCCAGAGGAGTCACCGTGTCCTTTTCAATTCTGATGGACAAACTCAATGGTTTCCTATGGATTTTTGGCTGCTGATTTCAAATTTCAAGGGTGGATTTCGATCCGAGTGGTCAAAAAATTGTTATAAACAATTTAATTATTTATAAATTGTTTATAAGGCTCTGGCTCATAAACTTCTTCTTCTTTAGGTACCGTGCCCAAATTTTTAGGCGTGGGTAGCTTCCACCAATTGATCTGCTGATAAGCCAGTCCATTGACGAAGGTTTCGGAGCCCATAAACTAAACTAAATAAACTAAACTAAAAGAGATAAAAAAAATATTTCAAATACAATTTGTTCCCTAATAATAAACGAAGAAAAAAAACGTTTACTAAACTTAAACCAACAATTAGAACTCAAGATACTGTAAAATTAATGCACAATGCAAATTGCAAAATAGGTATTTTTCGAAGCTTATTGATCGTAACTAGGCTTCTACGCATGCAAATGAGCATTAGAAGGTCTAATTTTAAAGCTTAGTTAATAGGCTTCTAAGTAAAGTTTGTTAAACTACTTTATTTTCATTTGTTTTAAAGTTATAATTGTTTGAAATTATAATTTTCTTAAAAAAAATGTACATTAATTTATTTATAAGGGTTTCAAAGCAAATATGAGCTATAAACATTTATACTTTAATTAACAATAATGATAGAAAAACTCAAAAGGAACAATTTGAGCTTATGAAAATGTTCGTAAGTTTAGTTTTGACTAAGATATCGATATTTTAATGGCCCGCTATGAGGCGCAAGATCGGCTCACAGTCAAGTAAGTATTTTTCGGCGTTTAATCGGTCGTAGCTCGGCTTCTACGCATGCAAATGAGCCAATATATGATATCCATATAAAAATGGATTCAGTTCTTTTGCAGCATTATCATTGCATATAAAACGAGCATTTGACTCACAATGTGATGTGGCGGCATACACCCAATTGACGTGCCTTGATGATGCTGTAAAAGAACTAGATCCACTTTATATGGATATCATATAGATAATTAGACTCTGAGGCCCCAAAAAGTTTTAGTTTTACTGCCTACAAGAACAGAGTTAGTACCACCATGGAACTGTAAAAATTGCTCTAATGTGCAGTAAGCACAAAAACTGCTATGCAGATGTTATAAAATCTGGGATTCCCTGCATATCTCGATGCAGATGCATGAAATAAAATGTTTGTAAAATAATAATATCAACTGACCTTTTTAGTTATATTTCTGAAATATTGTTTTTAATGTTTTTTTTCTCATTTAGTACAAAAAATAGAAGAGAAAGTAAATAGAATGAAAGGTGATACGAGGTACAATATGATGATTTAATTATAAGAATTATATGATAAGATTTTACTAGGATCTTCAAAAATGAAAAATGAAGATATATTATGTATATACAGTGATGAGCGCGCTAATAACCGGCAAAATAGCGCAAAAGATGGAAAATATATTAAATTGTGAGATAAAAATAAATATAACTAGTAGAGGTGTTAAAATTAGCGATAGTAACATAAACATTGACATTATATTGATTGTTTCCCACCTTTAGACGTATCCGAGGAGTATGTCAACTAAAACTGTCACTGTGACAGTGGCATTTCTCAAACTCGTCCGATACGTCTAAAGGTGGAAAACAATCAATATAATGTCAATTTTTAAGTTACTATCGCTAAATTTAACACCTCTACTAGGTTCATCCCTTTTTATCTCACAACTTAATATGTTTTCCATCTTTTGCCGGTTAGTAGTGCGCTCATCACTGTATACGTAGAAATTATAATTTGCATCGAGAAGTTAGAGCCTGAACCTTTACGCGGTGAGCCGATCTTGCGCCTCATAGCGCGCCATTAAAATATAGATATCTTAGTCAAAAATAAACTTACGATCATTTTCATAAGCTCAAATTGTTCCTTTTGGGTTTTTCTATCATTACTATTAAATAAAGTATAAATTGTTATAGCCCATATTTGCTTGAAACTCTTATAAACAAACTAATGTACATTTTTTTTAAGAAAATTATAATTTCAAACTAGTATAACTTTAAAACAAATGAAAATAAAGTAATTTAACAAACTTTGCTTGGAATACTATTAATTAAGCTTTAAAATGAGACCTTCTAAGGCTCATTTGCATGCGTAGAAGTCTAGTTACGATCGATAAAGCTTCGAAAAATACTTATTTTGCAAGTTGCAATTTGCATTGTGCACTAATTTTACAATATCTTGAGTTCTAATTGTTGGATTTAAGTTTAGTAAACGTTTTTTTCTTCGTTTTTTATTAAGAAACAAATTTTATTTGAAATATTTTTTTCTATCTCTAGCTTTTAGTTTATGAGCCAGAGACTTATAAACAATTAAATTGTTTATAACAATTTTTGACCACTCGGATCGAAATCCACCCTCGAAATTCGTAAGCAGCAGCCAAAAATCCATAAGAAACCGTTGAGTTTGTCCATCAGAATTGAAAAGGACACGGTGACCTCTATTTGGCGCCTAGACTATAATGGCTCGCAGTTTTCTTTTCAAAATTTGAACGTAACGCTCAGCTTGTCCATTCGATTCTGGTTGTTATGGAGCAATGGTTTTGAAAAGTATACCATTTGATTTAAAACAAGTTGAAAATGCGAGCATTATCATAACGAAAACTTTGTATATTTACGTATTTTAATTCATAATATGGAAAATTGCTATTATGAAAAGTAGTTTGGAATTAATAACTATGTTTTAATGTGCAATTATATCATTCTAATTTAAATGTTATGAACTATAAAGGTAGTTTACTCTTGATCGAAATTCATATTTTTTATATATCTCGTATAAAATTAATAAAATTTTATATATGATGGTTGCATCATAAATCTTAGAACATGAAGAGCTTTTTATGAAGAATAACTTTTCTTCGTCAAATTAAAAATAAAAGATACATTGATGAAATGATACATGATTTACATTTACTCTGTGTGGAGTATGAAGGGAACCAGTCTCGTTGGAACTTTACCGCGCTGAGCAGATGTGACGTGAATTGTAAATTGTAGAATTCCCTCATCTTCCTTAGTCTCAGCATCCGTATGGCTTGCAAATTGTAGAAGCCTCGGAGGTGTAACCAGAGAAGGTTCCCATTGTTTTCATTCTGGTGGGATATGTTATGTGCCATTAGAGTGAAAACTTAGTCTTTTGCTAGCAGTTGCCGCTAGGGCATCTATGCCATTTCGTTCGTTGCAATTCGGGACTGCACGCTGGGGTTTGTTTTGGTTGGATCGGGGAGAGCAGCATATGTGCCTCCTGATGAGAGACTAATAAGTTTCGAAACCGGTAGAGGTGCTTGCAGCACTCTCTGATTGGACTAAAATATGGTTCGGCTGTATTTTCGTTTTGCAGCGAAATTGAAAATGGTTATTCATTTTTGATTTACATTTACTCTGTGTGGAGTATGAAGGGAACCAGTCTCGTTGGAACTTTACCGCGCTGAGCAGATGTGACGTGAATTGTAAATTGTAGAATTCCCTCATCTTCCTTAGTCTCAGCATCCGTATGGCTTGCAAATTGTAGAAGCCTCGGAGGTGTAACCAGAGAAGGTTCCCATTGTTTTCATTCTGGTGGGATATGTTATGTGCCATTAGAGTGAAAACTTAGTCTTTTAAAAATAAATGATTTATAAATGAAAATGTTGTTGGTATCCATAATTTGAGAAAAATCTTCAAATATTTTTTTTCATTAGAAGGATGTAATTGCACATATCAGACCATAATTTTTTATACCAAACAATATTATTTCATATACTGTCGTTTCGCTAAACTCAGACACAATTGGCTAGTGATTTTAGTCAATAATTTTGCCAATTCGACAAAAAAATAATTTCTAAATAGTTTAATAATTACTAAATATTTAGTAATTTTGCCAATTTTGGCAAAATTCCGAAAAAACAAAAAAATTACCTACTAAAATCACTAGCCAGTTGTGTCTAGTTTAGCGAACCGACTATAGTTTAATTTCATAGCAAATGTAACAGTCCATTTATCATAAAGGGGAGGGCGTATACTGGTATAAACCTTCTTAGAGCTGTTAATAAATTATTGCTTTTAAAATATTATACTCAAATTGTATTTTTGAACATCTTATTTATTTTATATAATAATTAAATTCACTATCAAATGTCATTGATGTTTTATTAATACTTAATTTAAAATTTAGTTTGACATTCACGAAGTGTCAAACACAAATGTAAATAACCTATGTTATGTTTAACAAATCGAGATTTAAAAAAGTAGCCTACTTCCTAATCAACCATTTGAGCTGACGTTTAGTGCGTCGGTAGGAAATAACCGGATTGTGACGTCACATTTTAGAGTTTGAGGTCGATTATCTCGAAGACGTTTAGATATATCGAAATGCCGTTTTCAGATTTGGATTCTGAAGGCAAAACTACATAAGAATCCATCGATACACTTGCTCTAAGTATTGCAGGAGCGGCAACGCAATAACACACAGACTTTTGCAAATTTATAAACGAAAAGTTTTCGTTGAAAATCTTGAATCGGGCGTATACTAGTTCGCTCCGGCGGTCAGATTTTAATACCCTATAGAAAAGGGGCATAGGTAAATTCGCTCCGGCCATATATTTCTCAGAAAAGATAGTTTAAAAATGCCTTCACTGGGTACATAATGAATAATAATTAATAGGCAGGGTCAGCGTATTTAAACCATGTTTCCTTCATCAAGTAGGTACTTTGATACAATTTATTAATACAATGTTTAATAAATATTTCTGAACTTTGTGTTTACCTAAATATAAAAATACTTCTTACTTAAAATTATATTAAAATTATTATAACCATATATGTATCACTAAAGTAGTATGATGTTAGAGCTCATATTCCCTTGTTATATATTTGATTGGGTATTTTCCTATAAGAAATTGCAGGGGATATACTCCTTTGAAAAGATTGGTAATTAGTAGTCACCTGAAATTTTATGATAAGAGACAGGGGTGGTGCAAATCTCGACATTATTACTTTAGTTACCTACGGTTTGAATGTCTTTAGTTCATGATAGAGAAATCAGAAATCAGAAATAAGTGAAATGTTAAGCGAAAAGGGCAAGTATATGTTATTTATTGACAATTACAAGTATAACTTCCATAAAATGCTTGCTAATAACGTTGGCAGTGTGTAGAAAGAAGTTGCAAAGCATTTGGTAAAACTTTATATATTTGTTGATAAAACTTTATATATAGTTGAATATAGTGATAACCACACCCATGAAAGTTTATCAAAAACAGCGTTAAACCGGCAAAAATTCAGTAGGTAATGGTGTTAAGCGGAAGGCAATGGACGATTTGTGTGAAAAACCATTGAAGTTGATACACAGCGAAATTAAGCAAGCTGTATTTTTGCTAAGCATATTCTTTTTTCAACAAAATACTTATTTTTTCAGTTATTTGAGAAAAAACGCCCAAAAACGTGTTTTTGTCGAAAAATTAACATTTTTACTCACAAGTAACTCGAAAGTTATTAACTCAGTAAAAAAACTCTCTAGAATAAAAATTCCTTGGAATTAGTCAATTTGTCCAGTTCTAGACTTATTTCAAATGTATGTTTTCTCACACATGAGAAGGGGTTACTTTCAGCCCTCAAGTAAAAGCAACCAACGGCACAAGTCCAACTTTGAAGTGGAGGGTAAGTAGAACCTGAATCCAGATTTTCAAGCAAATCAGTATTAACTAGTAAAATTACACTTCAAAACGGTTATTTATTGAGCTAAATCTAAATAATATAATTGCACTGTCTCATATTATGTATTTATATAAATATGTAACAACCAATATTTTATAAATATTGTTTCTATATAAAATACATAAGTCACAGTACCAATTTTTCCGATATTAATTTTCCTAGAACTTAAAAGATAAATACTTAATCCGCTTAACCATGGGAGCGAACTAGGTTATGGTTTTCGGAGCGAACTAGTATGTAATTACGAGGGTTTTTTGACCTTGGGAGCGAACTAGTGTGCTCCGCTTGAATCACATGCGATGTAAATTGTCTACCATTTTCAGATACAATGCAATTAGGTAATCCGAACCGTGCAAATATTTCACGTAAAATATTGATGGTTGCCTCGCTTGTTGTAGAAGTAGTAGGAATTGGTTCAAACCTTTTTGTATATGCATCTACTACAATTAGAAAATTATATGCATCTACTACAATTAGAAAATTTGTGTTTAAAAATGGCCAAGCACAATCAATGTGAAGACGAAACCATGGTTCTTTAGGAAACTGCCAAAAAGGAAGAGGAATTTTCCTTGGATGTGTTTGAACTAAACAGCAATTTCGACATGATTTCACCAGTTCTACTATGTCTCTATCGATTCCACTCCACCAAACGTAACTCCGTGCAAGTGCTTTCATTTTGATAATTACTGTATGTGCTTCATGTAGGCCTTGAAGAACACGTTGTCGAAGATTTCTTGGAATTAAAATTCTGTTGTTACATATATAAAATGCAACCATCTTCTAGGTCCCAGGAACATTCAATAACTTTTATGATATATGGCAATCTTTTAGACGATATTGATACTTGTACATCCATCATGCTATGGGTTTTCACATTTGTTTAGAATTTTTCGATGAGTATATTTGTTAATAATGGAAACAAAAAAAAGAGTCCAAAATTTTGTTTACAAATATGTATCATTATTTAATTAAAAATAAATATTGTCATGATGATATACATGTGTAAGTTTATTGACAATTCTATAACATTAGAAAGTGGTTTCACCTTTAAAAAGTTTAAAAAGACTAATTAACAATATGCCCGCATTTTATAACAAATAAATATCTAATTACATAAGAGGTATTTGTATTGTTCCAAAAATGTAATTAAAGACATAAACAAATTTCTCTTACAAGTAATTCAAAAATTGTTTCTTATCACCGAAATTGTTAGAAAATTACCTGGAAGGCTAACGGTACATCATACCCAAATAAATTATACAAATTAGGCTAGTCCATTTACTCACGGTTTTTATTCAAAATTTTAACGGCTTGAATTGACGTGAAAGGCATACACATAGCTAACATGCCAAAGAAAAAAAAGTGATATTGTGCCGATGAGTGCTTTTGTCCTTATCATTTTTGTACCACCCCTTCTCGGGGGTGAAAAAATAAACGTTCGAAATAAGTCCGGAAGTGGATAAACTGACTAATTATATATATAAAAAAAAGAGTATGTAGGCAACTTTTGTTCTATAGCGTTTTTTACTAAGTCAATACTTTTCGAGTTAGTTGCGAGAGAATATGTTCAGTTTTCAACAAAAAAAAAACAAGTTTTTAAACGGTTTTTCGCAAATAACTCAAAAAGTAAGTATTTTATCGACGAAAATATTCAAAGCAAAAATATAGATTATAAAAACTGGAAAAATGGTGTATCTATGTATGAGGTCCCTAGACCCAGTAGGAGAAGAGTTGTAGCTAATGAAAAATAGGTGCACATTCGGTAAATTCAAAATCGAATATTTCAATGTGAAATAATCAAAAAACGATGCACTTTTTGGAAAAAACTCATTACAACGTTTTTAAAGTATTTAAAAAAGTCTATTTTTATGTTTTTAAGACAGTTTCTAGAATCAAAAGTAGGCAAGTTACGCTCAAAATAACGTTGGTCTTTTTTTATATAAAAAAATCGGGAAAATTTCCCCCTAATTGCCTTATTTATGTTTAATTTATATGATCTGTAAGTTTCATAGGTTTAAAGTTCTTATGTTTGAAAAAATTTGGTTTTAAAATAAAAATTTTTTAATTTTTAATTTAGAAAATTGGCTTCTTTTCAAAATAACTTAATAATTATTAGTGACACCAAAAATCTCAAAGAGTAAAAACTGTACGTTTTGCTTTTCTGAGCATTTTGGATTTCTTGTTTTTCTGTAAGACAAAAATTGGTTAAGATTCAAAATTTGCATACACTCATGATTAGTGATTCGTTCAAGCCCTTTTTAATACAGCAAGTTCAAAAATAAGCACTTTGAACCGATTCAACTTATAGATCATATGAACAATATACACGAGTAAAGCAACTTGTGAAGCGGTAACGATTAATTTCATTTTGGATGCTAATTAGGGGGTTATTTTAACGATTTTTTTACCAAATAAAGGTACCAACTTTATTTTGAGCGTAACTTGTTTACTTTTGATGCTACAAACTTTTTTAAGAAACAAAAATAAAGCTTTCTATAAAACACTTTCAAAAAGTTTAAATGAGTTTTCCCTAAAAAGTACTTAATTTTTTGGTTATTTCACGTTGAAATATTCGAATTGGAATTTGACGAATATGAACCTATTTTTCATTAGCTACAACTCTACTTCTTCTGAGTCAAGAGACCTCATATGTATATAAATACACCATTTTTTTCACTTTTTTATAGTCTATATTTTTACGAAGAATATTTTTTTTTCTATAAAATACTTACTTTTTGAGTTATCTGCGAAAAACCATATAAATCTTTTTTTTTTGTTGAAAAAGGAACATATTTATCTAGTTCCAAAACCGGCAATTTGCAACAAATTTTTTAAAAAACTACAAGTTAAAAATTCTTAAAAGCTTCCTTCTGATACATGAAAAATGTTCAAAAGCGGCCATTTACCATACTTAAACTTGGATGGTAAAATTGGAACAAATCAGTATTCTTCATTTTGTAAAAATTGCACTTTTTGCAAATGGCCAAAAGTTGCTTAGAATTAGTCAGTTTATTCATTTTCGGACTCATTTTGAATTTATATTTTTTCACCCCCGAGAAGTGAAATTCACCCCCAGGGCAAAATCGCACATCGGCACAAAATCACTTTTTTATTTGACATATTGGCTATGTAAACGCCGAATGCCAAATGTCATGCTAATCCAAGCGGTTCTTTAAAATTTAGAGTTTTGAAATATTTTACCGTGAGTGAATGGACTAAGAGTCTAGGTACCAGTACAGTCCAGTGCGTGCTGCTCTTTCACCCGCACCCCCGACGCTTGACCAATAGAAAGGCGTCGTTTTGAATTACCGTGGAAACGATCTGTTATCGGGTACTGCCGCCAGTTTTTGAATCTGTCATAATTTTGGCTATTTATTGCCGGATTTTCGAAAACTCCTTCAGTCTTCTTGATATAATGATCGGTGATAGTAGTGCATGACGGGTGACGAGTTTCTTCGGTTCCGGTTGCGGGGAATTGGTATGTTCCTTTTTTCAATTATTTTTCTGTTTACATTTTGATTTTGACATATAATTTTTATACCTGTTATATTTAGCTATTTACCATTTTTCCTGTATTTAGCTATTTGACAAACGTTTTATCTGCTTAAATTTGTAGACTTTTGTCATTGATTATTGCATTTTTTACCAGTGTTTTAATTACAATAAAAAAAATTTAAAACAAAATTTCGTTATTCTTTTTGTATTTCAATCATTTTGGATCTACAGCACTTCTGCAATTACTGTTTTAACAAGTTTGGTATTTATTTATGGAAGAGAAAAAGTGAACGGACAAAAAGACCTTGCAGAATTTGTTAAAAAAAAATTCAATGTTTAGTGGGTGATTGGGTACGTTACTCAACTTAATTAATGTTTAATGTCAAGAGTTTCAGTATTTCACGATTAATATGCAAAAATTAAAAAATGAAAAAATGTATTTTCAACAAAAATTGACATTTATTTACATAAACTATCACATGACTAGAATTGATGTACCTACAAAAAATCAAAACACATTACAAGTGATGATTAGTGAATAAATTTCAAAATTTCCGGAAGTTAAGATGCTTAATAATTGCCATGTCAGCTAGATAGCTGTAATGTAAAAAATTTGGGAATAGTTTATACATGTTTACATACAATACCAATGAGTATTATTGATGTTAGCATACTGAGATTTTGTTTTTTGAATGAAATTAAATTAAAGTTAAAAGATAAAATATGTAAAATACAAAAACTTTTAGTAATTCATCAATTACTGAACATCTTACAACACTATTGAGTAACAAACTACGTATTAAAACAATTTTTAATTTTAATGCACATACTGGCAACATCACACTTTCTTTACAGGTGCAAGGCCCAGAGCACGCCAAATAGAATTCTATTTTGCTGACGTCACAAAATAGAATTTCATAATGGGAGAATCGACGGTTGCTAGGCAACGTGACGTCACTAAAATATAATTCTATTTGGCATGCTCCCGCACCAGGACGCTTAACTGCCTTTTGTTGTTTCTTAAATTGTTTGAGGACAAAACCACAAGATCGACAACGTCGCTGTTTACTTGTAAGTCCGGGGAGGTATAAGATCTGTATATCTTTATATTTTTTATAAACTTCTTTCAGTTTCTCAAATTTATTCGTTTGTTTTGTCATTTCAGTGTCTATTTTTAACTTGTTCGTATGCTTCTGTTTTTTATTAAATTTTATCAGTACCGCTTATATTTTACCGCAGTTTTTCTTTTCATGTGCATATCAGGCAACATCGCACTAAATGTTTTCAAATTCTGCTGTGGGAACACGCCAAAAAGAATTCTATTTTAGTGATGTCACGTTGCCTAATAGCAACCGTCGATTCTCTCATTATGAAATTCGATTTTGTGACGTCAGAAAAATAGAATTCTATTTTTCTGGCGTGCTCTGGGCCTAGATTCCGTGCACTGTAGATATCTACATGTCGCTTTCTATCGATATTTGAATATCAAAATATTTGAATTTTTAGCTTTAATTGAATTATTTTCTAGTTTTGCTAGGTTATACTCTGATAATTGATTGACTAGAGGATTGATAAACTAGAGCAAAACTAGAAAATAATTCAATTAAAGCTAAAAATTCATATATTTTGATATTCAAATATCGATAGAAAGCGACATGTAGATATCTACAGTGCACGGAATCTAGGCCCTGGGCCCTGGTTGTTTAAACGAGACATTTTCTCATTTTCCCTTGTCAGAATATTTTTTGTAATTTGATGCTTCCATTCTAATAGTTTTTCATGTAGATTTTGTAGATACTCGTTTTACGTGTTTCGAATTCTGGTATGCGTTATTAGTTGAGTCTGTCTGATTCGTGGAAAAATTAAGATCAGCAACATCGCACTATCCTTTCGTTGCGTCCGTGTTTTTGTTTTGTTACCTTTTAAAGACGCATTTACCTCTTTGTTGTGACATTTCTAGAGATTGTGATTTTTCTTTTTTAGACAAGACGAAAACGGCGGGTTCGTTGGGAAAATATTCCCATGAGCCATGAGATTATTTTGCATAATCACATTCGTGAGACACCCCAGAATAAGGTTCAATAAGTCGCCCACGCGAAAAGTGCTCCAAATTTTTTTTTAACAATTTTTTAATCAAATTGCAAAAATCAATATTTTTGGCCAGGACAATTTTTTTTAGGTTTTTTGGACCATTCTGGACAAAAAAGGTCTTGTTATATTTTTTCTCTAAATATGATCTTTTTTTGAGTTATAAGCAATTTAAAATTTGAAAAACGCGAAAATGACCATTTTCAAGGCTTAATAACTCGGTTAAAAGTTATTATGAAAGTCAGAAAGTGACTAAATTAATTAAAGTTTAAAGCCCCGCTACATGATCCTGAAGAAATCTGTATCATTATTATTTACTTAGCTGTTATTTTTAAATAATAACAATGAGCGGTTAGATCGTATTGACGCGGCTGTAAATGTGAGTGCCAGTAAGATGCATAAGTGGACTGCCGGAATGGCATCTCTCTCGCACTCAGCATTACGGCCGCCTAACACGTGTATGGCGCTCATTATTATTATTTAAAAATAACAGCTTAGTAATAAAATAATGACAAAAATTTCTTCAGAATCTTTTAGGGGGGGCTTTAAACTTTGATTTAGTCACTTTCTTGACTTTCATAATAGTAACTTTTAACCGAGTTATTAAGCTTTGAAAACAGCCATTTTCGCGTTTTTCAAATTTTAAATTGCTTATAACTCGAAAACGATCAACTTTTAGAAACTTTTAGAGAAAAAATATAACAGACCTTTTTTGTCCAGAATGATCCAAAAAACCTAAAAAAAATTGCCCGGGCCAAAAATAATGATTTTTGCAATTTGATTAAAAAAATTGTTAAACAAAATTTGGACTACTTTTCGCGTGGGCGACTTCTTGAACCTTATTCTGGGGTGTCTCACGAATGTGATTATGCAAAAAAATCTCATGGGAATATTTTTCCCAACGAACCCGCCGTTTTCGTCTGGTCTAAAAAATAAAAATCACAATCTCTAGAAATGTCACAACAAAGAGGTAAATGCGCCTTGTCTATTTGTGAGTTTGCCTGTTTGTTGGTCATTTAAGTTTTTGGGTTGAATTTAGTGATGAATAAGTTTTTTACTCACAAACTCAGCAAATTTTTTTTTGGTTTTAATTATCTTACTACCGTATTTATTATGTAGTTTTTTTTGTTCGAAAAAAAAAATAGGATCGACATTACACGAATGAACGATCAAACGATTTTCTCACACGTATCGTGTGATTTGATTCACAAAAACTTCACAAAACATTTACTTCATTGCATAAAATATGATGTGTAGTCTTATTTTCCTGCCACTTAGGCTCTTGTCAAATAGACCACTCATCAGCGGTGAAAAACTGTAAAACCGTGGAATTTTGAGAATTAACACCGATGTTAAATAAAAAAAATCGATTGTAATGAAAATTTGGGTTTAAGCTCTGTTGACACTCTTCTTCAAAATCTACCCTATTTCGAACTGCGCTTTTGCCCTGGGGTTGAAAGCTTTTGCCCTGGGGTTGAAAGCTTTTGCCCTGGGGTTGAAAACAACCTGATCTAGGAGATGATTTTTTTAATCAAAATAACTATGAAATTCGATACGAGTAACCAATTCTGAGTAAATTTTGTTCTATATTTTTTTTTCACACTTTCTAAGTTATTTGCGATTGACACTATGCATTTTTTATTGAAAAAACTCACATTTTATAACCGTTTGTCATGAATAACTTAAAAAAAATTAATTTTATAGAAAAAATTGCTAGGAATAAAATTGTAGCTAATAAAAAAAGAGATTCGCACCTGTGTAAACCCAATAACGACTGAGTTATTGCTCTTATTGGATGGTTATTTTCGAAGAATATCGAAATGGAGAACCTTTAATCTCAAATAACTCAAATGTCGTGCAATTTTTTGGGAAAACTTAGACAATCTTTCAATCTTAGACAAGTTCATTAAAAAACCTTTCAAATAAGCTCTAAAAGTTTTTTGCGTAAGAACTGACTGACTTACGACGAAAATAAAGTCGCTCTCGACTTTTTTCTTTTTAGTCCAGGGCGCATCTGTTTTGAGATGGACGTTGAGAGGTGACTCAAATTTTTTTGCAGAAACTGCTTTAAAATAAATCAAATAATAATATTTGAGTTATCCTCCCTCTCAAAAAGGTCCGGAACATTGTTTAAATAATCAAAATGTAAAAAAATAAAGGAAAAATTCGATGTTTTTCTTGGTTTTTTGATTATAACTTTAAAAATATTCATTTCCGAGAAAAATTGTACTAACATAAAAGTTGCGTAATTAAATTTCTTACAATATAGAATTGGTTAAAAATTTAAAAAATAGTCATCCAAGTTGCAAAATAGCAATAATTGCGAAAAAACCATACAAAAACAAGTATTCGCATTTTACGTTTTTAAACCATTTATGCTACACTTAGGACCTTCATATTTTACCCAAAAAAACTCTATGATACAGTAAAACAATACTGTAAATTTCATTAAGATCGGTTCAACAGATTTTGCAAAATAAATTTTGAAATCCAGTTTTCGCAAAAAAAAATCATTTTTTCAAAATGTTACAGGACTGAAACTAAAGCAGGTAGCAAGTTGAATTTTTTTTGCTTATAGAAGTGTACTGTACCTTTCATTTGCAATTTGCAAAATTAAAATCGATTAATTACCACGGCGTCAGGAAATTTTTTAAATAAACAATAATTTTTGGTGCTACGCGCAGGACAGCGGTGTTCGATTCACACAAGTTGATTTCCACCAAAATTTCTTTCAATCTTTATCTAATATATTATTTTCTTACTCTATATTTTGTTGTATTTTAATATTTTAATTCCACAAAAACCAAACTAATTTTATTATTGTTTGTGAAATATTGTTTAAACAATTGCATGTGTTTAAAAATAATAAACTTTTATTCTCTAAGTTAAAATATATGAACAAAGAAAGTTTTTGCTAATAAAAGTGTTATTTCAAATGACAAAGTATGTGTTTTTATTTTGCAATAAACAAATTTATTTATTTATATCAAAATGTAATAAAAATTAAAATGTATCAATCATTATCAAAGGTCATTGGAATGTCCAATCAGAGCAAACTATCCGCTGTCCTGCGCGTAGCACCAATAATTAATGTTTATTTAAAAAAATTCCTGACGCCGTGGTGTTAATTAACTTTAATTTTGCAAAATTGCAAATGAAAGGTACAGTACACTTCTATACGCAAAAAAAATTTCAACTTGCTATCTGCTTTATTTTCAGTCCTGTAACATTTTGAAAAAATGAATTTTTTTTGCGAAAGCTGGATTGCAAAATTTATTTTGCAAAATCTATTAAACCGATCTTAATGAAATTTACGGTATTGTTTTACTGTAACATAAAGTTTTTCTGGGTAAAATATGGAGGTCCTAAATGTAGCATAAATGGTTGAAAAACGTAAAATGCGGATACTTGTTTTTGTATGATCTTTTCGCTATTATTGACTATTTTTAAAATTTTTAACTAATTCGATATTGTAGGAAATTTAATTACGCTAACTTTTATGTCAGCACAACTTTTCTCGGAAATGAATACTTTTAAAGTTATAATCAAAAAACGAAGAAAAAAATCGAATTTTTCCTTAATTTTTGGACATTTTGATTATTTAAACAATGTTCCGGACCTTTTTGAGAGGGTGGATAACTCAAATATTATTATTTGATTTATTTCCAAGCCATTTCTGCAAAAAAAATTTGAGTCACCTCTCAACGTCCAAATGTACTAATATTTTTACAGATGCGCCCTGGTCTATTTTGAAATGTAAAAATTAAACCATCGTCGTTACAATCCTAATATAACAGTTTTTTGTTAATGTATAATAGTGAAAAAATGCTATATAACAAAAATTTATCAGTTTATCCATTTCCAAACTTATTTTGAACGTATATTTCTTCATCCCCCATAAGGGGTGAAACTCACCCCAGGGCAGAAGCACACATCGGCGCAATATCACTTACCTTCTTTGATATGTTATCTATGTGTATGGCAAATTTTATGTCAATCCATTATGTACTCATTAAATCACAATCAAAAAATCAAAGAGCATCAAGAGTCGCTACGGTGTCAGAGACCGACAATTTAAAAATAGTTATTGCTATAAAATTCATACAAATATTTTATATTGTGTATAGGAATGACTGAAAAATATTTTTGAAAATGTTTTATTGAAAAACAACAGATATAAAATGAAAAACCCTAGTATGACAATTATTGTTATTTGTAATATAAAAATATTCGCTAGGAACCATTTCCCATAATTCCAACAAACGTTTTTGTTCGGCTTCAAAGGACATCTATAAATAAGATTTGACCAAAACTTACCGATAATATGCAATAATAAGATGGTAAATCTTTACCTGGACTGCAAGTTATGCCAATAAAGTAATAACCAGCTACTCCAGTTAGTCTCTACGGAGTCTTGCATCGAAAATAGCTATAAAATTCGCACAACTGTACTCAAGTAGGTAAAAATGTATACTAACACGAGGTTAGTTGATAGGAAGAGGTACAGAAAGTGGCGATAGAAAAAACCAGTTATTTTGTAAATCCCTAATGAATAATTCTGTCGTCGGTGTGTGACACCGATAGCGACTAACGGAGGGTTAAGTGAAATTTTCTTTTCAAAATTTTTATTTTGAGATAATATAAAAATGTTTCTTTAGTCAATGACTGAAATAATTTCTTAATTCTTATAAAGTCAAGAGAAATATGTAGTCATGTATAAAATTTTACTTTTGTTTGTAATTGTTTTAAATAAAATTTTAAATCCTTAAAAAATAAAAAGTTATTTTTACAATAAATAACGTAATTGCAAGAAACGGCAATTTTGGACTTTTCGCAGGCTGTTTTACAACAACAAATTAACGAAAAGGAACTTGCTATAGCTCAAATTGTAATGTTTTAATTTACTACAACTTTCCATTTAAGCTGCAAAATTAAAAATCTTCAAAAATTTCAATAACAAATGAAAAACGTCATAAATAAAAAACCTAAAATTTTGAGTATAAGTTATTCCTGGCATTACCCTTTACAACACCTGATAGGTTTCAAAAATTCCTGAATTATATCCTGAAATCGACCTTTTTTCACCCACAGCTTGGACTAATATTGTTTTTTATTATCTATCATTTGCTAGATTTTCAGTTCGCGCACATTGTTTTTACCATTGTATTCACAAGTTTTTACCGGTGATGAACACCTTACCATCGTATTTGTGTGTTCTTTGTAATGTTCGGGGAACAATTTAGAATCGAGAACATCACATGTTTTTTCCTGGTTGATTTAGATCATCACTGACGCATGTATTCCATCTATCACATGTTAAAGCATTTGCAGAAAGTGCGATCATTCGTTGATTATTATTCCTTTTTGATGTATTTGTCTTTTTCACAACAGTTGTTGTATGTACATGTTTTGCTGTTTCCTAAGTTGTTTTGTCCGGTGACCAAGCTAAGATCGGCAACATCGCACTATCCTTTCGTTGCGTCCCTATGTTTGCTAATTGAGACGCATTTACCTCTTTAGTTGTGCATTTGCAGAGATTGTGATTGTGATTTTTCTTGTTTTTTTTTTTAATTTACCCGTTTGTTGGTCCAAGTTTTTATTTTGGTTGTATTATTTTTGTCTTTGGTGTAATAGACCAGGGCGCATCTGTAAAAATATTAGTACATTTGGACGTTGAGAGGTGTACAAATTTTTTTGCAGAAATTGCTTGAAAATAAATCAAATAATAATATTTGAGTTGTCCTCCCTCTCAGAAAGGTCCGGAACATTGTTTAAATAATCAAAATGTCAAAAAATTAGGGAAAAATTCGATTTTTTTCTCGGTTTTTTGATTATAACTTCATTTCCGAGAAAAGTTGTACTGACATAAAAGTTGCGTAATTAAATTTCCTACAATATAGAATTGGTTAAAAATTTCAAAAATAGTCACCCTTGTTGCAAAATAGCAATAATTGTGAAAAAAACATACAAAAACAAGTATTCGCATGTTACGTTTTTCAACCATTTATGCTACACTTAGGACCTTCATATTTCACCCTGAAAAACTCTATGATACAGTAAAACAATACTGTAAATTTCATTAAGATCGGTTCAACAGATTTTGCAAAATAAATTTTGAAATCCAGCTTTCGCAAAAAAAATTCATTTTTTCAAAATGTTACAGGACTGAAAATAAAGCAGGTAGCAAGTTGAAAATTTTTTTGCGTATAGAAGTGCACACAGCCACACACCCACCTGCCTCGTACCAGTTTGAACATCTAATTTAAGCGAAAATCAATGTTTATTTGAGAAATAAACACTTTTTCCCCTTTTCTGGCAGTAGTAAAATATATTTTAAGTTAAATAAATTACGTACATTCTTTTTGCGTCAACTAATATAATTTAAAAATTATTCTTACGCCACCTGATAATCATCATGTGTATATTACTGAATAGAGAACTGAATAACCTTTCAAATGAGCTAACATACGACCCCTATTCCCATTTAAAAAATCATACATTACGTCATTACGCCCAAATGGATGACATCACTATTATGCCATATATGCCAATAAATCATAATTTAAAAATAAAAATCAACCTATCTCGGGACTTTTCTTAAGTGGATTAATCTCGAAAAAATGAATTTATTCCATAATTTTGAACATCTGCATATACAATTGTGGAAACTAAGTGGAAACACATTTTTTTTAAATGTTTATAAAACATTTAAATAGAAAATTTCTATTTTAATAGGTACATTCCATGTCAAATCACTCAGGAAAAAACTTTTGGATCTCACTGGATTTTTCCGACAACTTGATGTATACCTTCTACGGGACGTAAAAATAAGATATTTAAGGTCAAAAAGTTTTCTTCTTCTTTTTTTTTCTCAAAATGTTATTTTATGCTAGTTTACAGTGATTTGGTTTTTATTTGCATTTCGTATATAGTAAAGTATCAACGGAAAAAATATTTTAATAGAAGGGTCTCAAAAATGTCATTATATAGCATTATAACAAGTTATTTTGATTCAAAACAAGTGTTTGATCAAATTTTATATTGTGGAAAACGTTAAAATACCGTTTTTTACATTTTCCTTCTTTCCCAAAATGCATAATTGATTTGGCTGAAAATTTGTCCACAGATAGCCAAAACATAGGACAAAACATAAGTGGTTAGAAAGATTTAATTATATTACAATAGCAAACAAGTTACATGCAATAATATCAGACTCAAAAGTATATTAGTCCAGTCGGGATAGCATTTGACCTTGCATGCCGAGCTGCCCAAAATTTTGTTTTTCTTTAGGAGGGTCAATAGTAGCTTAAATTTAAAATGGCGAATGAATTCGTCCGTTACGTTAGCCGCCATCTTGATTTTATAGGAGAACCGTTTTGATCAATATCTCCGCCATTTTCAACTTTTTGACAAACATGGTAGGAACTGAAATTGTTTTAAAGAAATCATATGTACAATTATTATAATTTCTTTTTAACAATTTTTGTCGTGAGGTCAATATTTTCTGAGTTAATTGTAGTTACAGTAGGACATTTTTGAGTCCCTTCTATTAAAATGTTTTCCATTGATACTTTACGATAGAATATGCAAATTTATTTAAATAAATACCAAATCACTGTAAAATCGCCTAAAATAACATTTTGAGAAAAAAAAGAAGAAAAAGGAGACGAAGACAATTCGACCTTAAATGTTTTCTTTCTACATCCCGCAGATGCTATAGTTGTAGATCCAAAATTGAATGATTTGAAGTGGAATCACCCTTTACCTTTATAGTGGTGAGTGGTTTTTCTCTTTGTTAGGTACTTCCTTACCTGAAACAAAAGAGAAAGATATATAGTATACTAAATTTGATTAGTCGCTTTCTTTGCAATAATTTTTCGTGTACATATTCATTGTACATATGTATCGAATGCTGTTTAGTCATGATTCGCGGACAAAATTAAAATCGGCAACATCGCATTGTGCTTTTTTGTTACGCACGGGTGGTCCGTAATTGTTGCTTTAACGATGCATTTACCTCTTTGTTATGCATTTCCAAAAACTAATATTTTTCTTTTTATAAGTTTGTCCATTTTTTTGGTCATTTGTTTCTTTTTTTGTTGGTTGTATTTTGTTTTTTCCTATTTAGCATACTACGATTTTTTTATTATTTTATCACGTTCTAGATTTGCTAGATAAAGTTTTCGTTGTATTTTTCGAAGAAAAATAAGATCGGTAACATCGTGAATTTGTCCATTTGTTGGTCATTAGTCATTACGTTTCTTTTTTGGTTTTATTTTGTTTCTTTTATAATTTAGTGTATGTATGTACTTTCTATTCAAGTTTTTCACGTAAATACACTGCGCGTCATAGAAAACGGGCACCCTAAAAATGGGTAATTTTTGATCTTGCGTATCTCCTAAACCTGTTGTCCGATTTAAGTGATTTTTTTAATATGTTATAGCCTTATTCCTTGACAATATCGTTATAATATTGTTGCTAAACAGGTAAATTTTCATTGTATACCGGGTGTACGAATCAAACTGTTTTTTTTCTCAAAGTTCGCAACACCCTGTGGAATATTCTAGCATTTATAAAATACTGAAATGAAAATCCAACTATAGCCTCAGGTTTTCTTAACATTCTGTTTTTTGATTCATTCGCTTATGTTGGATAATACAAAAGTTATGTACTTTAACAACTAGTCATCTTCTTCATCAGTATAGGTTGTTGGTAAATAAGTGCGACAAACTTTAAGGGGCAATTCTGCATTATAAAATAATGACCGTTTGCTTTATAAACTTATGTCCGCAAATGCTTCGTTTACGAGATACGGGATGTTGAATTTTTTGACTTGCAATTAAGAATTTTATATTCACTATTGGCGTGCATACGGGTAATATGACCGACCATATTACTTGTATGCACGCCAATGGTGAATATAAAATTCTTAATTGTATGTCAAAAAATGTGCAATAACTACGTCTTAACCCACCAAATTTCATTTGCATATCTCAACCGGTTTTAAAGCAATAAATAAATCGTCAGGTTGTAAGAAAAAATTCAACATCCCGTATTTCGGAAACGACGCATTTGCGGACATACGATTATAAAGCAAACTGTCATTATTTTTTAATGCAGAACTACCCCTTAAAGTTTGTCGCACTTGTTTAGAAACACCCTGTACTGAAAAAGAACATGGCTAGTTGTTAAAGTACCTAACTTTTGTATTATCCAACGTAAACGAATGAATCAAAAAACGGAAAGGAAACCTGAGGCTACAGTTGGGTTTTAATTTCAGTATTTTATAAATGCTATGATATTCCACAGGGTGTTGCGAACTTTAAGAAAAAAACAGTTTGATTCGTGCACCCGGTATACAATGAAAATTTACCTGTTTAGCAAAAATATTACAGGGATATTGACAAAGAATAAGGTTTAGGAGATACGCGACCTCAAAAATTACCCATTTTTTAGGGTGCCCGTTTTCTATGACGCGCAGTTTAGTTTTCAGTTTTTACCGTTTCTAAAAAATATCTTAATGCCATATTAGTCCGGTTGTGACGAAGTTCCCGTAGGAAAAATTTTCTGATTCGGTTTCTTTGCAAATTCCTGTCCAAAAATGTCCCATTTAAACAAATTTGAAGATTGCAAAAAACCACAAAAATGCCAAACTCCTTGCTCGGGAAAAGATTTTTTAAGTTTTTTGGGTCATACGAAATAAAAAAGTAATTTTTCACGATGCTAGTTATAAGCGTCATGAACCAGCCTCATACAAGCAATATTAGTAAGAATACGTTCAACGAAATTGTGAATAATTTGTCTGATTTTGTCCTTAGGTTCCAGAGTTCTATCAATTCTGCAGTAAGATTGTCAGCGCCAGACAAGATTTTTCGGTAAGTCTTTTTTTGAAATTAAAATGTTGTTTGTGATTTTATGTGTATAGTGTATATATTAGTATTCGCTGTGTGCAAGTACTTTGAGAGGATACGAGAAACGATCGTGCGGGTACAGTGGACAAATCTTGCAACTTTCTTACAACATATTTCTTAAATAATTCATATTGTTAATTGAAATTGTCAAATTGACGTATATTTCATACTGTCATTGAAGAAAATGGGATTCCGCAAATGATGTGTTATAAATTGTAAAAAGTATATGTTGCTACACAATATTGATATGATATGCAATTATTAAAGTGAATTTAATTAATGGTAATTTGCTTGTAGAACAAATTTTACCTTTTAATAACATAACCTCACTTTTACTTTTTCTTCTTATTATTTTTTGGGCTATGGACTTTTACTGGACAATTATCCAGTAACCAGGACTAATATAAATTCATGATCATTCTCTTTGCCTTATCCCTATGCGGGGTCGGCTTCCCTAATTGCATTTCTCCACACAATTCTATCTTGGGTCATATCAATGTTAATCCCCTTTACCAACATGTCCTGCCTTATCGTCTCCCCAGGTCTTCTTTGGTCTTCCTCTCCTACTCCCTCTCTTCGTATTGGGTGATTAACGTCTCAACGTTGAACATGACCAAACCATCTTAACCTATGATCTCTCATTTTGGCATCAATTGGTGCCACACCTAGACTTCCCCTAATATACTCATTTCTAATTTTATCCTTCTTTGTCACTCCTCATACATCTAAGCATTCTCATTTCCGCCACATGCATTCGTTGTTCCTCTTTCTTTTTCACTGCCCAACATTCAGTTCCGTGCATCATAGCCGGTCTTATGGCTGTTTTATCGAATTTTCCCTTCAGCTTCATTGCAATTTTTCTCTCACACAACACACCACTCGCTTCTTTCCACTTCATCCATCCAGCCCTAATTCTACTGCATGCATCTCCATCTATTTCTCCATTACTTTGTAATACCGATCCTACGTACTTAAAACTATTGCTTTTCACAATCATTTCACCATCCAAAGATACCATTTTATTTGTAGTAACTCACTATTTCCTATTAACACTACATCATCAGCATACATTGGCACCATGGAATACTACCCTGTAGTTTCACTGTTATCTGGTCCAAAAGTAATGAGAACAAATAAGGACTAAGTACCGAGCCTTGGTGCAATCCTACTTTCACCTGAAATTTATCAGTCTCTCCCACACCTGTTCTAACACTAGTCGTTACTCCCTCATACATATCTCTCACAATCTTTACATATTCGCCAGAGACTCCTTTCTTATTGAGTGCCCACTACAGAATCTCTCGAGGAACTCTATCATATGCTTTCTCAAGATCAATGAATACCATATGAGCCTTGGTCTCTTTATTCCTGTATTTTTCCCACAGTTGCCTCAGTTACAATGAAAATTGCATCTGTTGATCTGCCCTGCATAAAGCCAAATTGATTATCGGACATTTCGGTTTCTTCACGTATCACGTCTATCAATTACTCTCTCCCATATTTTCATGGTGTGGCTAAGTAGTTTTATAGCCCTGTAGTTTGTACATTGTTGTATGTCTCCCTTGTTTTTGTAGACAGGTACTAATATACTGCTTCTCCATTCGTCTGGCAATTGTCCAACTTCCATAATTCTATTAAACAGACCTGCTAGCCAACTTATTCCTGTCTCTCCCAATTCCTGTCTCTCCCAATGCTCTGCATACTTCCCCAGGAATGTCATCTGGTCCGACTGCTTTTCCTTTCTTTATTTTTTGAAGCGCTTGAGCCACTTCCGCGTTTGTTATTCTGGTAACCATTGCTGTTACTGTCTCCGTTAACTCAAGGGACTCTGTCAAATTCTTCATTTAATAAACTGTCAAAATACTTTCTCCATCTCTTTTTGACATCCTTTTCGTGAATTAGTATTTTATTATTTTCATCTCGGATACATCTAATCTGATTGAAATCTCTTGCTTTCTTTGCTCTCTGTTCGGCTATTTTATATATCTTTGCTTCGCCTTCCCTGGTATCAAGTTAATCGTATAGGTTTGAATACGCTTCTGCTTTAGCTTTTGCTACTGCTACTTTCGCTTCCTTTTTGGCGACCATGTAGTTTTGAAGATCTATGTCCGATCTGGTTTCTTGCCACTTTTTATATAATTTTCCCTTCTCTTTTATCTTTCCTTGTACTTCATTTGACCACCACCAAGTCTCTTTATCCTCAAACTTCTTTCCTGACGTTTTCCCAAGTATTTCAATAGCCGTCTCTCTAATAATATTGGCCATTTTTCTCCAAATTGTGTTAGGGCTTCCTTTCATGTTCCAACATATTTTCTCTACTATTCTTTCCTTGAATAGACCTTCTTTCTCATCTTTTAGCATCCACCATTTGATTTTTTGTGGTCCTCTCCGATATTTTTGTTTAGTTTCGCTTTTTACTTCGATGTCCAGAACAAGCAGCTTATGTTGTTGGCTTACTGCCTCACTATTACCTTACAGTCCTTGCATTCACGTATGTCTTCTTTCCTTATCATGAAGTAGTCTATTTAGGATTGATGTTGTCCACTTTTGTAGGTAATAAGTTGAGTTTCTCTCTTTTTAAAGAATGTGTTAAAAATCGTCATATCCAATGCTGTTGCTAATTCAAGCATGTCATCTCCAGCTTCATTTCTAGTTACAAAGCCTAATCTCCCATGTATTGTTTCATATCCTGTCTTGGCTTGGCCCACATGTAAGGCTCAACCTTAGTCTCCCATCAATTTTAAATGTTTTTTGACAGTTATGAAATGTTATAAAATTAACACTGACTAGACGGTACTCCCATAATAAAGCCTGAAATAAATTTTACCTGAAACCGGGCCTTTTATACTATTATCGGTTAATCCAGGATGCTTATAGAGGTAACTAATTGAACTCAACCATTTACTGTTAAACATACCATACTTTCCGACTTGTCGTATTTTTTCGGTCATAACTTTTTAAAATAAACTAAAAACATAGTTTTTTTTCCAACGATCCTATTTTTAATATATAAGACGAAATCGTTTGAATGAAATTTGAAATATTAAACATCAGCTGATAATTAATACATTGATATTATTTAATTATTAATGGGAAATAAGCCACAATTTTACTAAAAAATGATTTTATTAACGTTTCGACGTCCAAATTGGATGCCGTTGTCAAAATACAAAAAATATTCATAAATGTCTAAAATCTAAAAAAGCAACAAAAATGTTGTTGCTTAGTAAAAAATTCTTCTAATAATTTATTTAATCTGACTCATTTATATCGGCAATTCAGACATATATTATACATTTTAAAGTAGACAACTTCCATCTAGTACATATTCCATAGTAAATTACGAGAGAAAACCAGGAAAAAACCTCGTGATACTATCCCGACATCGTAAGTATTAGTTTACTCTCAAAGCTAATACGAAATACTGACCTTAATATGTACATTATTGTACATATATGTTATTTTAAATTATAAATAATATTAATAATACATATATAAATAATACTAAAATATAAAATATGTTCTAACTCGATATGTTATTGACTTACTAATCGTGGTATTTTCTTTCTATTGACTTTTAGTATGGGTAACCACATTCTACTGCATTCCACCGACTGCATTCCACCAACTTTTAATGGTCTTGATGTTTCACCTATGTTGTTGAAATGTTTTAAAAATTTATTTCCTATTGTTTGAAGTTTCTCGGATAGTCCTTTTATATTATGGTATTGATATTTTCCTCGTATTATTTCTTGTGAATGCTATAGGATCCCATATCCCGCTCTAAGTTGTTGTGTCTCATTCGATTCAATCTTGACATTTCTTATTTATAAACCATAAAGGATAATCATTTTTTAATAAAACAGACGTTAACAATTGTTTTTCTTCTAAGAATGAATTTTCGTTAGAACAAGTAATTTTGGCCCTATCATATAAGGATTTAATGATTCCCTTTTTAACGTTGATGTTGATTTGATTTGTAATTGAGATATCTGTTGGTGTTTGTTGGTTTTCTATACACTTGAAAATAGAAAATAATTATATTAAAAATAGAGAATTTTTTAAATCATTTTACCAATCATTTTTTTAGTAAAATTGTGGCATTAAAAATAGTTAATTACAAAAATGTCACACGAAAATAGCTTCAGAACAACATGATATGTATTTAATAGTAACATTCTTAAAAGAGATCTACTTCAACACTTGGGATATAAGGGTACCCGAATTTGGTGGTACATAAAAGTACCATCGGGAGACTAAGGCTTAAGGTATGATCTTAATATTTAGTTGTATACGTTACTAAAATGTGGCATCTTAGATTATTTTAAGTAAAAAGCAGTAGTAGATAGACTTGCAGGTACTTTAGACTCTTAGTTACTTGTCAGAAAAAATAAGAAAGCAAACTTTGATTCTGTGATATAAGGCAGGAAAAGTATCTGACATTATTATTACTTGGTACTTATTGTACATACAAGTTATATAAGTGTAGAGTACGATAGGTACTGGGTAAGAATGACGTTAACCACTTCGCCATATCAAATACAGAACTATATGGATTAGAAGCATGAACAACCATCACAGGCCACATTATTCTCTGGTACGTTATTGTACATACAGATTTCGCATGTAGTACGTTGGGATCTGGGTGGTAATGATGCATGCCTACTTTCGTTTCTGATAATGCCAAATGAACAAAAAACCGCAGACATTACTACTTCTTGGTACTCATCGTACATACAATTTTTTAATATAGTACGTTCGGTACTGGGTGAGCATGGTGTTACTCACTTCCGAGAACCATCACGGGCAGTATTATTCTTTGGTACCTATTGTACATAGTTTTCGCATGTAGTACGTTAGGTGCTGGATGGTAATGATGCCTATTTAAAGCTTATTAATACATTATAGCCGATAGTTTACAAGACCTGCAAAGACTCATGCTCATGAGTAAAATAGTAAGGTGTAGTAGGGAGTACGGACTCGTCTCTCAATATCAAAAAGACGAAGTTTATGAAAATTAGTAAAAACAACCATATTACTAACGAAATCTTGATAGTAGAGGGCCAGCAGATCGAAAGAGTAAAAAAGTACACTTACCTAGGAACAGAAAATAATGACTACACTGCAGAAATAAAAGTCCGAATCGAAAAAGCACGTTCTAATTTTATAAAAATGAAAAAGGTCCTATGTAGCAAAGATTTAACATTAGCTCTTAAAGTACGCCTAACAAAATGTTACGTCTACAGTGTTCTATACTATGGAGTGGAATCATGGACGTTAAATGTAGAGACAATGAGACGACTTAACGCCTTTGAAATGTGGACCTATAGAAGAATTATGAGGGTTTCCTGGGTAGATAGAGTTACAAACAATGAAGTACTGAGAAGAATAGGTAAAGAGAAGGAAGTTGAACTTACAATTAAAGAAAAGAAGCTACAGTATCTCGGACATGTGATGCGGGGCGAGAAGTATGGCATCCTACGACTCATAATGCAGGGAAAGATAGATGGCAGAAGAAGCATCGGAAGAAGACGAATTTCATGGTTGAAGAACCTGAGAGAATGGTTTGGATGCAGCTCAAAATAACTATTTAGAGCTACTGCCTCAAAAATTAAAATAGCTATGATGATTGCCAACCTCCGTAGCGGAGATGGCACCTGAAGAAAAATACATTATAATATTTGTTAGCAACATATTCCTAGTTGTAATTTATCATCCACGATGAAGGCTTAAGGTATGATCTTAATATTTAGTTGTATACGTTACTAAAATGTGGCATCTTAGATTATTTTAAGTAAAAAGCAGTAGTAGATAGACCTGCAGGTACTTTACTTCAGTTACTTGTCAGAAAAAATAAGAAAGCAAACATTGATTCTGTGATAAGGCAGGAAAAGTATCTGACATTATTATTACTTGGTACTTATTGTACATACAAGTTATATAAGTGTATAGTACGATAGGTACTGGGTGAGAATGATGGTAACCACTTCGCCATATCAAATACAGAACTATATGTATTGTTATCAGAAGCATGAACAACCATCACAGGCCACATTATTCTCTGGTACCTATTATTGTATATACAGATTTCGCATGTAGTACGTTGGGATCTGGGTGGTAATGATGCCTACTTTCGTTTCTGATAATGCCAAATTAACAAAAAAAATCAGACATTATTACTTCTTGGTACACATCGTACATACATTTTTTTAATATAGTACGTTCGGTAGTGGGTGAGCATGGTGCTACTCACTTCCGAGAACCATCACGGGCAGTATTATTCTTTGGTACCTATTGTACATACAGTTTTCGCATGTAGTACGTTAGGTGCTTGATGGTAATGATGACTATTTAAAGCTTACCATAAATTATAATATTTGTTAGTAACAAATTTCTAGTTGTAATTTATCATCCACGATGAAGGCTTAAGGTATGATCCTAATATTTAGTTGTATACGTTACTAAAATGTGGCATCTTCGATTATTTTAAGTAAAAAACAGTAGTAGGTACTTTACTTCAGTTACTTGTCAGAAAAAATAAAAAAGCAAACTTTGATTCTGTGATATAAGGCAGGAAAAGTATCTGACATTATTATTACTTGGTACTTATTGTACATACAAGTTATATAAGTGTATAGTACGATAGGTACTGGGTGAGAATGATGTTAACCACTTCGCCATATCAAACACAGAACTATATGTATTATCAGAAGCATGAGCAACCATCACAGGCCACATTATTCTGAACAAATGAACAAAAAACCTTAGACCTATTACTTCTTGGTACTCATCGTACATACATTTTTTAATATAGTACGTTTGGTACATGGTTAGCATGGTGTTACTCACTTCCGTGAACCATCACGGGCAGTATTATTCTTTGGTACCTCTTGTACATACAGTTTTCGCATGTATTATGTTAGGTGCTGGATGGTAATGATGCCTATTTAAAGCTAATCAATACATTCATAATATTTGTTAGCAACATATTTCTAGTTGTAACTTATCATCCACGATGACCATCACAGGTAACATTCTCTGGTACCGATTGTGCATACATGTTTTCGCAATCAATAAGTCACATTTGTTAGCAAAATAGTTACAGTTCACACAGGAGGACCATTGACCATTACAGGTAACATTATTCTCTGGTACCTATTGTACATACAGTTTTCGCATGTAGTAAGATAGGTGCTGGGTGGTAATGTTGCCTACTTTAGGCTTAGCAGAATGCCTTAGCTACCAAGAACAAGCTTGATCAACGTCAGCATTATTATTCCCTGGCGCTTATCGTACGTATATTTATCTCCTGTAGTACGTTAAGTACTGGGTGCTAATGGTGTTGCTTACTTCAATTGTTAGCAAAATAGTTCCAGTTGTAACATTATATGAGTACTGTCACGGGTAACATTATTATCTAATACCTATTTTACATACAGTTTTCGCATGTAGTACATTAGGTGCAGGATGGTAATGGTGCCTACTTGGTCTTAGCTTTCAAGAACAAACACGATCAACTTAAGCATTATTATTCCTTGGCGCTTATCCTACGTACAATTCGTTATCTTCTGTAGTACGTTAAGTACTGGGTGCTAATTGTGTTGCTTACTTCAATTGTTAGCAAAATATTTCCAGTTGTAACATCATATGAGTACAGTCACGGGTATCATTATTATCTGGTACCTATTGTACTTACAATTTTCGCATGTAGTACATTAGGTGCTGGATGGTAATGGTGCCTAGATACTTCAAGCTGATCAAAATGTCTTAGCTATCAAGAACAAGCCTAATCAACTTCAGCATTATTATTCCTTGGCGCTTTTCGTCCGTACAGTACGGTATCTTCTGTAGTACGTTAAGTACGGGGTGATAATGGTGTTGCTTACTTCAATCGTTAGCAAAAAAGTTCCAGTTGTAACAGCATCAAATCATCACACTCCAGAGTACAGTTACGGGTAACATTATTATTTAGTACCTATTTTACATACAGTTTTTGCATGTAGTAGGTTAGGTGCTGGGTGGTAATGTGGCCTACTTCAGGCTTAGCAAAATGTCTTAGCTACCAAGAACGAACCTGATTAACTTGATCATTATCATTCCCTGGCGCTTATCGTACTTACAGTATCTTCTGTAATACGTTAAGTACTTGGTGCTAATGGTGTTGCTTACTACAAACGTTAGCAAAAGTTTCAGTTGTAACACCATTAGAGTACAGTCACGGGTAACATTATTATTTGGTACCTATTGTACATACAGTTTTCGCATGTAGTAGGTTAGGTGCTGGGTGGTAATGGTGTTGCTTACTTCAATTGTTAGCAAAATAGTTCCAGTTGTAACATCATCTGAGTACAGTCACGGGTATCATTATTATCTGATACCTATTGTACTTACAATTTTCGCATGTAGTACATTAGGTGCTGGATGGTAATGGTGCCTAGATACTTCAAGCTTATCAAAATGTCTTAGCTAATCAAGAAGCAAGAAGCCTAATCAACTTCAGCATTATTATTCCTTGGCGCTTATCGTCCGTACAGTACGGTATCTTCTGTAGTACGTTAAGTACAGTGTGATAATGGTGTTGCTTCAATCGTTAGCAAAAAAGTTCCAGTTGTAACATCATCAAATCATCACATTCCAGAGTACAGTATACCTACTTCGAGCTTATCAAAATGTCTTGGCTTTCAAGAACAAGCACGATCAACTTCAGCATTATTATTCCTTGGCGCTTATCGTACCTACAGTATGTTACCTTCTGTAGTACGTTAAGTACTGGGTGCTAATGGTGTTGCTTACTTCAATTGTTAGCAAAATAGTTCCAGTTGTAACATCATATGAGTAGTCACGGGAATCATTATTATCTGATACCTATTGTACTTACAATTTTCGCATGTAGTACATTAGGTGCTGGATGGTAATGGTGCCTAGATACTTCAAGCTTATCAAAATGTCTTAGCTAATCAAGAACAAGCCTAATCAACTTCAGCATTATTATTCCTTTGGCGCTTATCGTCCGTACAGTACAGTATCTTCTGTAGTACGTTAAGTACAGTGTGACAATGGTGTTGCTTTAATCGTTAGCAAAAAAGTTCCAGTTGTAACATTATCAAATCATCACATTCCAGAGTACAGTTACGAGTAAGATTATTATTTGGTACATACCTATATACAGTTTTCGCATGTAGTAGGTTAGGGGCCGGTTGTTCGAACGCTAATCAACAATGATCACTATCAAATATTTAATTATTGTCACCAACTGTCAATGTCAACTTTTATTGGGTTGCTGAAAACATAATTGATTATAATTATGAGATTAGTTAATCAATTAACAACAATTATTAACATAATTGATTAAGTAATTTCATAATTGTAATCAATAGGCTTAGCTTTAGGCTTAGCAAAATGTCTTAGCTATCAAGAACAAACCTGATTAACTTGATCATTATCACTCCCTGGCGCTTATCGTACTTACAGTATCTTCTGTAGTACGTTAAGTACTTGGTGCTAATGGTGTTGCTTACTACAAACGTTAGCAAAATAGTTTCAGTTGTAACACCATTTGAGTACAGTCACGGGTAACAAACATTATTATTTGGTACCTATTGTACATACAGTTTTCGCATGTAGTACGTTAGGTGCTGGATGGTAATGATGCCTACTTCAAGCTTATCAAAATGTCTTGGCTTTCAAGAACAAGCACGATCAACTTCAGCATTATTATTCCTTGGCGCTTATCGTACCTACAGTACGTTACCTTCTGTAGTACGTTAATTACTGGGTGCTAATGGTGTTGCTTACTTCAATTGTTAGCAAACTAGTTCCAGTTGTAACATCATATGGTGTTACCCACCTGCAAGTATTACCAAACGTACTAGCTGTAACATCGCAGACAAAATCACAATTAGACATTCTTATTTCTTGGTATTTTCTGTACGTACAGTTTATGAATGTAGTACATAAAGTATAAAGTGATAATGATGTCACCAAGTAATACCAAATATTCAGTTACAGCTGTAACATCAACAAACATGCTTAATATGTGAAATATGTTATAAAATCAAGTAGTGTGATAATCTGGAGATATTTACCACCAGAACCAGATTGTGCTTGACTTTGTGCTAATTCTATCCTTTTGTTACATTAATGACTTGATCATGACTCATCTATGACACTAGATCACCATAGAATTCCTCAGTGTTGCTATTTCTTGGCACTTGCTAGTTCTATATTTTTTTTGAAGATATTTAGTACTTTAGGTGCTGAGTTATAACAACATTGAAAGTCAACATTAACAACACCATAGAAAGTCGTGTAGTGCTATTACCCGAGCTTTTTCAGTACTAACCACATTTTTGTTGTAGTACGGCCAATCTCGGGTATTAGAATACACTAACATCATCTTCCTGGCTTCATCTGATTCGAGAGTTCTATAAGATGGGTTGACTCCAGAATAAAATGTGCAATTATTATTTTACTCATCTAGTTAGCTTTATATAATATGTCTTTGTATCTTTCTGTCTTCAGCAGGGTGCTCACCAACGTGACAACCAAATGGCGTGGCAATAGCGTTGAAGTTGTGTGGTGACCCAGTGGCAGACAGAATTACTAAATCTGTATAAACACATGCGACCTTTCGATACGTGCGACTATAATATGGTTATACAGGTTTAGCAATTCTACCTGCCACTGGGTCACCACACCACTTCGACGCCATTTAGTTGCCACGTTGGTGAGCGCCTTGCCTTAGATTTAAGTAAAGCAGATAAAAAATTAGATTGATGTAATACTAAGTGCTATAATTCTTTCTAGACAACATAAGCTGACCAATCCACACTAAAACAATATTTTACGTAAATGAAATTTTCGTATCATCCATCACCTGAGATATTGGTACTGCATTGTATAATCTTGTAATACTTTATCTCAGGTTATGGCGTACGTCTAAGTCAACCAGTATTGGAAGAAGGAAGTGAGTGATGTGATATGTGTATATTCTATTCTTTTAATATGTCGTATATGTAAAACAGCCAGTAACAAAGCCAAGAATACATTGATGTATTTTTGACCTAGATGGATTGTTTATTTATTAATTGTTTATTTTATTGGTTGATGCTGTAGATACCTTCATCAACAACAATGTAATAATGTTATGTTATACATGTTTTTTTTTCAGACAACCTATCCTGTAACAAAACAAGGAACACATTCTTCCATGTGCTTTTTCCATTCCATGGGCAGATGTGTTCCTCAATTTGTTATGCAGGATTGTACATAGCGCCTAAAATTGTTTAAAAATGCTGAACACATCGTAACATCTGAGACTATTAGTACTGTTCACGA
This sequence comes from Diabrotica virgifera virgifera, assembly GCF_917563875.1. Taxonomy (NCBI): domain Eukaryota; kingdom Metazoa; phylum Arthropoda; class Insecta; order Coleoptera; family Chrysomelidae; genus Diabrotica; species Diabrotica virgifera. The sequence continues at coordinate 231,758,868 of NC_065445.1, read as the reverse complement.
TTTTTTTCCGCTCCATGGATACGCATGCCTTAATTTGTAATATAAGATTGTCCATAGATCATAAAATACCCAAAACGAATTTCCATTGTCTGAGAATATTATTACTGCATTGTAGAGTGTTGTAGTGGTTTGTTTTAGGATGACGGAGTACGTCTTCCCACTGCGAACGAATCTTGTCTATGTTTCTTTCTACTCCATGATGGATACGTGTTCTCAATTTGCTCAGCAGGATTGTACCTACGTAGCACATAAAATTATACTCAGAACGAACTGCCATCGTCTGAAAATATTTGTACTGCATTATAAAGTGTTGTATTAAGCGTCGTTTAAACACAACGACAAGTCACAGCAACTAGTTGTGATGACAAGTTGAAACGCTGTTTAGACGCTGCGATTCAATGCGATACCACCTTCAACCCAACTCCAACTTTGATAAGTTGTGCGATGCACCGTTTACACACAATGATAAGTTGCAACAACTCGATTGACCTTGATAAGTTGTTTGATTTATCGCTGTGTTTAAACGATCCTTTACGTATATTCCCGGATGATTGAGGTACGTCATCCTCAAGGCTTCATTCTTCCATATGGTTCTTCTACTCCATGACCATCTTTGTTTTTCTCAATTTGTTAAGGATTATACACGGCATCTACAACAATCAGAATGAATTTCCATCGCCCGAGAACATTAGTAGGTACTGCATTGGAAAGTGTTGTAAAGTTCTGCAAGCAAACTAAGAGTAATTAATATTTAGCTCAGCAGGGTGCTATTCTTCAAAGTCTGAAATACTATCAACATGGATGTACCTGCTTTATGGAATGATCCCTTGTTTATTTAAGTACACATTTCCATGAATTTCCCGCTGAGTTTGCTTGCAGAACTATAGTACTATATATACAGTATGGTGCAAATGTCTGGAATAAACTTGATATTTCGTAAACCGGCGACTTTAAGGAAAAATCCCGAAACAGGTCGATTTTTCACGTCATCCATGTGTTGACACCAGTGCGCATCCAAATCTCAAATACAAAGTGAATTTGGTCGTGATGTACAAGGTAAACCGTGCATTTCTCTTGTGCTTCTGTTAGGTTAGTCGTTAGTCGATACAGCATTTTATTATACTCAGTGCATTAATGATTAGGTACATGGTGCATACTGTACTGTGCAATGGTGCACATTTCCAAAGAAACTTTTTATATAAATATCTAATCTAACAGAAATAAAAATAATATTGTAAATAAGCGTACCGAAGTGAGCAGTACATAGAGGAAACTTTTTTCTACTGACGTAATGTTATTAACTTTGAACTCACTGGTCCTATATGATTTTGTAATATAAGTTCTTTGAGTTCAAAGAAATAACGTACGTTACATCAGACATCATAATTGAAATCTCATTTCTTACAGATTAATTGCTACATTTTTATGATTTAAGATAAATACACTTTTGGATCCGAACAAACCAATCTCTTCTTTTCTCTCTCCAATGACACTACATCCCAACTTGAGCCGTTTTCGGTTCTTCATATTCATTCATTTACTCCATTCATTTAGGTAAATTTTCTACAATCGTGTGATTTGTCACCTGAGATTTGTCAGTACATACATACATTTTACTATACTGCAGTACGATAGAACTCGGGTGATGGTGTACACTATAACTGCAAGAATCAAATGGATGGAAGATACTTTCCTTAATAGATACTCAACGTGAAATAACTGGGATACCATCACCTGAAATTTGGCTGTACTACATTTTACTATACTGCAGTACGTTAGATCTCGGGTGTTGGTGTACACTACAACCTGCAAGTACCGAATGAACCGAAGACAACGAGAATGAAGTGAGATACTATCATCTGAGATTTGTCGGTACTACATTTTATTATACTGCAGTGTGATACTATCACCTGAGATTTGACGGTACCACATTTTATTATACTGCAGTACGATAGATCTCAGGTGTTGGTGTACACTACAGCCTGCAAGTTCCGGATGAGCTGAAGATAGTTTCTTTAATAAATACTCAACAAGAATGAAGTGGGATACTATCACCTGAGATTTGATGGTACTACATTTTATTCTACTGCAGTACGTTCCATCTCGTGTGTTGGTTGACACTACAGCCTGCAGGAACTGAATGAGCCTAAGATAATTTCTTTAATGAATATATCACGTGAATCAAGTGAGATACTATCAACTGAGATTTGTCTGTACTACATTTTATTATACTGCAGTATTTGTACGATGGCTCTCGGGTGTCTACCTACACTACAACCTGCAAGTACCGAATGAACCAAAGACAACGAGAATAAGGTGGGATACCCTCACCTGAGATTTGGCGGTACTACATTTATTATACTGCAGTACGTTAGATCTCGGGTGTTGGTGCACACTACAGCCTGCAAGAACTGAATGAGCCTAAGATAATTTCTTTAATCAATACACAACGTGAATCAAGTGAGATACTATCAACTGAGATTTGTCTGTACTACATTTTATTATACTGCAGTACGATAGATCTCGGGTGTTGGTCTACACTACAACCTGCAAGTACTGAATGAACTGAAGACAACGAGAATAAGGTGGGGTATTATCACCTGAGATTTGGCAGTACTACATTTATTATACTGCAGTACGTTAGATCTCGGGTGTTGGTGTGCACTACAGCCTGCAAGAACTGAATGATCCGAAGATAATTTATTTAATCAATACACAACGTGAATCAAGTGAGATACTATCAACTGAGATTTGTCTGTACTACATTTTATTATACTGCAGTACGATAGATCTCGGGTGTTGGTCTACACTACAACCTGCAAGTACCGAATGAACTGAAGACAACGAGAATAAGGTGGAATACTATCACCTGAGATTTGGCAGCACTACATTATTTATTATACTGCAGTACGTTAGATCTCGGGTGTTGGTGTACACTACAGCCTGCAAGAACTGAATGAGCCGAAGATAATTTATTTAATCAATACACAACGTGAATCAAGTGAGATACTATCAACTGAGATTTGTCTGTACTACATTTTATTATACTGCAGTACGATAGATCTCGGGTGTTGGTCTACACTACAACCTGCAAGTACCGAATGAACTGAAGACAACGAGAATAAGGTGGGGTACTATAACCTGAGATTTGGCAGTACTACATTTATTATACTGCAGTACGTTAGATCTCGGGTGTTGGTGTGCACTACAGCCTGCAAGAACTGAATGAGCCGAAGATAATTTATTTAATCAATACACAACGTGAATCAAGTGAGATACTATCAACTGATATTTGTCGATACTACATTTTATTATACCGCAGTACGATAGATCTCGGATGTTGGTGTACACTACAATCTGCGAGTACCGGATGAACCCAAGTTAGTTTATTTAATAAATACTCAACGAGAATGAAGTGGGATACTATCGCCTGGGATTTGTCGGTACTACATTTTATCATACTGCAGTGCGTCAGATCTCGGGTGTTGGTGTACACTAATACCAGCAAATACGGAATGAACCGAAGAAAGCGAGAACGAAGTGGGATACTAATCACCTGAGATTTGGCTGTACTACATATTATTCTACTGCAGTACGTTAGATCTCGGGTGTTGGTGTACACTACAACTACAGCCTGCAGCCGAAGATAATTTCTTTTATCGATACACCACTTAATCAAATGATATACTATCAACTGACTTTTGTCGGTACTGCAATTTATTATACTGTAGTTCGATAGATCTCATGTGTTGGTGTACACTACAATCAGCAAATACCGAATGAATCGAAGACAACGAGAACGAAGTGGGATACTATCACCTGATATTTGGCGGTACTACATTTTATTATACTGCAGTACGTCCGATCTCGGGTGTTGGTGTACACTACAGCCTGCAAGAACTGAACGAGCTAAGATAATTTCTTTAATCAATACACAACCTGAATCAAGTGAGATAACTATCAACTGACATTTGTCGATAATACATATTATATTGCAGTATGATAGATATCGGCGTGTTGGTGTACACTACAATCTGCAAGTACCGGATGAACCGAAGATAGTTTCTTTAATAAATACTCAACGAGAATGAAGTAGGATACTATTACCTGAGATTTGGCGGTACTACATTTTATTCTACTGCAGTACGTTCGATCTCGGGTGTTGGTGTACACTATAGCCTGCAAGAACGGCATGAGCCAAAGATAATTTCTTTAATCAATACACAACGTGAATCAAGTGAGATGTTATCATCTGAGATTTGTCGGTACTACATTTTATTATATTGCAGTACGATAGATCTCGGGTGTTCGTTTACACTAAAACTAGCAAATACCGAATGAACCGAAGACAACGAGAACGAAGTGGGATACTATCACCCGAGATTTGGCGGTACATTTTATTCTACTGCAGTACGTTCGATCTCGGGTGTTGGTGTACACTACAGCCTGCAGCCGAAGATAATTTCTTTAATCGATACACCACTTAATCAAATGATATACTATCGACTGACTTTTATCGGTACTGCATTTTATTATACTGCAGTTCGATAGATCTGAGTGTTGGTGTACACTACAATCAGCAAATACCGAATGAACTGAAGACAACGAGAACGAAGTGGGATACTATCACCTGAGATTTGGCGGTACTACATTTTATTATACTGCAGTACGTCCGATCTCGGGTGTTGGTATACACTACAGCCTGCAAGAACTGAACGAGCGAATATAATTTCTTTAATCAATACACAACCTGAATCAAGTGAGATGTTATCATCTGAGATTTGTCGGTACTACATTTTATTATATTGCAGTACGATAGATCTCGGGTGTTCGTTTACACTAAAACTAGCAAATACCGAATGAACCGAAGACAACGAGAACGAAGTGGGATACTATCACCTGAGATTTGGCGGTACTACATTTTATTATACTGCAGTACGTCCGATCTCGGGTGTTGGTGTACACTACAGCCTGCAGCCGAAGATAATTTCTTTAATCGATACACCACTTAATCAAATGATATACTATCAACTGACTTTTGTCGGTACTGCATTTTATTATACTGCAGTTCGATAGATTTCAGGTGTTGGTGTACACTACAATCAGCAAATACCGAATGAACCGAAGACAACGAGAACGAAGTGGGATACTATCACCTGATATTAGGCGGTACTACATTTTATTCTACTGCAGTACGTTCGATCTTGGGTGTTGGTGTACACGTACACTATAACCTTCAAGTATTGGATCAACCGAAGAAAGTTTCTTTCATAAATACTAAACGTGAATCAAGTGATATGCTATCACCAGAGTTAATGGTACTACATTTACTTACTGTAGTACCTTAGATCTCTGGTGTTATTATACACTGTAATCTACTTTTTCAATATAAATTTCAACCGCACCATCATGTAATATAAAATCAAGAACTGCACGTATTGATATTACTGAGAAAACATTACACCACAATGTTATTTGGGTGCCAAGGAGAACATACGTTCAAACTTTGTATGTCATTGTAATGATCTGGACAAAGAAGTACTGTTCAACGGAGCATTTGTTTTAGGTATGTAATATCTATGTTTCTTAAGGTATGATTCCAACATCGACGGCAGACGGTATGAGACTGATTCCGCACATTTAACTGCAATTGCTGTCCGGCAGAACGTCAGTTGCTAATAATTATACAAATTAATAGTGCAAAGTAAATACGTATGTCATGGTAACAACTGTAACTGCAATCTGCAGTTGCCGTCTACCGCCTGCCGCCGATGTCGGAATCGTACCTTTAATAGCAAACCAAAAATCATCCATTAGTACCAAGATTTAGGGCCGGTACTTTATGTCCCGGTTAAACCTCGGTTAGCTAACCGGGGTTTAATCGGGACAGAAAAGTACCTCATAGAGCCTCTTGCGTTGTAATAAAAGCAATTATAATTATCATTATAATTATTTATGAATATAATAATAAGTATAATTGCGTTTATGTCTATGTTATGCATATATTTCTGTCCCGATTAAACCCCGGTTAACTAACCGGCTGTTAACGGAGACATAAAGTACCGGCCCTAAGTCTTCTAAGCCAAGATATAATATTTCAGTAAATTGATTATATAATAAATTTATATATTATATAAATTGGTACGTTACATAAATTTATATATTATATAAATCTTGATGAAACAATTTCATTAATTGCGAATTTCTATTGCCGGTTGTATGTTTTGGGTAGATCAACGGTTATTTTATCGCATATAAAGTTTTTTCCTTTTTTTGCATTTTTAAGGCATTTTTGGCACTAGATTTTAAGTCGGTAAAATTCACCGTTTTTTTTTTGTTTTTTTTTTTAATTTAAAAAACAAATAATTTTCAAATGGATTTTTCTAGAAAACGGTGTATCCTACCCAGTACCTTTTAGTACTATAATACCTGACAATTTAATAATCCAGTGTTAAAAATACTTAAAACTTAAACTTAAAAGTTAGACAAAAAGTTATGTGAGATAAAATAACCCTTGCCCTACCCAAAACGGACGCATATGACCGGTACTAGAAATTCGCAATTGATGGAATCTAACTGGAAGGTAAATAGGCGTACCCGTTTTAATTTTTCTAAATAAAAGCGTTCTTGAGGTATTTAAAAAAACTAACTAAGGTGACATCTTATAGCTCTAGCTCCCTAGATTAGGCGAATAAGGTTAGATTGTCTTAAACTATCTGAGGAATCTCCTGTCTTTGTTTCTCAGGAGAGTTTCTGGAAACCCTGTATATATGGCAAAGTATAATTTTTTTATTAAAACAGACGTTAACAAATGTTTCTCCTCTCAGAACGAATTTTCGTTTTAACAATTTTGACTCTATAAGGATTCTATGTCTAACATTCATTATGTATTTTAGAAAGGAACTGCAACGGGGTTTTATTGTTTCATATAGTCAATGGACCTCTAAATATGAAAAACCCGCGGAGTGCTACCATTTAAAGGGGTGCGTTTTTGAGAAAAGGGTGAATTAGTCCCTAGGCACAGGGGGAATTAGGGTAAGTTCTATGCACTTTTGGTACAAACACGTCTACTGGAAAATTGTTCCAGGGTAAATTTACTATCGAAACATCACATTTTAATGTCAAAAATATTTTTTTTACAAAACTATTCAAAAGAAAAGCAAAAAAAAAACACGAAAGATAGCAATTTTGTTTTTTGCCCCATAACTTTTTCCACGGGGATATAGGTATAGGCACTGCTCTTTAAAATGACGTTTAGCGATTTATAGTTTTCAAACTATAATTTTTCAAAGTTTGCCAGAGATTTTGGCTCATTTTCCTTGTTACTTCTCAAACATTGTTCTGTAATGTTTTTTTTACGTAGCTTTAGGTATATGCAATTTCACATTTAATAGGAAGAAAAGTCAATTATGGTCTATTGTAGAAGGCTGTATTTACGATTATTTTTAAATTTCTCATTATAACTTTTTTTATTGTATATTTAGGTATATACATTGTACATTAAAAAAGAAAACTATTTTCTTTACTTTCAGATATAAAATTTTATTAATAGTGTACGAGGTATGTTAAAAATATGAATTTCGCTATAAGTACCTTATTTCACAATATCGAAGTGTTGTTAAGAAAAGTTATTTGGAATTAAACATTATGTTATAATATGCAAATATATTCTTCTAAATGAAAAATAAAAATAAAAAAATTTCACTCAAGAGTAAAGTACCTTTATATTTCACAATATCGAAAAGTATTATTAAGAAAAGTTATTGGAATTAAAAATTATGTTATAATTTGCAATTATATTCTTCTAATTGAAAAAAATAAAAAATTTAAATTTTTTCTCAAATTACGGATACCCTTGGATATCCTACGGATATCTTGTTTAAAAATAGTCCTAGAATTTTTTGCAATACACCATTTTAAAGTAAAAAAATGTGTTTTTTACACCCAAATGTATAAGAAAAAAAGTCATGAGAAATTTAAAAAATATTCATTAAAAATATCAAAAATCATTAAACCTTAAAAAAGTATAACTTGCTTAAAAATACCCGTATAATCTTATACAATAGACTATAGAACATTTCAAAGGTAATTGACTTCTCTTTCTACTAAATGTACCAATGCATATACGTAGAAATGCGAATGCAATGTTTGCGAAATAATAAGGAACATGGCCCAAAAATGCTGTGCGCGGTGAACTTTGAAAAATCCTCTTTCTGAAACTATAAATCCTAAAGACTTTTACCAAACTTCATTTTAAAGAGGAAGGATGGAAGTTATTTTTCGCTGCAGCAATGCCTATACCTATATCCCTGTGGAAAAATAGAAGTATTCACCCTAATTCACCCTGTGCCTAGGGACCCTAGGGACTAATTCACCCCTTTCTCAAAAACGCACCCATTTAAAGGGTAGCACTCAGCGGTTTTTTCAAATTTAGAGGTCCATTGACCATATGAGACAATAAAATCCTGTTAACGTTGTAGTTCCTTGTAGCTCTCTTATTTTGAACATAAATCAAATCACAACTGACGCACACCAGTTGGTGTGTGTCTATACACATGCGTCTCATTTCCAGTATCCTTCTGGAATATTAAAACATGGTGGAAAGAAATTCCGTTTTGTGATAAATGTCTCTTCTTGATCGTTGTCTCCTATTGATGATTTCTTCAATCTTCCCGATAGTTTTTCTGACCCAGGCGATCCTTTGATGTTAATGGGAACTTTAAGACGTTGATATCTCACCAAATCTGCTAACATGGTGTGAGTTACGAAGTGTTATAATATTATCGCCTGAGATTTAATAGTACTACACTGTATTACATATAATAGTATTACACTGTAATAGTATTACACTGTAGTAGGTTAGATCTTGGGCGGTGGTGAACACTGTCACCTACGATGTCACAATTCTGAACAAAAGAAAAGAAACTGTTCTAGTCAAGTCAACGTCAGTTAAGTGATCATAATATTATCTGTGAGGTAGCGGTACTAAGTTGTATTATATCATAGGATGCCAGATACCGGGTGATGGAGTACAGTACATTCTACATTTACTATATCTTACCTGAACTGCTTTTATTATATAATCTAAATCAAGTGTAATACTATCGCCTGCGATTTACAGGTACTAAATTTTATTAGATTGTGGTACTTTGGATCCCGGATGATGGTGAACACTCATCTACAATAATAATCCCGAATGAAGCTTTGAAGAAACGTTTTTATTACTGAACGCCAATCAAGTGTTATACTATCGCCTGTGATTTAATAGTACTACATTCTATTAACACTGTAGTACGTTAGATCCTGGGCGGTGGTGAGCACTATTATCTACTACAGAAAAGAAACTTTTTTGTCAAATCAACTTTAGTTACGTGCGATCATATCTGTGATTTGGCGGTACTACGTTGTATTATATCGTAGGACGCTAGATACCGGGTGATGTGAGTACAGTACAATCTACATTTACTATACATTACCTGTACTGTACCAGTTTTATTATATAACATCAATCAAGTGTAATACTATCTTCTAAGATTTACTGGTACCCAGCTCTGCCTGTACCAGTTTTATTATATAACATAAATCAAGTGTAATACTATCGTCTAAGATTAAGGCTGATTCACATTATAGCTCAGGTCACGGTCCGCTCACGCTCAGCTCAAGGTTCGGTCAACTATTCTTACACGCATCTTAATCATGATATCCGCACTAAACACGACGGTCAAGTTCCGTCCCTTTTTTTTGACCGCGTGGATTCTCCGAGAGAATATTTTGATCGTGGCTTGAGCTGACCGTGAGCGGAGCGTGACCTGAGCTATTATGTGAATCAGCTTTACTGGTACTACATTTTATTAGACTGTGGTACGGCAGATCTCGGATGATGGTGAACACTGTTATCTATAATATTCCCCAACGCAGCAAAGACATTTTTTGTTACTAAACGCTAAAAAATTGTTCTTCGTTGTATTATATTGTAGTACTTTAGATCCTGAGCGGTGGTGAACACTGTTATGTACTCAGTTTACTACTTCTGGACGAAAGAAAAGAAACTTGTCAAGCCCACGTTAGTTACGCGTGATCGTATTATCTGTAATTTGATGGTATGTACTAAGTTGTATTATAGTTTGATCATATTGGGGATCGGTGGCGCGGTTTACATCACATCATTTCACCACATCTAGAATCTCGACTACATCACGAAATGATTTTTTTGACCCAGGCGCTCCTCCACAATGTGCGTTTTTCCATTGCGAAGGAGAGGCTGGATAAAAAAAATCGTTAATTCTTCGTCTACCTAAGACGTTGATACCTTACTAAGTCAGCTACCATAGTGGGAGATCCAATGAGGAGGGAACAGTGGTCTTGGCTGCTTGCATCAAATGTCAATTAAGTGAGATATTTTCACCTGGAATTTAATGGTACTACATTGTATTATATTGTAGTCGTTAGATACCGGGCGATGATATACACTGTTAGCTACAGTAACAATTATGAACTTTATTAGGAACACCAATCAAGTGTTATATTATCGCCTGTGATTTAATAGTACTACATTGTATTATATTGTAGTCATTAGATCCCGGGCGATGATATACACTGTTAGCTACAGTAACAATTATGAACTTTATTAGGAACGCCAATCAAGTGTTATATTATCGCCTGTGATTTAATAGTACTACATTTTATTACACTGTAGTACGTTAGATCCTGGGCGGTGGTGATCACTATTATCTACTATCGTCGCAATTCTGAAAGAAAAAAAAACTTTTTTGTCAAGTCAACGTCAATTAAATGTGATCATATCATCTGTGATTTGGCGGTACTACGTTGTATTTTATCGTGGTACGTTAGATATCATACAATCTACATTTACTATACCTTACCTGTAACATTTTTATTATGTAACATAAATCAAGTGTAATACTATCGTTTGAGATTTACTGGTACTACATTTTATTAGATTGTGGTACGGCAGATCTCGGATGATGGTGAACACTTATCAACGATAATAATCCTGAAAGAAGCTTTAAAGAACGTTTTTGTTGCCAAAAAGGAGTCTACTATATTAAATTCTGAATGCAACTTATCTATGAACGTGAGTCATGTGTGATCTTATCATCTATGATTTGCCGGTACTACATTGTATTGTATTGTAGTACAGTAGATCTTGGGTGATGGACGACTGTGCAATCTTCATTTCCGGTTGTTTTTGTTATGTAACATCAAGTGTGATACTTTCATCAGGGATTTACTGGTACTACATTTGCTACATTACATCAGATCCCGAGCCATGTTTTAAACTGTTATCTCATGAATCAAGTGCGATCCTATATAATTTGTTTGTACATTGTGTACTGTGTATTACATTGCAGTGTAATCTCAAGAGACAGTACATTTTCTAGTATTGCAGTTTGTTATTTGCAGGTAATAGTATACAGTTTATTAATGAATCACAAATGTATGTATATAGCCAAACAGGAAACAGGTTCACAAATCATAAAAATGTAAGAAAATATTTTTTATCGCCAACCGTCACTAATGTCATTCATTATTGTACTCATTTGTCCTAATTTGCGACAGTAAAGTAACACTTTATTGTACTGAATGAAGAATTTTACTTTACCTGCCGCGATTATTAATCAAATTAACCGAAATTGAATGTAAGTGGTCGATGGCACTAATCGATTATTTCTTTTAGTGAACTTAAAATTTATTTTTACTTTGATTATTAAAAATATTGTACAAAATTTACGTTATTATTTAAATTTATGTCAAAAAGTGAAATTCTGTAGTATTTTGCAATTATATTCATAAAAAATTCATACAACATAAATCAAAACTTTACAGATTTAGTAATTAGGTATTCAATATTGATAACAACTATTGATTAAACATCGAAACCAGCCATCATGCAAAAGCATTCTGTCATTACCAGTCATTACTGTCATACGAAATTTTTATTTCGTCAACAAAGTAACATTATTACAGCGATATTATTACCGAATAAGGCTATAACAATCACTTAAATCGGACAATTTTTTGTCCGATCCAAATGTCCGAAATTCGAAACATCAAAAATTACCCATTTTTAAGGTGGGCGGTTAATTTTACCTGTGAGTGTTCCTTTGTTTTGAGTGTTCTTAGAATTTTCCTTATAGTAAGCTCTAACTCGTTGTAAATCATGTTCATATTAAATATATTATTATAAGAATATTAATAATTTTTCATCCAGATAATTATATTAAATAGATTATAATTTTCGAGTAATCGCACAACATACCATGCATCATGAATGTTTCGTTTCTAAATCTCTCATTTTCACCAATATCTTTATCAATATTATAGAAAAAATATCATCATCATCATCATCATCATCCAGCCTTCTGCATCCAAAGTTGAACATAGGCCTCCCCTAATTTCTTCCAATTTTGTCGGTCTTGGGCTTTCTGCAACCAATTCCCAGCAATCCTTTTGACGTCGTCTGTCCATCGTGTAGGTGGTTTACCTCTACTTCTTCTGTCTTCTCTTGGTCTCCACACTGTAATTTTTTGGGTCCACCTCCCGTCCTTCATTCTGGCTACATGGCCCGCCCAATTCCACTTCAGCCATGCTACTCGCTCTATGACATCTGTGACGCCTGTCCTGATTTCTTCGTTTCTGACCCTGTCTCTGAGAGTCAGTCACAAGCAGTGACTTGAGCCATCACTCGTTTTTCACAATATTGAAATGAATGAAAAAAGTAGCTTTGAAATTTTTTTTTAGCTAATGCCTCGACAACTAATGGCCATTGGCATGGTAGGTATGGTGAATTTTAGCAGTTAGGTACCTAGTGTCATGTGTAGTGTAGTCGACGTCATTGTCTTTGTAAAGAGACGCTAATTGTGTCAGAAACGTCTGCGGTCCCTCCGTGAGTACTGATCCCACAAGGACAGAAATGATTTTCATTTATTAATTTATAATAAACGAAAAATTTCTGGCCCTGGTGAGATTCGAACTCACGTTCAATGTGTTTTAAATGTATTCATTTTTTCGAATCCTGAAAAAACACAGTATTTTTGAAAAATTTAAACGCAGAATGAAAGATTACTTTCCTACCGAGGGCCGAAAGTCCCTTCGAATAAATAAAAAGTCTTTTGAATGAAATATTTGCAATTAAAAATCACACTAAATTTCCTCTTTCACCCCTGTAACTTATTAAAATAAACATGGAAGTTTTCAGGGACATTCGGCCCTCGGTAATAATGTAATCTTTCATTCTGCGTTTAAATTTTTCAAAAATACTTATTAGTTTTCTCAGGATTCGAAAAAACTGAATACATTTAAAACACATTGAAAATTTTGACAGCCTTTCCTCTTAAATGTTAGTAGCGGCCAATAATTTTTCGATTTTTAAATACTTTCGTTTCCTCGTTATCTCGTTTCCCGAGGTATTAGTCCATTCTTTCACGGTTTTTGCTCTAAATTTTAAAGAACCGCTTGGATTAACATGAAATTTGGCATACGCATAGCTTACATGTCAAAGAAAAAAAGTGATGTTGTGTCGATGTGTGCTTTTGCCCTGGGGGTGACTTTCACCCCCTATCGCGGGTGAAAAATATAAGTCCAAAATAAGTCCAAAATAAGTCCAGAAATGGAAAAATTGACTAATTTTAAGTAACTTTTGTTCTATAGCGTTTTTTCGCCAAGTCAACACTTTTCGAGTTATTTGCAAGTGAATATGTTCATTTTTCAACAAAATAACTACATTTTTAGATGGTTTTTCGCAAATAACTCAAAAAGTAAGTATTTTGTCGAAAAAAAAAACGTTCTTAGCAAAAATATGGTCTGTAAAAAAGTAAAAAAAAATGGTGTACGCGTTAGGTCTCTGGACCTCGTAAAACCATAGTTATAGCCAATGAAAAATAGATTCATATTCACCAAATTTCAAATAGAATATGTCGAAGTAAAATATCCAAAAATTAAGCACTTTTTGGGGAAAATCCATTATTGCTTTTTTAAAGTGTTTAAAAATAGCTTTATTTCTGTTTTTATAAGTTACGCTCAAAATAAACTTGGTCCCATTTTTTTTGGCAAAAAAAAATCGGGAAGACCACCCCCTAATTAGCAACTTAAATGAAATATCTTATCTTTTTTTATCTTAAATGAAATAAATCGTTACCGCTCCACAAATTATTTTACTTATGTTGTGTTTATATGATCTGTAAGTTTCATTGATTCAAAGTGCTTATTTTTGAAAAAAATTGGTTTAAAAATGAAATTTTTAAAAATTTTAATTTTGAAAATTTTTTTTCAAAATAACTTAAAAATTGTTTGAGATACCAAAAATCTCAAAAAACAAAAAAAGTTAGCATTGCTTTTCTGAATATCATGTATTTTTTTGTTTTTCTGTTAGACAAAAATTGATTAAGATTTGGTGTTTCTAAATTTGCATACATTCGTGATCAGTGACTCGTTCAACCACTTTTAACTACAGCCATTTCAAAAATACGGACTTTAAACCGATGAAACTTACAGATCATATAAACAATACATACACGAGTCAAAAAACTTGTGAAGTCGTAACGATTAAGTTTATTTGAGATACTAATTAGGGGGTGATTTTCCCGATTTTTTTACCAAAAAAAAAGGGACTAACTTTATTTTGAGCGTAACTTGTTTACTTTTGATGCTAGAAATTTTTTTTATTAAAACAAAAATGAAGCTTTTTTTAAACACTAAATAAGTTGTAATAAGTTTTCCTCGAAATGACTTCATTTTTATTTATTTCACGTTAAAGTATTCCGTTTGGAATTTTACGAATATGAACCTATTTTTAATTAGCTATTATTCTGCTTCTACTAGGTATACGGACGTGGTGTATACACCATTTTTTTAAATTTTTTACAAACGATATTTTTGCTAAGAATGTTTTTTCGACAAAATACTTACTATTTGAATTATTTGCAAAAAACCGTCTAAAAACGTGGTTATTTTGTTGAAAAAATGAGCATATTCACTGGCAAATAACTCGAAAAATATTGACTTAGTGAAAAAACTCTATAAAACAAAAGTTACTTAGAATATTAGTCAGTTTATCCATTTCCGGACTTACTTTGGACAAATATTTTTTCACCTCCAAGAGGGGGTGAAAACCACCCCCGATGCAAAAGCACATATCGGCACAATATCACTTTTTTCTTTGACTTGTTAGCTATGTGTATGCCAAATTTCATGTCAATCCAAGCGGTTCTTTAAAATTTAAAGGTTTTGCAATATTTTACCGTTAAAGAACGGACTATACAGGGTGTCCAGAAACTCTACCGACAAACGAAGACAGGAGATTCTTCAGATAATTTTAAGATAATTTAACCCAATTCACTTAGTCCGAAAATGCTTCCTAAGGGAGCTAGAGCTCTTTGAAGATGGCGTCTTGTAATTAGTTTTTCTTAAATACCTCCAGAACGCTTCTATTTAGAAAAACAAAAATTGGTACGCGTATTTATCTACAAGATATAAATCTAATCCATCCATTGCAAATTTCTAGTACCGATCATAGGCGTCCGTTTTGGGTAGGGCAACGGTTATTTTATAGTATAACTTTTTTTTCTTTAACTTTTATGCATTTCTGACACTGGATTATGAAATTGTGAAGTATTCTAGTACTAAAAGGTACTCTAGTTTTAAATCGGTAGGACACAGCGTTTTCTAGAAAAATTGATTTGAAAATTTTTCGCTTTTTAAATAAAAAAAAAAAATCAAAAAAAAACTGTTTAGAAAGACGAAAACTGGTACATTTATTTATATTCTAGAGATCAATCGATTTCATTAATTGCTAATTTCTAGTACTGGTCATAGGCGTCTGTTTTGGGTAGGTCAACATTTATTTTATAGCATAACTTTTTTGTCTTGAATTTTTGAGCATTTTTGACACTAGGTTATTAAATTATGAGGTATTCGAGTACTAAAAGTTACTCTTACTTTATGTTGGTATAATACTTGTTTTTTGTTGAAAAGTTCTTTCAATTTCTTTTCAAATTCCAAAAACGAAAAACTTTCAAATCGATTTTTCTAGAAAACGGTGTGTCCTACCGACTTAAAGCAAGAGTACCTTTTAGTACCAGAATACCTCACAATTTAATAATCCGGTGTCAAAAATGCATAAAAGTTAAGGACAAAAAAGTTATGCGATAAAATACCGTTGCTCTACCCAAAACGGACGCCTATGACCGGTACTAGAAATTTGCAATGGATGGAATCGATTCATCTCTGAAAAGTAAATATGCATACTAATTTTCGTTTTTCTAAATAGAAGCGTTCTGGAGGTATTTAAGAAAAACTAATTTCACGGCGCCATCTTCAAAGAGCTCTAGCTCCCTTAAGAAGCATTTTCGGACTAGGTGAATTGGGTTAAATTGTCTTAAAATTATCTGAGGAATCTCCTGTCTTCGTTTGTCGGTAGAGTTTCTGGACACCCGTATATACATACACTTGAGAGCAAAATAATCGACTCACTTGCTGAATTGTACACGTTAGAAGTCTCGAATTTCCTAAACCTGTTGTCCGATTTGAGTGATTTTTTAGTATGTTATAACCTTATTATATAAGAAAATCGATGTAATATTATTGTTGCTAGACAAGTAAAGGTCATTTTATACCGGGTGTAACAATCAAACTGTGTTTTTTTCTTAAAGTTCGCAACACCCTGTGGAATATTCTAAAATATAAAAAATTAAAACTCAAGTGTAGCCTTAGGCTTTATTAACATTTTCTTTTTTGATTGATTTGCATATGTTGGATAATAAAGAAGTTAGATACGTTAACAACTAGCGATGTTTTTCATCAATAAATCCTCATTTTCTGCTTAGTTTAATAAACAAGCCTAAAGTAGGCTATGGGAAATTAACAATTTAATGGATGTCAAATGGTTAACAGTGAAAAAGTTCTGGTTTGCTGTGAAAATTAGTAGATCTATTATTTAAAGCTTCATTTAAATCCGTAGTTTTTTTTGTTATTTGGTGCAAATGGAACGCGCTACACGGAATTTTACCCGCGATGAGTGTGTTCAAGTAGTGATCCTGCATAGCGAATGACTTTAGTATTTTTATTACAAAAGCGTTATTACGTAGGTCAAAATTTTTGACGTAAGAGAACTGTCAAAACATTAGAATGTGACTTTTCATTATTGCCATGTTTATAATAATTATAATAAACATGGCAATAATGAAAAGTTACATTCTAATGTTTTGACAGTTCTCTTACGTCAAAAATTTTGAACTACGTAATATCGCTTTTGTAGTAAAAATACTATAGCTACTATGCTATTATTGGCTCCTTATATTGGTAACAATTTCTAATGCACGATAATGCAAGACCTCACGTTCACGGACTGTAACCGAATATTTATAACGGGTAAATCTTCGGGCTTCGCATTGGCCATCGCATAGTCCAGATCTTAACCGGATCGAACATTTTGTGGGACATAATTGGCAGAAGGTGGTAAACAGCGTTTACCACCCTCTCCAATGGCACTACAGCCCAAATCGAGCCTTGGCCTCCTTCAATAAGCTTCTCCAATCATTTCGATTTACCGCTGTTCTTTGCCATGAACTTCCATCGACTTCGTCTTACCATCTCTTGCCGTCTCTTCCCGTCTCCCATCGTCTTTTTCCCTGCATTCTTGCATTCAGCAATTTTCTGGGGATTCTATTCTCATGCATGCGGACCACGTGCCCTGCCCACCGTAATCTCTGCAGTTTAGTGTGTTGTGCTAGAGTTGGTTCGCTATATTGCTCGTATATTTCTCTATTATACCTAATTCGCCAGTTGTTATTTTCACTTATTGGGCCCAGTATCCTACGTAATACTTTTCTTTCAAACACATCTAATGCATTGGCAGATTTCTGTGTCACCACCTATATTTCGCAGCCATAACTTACTATGGGCCTGATTATTGTTTTATATACCCGGAGTTTTGTTTTCCGGTGTACGTCTCGCGATTTGAATATGTGGCCCATCGCGAAATAGGCTTTATTTTCCAGCACAAGCCTTCTATTTATTTCCGGTTCTTCTTCATTGCTTGCAACCAGATCCATTCCTAGGTACGTGAATCTATTCACATGTTCTATATCGTCAATAAAGTGTTGTTGCGCCGGTCTATTTGATCTGGTTTGTATGAGTAGTTTTGTTTTATTTGTGTTTATTGCTAGCCTTCTGCACTCTGTTTCAACTCAACGTAGGTTTCTTCCGCTGCATTCATTGTTCTGCTCATTATGTTTCTATCATCCGCGTATGCTGCTAATTGGGTAGATTTGTTTGTAAGTATGTTATTTCCGCTCACCGTCAACCGTCTAATTACATATTCAAGAACAAGATTAAAAAGCATTGGAGCCAGTCCGTCGCCTTGTTTCAGTCCTTGCGTTATCGTAAACGCATCAGTGATCTGTCCTTGAATACATACTTGTGCTTCTGTTTCTGTCATTGTCATTTGCACTAGTCGTATTAATTTTGATGGTATGCCAAATTCTTCCAATATATTAGGTAGAATTGTTCTATCTATTGAATCATAGGCTTGTTTAAAATCTACAAAGAGATTGTAAACGTCCATGTCATATTCCCATGCTTTGGCTAGTATTTGTTTAACTGTAAATAGTTGGTCAATGGTAGATCTATTTTACCTAAACCCTGCTTGATATTCCCCGATGATTTTTTCCGTGAGAGGTTGAAGTCTTCGATTAAGGATGTTTGTGAATATTTTGTATCCCGAACAAAGTAAAGAGATGCCTCTATAATTCTGAAACAGTTTGTCTTTTTTATGAATAGGGCAGATTATACTTTTCTTCCATTGTTGGGGGATTTCTTCTTCTATCCATATCTCTCGTATTAGCTGGTACATCTGTTGTGTCAAATTCCTTCCTCCTTGCTCGAGTAGTTCTGCCGGTATTTTATCTATTCCCGGTGCTTTATGGCTTTTTTGTATGTGGATTGCCGTTTGGACCTCCTCTAGCGTTGGGGGTCTAGTTAATTCATTTTCTTCTCCATCTTCCCCCAGCTGTTGTTGTACCTCCTGCCGTGCTTGCTGCTACCTCTGTTGTTGTAATGGTGGTTGTGCCCCTTTGTTTAATACTTCCTTAAAATATGTCATCCAGGTTATCTTAATTTCGTCCATATCGCTAATGATTTCGCCCTTCTTATATTTGCAGAGGCTAGTCTTCGGTTTGTATCCCTGTCTTAAATGTTTAATAAGTTGGTATGCACTACGTGTTTCGTTTTCCTTAAACTCCCTCTCTATGTTTAGTATCCGTTGGTTGTCGTACTTTCTCTTTTTCTGCCTGCACAGTTTATCTGCTCTTCGTCTTTTGTTCTCAAATTCTGTTTTTCTCTCTAGTACGTCTCGAGTATGTAATTCTTATGTGCTTCATTTCTTTCCTGTATAGCTTGTTTGCATTCTTCATCGAACCATGTTTCTTCTCTCCGTTGTGTCTTTGTTCCTATGACTTCTTTCGCTGTGTTTAGTATGATACTGCTTATGGTGTTCCATGGATTTTCTATTGTGGAGTCTGCTCTGTTTTCTTTTAGTAATTTTTCATCCACTGTTCTCTCAAATCTTTCTTGTACCTCAGGGACTTTTAGGTTATCTAAGTTTAGTTTTTCTTGTTTTGGATATTTTTCCTTTACCTGTCGACTGATTTTGCATCTAAACCGTGTCTGCACTAATAGATGGTCTGAGTCACAGCTTGCTTGTTTACCACCCTCTACTAGAACCTTACAATAGGTAGAAACAGTAGCTCTCGAGATTTAGAATGATATTGATCAAAACCAAATAGCATACCTCATTTGTAATATAAAAGTACATATATCTCTTATTATCAAACATAAGCGAATGAATAAAAAAACAAGAAGTTAAGAAAACCTAAGGCTACAATTGAGTTTTATTTTAAATATTTTTAATATGCTAGGATATTACCCAGGTGTTCCGAACTTTAAGAAAAAAATACTTCTTAAATAATAAGGCTGTAACATACTAAAAAAAATCACTCAAATCGGACAACAGGTTTAGGATATTCGAGACTTCGAACGTGTACAATTCTGCAAGTGAGTCGATTATTTTGCTCTCAAGTGTAGATTTAATGAAATTTATGTAAAATAAAATTCCACTACATTTTTAAAGATTGCTCTTCCACTCCAGAATAGATGTCATAGTGATCTATCTAGACTACAATGACCAGCCCCCGGCCACGTCATTTTTTTGTTCAATTTTTTCACCGTATTTGTCAATTAATTGTGTAGTCATATTTGCTTAACCCCATTTTTTTCAAATCTGTATTATTTGTATCTGTTTGTCTATTTTTAAATCGAATGCTAATGAATGACTATATTTTCATTTACTCTATTATATAATATATTTGTCTAAGAATAAGTAGTTGTAAATGTGTCAATGCCATGCCTATTCATTGTATTTAAATATTGTACCAGCTAACAGGTATTCAACTTCTAGAGATTGGAAAGTGGAAATCAGGTTTTATATAATTTGATTGATAATAACACGGAAAAATAATGACGAGTAAGTAGTAACGCATTAAACTATGAAATACTAGTGAAGTCACTGATGGTGGATATGAGCTATTACCTCCGATTTCGTTAAACCTTCATCGATTTGCATGAAAATTGGTCAGTGGTTAGAGGATATCTCAAGGAACAAAGGTGACATGGTGCCCACTTGCGCTTTTACCCTGGGGGTGGATGCCACCCCTTCTCAGGGGTGAAAATTATTTTATTGAAAATAACCCCCTAATTCGATAGAGGGACAAATTCTAAGCAAAATTTGTTATATAAAGTTATTAAAATAAATCAAAACTTTTTGAGTTATTAAAGATCAAAGCTTTTAATTTTTCTTGAGAAAAACGCATGGTTTAAACCGATTTTTCATCAAGAACTCAAAAACTAAGTTTTTACAAAAAAGTTAATATCATCAAAATTGAAGCTAATACAAAAGAAAATAAACCCCTTACTAGAAAAACCTTTTAATGTTAACTAAAAGTGAGTTATAGGTAATTGAATGTATATTTTTTTCGGCGAGTAAAAAACTCGTAAGTATTCAAGCTGAAATAACGGGAAATTGATGCATTTTATAACATAAACTTATTAAACATTTGTCAAAGTACTTAAAAATATCTATCAAATGAGCCCCCGAACATGTTGATAGCGTTAAAATTTATGCTCTAAAATTTTTTCAAAATTTATCTTTTAAAAATTTTTCCAAAAAATGTTATTGTTTTTTTTTTAATAACTCCGTTCGTGTTTACTATATCAGGTTCATCTAAAAACTGTTTGAAAGTTAATTCCAAGTGCTATTTAAGCACGTTGAACCTAATCTTTCAAACCCCTTATTTTTTTTTAATAAAAGGTTTAAAATAAAAACGTTTCTATCTCGGTTATTTTTTACCCTATAGAAATAGTAAAACATTTAAAATATTTAGTACAGAAAAAAATTGCTTATATATAATTTTTTACGTATATTGAGTATTTTTGGAGTTATTATCAAAAGATTATGAGAATTAAAATAATTTTAAAAATTATGATTTTTTTAAATTATATCTTTTTTTCAAAAAAAATGCATTCTAAACCGGTCAAAACTGTCGAAAACATTACTTATGCTAATATAAAGAAGTTCTTGTAAGGATTACTATAAATTTTAATTTTTGTGGAAATGGCGTATGTTTTATTTTTCACTTTTTCCTAAGAAATTCGAAACGGTCCTTTTATTTTCATCACAACCTGCTTAATTGTGACGCTATTACCTTGTTTTGAAGCTCATTTGATAGGTATTCCGAAGTACTTTGACAAATGTTTAGCAGGCATATTTTATACATTGCATCGTTTTCCCGTTATTTAAGCTTGAATACTTAGATTTGAGTACTCGTCGAAAAAAATACACATTCAATTGCCAATAACTCACTTTGAACTAATATAAGTTTAGTTCTTTATGTGAGTAATGTATTCAATTTTTTATTATCTTCAATTTCAGTAATAATAACTTTTTTGTAAAAGCTTATAGTTTTTTATTTATACGTGAAAAGCTGATTTAAAACATGCATTTTTTTACGAAAAAATAAAATCTTTGGTCTTTAATAACTCAAGTGTTGATTTATTTTTATAACTATATAACTTTTGCTTATAATATGTCCCTCTATCGACTTATGGTATTATTTTTAATAAAATAATTTTCACCCCCGAGAAGGGGTGGCATCCACCCCCAGGATAAAAGCGCAAGTTGGCATCATGTCACCTTTGTTCCTTGAGGTATCCTCTAATTACCAATTTTCATGAAAATCGATGGAGGTTCAACGAAATCGGAGGTGAAAACCTTCAATGACTGCATTAACATACTTTGTAATAATTTCATATATTCAACACGATCCAATCAGTAAGATCAATAAATAAAGTTATATGTTGTACGCAATACCAGAAAAACCTTACACACCAGCGTGGGGATACCATGATAAAAAAATATGAAAAAATATTCTTACTCTTTATAAGCAATTCTGGTTGTTCATTGTAGTCCATGTGGTGAGACCGCTCCCGTCTGAAAAAAATTCTGATTCGGTCTCTCTGTGGATTCCTATTCAAAAATGTCTCCTTTAAACAAATCTGAAGGGTACGGAAGTTTCCGCCCGGCAATTTTGGGCAGAAATTGTTTAAACAAATTTTTTAAACAAATACAAAAGATCACCTTTTATTGCCCTGGATCTTAAATTTTTAGGTTTTTTGGGTCATTCTAAACAAGAAAGGTATCTTGTAATTTTTCTTAAAAATTGATAGTTTTCGAGTTATAGGTGATTTAAAATCTGAAAAATGCGAAAATACGTATTTTCGAGGCTTAAAAACTCATATTTAAATTAATATTTTTGAGGCTGCCAGATACTTAAATTAAAGATTAAACATTCAGCTTCAAGATTCTGAAGAGTGATCGCGTCTAGCCTTAATTTATACCGTTGTTTTTTAATTGTTAAATATGCGTGTTTATCCGATTTTTTTGCCGGTGCGGCGCGCTCTAAATAAAATAAGTTTCTTTTTTCACAAAAGTTAATAGTTTTAAAATTATAAGCGATTTAAAATTCGAAAAATGCCAAAAAACGCATTTTTGGATTTTAAATCGCTTTTTATGCGATCAATATTCTCCGAGTTAAGGAGGAAAATAGTGGAAGCGGAGGGGAAGCATAATTATTGAATTGTCTCATTTATTATTAACTCAACATAGTTGTACATAAACAAAAATAAAGAGAATTATATTTTATACAATTTTTGAAACTTCCAATGAAACACCAACCAAACTAAGTACATAAAAGACATAAATAATAACTTATGTGCATTAAGTTCACTTAATTTTATTAACTAACGGGTTTTATTGGTTTAATTTGTCTGTCGATAATTAAGTTTCATGTCAGCTAACATATTTTAATATTTCAACAATTTTTTTTTTAATTTTGGACCCCATTGGGGGAATTTTCCCATTCCCCCACCCTCTTAGACCCGCCACTGGTTCTCTCGCAAAATTGTAGTAAATCGTAATTGCAACAATTTTAGTCCTTACACTTTTTGTCGAAAAGTTGAAAATGGGGAAGATATTGAACAAAA
This sequence comes from Diabrotica virgifera virgifera, assembly GCF_917563875.1. Lineage (NCBI taxonomy): Eukaryota > Metazoa > Arthropoda > Insecta > Coleoptera > Chrysomelidae > Diabrotica > Diabrotica virgifera. Next base: position 231,735,255 of record NC_065445.1, on the reverse strand, counting down.
ACAATTGCTTTAAAATCAATTGGGTCTTACGCTCGCGCCTTTACCGCATACGTACTACCTTAAATATTGATTTTATCAAAAAAATGAAGGAGATCAAAATTGTACAAAATTTAATTTTCTTCATTTTTGTATAGGTTAAAATTTGTTGTAAAAGTAATAATAAACGAGATAATTGAATAAATCAATAATTATGCTTTAACTGTCACTGTTTTTTCCCCATAACTCGGAAAATATGGACCGCACGAAAAAAATTATAATAATCGAAATTATAGAAAATCGTATTTTCAACAATTTCAGTTTGTCTATTTTTTGTCAAAAACTTGAAAATGGCGGAGATATTGAGCAAAAACGGTTCTCGTTTAAAATCAAGATGGCGGCTAACGCAACGGTCAAATTCAGTCGAGATTTTAAATTTACACTACCATTGACCCCCGCTAAAGATTAGAAAATAAAATTTGGGGCAGCTCCTAATGCAAGGTCAAATGGTATCCCGAATGGGCTAGGAAGGTTGTCTTGTCACTCCATCTTTTGCGCGGTCGGCCGATACTTCTTCTGCCGATTGGTGATTTATCTTTTGTTTTTTGACCACACGTGTTTCCTCCATTCTGCTTATGTGGTTATTCCATTTTTTTTCTATTTAGTGTCCATTCGTTTATACAGTGTACATTTTCTTCTAATGTCTTCGCTCCTCTTTCGATCTCAGCGTACCTATTTCCTATAATTCTTCTCAGTACTCTCATTTCTGCTGTTTCTAGAATTCTTTATATGTTGTGGCTGAATTGGGTCTTTTTTATGATGTATATGTCATTATTGGTCTTACACTGGCTTTGTAAATTCTTGACTTCATCTCAATGTGTTGATTAATCAAAATAAAATAAAATTAAAATTAAATATCATTAAATAAAATGAAACACAATTTCATAAAATTGAATAACAGTTAATAAAAATAAATAAAACTGAATAAACTTGAATAAAAATAATAAATAAATTTAAAAAAATAATAAAATTAAAAAAAATAAATAGAATCTAATAAAAATAATTAAAATTTAATAAAATGAAATAAAATAAAATAAAATTAAATAAAATTTTATAATTTGCTGCTTGTTCTTTTCGTGAGCTCAGAACTTTTCTCCTGTTTGCCGTTCGTCAAGATAAGTTCGGTAGAGATATTTTTTGAAAGTATCGAAAAATAAGAAATTCATATTTTGCCCAATTTAAGTCCAAAAGTTAAACAGTAGTACTTTTCTTCGATGAAATTTGTTGCTCGTTCTTCTTCTGTCCTCAGAATATTTATACGGCTTTAGATATTGTATTTTGAACATCGATTGAGCTAGAAAAAAAATTTAGTACGGTTATGTTCGGAGCAAGGACTTCACCTACTTAATTTCGTATTTTTCACCTCATTATTGTGAGAGTTATGACGTCATACGCAACCCCCTTAAGACGCACGGGTATGAAATATAGATATAAACCTACTCCCAGTCCGGTCGAACATACCTGCCAAATTTCATAAAAATCGGTAAAGTCGTTTCGGAGGAGTATGGCAACAAACACTGTAAAAAGAGCTTTTTATACATATAGCTGTAAAAATTTTGGTGGCTACTAAAATGACAATATAAAACCGTATAAACCTTCCCTGAACTTCCACAAATAATTTTGAGTTTTAGCAAGACTAATGCACAGCAATTGATTTTTATATATAAGATTTCGCTATATAGTGTTCGCTAGTGTTAAGTCATTCTGCCAGTCTATTTGCTTTTTGTACTTGATTTCTCACTTCTTTGTCCAGGTCTCCGTAGCTGGACAGTGTAATTCCAAAGTTTTCTTATTTCTATTACTTGTTCAATACTGATGCCATTAATTTATATTTTACATCTGATTTGTTCTTTACTGATTACTATTGTTTTAGTTTTCTGAGACGAAATTGTCATATTGAATTATTTTGCTTTTATGTTAAATCTGTGGACTAACCTTTGCAGACTGTCTTCATCTTCGGCTATCAGTATTGCGTCATCTGCGTAACATAGACCAGTACAAATAGCAAAAAAACAATAAAAAATTAATAGCAGGATGAGACCAATTCCAAATGAAAGTACACATATTAGATAACATGTGGAACATTTTTCACCAAATCTGGATGAGGGGAACATGGGTTGGGGGAGCGCTTTTAGGGGTGAAAACGGTTAATTACGATTTGCGGCAAAACGGCACAACCTATCGAAAAAAGTTAAATTGCAAAGTTGTAGGCTATAAGAAGATCTACAACTTTTGTAAATAAGCATTTTTCACATAATCTCAAAATATCCGAGAAAACTGGAAAATTCGATGTTTTTGATTTTATTTTTTTCTCACTGAAAAAAAAAAATTTTTTTTACCAAATATGGTGGAAACTTACCTCTTGTCCCAAACACGTTGTAATTTTTTTGTATAAAAATATTTTTTAAAACTCTTGTTTTTTATGTTTAAGGGAAAATGTAAGCATTTTTTCAATTGAAAAATCTCCCAAAATTTTTTTAGCTTTTTTAAAGAAGTTGGCATTCTTTTTGTTTATTGAAACCTCTATTTTCTGATGGTGTAAAAAAATATATACGTTACTGTGGAAAATTTTGTCACAAAAGGCAAAAATCGGAAATTTATTTTCAACCCCTCACCATTTTCAGATTCTCAGACGTAATGTAAGTTGCATAGCTGCGGAAAGCTGCATAGAGGAAACTGCAGAATCTGTAAGCATTACCGAATGTGATGAAGAAATGCCATCAAAGAAGCAAAAACTTAATTAATTGATGAAAAATTGGCCATTAAAATTATAATAATTACTTTCTTTTGTATTAAATAAACTTTTTCGTTAAAAAAGTTGTTGCGACTTTTAATTTGGTTCATGAGAAAAAAGTTTAAAAAAAATGTAGCTTATAGGTAAGTAGGCAGACTTAAAAAAAATAGTTTAAAAAAAATAAAAAACACGCTTTTAAAGCACTAAAAATTTAAAAATAACTTAAAATTAAAGCTAGTAATATTTTATTTTTAAATTTTTAGTGCTTTAAAAGCGTGTTTTTTTATTTTTTTTTAACTAATTTATTCACAAAATTAAAAATCACAGACAACGGCATTAGTGTAGTAAATTTTTAACAGAGGTTCGTTGGTTCCTGCTCGCTATGCAACTTATATTACGTCTGAGAATCTGAAAATGGTGAGAGGTTGAAAATAAATTTCCAATTTTTGCCTTTTGTGACAAAATTTTCCACAGTAACGTATATATTTTTTTACACCACCAGAAAATAGAGGTTTCAATAAACAAAAAAAAATGCCAACTTCTTTAAAAAAGCTAAAAAAATTTCGGGAGATTTTTCAATTGAAAAAATGCTTACATTTTCCCTTAAACATAAAAAACAAGAGTTTAAAGATATATTTTTATACAGAAAAATTACAGCGTGTTTGGGACAGAAAGAGGTAAGTTTCCACCATATTTGGTAAAAAAAAATTTTTTTTCAGTGAGAAAAAAAAATCAAATCAAAAACATCGAATTTTCCAATTTTCTCGGATATTTTGAGGTATGTGAAAAATATTTATTTACAAAAGTTGTAGATCTTTTTATTGCCTACAACTTTGCGATTTAACTTTTTTTGATAGGATGTGCCGTTTTGCAGCAAATCGTAATTAACTGTTTTCACCCCTAAAAACGCTCCCCCAACCCATGTTCCCCTCATCCAGATTTGGTGAAAAATGTTCCACATGTTATCTAATATGTGTACTTTCATTTGGAATTGGTCTCATCCTGCTATTAATTTTTTATTTTTTTGGTCCATTTTAGAGCTATCTGCACTGGTCTAACAGTTATTTTTACTTCTTTGTTTCTGATTCGGTATCCTGTTCCTTTGTTGACGCTTATCCATGATAAAATTGAATAACGTAAGGCTCAATGAGTCCCTCTGTCTTATTTCACTGTCTATGTCTATAGTTCTGTAAGTTGCACATCTATTCTGACTTCCACTTTATTGTTGTGGTAGATATTTTGTTGTTTTTTCATGATATCTAAGGGAACTTTCTTATTATATAAAAGATGGATTACATCATAGAGTCTTACTCTGTCAAATGCATTCTTCAAGTCAATCGTGACAGAAATGCCGGTCTATACCAACAAGAATGTGTGTGTACTTTGTACGCACGTAAGAAGTTATACTTCTACTACATATTATGTGATTTTTAAGACAATACCAAAAATTTAAAAAAATAAAAGAATAAAACGCACACAAACACATTGCAAAATGCCACAAAGAAAAAATGATTTCTGAACGATAATAATTGTTAGCAAAAATTTTAAATACGCATTTTCTGAAAAAAAAATTATATAACAAATATACTTACAATCATAACATGCATAAAAAAATAAAAAAATAAAACTTGCATCGGGAATTGAACCCTTGAATTTCGTGCCGCTTTGACTGGTAATCAAAGCGTAGACTCACTCGTCCAATCCCACATTATTTATCATGTGGAAAAATACGGTAACTGAACGTTTTACTGTTTGACAGTTGTTTTGACAATTAAATTATTTAGTTTAAATTTTGTGGAAGAAAATATAAAAATATAACAAAACAGTGAGAAAACAATATATTAGATGAAGATTGGTAGAACTTTTTTTGGTAATCAAATTAAGTATGTAAATCAAAGCATTACATACCTACTAGATAAATAAATCTACACCAAAAAATCATAATTTAAAAATAAAAATCGAACCTAATTTGGGATTTCTCTCTAAAATCCGCATTCTTGAGAAAATAAATGTATGTATTTCAACCTAATCCAAATGTATAATTACAATATGATTATAATAAAAACTACGTACCAAATTAGAATGAGTTTTCCTTGTCCAAAATAGTCCAAAAGTCCAAAAATATAGGTATATGAAAACTATTTAAAAAGGCAGTATAACTGTTAACTAACTTTTGTTTGTTGTTTCTTTTCACACAAATTTTAAAACGCAACAACCATAAATAATCTAACTACAGCTGTGCCACAGCCGCCATATTGAATAATTTTTGACATGTCATTTGAACATCCAATCAGAACAAAGTTATAATACGCATGCGCCCGGTCGCTAGGTTTTCCCATATAAAAATTTACCCTCTATCGCCGGTAAAGAAGTATAACTTCAAAAAATATGATGTATACCCTATTCCACGAACATACGCCTGTTTTGGATTACTTCGACAACGAATATTTTACTGTGCAAAATAAGAACGAAAGTAAATTGCAAATTACATTGTTGTCTATTGGAATAATTATTAGCGCCATTTACTTTCGTACTTCTTATGTTCCACAGTAAAATATTCGTTGTCAAAGTAATCCAAAACAGGCGTATGTTCGTGAAATGGCCCATAATAAAAATATGATATTCATAATATATATCATATCGATCATATATGAGTAAGAGAGCTTCAATTTTCTATATCAAGTTTCCTGCGTCATACTATTCGGTTTTATGAGGATCACCATTTTAACTATTTATAATGGGAAATAAGCCACAATATTATTAAAAAATGATTTTTATTAACGTTTCGACGCCCAAATCGGGTGCCGTTGTCAAAATACAAAATACTACTAACAAACAAAAATGTTGCTGCTTAGTAAAAAAATTCTTCTAATAATTTATTTAATTTGACTCATTTATATCGGCAATTCAGATACATATGATACATTTTAAAGTAGAAGACTTTAAAATGTATTGCCAATTATATGAGTTGCGTTCCTGGGACGACTTTACTGAAAGATAGTTCATTCGATTACATGAAATCAACCCCAACTCAAGAATATCCGTCACAAAAAAAATCATAGCATGTGATCTGTCTTTAAAAAGACAACCATATGCAACGGTGACATTAAAATTCTCGCGTTAGAGATCTCATAGTAAATCACGAGGGAAAACCAGGAAAAACCTCGTGATACTATCCCGACATCGTAAGTATTTGGTCTTACATTTAATTTACTCTCAAAATTAATACCAAATTCTGACTTTACTATAATTTTCTTTAAATTATAAATAATATCAATAATACATGGATATATAAGTAATACTAAAATATAAAATATGTACTAACTCGACTATTGACTTACTAATTGTGGTATTTTCTTTCTATTGGCTTGCTCTTTCAGTATGGGTATCCACATCTTACTGCATTCCACCGAGGAATTTGCGACACAATTGGTTTCGTTTAGCATAATTAGAGCCGCTTCTTTGATTTTTCTCTTTTTACTATCTTTTTTTTTCAGGACTATACTTGAATCTCTCCACTGAACTCTATGCTCATTATCCCATGCGTGTTGACATATTTGAGATCTATCAAATTCTCTATTTTTAATATAAGATTGATGTTTACTTATTCTAACGTTTAATGGTCTTGATGTTTCACCTATATAAAACTGTTCGCATTCACAAGGTATTTTATAAATACAATTCATTGTCCTTTCTTGTTCATTGTTAGGTTTAGTTTTAGATAGAATAGATCTCAATGTGTTGGTTGTTTTGAATGTTGTTGAAATGTTGAATTTATTTCCTATTGTTTTAAGTTTCTCGGATAGTCCTTTTATGTATGGTATTGATATTTTCCTCGTATTATTTCTTGTGAATGTTGTAGGATCCCGTTCTAAGTTGTTCTGTTTCATTCGATCCAATCTTGACAATTCCTTATTTATAAACGATAAAGGATAATTATTTTTTAATAAAACAGATGTTAAGAATTGTTTTTCTTTTAAAAATGAATTTTCGTTAGAACAAGTAATTTTGGCTCTATCATATAAAGATTTTATGATTCCCTTTTTAACGTTGATGTTGTGATTTGATTTGTAATTGAGATATCTGTTGGTATGTGTTGGTTTTCTACACTTGAGTCTCATATCCAGTATCCTTCTTTGAGACTAAAACATCGAGGAAAGGCAGGGTGTTATTATATTCCTTTTCCATTCTAAATTTTATTGTCTCTTCTTGATCGTTTATAATATTCAGGAATGTATCCAACAATTCTGATCTATGAGGCCATATTGAAAACACATCATCTACATATCTCCACCATACAGTGGGTTTTCAATTTTGTTTAGAAATGATATTAGTTTCGAAATCCTCCATAAATATATTAGCCAATAATGGAGATAAATTGTTTTTTATCCACGGGTGCCATAAAGATCATTTCACGGGTCTGTATGTGACTATTAGGGACGGGTCTGTATGTGACTTGGACCGACAAATTAAATGGACATTGTAAATTAAATCCGACAAAAATTCGTATTCCACGTTCTCCGAAAAAGTTACAACTGGTCGTGCATCGGAGTTGTTCAACGAAACATGCCACACATTTTCGCAATATTCTGAAAGGGAGGAAGAAACAAACCTCTTTGGACAGTTTTTTTAAACGAGCTGCAGATGAAAATGAGCAAAGTGTGGCGAAAAAAGCGAAGACCACTGACGAAAATTAAGCGCTTCCATAAGCACCTCACTTTTTATTATGTTTTTACAGAATATGCATGTATTTTTTGTTATGTATAAATAAATGTTTCTTCTTGTAAAAACATTTTTCTTATTTAAAAACACTGTCAGCCATCGGTAATAATCTAATCTTTCATTCTGCGTTTAAATTTTTCAAAAATACTTATTAGTTTTCTCAGAATTCCAAAAAAATAAATGCGTTTAAAAAGAGTTCGACCGAAATTTTGCGCCTACGATCTCAAAAAGGATTAAAGTGTTATACATTTTTGAAATCAGTATTTTAAGAGCTTTTAAATGAGGTGTCACATGAAGTACTTTCCCATTTAAAAAAATCAAAGTTATGGCTGTCACCTGAAGAGGGATCGCGTAAAGCTCGAAACGTTGATGCTATAATATACTATGGTTAGTTTAAAAATCGACCTGTCCGAGCGTTTTGCTTATATTCCTAAAATAAACAAGTTAACAGGGGAAGGGGCAACACTTATTCCACCGCACTGTATATGAACTATCTCACTATTTGTGACTGTTGGTATTTCTATGGTTCTTTCTTTGGTTCTTGTTCACGTCATCACTCTGGTTCTTGTTCATGTCATCGTATGCGAATATCTGGACATCTAATAAGTTCCTCTGCTATGTAAATTGATTGAGCTTAAATGAGGCTTTATGTAAGAGCTGACATGCCATTGCGCCATCCTATGTGTTTGGCTTTGGTCATGTTTATTGTGTGCATCAGTTTTTTTTATTTTGTTCATAGTCATGGACATAGTCATGTGTTAATAAATAAATAAATAAATAGTCATGTACAGTCCGTCTAATATACTTACCGTTGCACGTCATTATCTACGTCAGAGATATAAGTTGACCTTGTTGCCCAATTACAAAAAATTCTTGAATTCATTTTAAATCAAATATATCTCAATTTTTGCGGAAGTGGATTATACAACCAAACAAATTAATATTCAATGTAAATAAATAAAAACTTTAGAAATAGAAAACAAGAATTAGGTTATAATCTTACTGTTAAATTAAAAAATAAAAACAGATATTATAATAAAACAAATATGTACTTGTAAAGAATAAAAACAAATACAAAGTGTCATCACCGCAACTGTCAATTAAATGTTACCAATTTATCCCAAAATATCACCTTCGTTCGATTACAGTTACAGTGTGTTCCGAACAAGACGCTTTATAATCCATTTATACAAATTAAATGAAACATATTATTGTGTACTTCTTTAAGTTAACATTAATAGAAATCTTCCAATATTATTTCTACGCGTATATAATAAAATATGTCTAGTGGCTGTAATTCCAGTGTACTCGGCAAAATGATTCTAAAAAAGAACACACGTACCGCCTAAATATTTCGTGTTGGCATGTGACGTCACGGGATATGACGCGGATGACGTGCAACGGTAAGTATATTAGGCGGAGTATATAAGCTTGGTCGTATTACTTGGAATATATGTTGCTAAAGATGAAAAACTGGTCATAAGGCGACCACCAAATTCATAGAAAACTTAGTTTTTGGTATTTAAAAAAAACTTACCATGGTAGATTTAAAATAAATCCAAATTTTTAAGACTAGAGTCCAATGATACGTACCTGTAACAAAGAAATTAAATAAATAAGCGAGACTACAAGAATTTATAAAAATAAAAGATCTTTTAATGATTAAACTCAGCAGCATATTCTATTATAACAATTATTTTGTTACATCCGGAGATTGTTTTTTTTTAAGTAAATTTTGAAGCTTTTAAATAAAGCTTAATGTTCACCCCATTTATTAAAGATGAAGACTTTACAGCAACGAATGTTTTACGGGATTTAAGACATTGTGAAATCTGAGTCTATGTACAGCTCCGGCCATTTAATACATATTACATAATACATTTTACACTCTTAGATACATATCTAGTAGCTGCTTTTTAAAATTTTTGCCTTGTTTAACGCATCTTTTACGCAACGTTAATTACCGGTGACAAACCCAGAGTGAAATAAATGAAAATCAATGTAAAAATAAAGGCGTAAACTATTCAGTGACCGCATCTGTACTTATTGATACAACTTTTTTACTTGATAATTCGTAATCATGGTTTCTTGCTAGTTTTTTTTTGATATATTTATAATCCTTACTAATTAGTTTTTTATTACGGGATTTAAATGTCTCATTCCATTTTCTGTTATTTTTTCTCGTAATATAATACAATATCTCCTTTGGTACATTTGTAACATACTATCTACTTTTTTATGCTTTTTGCTTTGATAGATGATCTGCTTTTACATTTTATTTTATTATGATAGGCCACTCTAGCCAGGAGAATAATATTTTTATATCTTTATCTCTTAAATTTCGTACATATTCTATATACTCTTTCTGATTTGTAGCTTTGTTCAAATTGGAAATTTTTGTGGAGCTTTGGAGTTGTCTGGGAAAATTACATATTTATTCTTCTTGTAAATCAACGAACTTTATTCTAAATATTGTCTTTGGATGACTAAAACACAGAGGCAACGTTTGTTCCAGTCTTTTTTGTCTCCTTTTTGCATATTGTGCTAGTTCTCCATACGTGCGGTACCTTGCATTGCAATATTATCTTGTCATCTCTAGGATTATACTTTCTCCTCCATATAATACACTCTTTTACGGTTTTTGCTGTAACTTTTAAAGAACCGCTTGGATTGACATTAAATTTAGCATACGCATAGCTAATATGTCAAATAAAAAAGGTGATATGGTGCCGATGTGTGCTTTTGCCCTGGGGGTGAGTTTCACCCCATCTCGGGGGTGAAAAAATATACGTCCAAGAAAAGTCCCGAAATGGATAAACTGACTAATTTTAAGCAACTTTTGTTCTATAGAGTTTTTTCACCAAATCAATACTTTTGAGTTATTTGCAAGTGAATATGTTCATTTTTCAACAAAATAACCACGTTTTTAGACGTTTTTTCACAAATAATTCAAAACGTAAGCATTTTGTCGAAAAAAATATTCTTAGCAAAACTATAGCCTATGAAAAAGTGAAAAATCGGTGTATATATTAGGTCTACCTATCAAAAGTAGAGTTATAGCTAATGAAAAATAATTTAATATTCGAAAAATTCCAAATAGAATAATTCAATGTGAAATATCCAAATAATGAAGCATTCTTGGGAAAAACACATTACAAGTTTAAAAAAGCTTTATTTATGTAAAAAATGAATGTATTTAAAACAAATTTCTAGCATCAAATGTAAGCAAGTTACGCTCAAAATAAAGTTGGTCCCTTTTGTTTTGGCAAAAAAAATCAGGAACATCATCCCCAATTAGCAACTTAAATGAAATTATTCGTTAGCGCTTCACAAGTTACTTTACTTATGTTGTGTTTATATGATCTGTAAGTTTCATCGATTCAATGTGCTTATTTAAAAAAAAATACTAAAATTTTTAAAAATTTTAATTTTGAAAAAAAAATGCTTTTTTTTTCAAAATATCTTAAATTGTTAGAGATTTATATCTACATAAAATCTTATAGATACCAAAAAAACAATAAAAAAAGTCGGCTTTACTTTTCTGAATATTTTTTTGTTTTTATGTACGACAAAAATTGGTTAAGATTCGGTGTTTCTAAATTTGCATACACTCGTGATAAGTGACTCGTTCTAGCCCTTTTAACTACAGCTCTTTCAAAAATAAGGACTTTGAACCGATGAAACTTACAGATCATATTATGATCAATACATACGCGAGTAAAAAACTTGTGAACAAGTGGTAACAATTAAGTTCATTTGAAATGCTAATTAGGGGGTGATTTTCCCGATTTCTTACCAAAAAAAGGGACCAACTTTATTTTGAGCGTAACTTGTTTCCTTTTGATGCTAAAATTTTTTTTTTAAAAACAAAAATAAGCATTTTTTTAAACACTTTAAAAAAGTTTAAATGAGTTTTCCCCAAAAAAGTGCTTCGTTTTTTAGTTATGTCACGTTAAAATATTCGATTTGAAATTTGACGAATATGAACCTATTTTTCATTAGCTATAACTCTGCTTCTACTAGGTACAGTGACATAATATATAATACACCATGTTTTTCACTTTTTTACGTGCTATATTTTTGATACGATTTTTTTTATTCGAATACTTTTTGAGTTATTTGCGAAAAACCGTCTGAAACCGTGGTTATTTTGTAGAAAATTTAACATATTCAGTCACAAGTAACTCGAAAAGTGTTAACTTGGTGAAAAAACCTTATAGAACAAAAGTTGCTTAGAATTAGTCATTCAATCCATTTCGGGACTTATTTCGAACATATCTTTTTCACCCCCAAAAGGGGGTGTTTTCACCCCCTAGGGCAAAAGCACACATCGGCACAATATAACTTTTTTTCTTTGACTTGTTAGCTATGTGTATGCCAAATTTCATGTCAATCCAAGCGGTTCTTTAAAATAGAGAGGTTTTGCAATATTTTACCTTTAAAGAATGTACTAATATTGCATGAGTTAATTAGTAATTCCGTCTTGTCCCAGTGATTTCTTGCACATTGTTGTGCTCAATATATTGTTTTCCTTTCCTTTAAATTGTCGCGTTAAGTATCTTTCTTTCCTTCAATTCAGCTATTTTTTCCGTTGATTCCCTCTTATTAATCAAAAATACAAACTTGTGCATAAATAATACAAGAAAAGTTCGAAGAAATCCAGACGATGACTTCAGAGTATAATTACGTATATAAAATATACAAAATAATAAATAATATATCGATGGCTTAGTGTGAACCTCGTATCTCATTAAATTACAATTTTACAGGAGAGGCGAAATAGTTATTTTCCTAACAAGTGCAGAAAGTCATTCTTTTCCGCACGCGACTGCAGTTTGCCGAACGACGCGAAGCGTGAGTTCGGCAAGCAGTCGAGTGCGGAAAAGAGACTCTGCAAGAGTTAGGAACAATATTTTTTCTAAGAGTCTTTAAAAAATTACCAAATCTTAATTAATTAATATGAAAATACGTACACAAATTAATTCTTTGACAAGGTTGTCAAAACCAAACTTTCAATATAATTAGTTAGCATGACGACGATCTTGGTTTCCATGACGATGATTCAAAACGACTGTTATTGTCTACCGATATGATATGACTTTCGAATATTATGTCAAAATAATATTATTTCATCGAATTGTCCCGTTAATTTCATTAAAACAGGAACACAATAAGATATATTTGAAATACATTAGTAAATAATATCTAAATATTAGTTTATTGCATGTATTATAATTACTCTAAGGCCATATTAACCGTATTAACCATATAAGGCCGTATGAAGCTTAAACAAACGTCCAGAATACTGACTTATACTTGAAATTTTATATCCAATATACAGTTTCATAATCAATGACATTAGTATCTAATAAAATACCTTGATTTATGACAATATTTAATAAATGTATTACATATATTAAATTATTTGATATTTCACTATTTTGTACATATGATTCCCGTGACAGCTAACTGTGTTAATTATAATAAATTAATAATTAATTAATATAATTAGTATACACGCTATTTTTAAAAATTTACCATCGTAAATTATTGTTTTAATCTAAATTGTTTATATCAAAACATCTAGTATTGTTCCGAGTTCAAAGTTTTGTACACTATACTACGTTCATTCCCAAGATAAGCTAAGACGTCGATTTCAGACGCCTGATCGGTAGGTGTGTTGTGTCGTCGCAGCTTGTCATTGGTTAAAAATTTATTTCTGGTTCCAGTCTCATGTTTCATTTTTTGCCATTACCACTGCTTTTTTACATCCTTGCAGCATCTTCTGTAGTATATAATAGATCTTCTGTGTCTTTTGTCATTAACCATATTATGTTATGTGCCAGTTATTTCTCTGCTACCTTTACTATATATCTTTCCTGGTCTCTTTAGTCTAGCAATCCCCGTCACATTGTCATGGTAAGGAAATACCTAAAATTCCTACTAGTGGTAGGGGAGCAAAGTATGCTAAATGTGCAGTCACTCGAGCGCTTTGAGGACCTAGTGGGTTGTGAAGAGTACCTAGATCCTAAAACCAAAAAAAGTTAAGTAAAGTTTTCCATTTCAGTAATATATGCACGTTTAGTAATCAAAATTTTAACTATTCTCCTCATCTAAATTCCATTTAATTTATTCTTGTCATCTGCTGCTCTTTCTGACGATTAGAATGGCAGACGGCACACGTTGGTTATTAACTTCTAGATTGTTGATATGTGTTTTACTATTACAGTTTTTTGGAAAGAAATCAAACTTTTCTCCCTTCGGGAGCTTCAAGCCATCCACACCGGTGATGGAACTAGGGCTATACAAAGATTGACCATGACATCCGGACTACAGCACCCAACATCTACAGCTGCAGGGGCCTAGGGGCGAAGATCCGCCCAGGCCTACAAGAAGTCTACAGCAGTACCATACGACATCAATAAGTTACCATCAGCTACCAAAAGCCATAAGTATAATCCAGAATTGTTAGTTTTTGGTAAGAATTTGAATATATTTGTTAATGCAATTTTACAAGTCACATTTTTATGAACAATAAACATGATTAGTTAAAACTATTGTTTTGTTTGCTTCCATTCCAAATTTTTATAGTTCATTTTTAAGATTAGGACAAGACGAACACACACCTGAGTGACTGAGCTAAGCTAAGGATGTGACGATGGCTATCTTGGTTAGTTGAGGTAATATTTTCGAATATTATTTCAATTAGCTTGGGTAGTCCATCGCTTATTTCGTTTCACAATCATAAATATAATGTTTTATTTATTGTATATAATTAAAAAATGAATATCTAAAGAAATGAGGCACATACGCAATCACAGGGCATACCGATCGGTAAAAAAAATTCAAGTCAAAATTTACTTTTATAGTATGATATAATTGATCCAAATAATGGCATATCCCAGACATCCAAAGTGAAAGTTATCCTCCACCACCAAATGTTAAAAAAAAGTCAAACCATTTTGAGCGTTGGGTTTGGGGGGGGGAGAGGGGGGAGAAATCGGTAAATTCGTAGGTTTTTAGGTTTTTCGTCAATATTTCTAAAACTTTGCGGTTTAGCATGAACAACCTTCTATACAAAAATGTTCTACATTAAATTTGCAATAAAAAAGATCCTATGCATAATCCTTCTAAAATGAACGGTTCCAAAGTTACGGAGGTAGTATAGTATAATTGGTCCAAAAAAAGGCCTAACCCAGACATCCAAAGTAAAAGTTTTCCTCTAACACCAAATTGTTCTATATGGTCCACATATTGTTCAGTAAAAAGTTGCACCATTTTGAGCGTCCGGTTTGGGGGAGAAGTCGGTAAATTAGTAGTTTTTTACGTTTTTCGTCAATATTTCTAAAACTATGCTTTAGCGTAAACAATGGTCTATACAAAAATGTTATACATAAAATTTAAAACAAAAAAGGTAATTGTTATAAAATCAACGGCTCCTGAGTTACGGAGGGTAAAAAATGGAAATTTTCGATACTTTTTATATTATCTGGGCAATTGATGATGATTTTGGGTAGTGAGGTTGACGTTTCTTCAAGGGCTTATCACTAACATATCATCGGCCATTGAAATAGCAAATTTTATTTACAAAACACAATCTTGTTAAAGAAAATTTCTATAAATTGCCCAAAGAATATAAAAAGTATCGAAAACCTCCACTTTTTACCCTCCGTAACTCTGGAACCGTTGATTTTATAACAATTATGTATAGGACCTTTGTTTTAAATTTCACGTAGAACATTTTTGTATGGAATATTGTTTTTGCTGAAGCATAGTTTTAGAAATATGTATTGACGAAAAACATAAAAAAACTACTAATTTACCGACTTTTCCCCCATCTCCCCCCTAAACCGGACGCTCAAAATGATGTAACTTTTTACTGAACAATATGTGGACCATATAGAACAATTTGGTGTTGAAGGAAAACTTTTACTTTGGATGTTTACTTAGGCCTTTTTTTGGACCAATACTATACCAAAATACCTCCGTAACTTTTGAACCGTTCATTTTAGAAGGATTATGCATAGTACCTTTTTTATTTCAAATTTAATGTAGAACATTTTTGTATAGAAGGTTAT
Organism: Diabrotica virgifera virgifera; assembly: GCF_917563875.1. NCBI lineage: Eukaryota > Metazoa > Arthropoda > Insecta > Coleoptera > Chrysomelidae > Diabrotica > Diabrotica virgifera. Next base: position 231,719,685 of record NC_065445.1, on the reverse strand, counting down.
TCATGCTAAACCGCATAGTTTTAGAAATATTGACGAAAAACGTAAAAAAAACTACGAATTTACCGATTTTTCCCCCTCTCCCCCCAAAACCCGACGCTCAAATTGGTGTGACTTTTTTCTGAACATTATGTGGACCATATAGAACAATTTGGTGTTGGAGGATAACTTTCACTTTGGATGCCTGGGTTCGGGTCTAGTTATACCATACTATTATTCCACAGCAATAACGTATCGTACCCATTTTCACTTCATTTATTAATTCAGCTGCAAAAGCTTTTGCTTTTTCATCTAATCAAACAAACAAACAAACCGCAATCAAATAAAATTGATTAAGAGTTTTGGCGAAACACGCGAGATCAACATTAAGATTTCTTAATTCGATTAGAACACGAGAACAAATTAGAGAGACCGAATTTAAATTTTAAACACCGTAATTTTCAGTTTGGCTTGATTGTTTCACCTTCTTTAGATGAAAACAAATACGCGGCTACTGTACCAAAGGAAAGGTATATGATGCGGTTAACTTGGAACGTGAAAGGATGTATGTACATAAAGCTGAAAATAGTTTCTATTTGAGTTTGATACTACAGGACGAAAGGGATTACTTTGCAAAAGAACAAAAGCACAAACTAGACTATTATTTCTTGGTTATAATAGTTTTTCTCGTGGACTCAGACAAGTAAAAGCAATAATTTATTAATGAGAATACAAGTTTAAAATCACTTTTGCCACTTCGAACGATGTATATGATGGTTGTATAGTTTGAGAGACCGACTTTACTGTATAGAATGTTCTGGAAGAAGAAAGATGGTTACCTATATCTCCAGATATTGTACTATATGTGACAAGTAACAAATATGTGAGGTATATAAAAAATGCACCGGAATGACTGGAATAGTGACACAAAGTACTAAACCAACACATTTTGTACAAAAACTTAAAAAAACGTCGTTTAATATTATTTGAAGCAAATTTCTTATGTCACAAAATTTTAGGTTTTTACTTTAGGAGACTTTAGTATCGAAAGTTTGGTTGTTAATTGTATCAAATTGGTACAATTGTAACAACTCTGGCAACGCTGAATTGCCTGCCAGTCGTCCTGTGATTAAAAATCAAAATTGGATGTATAAGCTTCAATTTAGGCACTTGTATACTAATAATTAATTTACACATGAGTTTTCAAGCCTAGAAAATGCGTATGTGTATTTTCGCATTTTTCAGATTTTAACTCGCTTATAACTCGAAAACTATCAACTTTTGAGATAAATGACAAAATGCCTTTTGAGAAAAATGACTTTTTTGTTCAAAATCAATCAAAAAAAACCTAAAATTACATTTTCGGGGCAAAACATGATTTCTAATTTGTTTAAAAAAAATGTTTCCTCTGTAAAAAAAAATGTGTAACCTGAATGAAGTTTGAAATGAGTTTAGTGCAACTGATTTTCATTAGAGAGTTGATATATTCATCTGATAACAGAGCTGTACCGATTCTTAATAAAGTTCATTCTTGAAAAAACGGCTTCGCACCTATAAGTTGAGCCTAACGTAGTGCACAATTTCATGGCCAAAGATTTTCAAAATTACAAAACACTATATTCTGAATGTAATCGCGGTCCGCACAAAACTAGCCCACGGTCCGGATGCGGACCGCGGTCCGCTAATTGGTGACCCCTGCTCTATACCATAGCTCCATATCGGCTTTAGCATAAGTTTGTATATTGATACTTTGTTTTCTAATGATAACTGGGATCTTTTACCTATCAGCCAGTACATTTGTCGACTTTTAAGTTTAGTTGTACTTTCTTGGTTTTGATACGGTTCTTCCATGTCAACTTTCGGTCCAAATGAGCCCCAGGTACTTGACATCTGATTTTAAGGGGATAGGAATGTTGTTAATATAAACTTGTATAAACTGTTTTTAAGAAGCTTCACTAAGTTTTGATGGAAAATGATACTTTACTTTGTTTTTCCACAGTCTATTTTGTGTTTTAGTAACTGCTTCTAACAGTACCCTGGCCTGTTCCACTTAAGCGTTGCGATTCTTACGATGACGTCTTGAACTCCTGATCTTTGCTTTATTTGATAGTTTGTTGTGTGAAGGGCAGTCCAGCATTGTACGGTACGTTCCATGGCTCGCTGTATAACTAAGAGTTTATTAATTTACGAATTTGTGCGTTACTCTTAAAGTCTAGGCTCCGCTAGATGGTACGGATTATAAACCTTTCGTTTGAGACATATGGGAATTGCCCTTTTTAGGATATGGCTTAGTTTGTCGAATGCTGCCAATGTCAGACCTGTTTATCTCGCCTCTGTATTTCATGTACTTGATGGTATTTTAATCTCATGTCCCAGATATTTTTTGTGTCTGTTTGTTGTATAGTATTACTGTCAATATTTACATTTTCGCTCATTACGAGATTTGTCATAAGTTTATTTTTGTCAAAGTTTATTTTTAATCCTGCTCTCCCAGACAGGGTTTTAAGCGGATGTATCATAGATAGACATTCAGCACTGTGATGGATGACCGAAGTTATCTTTAACGTTTGAGTTAAAGTTAAGGTAACTCTCAGGGATAACTATGCCCATAACTATTTATGTAAATTCGGTGTGACGTATCCGTCACCGTTATGAGATAGTTATTTTTTAAACGTTAAAAGAGAAATAACATTTGAGTAACAAAGTTTTAAGTAACAAAGAGAACCTTATGTAGAAATATTACAAGTTGGAGTGAGTGCGAGAGATTATTCGGAACATGGTATAGGATGGGTAGATAACCGTAAAAGTAAATACCCGTCGTCGGCCACCGCCGATGAGCGAACAGTGCCGAACATCAAACAGCTGTTCGGGTTCGGTGGTGTATCAAAAAGTAGATAGAGATAGAAAGAACAGTACGCACTTAAAATAAAATCCCCATGTTAATAAAATTTCAACTTATATCTCTCAATTTGATTTTTGTAGAATTTTTAAAATTGTATTACTCTTCTAATATTAATTATTAAATTATTAGCTTCTAAATTCACTTGATTTATATCTAAAAACAAGTCAATATAAACCTAACCTTACAATCAACATAACTACAGAGTTATATCATAACTTGAGGCTTAACGTCGAGTTATAAAGTGACAGTTGATATATCAGATAACTCAAGAATTGTCAAGAAATAACGCAAGTACTTAAGTTAAATATGATACATCACACCAATTCGAGGAAAACTACAGGATAACTTTACGTTATATTTAACGTGAGTGATTCATCACACTGATTGTGTCTTATAAATTGTCTGCGAAGAATACGTCATCTACAAACGTTATATGAATTAATCTTTCTCCATCTAATTAAAACCCATCTTGCAATTGAGTGTTCTTAAATATTGACTTAAGAGCTGTTGTGATCAATTTGGATCAAGAATGGACATCAAGCATCCTAATACCTCTCTTTAAAAAAGGAGACAAATGGGACCCGGAGAACTACAGAGGAATTAATTAAACACAGCATTAAAATTAACTAACCTAAGTGATAATAAACAAACTGAATGAAATTATAACAACAGAAGAAGAACAAGGTTTTAGGTCGGGAAGATCATGTACCGACGCTATATTTATAATGAGGTAAGTTCAAAAGCAATCGTTAGAATACAAAAGACAGACATATTAAGGCTTCGTGGACCTTAAGAAAGCATTTGACATGGTAAAATTAAAGGAAGTTATCCATTTTTTATACTCAAGACAGGAATATAGGACTCTAGGAATAATCGATAACGATCGAAAACATCTACCAGAACAACACAATAAAAGTAAAAGTAGAAGATGAACTAACCCAAGAAGATGAACTAACCCAATTGAAGCTGACAATGGGACAAGACAGGAGGATTTCTTGAGTACTTTATTGTTCCACCTGATCATGGATGCAATAATAACAAAGGAAGAACTAAAAGAACCAAATGGAAGAAAAACAACTTAAAATAATCTGCTAAGCAGACGATGTTATACTAATCTCTCAAAGTGAAGATGATTTACAACGTATGCTGCACCAATTTTCAAAAAACCTTGCACCAGTTCTCCAAAAAAGACAAAATGCATGGTTATAACAGCAAATCTAATAAGATGTAAATTGGAGCTGGAGGGTCAGATAAAAGAACAAGTAATGGAAGATGAAGTAGTTTTCAATCCTAATAGCAATATTAATAATATTTAAAAATATTAAAATATTACTAAATGATTTTTAAATTGAAAACTTATTGGTCCATTTCCTTGGTAACACCTCCATGGCTTCTAAAATTTGCAAGCCAGATGGATGGTGAAGCGAAGAAGACAAGAGGGAATTCAAAAAACTTACAATTCACGACCCCATCTGTTCAGCCGGTAAATTCCAACAGAAAATGGACCTAGTTACTCAAAGAAGTAACGACCAATATAAAAATAAAACAAAAATTCTATTTTTATTCAGTTGCAATGCGAAGGAAAAATAATCTTATTTTTCACTTAGTATACGGAGCGCAGTCCAGCACTCTGAATCGACGATATTCGACTCTTGTTGGAGTCTCATCGGAGAGACGTAGGCCTGCTACACCATTATGGAGTAGCAGGCCCTCCGATGAGACTCCAACAAGAGTCGAATATCGTCGATTCAGAGTGCTGGACTGCGCTCCGTATACTAAGTGAGAAATAAGATTGTTTTGCCTTCGCATTGCAACAGAATAAAATGGAACTTTTATTTTATTTTTAACAAGTAATGGAGTTTAAATACCTAGGCATCACACTATCTAGCTACGGAAGGCTCGAAACAGAAGTAGAAGATCAAGTGAAATCCACAATATGAAGAAATAAAAATATAGGAAAGAATAATGAGATAATGGGACAGAGCTAGAAGTAGGTACAGATATACGACGGAGGACTAAATCCTAAACGGGGACACTCATTGACAGCATTTCTACATAGCAATTTATTCTATACACGCAAATCAAACAATGAGAAGAAGATGCAAGATGGATAACATTAATAGCTGGATAAGAAACAGATCTAGAACGAATCTATGACTCAATACCAAGAAACGACATTAACATGGTGATAGGCGACACAAACGCCAAGATCGGAAAAGAAGAAGAGTACATAGGGGTAATAGGGAAACATAGTTTGCATAGAGACACAAATGAGAATGGTCAGTTTCTAATAGATTTCGCAGCTGGAAAGAATATTATTATCAGTTCGACATGCTTCCCACATCGGGACATACATAAGGGCACTTGGATATCACCTGACGGAAACACAATAAATCAAATAGACCATATACTGACTGAAAAAAGAATGGCGACGAGTATATTAGATGTAAAAAGCAGATGTGACGCAAGCTGTGACTCAGACCATCTACTAGTGCAGACACGGTTTAGATGCAAAATCAGTCGACAGGTAAAGGAAAAATATCCAAAACAAGAAAAACTAAAAGACTAAGTTTTTCAACCTAATAAAAATATTTGTAAATTAAATATTTTTAAAAGATTTTTAATTGAAAAACTTTATTGGTCCCTTTCCTGGTGACAACCTCCAAGGCTTCTACAATATGCAAGCCAAATGAATGCTGTAGTGAAGACTAAAGGGAAGGAATTCTACACTATGCAATTCACAACCCCCGTCTGCAGCGTGGTAAAGTTCCAACGGAAAATGGACCTAGTTACTCTATAGGAGTAATACTAATATAAAAATAAAAATGTATACCATTTTTATTCATTCAGTTGCGGTGCGAAACCAAAACTGTCTTAATTTTTACTCAGATCAGAGAGTGCAGCCAGCACTCTTATCGACGATTTCACCTCTTGTTAGAGGTTCATCAGAGACTGCATAGGCTGCTTTTCTCTGGCCCAGGTAAAAATTTTCGACATATCCATCTCCCACCGCAACTGACGTCAACTATGGTCAGTTGCGGTGGGAGATGGATATGTCGAAAATTTTTACCTGGGCCAGAGAAACGCAGCCTATGCAGTCTCTGATGAACCTCTGACAAGAGGTGAAATCGTCGATAAGAGTGCTGGCTGCACTCTCTGATCTGAGTAAAAATTAAGACAGTTTTGGTTTCGCACCGCAACTGAATGAATAAAAATGGTATACATTTTTATTTTTATATTAATATTAGTATTATAGATGTAAAAAGCAGTGCCTATAGAGTAACTAGGTCCATTTTCCGTTGGAACTTTACCACGCTGCAGACGGGGGTTGTGAATTGCATAGTGTAGAATTCCTTCCCTTTAGTCTTCACTGCAGCATTCATTTGGCTTGCATATTGTAGAAGCCTTGGAGGTTGTCACCAGGAAAGGGGCCAATAAAGTTTTTCAATTAAAAATCTTTTAAAAATATTTAATTTACAAATATTTTTATTAGGTTGAAAAGCTTAGTCTTTTATTTAGCAGATGCCGCTAGGCACCTACTACCATCTCGTCAGTTGCGGTGGGAGATGGATATGTCGAAAATTTTTACCTGGGCCAGAGAAAAGCAGCCTATGCAGTCTCTGATGAACCTCTAACAAGAGGTGAAATCGTCGATAAGAGTGCTGGCTGCACTCTCTGATCTGAGTAAAAATTAAGACAGTTTTGGTTTCGTACCGCAACTGAATGAATAAAAATGGTATACATTTTTTATTTTTATATTAGTATTACTCCTATAGAGTAACTAGGTCCATTTTCCGTTGGAACTTTACCACGCTGCAGACGGGGGTTGTGAACTGCATAGTGTAGAATTCCTTCCCTTTAGTCTTCACTGCAGCATTCATTTGGCTTGCATATTGTAGAAGCCTTGGAGGTTGTCACCAGGAAAGGGGCCAATAAAGTTTTTCAATTAAAAATCTTTTAAAAATATTTAATTTACAAATATTTTTATTAGGTTGAAAAACTTAGTCTTTTATTTAGCAGATGCCGCTAGGCACCTACTACCATCTCGTCAGTTGCGGTGGGAGATGGATATGTCGAAAATTTTTACCTGGGTCAGAGAAAAGCAGCCTATGCAGTCTCTGATGAACCTCTAACAAGAGGTGAAATCGTCGATAAGAGTGCTGGCTGCACTCTCTGATCTGAGTAAAAATTAAGACAGTTTTGGTTTCGCACCGCAACTGAATGAATAAAAATGGTATACATTTTTATTTTTAAGAAAAACTAAACTTAGATAACCTAAAAGTCCCTGAGGTACAAGAAAGATTTGAGAGAACAGTGGATGAAAAATTAGTAGAAGAAAACAGAGCAGACTCCACAATAGAAAATCAATGGAACACCATAAGCAGTATCCTACTAAACACAGCGAAAGAAGTCCTAGGAACAAAGACACAACGGAGAGAAGAAACATGGTTCGATGAAGAATGCAAACAAGCTATACAGGAAAGAAATGAGGCACATAAGAATTACATACTCAGACGTACTAGAGAGAGAAAAACAGAATTTGAGAACAAAAGACGAAGAGCAGATAAACTGTGCAGGCAGAAAAAGAGAAAGTACGAAAACCAACGGATACTAAACATAGAGAGGGAGTTTAAGGAAAACGAAACACGTAGTGCATACCAACTTATTAAACATTTAAGACAGGGATACAAACCGAAGACTAGCTTCTGCAAAAATAAGAAGGGTGAAATCATTAGCGATATGGACGAAATTAAGATAACCTGAATGACATATTTTAAGGAAGTATTAAACAAAGGGGCACAACCACCATTACAACAGCAGAGGCAGCAGCAGGCATGGCAGGAGGTACAACAACAAGAGCTGGGGGAAGATGGAGAAGAAAATGAATTAACTAGACCCCCAACGCTAGAGGAGGTCCAAACGGCAATCCACATACAAAAAAGCCATAAAGCACCGGGAATAGATAAAATATCGGCAGAACTACTCAAGCAAGGAGGAAGGAATTTGACACAACAGATGTACCAGCTAATACGAGAGATATGGATAGAAGAAGAAATCCCCCATCAATGGAAGAAAAGTATAATCTGCCCTATTCATAAAAAAGGAGACAAACTGTTGTGTCAGAATTATAGAGGCATCTCTTTACTTTGTTCGGGATACAAAATATTCACAAACATCCTGAATCGAAGACTTCAACCTCTCACGGAAAAAATCATCGGGGAATATCAAGCAGAGTTTAGGCAAAATAGATCTACCATTGACCAACTATTTACAGTTAAACAAATACTAGCCAAAGCATGGGAATATGAAATGGACGTTTACAATCTCTTTGTAGATTTTAAACAAGCCTATGATTGAATAGATAGAACAATTCTACCTAATATATTGGAAGAATTTGGCATACCATCAAAATTAATAAGACTAGTGCAAATGACAATAACAGAAACAGAAGCACAGGTATGTATTCAAGGACAGATCACTGATGCGTTTACGATAACGCAAGGACTGAAACAAGGCGACGGACTGGCTCCAACGCTTTTTAATCTTGTTCTTGAATATGTAATTAAACGGTTGACGGTGAGCGGAAATAACGTACTTACAAACAAATCTACCCAATTAGCAGCATACGCAGATGATATAAACATAATGAGCAGAACAATGAATGCAGCGGAAGAAACCTACGTTGAGTTGAAACAGAGTGCAGAAGCAGTAGGGCTAGCAATAAATACAAATAAAACAAAACTACTCATACAAACCAGATCAAATAGACCGGCGCAACAACACTTTATTGACGATATAGAACATGTGAATAGATTCACGTACCTAGGAATGGATCTGGTTGCAAGCAATGAAGAAGAACCGGAAATAAATAGAAGGCTTGTGCTGGCAAATAAAGCCTATTTCGCGATGGGCCACTTATTCAAATCGCGAGACGTACACCGGAAAACAAAACTCCGGGTATATAAAACAATAATCAGGCCCATAGTAAGTTATGGCTGCGAAACATGGGTGGTGACACAGAAATCTGCCAATGCATTAGATGTGTTTGAAAGAAAAGTATTACGTAGGATACTGGGCCCAATAAGTGAAAATAACAACTGGCGAATTAGGTATAATACAGAAATATACGAGCAATATAGCGAACCAACTCTAGCACAACACACTAAACTGCAGAGATTACGGTGGTCAGGGCACGTGGTCCGCATGCATGAGAATAGAATCCCCAGAAAATTGCTGAATGCAAGAATGCAGGGAAGCAGACCTGTTGGAAGACCTAAAAAGAGATGGGAAGACGAAGTCGATGAGGATGTCAGGAACTTCCTGGGAACGCGTTCATGGAAAAGAACAGCGGTAAATCGAAATGATTGGAGAAGCTTGTTGAAGGAGGCCAAGGCTCGATTTGGGCTGTAGTGCCATTGGATGGATGGAAGAAACAGAAGAGTAGAATGGAATGACCACATAAACCGAATGGCAACAAATAGAGTAGTAAGGACAGCGAGAGACGGTCCCCCAATAAGAAGACGATCAGTTGGACGACCACGAAAACAATGGAACAACAACTTACTGGAGGCACATTGAAAAAACACAGTCATGTCTATACAAAAAGAATAAGAAGAAGATTATCAACTTCTTAGGTCTTAAAAGTTTTCCGGTTATTAAGTCAAATTAATACTTTAGTTTTATTACATTACTCGTGTGCATCACTGTTAGAATTTTATTATAATCAGTGATATATAAACCACGCAAAAGACGAGTGAAAGAATCAAGAGCGTAGGCGCAAAATTTCGGGCCAATGCTTTTTAAATGCATTGATTTTTTTTTCGAATCCTGAAAAAACTAATAAATATTTGTGAAACATTTAAACGCAGAACGAAAGATTACTTTATTAACAACGGACGAAAGTCCCTTAAAATAAACAAAAAGTTTGTGTTAAATGCGATTATTTGAAATTAAAAATCACACTAAATATTCTCTTTTCTTTCACTCCTGTAACTGATAAAAATAAACATTACAGAAGTTTTCACGGACTTTCGGTCATCGGTAATAACGTAATCTTTCATTCTGCGTGTAAATTTTTCAAAAATACTTATTAGTTTCCTCAGGATTCGAAAAAAATGAATGCATTTAAAATGCATTGGGCCAAAATCTTGTGCCTACGCTGTTTAAAGAATAATAGTTCATGCTCAACGCACTTAATACTTTTGTGATACGTTAAAAACATTTGATCGGTTCTTCAGGCATTTGCCAACTTCTACTTACATACCTCATCAAACTCATCCGGTAAAAGATTGTAACAATTATTTTCTTTAAATATTAAAGTTCAATCTTGAAATAATTCATCGTCCTACATTAATGATTTTCCCAACTTATCAATCCAATTTTGTAATTAATAGCTCGCTGTGTCTTAACCCACTAACTTACTCTAACGTTTTTGAATAAGCACAATCACTTCCTTGCTTTTATTTTACCGACATTGTTCGGAAAAAGAAAAATTGCAGTCTCTCCAATTATCATAATCTCTCATGCATTGCACTTCTCACGATTATTTCCGATACTACACTTAACCTAGTTAGAAAATATGCAACAAGTGACTCATAATAAAAAACTATAGTTGTTCCATTATATCTTTGTACAAACGTCATGTACTGTCAATGTAATGACAAGTTGTAGGTTAGAAAATATTAGTTGTCTCATTAGCGTAAAAAATAAATACTTACCGGATGTAAAATAATTAAGAGAGCAACAATTCGTCGTTCTAACAATTATGTTTGAAAATAAAAATTACAATGACATAAAGACTTGGATAGGGAGAGAAGCGAAAACATAAGAAAAGCATGCAATGTAGAAGGCATAAATGGATGGGTGACAAAACGGAAACAGGAGTGGAACGAAAACATTGGTAGAATGGCAGAGGATAGGATAGTAAGAATAGCAGGAGATAAGTCATCAAATGGACGAAAAAGTGTTAGCAGACCAAGAAAAAGATGGTGCAATAATTTAAACAATTTAGGAGGGTAATATTAAACAAGAAACAAGCGTTAAAGCCTACATAAAAGAAGGAAGAAGAAGAAGACATAAAGACTAAAATTTTAAATAACATGAAAAACCTAATAAACAATAAATGCAAATAAGCCAATAAATACAACAAATTAGTAATAAATATGGATAAGTCAGAATACTTCATAGGACACGAAGACATTGAAAACCTACCATTGGAACAATGACATATTGTTGGTGTGAAACAATGCAAATATTTGGGAGCTATGTCTAACAAACGAGGAAATAGTGAAGATGAAATACAACACAGGATCAATAAAGGTAGAAGCATCACTAGATCCCTCAATTCAATTTTATGGTAATCTCCATTCCACGAACATAAGCCTGTTTTGGATTACTTCGACAACGAATATTTTACTGTGCAAAATAAGAAGAACGAAAGTAAATTGCAAATTACATTGTTGTTTATTGGAATAATTATTAACGCCATTTATTTTCGTACTTATGTTGCACAGTAAAATATTCGTTGTCGAAGTAATCCAAAATAGGCGTATATTCGTGGAATGGCCCATACAAAGATATCAGGAAGGAAACAAAGAGAAGAATATATGAAAGTATAATGAAGAGCGCTACAATCTACGGTGCAGAAGTTTGGGACATAAGTGCAAGAAATAAAAAGAAGCTACTTAGTACAGAAATGGACTTTTTGAGGAGAAGTTGTCAGGTTTCGAGATTAGAACATGTAAGAAATGAAACAATTAGAGAACGTATGAAGGTGGAAAAAACTATAATAGACGATATTAAAAAGAGACAGCCGACATGATTCGGTCACGTTAAAAGAATGAATGCGACTTGCTGGCCGAGAAAAATATTAGAGTGAGTCCCACCGGAGAGAAGAAAAAGAGGACGGCCACGGAGAAGCTGGAGTGACAATATTCAGACAATCTTCAAATTAGATGAAGATATGTGTTACGATAGAAAAAATTGGAAGCTGAGTATGGAGAGGCGGTGACAGCCGTAGAAATCCATTATAATACAACAAATGCGCTAATGCCACTATCACTGAAAATGATAAATGCCAAAATTTATAGTAAACAAGGTATTAAAAGACATGCCGCCTTCTTTTAATCATTGTTTAACTTATTGTGGTTTTATGGACAAGCGGCTTAATTTGGCTATCACGATACTAGTTTCTGTGAGTGAAAAAGAAACCAGGTATAAAAAGTAATTCGTGAATAATTTCATGCATGGGAAAAGATAGAGTGGAACAACTATAGCAACAATCTTATTTTTTAGAAGTCGTAGAATAAAAATTATAAGTAGGTAGAAGTAATAATTAATTAGAATTTTATGTGCAAATGTCCTCTTCTTCTTCTTCTTCAGATGCAAATCCACTAATGGATGTTAGCGATCACATTTTTCATTACCTCTCTGTTTCTTGCAGTATCAGATATTGTATGTCGTTAATTCCTGTCCATTGCCTTATGTTTCGGAGCTAGGACACTTTCTTGCGTCCCATTCCTCTCTTGCCTTCAATTTTACCCTCGATTATAAGTTGGAGCCAAATATATGTGACCCAAATACGCCGTTTTCGTTTTCTTCAAGGTTTCGAAAAGTTGGCGTAGGTACTTGGTTGATTCTTTCAAGGACACCTACATTTGTGACTTTCACCGTTCATGGTCTCTTTAGGATACTAGTATGATACAATTGATCCAAAAGATGGCATCCAGACATCCAAAGTGAAAGTTATCCTCCAATACCAAATTGTTCTACCTATATGGTCCACTTATGTTCAGAAAAAAGTCATACCATTTGGAGCGTCGGGTTTGGGGGGGAAGGGGGAGATATCGGTAAATTCGTAGTTTTTTACGTTTATCGTCAATATTTCTAAAACTATGCGGTTTAGTAAAAACAACCTTCTATACAAAAATGTTCTACATTAAATTTTAAATAAAAAAGGCCCTATGCATAATCCTTTTAAAATGAACCGTTCCAAAGTTACGCAGATAGTATAGTATAATTGGTCCAAAAAAGCCTAACCCAGACATCTAAAGTAAAAGTTTTCATCCAACAACAAATTGTTCTATATGGTCTACAAAATCAGTCAGTATGGTCAGTAAAAAGTTACACCATTTTGAGCGTCCAGTTTGGGGGGAGATGGGGGAGAATTCGGTAAATTAGTAGTTTTTTTATGTTTTTCGTCAATATTTCTACAACTATGCTTTAGCGTAAACAATGTTCTATACAAAAATATTCTACATAAAATTTAAAACAAAAAAGCTCCTATACAAAATTGTTATAAAATCAACGGTTCCAGAGTTACGGAGGGTGAAAAGTAGAGGTTTTCGATACTTTTTATATTTTTTGGGCAATTGATGATGATTTTGGGTGGTGAGGTTGACGTTTCTTCAAGGACTTATCACTAACATACCATCGGCCACTGAAATAGCACATTTTATTTACAAAACACAATCCTGTTTAAGAAAATTTCTTTCATCAGCAATAATATTATAAATTGCCCAAACAATATAAAAAGTATAGAAAACCTCCACTTTTCAACCTCCGTAACTCTGGAACCGTTGATTTTATAACAATTATGTATAGGACATTTTGTTTTAAATTTTATGTAGAATATTTTTGTATAGAACATTGTTTACGCTAAAGCAGTGATACCCAACCTGCGGCCCGCGGGCCGCATGCGGCCCTCTAGCGTTTTTTATGCGGCCCGAAGGCTAACTAAAGGGCCCTGTGATCAAATTATTTGTTAAATTTCACGTGTTTTTCAAATTATTTGATAGTGTGCCGATATGTTTGAGGAATGTTTGGGCATGAGGCAGACAATTTAATGACTTTAATTTTAAATTACACTGAAATTTTTAAGAACTCTGATTAAAAAGCAAGATATTATTAACTTTTAATAATAAATTATTAAAGTTAATGAACAAATACTTATTTTAAAAATAATAATCAATACTTATTTACTACATTGCAACGACCCATTTAGTAATCACAAGAAAAATTCAGGTCCGAATTAACAAAAAAAAAAATTTAAACAATTTTGACCTTGAAACAACACTGTATATTAAAATTTTCAAAATTCGTCTGCACATTTGAAAAGAGCACAAAAAACTAAGTTTAATTGATCGCTTCAATTTTTTTGCGCAGATAATTTAATGACATTAATTTTGAAATTATATCGAAATTTTTGTTTTGAAAGTTCTGAGTTCTTAAAAATTTTGACATAATTTCATAATTAAAGTCACTGATTTGTCTGCGCAGAAAATGGAAGCTCCATTAAAGATCTATTCAAATGTGCAAACGGGTTTTGAAAATTTCAATATACAGGATGTTGTTTTAAGGTCACAATGGATTTATAATTTTGTTTAATCCGGACCTGGATTTTTCTTGTGATTAGTAGTTAGGCGGTTTGGGTTCTAAATGTGACATGTATACCAAATATCAAAAAAATATACAATGTGGTTCTAAAGTTATGGCTCCACAAAGAAATGGGCAAAATCGATAAAACACCCTGTAACTCGGTTATAAAGTCGGTGGAGCAATAAATTTAGTATGTCTGGAACCACCTCATGTACCTCTATTCACCATTCAAGTATTTCCGTTTCCCAATAAAACACCCTGTACACTACTTCATCTTGATTGCGGCCCGCAAGCTGTGGCAATAGCTACTATGTGGCCCAGGACAGAAAAAGGTTGAGTATCGCTGCGCTAAAGCATAGTTTCAGAAATATTGACGAAAAACGTAAAAAAACTACTAATTTACAGACTTCTCCCCCATCTCCCCCAAAACCGGACGCTCAGAATGGTGTAACTTTTTACTGAACAATATGTGGACCATATAGAACAATTTGGTGTTGGAGGAAAACTTTTACTTTGGATGTTTGGGTTAGGCCTTTTTTTGGAACAATAATTATAGTATACTACCTCCGTAACTTTGGAACCGTTCATTTTAGAAGGATTATGCATACGGCCTTTTTTATTTCAAATTTAATGTAGAACATTTTTGTATAGAAGGTGGTTCATGCTTAACCGCATAGTTTTAGAAATATTGACGAAAAACGTAAAAAACTACGAATTTACCGATTTCTCCCCCTCTTCCACCCAAACCCGACGCTCAAAATGGTGTGATTTTTTTCTCAACATTATGTGGACCATATAGAACAATTTGGTGTTGGAGGATAACTTTCACTTTGGATGTGTGGGTTTGGGTCTAGTTATACCATACTATACGGCAATAAAGCCACATTTCGAAAGCTTCTAAACTGTTTATATCCCTCGTTTTGAATGTCCAGCCCTCTACGCCATATAGCAGCACCGACCATACGTATCACTTAGTAAACCTTGGTCTCAGCTTAAGATCGAACTCTGAACAGGCCAGTATCTTCCTGAATTTTAAGAAAGTTTGTCGAGCTTGCTCAATGCGACATTTTATCTTCCTGTCCGATTCCCAGTCTTCAAAAAGCAACGTTCCCAGGTATTTAAATTTGCTCACTCTATCAATGGACTTGGTATTCAGTGTTATGGTGAAATTTTCAAGTTCATCCAAGTTTTTGCAGATGATCATGAATTTGGTCTTTTTGGTATTAATCTCTAATCCAATTCGCTTACTGTATCCTCTCCTATTATAGTGACAAGTTGTTGAAGATCGATTATGTTGTCCCAAATTAAGACACCATTATCAGTATATCGTATGTTGTTGATCAATACTCCATTCACTTTGATTCCCATCTCTTTATCTTCCAAAGACTCTTGAAATATGGCATCCAAATAAATGTTAAATTAAAGAGGGGCAAGCATACATCCCTGTCGAACACCCCTTCTTATATGTATGGGTTCGGTCTATTTTTAATTATGTCGTTTGATACCAGTACAAATCTTTCAATGCATCTTATGTCTTTTTGGTCTATATCAAGTTTCTTGAGGATCTGCATATTAACTTGTGGTGTTGAACACGATCAAATGCTTTTTGGTAATCTAACAAGCATAGGACCACGTCCTTCCTCTGATCGTAACAATTTTGGACCAGCAGCTGTGTTGCTACTATTTTTTCTCTTGTTCATAAACCTTGCCTAAACCCGAACCCGAACTGAGATTGAGAATCACCGATGTCCCATTCATATTTTTTGTATAATCTTTGATGTAGTATTATGCAAATGTCATAGCTGTCGAAACCTAATGACCGAAATAAAAATGCCATCCACATAAAATTTGTCATATATTATGCATTATTATTTGTATATTTACTTATACAGGGTTGCGAAAAAGTCTGGCAACACGTTATTTTCTCGGAAACCGCTAAAACGATTTTTATAGATTTTGGTGGGTAAGGGTCTTTTAATCCGGCCGATATTATAGTGCCAATTACATTGTTGTCAAATCGTCCGTATTCCTGGAAATCTACTGAACTTTCTTATTTCAAATGGAACACCCTGTACATTTTTTAAGTTTTGGAATCCTTAAGGGATACTGATTATTTTTTATATGATATTCCCTGTACCTAAATGCCATAATTTCGGAGTTATTGCTATGTTTATTAAAAAACATTTAAACAATTTATAAAAATCAATTTTTTCGGCCCGGGTAGACATTATTTTAGGTTCTTTAGATCATTGGGAACAAAAAAGGTCTTTTGTAATTTTTCTCTAAAGTTAATCGCTTTCGAGTTATAAACAATTTAAAACTGAAAAAATCGAAAAATGACTTTTAAGGTTCAAAAACACAAGTAAAAAAATAATTTTAGAAATTACAAACTATGTACCTAAATTCAAGATCGAACCTTCTTCTATACCTATAAGAATTTTTGGCATGTTTTATTCTAAAATATTGTCTTTTTAATTATTGATGAATAAACAAATGAATAAAATATGAGTAAATAACGACTAAAAAATAATATTTTAAAATGAAACAATACCAAATTGCTTATCGGTAACTGATAAAATAAGGCTTGAACTTGAATTTAGGCACTGCGTAGTTTGAAAATAGTTATTTATGAAACAGTTCGTAAAGTATGCTTTTTACGAACGCACGCGATATTTAGAGCGTTTACTATACATCGCGTAAGTTCGCAAAAAGTACTTCAAGCACAGTTTCATACTTATCTACTCTTCGATAAACAAATAAAAAAACTGTAACTCTTCGTCACTGGAATTGATTTCTATTCTACAATTTTTAGAACTTTGACATTTAAAAATCGTAACTATGTACTTTCAAACCACAAAACTGCGATCACAATCACCATTGAAAGTGTGCGAAAAAGTAAATCCCATTTAAAATACATTGTTACTTCACGCACACTTTAAACCCTTCACGTACTGCTATCTATAATGACAGTTTTCACAAACTAAAAACTAATACATAATATGACATAGAGTAAATAAATAATATTTTTTACTTGTGTTTTTGAACCTACAAAATCGTAATTTTTCGATTTTTATGAGTTTTAAATTATTTATAATTCAGAAACGATTAACTTTAGAGAAAAATTACAAAAGACCTTTTCTGTTTACAATGATCCAATGAACCTAAAATAATGTCTACCCGGGCCGAAAAAAATGGTTTTTATAAATTGTTAAAATTTTTTTTTAATAAATGTAGCAATAACTCAGAAATTATGGCATTTAGGTATAGGGAATATCATGAAAAATAATCAGTATCCCTTAAGAATTCCAAAACGCAAAATATATACAGGGTGTTCCATTTGAAATAAGAAAGTTCGTTAGATTTCCAGAAAAACGGAAGATTTGACAACAATGTAATTACCACTATAATATCGGCCGTATTAAAAGACCCTCACCCACCAAAATCCATAAAAATCGTTCAAGTGGTTTCCGAGAAATTACCGTGTTGCCAGACTTTCTCACAACCCTGTAAAACTAACACTGATTACTGATGACCTAATTAAACACAGTATTTACTTTGGCTTTTGAAAAAACACCCAGAGAAAATATTGCGAATTGCTCCACTCAGAGACGCAAAATAGAGCAGAATATAAATATTTAAATCAGGTCAAACCAGACCTTATTATTCTCTATTTTCCTATGGCTGGAGTCAGCTAGAATAATGGACGAAACTCCATTCAATAGAATTCATTAATTTGTCTCGAATTTATACAATGAGGATATTTCATTGTGAAGCAAGTTCATCTTTATCCGAAGTTGGTTTTTGGTAATTGGCCAGTTTTTAATTCTGAACTATCTTTTGAAACTTACTAATTAATTCAAGAGGGATTATTGAGACAACTTACTTAATTATTAATTGAACGTAGGATATGATAACGAGACTACCAGTTTAGATCATACTTCAGGCAATATTGAAAAGATAATAATTGTCTTTATAGGACTTTTTACCAAATAACTCTACTAACACTTTCACTACTGAAGATCTTACAGGGTTCTTATGAATAAAACTCAGTTCTACCAGCAAATCCTACTCTCATATCCTCGAAAACTTTGTCGCATAAGGACTGGCTACATGGCGTAAAAATAGTAAAGACTCAAAATAGGAAAAGGATACTTAGCAATAAAATGGGGGTATATGCACCCGACGAAGAAAAAATGAAGAAACTGAACAATTCTATGAGGTACTACAAAAAGAAGTAAATAAAATAAATAACAATGATTATTTTATCATAAGTAGAGACCTAAACGCCAGTATAGGAAACACAGAAATAACAGGTATGGTGAGGACATTTTGTCACAAAACTAACACATTTTGTAACATACAACGAACTAAAAATCACTAAGTTTTTAAAGTATATAATTCAGATATTCATAAATATACTGTCGTCGCCAGTTAACTTGGCGAGACGCACAAACCCAAAATTGCAGAGTGGCTTAGGGGATGGTCATCAGTAAAGCTCGGATTATAGGCAAAATGCCTTTTTTTGCCTATTTTGCCTATTATAATTGTTTTTTGCACTTTTTGCCTTTTTTCGTAAATTCCGATTATTTGTGCCTTTTTTAAAATTTCATGGTACTACCCATGATATTATTCTATTACTAAACCATTCTATAATAAAATTTTGGGTCAATAATAAAATATCAATGGTTTGTTTATATAACAGATTTCTAGGAAAATGTACCTGATCGAGACTTGAGGGTTAACTATTTGGAAATCCCTAAGCTTTATTAGTTTATTATCAGTTGTACAGTCGGTTACTTTATCAGAGTTTAGTCACAAATTGCTATATCCTAGTTTAGTTTTGTTGCGTATACCGAAAAGCAAAGAACACGTTTTAAAACGTTTTAGACATTTGTGTGAAAAGATGACATCTAAATTAAGGCTATGGATCGCACCTTATTCGGAACTTTCTCTAGAAGGAGATGGAGCATTTTGTAAACCATGCGGCAAATCGGTAAGTTTTATTTTTTCTCTTTTTTTCTCGTCCCACAACATAACTAAATTCTAAAGCGGTTTTAGAATTAT
Organism: Diabrotica virgifera virgifera; assembly: GCF_917563875.1. NCBI lineage: Eukaryota > Metazoa > Arthropoda > Insecta > Coleoptera > Chrysomelidae > Diabrotica > Diabrotica virgifera. The sequence continues at coordinate 231,700,367 of NC_065445.1, read as the reverse complement.
AATTATTTTTTTTAAATTCTCAGCTTTTAAGTAGAAAAAAGTACTTTATTGACCAGCATTGTGGAACCCCACTTCATAAACGTAATTTGGAAAAATTAAATTCCTCTAAGTTAGCCCAAATATCTCTGCGGGATAGTTTAAGCAGTTCAAAAAAAAAAGGAGGAAGACGCATTTAAATTTGATTTATGCCAGATGATGATTGCATCCAACATTCCTCTATATAAAGTTAATAACCCTAGTTTTAAATGCTTTTTCGAAAAATATCTTAATAAATCCTTACCGGACGAGAGTACATTGAGAAAACATACTGTGGAAAAATGTTATGTGGAATGTATTTCAAAAATTAAGCGGGAGTTAGAGGGCAATTTTTTGTATATTATCGTGGATGAAACGACAGATGTATGCGGCAGGTATATAGTTAATTTAATGATTGTAATTTTGAACGAAAACTTTGCGAGAAAACCTTATTTAGTTGCCGTGAAAGAATTGGAAAAAACAAACAATTTAACAATAAGTCGATTTATACAAGATAGTTTAACAAACCTCTTTTTACCCAACCCTATACCAGCGAATAAAATAGTTTAATGCTTTCAGATGCTGCGGCATATATGTTAAACGCTGCTGTTAATTTAAAGATTTTTTATCCTAATTTAATTCATTGCACTTGTGTAGCCCACGGGGTAAATAGAATTGCTGAAGAAGTAAGAAATCTGTTTCCGTTGGTAAATAATTTTATAAATTTTATGAAAAAAGTTTTTGTAAAGGCGCCGTTGAGGGTGCAAATATATAAAGAAAGACTTCCCGGTGTCCCTTTGCCACCTAAACCAGTAATTACAAGGTGGGGAACCTGGCTCGAAGCAGTTTTTTTTTTTACTTTGAACACTGCAATGAAATAGAATTAGTTATGTCAGAATTTGATGATATTTCCGAAGCCATTCGAGAAGCAAAAAAATATTAAAAAATCCCAAATTGGAACAGGAACTCGCTTATATCAATGACAATTATAAATTAATAGTTACCACAATTACCTTATTAGAAAAACAAGAGATAAATTTATGTGAGTCAGTAAAATTAATAGATAATTTAAAGACGAAAATTAAATCAGCACCTGGAAGTAACGGTCAATTAATTTAAAAAAAATGAAATATGTTTTCGACAAGAAGGTTTTTCGTTTTTATCTAATGTTGCTAAAGTTTTGAATGGGACATTTTCCGAGGAATTACAAATTATGCCAGATTTATTATCCGCTCTGAAATATGCTCCAATTACATCTGTCGATGTCGAACGTTCGTTTTCAATGTACAAATTAATTTTAAGTGATCGAAGACATAGTTTTAAGACCGAAAATATTGAAAAACATTTAGTTGTTTCTATTAATGATAAAATTTTAAGTGGTTACAATGTTTAATTATTAATTAACAGTTATTTAGTTACTAGTTTATTTATACTAATGTGTAAATATACCTGCCTTAAGTTAATATTACGTTAATTCACTTTGTACAATAAATAATAAGTTATATTCCTTTATTGCCTATATTTTGCCTAAATGTTAATATTCCTGCCTTTTTTAATAAAAATCTTTGCCTATATAGGCGCCTTTTTCTTCAATTTTTGTTGCCTATAAATCCGAGCTTTAGTCATCAGTCTCTGTGACGTTATGCGTATTCTGTCGCCAAGTTAACTGGCGATTGCAGTACATGGAGGGCGAGACGTTATAGATATATTATCGATTATCATCATCATCACGTGACGCTACAACCCTGGGTGGGTCCTGGCTAACTGTACAACTTTCTTCCAATTTGTTCGGTCTTCCATCAACCTTGGGTCAAATGGAATGTTCATTTTTCGGAGATCTCCTTGGATGTTATCTCTCCATCGCATTCTGGGACATCCGAGTGGTCTTTTACCTGTAGGAATCTTCTCCCATACCAATCTTCCAAGTCTCTCGTTATGAAGTCTGTGCACGTGGCCTGCCCATCTTAGTCGCTGTGATTTAATTTCTTGGACAATATCGGTGTCATTGTAGAGTGCTTTTAATTCGATGTTGGTTCTGATCCTATACTGGTTTGTGTTAATGTCGTGGTGAGGTCCGAAAATGTTTCTAAGTATTTTTCGTTCAATGCTTATAATATTTGCACGTATCTGCCGCACTATATAGGCCTGGATCCCGCGTACCAAAAAAAAGTTGATTAATAGCAAGCTGAAAATTTGATAATAGCTTAACGGTGTCTCGTCGGACAAACTTTGATGTGCGGGAACACTGGAACAGAGGAAGTTTTAATTGTGAAACAGGTTAAAAATTTGAAACGTCAGCCTAAGGAAACGTCACATGTATTTTGTCTGACAGAACTTCCATTTGATTTGTAAATTTCATTAAATTCTCATGCAAATATCAGACTGGTATTTATCACCAACTGGGCATTTTAATAAGTCCGACACGTAGAACATGTCATATGACAGGAATTATGACAAGTGATAAATAGCATGAGAGTTTAATGAAAGAGTAACAAATCAATTGGAAGTTCTGTCCGACAAAATACATGGGACGTTTTCGTAGTCTGACGTTCCAAATTTTTAACCTGTTCCACAATTAAAACTTCCCCTGTTTCAGTGTTCCAGTACATCAAAGTTTGTCCGACTAGACACCGTTAAGCTATTAACAAATCTTAAGCTTGCTATTACTCAACTTTTTTTTGGTACTTGGGATCCAGGCCTAATACTGGAAGCGGCAGAGATGAGAGTACTGAGAAGAATTACAGGAAATACGCTGAGAGATCGAAAGAGGGGTGAAGACATTAGAAGACAATGTAACGTAGTGTATAAACGAATAGACACTAAATAGAAAAAAAGAGTGGAATAACCCATATGCAGAATAGGGGAGACACGTGTAGTCAAAATAGCAAGAGATATCACCAATCGGTAGAAGAAGTATCTGCCGACCGCGCAAAAGAGTGACATTCCATAGAGACATAAATCCGCCAATGAACAAGCAAACTGCTTATAAAGAGGAAGAAGAAGAAGATATTTACAGTAAGTCCGTACTCTTCGCTACTATTTCTCTCTCTCCTGTCGTTTCCCCATTACTGAGGATCGTGATTTCTTCCAATATTCCTAACAATGTTTCTCCATTGGTCTCTATCTTCAGCTGCTCTAAGAGCTGCGCAGAATGAGTTTCCAGCTGAATGCTTTATTTGGTCAGACCATCTAGTTGGTGATCGTCCTCTTGATCTTCTCCCCGGAACGTTTCCAGAAACAATTAATCTCTCCAAACTGTCGTCACCTCTGCGAACTACGTGACCAAAGAATTGCAGAATTCGTTGCAGACATATTGTGGACAGCCTTTTTTTAATATTGAGTTGGTTTAGAATGGAAACGTTTGTCCTATGAGCTGTCCAAGGTATGCGCAGCATTCTTCTCCAGCACCACATCTCAAAGGCATCAATTTTTTGGCGCTCGCATGCGCGAAGAGTCCAAGTCTCTGCTCCGTATAGAAATATTGAGAATACAAGGGCATTCACCAGTCTCATCTTGATATTTTGAGAGATAGATCTGTCTTTCCAAACTTTAGTTAGGCGACTCATCGCATTTTGTGCCATACCAATACGTATCCGAACTTCTGCTTCACAGTTACCATCGTTAGTTATACTAGACCCGAGATAGACAAAGGTGTTTACTATCTGGTATTCCTGTAATATGTTAGTCAGTTGAATAGTGTCAAATCTGTCGACCACCATTATTTTTGTCTTAGCTTTATTGATTTTCAGACCAACTCTATTGCTTTCGTACTCAACTCTTCGCAGAAGATCAAACATTTCTTGCTCATTTGCTGCTGTAAGTGTAGTGTCATCAGCAAATCTTAAATTGGAGATTTTCTTACCAGCTACTGTTACTCCACCGGCCCATCCTTCTAAAACCATCCTCATGACATGTTCACCATAAATGTTAAATAAGTCAGGTGACAACACGCATCCTTGTCTAACACCTCTCTCGGTCTTGAATTGGTTTGAGATCTTCTGATCTAGTCGTACTGTCGCTATATTAGACTGGTATAGATTTTTAATAAGTGTCACCAGGTGCATTGGTGCGCCCATTTCTATTAAAATTGACCACAGATTTATCCAGCTTACACAATCAAATGCCTTTTGGTAGTCAACGAAGCATATAATCATAGGTACTTGAAATTCTCTAGACTTTTCAATGAGTTGTCTCAGGTTCAGGATTTGTTCCCTTGTACCTTTACCCTTTACAAACCCCGCTTGTTCCTGAGGTATTTGGTAATGTAGATAGGTTTTTAATCTGTTTTTGATGATATGCAACAAGATTTTACTAGCATGTGTTATTAGTGACAGTGTGCGGTAGTTTTCACATCTGGTAGTAGTTCCTTTTTTGTGTAGTGGGATATAAATTGAGGTACACCAATCAGATGGCCATTTTCCTGAATTCCAAACAGCGACACAGATAGAATGGATGATATGTAATCCTTTGTCACCTAGTAACTGTAGTATTTCACATGGTATTAAATCAATGCCTGGGGATTTATTTCCCTTTAGTGATTTAATTGCATCTTTGACTTCAGCGAGTAAGACAGTAGGTTCTCTAGGGTAGTCAGAAGGCCACTGATTTTCTGCTGATACCTCGTTATTTTTATATAGCTCGCCACAGTAGTTTCGCCATGTTTCCAATATTTCATCAGTATCGGTCTTTAAATTACCTTCCTTATCTATTACAGACCACGTTTGAGGTTTAAACTCTCTGGTAAGGAGTTTGATCTTCTGGAATAAGTCACTCGGTTCATTTCGACAGCCATGTTCCTCTATCTCTCTGCATATTTGAGAGATGTAATCAGCTTTATCTTTGCGGCACTGTTTTCTGATTTCTCTCGATAACGCTCTGTATTCATCGTTTGTTCCGTATCTAGTTTTATGTGCTTTTCTGCGTTGAATCACAGTCCACGTATTATCGGATATCCATGGCTTACGGCCAGTGGAAACCGCTGCCTCACAGTCTTTTGCAGCCTCGATTACCTTATCTTTGAGATAGATCCAAGTGCTCTCAGGGTCATTATCTATTTGGTCTAAAGAAAGAGCATCTTCTAGGTTTGTCGGAAGTAATTGATTTTTGATGGACTTAGAAACATGACTTTTCTCTGGGGTCTTCTTTTGGGGACTTTAAAACGAAGTCGAACGTTCAATACCAAGAGTTGATGATCGCTTCCACAGTCTGCGCCAGGATATGTTTTACAGTTGATGGACGACGATTTCCATCTTGATCTTATTAGGATGTAGTCTATTTGATTCCTTGTTCGTCCATCTGGGCTGCGCCATGTGTATAATCTCCGTGGATGATGTTGATATAATGTGTTTGTAATTGTAAGATGTTGTTCTACACAGAACTCCACTAGACGGTCACCATTCTCATTTCTCTGTCCTAGTCCATTTTTGCCCAGCACTACTTCAATATTTTCATTAGATGACCCCACTTTGGCGTTAAAATCTCCTAAAATTATGACGAGTTCACGATTCGGAATAGCGCGAACAGTTTCTTCTAAACAACCATAGAACCTGTTGATGTCTTCTTCTTGTGCAGCTGTTGTAGGAGCGTATACCTGGACAAGGTGTAGGGTATTGGTGGATATTCTCATTTTAAGGGATATTATCCTGTCATCAATAGTATTATATCCAATTACGCAGTCGTTAAATTTAGAGGGTACAATTATTGCGACTCCATTTGTACTTTTGTTATCTGGGCCTGAAAAATAGACGACGTTGCCAGCAGTTGTTTTAAAATGCCCTTTTCCTCTCCAGTGAGCTTCTGAGAGTCCCAGTACCGAAAGATTGTGGTCTGCCATTTCTTTTTCAATTATGTGTAACTTTCCAGGATTTTGGATCAGTCCCTGGACGTTCCATGTACCAATTCGCTGACATTTTCTTAAATTAAATGAAAATTTGGATTCAGTCGCACAATTTCTGCCAGGTGCCTGATCCCTCACACCTTGGCAGCCGGTAGCAAATTTCACACCATCCGACCCGGAACCGAGATGGCGCCGAGCGTGAGTCGGGTCGCTACACATTCCATCTTCACTTGCCGAAATTGTCATCGTTATGGGAAGAAATTCTCTTGGGAAAATAGTGCAGTGGTTTCCCTTTGCCTTCTGCACCGCTGTATATGTGCCGTTTCTGTGGCTATCATTCTCGCCGCATGGTCAGTTTTGTAACAGCCAGCTGCCACTGTCCAATCTATCACCATGTCTGGCTACCCTCACTTAGTTTAGCCTGCAGACCAATGCAGTTGCCCGGGATGTGGCACGTGGAGCCATAAGTGAGAGTTGAGTGCCTTATGAGGACCAGTTATCAAAAACCATCTCCCGTCTATGACGTTTGATGTGGTCGTTCCAATAAAAGGTGCTACCTCTATAACACACTCATACACCCCAACTACTACAATGTTATTAATCAGAACCTGCAAATTCTTCAATCGACTCCTGCAGTTACTACATCGGCGTATTTGATGTTATTTATAGGTTCTCCGTTGACTTAATCCCACTTGATATTATTTCTTTTAGTACTTTCCGGCTCGGTTAAGGCTTAAGACCTATTTAACTTCATTAATCGTGGATCAGATGACAGGGAAACTACAGGGTAACAATCCCTGGTACTTAATGTATGCAGTGTCGGTAGGTAGAAAATACTGAAATATACTTTTTCTACGAGCGTGCAAAAATGTCTACTTTCGCGCACGCATTTTAGTTTAGAAAGTTTCACTTTTCCGCACGCGTGTTACTTTTCCGCACGCGGTTTTTACTTTTCCGCACGCGTGTTAATTTAGATATGTTAATATGGCCTTAAAGTAATTATAATACATGAAATAAACTAATATTTAGATATTATTTACTAATTTATTTCAAATATATCTTATTGTGTTCCTGTTTTAATGAAATTATGCGACAATTCGATGAAACAAAATTATTTTGACATAATATTCGAAAGTCAAATCGGTAGACAATAACAGTCGTTTTGAATCGTCGTCATGGAAACCAAGATCGTCGTCATTCTAACTAATTATATTTTGAAAGTTTGGTTTTGACAACCTTGTCAAAGAATTAATTTGTGTATGTATTTTCATATTAATTAAATTAATTGATTAAGATTTGGTAATTTTTTAAAGACTCTTAGAAAAAATATTGTTCCTAACTCTTGCAGAAAGTCTCTTTTCCGCACTCGACTGCTTGCCGAACTCCCGCTTCGCGTCGTTCGGCAAACTGAAGTCGCGTGCGGAAAAGAATGACTTTCTGCACTTGTTAGGAAAATAACTATAGAGCGGAGACTAGAACAGTAGAGACAATACGTTGAAAAAAAGTGTATATTCAAAGACAAAAATGACCCGAATTTTCACAGTGACCAAAGTGATTAATAAAATGGTATGTATTACTACCAACACTAGTATTGCTTCCGAGTAAGAATCCGGTTCCGCTTAATTTCGCTACGTAAGTGCTACCCTCGAGCAATAATATATTACTTTCCGCCATAAATACAAAAGCAACTATTTACCTAGTAAAATATATTGTAATTACGTATTAAAATATAATAGTCAAAGAAAGTAGGAAGCATCGACAATTTTATTGCTCCAAAACAAAAAACGCCAGCCGCACCCACCTCTAGGCCGTTAACCATGTTGATAAACAAAAAAGACCGCGATGGAAATGTCACAGGTGAATGCAGCTATTAAGTCGAGAGTTACATAATAGGTAACAGTTATTCAAACGCTAATGTTATACATTGATTATTGCACGGTTCGTTGTGCACAAACAAATATAACTGGCCATTAAAAATATCGAATTTCAGTGGATAAAATATATCCGACAGCAAAAAGAACGACAAACGAACAGTGAGGTAACGGAGAAGAAGCGTAAGGTAACGGGTTGGTGATTTGGTTTGGTTATATCGCACCTTGAAAACCATAGGGCAGTAACTGCAAAAATCATAATATTGAGCATTTTAAGTTTTTGTAAACTTAATTTTATTTACTGTAATTCCAAAAATTAAGCTGCAAACCTGGTATTTGGCACAATTGTCTTTAATTTTACATATTTTTATGTGAATTAAAAAGTACGTAAAATTTCCCACAGGAAATAGGTATTTTAGCACATACGGCCATATGGTTTTAAAAAATATATCAATTTTCGCACATGATACAGTAAAAATTCATATAAAATAACAGTTTTTTTTATTGATTGTACTTATTTATTACAAATTTTTAGTGTTAACACTTAATCAAAGTCTTGCATATTATAGGTAATCTGTCGCTTATATAATGTCTGTCGGTTATAATTCGCTTTTCTTTTGGGATAAACCCATCTGCAGTACGACGTTGTACCTACAGTAGGAAAAATGAAAGAATACCCATGAACAAACATATAAAACACGCTGTATTTTCCTGTCACACAAAAAATTGGCCAGCGCAAGTACATGTAATAATTATTGTTACATGTACTTGCACTGGACAATTTTCTTTGTGACACGGTGAAAGAAAAATACAGCGTGTTTTATATGTTCGTTCATGGGTATTCTTTCATTTTTCCGACTGTATATCAATTTGTTATAGGTTATAGTCTTGTCGCTTATTTTCAGTGTTGCAATCAAATCTCTATGCAGCACTCTATGTTTTGTTGCATTCAAAGGATGTTTCCTTAGTAGATCTTGCTTTCATTTTACGAGCGTGGGTCACATTTTGCACATATTGCCATATAGATCTGGGGTTTTGATCCAATTTTAGAACCGTAGAGCATCAACTACTGCAGATAATGCCTGACGGTATAAAAAGAAGAATCAATTTTTGACAAAAGCCATAGAGATGTATCTTTCTGGTGCCGAACTTAAAATTTTTTGCAGACGCTGCTATATAGCATTAAAAAATAGATTTTTTTTCCTATTAGACTGCATTCAAAGGTCATTTCATGAAAAAATTGCAGATATTGCCATATGGTTTTCAAGGTGCGATATGCTTTTCTATCTGATCAAAATTATCACTTTGTACTGGGCATCAATTTTATTCGCTGGTAAAAAAACAAGGATATTATACACGAAGATATGAATAATTTCGATTTATCAGAGAAAAAAAAAATAAAAAAAAGCAAAAGTGGAAAGAAAATACATTATACACTCTTATTTACTTAGTCCTAAGCCTTTCTACCTTTAGGTGTAAGAGTTGAGTTTAGCATTGTAGTCTCCATGCTTTCCGATCTTGTGGTAGATTTCTTGCACTTACCAATGTCAATCCTCTCTTCTCGACTTCTTTCCTGATTTCATCTACCCACATAACTTTTGGTCTTCTTTTTTGTTTTTCCCCTGCACTCTCATTTCGAACACTCGTTTTGTTAGTCTCTAGTTCGACATTCTACACACGTGCCCGAACCATCTGTTGACCCTCTACTAATTTTTCAATGATTGGTTCTAGTTTTAGGTTTTGTTCGATTGTTTCGTTTCGTATTTTGTCTGTTCTCTTTCTGTTTGCTATTTTCCTCAAGAACCTCATTTTCATAGCATTGACTCAGATTTTTGTCTTCCCGTCAATGTCCATGTTCCGCTGCTAAACATGATTGTTGGTCTAACTATTGATCTAATGACTGCCGTTTGTACTTTCTCCGGTAACTCTTTTTTCCCCAAAAATGTTGTTTTCATAGTAGTCCCATTCTCTCGTTTATTTCCATGTCTTGTTTACCATTTGATTCAATTATTGCTCGTAGGTATTTAAAATATTCCACTTGCTCTAGTTGTTTTCCGTCTAATTCCATTACGTGTGTCTTCTTCGTATTTGAAATTATCATTGTTTTTGTTTTCTCTGTAACTATTTTCATATCTATGTTTGATAGTCCTTCTTCTAGAATTTCAAGATTGTTCTGTAAGTCTTCTCTGTTTTCTGTTATCAATACCATGTCATCTACAAATAGTAGCTCTGATAGTTGAGTCTGTTTCATTTGCCAGTATCCTAATGTTAGTTTCCCCATTCTTCTCTTGGCTTTCTTTATTGCTTCATCCGTACCACTGAGAATAGCAGTGGACTCAACATGCATCCCTGTTTGACGCTTGACTTGTAGTAAATTCTCTGGATTCCTTGTTATTGTGTCTTTCATACGTCCATTCTTTTACTTTCATGCCTCCTATCTTCGGATTCTGTCAAACGCCTTTTCCATGTAGATGAAGCATATATGTATCTCTCTATTTTTATTGATTACCTTCTCACTTACTTGTCTTATTGTGAATATTAGGTCTTGCGTGCTTCTGTCCTTCCTGAATCCACATTGTGTATCTTCCATAGTTGTTTCTAATTAATTTTTCCACTGCTTTTATAAGTGTCATCGTAAAACTTTGCGCGATATCTTATTTTTTACATTATTGCCAATAACTTTATGGTCAGTCTTAAAATAGTAACAATTTCATAATCTGCCATTCCTATGCAAATCCTATTTTTAGTTAGGTGGATTACTCCTCTATGTTATTTACTCGTATAGCTTGCTGTGGATCTTTGCTGCTGTTGTGACTTTTTCTATTTCTTCCTGTCCTTGCACTGAACTTTTCAGTCTCTGAATCTTTCTACACCGTCCAGCAATCTTCTTTTAGGTCTTCCTCTACATCTGGGTCATAGGGGTGTCCAGTTAGTTACCCTTCTCAACATATCTGAGCGTGGGCGTCTCTGTATGTCCTATCCATTCCAAGCGAAGAGATTTTATGTATCTGACTATATTTTCTCCCTTTAATTCTTCTTTAATTTCGGCATCTGTTTGCATTCATATTTCTCCTTCTTTTGTTACATTGTGGCACAGTATCGTTCTCATATTTTGCTTCCAAATTTCAGAAGGCTATCCTCCTCTTTCTTGTTAAACGTCGTTGTTTCCATCCCATATGTAACTGCAGGTATTATTAAGGTTTGATATAGTTTCATCTTTGTTCCCTTACTTACGAGTCTTATTTCTCAGTAGATTTCTATTCATTACATATACGTTTTCTTGCATTTCGGAATTCTTTCCACTGTTCTCTCTTTTCCGGTTTTCCCTATTGTTGCTTCCAAGTAGTTTACAATTTATGGTTTTGTGCTGAGCTATTCCAGGTCAAATCAACACACTTTGAATTAATTTTTTTCCTATTTAGATTTTGTTAAAATTTAGAGTACTCATAGTGGATGATTAGGTGAAGAAAAATACAAAATTTTTAATTTTTATCTCGAACCGTTTCCGAGATATGGTTATGTAAAGTTTTCCAAAAAAAAAAAAATCCAAAACACCGCGACCATACTTTATTGGAATGGTTGTAGAAGCTGTCCTAATTAAGCTAGAATGCTGGGAGAGGTGTCATTTTGCAGCATTTTTAAAGCTCTTTACAGTGATATATACAGCATGATGTTATAATAAACAAATTTTTTTCAAACAAAAAATATATATTTTGATTCATTTTTTTTTCAAAAAGTACATAATTTAAAATTTTCATAATATTCCTACAAATACATAGTACTGTTGTTAATAACATAAATTTTTTATCATGGGATGGTAATTGGTAATGGGTTCAACATAAAAAAAAAATAAATTTTACACATACAGTATGGTGCAAATGAAAGAAATAAATTCGTAATGTCGCAAGCTGGCGACTTTAAGGAAAAATCCCGAAAAAGGTCGATTTTTTTTTAAATTGTAATTTTTTGGCATGTATGTATATCATACCAGTGACGTCATCCTTCTGGGCGTGATGACGTAATCGATGATTTTTTTTAAATGAGACTGGGTCGTGTGTTAGCTCATTTGAAAGGTTTTTCAATTCTCTATTCAGTAATTAATAAACATTAATAAACAATAATATAATTATTTATAATTGACAACAAAAGAAGACGGTATGTAATTTATTTAATTTGAAATATATTTTACTGTTGCCAGAAACAGATAAATTACATACATTCTTCTTTTTTGTCAATTAATTTAATTAAAAAACTTTTTTTGCCACCCTTTATAAATATTTATGTTATTGTATATATTACTGAACAGAGAATTAAATAACCATTCAAATGAGCTAACACACGACCTATAGTCTCATTTAAAAAAACCATCGATTACGTCATCACACGCAGGTGGATGACGTCACTAGTATGATATATATGCCAAAAAATTACAATTTAAAAATAAAAATCGAAATGTTTCGCGATTTTTTCCTTAAAGTCGCCAGCTTGCGACATTACGAATTTATTCCTTTCATTTGCACCATACTGTATGTGAAAAATTTATTTTTATGTTGAACCCATTATCATCCCATGATAAATTTTTTATGTTATTAACAACAGTACTATGTATTTGTAGGAATATTATACAAATTTTAAATTATATACTTTTTGGAAAAAAACTTAATCAAAATATATTTTTTGTGTTTGAGAAAAACTTGTTTATCATAACATCATGCTGTATATATCACTGTAAAGAGCTTTAAAAATACTGCAAACTGACACCTCTCCCAGCATTCTAGCTCAATCAGGCCAGCTTCTACAACCATTCCAATAAAGTATGGTCGCGGTGTTTTTGAACTTTTGGAAAACTTTACATAACCATATTTCGGAAACAGCTTGATAGTGCGGCAGATTCGTGCAAATATTATAAGAATTGCACATTTAATGATACAAGCATATAATTTGGTCCACATATACTGCACATATAAAGGTTCAAATTTAGATATGAGGCCATCTAAGATTTTGCCTTTTACAAAAATGGCGGTCATTCAAAATGGGCGACTATACATATGTGACTAACAGCACGATATCTTTTGAACGAGAAGTCCGATTTCAACCAAATTTGGTACATAGGTTATTTTTGTGATTTATAAGATCGATGTCGTGGCCTGAAAGAATCGGTTTACCAAAAGTTGTGTTTTCCTGGTTTTTTATGTAAAACTATTTTATATTATGTAAATAATTTATTTTCAATTTTTTCACCCTGTATTCAAAATAGTAATACCACCATTGAAAAGAGCGTAAGAATATGTTTCAGGAAATATTTTGAACTTTTTAGTTATGTTAATTACCATTTAATAAATGCATAACATATCTTCACATGTACCTATGTGTGGCAGATTCGTGCAAATATATATTATAAGAATTATTGTGCATTTAATGGTAGAAGTATGTAATTCGGACCACATATACTACACATACAAAAGTTTAAATTTAGATATGAGGCCATCATCTCAGATTTTGCCTTTTACAACAATGGCGAGCATTCAAAGTGGCGGCTATACATAGGTGACTAATAGCACGATAACTTTTAAACGAAAAATCCGATTTTAGCCAAATTTGGCATCAGGGTTCTTTTTTTTTATGAAAAAGATCGAGGTCTTGAACCGGAAGAATCGGTTTACCAGAAGTTGTGTTTTTACTGTTTTTTATGTAAAAATATGTTGTTGTTTTTTTCAAGTCTTTCATCCTGTATATATTAATTTTTCAAAAAGGTGATACCGCCATTGAAAAGAGTGTAAAAATATTTTTTAGGAAAGATTTTGAATTTTTTAGTTATGTTAATTACCATTTAATAAATGCATAACGTATCTTCACATGTACCTATGTGCGGCAGATTCATTTTGAATGCCCGCCATTTTTGTAAAAGAGAAAATCTGAAATGGCCTCATATCTAAATTTGAATCTTTGTATGTGTAGTGTGTGTGGTCCAAATTATATGCTTTTACCATTAAAGGCACATTAATTCTTATATTATTTGCACGAATCTGCCGCCCATAGGTTCATAGGTACATGTGAAGATACGTTATGCATTTATTAATTGGTAATTAACATAACTAAAAAGTTCAAAATAGTTCCTAAAACATATTCTTACGCTCTTTTCAACGCCGGTATTACCTTTTTGAAAAACTAATATGTACAGGGTGAAAGAATTGGTACAAAAACAACATGTTTTTACATAAAAATCAGGAAAACACAAGTTCTGGTAAATCGATTCTTCCGGATCAAGACCTTGGTCTTACATAATATCAAAAAAAGAACCTATATACCAAATTTGGTTGAAGTCGCACTTTTCGTTCAAAAGTTATTGCTATTAGTCACATTTGTATAGTCGCCATTTTGAATGCCCGCCATTTTTGTAAAAGGTAAAATCTGAGATGGCCTTATATCTAAATTTGAACCGTGATGTATGTAGTATATGTGATCCACATTATATGCTTCTACCATTAAATGCACAATAATATATAATATTTGCACGAATCTGCCACATCCAGGTACATGTGAAGATACGTTATGCATTTTATTAAATGGTAAATAACATAACTAAAAATTCAAAATTATTTCGACAAAATATTTTTACGCTCTTTTCAATTGCGGTATTACCTTTTTGAAAAATTTATATATACGAGGGAAAAAATTGAAAAAAAAACATATTTTTACATAAACAACCAGTAAAAACACAACTTCTGGTAAACCGATTCTTCTAGTTCACCACATCCATCTTGTAAATCAAAAAAAGAACCTATATACCAAATTTGGTTGAAATCGGACTTTTCTTTCAAAAGTTATGGTACTATTAAACACACATGTATAGCTGCCATTTTGAATGCCCGTCATTTTTATTAAAGGCAAAATCTGAGATGGCCTCATATCTAAATTTAAACCTTTATATGTGTAGAATATGTGGTCCAAATTGTATGCTTGTATCATTAAATGTGCAATTGTTTCACATATCGGCCGCACTATGAGATACGAATTTAAAATTTTGTATTTTTGTTTCCCGTATTAGTCACTGAGTATTCCAAATTATAACCAAATCTGAAGAGGGGGTGGAAATTAGGTGTGTTGAGTTGATATGGAATGACCCTGCTGGTTCATCCACTGCTTTTATAAATGTCATCGGAAAACTTTGCGTGATATCTTATTTTCTATATTATTGCGACTTTATCGTCAGTCTTAAAATAGTAAAAATTTCATAATCTGTCATTGAAAACAATCACATCATCAACAAAACTAAACGCCATTCATCCATGTGGAACTGACATCTGATTAATTAATTGATATTTTCTAACACCCTGTACCTAAAAAATACCTTTTAGGCCACGTCTGTGAAATGGAAACAGTTAATGAATACGAAGGTGTGAATTACAAATACAAGAAAGCTACTTAGTGGATACGCCTTGTTCATTTCGTATTTGTTACTACATAATTTCTGTCTCGATTATAATAGCTTTAAATTACTTTTTAAATTTTAATTTGAACACCTACGGATATAATGGTGCATAATTAAAATTAAATAATAGACTCTTAGAACCGTACCAATATTAAAAGAAGTTAAACAAAAGATGATGCCACTCGAATACAAATTAATATTTATCATCGAAAATGGAAAATGGATTTGTTGTTTTTAAAACACCCACAAGGAAACAATTTTTCTGTCAAGAAAAGAATGAAAAGTCGAATCAGAGCTCAGATGGTACCTAGAGCGTAGTACATGGAATATTTTAAACATCCATGCTTAAGTTCGCATATTTCTTCAATGTTTCCGTGACGGATTACTTTTAAAGGGTTTTTACCCTCATATTTTTGTAATATTTTATATTTTGGTGGTTAGCATGTTAGATCACGTGAGTATATCCTACAACTTTTCGGACATCTTGGATTTTAAAGCACCCTAAAATATGTCTGTGTAGATATTGGCCTTGAATCCGGCCCGGTCCGACCGTCACATGTAACACCGTTGCCGTATCCTCTATTTTTTCATACTATCACGTTACAATTTTTTGTGATATTATATTTGTGTGTGAAATGTATCATTTTTGTATATTTTAGTTATGTTCTAATATGTTATGTATATATAGGTTTTTACTTGATTATTTTAAATCATTGTGACGTTTAACTTGCTAGAAACCTTGTAATATTTGTACCTAATGTGTTAAAAGTAAGTAGTTTTGAAACACCAATTAAGTAAAGTTTATTATATTGTTGTTTTCACCAATTTTGAAAAAATGTGAAAACATTGAATTGTCCACGTCCGTCTGTCCGTCCGTCCGTCTTGTCTGTCTGTTTGCAAACTCAACTCCTCCGTCATTATACCAGGTAGAATGACAAATGAGGTGTCAAATGAAAGCTTATCCAAGGATGGTACTAAAGGTGAGAAATTTAACCTAGGCTGTCTGTCCGTCTGTCTGTCCGACCGCGTATATGATTCCTTCGTCACTGTACCAGGTAGAATGACAGATGAGGTGTCAAATGAAAGCTTATAATCCAAGGATGGTACTAAAGATGAGAAGTTTGACATAGGCTGTCTGTCCGCCTGTCCGTCCGACCTGGTATAGTGACGGAGGAGATATATTCGCGGACAGACATCCTAGGTCTAATTTCTCACCTTTACTACTATCCTTGGATTATAAACTCTCAGTTGACACCTCATTTGTCATTCTACCTGGTACAGTGACGGATGAGTTATACTCGCAGTCGGACGGACAGACGGACAGACAGCCTATGTCAAATTTCTCACTATTATAAGCTTTCATTTGACACCTCATTTGTCATTCTACCTGCTATAGTGACGGATGAGTTATATTCGTGGTTGGACGGACAGGCGGACAGACAGTCTATGTCAAATTTCTCACCTTTAGTACCATCCTTGTATTATAAGCTTTCATTTGACACCTCATTTGTCATTCTACCTGGTATGTGACGAAAGAGTTATATTTGCGGTCGGACGGAGAGGCGGACAGACAACCTATGTCAAATTTCTCACCTTCAGTACCAGCCTTGGATTATAAGCTTTCATTTGACACCTCATTTGTCATTCTACCTAGTATAGTGACGGAGGAGTTATATTCGCGGTCAGACAGACAGACGGACAGACAACCTAGGTCTAATTTCTTACCCTTAGTACTAACCTTGGATTATAAGCTTTAATTTGACACCTCATTTGTCGTTATACCTAGTATAATGACGGAGAAGTAAATGTTATTGTTCTATTATTCTTGCAGGTACATTTAACATTGATTGAAATTATGAAAGAAATATATAGAAAACAGCATGGCAACACTGTGATGCATAAACATAAAAATCCAGCCACATTCAGCTGTGCCGGCTGTGCGTTACATAGGGTGCTTTAAAATCCAAGATGTCCAACTTTTCTTACTCGTAGTCAAAATTTTAAAACTTTTGCATCATTTTATCAGCATATATTCATTTTAGGTTGATGATTTAGTATGATGTCAACCAATCGAAAACTAGTTCTGTGATGTAGCCCTTTCTAGGGATTTTAAATATATACCTTTTATAAAGGACTTTATTCGTTTTTAAAACAGTTTCTTTTATTTACTGTCAGAAGCAGATTTTTCCATTTCGGACCAGATAACTTCACAATATGGAGTTAATTTGCATCAGAAAACGTATTTTTATTATGTTATAATACTAAAATTCAATATTTTTTATCAAGGTTAATTCTCTCAACAGTTAAATAACGACATGAGGCTAAAAGACAGCAATATTTAACTAAAAACTTTAAATTAAATTTTCAGTCCAAAGAATTTTTTATCTTCAGGGCCTTCTTAGAGTTTGGACGCAAAATTTACAACATCTATTATATTCCTTTTATCAACGTCACTTATTGTTACTACTTCTTCTTCTTATATTAGGCCTTAGGCATGTTTTTTTTATAGACTACATCGAACAGGGGAGATTAACCTGGTACGGACATGTCAGAAGAGCAGACCAAAATCGTTGGATAAACCG
The DNA here is from genome assembly GCF_917563875.1 of Diabrotica virgifera virgifera. Lineage (NCBI taxonomy): Eukaryota > Metazoa > Arthropoda > Insecta > Coleoptera > Chrysomelidae > Diabrotica > Diabrotica virgifera. The sequence goes on along the minus strand of NC_065445.1, from coordinate 231,682,631 downwards.
AATAACGAGTGGAGCCCGATAGGAAAAAGGAAGAGAGGCAGACCCCGAACATCATTCAGAGATGAAGTGGACGAAGCAATAGAGAGAAGAAATCTACAAGAAGGGGACTGGCAAGACAGAAAGAGATGGAGAGAACGGTTGAGTGAAGGAATACAGTGAAAACTGTGGAAATCCTTAGTATATGGTTACCGGCCAAACCCGATTTCAGGAAAAACTAGTTTGTCCTAAGCGCGTTAGGATAAACTAGTATGGCCTACGCCAAACTAGTTTGTCCTATCGCGCGTAGGCCAAACTAGTTTATCCTGATATAAATACACACACTTCAGGCCTAGGCCAAACTAGTTTATCCTGATATAATAAAGACTCACACTTCAGGATAAACTAGTACGGCCTAGTTTAAACCAATTTAGCCGAGTCGAAAGTAATTTAGCGAACATAATGTAAGGACTTTTACATGCGGGGAATTCCCAAATCACGTCCCAACAGGGATGGCAAAAACAATTATACATCGATATATTGTATCATAAATGACACATCGAATGAAGATATTGATGCTATAATATATTCTTGTATAATTAAATAATATAAAAAATAATAAATAAAAGGATGAGGTTTTCTCCAAAAATTAAAAGAAAAGATACACTTACGAATGAAATCGAGTGATGAACTGTGAAAACGTTGAATTATCCACGTACGTCTGTCCGCCCGTTCGTCCGTATGTCCGTGAACTCAACTCCTCCGTCATTATACCAGGTAGAATGACAAACGAGGTGTCAAATGAAACCTTATAATCCAAGGATCATACTAAAGGTGAGAATTTTGTCCTAGGCTGTTTGTCCATCTGTCCGTCGAACCGCGAATATAACTCAATATTATTGTTTGTTTGTTACGAATAATTATAATTTTAATAAAAATGATTATTTTTCTAAGAACAAAGTATTTTCTTCAATTTATTATTTATATTTGTAAAGAGGGTGATCACTGGATCTCCCTCTACAGGTCAAATTTTCAATTTTTGTCAAATAATTTACCTATTGTTCTCAGTTGAGGACAGATTGTAAATATTACAACATTAAATATATAAAAAAAAAATATTAAGCATTACTAATAGTTCGCTGAATTAATTTCTTCTTCTTGGCTTTTTCCCATTATGAGTTTACCGTTTTCGTCTTCCATAGCACTCTATTCTCCCAGTCGCCATCTCTGAGGTCTCTATCTATCATTTTTTTTTGCCTCCGTCTTCTTCCCCGCGGGTCCCAGTTCATTAATCTTTTCGGTCATCTGTGCTCCGGCATTATTTGTACATGCCCGTACCATTTCAGGGCTCTAATTTTACTACCATAACTTTTTTGTAATTGAGTATTATACTTCTATTCCGTTTCATATTTCCTCTGTTCTTATTCTATCCTACGTGGTGATTTTTAGACACCTTCTCATAAACTCCCATTCAACTGTTTGTATTTTATTTCGTATTATTGTTGTCACTGGCCATTCTTCCGCTCTTGTAGGATAGTATTCAGCACTATGCCCTGAAAAAATCCTTTTTTGTTTTCTTTAGTTAGAGTGTTTTTTCATATCACTCTATCATGGAGTGCTTTCGTGGCTTGTTTTCCCCGTACTATTTTCATTTCTATATCTTTCATACAAGTGCCATCTCCGTTTATCATTTACCCTAAATACTTAAAAGTCTTACAACTCTTAATAGTGTCTTCTAAACTTACGTTTAAATCAGCAACCAATCTGTAATCAATTACTTTCGACTAGACTAAATTGGTTTAGACTAGGCTAAACTAGTTTATCCTGATATAAAAACATACACTTCAGGATAAACTAGTTTGGCCTGAAGCTCCTGGTTTGTTCTTCTGCGCCATTCCCCGTTAGCCCCCATTATACAACCAAAAAGTTTTCTTAATACATATATATTCCCCTCCCAAATCTCTGGCTTTTTCTCTTCTTTCTGATTCATTATTCAAGTTTCACATACATACAATACCGTTGGCCTCACTATTGTTTAATAATTTCGGATCTTGGCTTCCCTGACCTGGCCCCTTATAGTCAGGCAATATCTTCTACCTTTTTCTACAGATTTTGTATAGGTACATTATTCGAAGTTCTATTCTTAAACATGTCAGAAACACCAAGTCATCTACGAAACGTCTTGTTTTTTGTTCAGAATCGTTTACCAGGATTTAGAGCCTCGTTTATCTAACATCCTAGGTATTTAAAATGGTTACTTTTTGTAATCGACTCATTGTTAACAATTAGTTGCATAGGACCAAAGCCTTTTTTACTAACCACAACTTTGTCTTTGATTGTAAATATGCCAAGTCTCTTATTGGAGCATTTTCTAGTGACTTGGTCTATAAGGAATCTATCTTCGATACTTTCAACCATGATCGCTGTGTTATCTGTATATGTATATGATGTTTTTCTCTCAATTCGAATTCCCTCAATTGCCCTTCCACGGCTTCGTTAAATATTATTTCCGAGTACACGTTAAACAAAGTTGGAGATAACACACAACCTTGTCTGACAACTCTTTGAATAAAACTTTTGTCTTTTGTCTTTGCCGTCTACCAGAATAGAATCTTGTTCAGCCTATCACATATTGGACCCTATCAAACGCCTTTTCAAAATCTATATAGCGGACGTAAATATGTTTCTAGACTTCTCATGATCTTTGAAGTAATGTTAGCATTGCGAACAAAGCGTCCCTTGTTCTCTGAAATCGAATTGTTTGTTTCTCATTATTTTCTGCACATTTCTGCTTAATTCTATTAAGAATTATTCTTGAGAAGCAGTTTGAGAGAGTACCACACATGAGACTAATTAATCTAAAGTCTTTACATGATGATGCATTAGGTTTTATTGGAAGTGGTATAAATGTAGACTCCAACCATATATTTTGTGGGATTATTTCCAATTCGAATTCCCTCAATTGCCCTTCCACGGCTTCGTTAAATATTATTTCCGAGTACACGTTAAACAAAGTTGGAGATAACACACAACCTTGTCTGACAACTCTTTGAATAAAACTTTTGTCTTTTGTCTTTGCCGTCTACCAGAATAGAATCTTGTTCAGCCTATCACATATTGGACCCTATCAAACGCCTTTTCAAAATCTATATAGCGGACGTAAATATGTTTCTAGACTTCTCATGATCTTTGAAGTAATGTTAGCATTGCGAACAAAGCGTCCCTTGTTCTCTGAAATCGAATTGTTTGTTTCTCATTATTTTCTGCACATTTCTGCTTAATTCTATTAAGAATTATTCTTGAGAAGCAGTTTGAGAGAGTACCACACATGAGACTAATTAATCTAAAGTCTTTACATGATGATGCATTAGGTTTTATTGGAAGTGGTATAAATGTAGACTCCAACCATATATTTTGTGGGATTATTCCAATTTTGTATAATATGTACATAGTTATAACTGCTTGTTAGTTCTGAGACATTGTCATCTTGAAGTTTGAGCCAGTCTGATGGTATTTAGTTAGGGCCTGGGGTCGTATTTTCGAATTCAATCGAATTTGTTCGCATACGAGTTAACTCGAATGAAAAATTTCGTATACGAATCTGAATCTGTATTTTTGAACGTCCTTCGAAATGTTATACGTATACGAGAAGAATTTGCACCGGCAACACTGCAAATTTGAATAACATTGGGCTTAACCTTCATCTGAAGAGTCACAGTGTTGCCATACTTTTTTTGTTTATTTCTTGTATAATTTCAATCAATGGTATAATCACATTATTAAAAAAAAAGCTAATATTAGCTGGAATCGAATCTTAAGCTTGCATAATATTAGTAATATCGGTGTTAGAGATGCATCAAGTCAAACTAGTTTGATTTTACTCAACAAACTTGACTTGACTTGAAAATTAAACTTTTTGTATAAAAAAGTTTGACTTGACTTGATTTCTATATCTTTAGGTTTGACTTGAATTCAAACATCTTCAAACAGTTTGAAAAGTTTGAATATTACGCAACGTGTTTATTTTCAATTTTAAATGAGACCGCCTACGCCTTTATTTGTTCAGTGGCGGATCAACGGGGGAGGGGTAGGGGAAATTCCCCCCTTTCCCAACAAGGCCAAAAAAATTTTTTTTGACAAATTTCAATAAACATAGAAATGTATTGGCTGATACGATATTTAAACCGCAGACAGACAAATAAAACCCAATAAACGCGCCAGTTGGGATAATAAAATTATTAAGAAAGCTTAATGCATATTTATACATTAATTTTTTTAAAATTTAAACCCAACATTTGTAGCCTGTATCCGAAAAAAATTTAAATTGTATATATAAAACCATATAGACCTGGATCCCGCGTGCCAAAAAAGTTGATTAATAGCAAGCTGAAAATTTGTTAATAGCTTAACGTCAGACTACGTAAACGTTCCATGTATTTTGTTTTAACGGTGTCTAGTCAAACAAACTTTGATGCATGGGAACACTGGAACAAAAGAAGTTTTAATTGTGGAAAAGGTTAATAATTTGGAACGTTAGAATACGTAAACGTTCCATGTATTTTGTCGGACAGAACTTCCAATTAATTTGTTACCATTTCATTAAACTCTCATGCAAAAATCAGACTGGTTGGTGTTTATCACCAACTGAGCATTTTAATGTCGAGTGAAACACGAAGAACATGTCAAATGACAGGAATCATGTTGGTTAGTAATAGCAGTCTGATTTTTGCATGAGATTTTAATGAAAGGGTAACAAATCAATTGGATGTTCTGACCGACAAAATATATGGGACGTTTTCGTAATCTGACGTTCCAAATTTTTAAACTGTTCCACAATTAAAACTTCCCCTGTTCCAGTGTTCCCGTACATCAAAGTTTGTCCGAATAGACACCGTTAAGCTATTAACAAATTTTCAGCTTGCTATTAATAAACTTTTTTTGTACGCGGGATCCAGGTCTAATAAGCCTATGGTTAGTTTTGAATTTTAAAGAAAGATCAACGAATATACAGCAATACTAATTTTTGTATTGTGGTACATATTTTCGAGTGAACTATTAGCAGCTTGGTACCACATGTTTTTTCGAACTGGCCCTAAGATAAATAAATGCCTTTTTTAATAAAAGAAAGTCATAAAAATTCCAAATCATTTTATTTTGAGCTGTCCATTGCAAAACCGAATAGTCTTATTTTATTGTAACCTTTAAGGGCATAGGCGTACATGTCGCTTATCAAAATGTTCAATGTGTTTTAAATGTATTAATTTTTTTCAAATCCTGAGAAAACTAATAAGATTTAAAAAAAAATTTAAACGCAGTATGAAAGATTACATTATTTTTGAGGGACGAACATCCCTGAAAACATATATAATGCTTATTTTAATAAGTTACAGGGTGAACATAAAAAAAGGAAAATTTAGTGTTATTAATAATTGCAAATATTTCATTCAAAAGAAACTTTTTATTTATTCTTAGACCGAAAGAGACTTTCGGCCCTCAGTAATAACGCAATCTTTCATTCTGCGTTTAAATTTTTCAAAAATACTTATTAGTTTTCTCAGGATTCGAAAAAAATAAATATCTACATTTAAAGTTTTAAATTAAAACACATTGAAAATTTTGACTTTTATGTGGCATTCATTGTATTATTAATTTTCTTATCTTAATTGGCAACTAACATGTCTATCTCGACAAAAAAGTATATCTACTAAATAAATTATTTTTCAAACTCTTTCAAACTAGTTTGACAAACAGTTTGAATTTTCAAACCTGTACGATTGGCCAGTTTGACTTGACTTGAAATATTTGTCAGAAGGATTGACTTGAGTTTGACTTGAAATTAAGTCAAACTCAAGTCAAGTTCAAACATTCAAGTCAAACTTCTGCAACTCTAATCGGTGTGCAAAGTCCACTATTCTGTTAATTATTATTTTTGTATCTAGTATGTACACTGATATTATACTAGTTTTTTGGTGTTTCCAAACGAATTTTTAAATGCACGTTTATGAAATGTGATAGTATGAAAAAATTGAGAATTTACTATTTACCTTTCAAAACTTTACTTTTTTGGGTGTTTTAAAACTATTTTTTAAATAACTTTATATAATTGGATAGTATGAAAAAATTGAGGATATGGCAACGGTGTCATATGTCAAGCTTAGAGCTTAGATCCAATGCTAGAATACGTACATAAAGTTAGGTTAGGATATTATATTCAATGCATTATCGTACAGTATGTCTTTTCTTTCTATTAAAAAATTAATTTAAACCAGCCATTGAAAAGAAAGTTCAATGTAAAAATATTGTATACAACAACGATTAAAACTATCAATAACAACTGAAATGACCTTGAATTGACAACAAAACAATTCGTATACGAGCATCCAAATTCGAATGGTTCATTCGAGTCATCGTATACGAAAAAATTCGTACACGAAGTATTCGAAAATACAAGAAACTGGATTTTGAACGAAATTCTTCTAATTTCGTATGCGAAATATGCTCGAATGAATTCGAAAATAGGATCCCTGGAGATTTCCCATTTTTGCTTTGTTTGATTCTCTACTTACGCTTTCAAAATACTAGAACCAGTATTTATATACTTTGCGGTGTGACTGGTGGCCTCGTATCCAGGAAGAGCTGTTTTATTAACCATTTTATTATCCATTCTTTCTCTTTTCGTTTAAATTGAGAATTATTTTACCTTTGGAGTTTCTCATGAAGTGTAGGTTTTTTTCTCTGAGTGTAGGTAATTTCTTTAATTTTTATTGTATATTAAACTCGTCATGTTTTCTTTGTAGTTCTTTGTCCCATCCAAGCCTCTTTTGCTAGCCTAAATTCGTATCTTATTTGTCCATATATTTATCTATGTCAAGTCTCGTCTTCAATTTTCCACTTGCTTCTTTGTTGACTAATTTGTAGTATTTTATCGGTCATCCAATATGTTTTTCTTTATTTATTGTTTTTCTGGTTTCAAAATTTCGTTTGCTATGACGACCATGGCGGAATTCATTATGATACAGGTGTTGAAATTGTTATTGAAATATGATTCGTATCAACCATTAAGAAAAGAATTTAATATAAAAAAATTAGAGCAAAGAAGACTTCAACGTTGTTTAATTTTTCTCTATAAACTATGTAATCACTTAATAGACTCGCTTGATCTTTTGGGGCAAATACAATTTTATGTCCCGGATCACAGAACCCGTCCAAGAAACATATTATTTTTTGTAAATACTTCTAGCCCACTTAATAAAATGTACCAAATTTACAACGATTTAACAACAACTACTTGTCTGGAATTATTTGGAATAAACTTGCAATTATTTAAACGTCTATTGCATGAATAATATAAAGAGAGGTTTTTTTTTTATATTATTTTTAACGTTTTTGCTGGTAAACATCTGTCGTTTTTGTCTCTATTACCTCGAATTATTATAGTGTAAGAGCTGTGAGACATTTTTGAGTAGGTATTTTAGGCAACCTGAAAATTTTTCAGGTGACTCTTCTATGATAGCCTAATACAAAAATTCCGGTCTGGCTGAGGGTAGCGGTTATTTTCTCCAAAAATCCCCCCCCCCAAAGTTAAAAAAAGGGTAAAAATTGTTATTACAAAAAATCTGCAAGATACTTGCATGGGCGCCCCAGGATTATTTTCAGGGGGTGCATCTGAACTTCAGAAGATTTCATCTGAATCTGTACATACTATTAACGAGTATAAAATATACAACTATACATGCAAAGCTATGTACATTCCTTCCGGACAGGGAAGTGCAATTGTTATTTTGACAGGATATTTTTTTAATTAAAAAAAATATTCTAAAAAAGACAGGTTTTTTTTGGTGAAATTTCCCAATTGCCATGTGATTAAACAAATTACGCGTGCATATAAATGAAAAGCGCTATAGGTAAGCAGCAGTGTAAGAAAGAGCGTATACCGATAGCTGTTTGCGTCCTCTGTTGTAGCTGAGTGAGTCCGTTCGCTCGAGAAAATCACATGACCTGGCTTGTTGTGCCTCGAAACGTTAGAGTAATTATTATATATATTATAGTTTTTTAAGTAATTTTTCTTAATTAAAGGAAAATAATACGCACTATACAATAGATTTTGCTAATATGATAGAAAAAGACAAATTTATTATTATAAATATATAGGTAGAAAAGTATAAAACTATAAAATAAATTAATTCTGTGTCCGAATCTTGTACTTCTTCTTCAATCTCCTCATTTGAGCTTAAATCTTCATTCTCTTCTTCTTCGTCAGACTTCCATCGAGACTCAGATTCCTCTTCTACATGATCTGTAAATAGTTGTAATATGTATTTAGAATTAATTAAAAATTAATCAGTGATAAATAATTGAGTTGCTACGTATTCTCTGTCCTTTTATACGGAGTCGAAGCCTGGAAAATCACGGGCGCATCTGAAGAAAGACTTGCCATTGTTGAGATGTGGTGTTATCGAATAATGTAAAAAATATCATGGACACAATACTTAACAAACAGGGAAACAAAAGGCAAAATAAATACTTAACACTATGAAAGAAAGAAAAATGAGCTAAAATAAATATACATTCTCTTCTGCTTCGTCAGACTCCCCTAGAGACTCAGATTCTTCTACCTGATCTGTAAATAGTTATAATATGTATTTAGAATTAATGAAAAATTAATTAGTGCTTAACTGATTGAGTTGCTACGTATTCTTACTTATATAACCAATGCTTAATACTTTTCCTTATATAATCAATCACATCACGTTTTTTATTTCTTAGTATATGACCAAAGTAGCTCATGTTTTTTTCCTTCATAGTGTTGAGTACTTCTTTTGCCTTTTTCATCTTTCTTAATGTTTCCGTGTTTGTTATAGTCCGTTCGCTAAACTCAGACACAACTGGCTAGTTATTTTAGTAAGTAATTTAGCCAATTTGCTAAAATTGGCAAAAGAATAATTACAAAATAGTTAATAATTACTAAATAGTTAGTAATTTTGCCAATTTTGTCAAAATTAGCAAGAAACAAAAAAAATACCTACTAAAATAACTAGCCATTTGTGTCTTTGTGTCTGAGTTTAGCGAACCGACTATACGTGTGTCCATGATATATTTAACATTATTCGATAACTCCACATCTCAACAACGGCAAGCCTTTCTTCAGGACGGAGAATACGCAGCAACTCAACCAAATTACTCTAACTTTTAGACGAACAACAACATGGATATCGCCAGGTCACGTGATTTTTCTCGAGCGAACGGACTCGCTCAGCTACAACAGAGGACGCAAACAGCTATCGGTATACGATCTTTCTCACACTGCTACTTACATATAGCGCTTTTCATTTATATGCACGCGTAATTTGTTTGATCACCTGGCAGTTGGAAAATTTCACCAAAAAAAACCTGTCTTTTTTAGAATATTTATTTTTAATATTAAAAAATACCCTGTCAAAATAACAATTGCACCTCCCTGTCCGGAAGAAATGTACATAGCTATGCATGTATAGTTGTATATTTTATACTCGTTAATAGTATGTACAGATTCAGATGGAATCTTCTGAAGTTCAGATGCATCCCCTGAAAATATTCCTGGGGCGCCCATGCAAGTATCTTGCAGAGTTAAAATTGCCCTCAAATCGCCTGGCCTGTTTATTTTCTTTATATTTGAATATTTAAATTTACTTTAAATTCACGTCAATCATATTTTTGGTAATAACTATTTTTACCCTTTTGTTTAATTTTGGGGGAGATTTTTGGGGAAAATAACCGCTACCCTCCAGCCAGACCGGCATTTTTGTATTAGACTATCATGTAAGTCACCTGAAAAATTTTCAGGTTGCCTAAAATACCTACTCAAAAATGTCTCACAGCTCTTGGACCATTACATTATGTGCATGTTGTACTAAACTGTTGTCATTGTAGATACGGATACATGTAAGTAGGGAAACCTGTTTGTATCTGTTATTAATAAATAAATATATTAAAGTATGAGGGTAGAACAAGTATTTTACGCTGTTTTCTGGCCTCTCTTATATTGATTCTCGTCTACATAATTTCCTTGATGGTAAGCAAAGCTAAATATTCATTATTTTGAAGGTTTTCTTGTACCGATATCCTCTCGCATTTCTAATCAATGAAAATAATTCCAATAGCGGTCATATTGGAAAACATTATGAGCACGTATCTCATTAAAACGACAAACTTTACGATGTCGGTATTGAATTCAACGTTTTCATAAACATGCGGTAATATTGCTATCTTCGTTTTCAATTTGCCCCGGAATGACATAATTCTGGACCTGTACTAAATAACACTGTCAATATTGAATAATTGCCCATCTCTATACTTTTAGCGATTAATGCAATCTGATCTCCATACCGCGACAATATCGTATATCTATATTGTTTTGAGTGGGCGATTAATCCCTGTATATATAGTCATATCTGGGTATCATAATGAAAATCTTATAGAAAATAAAATGGGTTGCACAATCGTCGACAAACTCGTCATTCCACATTTGTCTTGACTTACCTACGATTTTGCAAGAGAAAGATAGCAAACATCTCGGCGATAGATGACAAACGGAGATGGCAAACTGAGCTATTTTTTTATACAAGGCCGCCAATTTGCATTTACTGCAGACCAAACAGCGAATAGTTTTGAAGTGTTGGTTTTCTGTAATGAAATTTGCATAGGCAATAATTGTGATGATGTCAGATTTCTATTTATCTTTTAAAACGTGTGCGAAACATTGTTGTTTTGCGTATTTAATTTTTAAATATCGCGCAAAAAAGTTTAAATAGAAATATCGTCACAATATGGGACAAAGGATTAGATAAGACGAAAAGCTCGGGAGGTACGTTCGAAAAAATATTTGAGATTTTTTTACATAATCACTGAAATAAGATACTCCGAAATCTTTTCGGTCCGGGAAGATATTGTTTTAGGTTTTTTGGATAGTTCTGAACAAAAAAGGTCTCTTGTACTATGAGATTGCCAATACTGCATGAGATCACCAATACATTAAAGTCTATCATTAATTCACAATTCACAATTATTGTCAAGATGAATGTTTTCAATTTTTCGTTTTTCAAAAAACTCTTAACTCTTAGATGTTAGGACTCGTGTTGTATTAGCGAGTTGTTTGACTCTACATTCAGCTTTATTACATAGACATTGTTGTGTTTCTATTATATAATATTATAATAGAATCACAACTCTGGAAATCATTTAAACTGTATGCATACCTACCATCAACGTAATGTAAATTATTAATAACTTTTCCAATTATTATGACTAACCTTCTGTTCATTTATGTAAAGTTTTCTTGAAAATAGCTTCACTAGATACACTAGTTAGTATGGGAGACAGTATAAAGCCTTGCCGAAATCATCTTAATATTCTTTGTTTCTTATCTATCCATCGACATCATCCGTGTTTAATATAAATCTACAAATCTGTAAAATAAAGGGATTCCTCAACAACTTAACTTTGCACTTCGTTTGAAGCTTTTTAAAAAAAGTGAGTTAACTTCTTCAAAAAGTTAAGTATTCAATTACATTTAATAATAGTAAGATAATGTGAAGAATAAAACTCCGGCAATTATAATTAAGTTTCATTAAAGGGGCATCCTGCTTCAAAGCAAAGTTGTAATTAAACCATTTCCCTTTTTCTTTTTTTGTGCCAAGTATACGAGAGGAGGCAGATTACTGATAGAGATGGGGTAATCTACGAAGTTTTACCAGTTAAACAAATAGAGTTATCTGGCATTATCAGTGTGATAAATATAATCAATTTTACAGAACAGTCCAAATTACTATCATTTACTACATCATCTATCAGCCCTGATTTGTCCATTGTCGGACATAGCCTCCTTCAGATATTTTCATCTTGTGTTCTGCGTCTCTGCTATCCAATTGGACACAATTATTTTGAGGTCGTTGGTCCATCTCGTTGGAGGTTTTCCCCGGCTTCGCTTGTCTGCGCGTGGTCTCCATTCAAGCAAATTTTTTGTCCACCTGCCATCTTTGATTCCCGCAACATGTCACTTCTTCTTCTACTTCTTCTTCTTCTACGGCACTACAGCCCAAATTGAGCCTTGTCCTCCTTTATTTTTTGCCTCCACCCTTGCTTGTCTGTGGCTGCTCTTCTCCATACACGGACTCCTAAAAGGGCTTGTGCGCCGCTGTTTACTGTGCCTTCCCAGCGTTTTCTTGGCTTTCCAACCGGTCTCTTTCCCTGCATTCTAGCATTCAGTGCTCTTTTTGGTAGCCTACGACTCACACTTACTCTAACGATAAAACACACTATATTTATAATCCCAGATACCTACAGTATCAAAAAGATTCAGCTCTGATGGGACTCTTTCCGTATTATCAAGCCGTAGTTGCAGGTAAAATAAAACGGAATTATCATAAATACATTTAATATTAAATCATTATTAATATACACAATTTTAAATATGAAGTGACAAATATCTTTATCTAAGGTCGGGAATAATATAACAATAAAGACAAATATATTAATATAACGGTTTCTACAAGTTGTGAATAAAGTAACTATAAACCAGATTTACAGAAAGCAATACATACGCTACTAAACACAATTTGTGATACTGGGAACAGTTTGGTTTAACAATACACATAAAGAAAACAAAACTAAGTTATCCTAGTTTATCTAAGAAAACTTACGGTTATCAGTAAGAAATGTAAAGTCATAACAAGAATCCAGATAAAAAATGAAGATATTGAACAAATGGACAAAATGAAATACTTTAGGAGTCGGGATTAAGGAAAATCTACAGATTTCCTTTCTTTATTTCTTTGCATATTTACAAATGTAAATTTGCAATCAGAAATTTAATCAAGAATAGACCAATCAAAAGCAGCCAGCCTTTTTGAAGATAAGGAAATTACTAAGTATGAGTAACCAAAGACTCAAATTGCAACTCCTATATCGAGTGGTAAAATGCCCACTCTACTCTATTCTTCTTTTAAGGTACTGAAGCTTGGACTGCTAATGTTGATATAATTAGAAAGTTGGAGACTTTTGAGATGTGCCTTCTTAGAAAAATTTTGAAAATACCAATGGACTGATCATATTACGAACGAAATGGTGTTGCAAAAACCGGAGGAGACAGAGAACCTTTGACCACCATTAAAAGGAGGAAAACAGCATCTTTTGGGCACATACTTAGAAATGATAAATACGATTTGTTATAGCTAATTATGAAGGGTAACATCAAAGGAAAAATGGGTCCTGGCAGACGACAAATGTCCTGGCTAAAAACATTCGCGACTGGATCGGGTTTAACACACAGGCGCTTTTCAGAAAAGCAGAAGATAGAGACAAATTTGGAATTCGTCAAATGATGGCATAAATGAATATTATGTACGTTAGAATGGTACAAAAACAATGAATTAACCTTGAATGACAGAATAATAGTAAATAATAATGATATCTAATAAAAACAGATTCGCACAAAATGCAGTTAATAAAATGTACCTAATGCAATAAAATAAATATAAATATACAATTATACAATACAGTTTATGAACTGCATTATGTCGGTTTGAATCTTTCGTTTGGACATATTCACTATTAATAATTAATGAATAATTATTAGTCAACGCTAGCAAACACAATTCACGACTATTAATCTCACTGGTCACTTTTTTCCAACTGGAGGTATAAATATTAACGTTTCTACCATCAATGAGTAGGTACGCGCCCCTGGATTATCTAGTAAAATTCAAATTTTTATATCTTTATTATACCTACCGCAAATTTAAAACGTGACTTTTCATGAGGCAAGGTTTATACCCAGTGTAATGTATGGCTCCATCGGTACCCAAACAAATGAGGCTTCAATTTATTTTTCAAAAAAGGCTGGTTTTATTAGATTTTATTGCTTCTTTCAATAATTCTTTGGAAGCGGTTGTCGTTTAATTTAGTGTTCTACTGATGGCTTAAAGTTTAGAGTTGACAGAAAAAAATAATAAATAATAAAAAAGTATACTTATAGACTAAATACAATAGGGGGGTCTATAGACCCTTTGACCCCCCCCCCCGTATCCGCGCCTGCAGGTATGTAAACTTTCCAACCGTTTCAATGTCATCTTCGTGTATAATGTTTTGTGGGACTATATTTCTTCTCGTCTGAGTCATTAGTTTTGTTTTTTCTGTGTTAATTTCCAGACCTAGCATTTTTGTTTGTGTTTTTAACTGCGTATGTTTCCTGTGCTCCTGTTGATGTTCTACTCATAATATTAATATCATCGGCATAAGCGGCCAGTTGAACCGTTCGGTTGGTCAGGATGTACTAATACCAAAGTAACATTCTCCAAAATCGCAAGACATCTCTACTCGCTACTCCAGCTTCAAATTTTCTTTTTTCCTATTTCTGCATGTTGGGTAAATGTAAAAATAATGTTTGAAGTTCTTTATAAATGATATTCGTAGTGAGTGCGTTTGCGAATGAGTTTCTCTTTAGATTTTTTATCATCTAATGCACTAGCTTTTACCTGTCAAAACGTATTTTATGATACCGAAGTAATTAATGGACTTCTAAGTAAAATGTTAAGTTTCATTTTGTATTTTTTTATAATTGCTACATAATTTGCTATAAATATATCTCTGGTAATAAGTTATGGATTTGACCGTTACTTTGTCTACTAATGGAGATTCATTTTATCTAAGAAGAAAACACACAACAATTTTTTAAACACTTCCACAAAACGTAATATTACAATTTATTACAGCGGTTTCGGCGGAGTGCCTTTTTCAAGTGATGTGTTTTTTCTATGTGTCTACACTTTGTTCTTAAAGATGATCCATCATAAGAGAATATACAAGCTGCGTGAAAGTTAAATTTTCCCGAACCAGTTTGCTCTCCATACAAGTCTTATTTTAGAGATGCAGAGACGTCAATTGCGACGTATGCGCATCTGGTTGATTACAAGAAAGCTTTTGGTCGAGTACATCATGGCAGGATGATGCAAATATTAAAAGAAACATTACATTAACAACCAAGATCCGAAAATAATTAGAAAATTTTACTGGAATCAGGTAAATATATTTTATACCACTTTCTATAAAAATTAATTTTATTAATAATAAATAAATTTAAATTATTTATTTATTAATATTTATTTATTTATATTTGTTTTTAATTTTAAATATATATATTATTGTTAATATTAGAATTATATAAAATAAATATTTTAATAGAGAATATAATAATTTTATCCTACTAACTTAAGAAATGCAATTTTTAAATGGTAAAAATACTGCAAATCTCAGATTTGAAGGTGAACACATCAAATATGTGAAAATCATGCGTGGAGTCAGGCAAGGTTGTATGTTGTCTCCTCTAATCTTCAATCTCTACTCTGAAAGAATATTTATCGAAACTGAAAAAGGTATTCTAAACGGGTACCGGCTAAACATCATCTATGCAGATGACACCATAGTATTTGCGGACAACCTACAAGACCGACAAGTCCTTATAAACAAAATCACGTATTACAGTCAACAATATGGACTCTATAAGCTTATAATAAACAGAAGATCAACTATACGTCAAATAAACCCCTATTACTCCGGTCAACTTACACATCCGAGGTTACAAAAATTACCATCAAGCTGAAAATTGGCAGGATTGTTCAAAATACTATCATAAATGATATCTAAAAAGTCCTCATAAATCCGACCCGAGCTAAAAAATTAACGCGGGGTCAAAGATCACCAAATATAGTTTTTAGCGATTTTCAGCGAAACGGTAATAGGTCTGGATCCCGCGTATGAAAAAAAAGTTGATTAATAGCAAGCTGAAAATTTGTTAATAGCTTAAGGGTGTCTAGTCGGACAAACTTTGATATATGGAAACACTGGAACAGGGGAAGTTTTAATTGTGGAACAGGTTAAAAATTTGGAACGGTCAGACCACGAAAACGGCATATGTATTTTGTCCGACAGACCAGACTTAAACTCTCCGAACAAAGATTAAACTCTCATGCAAAAATCAGACTGCTATTTATCACCAAATGGGCGTTTTAATGAGTGGAACATGTAGAATCTGTCAAATGACAGGAATTATGACAGGTGATAAATAGCAGTCTGAAATTTTCATGAGAGTTTAATCTCTGTTCGGAGAGTTTAAATCTATTCTGTCGGACAAAATAAATGTGCCGTTTTTGTGGTCTGACCGTTCCAAATTTTTAACCTGTTCCACAATTAAAACTGCCCCTGTTCCAGTGTTCCCATATATCAAAGTTTATCCGACTAGACACCCTTAAGCTATTAACAAATTTTCAGCTTGCTATTAATCAACTTTTTTTTCATACGCGGGATCCAGACCTATAAGTTTTATCATAAAATTAGTTTTAACAAAAAATGTAGATTAGATAATTATCTATAAAAATTTCTTATTACTTTTTTTCCTACGAGCCACCGTTTTTGAGATATAACGATTCAAAAAGTTGTACTCGTCATAATATGCGCACACGTTTCCACGCCTTCCATACCTTTGAGGTAGTGTACTTGGCGCGTTTTTTTAACGTGGTTTCCCTAGTAGGCCTATTCCTTGGATCTGTTATAATTCTGTTTAATTTGAAGCTATTGAATAATTATGATATTGGCAAGGGTTAAAAATGATAAAGAGTTATAAAAAGCGGTATAAATTAAAAAAAGGGAAATTTATCCAGCTGGTCCATAATTTTCTAATACTTCTGTTTCCTCTTCTCCTTGTTCTTTTTCTTCTTCCTCACCTTCTAGTTCTTCTTCTTCTTCTTGTTCATCCTGGGTGCAAGTAAATTGCATCAATAATGACACATCGCATGGCTCCTCGATAAAATCAAATGAATATATATACCGAATGAATACCGAACAAAACAGTCCAACTTTTTTGCAACCACAATTAGCGCTACATCCCTTTTTAAAGTTGCAAAAAATTGTGTTCAGGAGTTTTTCCGGCGCAGGTGGGAGTAAAGTTTGAATTGGTTCTAATGAACTGTCGACTAATTTCCATCCCCAGTCTTGTGGATCTAGCTGATAACCAAGCCCCACTTGAACTTGGTAATATACCCGAAAAAGATGTTGATAAGCAGCCGCTGTGGTTGGAGGAAGACAAGATAACTGCACTTGTTTTTTATTTCGAGTATTTTTAAAGAAACATGCATATCGAAACTTATATAAGCACGTAGTTTTTTTAGGCGCTCCATACATAGAGAGAAGAAAGCTAATTCCGTTGGAAATAACTTCATGTGGAGTTGAATTAGTTTTTTTCAAACTTCATCACATTCAAGTAATATAGGTCTTAGCAATAAACATTTTGCATATAATGTTGGCTTTATTATTATGTTCAAACCCTTCTGAGAAAAGAATAGGTAGGGTGATTAGATTAGCCGACGTGCCGATAGAACGTGTTTATTCCGACAAAACCCATCTTTACAAGTCGAATGAGACGCATAAGTAAGAAGAATTATTATAAGTTAATACTTTGTCATATCAATTTGCTATTTTTATTGGGAATAAGCCGTAAAATTAAAATAATAATTCTTACTATTTTCGTTGTTGGCACTGTAATATAATACAGTTATACATTGCATCCCTCGGTAGAGCGCAAGCTATATAGTAAAAACATTATCATATTTATAATATGTTATATTATTATGTGTAATATATAAATAAGTAGACGATAGAATATTATGTTTACTTGTATTAACGCTTCAGTGATGTATGTATATACGTGGTGTACTAATACATATTACAGTAGAGCGTCGATAATCCGAACTAATTGGTACCGGGGTAGTTCGGATTATCAAATTGTTCGGATTATCGAACATATATTCAAAATACATACAAAGCTCATGAACATAGTACATATTGTACATATGTACATTAGGGTGCATCGAAAAAGGCGAAAAAAAATTTTTTTTGCGATGGAAAAGTAATACCTCACAAAAGTTGCCCAATCAACTGTTAAGTATTTTGGTAAAATTTTTTCGAAATTGGAAAATATCTTCTGCCCCCCCAAGACAATTGAAGAGGTGGATTCCAAAAGCGCTTAAGTCATTTTTTTTCACATTTTGAGGTTTTAGTTGGATCTGATTCTAGAGCATCATTTCTAACATTAGAAAAACAGTTCATGTCATAACAGCTTAAGTCAAGTATACTATACCAACTATACAGATTTCAAATCAGTAATGTTTTCCAAAAGTGCTTTAGTCATGCCTTTTTTTATGCAGTTGTCTCCCACATGAATTTTCCAAAAGTGCGTAAGTCACTGACTAAGGTCGTTTTGAAAAAAAAACCCAATGTTTAACTTCTTAAAAGCCATGATTTTGTGTTCAAATCTTACTTTAAATTGTCTTGAAAAAAGAATTTGAACCTCCAAATTTACATGACTGATTCTATTCCAAAGTAACATTTAATTATATTCTTGAAAATAGAAAAAATTCGTTCCTGAAAAATTTACTTTTTTGACTTAAGACATTTTGGAATCCACCTCTTCAATTATGTTAACAGACGAAAAAAATTTTTATTTCGAAACGAAAATGTACTAGCTCACAAAAGTTGCCTAACACACTATTTAGTAAAATGCGTTGAAAACTGCGTTGAAAATTGCGTTGAAATAAAAAATAATTTTCTGCCCCCCCCCCAGGCAACTAAAAATTAGATAAAATACATTAATATGCGAATTTCTTTTGTAAGGGAAATGTAATACCTTATAGAATAGAATAAACAAATTCGGTTTAAATTGGAAAATATTTTCTGGTTTCACAAAGCAATTAAAAATTTTACTTAAGAAAAGTATAATAAAGCATTCTTTTTATAACAAAATAGCCTTAATAAATTAAAAATTTTACTTAAGAAAAGTATACTAAAGCATTCTTTTTATAACTCCCTGACGTCACCCAAGTTTTTTAATATGTACTAAAATAAATATAAAGCAAAGTACAAAATTAGGTATATAAATATTACAAATAAATATGGTAAAAGCATTCTATTCGAAGATGTCTTCCGATTTAGCATTAAATTGAGGCATAGTTTTTCTGGAATCAATTCGAGTTTTTATAAATCCATCCCTCGAATACGCTCCACAAACTGCTAGAGAAGCTTGTGTCACAAGCTTGACACATCGTTCTACACATTGTTTGTGGCAGTGATATTTCTCAATCTCAATGTTAAAAAGGTCTAAGTTAGGATTCTTAATAAAATCTCGCAGATGGTCACTCGAAAATCTAGAGAATATAGGTGGTTCTGTAAGGTGATATTCTTGTTAGTTAATGAACTCAAAGTAGTCGTTTGAATTAAAATTTTTATAGGAGAAAGTTTGAAGACACTCGCGTTTTTTGATTTGGTCACTGGCAAACTTCTTTTGATGTCCAAGGGGTAAATCATTTGAATGTCGCAGACATAAAAACCACTGTAGCGGTTTTTTAAGATGTTCTTCTAACAGCCGTATTCCATCACCCTTAACGCCGGTATTCACGACTGTTTCGTCACATGCAATAGCTGGATTTGATACTTTCTGATATACCAGACAGCGGATACCATATCCGAAATATATGCACCCTGGCTCATGCACAAGTGTTATGTGTTCTTCCACGATCGATTGGCCATAAAACTTGATACTATTTTTTACTTGAGCTAAAGTTTTGTCTTTGCGTCGGTAACTTTCTTCTTTTACCGTTGTTCTCTCTGATTATATTTGTTTTTGTGTTCCCTATCAATCCAGCTTATCACCATTTTTCTGGAACCTCTTTGATTTAATAGAAATTCTCCCTCATCCAGAGGCACTTTTTGAGATTTGCTACAAAGACAATTAATCAGAGTGTCACATTTGCATGCTGCAAGATCGAAACGTGTAGTTTTACTTTTGTTCAAAAGCTTTTGTTTTTTTACAAAAGCACTGAATTCTATTTTTGTAAAATTCACTGTTTCGCCTGTTCTTAAATGGTTTCATAAGTTTCATATTTTTGTCGTGATAGGCTTTTAAAAACTGAATAATTCTTGTATGTTAAATTATTAAAATTATAGCCTTTTTCCATATTTCCTCCAATTTAATTGCAACCTGTTCCGCAATACCAGAAAATTCTGGGTCTTTCTTGCTGAGTTTTTTATCCTCTTGCAACCACAAAACTTCATCGCTTGTTTGTATTTCGGTAAAACATTTTCAAGTATATTTGGTGGTTGCCCAAAAATGGGGCGGTCCACAGCACATCTTGATTTTATTTCCCATGGTCCTGGTTTATCTATTTTAAAAATCTTTAATTTACAAACAACAATAATAACTGAGTAAGACATCGCACCAAACATAAGTGAAAATTACACGCACGGACTCACGAAGCGGGACATTTCAAAGGGGTTGGGAGACTGAAAAAACAAATAAATATCGTTTAAATTTGTAATTGACAACATTTTACGTTTTCTTTCATTGATATTATATCGAGTTAGCACATATTTTATTCCAAATATTATAAATTGAAATTTCCATAAAAATAAGATATTTAATAAAATTCAAGGTCGTTGGGGGGACAGAAAATTCGCTTAGAAAAAAAAAATAAAAATACTAATATGCTGAAAAATAACACTAGCAACTTTTTCACGCTATTAGGTATAACATTTCCAACTTTTATTTTTTCGATGCACCCTAATGTACATACGTTTAAGTTACAAGGAATAAAACACCTGCATATTGTCCTATTAAATCCAAAAATTCGGTCCGCGATCATATTTTTTAATTTTATAATTTTTTTTGCGTTTGGATAAGCGAACGATCGGATTACCAGGGTTCGGATTATCGACGCTCTACTGTATGATGATTAGAACTCTTTCAAGTCATTGAATCGTGGTATCTCAAAAACGGTGGCTCTTACGAACAAAAGTATTAAGGTGGTATGACACAATGTTAAAATTTATATAGTTTTTAGGTACAGTTACCGTCACTATTTCAAAACCAATCTTCAACTTAGGGGTATGTACGTGAACTGTAGACTTTCTATTTTAATAGTATCTAGTTAAAATTTCCAAAGAAAGCAGTATATTTTTTATAACTGTACATAAAGGAGTCCATGTCATAACTTACTTAGTAACTTGCTATAAAAATTCGTTTTGCATAATAATTTTTGAACTTGGGTGGAAAATAACTACCAGAAACGATTAACTATGCAAAAAGCTTTATTTTAAACAAAATTTAATTGTCCATACTGCCATAATTTTTAAATTAACTGTACCTAAAAGTAAAAATTTTAGTTAAAAGCTGCAATCTGGGGATTTTGTTGAAATTACAGCTATAAGTTGGCATTTTTCTAGTGATAAATTAGTTCCGCTGTCACTTAATAGATGAGAAGATGAGTTCACGTGTCATTTAGTAGATGTCAGCAGTGATGTATTAAATGGAGACAGATGCGCGTTTGCCGGATTTTAAGAAAATCTACAAACAATTGAAAACGAGTTTTGTAACCAGGGAAATACGATGAATCACGCGGTTTTGTTTAGAAAAGTGGCCCCACCCCCTCCCAGTACGCATTTTGGACCTTGTTTGACTTTCACTTTCAATCATGATTGTATAACGTCACAGTGTCTTAACAATACAAATATACATTTTTTATGCTTGAAACCGTGACGTTATACGAATGGTTGAAAGTTAAACGAGGTTCAAAATGACTCAAAGTGTTTACTGGGGGATTATACTAGTTTTGACATAATACATAAATAACATAAGTAAGCTCTAGTATGTTATGTGGGGCGGATCTAAAAACAATTTCAGTTTTATTCACTTTCTGGCAAATTTAATTTTTATAGGGCCGCAAATAATGCATTGTTCGGATACAATTAGCGTCTCTTTGTAAAGACGATGACGTCGACATTTTTACACACATTACACATGCCAATGGCCATTAGTATTTGTTGAGGCATTATCCTAATAAAAAAATTGTAGACAAAACAATATTGTATAATCATTGATTAATTTATGTCAAATATTTCCGTAAGTGAAAAAAAATATTGAAATTTACTGGAGTAATAATTAGATAAACCGATATGCAGACGATACAGTTGTGGTTGCTAGCAGTATCGACAGGCCTGTCATACCCGGGTACCTACAAAGAGCGAGTGAAAAAAGAGATTTTAACCATCAACATAAATAAAACAAAAATGGACACTGGTGAGCAAAACTCAAAAACCTGCCAGACAATTGAAAATAAAAAACCAATTCAACACGTAGAAGTATATGTATACCTTGGAACAGTCGTCAACTAGAAATGGGATCAAACAACCGAAATACGATGTAGAATTGAAAAGGCCAGAGCTACATTTAACATGAGAAATATATTCAATCATTGCGACATATCTGTCCCACTAAAAATACGGCTGCTAAAATGCTATGTATTTCCAGTCTTGTTGTATGGAGCAGAGACCTGGACAATAACGGAAACATTATCGAAAAGGCTAGAGGTATTCGAAATGTGGGTGTACCGACTTATCCTCAAAATGTCCTGGACGACTCACACTACCAACGTAGAGGTATTGCGCTGAGGAGAAAACAAAAATGAGAAATCTGTTTCACAATAGAAACGGAAACCTGAATACCTCGATCATATTATGAGACATGATAAATATCGTATACTGCCACTGACAATACAGAGTAAAATAGAGAGCAAACGTGGACCCAGAAGAAGAAGACACTCATGGCTTCAAAACTTACGCCAATAGTTTGGACTAACGTGCCAATGTCCGCAACGGACGAGGCACATGAAGAAGAAGAAGAAGAATTTAAAATGAGATATTCTTCTTCTCACGGTGCTTATTCGTTCCGAATGTTGGCGATCAGCATGGCTATCCTAACTTTGCATGCTGCTATTCGGAATAGTCTGTTTGTCGATGTAGGTATTGAACCAGTTTCTCAGATATATTCTTCTTCTCCCTGGTCCTCTCTTCCCAATACCTTGCCCTGAAGAATGAGTAGCGGCAATCTCTATTCATTCCTCATAACATGGCCAAGATATTCTACTTTGCGCTCTTTGATAATAATGTGTGTTAATAATCTCGCATTCCTTGCCCATTCTACGTAAGACCTCAACATTAGTCACACGACCCATCCACGAAATTCTTAAAATGCGACTGTAATACCACATCTTGAATGCCTTGAGTTTTCTTAAAGAAGTTTCGGAAAGAGTCCAGGCTTCTACTCAGTATAATAATCTAGAAAATACATAGGATCTGATAATAGAAATTTTGGTGCCACTTCGGTATGCGGTCTACCGTCTAATATGTGGTCTACGGCAATTTAGCTGATTCGGCATGCGGTCTACGTACAAAAACAAATTAGAGAAACTATTACAAACATTACTATTGTAGCGTGATTAGTGTAATTACTTCTAATTACAATAAAACTAGCGGTTCGTAATTTATATACGACTTTATTTATATAAGTTACAGACGAATTTATCTTATACACTAACTTATTCACAAAATATGCCCGTATTTATACCCAGTTGTTATTCTGGAACAATCGACTCCCATCTCGAGCTATCGGCTTGTTCCGCCTACGTGACGTACCTTCCAGAATTCTCCGGCGAGGCCTAGCACATCCGATTACGTCATTCTCGAGGTGTTTACTGTTATACGGGGATCGCCCAAGATTTCTCTTCCGCTACACTGCTCCCCTCTTAAGATCTGAGCGTCTCGATCAGCAACTCTAAATGAAGGCCCAGGATGGCGGAATCTACACGACTCTCCAGCTCTGCATACACCCTTCAAGAAGAAATAACAGTCTACTGTCTTTGAAGGGTACGACATCTTCGGGTTCATGCAACACACAGTGATTTGTACACCAGTTCCTCTGAAGACCACTTCAAGCATGCTTCTCACAATCTTCCAATCCAGATTTTCTACTGCATGGCCTATTTTTGGTAAAGCCAAATTTTTGATGTCATAATTACACACGATTTTCTTCAAATTAGTTAGAGCACGCCATATGTTCTCGTAGCTTGGCGTGTCCGTATAAGACTTTCTGGTCACCATATACAGCAAAGATCGAGGACCATCTTCCAATCGCAGTACTCTTCCAATTTTAGGCTGCTGATTTCTTAACTCGTCCAGGCGGCCGAACTTTCTATTGAATACGGACGATATTCCTTTAGTCATCTCGAGGTCTTGGGCAACACAGTGGGCCAGAGAGACGTTTTCTGGAACACCAAACAGATCTTGCTGAACTTCTGTGGTCACGCCGAATCTAGCACTCTTTCTCGCTGCGTAATTTGACATAAATTGATTAAAACTTGGCTGTGCGACATCTTTCATCTCCTGTTGGAGGACTCGTGCTTCTTCTGTTTCATTTGAGCCAGCATATGGTGCAAGACGATTTATGTGAATAACTTTTGGTTTACCGTTTGGCAACTTCTTAATTCTATATATTACGTCATTTATTTTCTTCTTAACTTCATACGGACCTTCCCATTGTCTTTGCAGTTTAGGACACAAGCCTCGACGACGTTGCGGATTATAAAGCCAGACAAGATCACCTACTTCGAAGCTTTCATTCTTGCATCGAGAATCATATTGATCTTTCATTCTGTCACTGGCTATCTGGATGTGTTGTCGGGCAAGTTCATGAATGTTGTTCATTCGTAATTTCAGGCGGTCAACGTAGTCTTCGCCTGCAACATGTTCCTCGGAAGGTCCGCAGCCAAACTCTAGGTCGCAGGGCAACCGAACTTCACGACCCAACATCAGGCAGGTTGGTGTTTGACCTGTAGTTTCATTTACGGCCGAGCGGTAGGCCATCAGGAATAAATGAATGTGTTGGTCCCAATCTCGCTGATGTTCAGATACAACTTTGGACAAGTGTTTACCAATCGTTCGGTTCATCCTCTCGACCATCCCATCTGATTGAGGATGCAGGGGTGTTGTTCTGGTCTTATTGGCACCAATCAATTTACAAACGTTTTGGAAAAGAGCTGACTCAAAGTTTCGCCCTTGGTCGGAGTGGATCTCCAAGGGAACACCAAATCGGCTAAAGAATTCTTTAACAAGTACCTCTGCAACGGTAGCAGCTTCTTGATTTGGTAATGCATAGGCCTCAGTCCATTTTGTAAAATAATCCATGGCTACCAGGATGTATTTATTTCCAGCATCGGTTTCTGGAAATGGACCTGCAATGTCGATAGCTACTCTTTCCATAGGACTTCCAACATTGTACTGTCTCATGGGTGCTCTCTTTTTACCAACCGGACCATTACCGGATGCACACGGTTCACATTTTCGGCACCATCTTCTTACATCATCTTTACAGTTCACCCAATAGAACCGTTCTCGAACCTTTTGCAGAGTCTTCGTAATACCAAAGTGTCCACCTGATGTACCGTCATGCAACTGACGCAATACTTCTGACACTTTACTTTTAGGTACAATTAACTGAAGCTTAGATTCTGTACCATCATCGTTCTCAAAGGTTCTGTACAGAAGATCATCTTTTAGTACCAGGCAATTCCATTAGCTCCAGTAGGCCTTGACTTCTGGACTACATGCACTAATGTTCTGCCAACTAGGTCTCTCACCTTGCCGCATCCAATCCAATACTCTTTTTATACATGGATCATCTTCTTGGGCGTCTTGTAACTGTTGGGGCTGCCATTGCTCATTAATTACGGTGGTTCGTCTCACGGGGCAAAATCGTTCCTCTAATTTGGCACAGTGATTACAATTCGCACTGCATGGTCGTCTCGAAAGGGCATCAGCATTTGAGTGAACTCTTCCGGCCCTGTGTTCTATCTCGTAATCATATTCTTGTAATCGTTCTAACCATCTTGCCATCTGGCCCTCTGGATTACGGAATTGTATGAGCCATTTTAGAGCAGCGTGATCGGTGCGAAGAAGGAACTTTCTGCCATACAAGTATTTATGGAAATGTTCGCAAGCCTTCACTACACCCAGCAGTTCTCTTCTGGTAACGCAATAGTTTCTTTCCGGTTTCGACAGGACTTTGCTGAAATAAGCGATGACTTTTTCCTGTCCGTCCTGGATTTGGGAGAGAACAGCTCCTATAGCACTGTTGCTAGCATCGGTATCCAAAACAAATTTTCCTGCCTGTCCCGGGTAGCTTAATATCGGTGCACTGATCAGAGCCATTTGTAGTTGTTCGAAAGCTTTTTGGCACTCTTCACTCCATGTATATTCTTTGCCCTCCTCCGTCAACTTTGTTAGGGGCTTGGAGATATTGGCAAATCCTTTGACAAATCGTCGGTAATATGTACATAGGCCAAGGAAACTTCTAATTTCATGTTTATCTTTTGGTACTGGCCAATCTTTAATTGCTTCAATCTTTTCAGGATCAGCTGTTACACCATTACTCGATACAATATGTCCCAAATACTTAACTTCTCGTCGAAACATGTGACATTTCTTCGGACTTAACTTCAAGTTCGCTGCCCTCAATCGTTGAAAGACTTCTATTAGATTCTTGGCATGTTCATCAAAGGACCTTCCAACCACAATTACATCATCCAAGTAAACCAGGCATGTTTTCCATGTTAGACCTCTTAAAACTGCCTCCATTAATCTTTCAAATGTGGCAGGGGCATTACATAAACCAAACGGCATAGCCGTAAACTGCCAAAGCCCTGATCCTATCGAAAATGCGGTTTTCTCCCGATCGGCTGGCTCCATGTCTACTTGCCAATATCCACTTTTTAAATCGAGTGTGGAAAACCAACGAGAACCGGAGAGAGTATCCAATGTATCGTCTATTCTGGGCAAAGGATAACTATCTTTTTTTGTTACCGCATTGAGCTGGCGGTAGTCGATACAAAAACGCGTTGAACCATCTTTCTTCTTTACCAGAACTACTGGTGATGTCCATGGACTGTTCGATGGTTCAATTACCCCTTGTTTGTCCATATCCTTGATAATCTCTTCGGCTTCATCTCTTTTCGCAAATGGAAGTCGTCTAGGCCGTTGTCTGATTGGCTGAGCGTCTCCGGTATTTATTTTATGCGTTACTATGCTTGTTTTGCCCTTATCCTTCTTATCAATAGCAAAAACATCTTGATACTCTATCAGCATAGACCTTACTTTTTCCGTTCGTTCATAGTCAAGGTCTTGGCATCTTTCAATGATCATCTCGACAAGGTCTTTTGGATATTTTGACTTTGATGATTTCTCATTGGTATTCATAGAGCAAATTGAAGCCACGGGAACACACTGTCCGATCAAAGCTCCTCTACTTAACTTAATAGCAGTTTCCCTTAAATTCATAACTCTTACAGGGATGACATCTCGAACTTTTACCAAAGTTTTCGCCGTTAGGAACTCGACATTTTCTACATCTTCGACCATCCTTAAACTTCCCTCTCGGCAGTGTCCATCAAGCATGGTCATCAGAATTTCCTCACTATTACCGGGTATGGTTACGTCGCATGTAGTTAGTAAGCGGATGACATCTTCTTTGTCGTCGTGAAAGGGCAACTCTTCACCGTTGATCCTGAGAACTCCATTTTGAACATCCAATATTGCCCCCACTTTTCGTAGTACGTCCATCCCCAATATGAACTCGTCGGAGATCTCGGCAATTAATACTTGATGTTCAACTGTGGTCTGGCCAATGGATACTATATTAGCCTCGCCATATGTATTAATTAGCTCACCAGTCGCTGTTCTAAGCTTTACTGTTGCAGGTGATAATTTATTATGGTCTCGTACTACATCTGGACGTGCGATAGTTCTCGTTGCACCTGTATCCACCAAAAATGATCTACATCTATTACTGATACGACCTTCGATGTATAAGTTGTGGATTCCACCGGAGGACGTAAGGTTGACAGTTACTATGGGGGCTCTAGTTCTCGAGGTCGGCAGTTGCCCCTTGGTGTCGACCCGCTCTAGTTTTCCGACGGCTGTACGATCTTCTTACAATTACGACGAATGTGGCCTACGTCTCCACAATTCCAACATCTAGGCTCGCGTCTCTTTGGCATCTGATTACTTAATACTCTCCGTATCATTTCCTCCAGACGTTCATCGTTGTGTTCGTCACTTTCTTCAATGGTTCTTACTCTATGGCCTCGTGAAGTTTGACTAGCCGTTTCGTGTTCCAATGCAATAGCAAGTGCTTCATCTAAAACTTTCGGTCTTGCTAGTCGTAAAGCTTTCTGTAGTTCATTATCTTTCAGCCCATTGACGAAGGTATCTACTGCAATTTCTTCTAAAACGCTGTCTGGCACCTCTGGATAAGCCAACCGCACCACACGAGCCACATCTGCTTCAAATTCTTGCAGATTCTCACTTGCTCGTTGACTTCTACTTCGCAGTTGTGCTTTGTATACTTGTTGTAGATGGGCATCTCCATAGCGTTTTTCTAGACGAGTGAACAAGGTCTGGTAACAATTTTCTTGACCCTTGGGAATTGACCTTAATATATCTGCAGCATCACCTCGTAAAGCAGCAGTCAAGGAAACAGCCTTTTCTTGTTCGGTCCAATGATTGGCGGTCGCAATAGCTTCAAACTGTCTAAGATATATGGACCAAGAGGACTTTCCATCAAATGGTGGTAATTTGAATCTCATATTATGCGACGTTTCGTCTCTCGGTAGTTCATCTTTCACTAAAGGATCTAACGCTGCTGCATTAACTGATGGTTGTACTTATGTATCGGTTATCCTGCTCTCTAGCTGTTTGATCTTTTCTTCTACGGTCTCTACACTTTTCTGCATCTTATCGAATGTTCTAGAAACTTCTTCAAATTTCTCATTGTTCTGTTTACAAACTTCTTCTAGTTTTTCGTTGTTTTGCCTACAGACCTCTTTAATTATTTGAGAAGTCTCATCGAATCTTTTAGCAACATTTTCGAATTTCTCGTCGCTTTTTCTACTAACTTCTTCAAGTTTCTCGTTGTTCTGTCTAGAAGTTTCATCGATCTTTTGAGAAACACTTTCAAATTTCTCGTTGCTTATCTTAGAAGTATCATCAATCGTTTCAGAAACAGTTTTTAATTTCGATAAGATTGCTTGTTCTGCTGACTGGAAGTGGAACGTCTCTGGATCATCTCCGTTCTTCGTTAGGACTTCCTCGAGTCGTTCTTGTAGGACTATCTTGAGCCCACTGCTGTCCAGATCCCGTTCCTCTAGCTGTTCACGGAGCTGTTTTACTGTAAGTTCTCGTAGCAACATCTTTGGTCGGCACACACGTACTTTCCAAAATGTCTTTTAAAAGTCTTTCCGAATACCGAACAATCAACGCACTTTAACTATTCCCGACGAATAAAGTCCAAAAGTCTTTTAAAGTCTTTCCGAATACCGAACAATTAACGCACTCCGGTTATTCCCGACGAATAAAGTTCAAAAGTCTTTTAAAGTCTCTCTGTAATTCACTTATTTATATCGCACTAAGTTTACCGAACACCGACACCAACTGTAGCGTGATTAGTGTAATTACTTCTAATTACAATAAAACTAGCGGTTCGTAATTTATATACGACGTTATTTATATAAGTTACAGACGAATTTATCTTATACACTAACTTATTCACAAAATATGCCCGTATTTATACCCAGTTGTTATTCTGGAACAATCGACTCCCATCTCGAGCTATCGGCTTGTTCCGCCTATGTGACGTACCTTCCAGAATTCTCCGGCGAGGCCTAGCACATCCGATTACGTCATTCTCGAGGTGTTTACTGTTATACGGGGATCGGCCAAGATTTCTCTTCCGCTACACTATTTTATTATTACTAACAGCTTCACTGTTCAATTGGTAATTATACAAAGAGTCTACATTCTACCACATCCAATACTATTATAATATTAAATATCATGCAACCGCATAAATATCGGTTTTTGCCTGAAAGGAGGAAGACCTAACCCTTCGGTCCAAACCCAACTTACGGGTATAGAGTGAGAGAACCGCAGGGCAGGAGGTATTTGACCGCTGCGCGCAATCACAACCCACCCTTTTTATTATCACTAAACGGTCTTTTCAGCGTTTTAAATTAACACTCAAGGCCCATTCCGTTGATTCAAGTTTATATAGGCAACCCAAATTACACGCCGCTAATCCTCGGTTCGGGATTTAGACAGAATAACACGTGAAGTGTGAAGTAAAGCACAAGTATGACAAGTAAAGTAAAGTATAAATATAAATAATAAATAAAAAGTTTGTAATAGTTTCTCTAATTTGTTTTTGTACGTAGACCGCATGCCGAATCAGCTAAACTGCCGTAGATCGCATATCAGACGGTAGACCGCATACAAACTAGAAACTCTGCCGTAGACCGCATACCGAAGTAGCACCGAAATTTTGTTAACAAGTGGTAAATGTGACTTCTGAAACGAGACTTCATCATTATGAACGCTGATCTCGCTTTTCCTATGCGTTGTTTTATTTCACTAGAGTGGTCTCATTGACTGTTTATGTAGGTACCAAGGTATGTGTAGCTGTCCACTCTGTCAATTGGTTGTTGGTTAACCAAAAGCCGTGTATGTAATATATTTCGCTCTTAATGACTACCATTACTTTCTTTTTTTTTCGTATTGAAATTCCATGTTCACTACTTATGTCTTATATGCGCGACATTATTCTTTGCAAATCATCTAGGCTATCTGCAAAAACTACTGCGTCATCGGCATATCTAATCCAGTTTCCTCCAAGATAATTTATGAGTATGTGCAGCTTATCATGTTGTACTCTATCAAATGCCTTTTTATAGTCGATAAAACAAATATATAGCACTTAGACAGTCAATAGAGCCTCTCGGGTGCCTAAGGGCAAGGCATTGCGGAATCAAATCTTTGTCCGTGATACTTGTTCTTCGCATTTTTTTATATAGGTATTCTGCAGTATATTACTTTTAAAAATGTTTTAAGTAAGTGGTTCATTAGGCTAATTATTATTCTGCCTCGCATGTTGAAATGAGAAATGAAATGAAAATGTGAAATTTTCCGAGGAAAAAACTTTCCCTGTTGAAAAAACATTCAATATGAAAAAAGTTATTGTAGTGACTCTGTTTTTCAATTGACTTACGTATTTTACATTTATTAAAAATACTAATTTTATACTCGATCTTCATTCTGAGAATTAGCATAATTCTTTTTTGGTCATTTAGATAGGCACTTACTTGTATTTCAAATAATTGCAAATTTCTTTAGTTTGAAATAAATCCTTTTGAGCAGGTAAAGAATTACGAATTGCCGTATAATACAATATTAAATAATAAACTATATCCAAATGAATGAACGTTTAGTATCTATTAATGAGAATTTACCCTAGGCAGGTAAAGAAAGGATTAACAACTGTCGTCTGTAAATACAAAGTACGATTAAGATCGAGATGTGCCGAGCCTAAGTTGCAATACATGGCATCAATGCGGTGTCGTTCAGAGAACTAAATTTAATAATAAAATATATGTACGTGCTGCCATCTATTCAAAGAACTGTTAAACGTTAGTTTAAAAATTGGCCACCTATTTTGACCATAGCGTACTAATACCCCCTTAAGGCATTTTTTATAGATAATTATCTAATCTACATTTTTTGTTAGAACTAATTTTATGATAAAACTTCTTAAAACTAAATAGCTAAAAACCATATTTGGTGACCTTTGACCCCGCGTAAATTTTTTAGCTCGGGTCGGATTTATGAGGACTTTTTAGATTTAATTTATGATGGTACATATTTTGAATAATCCTGCCAATTTGCAGCTTGATGGTAATTATTGTAACCTCACTCCTATTTTTGAGTCTAACTAGATCGGTCTATATAGAAGAGTGGCGCACTACAACTACCTCGGCACCATGCGGAGTACCTACCATCATGTAAATAAATTAAGAATGGACCAACAACCCAGAGATAAGGGCGCGTATCGGAATAGCTAGATCCATCTTCAACAGGGGCCCTTCTTCAAGAGCCACAACATGGTTCTCTAGGTATAAAAGTAAAAATGCTGCGCTGCCTCATTTCCTCTGTCCTGTTTTATGGTGTTGAATAGTGGACCTTGAACGAAGATTTGTGCAGAGAATTAAAAGTATTTGGGATGTGGCTGTATCGAAGAATACTCAAAATCCCGTGGACTAACCGAGTCACAAATGAGGAGGTTCTTACAAGAAGGAAGAAGAACCAAGAGGTACTAACTGCCCACAATTAAATTTGAAAGATATTTTTCGGTTCGGACACATTATGCTAAATGAATCCAGATATGCCCTCTTACAAGCCATCCTGTAGGGAAAACTATTTGGAAAGTGAGGTCCAGGAAGAAAGAGAACATCTGGTTGAAGAACCTCAGAACCTGGTTTAACACAACATAATATATGTGCAGCTTTTCTTGCCAGAATGAAGAAATCTACACTTTATTGTCTTGAAGGCAGATCTTTGTACCTACCATTTATAATGCAAAGACCAGATATTGCTTCTTCTTCTTTGAGTGCCTCTCCTATCGGAGATTGGATATCATTAGGGCGATTCTAATTTTATTTACTGCTGTTTTGAACAATTCGTTAGTGGTACAGCCAAACCACTCTCTCAAATTTCTCATCCAGGGCATTCTTCTACGGCCTGGATTTCTTCGTCCTTGGATTTTTCCTTGCATTATATTTTGTAGGAATGTGTACTTTTGTCCTCTCATCAGGTGGCCTAAGTATTCAAGTTCTCTTTTTTATATTCAGTAGAACTTCTGGCTCGTTATTTACTCTGCGTATTACTTCTTCATTTGTAATTTTATCCACCCAACTTATTCTTAGTATACAGCGGTAGCACCACATCTCAAAGCTTTCAAGAATTTTAATATTCCTCTGTTTAAGAGTCCATGACTAAACACCGTAGAGCAAAGTACTGAATACATAGCATTTTAACATTCTAGTTCGTAGATGAATACTGATAACACGATTACAAAATAATTTTTTCATTTTTATAAAAGTAGACCTGGCAATTTCAATACGTCTTTTTATCTTGTGATTTTGGTCACCTGTTTCATTGATAAGGGTTCCCAAGTATTTGTATTCGTTTACTTTTTCAAGTTGGGTACCGTTTATTGTGATACTAGTGTCATTTATTGGATTCTTACTGAAGGTCATATATTTGGTTTTTTTGACGTTCATCCTTATGCCGTAGTTATTACATATCTCATTCATACTTTCAACTAGATTTGTAGATCTTCCGCTGTTCTTGCCATTATCACAGTATCGTCAGATATCGAATGTTATTGATAACTTCTCCAATGACTATTATCCCTTCGTTTGCATATGAGAGAGCTTCTTGGCATATTTGTTCGCGGTAGATATTTAACAAGAGCGGTGACAATATACAACCCTGTCGTACCCCTCTACGTATTTCTATTTCGTCCGATGTTTGGTCTTCTATTTTTATATTAGCTCGCTGATTCCAGTACAGATTTAATATTATTTGTATGTCTCTGGTGTCAATGTTCTTACTCTCCAGGATTTCTTTGAGTTTACTGTGGCGTACTTTGTCACAGGCCTTTTCAAAGTCTATAAAGCAGGCGTGTACCTCTTGGTTAACATCTAGGCATCTCTGTGTTAGAACGTTCAAGGCAAAGAGAGCATCCCTTGTACCTAATCCTTTTCTGAATCCCATCTGTGTATCGTTAATAGTCCTGTCGCCAGGGGGGGTACAACGGCCTCGTTAATTCAGATGGACTTACCCAAGTTTTTTTTATGTATTTTGACCCGTAGAACACGAATTTTTTGGGTAACAGTTGATCCGGATGTCGATAAGATTGTTATAGACCAAGAACTTGAGGAATCAAATAACAGCGATTTTTGGCAAAACAAAACAATATTTTGTATTTTTTGGGTCATTTTAAGCAAAAAGTATTTCTACAAGTTTTTTAGTAGGATGCACAGTTTTCGAGATAAACGCGGTTGAACTTTCAAAAAATCGAAAAACTGCAATTTTTAAACCCGAATAACTTTTGATTAAAAAATAAAATAGCAATTCTGCTTAGCGCCTTTGAAAGTTCAAGTCAAATTATGTCGGTTTTGATTATTTGCATTGCTAAAAATTTATTGTGTTATTGTTAAACAAAGCTACAAACAACTAGTGCGTGAGTGATGTTTCTATGATTTCTCATTTAAAATCGAACGAGTAGGTAGAATAGGTACTAGTGCAATCA
Source organism: Diabrotica virgifera virgifera (assembly GCF_917563875.1). NCBI lineage: Eukaryota > Metazoa > Arthropoda > Insecta > Coleoptera > Chrysomelidae > Diabrotica > Diabrotica virgifera. Next base: position 231,648,547 of record NC_065445.1, on the reverse strand, counting down.
AGACTATTTCTACGTTACATGCGTTAAAACGCATGTAAAAGCACGGGAAACCCTACGTATTTATAGCTTTGTTAAACAATAAAAAAATAAATTTTTACCAATGCAAATAATCAAAACCGATATAATTTGACTTAAACTTTCAAATGCGGTAAGCAGACTTGCTATTTTATTTTTTAATCAAAAGTTATTCGGGTTCAAAAATTGCAATTTTTCGATTTTTTTAAAGTTCGACCGCGTTTATCTCGAAAACTGTGCATCCTACGAAAAAACTTGTAGAAATATTTTTTACTTAAAATGGCCCAAAAAATACAAAATATTGTTTTGTTTTGCCAAAAATCGCTGTTATTTGATTCCTCAAGTTCTTGGTCTATAACAATCTTATCGACATCCGGATCAACTGTTACCCAAAAAATTCGTGTTCTACGGGTCAAAATACATAAAAAAAACTTGAGTAAGTCCATCTGAATTAACGAGGCCGTTGTACCCCCCCTGGCGACAGGACTATAATATCGATGTCTAGTTTTTGATAGATTCGGTTGTGGATGACTCTAAGAAATATTTTAAGCAGATGACTCATCAAGGAGATTGTTCGATGATCTGAACATTGCATTGCCTTAGTTTTCTTCGGTATGGTGACAAACGTAGACAGCAACCATTCTTGTGGTATTATACCAGTACTGTATATTGTATTGATTATATGCAATATTATGGTTACGGATTTATCATTCAAAAGCTTCAGCAGTTCTGTAGGGATTTCATCAGCAGATATTGCTAGCATATTCCAAATCGGATCTAATAAGGGAACAGTAGATGTTTTTGAGACAATAAACATTATCAGAATGTTCTGACCATCGTCAGAAGAACGGTACTTAAAGCTTACTGTAATGAAATGAAATGTAACTAATAAGAATTTAGTGACTAGTTTCTAAGTTCATGTAGACCATATTATATTAATATATGTACCTAGATACTTAATTTCAACTTTCCTTTATCTATGAGCAATTTATGTAACGAGTGACAGATATTTAGCATCTTTTAGAAATGTTATCTTCATACCATTTTCTGTTACAGATTTTATCTTTCCTATAAATTTCTTAATCTGCTCTTTATGTCAGATCCAATTCCAAATTTGGCAACTACGCGATCTTTTTCCCGTATTTATTCGGAAACGGATCCTCCAAACTTGGCAGTGACTTTAACAAGAAGCTATTCAAGAAAAAGAATTCGGGTCGTACATCTCATTGGCCTATTTTATAAGGTAGTGGTGTCGTTTCTATTTGTGTATATTATGGATTGTAAGCATAAACTGGTGTATGTCCTCGACACTGGATAAAGCGTCAAATTTGGCCGGTTTCCAAGCTGTAATTGCAATTATTTTTCGCCTTTTCAGCCAGAAAAGCATTAAAATGTTGTTGGGAGCTTTATAAATGGCTGGCTTATACGACACATTTAACTCGGCGATTAAACGTGACTGGCAAGCTGGAAAATTTGTTAATCAGAATAAAATAACAGAAGTGATAACGTTGTAAGGGTGTTTAAATTGTTGAAGTCCTTCCTTTGATTATCTTTGTTTTAAATATTGCTTAGAAATAATATATATTTTTATTTTACTTAGAATTTCTTTCAGATTGCTCAGAAAATAATCTAGATTTGAATATAGTTTTCCATCTAAAAATTGAACAGCGAATAATAGTCCTTGGGCCCACATATAAAATTATTATTTATGACCACACCGTCGAAACTTTTTGTACTTGTTATTTGGGTGGAGTCGGACAAATTTGGAGCTTGACGAATTATGGTAGTGGGGCGTTTGTCTATCAAACTGTCACGAAGTTGTCAATTTTATGCAAGAAAAAATTTATAACCACATTGGTCATTTTATTTTTATCAATGGTTTTGATCATATAAACAGCACAAACAATTTTATCGAACAAAAATATTGGGCCATATGACGCGTCGGACACGCTAAATATGTCAAATTTGTGAAAATAATAAATTTATTACCACATGGCTAATTTTAACAGAATCTACCATAAAACATTTTTACAATAATGTGAAACAAAGATCTTCCTTTTTTTTTCTCCCTCCAAAGATTTTTCTTTCCCAAACACGTAATCGCTCTTCATTTGCCTTTGTTATCGTCCACGTTTCGCTACCATATAATTATTTTCTATAGTTGTATCTTTGTCTGTCCTGTTATAGTTATTTCAATTTTATAACATTTTGAAGAGCATAAAGACATCTGTTGTCGACTTGTATCCTATTGTTTATTTCTTGTGATCCGTTATTGCCTTTAGTTACTGTTGTTCCAAGATATTTTAAATTCTCTGACGCGCTCAAAGTTAAAGTCATCGATGGTGATGTTCTGTCCGATTATATCTCTATTTTGGTTATTGCAGTTCATACACTTATATTTAATTTTACTTTCATTGATTAGGAGCCTCATTTTCCCTGTTTTCTTGTCGAACCTGAAAGTATCCCTCATCCTTAAGGAGGCCGCGCACTGAATCGGCTCGGACCGGTCGGCTCGGATGGGTTGGCTCGAAGCGGTACGATCGGCAAAGTGTACCCGCGCACTGTCTTGGTCACCTCGGCATTGACACATCGGCAGTTTCGTGTCAGCAACAGTGTGATAATATAGACTTCAGTAATTTTAAAAATGAGTTCTAGTTCATTAGATTCTGAAGAAAATGTTATGATTACTTGTGAAATAACGTTTCACCCTGTATACAAATAATGTTCGTTACACAAACCAATCCTAGATCTCAGGAGTGACCTAACCGGTCCCTTAAAAAGCCGCCAAACCGAAAGGTTTACCGCGCTTTTCTAGTTTCAACAGCACAGTTCGCTACTAGCCCTCGAGTAGAACAGTTCGCTATCAGTCATCAGAAAGAACAGTCGCCAGTCGCTTAATATCGCAATCTTCATGCCGCTAAAAATAACGCAAAAGCAATGTTGCCAGTATTACTTGTAGCCTAGAACATTCCTGTACGCAGCAAACCTTATCGTTCTAGTAGTTATACAGTGAAGTGACAGTCCAACGTCAGTGTCATAGGTCAGTTATACGTACATTACCATCCTAGCTTTTTATTCACCATTCTTCATACAATCAAATTTGTTACTTGTAAACCGCTTTTCTTTCCAGCCCATGGCTGGTGGGCCTTCGATCTATTCTTAACTACGCCCTTTCTCAACCTTAGCGTGCAATGAACGTGCTTATTCTATCAGTTTTTGATAAGTATTTTGGACTAATTTCATTTTGAAACATTGTTTTTTAGTTGTTAGTGCCCGACTCCCCTCAAGGAAACTTCCTCATTAACAATAATATTACAAATTACATATTCCCGCACACTTTCTATAAGAACTTCGTCAGCCATAGTGCGTTTATTAAAAATCAGACCTGAACCTTTCAATGCATAAAATACTACTAAAAGCTAAAAATCACAGCCCACTCCCAGCTAAAATACACAACGGCATCGGAACGTTCGGCGGTTTTTGCCTCTGGTATCATTCTCCGCAGAAGCCGAGACGATCTGGACGTTCCGAGTCGAACAGGAAGAATCATATTATCATGCCCGCACCGTTCCGGCACGTAGCGTAGTCTCTGAAAAACCTGATTTAACAAAGAAGTGTATGATACGATACGCTCCGGACAGTATGAATTGTTCATATTTAAAACCATTAAAATCAATATTTTTCGGAAACGAAACGCTACGGGCTGGAACGGATATGATTCTTGCTATAAGCGGTGCGCGGTGGCTCATTTATTTCCATGTGTTCTTAGCCGAGCCGACCAGTCTATGCCGATTCAGCGCGGGCTCCTTCATCCTTGATCTGGTACCTCCTATTATATCGATATCACCTGCAAATGCTAACAGTAAGTTTAGTCCTTCTCTTTATGTGATCCACTTCTGATTATGTGTTCCAGAGGTAAGTTGAAGAGTTGTGGTGAAAGTGCATCTTCCTTTTTGGTCCACTGACTATTTCAAATGTCTTCGAGTATTCTTGTCCAACACTCAACTTTCATAGTATGTCGTTTGAACGAAAATTTTCCTCGGAAAATGCGGGTTTTCCTAACAAAAACTCTAATTTTCAAATAAAGTTTTAGGTAAGTAATTATTAATCAATAAAGTAAATAACTTAGTGACATCAAAGCTTTCTTGGTATAGATTGTAATTCCAGAAGCCGGTGAAAATTAAACGAATATTTTAGCAACAATTCAATTGTTAATTAACAATTTATGATCGCAATAAAAACCAAAATAATCATGATACATTGATCAAACTTATAAAGATTATAAAGATGAGATGCTTATTTAATATTTTATCGACAAAATATAAATTTTTCTTTTTTTTGCATAATCTTTAAATTTTGAAAAAAAAAAATAGTTATAATGCGCTGGTCTAATTAGTAAAGTACAAAGAAAGGTTATTTACCAGCAATTTTATTGCTGGAATCAAATTATAAGATCCTATATATTATTAATATATGTATGCAAAGTCCGCAGATAGTGTGCTACTTTTTTTATAAAGAAAATGGCGCCGACAAATCGTATTTTTTCAATTATTGCTCTATAACTCCGAAGATTTTAACTTTACCCCAAAAACACTCAAATAAAAATTCACCCCAATTTAATTCTACATAGAGGCATGTTTTTCCCGATTTGCTCCGATGAAAATTTTCCTCGAAAAATGTGGGTTTTCACAACAAAATCTCGAATTTTCAAATAATTTTTTTGGGCCAGTAATTATTTATTAATAATTATATAGCTTAGTGAAATAAAAGCTTTCTTGGTATAGATTATAAATTCAGAAGCCGGTGAAAATGAAACGAATATTTTAGCAACAATTCAATTGTTAATTAACAATTTACAGTCGCAATAAAAACCAAAATAATCATGAGACATTGATCAAACTTAGAAAGATTATAAAGGTGTGATGATTATTTAATATTTTGTCGACAAAATATAAATTTTTCATTTTTTTGCATAATCTTTAAATGTTAAAAAAAAATTTTTTTTAAACAAATTAACATTTCTCAGAAATTGTTTATTTTAAAATTTACTTAAAATGCGTATTTCATAGGTCTTGAAAATGAATGCTTTAAAAAAATTTTCCAACCATTTGCAAAAAAGTTATGAAACAGCAAAGTAAATATACGTTTTCTCCGTTGTTTATAATTTGTTTCAATTGTTTTAAAGCTTAAAAGTGAGTCTATGGTACAATCTAATTACTCACAAAGAATGTCAAAAATTAGTGCAATGGTTATATTTTAATCAATGATTAAAAATACTTTTCTTTGTAATTTTTAGCGCAAAAGTAGGCCTGATACAGAGTCGGAGCTAAAATGTTCACTCGAAGCGACTGACACGCAGCATACATTATTTATTAAAAGTGTACGTGGCGCGGCCGCCGGTCGTCGCTCCGAGTGAAAATTTTAGCTACAGTACTGTATTATTCTACTTTCGCGCGTGTAAATTACAAAAAAATATATTTATAATCTTTAATTAAAATATAACCAATAAACTTATAATCGATATTTTTTTGTAAATAATTAGCTTGTACTTTAAACTCACTTCTACGCTTTGAAAGAATTAAAAAAAATTATAAACACCGTAGTAATCGTATGTTTACTTTGCTGTTTCATAACTTTTTTGCAAATGGTTGCAAAAAAGTTTTAAAGCATTCATTTTCAAGATGTTTGAAATGCGCATTTTAGCTATTTTTTAAAATTATAATATAATAAAAAAATTCTGAGAAACGTTAATTTGTTTATAACTATTTTTTTTAAAACATTTAAAGATTATGCAAAAAAATTAAAAATTTATATTTTGTCGAGAAAATGTTAAATAGGCATCTCATCTTTATAAGATTTCAAAGTTTGATCAGTGTATCATAATTATTTTGGTTATTATTGCGACCGTAAATTATTAATTAACAATTGAATTGTTGCTAAAATATTCGTTCAATTTTCACCAGCTTCTGGAACTATAATCTAAACCAAGAAGGCTTTTAAGTCACCAAATTATTTAATTATTGGTAGATAATTACTTATCTAAAACTTTAGTAAAGTACAAAGTTGAAAATTAAAAATTTTGTTGGGAAAACCCGCATTTTCCAAAGAAAATTTTCGTCGAAGCAGATCGGGAAAAACACATCTCTATGCAGAATTTAATCACGGTGAATTTTTATTTGGGTGTTTTTGTTGTAAGTTTAAAATCTTCGGAGTTATAGAGCAATAATTGAAAAAAACACGATTTTCGTGCGCCATTCTGTTTATAAAAAAAGTAGCACACTATCTGCGGACTTTGCATACCTATATTATTAATATATATAATCATAAGCTTCGATTCCAGCAATAAAATTGCTGGTAAATAACTTTTCCCAAAAATGGCCTATTCTCCGATAATCAGCCCAGACTACTAGTTTTTTTTTGGAAAGCCAAATTTCTGCATCGCTGTTCCTAGTCCAACTCTTCATACGCTTTCAAATGCCTGTTTAAAATCTATGAACATCTGTTGATATTATGATGAAGAGTAGAGCGACCCGGTCTACATCCGCATTAATAATCCCCAACGATTTCTTCTGTGTGTTTTGGTTACTTATACATACCATATTCACAAAAATATCACTGGACATTGTAACTCAATGATTATTTTTTTAAATTTATGTTCCTTGCAGTGCAAACAAGCTTCGTAAGCATTTTGCAGATTATTGAATCAGTAGTTGCTGCAGTTGCTGGAAATAAGTTATTATCTTTTGCCGTACTTCGCTAATATTTGCCGGCGTATATTCCGACCCAAATATTTTCAATAGGTCCGTGAAGTCATTGCCAGTACACCTGCAGATTTTATGCACCCGCGCCAAAGTTTCGTAAATAGCTCACAAAAGGTATGATAATGTTCTATTATTCCAAGTGTTCAGAACTTCGCAATAGCGAGGTATTTGACAAGTTTTTCCGTTAATTGTATACTTAACTTATAGTAAGAAAATCTATACGCTTTGTGCAGAAATTTTGGCATTATTGAAGTTATACTTCTTTAGGCGCGATTGGGAGTGAATTTTTATTTTACTGGGCGCATGCGCACACCGACAGTGTGGTATTAGTCGTTATACGGGCTCTGATTGGGTGTTGAAATGATCTGTCAATAATTGTTCAATATGGAGGTTATCGGTAAAAAAAAATTTTGTATATTATATTAGTTTTTATTGTTGTGAGGACAGAAATAAAATCAAATTTATAATTGTAGTGACTTTTTAAATAGTTTTGATAAGCCACAGGTACGTAATTCTAAATGTTTCAGTTGTATTGCAATAAAAAATTATCTTCATACCTATTTGAAAATGTAAAAAAATAATGTACTTTTCCCTATCAGTAGGCAATGCTTTAATTTACATATTCTGATTACGAGCAAACTTTCTACAAATCTTCATCTAATATATCGTTTTCTTACTCTATATTTTGTTGTATTTTAATTCGACAAAAATCAAACTAATAATTTAATTAAATTCATATAAATAAACAAAATGGTAAAAAGTTTATGGTGTAAACGTTCAGTTTGTGTATATTCCCACATTATGACGTATACGCGAAGGTGGCGCAGTGGAAATTCGCTTTGACTTTCGATAGGCAGGATGGACGGGAAGCGGGTTCGAGCGCCAATGCAAGTTATTATTTTTTTTAGTTTTTTTATACATTTTATGATTGTAAGTAAATTATTATATAATGTTTTTCAGAAAATACGTATTTAATTAAAATTTTTGGCAACAATTATTGTTCAGAAATCATTTGTGACATTTTTCAACGTGTTTGTGTGTGTTTTATTCTTTTATTTTTTTAATTTTTGGTATTGTTTTAATAAAAATGTTTGGAAAGTAGTAGAGAAACTGTTTAAAGTATATTGATTTCGTTGAAATCATATAATAGAAGTATAACTTCTTACGTGCGTACAAAGTACACACATTCTTTTTTTTTGGTATTCTTTTAGTTCTTTAAAAAAAAAGAGTTTTTAAATTTTAACTTAATAAGAGTTTTTAATTTAATATTTAAATACAATACAAAAAAACTGTTTAAAGTAGATATATTGATTTTGTTGAAATCATAATATAGAAGTATAACTTCTTACGTGCCTACAAAGTACACACACATTCTTTTTTTTTTATTATTAACAATTTAATTCGAAAAATCCGATTATTACTATGTACTTATAAAAAAAGATATTTATTTATACTAAAATATCAACATTTTATCTGTTCAGACATAAAAAACCTTCGAAAGAGCGAAATAAAGGAAAATCGTTAAATATTATTGTTGATAACTTTGGTAAAAATTAATTTACACTTTTCTGATTGCTCTCAAAGAGGGGTCTTATCATTATAAGACCCTCAAAATTTCAGCTCGATGCATTAATTATAAATTATTAGTTTAAATGTTGTTTATCATTAATATTTATCACAACTTGTTTTCATAGAGGTTTTTTGCTAATGCCATGAGATAGAAAATAATTAAGATATGGTATATATAAGGGTCCCGTATGAAGAGTGAAAACATTTGTTTTTAATGTCCCCAAAAAATTTTTTAAAAATCATTTACTGTTATTTTAACATTATAAAAAATTACAATAACTTTTAAATTATTACTTTTAAAAAATAATACAAACTTACCATTCTAGATTTAAAGGAAACCCAAAATTTTAAGACTAGACACCATTGATACGTACCTGTAACAAAGAAATTAAATATATAAGCGGAAGAACACAATTTATTAAAACCAAAAGGTCTTAAGAAGGTTCTGAAACTCCTTTCTTCTGGCATTTCTAAAATAGTATGTTTATATGAGATTAATAGTCCAGGGCGCATCTGTTTTGAGATGGACGTTGAGAGGTCTCAAATTTTTTTGCAGAAATTGCTTGAAAATAACTCAAATAATAATATTTAAGTTATCCTCCCACTCAAAATGGTCCGGAACATTGTTTAAATAATCAAAATATCAAAATATGAAAGAAAAATTCTGTTTTTTATTGTGTTTTTGATTATAACTTTAAAACTATTCATTTCTGAGAAAAGTTGTACTGACACAAAAGTTGCGTAATTAAATTTCCTACAATATAGAATTGGTTAATAATTTAAAAAATAGTCACCCTTGTTGCAAAATAGCAATAATTGCGAAAAAAGCCATACAAAAACAAGTATTCTCATTTTACGTTTTTCAACCATTTATGCTAAACTTAGAACCTTCATATTTTACCCAGAAAAACTTTATGATATAGTAAAATAACATTGTAAATTTCATTAAGATCGGTTTAAAAGATTTTGCAAAATAAATTTTGCAATCCAGCTTTCGCAAATTTTGCAATCCAGCTTTCGCAAAAAAAATTCATTTTTTTTGCTTATAGAAGTGTACTGTACCTTTCATTTGCAATTTGCAAAATTAAAATCGATTACTTACCACGGCGTCAGGAAATTTTTTAAATAAACATTAATTTTTGGTGCTACGCGCAGGACAGCGGTGTTCGATTCACACAAGTTGATTTCCACCAAAATTTCTTCCGATCTTTATCTAATATATTATTTTCTTACTCTATATTTTGTTGTATTTTAATATTTTAATTTCACAAAAATCAAACTAATTTTATTATTGTTTGTGAAAAAATATTGTTTAAACAATTGTATATGTTTAAAAATTATAAACTTTTATTCTCTAAGTTAAAATATATGAACAAAGAAAGATGCAAAAAAAAATTCAACTTGCTATCTGCTTTATTTTCAGTCCTGTAACATTTTGAAAAAATGAATTTTTTTTGCGAAAGCTGGATTGCAAAATTTATTTTGCAAAATCTATTAACCCGATCTTAATGAAATTTACAGTATTGTTTTACTGTATCATACAGTTTTTCTGGGTGAAATACGAAGGTCCTAAGTGTAGCAGAAATGGTTGAAAAACGTAAAATGCGAATACTTGTTTTTGTATGGTTTTTTCGCAATTATTGCTATTTTGCAACAAGCGTGACTATTTTTTAAATTTTTATGTCAGTACAACCTTTCTCAGAAATGAATACTTTCAAAGTTATAATCAAAAAACGAAGAAAAAAATCGAATTTTCCCTTCATTTTTTGACATTTTGATTATTTAAACAATGTTCCGGACCTTTTTGAGAGGGAGGATAACTCAAATATTATTATCTGAGTTATTTTCAAGCAATTTCTGCAAAAAAATTTGAGTCACCTCTCAACGTCCAAATGTACTAATATTTTTACAGATGCTCCCTGGTCTATAAGCCACAATTACGCGGCTTAGTGTAATTTTCGTTAAAATCAATTGTAGTTTAATCCCATATAAACAAAACATACTATTTAACTTAGGTCAGTTCTTATTCGTTTCTTGAGCTACCCACTTAAAGAAAATAAGGTTTTGCGTAGGTACTATAGAAGCTGAGATAATAGTCTAGTAAAATAAAATTACACTACATGTAAATCAAAATGTAAATTCGTACAGGTTGAAACAAATTTTATATCAAAGTTTAGGTGGGTACAAAAGATATTTTCAAAAAAGTATCCAAATCATACAAGGGGATCATTGTTTAAATAATTAAAAAGAGGTCATTTTTGCAAAAAAATTACTTTTTTAACTGCCGAGGTAATTCAATTACTAATGAAGGTCTATAGTAATATTTTCTGCAAAGTTGAAGGGTAAATCTGTCACATAAGACTTATTAAATTAAATTTGACCCCCTATTTATTTAAATAATTATACATAAAACGTTAAAAACAAATTTGCAAAAAAATATTTTTAGCGTTTTAAATAAGCACTATAAAATATCTTATTTTACAGGAGAAGTTGCGCTATGTTATTAGTATTAATAGAAAAAAATTGGTCCAAAAATATTTAATATTTTTTAAGATATGGAATTTGTTTATCAAATGTTACTCTGTTTTCAATCGCAAAAACGCGGTTGTTGCCAAACAAATATTCACCTGTATTAAATCTTATTACTTTTATTTTTATGTATATTTTCGATAAATGTATTGATAAATTCAAATTTCAATTAAACTTCCCCCTAAAATGGCATTTGAAAATTATTCAAATTTGTTTATAATTTGTTTTTTTAATAATGTCACGGGTATTAAATATTTTGAAATTCCGTTTCGATAATTGGGTTCCTGGGAATTTTTCACTAATTAACAAATTTTTTTGTCTTTTTTTCCTCTTCTTTTTTTTTCTTGGAGTTATATTACTATGGGCCCTTTTAGGGTTAAGTTTCATTAAAAATGTCGAATCTCTTAGTTGTAGATTCTAGACCTAAAAATATTAAGAATGGCCTAAAATCACTTAAATAAAATGTGACTGCTTACTGAGTTACAGGGTGTTTTATTTAAAAATTTAAAAATTATTTTTACCAAGTACTTTCAAACTATTTGACGTATCCTTATCATACTTGGCAGAAAGTGTGGGTACTATACAGTCTACTAAACTGTGATAAATAAAAGTTTCTAGCTACTAGCAGAGGCGTACGACATGGGATAGTTAATGGTTGACCCTTCCCAAATTCTACGCCACTGAGGTAATTACTATTTTAGCGAAATTTTTCGATTCTCCAATACTTTCTAAGTAAATAATATACTCTTTACTGGTAACGCTTAAGTCATTAGTTTTCGAGATATTGGACGTTAAAAATGAAACGGCATAGTTATTTTGATTCATTCATTCATTCATTTTAAACTTCCAATATCTCTCAAACTGATGACTTTATCGATACCAATAAAGCTATTTACATACAAAGTATTGGAGAATCGAAAAATTTCGCTAAAATAGTAATTCACTCAGTGGCGTAGAATTTGGGAAGGGTCAATCATTCACTATCCCCTGTCGTACGCCTCTGGAACTAGCTAGAAACGTTTATTAATCACAATTTAGTAGGGTGTATAATAGCCACACTTTCTGCCACGTATGATAAGGATACGTCAAATAGTTTTAAAGTACTTGGTAACAATATTTTTTAAATCTTTAAATAAAACACCCTGTAACTCAGTAAGTAGCCACATTTTATTTAAGAGATTTTAGTTAAAACTTAATATTTTTAGGTCTAGATTCTACAACTTAGAGATTCGATATTCTTAATAAAATTTAGCGCTAAAAGGGCCCGTAGTAATATAACTACAAGAAAAAAAAAAGAAGAAAAAACGACAAAAAAATTTTGTTAATTAGTAAAAAATTCCCAGGAACCCAATTATCGAAACGGAATTTCAAAATACTTAATCCCCGCGACGTTATTAAAAAAATAAATTATAAACAAATTTGAATAATTTTCAAATGCCATTTTAGGGGGGGGGGAGTTTAAATGAAATTTAAATTTATTAATACATTTATCGAAAATATACATAAAAATAAAAATAATGAGATCTTAAGCAGGTGAATATTTCTTTGGCAACAACCGCGTTTTTGCAATTGAAAATATAGTAACATTTAATAAACAAATTCAATATCTCAAAAAATAGTAAATATTTTCGGACATACTATAATGCATTTTTTTCCAGCACGCTAAAACTTAAAGTTCCATAATAAAAAAACGAGCTCGGAAAATTCTCCTATCGACTTTGCGTGGCGGTATTTTACGAGTACTATCACTTTAACGGATTATAACTTTTTACAACTTCACTGTATATGCCATCTATAAATTGGATTATAAAATCTACATCTTCATTTAAACTTTGTTCAATTTTCAGCTATTAATGTTAAAATAAACAATGAAAATATGATTTTAAGAAAAAAATGTTATCTTGGTTCCTATTGGCCATCGCAGGATATTTAGTGTGTTTTTCACCAACTCTTTTTCTGATTCTACTTACAAACGACATAAAAAATGTCAAAGTTAGTAGAAATGTTTATAAGCTGAAAAGTCAGACTCTTTAAATAGTTTTTTTAATAACAATTTTAATAAAATCTTTTTTTTAATTAGTAAAAAGTTTTTTTGATACAATATCAAAACTGAAACCTCAAAGAATCCATTGCTATCTGTGAACTATTTACTTATTCATTAAATATATGTAGAAATTGTTTATGTATTTTCATTTAAAACTTGCAAAATTTAAAAACTTGAAAATTACAGAGCTTTTTATGAATTACAACTTTTATTTGAACCTTTTTTCTCTAAAAGGTATAAGAAACTGTTTTATAAGAAAGTCAAAAAATGATTTTTTCATTTTTTATGACTGTTTAAAAAAGCAACGCAAAATCAGCTGCAGGGATAGCTTATGACAAATCCGTGAAGATGTACAACTAATTTTGATTTGATTTTCCTATAGAAACACATTTCACAGACAATTTCTGAGTTTCCTACACATCTTGGAAAAAATGGTTCATTCATCAACACTTTAGAGCAGCTGAAGATAGAGACCAATAGAGAAAATTTGTTAGATAGTATGAGAGGACATCAAGATTCTCGGTAATGGGGAAACGACAAGATCGAGGGACCTCTCATATACCGCATCTATTCTTTTAGAACTTTAACTCAGATAGTGGACAAGTTTTATAATAGTTTATTGCACGATACACTCACACGGAGCGTGTTGAAGCATGTTTTGCGAAATATAAAAATGCAACATAAAAAAAAACTGAAGACGGGAATCAACACAACGTGGAATAGCGAAATTTCTCTCAAAATTTGTTATTAATGATCCTTAAGCCAAAACCGAACCCTAATGTATGGCTCCTGTGGAGTGACAAGTTTTTCCCGTGAATTGTCGGTAAAATGACATGGTTTAAAGGAATTCAACAAACAGGTACTAGGGCGTTCACCCTTCTGATGGAGCTAGGGAGCTGATACGATCAGTGCCGTGGTAATTTTACTATTTAGTGGTCTAACCACGTTGTGATAAGATTATCATTGTATGAATTAACCAACTTAATAAAATTTCTACAGCCTACACTGGTGGTGTTCCGTCCAAGTTCTGGGTCCGACCAATTTTATCAAACAGTAAATATTTGTTAATTGCACAGTGACATGGGGTGCGAACCGTGTTCCCTTTCGTTTTCACTATTATATATATTTTATCTCTTTTTGCCGACGTTTAAATTGGTAAACTGATGAAGCGAGCCTCAGCACGCGTCCTTTGTCCGAACGTTTAGAGCAGTGTTTCCCAACCTTTTTTGGGCCATGCCCCCCTTAGCCTTTCTAAAAATTTTATGCACCCCCCTTACGTAACATATAATTTTTAATATTAAAAAATTTAATTGTTCATATACTTTTCTATATTAATTTATTATTTTAATTTATTGCGATTCTTGTACTTAAAGCTTGTTACACAGAGATTTCATATTAGGTTCCAATTTGGTTAGCTTCAGTCTCAAATCTGCACGTTGTGTTATATCCAGCCGATTTCTTTTTTTTACCAGAAAATCATTTACAGCAGTAAATTCATATTAAGCTAAATATGAAGATGGAAATGGTAGCAATAGTTTTCTTGCACATTTGGTTGAATTCGGACATTTGATTTCTGTTTCCTCGCATTTTTATTAAAAATACACTTTTACCTGACTCATTATTTTGCAATTCTGCGAGTTCTTCTTGATACTACACATTTGATGTATCAGACAAATCCTCTAACATTGGCTGCATCATCCATGTTCAAAATCAATTCGTTTTATATCAGAAAATCTTTCTTTTAAATCAGCTGATAGAATATTCAGATGATTGGCAATAACAAGTAAATAGGTATCAGTTAATTCACATTTTTGGAGCCACTGAAACTGTTCAAACTTTTTCAAAAAGTATCCAAACAGTCCCACAAATCTTTTCAAGCATCTTAGGTAGCCATTTAACTTCAGTATGTAAAAGTCTCATGGGGTCTTTATTTTGTTCTTCACACAATAGCTTGAAGAGACGCTCACATTTGGCATTAGTTTTAATAGTATTAATACACTTTATTACTGAATGTACTTTATTTAGATCAGGCGAGATGTGTTTAGCTGCCAAGTTTTCCCTATGGATAAGACAATACACAATCAATGCACATCAATTTTAAGCAGCCATTTTTCTTGCCCATAATATTAGGAGCACCATCTGCAGTACAAGATCTTATTTTTTTTATTGGTATATCATTGACATCAAACAGTTTTTTAGCTTATTATAACATGTATATATCTTTGACATTAGTGCTGCTTTCTAGTCTTTTACAGAACAACAGTTTTTCAACAAAGTGCCCCTTACTTACCAGTATATCTTACGTTAATTATCAATACTGCTTCACTGTCTCTTAAAGTTGATTCATCCATGTTCACTGCCAAATTTTTTGTTTTCAGCTTTTCAGCAAGTTGTTTTTCAATACCTTCACTCATTTAATATATTTTTCTGCTAACAGTATTGTTACCGAGTTGCACAGCTTTTACATATTTGTCATCTTTTTCAAGAACCGTTAAGAAATGCTACTATTGACGGTGTTATTAAATTCTCTTCTATAGTATAATTTTTTCCTCTTTAAGCGATTAATAAAGAAATTTGATGACTAACCTCAAGAACAAGATTATTAGTTGAAGTATGAGCAGTAAATAGAGACTTTAATGCTGTTCTCTTTTCAAAATCTTAACTTTACTTGACGGCGCCAAAGATCCCATTGATATTTTGGTCGAACGAAATTATACTTAATAATTATTTACCGCAATTATTTAAGAATTTGCTTTTTTCGTTTTTGGTACCAAAATCTAATATTGCATTTAAATGGCCAGCAGCGAAAGGATTAAACTCGTGTCAAGTCCATTTTCGAATTGCCCCCTTTAACAATCAAATTGCCCCCTGTGGGGCGTGGGCAAGCGAGGATAAGAGGGGGTCAAGGGGTCCATGGACCCCCCCTATTGTAGTGGACACCCACCCATGATCCCACGGACTATTTCCGTGTTTCATCCGTAACAGGGAAAGAGTCCCATCAGAGCTCAATCCTTTTGATACCGTAGGTATCTGTGATGAGTCAATTTTATGGCTAAATCTTGATAATATAGTATTTGTGGTAAGTCTGTATTATGAATACCTATGACCCCCTATTATAAATTTCTAGATCCGCGCCTGGGCGTGGGCTCCACGTTGGGAAACACTGGTTTAGAGTCTCATTAATATTCAGATCAGCGAGATGCTATTGTTCAAGGTGTGAAATTAGATAAACAAGTGATCATTTTATAAAAGAGGCAGTTTCCTTGCTTATGGAATTCTACACCTCCAAAAATAGCACCCCGCTAAGCTACATATTAATGAGTCTCTTCTTAGATAGCTGGTATTACTAGTTTACCCTATTGACGTTTACAATTTTGCAGAAGACTTGTTAGTAGTCAGTATATTAACAGTTAGTAGTTCATTAACTTTTTCCGGTAATTTATGTGAAACTCAATCATATCTGTATTCATATTCAAGCTTTTTACCATTAGAAATATACCAGTAGGTTCATAAAACAACTCATAACTCTCTTCCTTTGCTACTATTGCTCTTCCTTTGACTAATTACCTCAATTTTTATTACATTGTCGCAATAAATATATACAATTAACAGTAGTTCAACGATGTTAAAATAGGATTGATGGTACTTTTCACCTCCTCAGGCTGCGTTTTTCAAACGGAAGAAACATTTCACTTTGATTGCATTCATTTGCAAGTATGTATATTGGTATTTTTATTTAGCTTTAGTATGAGAAGATATTTTATTTGATTTTTAACTGTATTTTATGTTTAGACAAAGTGATAAAATAGAGTACAAATTACAGCGATATAAACTTACTACGCATAAACTACAACAAAAAAATGTACATATAAATCATGTTAAACTAGCCAAAACCAAGCACACTGAAATTTTTTATTTAAAATGGTTTCTCCCTTTTTTATTTTTAATCAGTAGTAATTATTGCACGAGAGCTCTAAAATTATCGATTTGTTTCCCGAGTGACACTACGACAGTTTCCCCTTCGGATCGTGAAATTATGTCAAAGTGTCACGAGGGCAACAACTCGATAATAATTTTAGAGATCGAGTGCAATTCGCTGAGATTATTTCATGAATAAAACTGTCTTTGTAAATCATTTTACCTAATATTTTATTGATATCTTCACCTAAATATTTGCTAAACCTGTTTCTTGGTGTTCTCTGTGATGAGTTGTAAAACATTAATTAATTATCATTAATGTCACTGAATGTTCATTTTTGCGTAGTAACGAAGGGCATCTGACGTAATGCTTGACGACGGGATATTATCAAAAAATATCGCTCTCATTTTTATTTCTGTAGCTTTCTATTGGTAAGAATCTGGTCAGAATAGGTAAGCAATAATAAAAAAACACCCTAATTTTGAATCTAATATACTCACGTTAAAATATTTGTTTGTCTTTTAAAAGTTGGTGCGCATTTTGTTCGTTGAAATCTCTACTGTTTGATGTTGTAACAAATATATATTTGGAATTTTTTCGAAAAGGCAAACAACAAAAAACTTCCAAATTCGAAAATTATTAGTACCATGATTAATTATTTATATGGGAAATAAGCCACAATTAAAATGAAAAAATAATTTTATTAACGTTTCGACGCCCAAATCGGGTGCCGTTGTCAAAATACAAAATATTACTAAAATAAACAAAAGTGGTGTTGCTAAGCAAAAAAATTCTTCTAATAATTTATTTAATCTCACTCATTTATATTGGCAATTCAGACATATATTATACATTTTAAAGTAGAAGACTTTAAAATGATATTGCCAATATTTATGAGTTGCGTTCCTGGGACGACTTACTGAAAGATAGTTCATTCGAATACATGAAATCAACCCCAACTCAAGAATAGTTATTAAATTACATTAAATCAACCCCAATATCTTTCAGTAAGTCGTCCCAGGAACGCAACTCATAAATATTGGCAATATCATTTTAAAGTCTTCTACTTTAAAATGTATAATATATGTCTGAATTGCCAATATAAATGAGTGAGATTAAATAAATTATTAGAAGAATTTTTTTGCTTAGCAACACCACTTTTGTTTATTTTAGTAATATTTTGTATTTTGACAACGGCACCCGATTTGGGCGTCGAAACGTTAATAACATTATTTTTTCATTTTAATTGTGGCTCATTTCCCATATAAATAATTCATCATAAAAATGCCACAAGGAAATAGCTTCAGAACAATATTAGTACCATTATGTTGATTTTTCAACATTATGCAGAGTTTCTCTGTTTCTTTTTATTTCAGACACTTGCTTATCATCTGTCTTATTGCAGATTATACAAACAGATTTATCTATGCCGATAATCTGAAAGACACAATAAAATTAATAATGCCTTATACGCATGACTAAATTTGTTTCTGCAAAATAAGCAGTATCCTGCAAAATAAGTATTATTATTTAATTTTGTACTAAAATAGCAATCGATTTTAGTTGTTGAGGTTATGTAAACATACTATTTATGAAAGAAAATAATAATATTTTTATTTTAGATCTGATTGATACAGATTAAAATACAGATAGTATTTACAATATTATTTATATTTCAAAAGTTTCTTTTAAAGAAGAAAATTCGTCACGATTCGCTTTAAGTAACTTAGCCTTCACGTGTATTTTTATGAAAGATGTTTTTCAGTGCTCTGTAGTTATACTGGCTAGCGGTCTTTGCAGCTGCTACGAAATAATCAACAGGTAGTAAGGCCCAGATCCTCCTAACCCCTTTCTCACTTCTCATTGAAATACCTTTTAATGGACTAATATTTTCCGTGGGGCATTCAGGCATAAGTTATCTTAAAGTAGCAATAAATAGGCACCTACGCATGTAATTTAAAAAAACATCCTACAACTTTTTCAAAATAATATAAAAAGCCCACCGACTTTTTTAAAAAAGCAGGTATTTTGACGAGACAATTTTCGATTGAAAATATTAGGGTGCTTTTTCCATATTAAATCTAAATAAGGGGAAAATATTTTAAATAAAAAAAATTAAGTATAATCAGGTAAGTTTTCACCAACAAGTATTTTTTTTGTGGGAGATTAAAAAACCAAATACTCGCTTATTTGAATTTTTCGCATACATTTTTAGGTTATGTTAAAAAAGAGTAAATACACAGGTTGTATTATTTATATAACGTTTTATTACCTTGAACTTTGCCAGTTAACTTTTTTTCATAGGAAAATCCGAAAATCATGATAAACCGTTGTTTACCCTTAAAAACTACACCTCTCCAATTCTCTACCTCAGATCGCTTATTTTTCCTTTAATTTTTGCTACATTTTCTCCCTTTTACAATGGACTCCAGCCTGTTACTATTTTTTTTCCACTTTTCACAACTTTTAGAGGCTTCATCCCTGGTCTATGATCAAAAGCTTTTCTCCATCAATTATTTTTTTTGTAGTTATTTTTTCCCAAATAACATTTTGGTGTTTTTTTTTGGAAAATATTGGTTTGTTTATTTTCGGATATATTTTCAATTTAGTAATATTATGTTCTGGTTGTTGTAACATATCTCAGCTTTCCTGTATACCAAACTAAAGAACTTGTGAACCATACGTCACAAGGAAATTTCTACTTCGTTAAAAGCTCCTTAAGGAAACAGGCAGATACACTATTGTCTTATCACGAGGGTCATTACTCTCACGAGTAAAAGTGACCATTACAATCTTATAAGGATCGGAAACAACATATGCCGGTTCTTTCTCGTAACTTTTATTAGAAACAATAACATAATAGGGGAAAAGCACGATTATGGCTATAAGTACACATTAAAAATGTCGTTACTTTCATACAAACAAACAGATAATTTTCAATTAAATACCGAGGTGTGGTTATAAAATAATGAATCTAATGTCCTAAAAATTTTTTTATGGGTTCAATGGCTAATACGAGGAATAGGTATTACAACTAAACTGTAAATAAAACCATATATTATTCTCATTTCTATTAGTTCAAATCGAAAACCAATATAAGAAAATAGAAGATCATAATGGATTCCATATTGACAGACCTTGTGTTAATATGCATAGTATGGAACGAGCATTTAATGATGGTCATTATGAAGCGAGTATGAGGGATACGAAACAAGCCGCCTAACGGCGAGTTTCGTATAGAGTACGAGTTTCATAATGATAATTAAATGCAAGTTTTTTTTTCTCTGATTCTGTCCTTGGTTTAGAACTAGAACCTTTAGCCACGTAATTGTATATCTTATCACTAACTCAGGTGTAATGTGTAGTGTGTGTGTGTTTTGAGTAAGTGTCTTGTTACTTTGCAAAGTCGACGTCATTGTCTTTGCAAAGAGACGCTAATTGTATCCGAACGTCTGCGTCTGCGGTCCCTCCGGTGAGTACCGATCCCAAAGGACAGCAACTATTTTCATTCATTAATTTATAATAAATGAAAAAATCCCTGACCCTGGTGGGATTCGAACTCACTACCATTCGGAACTTTCGATCCAAAGGTTAGGCGCTCTTACCACTGAGCCACAGAGGGGGTTAAATGCAAGTTGTATACTATCCACAACAAAAAATATATTCAAAATTAATTTTGTAACGCAAACAAATTAAGTAGTTTGTCAGTTTGTTTACATATTGAGAACTGTCAAAGCGTATGTATTTGACTCGCCATTGGTCACTGCGCGTGTGCCACCTTTATCGCGATTCTATTGGTTAAAAATCTGTATCGTAATGAAAATCTGTATCATAATGAAGTTCATTATGATACAGGTAGTGAAATCATTTTAATGATTTTAATCAAATGATTAAAATTGAAATGCGAATACGCTGGACATGTAGCTAGGAGCGATCTAAACAAATGGCAAAGAACAATTATTCTAACCTGGAGACCATACCAACACAAAAGACCCAGAGGCAGACCTCCTATGAGATGGACAGATGATCTGAAACGAACTGCCGGGAAAAATTGGCTACAAGTAGCGTACAACAAAAAACAATGGAAAGGAAGACCGAAGAGGCTTATGTTCAGATGTGGACGTGAATGGCTAGACGAAGAAGAAGAAGAAGAAGAAGAAGTGAAATCATAATTGATATAAATATTTATATTGATATAATTGTATTATAGTATGAGAACAGAAAAATATATTTGTATTTTTTTTACTTCAACAAATTATAGATAAACGAACAGCCAGAAATTGGCAGACTAATTTAGTGTTTGTTGACTTAGAGAAAGCCTATGATAGAGTGCCCTTAAAAAAATTGTTTGAAATATTGACTAAGGCAGGCCAAAATAAATCATACATCAACGCTATGGCAAACATGTATCTACATAAATGCAAAAAGTGCCGTTAAAATGAAGAATAAAATATCAGATGCATTTTCTGTCACAAAAGGCTTGAGAGAAAGATATTCTTTATCCACAACTCTATTCAAAATCTATATTCACGAAATATTAAATCACTGGAGGAGTAAATCCATAGGGATGAAAGAAGATTTCAAACAATGAAAGTGATTATGGTAACGATCTAGATGTTGGCAAATGACGATGAAGGAGAAGAAAAAACTGGAGGTGGTAGAACTGGACTATTTAAGAAGGCGGTGTTGATATCCAAACTTTCTTCTTCTTCAGGTGCCGTCCTCGTTCCGAAGTTTGGCTATCATCAAGGCTATGCGTATTTTTGATACCGTAGATCTAAATAATTGGCAGCTGCTGCACTTGTACCAATCTCTTAAATTCTTCAACCATGAATGTTTTCTTCTGCCAATGGATCTTTTACCTATTATTTTTCCCTGAATAATTAATTGTAGTAGCTGGTACTTTTGTCCCCTCATTATATGTCCCAAGTATTGCAGTTTGCGCTTTTTAATAGTAAGCGCAAGTTCTTTTTCTTTCTGCATCCTTCGCAACACTTCCATGTTTGTCACTCTCTCTGTCCACGATATTCTCAGTATCCTGCGGTACATCCACATCTCGAATGCTTCTATTTTCCTTGTATCGATCTTTTTCAGTGTCCAAGCTTCCATTCCATAGAAAAGAACTGACAGCACGTAACATCTCATCAGGCGAATTTTAAGATTTAAACTTAGCTCTCTTCCGCATAAAACTGTTTTCATTTTGGTAAAAGTAGCTCTAGCTTTTTCTATTCTGATCTTGATTTCTTCAGAGTTGTCGTTGTTTTCATTAATCACAGTTCCCAGGTAATTATATTTTCTAACACGCTCAATTCTTTGATCATGTCAGAAAAATTTTGTGGAGATTTCGACACCATCATTATTTTTGTTTTTTTGATGTTAAGTGATAAACCGAACTTTTCGCTGCACTCTACTATTCTGTTTATCAGTGTTTGGAGATCTTCCGGGGTTTCTGCTATTAATACTGTGTCATCAGCGTATCTCAAATTGTTTATTAAAGTGCCATTTATTTTAACTCCTATATCTTGGTCAGCAAGGGCTCTGTTTATAATATCTTCTGAATATAAGTTAAACAAGGTTGGTGAAAGTATGCATCCCTGCCTTACGCCTTTTTTGATCTCGAGTTCCTCGGTTGTTTCCCGTTCTACTCTTATATTCGCCTTCTGGTTATAGTAAATATTGAAAATAATTCTGAGGTCCCTTTTATCCAAGTTTTTCTCTACCAACAGTCTCATCAGGTGTTCGTGGCGAACTTTATCGAACGCCTTGTTGTAGTCAATAAAGCACATATATATATATATATCCTGGTTAACATCCAGGCATCTTTGGCACATGATATTAAGTGCAAATAGTGCTTCCCTTGTTCCAAGCCCGTTTCGAAACCCGAACTGAGTATCACTGATGTCAGCGTCTAGTTTTTTGTGAATTCTTGTATGTATCACTTTAAGAAATACTTTTAGTGTGTGTCCCATTAAGCTTATTGTGCGATGGTCGGTGCACAGTTTTGCGTTTGTTTTCTTTGGAATAGTCACAAAAGTTGACAGAAGCCATTCCTTAGGTATTTCTCCCGTTTTATAAATGCAGTTAAAGAGGTCAACCAAAACATTTACTGTTTCATCTTCCACAAGCTTAAGAAGTTCCGATGGAAGTCCATCTGGACCCGGTGATTTGCCATTTTTCATTGTTTTTATAGCATATAGTATTTCTTCTTTAGAGATTTTTGGTCCTTCCTCACCTTGTATGTTACCAATATCATGATCCTCTCTTTCATCGGCAAAGAGTTCTTCTATATAATTCTTCCAGGTCGTAAGCTTTTCTTGTAGGTCAGTTATTATTTGTCCATTTGCGTTGTATAGCACATTGGGATGCTTCCTTTTTTGTATACCTGCCAATTCTTTTACCTTTTTATGTAGGTTAAACGTATCATGTTTTAATTGCAGTTCTTCAATTTCTTCACATTTTCTTTTGTAAAAGTTTTCTTTCGCTGACCTTATTTCATCTCTAATTTGCTTGTGTATCTCGTTGTATTTTTGTTTGCATTTTCCCTTAAACTGTCTTCGTTCCTCCATGAGACTTAAAATTTTCTCTGTCATCCATTCTTGTCTTTTTGTCGTATTTCCTCTGCTAAGGATATTCTGAGCGGGTTTTATTAGGGCTTCTTTTAAGTTTTGCCACTTGTTTTCCACGTGCGTGTTTGGTTCCTTTGTAGACAACATTCTTAGGTTACCATTTATCTGTTGCTTTAATTCTTCTTTGATTTTTGAGTTCTGTAAGCGGCTGGTATCTATGTAATCTGGTTTTACCCTTTGTGAAGGTTTCTTAAGTTTAATGCTTACACGCGCTATCAAGGGATTGTGGTCCGAGGAAACATCTGCGCCTGGGTACGCCTTAACCGATTTTATGCCGTTTTTGTATCTTTCATTTATCAACACAAAGTCTATTTGATTCCTAACTATTTTCTGTGCGTTATGTTGAGGTGATGTCCACGTATAAAGCCTTCTTTTGGGGAGTTTAAAAAATGTGTTTGAAATAATCATATCGTTTTCTTGGCAGAACTGTAACATTCGGTCTCCTCTCTCGTTCCTTAACCCGAGACCATAATTTCCTACATATTTGCCGCTTTTTCCTTCCCCAATTTTGGAATTAAAATCACCAAGGATAATTGTGACGTCTCTTGCCTTTATAGATTTTAGAACATGGTTAATTTGTTCATAGAATTCCTCAACCTCTTCATCTGATTTTTCTGCAGTAGGAGCATAAACCTGTATGATATTAAGATTTACAGTTTTTGTATGAAGTTGAAGGAATATTACTCTATCAGACACTGGTGTAAAGTTAATAACAGACTGCATCATTTTTTTTGATACAACAATTGCTACTCCATATCTGTGGTGTGGGTCATTATTTCCTGAAAAATATATCATTCCGTTGTTTGTCGCGAAGCTGCCTGAACTCGACCACCTTGTATCGCTGATACCTAAAATATCGATATTTAACCTTTGCATCTCTTGTATAATATTGTTCATTTTTCCAGGTTCATACATACTTCTGACGTTCCACGTACCAATATTTATTGCATCTTTAAAACAGGGATTTCGCCGGGTTACGACCTGAGAGGCCCTGTTGTCATGAGAATTACCTCTCCTGCCGGATCTTGTTTTCCGATGTCCATGATCAGTACCAGAATTTATTGTACGTTGTACAGCCATGATGATTGTACTAGAGATATCCAATTGGATCTTTAATACAGTGGTTTCTCCTTGCCTTCTGTATCCTTATGCCGTTGGTCATTTACTTGATTCATTCGCCTTTGGTGCCAATTTCTTAGCGCCAGGACAAAAGAGTGCCCTTCCACTTACCAACTCATCCGCCCGAAGCCGTTGGTCAGTAAGTGTGGGATTGCTTATACCGGCAATCGCTCGGTGGAGTTTTCGCCATATCTGACTACCCTCACTTAGTTTAGCCTGCAGACCAATGCAGTTGCCCGGGGTGTGGCACGTGGAGCCATAAGTGAGAGTTAGTTGTCTTATGAGGACCAGTTATCAAGAACCATCTCCCGTCTATGACGCTCGATGTGGTCGTTCCGATAAAAGGTGCTACCTCTATAACACAACTTTACACCCCTATCACATCCAAACTTAATCACATCCCAAATGAAGAAATAAGAATAAGAACAGGAAGGATTTACGATATTGTAGATATAATAGAACCCAATTTGTAATGGTAAGGGCATGTGATGCGAGAGAAAGACGAACGATGGCCAAAACGGGCCTTAACTATGTTCCATGGAATACAAGGAGAGGAAGACCAGCATTGGAATGTAGAGAAGAAATCGATCATTTGTTAAGTGGGAATAAGGGTCGTGTGCTAGCTAGTGTTGCCCAAAATCGGTCTTGGTCTTGTTCTTGCGTTTTCGCAAGACCAAGACCAAGACCGCCTAATTTTAGCAAGACCAAGACCACGACTTACCATGCAAGACTTGAGCAAGAACAAGACTAAGTCTGCGAGACTCTTGCGTCTTGCAGTTAGAACTGAGGGTCGTTTTAGGGAGTATATAAGTTCGGCTATATTCTTAGATACTTGACTTTACGAACAATACCATAAATATAAATAGCGAATCAAAATATCTATTAAAAGAACACTCGACACATTTGACATGTACTCAGAGGTCATTATTAAAATGTAAAAATAAAATTTTTTAGTACATGCTTTCTCAGCAGCCGACTTCTTTGTTCTGAAATTAATTGTCCTGGTTTTGAGAATAGTCGTCTTCTAATCATATTCATATAACACAACATTCCTGCGTTGCGACGCCTACTAGCTCTTAAACCTTTGCCTCTTAATAACAGTCAGATCAGTACCGTTGATTCTGTAAAATTTCTTGGTATTTTTTTAGACAGCAACCTCAAATGGTCCCTTCATATCGATTCGTTAAGTAAGAAACTCGCCTCAGCTTGCTTTGCAATAAGATCTGTCTCAAGGGAACTCAATTTAGCATCTTCTAAAATAACATATTTTTCATTATTCGAGTCTCATCTTCGATATGGTCTTCCTTTTTGGGGTTCTAGTACAGCTGCTCAATTTGAGGATATTTTTAAATTGCAAAAAAGAGCAATAAGGTATCTGTTTGGCCTCAGAAGATCTACACATTGCAGAAGTTACTTCAGGAATCACGGAATTTTAACACTTCCATCTTTATATATTCTAGAAACGGTTTGTTTAATTCGTAAACACCTTCATGCCTTTCCAGCAAGGCCCAATCATCTTTACTCCACCAGAAATTCAATCTTTGATATTTATTTACCGATCCCATGCACTGAGTTAGTAAAGAAATCTATATTATATTTCGCAAAAAAACTTTACAACCATCTGCCTTTACAACTTAAATCTGCAACATCTTTCCCAAAATTCCGTAAACTGACAAAAGCCTATCTATCTGAAAGACCATATTATTCAATAGAAGAATTTCTTAATGAATGACTAGGAAAGTTGGGTTTCATACGCAGTAGCTTAAACTGTCAATTCCTAATGTTGTATTTTAGTTGTTGTAAGTATGTTCAACTTTCAATTTGCAATGTATATAAATTTTGCAATTAATTGTTTTTGTCTTTGGTTTTATATCTTATTTACTGTATATTGACGATTTATCTAATTTTATTGAATTGTAGTTGTTATTTGTTATTTCTTGTTGATATTATTTTTCTTTTGACTGTATGTAAGCTTTGTCCATAAAATTGTAAAAATTTTCAGTGACAATAAAGCATATTTCAATTCTATTCTATAGGTCTGGATCCCGCGTATGAAAAAAAAGTTGATTAATAGCAAGCTGAAAATTTGTTAATAGCTTAAGGGTGTCTAGTCGGACAAACTTTGATATATAGGAACACTGGAACAGGGGAAGTTTTAATTGTGGAACAGGTTAAAAATTTGGAACGGTCAGACCACGAAAACGTCACATGCATTTTGTCCGATAGAACTTCCAATTGATTTGTTACCTTTTCATTAAACTCTCATGCAAAAATCAGGCTGCTATTTATCACCAAATGGGAATTATAATTAGTGGAACACGTAGAATATGTCAAATGACAGGAATTATGACAGGTGATAAATAGCAGTCTCATTTTTGCATGAGAGTTTAATGAAAGGGTAACAAATCAATTGGAAGTTCTGTCGGAAAAAATACATGTGACGTTTTCGTGGTCTGACCGTTCCAAATATTTAACCTGTTCCACAGTTAAAACTTCCCCTGTTCCGGTGTTCCCATATATCAAAGTTTGTCCGACTAGACACCCTTAAGCTATTAACAAATTTTCAGCTTGCTATTAATCAACTTTTTTTTCATACGCGGGATCCAGACCTATACTGTAATATCGAATATCGTATCCAAACTTTTTAAAAATATGTCACCTTAGCATTTACATAAATTTACATAAATATTTTTTTTCATTATTAGTTTTCTAGGAATCTAACCAGAAATCTTATCAGCATACATTATTATAGTAAGACTATTATGTATATTGATGTGTCCTGTGTTATGAGGTCACTCGGCTAAACAAAATTTGCCGAAACAGGGCGGCTATTATTTGTAAGTATCATAACCAGACAAAAGTATACAGATAATGCCGGATATCGTGTAAACATAATACCTACCGAAATATTATTTTAACGATATACACTTCTCCAAGAAATTAACGCACCACCTTAAAAAACGGGCCATTTTTAATGACTCAATTTTTTAAAAATTGTTGTCCAATTTAAGTGATTTTTTTAATATTTTGTCTTATTCTTTATAAATATTGCAGTAATACATAATAGATATTGTTGCTAGACAGGTCAGTTATTGTCAGTGTATACCGGGTATACCAATCAAACTGTGTTTTTTCTCACTCTGTGGAATATTGTAGCATTATGCTAACTTATTATTCTAGCATGCAATAGCATACTGAAATTAAAGCCCAACTATAGCCTCATATTTTCTTAACATTATGTTTTTTTATTCATTCACTTATATTGGATAATACAAAAGTTAGGTACTTTTTTAACTAGCCATGTTTTTTATCAATACAGAATGTTTTTAAATAATTATAGCAAACTTTAATGGGTAATTCTGCACGAAAAAGTAATGGCAGTTTGCTTCATAAACGTTTACTTTATAAATGCTTTGTTTACCAAATAGGGGGGGGGGGTTGAAATTTTTCTTACAATCTGACGATTTATTTATTGCTCTAAAACCGGTTGAGATATGCAAATGAAATTTTGTGGGTTTTAAGAGGTAGTTTTAACTTTAGTTAGTTAGAACATAGGCAGGGATCACTTAGATCGTGGGTTCAAACCCCACTCGGTGTCAGTTGTTTCGATATATATTAATTTGGCTATTCTTTACTATGGCTATGATATTCAAGCTTAAAATGTACCTCTTTGTTACGTTGTTCTAAGATATGCAATAGTCTAATCGGCAACTGCGAGACTGGCAAGACTCTTGCTGCAAGACCAAGACCAAGACCAGGTGTACTGGCTCAAGACCAAGACCAAGACTGTCTAAGTCTTGTCTTGGTCTTGCATTTGGGCAACACTAGTGCTAGCTCATTTAAAAGGTTATTCATTTCTCTATAGTGTAATATAAACATTAACACAATTATTTATACAGGATGGCCAAAATGTATCTTTTAATTAAATTAATTGACCCAAAAAGAAGAATGCGTTTCGCTTAAATTAAATGTTAAACTGTCAAGAGACAGGTGGGTGGCAGCTTTAACATTGAATTTAAGGGAAAATCAGTGTTTATTTGTGAATAAACATTTTTTTCTGTTTGCTAAAGACAGTAAAATGTATTTAAATAAATTACATACATTCTTCTTTTTGTGTCAATTTATTTAAAACAAATTTGGCCGATCTCTATAAATAATTATGTTATTGTTTATATTACTGAATAGAAAATTGAATAACCTTTCAAATGAGCTAGCACACGACACCTATTCTCATTAAAAAATCAAGCCCAGATGGATAACGTCACTATTATGATTTGTATGGCAAAAAATCATAATTTAAAAATAAAAATCGACTTGTTTTGGGATTTCGTCAATTTACGAAAAAATGAATTTATTCCAACCTTTACGTGTTCACTCTATATATTTCTATTAGTTGTATTTTATTTTGTCGTATAATTTACGACATACTGTATACACTTTTCCCCCAACAATTGAAATATACCTGCGCTAACCTACTAGCTAAAAAAAGTTTATTTGAATAATTAGTGTTTACGTGGGCATCTCAAGGTGAGCCATCTTCAAGATCATCCTTGATATTGCTTAATTTAAATTCTAAGACACTTGATCATACGCAAACGAGATACGGAGATGCTCGGCGGTATTCTACTTTATAATTATATATTAGGTCTTAATTGGCCGTTTTTGGATTAACTTTCAATGCGACGGAGGCGATGGGAAGAACGATAGGATTGCTAGAGGGTGTTGTAATATAATGTATTGTTTTCCGTGTGAATCAACAACTGTCTAGAGGACACACACACACACACCATATTTAAATTTAAAAGTTCATTCATCAGTCGATTAGATAGATATTAATTTAAATTAGAATATTTCCCAAAATACGTTTTGATCAACCAATCCTTTACCAGAAATTCTTTTAAAATTTTGTTCTATGCGATTTTTATTCACTGATATTCAGACAGATTTCTTATTAAGCGAATATCTCTGTTCAAATTCTACTAGTACGTTACTTCGTTCTTGATGCTGCACCTTGTCAAATGATATTCCGAAGTTAATAAAGCACGCGCAAACATCGATATTATAACCTGTCTGCTGAACAATGCTGTCTGGTGCCAAAGTCGTTCTTAAATCTCAATTGTGTCCTGTTATGTGCGAATGAACGGGATTTAGAGATTTAGACGAAAGTTCAAAAGATGGCTTAATAGAGCAAGAGTTATATTTCTGCGTGCCGTTGACCTGATCCCAGTGTCTTATTGAATCTTAAGTATTTTCAATTACAGTTAGGATGCCTTCTAGTTCTTGATTATCATCTAAAAGCTTCTCCATATATACTTCTGATCTGTTGGATTTTTTTAGTTTTTATTTACTTGTTATTGTTCATTGATATATTTGTTTTCTTTATCATGAATGGTACTGATACCTATAGGATTTTCTAAGTATGTTTTTCATTTGATTTTTCTATGTAAATTTAAAGTCATAATTTTTCTGGTAAGCATATTATTTCCTTCGCCGCTTGTATTTTATTTGTTCCGTCCCTCCACATATTATTTTTTCTTTTATATTTTATTAGTAATTACTATCCTAAGTTTTTATCATTATTCATTTCTATTTTGTTTAACCATGTGTATATGCTTTAATTAAGTACCAATACAGTCCTGCAGGCACTACCCCCAAGCTCAAAGCACGAGACAGAGCTTGGCTTGCCATGCAAATACGCGCATACCGCAGCCCAGCCTAGTACTAGGAAGAAGACGAACGACAGCAATAAACACGGTATTGTACCATTATATACATACACACAATTCAATTGATTGATTAATTTGCTTTAACCCTTTTCAACTTATGTATTATATAAAACCAGCACCTGCCTTATTTCTAAGTATTTGAATATATGTATAAGTACATTATTGTTTTATTTAAATTTAAGCCACTCCCTCTTAGTGGAGATTCACTCATCACAGGTACCCATAGTATCAAAAGGAATGAGTTTGGTTAGGTCTCTTCCTTGTATCAAACCTTAAGTGTCCTGGTATGCTGTAGTATCTACCAAAAATTTTCATACGTAAGCTCGCCTCTAATTCTCTAATTAAATATTAACTTCGCGAGCAGTACTACTTTTTGCATGATCTTATACATATAGATTTTCGCTATCTGACGTTCCCTAGAAGATTCTTCCGAATGACACCAATAGTAGAAAGAATAATATGTAACGTCCGAATGTTTTTCTATTTCCATTGTCTCATTATTCGCATCCTAAGACCCCTGTACATATTGTATTTTCCCTTGTTTTTCAATATTATTACTGTTGTATGATATCTGACTTATTGTGTATCATTGGTTAATATGTAAGTACAGTGTACTATCTGTACAGTATATTACTCTGGGCTAATTAGCAAAATTCATGGAAAAGTTATTTACCAGCAATTTTATTGCTGGAGTCGAATTATAAGATCCTATATATTAATAATATAGGTATGCAAAGTCCGCAGATAGTGTGCTACTTTTTTTATAAACAAAATGGCGCCGACAAATCGTATTTTTTTCAATTATTGCTCTATAACTCCGAAGATTTTAACTTTACAACAAAAACACCCAAATAAAAATTCACCGCAATTAAATTCTGCATAGAGATATGTTTTTCACGATTTGCTCCGACGAAAATTTTCCTCGGAAAATGCGGGTTTTCCTAACAAAAACTATAATTTTCAAATAAAGTTTTAGGTAAGTAATTATTAATCAATAATTAAATAACTTAGCGACATCAAAGATTTCTTGGTATAGATTGTAATTCCACAAGCTGGTGAAAATTAAACGAATATTTTAGCAACAATTCAATTGTTAATTAACAATTTACGATCGCAATAATAACCAAAATAATCATGATACATTGATCAAACTTATAAAGATTATAAAGATGAGATGCTTGTTTAATATTTTATCGACAAAATATAAATTTTTCTTTTTTTTGCATAATCTTTAAATTTTGAAAAAAAAATAGTTATAATACGCTGGTCTAATTAGTAAAGTACAAAGAAATGTTATTTACCAGCAATTTTATTGCTTTAATCGAATTATAAGATCCTATAAATTATTAATATAGGTATGAAAAGTCCACAGATAGTGTGCTACTTTTTTTATAAACAAAATGGCGCCGACAAATCGTATTTTTTTCAATTATTGCTCTATAACTCCGAAGATTTTAACTTTACACCAAAAATACTCAAATAAAAATTCACCCAAATTTAATTCTACATAGAGACATGTTTTTCCTGATTTGCTCCGACGAAAATTTTCCTAGGAAAATGTGGGTTTTCCCAACAAAATCTCGAATTTTCAAATAAATTTTTTGGGCCAGTAATTATTTATCAATAATTATATAGCTTGGTGAAATAAAAGCTTTCTTGGTAAAGATTATAAATTCAGAAGCCGGTTAAAATGAAACGAATATTTTAGCAACAATTCAATTGTTAATTAACAATTTACAGTCGCAATAACAACCAAAATAATCATGAGACATTGATCAAACTTAGAAAGATTATAAAGGTGTGATGCCTATTTAATATTTTGTCGACAAAATATAAATTTTTCATTTTTTTGCATAATGTTTAAATGTTTAAAAAAAATTGTTATAAACAAATTAACATTTCTTAGAAATTGTTTATTATAGTCTAATTTTAAAAAATACTTAAAATGCGTATTTCATAGGTCTTGAAAATTTAGGTCTTTAAACAATTAATTTAAAAAACATAGGTCTTTAAACAATTTTTCCAACCATTTGCAAAAAAGTTAGGAAACAGCAAAATAAATATACGATATCTCCATTGTTAATAATTTGTTTTAATTGTTTCAAAGCTTAAAAGTGAGTCTATGGTACAATCTAATTACTCACAAAGAATATCAAAAATTAGTACAATGGTTATATTTTAATCAAAGATTAAAAATACTTTTTTTTGTAATCTTTAGCGCGAAAGAAGGCTTGATACAGAGCCGGAGATAAAATGTTCACTCGAAGCGACTGACACGCTTAAACTCGCGCGAGTTGTTTATGTGGGCGGGTAGCTACGGTACTGTATTATTCTACTTTCGCGCGTGTAAATTACAAAAAAATATATTTATAATCTTTAATTAAAATATAACCGTTAAGCTGATAATCGATATTGTTTTATAAATAATTAGCTTGTACTTTAAACTCACTTCTACGCTTTGAAAGAATTAAAAAAAATTATTAACACCGTAGTAATCGTATGTTTACTTTGCTGTTTCATAACTTTTTTGCAAATGGTTGCAAAAAAGTTTTAAAGCATTCATTTTCAAGATATTTGAAATGCGCATTTTAGCTATTTTTTAAAATTATAATATAATAAAAACTTTCTGAGAAACGTTAATTTGTTTATAACTATTTTTTTTAAACATTTAAAGATTATACAAAAAAATAAAAAATTTATATTTTGTCGACAAAATGTTAAATAGGCATCTCATCTTTATAAGATTTCAAAGTTTGATCAGTGTATCATAATTATTTTGGTTATTATTGCGACCGTCAATTATTAATTAACAATTGAATTGTTGCTAAAATATTCGTTTAATTTTCACCAGCTTCTGGAACTATAATTTAAACCAAGAAGGCTTTTAAGTCACCACATTATTTAATTATTGGTAAATAATTACTTATCTAAAACTTTATTTGAAAATTAAAGATTTTGTTGGGAAAACCCGCATTTTCCGAGGAAAATTTTCGTCGGAGCAGATCGGGAAAAACACGTCTCTATGCAGAATTTAATCACGGTGAATTTTTATTTGAGTGTTTTTGTTGTAAAGTTAAAATCTTCGGAGTTATAGAGCAATAATTGAAAAAAACACGATTTTCGGGCGCCATTTTGTTTATAAAAAAAGTAGCACACTATGTGAGGACTTTGCATACCTATATTATTAATATATATAATCATAAGCTTCGATTCCAGCAATAAAATTGCTGGTAAATAACTTTTCCCAAAAATGGCCTATTCTCCGATAATCAGCCCAGACTAATCTGTCTTTAAATTCAATGCTCAGTCACAACAGAAACCCTAATAACCGGATAATAATTACTAATAAAAATATGGTGTTTTCTCTAATTCTATGTAAAAAGTAAAAACGCCCTGTTTCATATTTTTCCTTACAAACCTTTTTGCCGAATTCGAATCAGAATTAGTTTTTCTATATATGTTGCAGTTTTGAGAGCACTAATCTTCGGACAGACAGATGAACTGCAAAGTACAAAAGCATAGTAATTTTGTTCCCATCCAAGATGAAATACGTACGTAGAATCCTTTTTTCTATTATTGAAAGCCCTTTTGTATTCTGCTATGCGTTTGTCAAAGTCTTTGCCAATTTAAGCGATGTTTCTGGGTAGTCACCACATATCAGTTTGTGTACATCACTCTGTAATTTGTTCTTTTTCTTTTGGCCCTTATTGTTTAATGTATTTGTGGTTAGTTCTGAACGCTGGTGTTATTCCTTCAGAACCAACCACAACTTAGGCAAAAACATTAACAACAATAATAGCCAAAAGAAAGAGTGGTGTACACAAACTGACATGTGATGACTGCCAAAGAACTTACATCGGTCCAACTGGCAGAACCTTTGACAAACGCATAGCAAAACACAAAAGGACTTTCAATAATAGGAAAACAGATTCTAGGTACGCACTCATTCATCTTCTAGATCACAAAGAACAGTGATCTATGATCATCTTCTTTTAATGAACAGTGTCAAATTCTTCATATTCAAAATGAAGGCCTTAAGCTATCTTTATTAGAATTCATGGAAATTAATAAATTAAAAAATACATATACAGGGTGTCATGACGAATTGTACATACTCCTACCAGTCCTACCTCGTATGCAGGCCTCTATGGGGAATAACAAATGACCATTAAAAAGTGTCTGCTCCCATTGTTTAATAATATACAGGGCGAGTTGTTAATTTTTACAGAAATGTGTATTCGTCATAATTTTTGAACAGTAAAATCGATTTGTCTCTTATTTTGGTCAATCGTTACACTATTACCACCCAATCAACTGATTTATTCGTAATTAAAATGGCATATTTATTTTTTTCCCACACGATTACTTAATTTTTTATAAAAAAAATCAAATTTGATTCAAATCAAAACATCATCCTGTATAATATTTGTTTGTCAATAAGGAGATAAACAAATAAACCTAAATTAAACAAAAACAAAAAGAAATATTTTTCCCGTCGTTTTTTGCAACACTACCTTCTCATCATGTATTAATACTATGTATGTGTATAAAAATGATTATTTCATTCATAGGAGATTCTGACCAATAGAAAGCTACAGACATGCAAATTAAGGTGATAATTTTTGATAATCTCCCGTCGTTAAGCATATTACGTCAGATGCCCTTCGTTGCTACGAAAAAATACATTCAGTGACATTAATGACAAATGTTTTAAAAATTATAAAAGTGATGACTTTCAACCGTCAAATACATATTTATAACAACTGTGTGTTTAATTTCACTAATTGGTACTTACATATATAAATTACAATAAAATTTTGGTTTTGAACAGTTTTATTCATGAAATAATCGCAACAAATTGCACTCGAACTCTAAAATTAATATAGAATTTTTGCCCTCATGACACTTTGACATAATTTCGCTCGCCTTCGGCTCGTGAAATTAAAACTGCCAAAGTGACACTCGGGAAAAATTCAATAATTTTAGAGCTCTTGTGCAATTACTACTGATAATTTGACATTTTCGTTGTTAGAGTACATAATTTGACTTTTCGTTCGCCATTGTTATTATTTATTTGTATTTATACATTATCATATTTTACAAAATAGTTTGCCGAATCTACATGCCAATGTAGCCGCCCGAGGTATGTACTTTATGCACGATGGGGCATCACCACATTTCTCAGTTGCTGTTCGTCAACATCTTCATGTAACTTATGGAAATAGGTGGATAGGACGCGGAGGGTCTTATGCATCCCCACCTAGATCACCTGATTTTAACCCTGTCGACTATTCCCTATGGGGTCGATTAAAAGAAATGGTTTATCGATCAAATATCAATACGCGACAAAAACTAAGTAATTGATAAAATTATTGATTCTTGTAACATTATTAGAAATGATCCCTTAACTCTCAGGAGGCCTATTAGACAGTTGAGGGTCCGACAAAGATGAATTTCATTTCTAAAATCTGCTATAAATCTCAAAAAAAAATTTGTTTTATTGTTTTATTTGTTTCTTAAGTTCCTTTATGTATCTATGTATACAATTGTTGTACACACATACATATTGTTTTTACTTAAACATGCAAATAAATCCGTTTATGTTCAATGTTCTACATAATATGTATTTTCTCTTCGTTAATTTACAAAATAAATTTACTATATTTTGCCTTTTGAAATAAAACTCTGAGAATTCAATAAAACGACACTACCTATGAATCACTAAACAAATACTATACAGGGCGATGTTTTAGTATTATTCAAAACAACCTCTTCCATTTGAAACTCTGGAAATTAGCTAAAAGGGTTTTATTATTTACAACGTATAGCACAAGCTGTGGAAGTATTAATACATATGTATAAATTAAATATTTGTTACAAAAATAGATTTTGCAAAAAAAATTATTTTTTTTAAATCTACGGTTCACTTCACCAAACTTTTAATTCATAGTCAAATTTGATTTTTTTATAAAAAATTAAGTAGTCGTGTGGGGAAAAAATAAATATGCCAGTTTAATTGCCTATTTGACCCGTGTTGAGCTGCCCCCCCCCACTTGCAAAAATTAAAAAACAAATAGCCCTGATTTATGAGCTATTTATGAGCTCTCATATTCCGCAAACTAAAAATTTTGAGCTCGTTCCACTGAGCAGGAATTTAATACCCTAGTGGGGGGGGCTGAGTCAGCCCCCCCCACTACTTAAAAATAGGAATATTGAATCGGTTTTTGCGGCAGAATTACGAGCTATTTATGAGCTCTTGAAATTACATAGTTTCGATTTTTGAGCTCATCCCCTTCACCCCCAAACAACCCTTTAATTGATTTAACTTAAGAGAAAGATGCTGAGAAAACTTAAAATATATCGTATTGCGAATATAATTCCTATAGCTTATATACTCTAAGAATAAACTATTAAATCAAGAGCATTTCGATTATTGAGCTACAACCCCTTCGCCAGAAAACCACCCTATCTTCCCGGCTTAAGAGAAAGTTGTACTTAAAATGCGTTAAACTAATTATTTGGCGACTACATATCATTTAATAATTTATAACCTTCCAAATTACGCGCATTTAGATCAGTAAATTGCAATTTATTTTGTATAGTGCAGTCACTGAAGGTAAAAATCAACGATTACCTTCAATTTCGGTGAACCTTCATCGATTTTCACGAAAATTGGTCAGTGGTTAGAGGATACGTCAAGAAACAAAGGTGACATGGTACCACCTTGCGCCTTTACCCTGAGGGTGGATACCGCCTCTTCTCGGGGGTGAAAATTATTTTATAAAAAATAACTGCACAAATCAATAAAAGAACAAATTAAAAGCAAAATTTATTATATAAAGTTAATAAAATAAGTAAATACTTTTTAAGTTATTAAAGATCAAAGATTTTAATTATTTGTGAAAAAAATGCATGTTTTGAAGAGGTTTTTTGTAAATCACTGAAAAACTGTAAGTTTTTACAAAAAAGTTAATAGTAGTTTAATTCGTATAGCTTATATTCTAAGAATAAACTCTAAAATCACGCGCCTTTCGATTATTGAACTACAACCCCTTCGCAAGAAAACCATCCCATATTCCCGGCTTAAGAGAGGGTTGTACTTAAAATAATTTAAATTAATTATTTGTCGACTATATATTGTTTAATAATTTATGAGCTCGCAAAATATACGCATCTCAATTATTGAATTGTCATTTTCTTTCTATAGTGCAGTCACTGAAGGTAAAAATCAACTATGACCTTCGATTTCGGTAAATCTCCATTCATTTTCACGAAAATTGGTGAGCGGATTTTGATACTATCAACTTTTTCTGGATCTTATTTTTCATAGGTATTTCCAAGTACTTTGACAAGTATTTAGTACCTAAGTGTTATAAAATGCATCTCTTTCCCGTTATTTAAGCTTGAACCCTTAGATTTGAACAGTCGCGGAAAAAATATACATTTAATTACCAATAACTTACTTTAAATTAACATTAAAGGGTTTTTCAAGTAAGCAATTTATTATATTTTTTATTAGCTTCAATTCTAGTGATGAAAACTTTTTTGTAAAAACTTACAGTTTTTGAGTCAATTATGAAAAATCGCTCTAAAGCATGCATTTTCTTTCCAAAAATTAAAATATTTGATCTTTAATAACTCAAAAAGTATTGATTTATTTTAATCACATTATATAACAAATTTTGCTTACAATTTGTCACTCTCTCGATATGTGGGGTTATTTTTAATAAAGTAATTTTCACTCCCGAGAAGGGGTGACATATACCCCAGGCTAAAACCCCAAGTTCTTATTGTCAATTCGTGAAAATAAATGGCGATTTACCGAAATCGAAGGTAATAGTTGATTTTTACCTTCAGTGACTGCACTATAGAAAGAAAATGGCAATTCAATAATTGAGATGCGTATATTTTGCAAGCTCATAAATTATTAAACGATATGTAGTCGCCAAATAATTAATTTAAATTATTTTAAGAACAACTCTCTCTCTTAAGCCGGGAAAATGGGGTCGTTTTCTTGCGAAGGGGTTGTAGCTCTATAATCGAAAGACGCGTGATTTAAGAGTTTATTCTTAGAATATAAGCTATACGAATTAAATAAAAAATTTTGGTCCTATACGAATTAAACTACTATTAACTTTTTTGTAAAAACTTAAAGTTTTTCAGTGATTTACAAAAAACCTCTTCAAAACATGCATTTTTTCACAAATAATTAAAATCTTTGATCTTTAATAACTTAAAAAGTATTGACTTATTTTATTAACTTTATATAATAAATTTTGCTTTTAATTTGTTCTTTTATTGATTTGTGCATTTATTTTTTATAAAATAATTTTCACCCCCGAGAAGGGGCGGTATCCACCCTCAGGGTAAAGGCGCAAGGTGGTACCATGTCACCTTTGTTTCTTGACGTATCCTCTAACTACTGACCAATTTTCGTGAAAATCGATGAAGGTTCACCGAAATTGAAGGTAATCGTTGATTTTTACCTTCAGTGACTGCACTATACAAAATAAATTGCAATTTACTGATCTAAATGCGCGTAATTTGGAAGGTTATAAATTATTAAATGATATGTAGTCGCCAAATAATTAGTTTAATGCATTTTAAGTACAACTTTCTCTTAAGCCGGGAAGATAGGGTGGTTTTCTTGCGAAGGGGTTGTAGCTCAATAATCGAAATGCTCTTGATTTAATAGTTTATTCTTAGAGTATATAAGCTATATGAATTATATCCGCAATACGATATATAAGTTTTCTCAGCATCTTTCTCTTAAGTTAAATCAATTAAAGGGTTGTTTGGGGGTGAAGGGGATGAGCTCAAAAATCGAAAGTATATAATTTCAAGAGCTCATAAATAGCTCGTAATTCTGCCGCAAAAACCGATTCAATATTCCTATTTTTAAGTAGTGGGGGGGGCTGACTCAGCCCCCCCCACTAGGGTATTAAATTCCTGCTCAGTGGAACGAGCTCAAAATTTTTAGTTTGCGGAATATGAGAGCTCATAAATAGCTCATAAATCAGGGCTATTTGTTTTTTAATTTTTGCAAGTGGGGGGGGCCAGCTCAACACGGGTGCCTATTTGTGTAATTTGTAAAATTCTTATTAGAGTTTTCAAAAACAATCATCATCATCATTGGCTCGACAGCCCTTTCTGGGTCTTGGCCTGTTCCAGGATTCTTCTCCACTCTGATCTGTTTCGTGCTTTTTTTCTCCAGTTTTTTATTTTTAAGATTTTTATATCATTTTCTATTTGTTCTAAATATCTCAGCTTCGGTCTTCCTCTTGTTCTTTTTCCTACTGGCATCTGTTTGAATATTTTGTTTGGTATTTCGCCTTCTTCCATTCTTTCTACATGTCCCATCCAACGCAGCCGTCCTATTTTAATGAATGTTATGATATCTGGATCGTGGTATATTTCGTATAGTTCAAAGTTGTACCTTCTTCGCCAAATTCCATTTTCTTTTGTGCCCTTATATATGTGTCGCAAGATTTTTCTTTCAAAGGTGGCTAGCAATGTTTCCTCTCTTTTAGTGAGTGTCCAGGTTTCTGAGCCGTATGTGAGTACCGGTCTTATTAGGGTTTTGTATATTTGGCATTTTGATTTCCTTGCGACGTTGCCTGATCTTAGTTGCCGAATTAAGCCATGATAACTTTTATTGGCAATAAATATTCGCCTCTTCACTTCCTCTGCTACGTTATTATCAGATGTGACTAGGGATCCCAAGTATGTAAAGTTTTTTACCCCCTCAATGTTGTATTCTCCTATTGTTATATTTTGTGGCTGCCTTATTTCTGTGTTTTTACTTACCTGCATATATTTTGTTTTGTTCTGGTTGATTTTCAGGCCACTATTTTGTGCAGCTCGTTCTATTTGATTGAATGCCTCTATCATTTCTCTTCTTGATCTTGCGATTATGTCAACATCATCTGCAAATGCTAGTATTTGCACGCTTTTATTAATTATTGTTCCTCGAGTATTGACTGTTGTGTCCCTCATTATTTTCTCGAGTACAATGTTGAACAAGATGCATGATAGAGCGTCTCCCTGGCGTAGTCCCTTTTTCACATCTATTGTTTCCGTTAGTTCGTTTTGTATCCGGATTTTACTTTCTACTTTTAGAGATTCTTTTATCAGTTCTATTAGTTGTGTTGGTATATTAAATTCTTTCATTGCTCTTATTAAGAATTCTCGGTTTATATTGTCATATGCGCTTTCGAAGTCTATGAAGAGATGATGTGTGTCGATGTTATGTTCACTTGTTTTTTCAAGGATCTGTCGCAGAACAAATATCTGGTCTATTGTTGACTTCTGTCTACAGAAGCCACTTTGGTACCTGCCAACTATTTTTTCAGCGTGTGGTCTAAGTCTTTCATAAATGACGTTGGACATTATTTTGTATGCTGCATTCAGCAGCGTGATTCCACGGTAGTTTCCACATTCTAACTGATTCCCTTTTTTATGTAATGGTACAATAATACCACTATTCCACTCCGCTGGTAGCTGTTTATTTGACCATATCTTTGTTAGCAATACATGTATTGTTTTCTGTAGTGCGTCTCCTCCTTCCTTCAGTAATTCCGATGCTACTTGATCCGATTGTTGGTGGACTCTTTTCTCTGTTGTCTGCTTGGTCTAATGGTATATCAGGGTTCGTCTCACTCCCATCTCCTTCAAGCTTTTCCGTAAAATGTTCTGTCCATCTTCTTAGTATCTCTTGCTGTTCTGTCAATATATTACCTTCCTTATCTCTACACATCGTCGTTCTCGGT
The DNA here is from genome assembly GCF_917563875.1 of Diabrotica virgifera virgifera. Taxonomy (NCBI): domain Eukaryota; kingdom Metazoa; phylum Arthropoda; class Insecta; order Coleoptera; family Chrysomelidae; genus Diabrotica; species Diabrotica virgifera. Next base: position 231,607,470 of record NC_065445.1, on the reverse strand, counting down.
TTGAAGTCTTTTCTGCTTTTGTTCAGTTTCTGATAAAATTTTCTTGTCTCTGTCGATCTACTTAGTTCTTGCAGTTCCTGAAGTTCTTTGTTCATATATTCTCTCTTTTTTCTTCGGTGAGTTTTCTTTTCTTCTCTGCGTAGTTGTTTATATTCTTCCTCTGCTTGTCGGGTTCTGTGCCCCTGTTGCATCAGTAAATATGCTCTGTTTTTTCTGTCTGTTATAATCTGACATTCTTCGTCAAACCAGTCATTCGTTCTTGTTCTTCTTTCTTTATCTTCCATGCCTAACACTTCTTTAGCTGTCTCTTTTATGATTTCTCTGCACTCTTCCCACTCCTTATTTGGGTTTTCATGTTTTGGTCTGTTTTCTAATTTGATGCTTATCTTTTCTTTATACTCTTTATTTTTGTTTGTTTCTTTGAGTCCTTCTACCTTGTATCGTTCATGTTTAGAGCCTCTTTCCTTTTTGATGTTTGAAATTCTAGCCCTTACTCTACTTTCGACCAGGTAGTGATCAGAATCCGCATTTGCCCCTCTTCTGGTGCGGACGTTTATTATATTCGATTGGTGTCTCGAGTCTACAATAACATGATCTATCATATTTACTGTCATTCCATCTGGGGACTTCCAGGTACCCTTTCAAAAACAATATACAGGGTGAAATTTTTTCTAAGACCAAAACGAACTAATTTTTTAAATCCGGGCCTGATTTTTTCTAGTTTGAATAAATCAGTTGATTGGGTGGTAACTTATAAATTAAATATTTGTTCAAAAAAAAATAATTCTTGTAATAAAAGTTAATTTTTTTAAATCTATGGTTCAATTTACCAAACTTTTAGCATAGTCAAATTTGATTTTTTATAAAAAATTAAGTAATCGTGTGGGGAAAAAAATAAATAAGCCATTTTAATTGTCTATTTGTCTAATTTGTAAAATTATTATTAGTGTTTTCAAAAACCGTATACAGGGTGAAATTTTTTCTAAGACCAAAACGAACTAATTTTTTAAAGCCGGACCTGATTTTTTTTCTAGTTTGAATAAATGAGTTGATTGGGTGGAAATTGTGTAACAATTGACCAACATAAGAGACACATCGATCTTAGGTACCGTTCAAAAATTATGACGAATACAAATTTCTGTAAAGATGAACAACTCGTAGCAGACACTTTTTAATGGTCATTTGTTATTCCCCATAGGGGCTTCCATACGTGGTAGGAGTATGTACAGTTCCTCATGACTCACCATGTATAATTCTGAATGACCAGTTTGAGACGAACTGCTCCTCACTCCTCAACCTGTTCAGTTAGAGACTTTTTAAAGTGTAGACGCATAGTAAAAACACATCACTTGAGAGAGCACTCTGCCGAAACAGCTGTAGTGACATTCATTTATAATACATTTTGTGGAAATATCGAAAACAATGTTTTCATTGTTATATAAAATGAATTTCCATCAAGTAAAGGTCAAATCCATCAATTATTTTTTAAGAAATGTTTATTAGTACTTTTTGTGTAGAATGATGTCCCAAAATTGGCATTCTTATATTAGCAAAATTAAGCTTGTTCGAATGATTTTTAGAGATCAAATCTCTTCTGACGACTGGACTAGAAACAACAAAACGAAATTCACTGGAGGATAAAGGGCTTCTACTAGGCTTAGAAATGTATTTAGCAGTATAATAAGCATATTAAAATCAGCTTTGAAAACAAAAATTAAGGCATGTTACCAAACCTTATATACCTGGCTGAGACCTTAACTCACTTACACGAGGAACACAGAATGACCACCCACCAAAGGGGCAGATGCTCTATGAGGAATACCAGGAATATCAATAGCAACTGAATAAGATAGAGAAATCTGGAAATATGTAGAAGACGCCTATGTCGGAAAGCGTAAACAAATGGCTAAATGATGATCAAGTTGAAATTTACGAAAATACAATCAAAAACATAGTCAATTATATTAGATAAGTCAAAAATGGCGGGTTCGTTGGGAAAAATATTCCCATGAGATTTTTTGCATAATTACATTCGTGAGTCATCCCAGAATAAGGTTCAAGAAGTCGCCCACGTGAAAAGTGGGCCAAATTTTTTTTAACAATTTTTTTAATCAAATTGCAAAAATCATTATTTTTGGCCCGGACAATTTTTTTGTAGGTTTTTTGGACCATTCTGGATAAACAAGGTCTGTTATTCTTTTTCTCTGAATTTGATTGTTTTCGAGTTATAAGTAATTTAAAATTGAAAAAAAAAACGAAAAATGGCAATTTTCAAGGCTTAATAACTCGGTTAAAAGTTATTATTATGAAAGTCAGAAAGTGACTAAATCAAAGTTGAATGCCCTCCCTACAAGATCCCGAAGAAATGTTTGTCATTATTTTATTACTAAGTTGTTATTTTCAAGTAATAATATTGAGCGCCATGCACGTGGTAGTCGGCCGTAAATGCTGAGTGCGAGAGAGATGCCACTCCGGCAGTCCAATTGTGCATCTTACTTGCACTCACATTTACGGCCGCCTACCACGTGCATGGCGCTCAATATTATTACTTAAAAATAACAGCTTAGTAATAAAATAATAACAAAAATTTTTTCGGGATCTTGTAGGGGGCCATTAAACTTTGATTTAGTCACTTTCTGACTTTCATAATAATAATTTTTAACTGATTTATTTATATTGAAAATCGCTATTTTTCGTTTTTTTTTTTCAATTTTAAATTGCTTATAACTCGAAAACGATCAACTTTAGAGAAAAATTATAAGAGATCTTTTTTTATCCAGAACGGTCTAGAAAACCTAAAAAAAAATTGTCCGGGCCAAAAATACTGATTTTTGCAATTTGATTAAAAAAAATTGTTAAAAAAAATTTGGCCCACTTTTCACGTGGGCGACTTCTTGAACCTTATTTTGGGATGTCTCACGAATGTAATTATGCAAAAAAATCTCATGGGAATATTTTTCCCAACGAACCCGCCGTTTTCGCCTTGTCACATGAAAATATAATATACATATTGCTTTTAAGTTCATTAATTACCTATTTAGATGACGACATTTTGAGCAAGTAAAGACTGCAGAATTTCACGAAACTTGCTCCAATCTCTCCTACTAATTGGCAGATAGAGAAAGTTCATAGACAGAAACAGCTCGGATAGGAAGTTGAACATTTATTGGAAACGATAAGATCGCCAGTACCATATTCGGAATGGTACGTTTCAAGTTTTACGAGCATGGTACGACCTCCGGCAGATATTCATTCTCTTAATTTATTCTTCGCGGAAAAAGGTATTTCGAATAGTATTAATTATTTGGCATATACATACATACATAGACGGTAAGATTATCTACGACTAAGGTTATGGATCAAATACGGTATCCCCCAAAATAAACAGTACCGAAATTAAGAGGGCTGGGAAAATGCGCACGCAAGTTGCATTTATAAAATAGGCTTGTTCCAACTCGACACAAAACCGTTCTTGAACGGTTCGTGAACCGCGCAGTAACGAAAAATGTGTTACTGCGCATAATTGTTCGTTATTGCGCATGAGCGTGGCGGTTCAAGAACGGTTTTGTGTCGAGTTGGAATAAGCCTCATATTTGGCATACTTGTCATTAGCTGTTATCTTGATTATTACATTATGGTTAAAATCTTTGTCATTATGGTTCTTTCTACCGACGAAAAAGATTTTTTAGTAGAACATAAATTTCCGCTCGTACAAAGTTGGACGGATTAATGGCCCATGTTTAAGATAAGTATCAGAAAGATATCAACGTTGGAATAATTTCTCGTCGCACAGATTTCGAGTATCCACCCCATTCACCGGATTTAACACCACCTGATGCCTACATTTGGGGTATGATGAAGAATTCCATATTTCTCTCGGAAAATCCGCCAGAAACTGTTGGAGAACTACGGCACAGAATAATAACTTATTTTCAACATTTGTAGCAACCACCTTTCTTAAATATGTTTAATGATCTTCAGAAACGTTATGAAGCTTGTTTGCAACGCCATGGTGCACATTTTGAACATATGTATTATAAAAACTAATTCATAAATATTTTTTTTTATATTCGGTACTGTTTATTTTGGCGGATACTGTATTTCACAGTAGGCAATTCAAATATTTTTTTCTTGGGTTTTACAAAGAGTTTTCATTATTTTGCCTTTCAAAATGTTCGTCAAATTGATCAATATATAGGGTGTAACAAAAAGGTAGGTCATAAATTAAATCACATATTCAGGGGGTCAAAAATAGTTCGATTGAACCTAACTTGCCTTAGTACAAATATGCACATAAAAAAAGTTATAGCCCTTTGAAGTTACAAAATGAAAATCGATTTTTTCCAAAATATCGATAACTATTAGAGATTTTTTATTGAAAATGGACTTGTGGCATTCTTGTGACAGGAACATCTTTAAAAACCCTCCCTTACATCCGTTAACCCCCTCCCCCCCCCAAATATTTATGTACGTTCCAATTAAATTATTATTATGGTACCATTAGTTAAGCACAATGTTTTTAAAACTTTTTTGCCTCTTAGTAGTTTTTCGATAAACCAGTTTATATCGAGATATTTTGAACAGTTTTTGTAAAAGCCACCACATATTTTTAAATAATATTATGAAAATAATATTTCATAATTTTATTTAACCATTTAAAAATATGTGGTAGATTTTACAAATGTTCAAAATATCTCGATGAAAACTGGCTTATGGAAAAATACTAAGGGCCGATTTCCCATATCGAGTTCACTAGAGCTTCACGATACGATACAATATCGATATTTTTTAAGTATTGAGTATTGTATTGGTTATGCCAATGAAGTATCGTATCGAGTATCGATATCGGCAATACTTTCTTATAAAAATATCGTATTGATATTGATTTCGATACGAGATCGGTACAATACTCGATAAAATATCGACATAAAAAGAATAATTATTATACATCTGAGATGTGTAGGCTCTTTATGCCCACTTTTGCATGCTTGGCAAATGGGCATTATTCTAAAAATATTACAAATATTTCTTATAACTTATAGATTCTTATAAAAAATTGAATATAGCTGAATGCTTCTTTGAAACGACTAATACTTACTAATTCTGTATCTATTGTTTAAAAACTACTTTTGAAAAGATAGGGAAATCCCGGTGATTCGGAATAAATCGCAATTTATTATTTTGGTTGAAAGTTATTTTTGCGTCATCATCATTTACTTCCATAATATTGCCACAAATGCCACATGGTATAAACAGTGTAATCATAATAGTCATTTAGTCACTCCCAAGAGCTTCAATTTCAAATACTCAAGTGTAAAATATTATAACAGCTGATGCTTGGGTTGCAGATCACTTATCTAAATGCCTATTCCACGAAATATAATTTTAAACTACTGTGGCGTTTTATTTGTTTTTTTTTTCGATATCATTTCAGATAATGAGTATCGTATCGACATTAATATTGCTAAGGTGTGTATTGTATCGGTATCGTATTGATTTTCGATACGATATCAATACAATATCGATATTTATATCGAATATCGTAAAACTCTAAGTTCAACTCAAGTTTAACCTGAATTTTTAGTAAACTACAGTTAAACGTCAAAGTCGTCTTTCTCAATTCCCGTTCAAACCCTTCTTTTTGTATTTTTGGTGGTGTAAGCTGCGTTCAGTTTAAACGCTGAAATTCAAGTGTTCATGAACTCTGTTCAGATGATTTCAGAGATTACGTATGCCTAGTATAGGGCTTTTCATTCACAGTCATTTGTTTCGAGCATAATATTAATATATCTACGACATATAATATTAATATATCTACGACATACGTTATTGGTATATACAATAATACAAACCAAAGACGTATGACGTAGATATATTAATATTATGTGACACATGACAGAAGCTCGAAACAAATGACAATCGATGAAAAGCCCTATTGTCATGAAACGCTGACATTAAATATGTCAAAATCAGTTTATCGTTCGTTAAATACATACAGTCGGATAAATGAAAGAATACCCATGAACAAACATATAAAACACGCTGTATTTTCCTGTCACCGTGTCACAAAGAAAATTGCCCAGCGAAAGTACATGTAATAATAATTATTACATGTACTTGCGCTGGCCAATTTTTTGTATGACACGGTGACAGGAAAATACAGCGTGTGTTATATATTCGTTCATGGGTATTCTTTCATTTTTCCTACTGTATCTAAGCATTACGAAAACATTATTTGTTTTTTTTTTTGTTAGATTTATTAATAGTAATTATAATTACTGTTTGACTATAAATACTGAAATATAACGTTATTCAGAGATAGCATAAACAAGTTCATACAAAATGGCGATAATTTTACCTTTTGCTACCTATTGGTATTTCTCGAAACCTACTATAATCTAGGGATATTCGCATTGCCAACAAACATTCAGGAGTAGAACGTGAACTGCCAATAAGAATTGCATTTCCCGACATAACTGTAGTTCAAGACTGAACCTCAGTCAATTGAACCATGATACTATAAATAACATATTATTTTAGTATCTTTATTTATAGTATCATGAATTGAACTATAGATTAACTTAGTTATGAGAAATCGGCCCTAAGAGGCAAAAAGTTTTAAAAACATTGTGTTTAACTAATGGTACCACAATAATAATTTAATTGGGACGTACACTGTACACAAACAAATATTTGTGGCGGTTTAAGGGAACAAAACCTCCATAAAATTTTTATGGGGACATCGCACACATCTTATGGAAAATATAATGTCACTCAAATTCAATAAAATTTATACGAATAGATTCGTTTTAAATTAACGGTCAAATCTTATCATTGCGCCAACTCTTAATTATGATTAATTACGGCGCAAATTGCAATTAAAGTTTATCGAAATCAAATTTTTTAGTCAGTAAAAGTGTCAGTTACAATCACTATTGCTCTGGGTGCTATTCAAAAGAGCTTAAACCCCGCTGGGCCTAAGCGGATTAGTGAAACTAATCCGCTGATTTATGGAGTACCGACAATTTGGGTATTATAAAATATTTTTTCTCTCTCTAACTTATGTACGTATCCATTTGATTTCAGATTTATTTATATCAATTTCTGCTCTTATTATTGAAAATATTGAGTTGGCGCAATGATAAGATTTGACCGTTAATTTAAAACGAATCTATTCGTATAAATTTTATTGAATTTGAGTGACATTATATTTTCCATAAGATGTGTGCGATGTCCTTTCACCGTTATTTTTTTAAGATACCCGTGCAATAAGAATGCCACATGTTCATTTTCAATAAAAAATCTCAATAGTTTTCGATATATTGGAAAAAATCGATTTTAATTTTGTAACTTCCAAGGGCTGTAACTTTTTTAATGTGCAAATTTGTACTAAGTTATGGTAAAAAGACGTGTACTAGGGATCCAGGCAAGAAAAGAGCTGCTAAACTGTATTTAAGAGCAGTAGCAACAAATTGAGCAAGACGATATTGAAAATTTGATAAGAAGTATGCCAGATCGATATTAAGCTGTCGTTATTAACAGAGATGGTGATACACTCTACTATCAAGAGCCTACGAATTTATTTTAAAATTGTAGTTGAGAATTTTTCTATATTTATTTTTTTCAATTTTTTAAACCCTCTGTACATAACGACCGGTTGTTGTGTTATTCACAATTTATCGTTAAGAAGAGTCAAGATTGGTTAAATTTCAGTAATTTTCCAAATAAATTGTCAAATCACCAATAATTATTCTATGATTACTTTGTCCCCTAGACAGACCATTTTGATGTGTGTAGGAAGAAGAAATCAGCAACGATGGGCAGTAGTTAAGATTGACTGCTCATCCCGATAGCCAATTTGATAGCCAAAGCTTGATAAATCCCAACATCCCGAGTTAGATCAGTCAGACATGACTTTCACATACTGCTCATCATACACTCAACAAAATAACATTTACAGGTACAAAATATATCGTTATCGTATGCTTTGTTTTGTTAAGATCAATGAATGCCAAAGAATCGTTTCGTCTGTGTATTTCTAATACCTCGTAACCCCAAAACCACGATTGTTCGGGAGACAAGAAAAACTGTTGCTATTCATACTCTCAGCAATGGGGATACGAGCTATTAGAAACCCATTTAATAATATAAGTAATGAAGTATGGCTTACAAGGTTTTTTGAACATGCGAGTTTAGTTTTACATTATACAAATTTGCAAAAAACGCAATTTCCAATTTTTGTGGGTTACGAGGTATTATCTAGAACGACACAGACGGTTTGCTTTATTTCTGAATTTTTCCATTAGCTATCATCTACTCTAATCCGTTATATAACTTATATATTAAACAAAAAAATATGAGATTATAATCTTCAGTGTACCCATAAAAAGTAAGTCAAAAGCTACGTGAACTCCTTAATGTACAATAAAAACATTCAAGATATTACCTTGAGAATATTTCTTTCGTTTCGTTATTCATAAGTTAAACAATTAAATCGTGAAAAGCGTGGGCCAATTCTAAGAAAACAGCGCTTAAAAATTCATACGCTAGGTATTTCACTCCTTTTTAATACCCATCTACACCTGTAGACATTTTTGTATTATTACATAATTCGCGAATCAATATTGGTCTAAGAAAATGTTAATTTAACGTATGTACAGACGATACGACAAATAGTAACAATTCAATAAAATAGTAATAATTAATGAAAGAACCATATTATTTATAGTGACCATAAAAAATTGCTGGATTGGAAGCCGAGAAAATGATTCTTTTACGTATACCGATTTTTGAACTTTGAGGTTCAAATTCCTTCAACCTATTTTTTTTTGTATTTTTGGTATTTTTATACCAAATAATAGCGCAATACCGATCGTTTTTATTATTATAGATAATATATTTTATGAGTATCTTGAGCATATGAAAATTTGCATGGAGAAAAAGAATCGAAAAAGTAAGGTAATAGTTCAAAGATTATCATCTTATTATTTATAACTTCGTCGCAAATGCCGGCCAACTTTGACCGGTTGTATCTCAGGAAATAGTCCTCATAATTCAACTTTTTTACTTTTAAAATAAGCGTCGTACCGAGTCTTTTCTAGTGCCGTTTTGTAAATTTAATCTAATATAATAGGAACGGGGATATTCTATTTGTTTATAAGCCAAAAAATTGTTTTTAACTTTAAAACATTGCTGAGGCCGTTTAAATAATCCAATTTTAAGTCTATGTGTATTAAGTAATGTGTATTAGAGAGGTAGAGCGCCTTTTTATCTGTAAAAAAAAGTTTAGCAAACATCTAAATAGTATACTTTTTGTTCTGAAAGTTTTTTAAAAAATTTCAACTTTTTCAAAAAAAATTAGATTGCAAAATTATTATGCAAAATCTATTCGTCGATTTTTATGAAAGTTGGTGGACGGTTTAAGTATGTTATAAAAATTTTCTAAGCGAATTACAAAGGTTCTAAGTGCAACCAAAGTGGTTGAAAAACATTGTATAAAAACAGGGCCTTTTTGTCTCCTTATTTTGTATTTATTGCTATTTTGCAGAAAAGGTAATAATTTAAGAAATTTTAAACAGCCGTATATTATAGAAAATTTAATTAAACATATTTGTTTTACTTCCCTAAAACTTTGTTCCAAAATGAATGGTTTTATACTTATAAGCAAAGAAAGTACAAAAAAATCGATATCTTTCGAAATTTTTTAATTTTTTAACTTTTTTATTAGTGTTATTTGGGGCATATTTGAGAAGGAGCATAACTCAATTATTATTATTGAAGTTGTTACCAACTTTATTTGCAAAAATCCGAATGCCACCTCTCACATCCACCTCTGAAACAGATCCGCCCTGGTCTATAATTAAAATAAAGGGCTGTGAAGCTGGAACTGAGGGTTTTTGTATTATAACAGATTCCTGTGTCGTTAAAAGTGCCACTTTTGAAATAAAACTCAGCTTGTTTCAGAATATTCACAAAATTTAATAAAAATTTATTATACCTCTTTGTATGTAATTTATAATATGATTAAATAAAATATATTCCAAACATTAAAACAATACGATATAGCAGGTCAAAAACACACTATACCATTTAACAAGTCTTTCTCAACTATATTAAACCTGCCCGAGGGGCATTATTTATTTTTCTTTCCTAATTAATTTAATGGTCAAAAGTTCTAGGTTCATGTGTTTTGTTTTTAGCTCACTTCCACACTTCACGTCAGCATGATTTACAGCACAGCCAGAGGAAAACAGAGGAAATACCTAATTAAACTAAAATATAAATTGTATACGTTGGCAAAGTTTCAAATAGCAACTGTACTTTTTAGGATCAATTCGAGAAGAATTCGAAATGTGTACTATTTATATAAAATATACATTCTGATATTGAAATAAAATTCAAAGAACATACAGGCGCGGATACAGTGGAGGGTCAAAGGGGCCATGGACCCCCCTATTGTATTTAGTCTATAAGTATTTTGTTTTATTATTTATTACTTTTTTATGTCAACTCTAAACTTCAAGGGATCAGAAGAACAATAAATATAATACCCGACAACCACCTTTTTGAGTCTGCCCCCCCCCCTTTATGAATTTCTAGATCCGCGCCTGAGTACATAGTACGTATTTCATACTGTTCACATATGGTATTTTCTCCCCAAGCTAACATTTTAAGGTCCCTCTTGTTTTTTTTTAAATAACTAATAGAAACCAATTTTTTTTGCTTTGTTACAACATTTGGCCTTAGAATAATTTAAACAATTTATAAAAACTTATATATTTTGCTCTTTTTCTTATTTAAAAAAATAAATAAATTTTAAAAATCATTAGCGTGGATGTCCCCGACCTGATTTTTCAATGAATCCATAGCAATAATTTCATCATGGAGGTTTAATAACTTATTTTGTAATAGTTTACATGTACCCTAATAACCACTTATTCCAACCATACAACAACAGTTTTAAAATGTAATATAAATAACTTAATATGACAGCTTAAAGTTTGTCCCCAACTGTCCGCGTCATTAGCGTGGACCAACAGTTAACAGTTTAAAATTCCCGCGTGATATACCCAACCGGAAATTACCGTTTATATTTAAATTTCTATCCCCTCCAACAATACAGTTAAGGTATTTTTCCTGCGCAATATTTATTTAGTCTTCAGAGATACGCGTTAAAAAGTACGTGCACGTGGTCGTGTATTAAGCTTCGTCATTAGAGTGGAGGTAAGTTTTTCAGAAAAAATCAAAATTAAAAAAGTTAACTTATGATCATATTTGGCACTAATAAATAAGCTTTTAATTAGAATATCTTTCTTTATTCAAAAAATACTGAGGGAATTTTTATAAGAAAATATACACATTTTGTCATTAGAGTGGCTATTTACTTTCGTCATTAGCGTGCACAAATTAAACCACGCTAATGATGTTATGCCATGCTAATGATTTATTTTTTATCTTTGTAGATTACTTTGAAAAACTAACTTTGACTAGTAAATAATGGCATGCAAAAAGCAAAGTGAAGAAGAAAGAAAACGTAAAAAAGGGAATGCGAAAAAAAAAGGAGACAAAAAATTAAAAATAACGCAGAAAGATATATAATAGAGCAGGAAAATAAACATCAAATATATGAAAAAGCTAAGGAAAAGGGCATTGTTAAATTAAAAGAGGATTTAAGTCGCAGGGAACTAAAAGCAAAAAGGAAATCTTGGAAGGAGAATTCAAAAAAATATAGAAACCGGCAGAAATTTTTCAAAAATTTAAATGACAATACACCTCCAGTCAGTGAGAATGGTGAGCCTGAAGAACAAAACCCAGAAGTAAATTTTGAGGAAAATGAACCGTCCACTAGTTTTGCTTCGTCATTTAGTAGTACACCTATTAGCAGTGTAAGCAGACAAAAAAAGGGAAGGAAAAAGGGTTAAAAGACGAAACCAAACGAAATTATTTAGGGAACTAAAAAAAACTCAACAGGAAAATAAAAAATTAAAATGTAAATTTGAAATGTATAAAAAAAGATTTTACAGAGCCATTAAGAAAAAAAAGTCGGTTTTATCTCCTCAGTCAAAGGTTACAGAACTACTTAAAAATTCACTAACAGTCCCTAAGGAAGTAAAAAGACAATTACTTTTTGGAGAAGCTCTAAAAGAAGATCTTTCTTCTAAATTTTTATCCCTAAAAGGTGACAAGTCCAAACAAATATTTACAAAGGCAATAGAGTTTTCCCAACTTGAGAAAATATAAACTACTGAAAGATGCCAAACAATTCCTTCCTCCAGGTTTAAGGAGAGCCAATAGGAATAGAACAGAAGTTTTTAAATACGAAAGAAAATCATTTACTGGTTTTAGCTTTTTAAAAAAGACCATACATGACTTCTACTTACAAGAAGAAAACTCTCGTATATGCCCTGGTAAAAAAGACAGTTACAAGAAAATGCCAAAAAATGCAAAAAAGATACCTAAACAATACCTTAAAGAATTTATTTCACAAGTTTCAGTCAGAGTATCCATCATTGAAAGTGTCATATGCCTTATTTTGTAAAGTTCGCCCATTTTGGGTCATCTCTCAAAAATTAACGGGAAGGGATACATGCCTTTGTATACTGCATGAAAATGTAAAATTGCTTATAACAAGTTTATATACAAATAAAATAATATTGGAAAAGTACATAGATACACTTCTTGAAACTTTGTGCTGTTCAAAATACAATGAAGCATGTTTGGAACGAAAATGTGAAAATTGCAAATTTAAGAAGATATTCTACCATGTGGAAGATGAAATGTGGATAAGAAAATTTGAATATGAGAGGTGGATTACGCTAAAAGAAAAACGAATTAGTGTCAAAACTAAAAAGGACATTCTTGTTCAGATTACCAAAAAGGAGAAAGTGAGGTCTAATCCAGCAACACTAATTCAGAAATTAGAACTATATCAAAATAAAATTTTACGACATATTTTGACAATTAACCATCAATATTCAGTAATGAAGACATTAAAAGAAAGCCTAACTGAAAATGAAATTCTATTTCATATAGATTTTTCCGAAAATTTTCTCTGCAAGTATGCAAATGAAGCACAGTCTGTGCATTTTGGAGCATCCCGAGACCAAATAACACTTCATACTGGTATGATGTACCATAAATCAAAAAAAGAGGGTTTTTGTACCGTCTCCAAGTCCTTAAGACATGATCCTGCCTCCATAATGGCACATATGGAAATAATTATAAACCATTACCAGCATGAGTTAGAAACTGAATTTAAAACAATTCATTTTCTCTCAGACAGTCCAAGCAGCCAGTATCGAAATAAAAAAATGTTCTTTTACCTACAGCAAGTCTTACCAAAATTATTTCCACAAATCCAACATATTTCTTGGAACTATTCAGAGGCAGGACATGGAAAGGGAGCTCCAGATGGTATTGGTGCAACCATTAAAAGAACTGCAGATCAACTCATAACATTTAACCATGACATAAATAACTTTGATGTCTTTGTGAAATGTATTCAAGAAAACATCAGCAATATACATATCAAATGTCTTATTGAAAATAATATTGAAAAATTTGATGCTTTTCTGCCTCCACTACTAAAACCATATAAAGGGACAATGCAAACACATCAAGTAACTTGGAATCACATTACTCGAGAGCTGAGTTTTAGAACTTTAAGCTGCTTTAAATGCAGCTTTGAGAATTGTATTCATTATGCGATTGAAAATAAAGTAGCGCCGCTACAGTCTTCATATTTAAGTGAGGAAAATGACAATGGAAGAGCCACTGCTCGGCCTACAGGAATAGAAGAATTTAGTGAAGATACCTGGGTTACAGCTGTTTTTGATAATGATTGGTATCCAGGTAAGAGACTACAGTTTTTACTATACTGCTTTTCTTTACTTTAAAATTTAATTGTTAAATTTTATTAAGCTATACACTTTTTTACATTATGAAACATTATGACTGTTAACTTTATGATGAAAAATGGTAAAAGTTTTTTCTGGCCAGATATCGCTGATCGTCAAACTGTGACTACTAGAAATGGAATCTTATGTCAGCTAGTGCATCCACCTGAACCAGTTTCCAATAGATTCTACAAAATACAAGAATATGACTATATTGATAATTTATTTAAATCTTCAGTTTAGATGTTGTATGGTAAAGGAATGAAATCAAGTGAATGGTTTCACATAGCTGATGTTTCTTTTTTTATTATTTCTACATTTTTTTGGGGCAAAATGTTAAAATGAAATGTTCTTTTTTCTTTTAATATAAGTTGATTTTTGATGTAAACTTAGGGGTTGTTTTATTTTTTATCATTATAGTGGCAGGTAAATCATTAGAATGGACATTTTTTTTCAAAAAACCTATATATAAAAAGAATTAAGCTCAACTTTCTATCACATTTAATTAAGAACCTCTCAAAGTGCTTTATACATTATTTTCAAAAATTTAACAACAATATTTTTTTTTAAATCTAGTCAAGCCCAAAAAATTTATTTTGGAAGAAACACCCATATTATTACGCCCTTCAGCGAACAACTTTCCTCTGCTTCCCACATGTTTGTATTTTTTATCATTATGTTTCAAAATAAAATGTCAATCATCACGGAATATACACTGCGCGTCAGAGAAAACGGGCACCCCAAAATATAGGTTATTTTTAATGTTTCGTATCTCCTAAAAATGTTGTCCGATTTAAGTAATTTTTTTAATATGTTATAGCATTATTCTTTAACAATATCACTGTTATAATATTGTTACTAAACAGGTAAATTTTCATTGTATACCGGGTGTACGAATTAAACTGTGTTTTTTTCTCAAAGTTCGCAACACCCTGTGGAATATCCTAGCATTTATAAAATACTGAAATCAACACACAACTATAGCCTCAGGTTTTCTTAACATTCTGCTTTCTGATTCATTCACATATATTGGATAATACAAAAGTTAGGTACTTTAACAACTAGCCATGTTCTTCATCAGTACAGGGTGTTTCTAAATAAGTGCTACAAACTTTAAGGGGTATTTCCGCATTAAAAAATAATGATAGTTTGCTTTATAATCGTATGTCCGCAAATGCTTCGTTCCCGAGATACGGGATGTTGAATTTTTCTTACAAACTGACGATTTATTTATTGCTTTAAAACCGGTTGAGACATGCAAATGCAATTTGGTGGGTTTTAAGACGTAATTACTGCACATTTTTTGACATACAATTATGGATTTTATATTCACCATTGGCGTGCATACGGGTAAAATGATCGGTCATATTACTCGTATGCGCGCCAATGGTGAATATAAAATTCTTAATTGCATGTCAAAAAATGCGCAATAACTATCTCTTAAAAACTACCAAATTTCATTTGCATATCTCAACCGGTTTTAGGGCAATGAATAAATCGTCAGTTTGTAAGAAAAAATTCAACATTCCGTATCTTTGAAACGAAGCACTTGCGGACATATGTTTATGAAGCAAACGGTCATTATTTTTCATGCAGAATTACCCCTTAAAAATTGTCGCACTTATTTAGAAACAACCTGTACTGATGAAGAACATGGCTAGTTGTTAAAGTACCTAACTTTTTTATTATCCAACATAAGCGAATGAATAAAAAAACGTAATGTTAAGAAAACCGGAGGCTATAGGTGCGTTTTAATTTCAGTATTTTATAAATGCTAATTCCACAGGGTGTTGCGAACTTTGAGAAAAAAAAACACAGTTTGATTCGTACACCCGGTATACAATGAAAATTTACCTGTTTAGAAACAATATTGTCACAGCGATATTGTTAAAGAATAAGGCTTTAGCATATTAAAAAAAATACTTAAAAGGCATTAAAAATAACCCATTTTTTGGGGTGCCCGTTTTCTCTGACGCACTGTATATTATATCCCATTAGAAATGAGATAACGATGATCATGGTTGACCTTAACGCTACAACTGGTCGTGGTGCTGAAAGAGACATTACATAGAACCAATTATGCGCAGAGAACAACCTTTTAATAGCCAAAACTTCCCAGACACCTTTAAGAAGTACATTAAATCTATTAAAGCATACGCTTTAATCATAGCAGAAATCATAGCTTTAATCATAGCTTTAATCATAGCAAAGCAGAAATTCATAGCGATGAGAATATAGTTATAATGAGAATACAGTTATAACCAAACGAGGAGTGCAATAGGGTTGCGTCTTATCACCGCTATTATTTAATCTGTATTCGGATCTATATTCATATGCATTAGACAAGGTCCAAGGTGGAATCACGATCAACGGAATTAGTTTAAAAAACATTAGATAGGCTGATGATACCGTCCTAATAGCCAGAAACCCACAAGAATTGTAAATTTTATTTCGGTAGTTAGTCATAACAAAATGTTCTGTTTAAAATCTAAATGTTTCCAAAAATAAAATTCTTGTTTTTTTAAAGACACCAATAAACGTATATTTGTATGCTAATTGTTAAAGCCAAGGGATAAATAATAGAACAGGGAACTTCCATAAACTGTTTAGGGGCAAATAGCAACAGCCAATGTAACCAAACCAAAAAAATGAAATTCTATCAAAAATCGAACAAGCGAGGAAGACACTCACGAACATCAAAACATTTTTTACACGATCAGACCCTAGCCTGAATCTGAATAATCTAATGTTAAGGTTTCTCTGTCTGAAAGTTGAACGATAGACAGAAAAAAGACAAGTGCATTTGAGATGTATATACAGACGTATGCTGAGAATTCCATGGATGCGAAAAGTTACCAATGATAAGATACTTCGGCGCCTGAGTGAATAAAAAGAATTGCTAAACACGATCAAATGGAATAAAATACTTAATTCATGTGTTGAGAAGTGAAAGATGAAACTGTCTTTCGGCCCTTTTCCTAGACGAAAAGAAGGTAATACGTGACCGTGTCCTTTATTTGCTTTCTTCTATATTCGTCGTCTCTGTGCTTATATATTGTAAAAGCCAGATATACGGGATGCAGCCAGAAAGCAGTTTCTTAACGAAAAGTCTTGGATTTAAAATATGGTTTATTATTTTTATTTCAGTTATTTTAATTGTAGTAAACTTTGTATCTAGGGCTTTCCGTCTTCCTCGTTTTACGAGAGATGTCGCTGTTTTGCGACTCAAAGGTGGAATTAGTGCTTCGCGGTGATTTCCCTTAAATAGGCAGGCTGTTGATATTTGGTTTGAGTTGTGATGTGACTGCATAGCTCCACCGAGGACGCACGAGATGCAGAAATAGCTATCTGGAGATATGGTCCAACTCTGAATCTAATAAAAACAGAAACTGCTTTTTCCTTTTTCATCTTTACTCAGATTTGAGTAAAACTGTCTTTCGGCCCTTTTCCTTGACGAAAAGGAGGTAAATACGTGGCCAAAGCGTCCTTTATTTGCTTTCTTCTATATTCGTCGTCCCTGTGCTTATATATCAGGGGTGGCCAAACTGCGGCTCGCGAGCCACATGCGGCTCTTTGAATGATTACTTGTGGCTCTCGATTGTACCCAAGTTATTTTTCAATTTTGTATTAGATATGATTTAAAAAAAAAATTATTATCGTTCCATAATATGTGTTTTAAAATGTCTTTTAATTTACTGACAACAAACATGAAAGACTTTGTAACAAATTCCATTTCCATCCAAGATAAGAATGATATGACACATCGAAAACTGCGCTAACGAACATTACATAAGAGTGGCGCAATGTAAAAGTCAGTGATCAACCGAATCCAGACCGATTTTTGTATAACTCTTGCTACAGATGTAATTTGTAATTTGTATTAGGTACACATTTTGCATTTAAGTCATTTCACTCGACTTAGAAAAAAAATTTTACCATATTATACTAGAAAAACTTAACGAGTAGGTATATAAAAAAGCCGGAATATTGACCGAACTCCAAAATAGATTTGAAGACTTAAAATATGTTAAATCGTCTCTTCATTTTTTTCGGAATTCATTTGAAATGAACATAGTTCATAAGGTGAATTTTTTATTATTACCAATATATGACCCAAACAACATCTGGAGAATTAAAATTAATAGAGACGGAAGAAGATCAAGCTCGAAAATAAAACTATAAGTCGACGCCGAATACCGAATTTTGGAAATTTGTACCAGAATCCAAGAAGGTACCCTAAAAAAGAATGCTTGTCGAATTATTTCCATATTAGGAACAACGTACTTGTGTGGACCATTTTATTCCATTTTATAATTCGTGAAATCCTAACACCGATCAATATTACCTAACCAGCCTCTAAAAGAATTACTGAGAAGTCACATATTAATCACCAAATTCTAAAGAATTATCAAAAGAAGGAAAACAAAAATGTAATTAAGTTTAAATATTTCGTAATTGTATTTCGGTTTTCAGTAAGTAAAAGTTCTGTTAAAAAAATTGTAAATACCTTCTATACATAGATACTTTTTGAATAAGTATTTTATTGCGGCTCGCGAAAAAATTCAACTTATGAAAAGTGGCTCGGACTATTAAGAAGCTTGGCCACCCCTGTTATATATTGTAAAATCCAGAGATACGGGATGCAGCCAGAAAGCAGTTCCTTAACGAAAAGTCTTGGATTTTAAATATTGTTTATTATTTTTATTTCAGTTATTTTAATTGTTTTAATTGTAGGAAACTTTGTATCTAGGGCTTCGTCTTCCTCGTTTTACGAGAGATGTCGCTGTTTTGCGTCTCAAAGGTGGAACTATTGCTTTGCAGTGATTTCCCTTAAATAGGGTTGCAGCAAGACCAAGACCAAGACCGCCTTTTGGTTGCAAGACTAAGACCAAGACCAAGCTTGCAAGAACAAGACCAAGACCAAGACCGAACCTTGCAAGACCACGCAAGACCAAGACCAACCTGCAAGACTCTTGCACTTTTTTGAGAAAAATTGGTTTTTATTATTTAACTTTATTTTTTTAGTTCAATAATATATACTGACATTGTAAGAAACCTTAAACAATATCGAATTTTTAAAATACATAATATTTTGGTTACATTTTTAAGTCGTTTTGATTAAGTCAAACGGTTTGAATTTTCTCAACCTTCAAAGTGTCCAGAAGGCAAGTTTTCAAACGGCGACAGTTCAAGGACAATTGAAGTTACTAGTAAGACAAAAAAATGTAATTATAGATAGGGTAATCCATTAAAAAAAAATGCAATTAAAAACGATTTTTTATGTAAGTACCAGTAGTTTTCGCTTTTTTGTCTAATAAAAATACTGACACTTATTTCAATTCTTTTCGCATAATCGAGGAAAAATGTAGGTCGTTAAATTTAAAATGAATACAAAAAATATCCTAATAGATTTTGAAAAGGGATTCACAATGCTGTGAAAGCATTGTGGCCTGAATAAAAAATAACTGGTTGTCGATTGTAATGTGTCAAGCTTGGTATCGCAAAATCCAAAGCTTAGGTTCAGTTTCTGAATATAATGACAAAAATTCCGATACTGGGAAATTTTTAAAATTATTTTTTGGAATAATTTTTTACAATCAACGAAAGTTGGAAGTTGAATTATTTGTGAAAATCCCGGATGACAAACGTGTAAAGAATTTTACTGATTTCATAGTTGAAAACTATTTGGAAGAATCTAGGTTTTCCCCAGAAAGGGCCAGTAGTACAAATAGTATGTGCCGCACTTGAAATGCATGCGCATCATTTCAGTGTATTTTAAATTCTAGTTTTTACTACCCACATCCGAATATTTTCAACTTTTTAAATGTCATAATGGGTATTCAATCCAAAAATATGTGAAAATAAAAAGTGCGAATAACTCGTGTTACGAGAGCAATGTAGTTTAAATAAAATTAAAGAACTGCAAGATAACAAATTACAGAATTAAGCGTTTATAACTCCCCATTAGGTTTAGTTATTATGTTATAGTATTAGGTCTATAAATAGGTATAGTAAATATGTACGTATTTAATAAAAAGTATGTTTTAGTTAGTTTATAAAAAAAGTTAATTATATTAAATAATGATTAAATAGAGTAAAAAATATTTGATTTTTGTATTCTCTTAAAAAATTTTAATTTATGTTCTTAAATTTGACCCTCGTAGGATAAATACTACAGTGTTCGAGTGAAAGGAGCAGATCATTATCTGTTAACAACTATAAACCGTTTATCCCTTTTCGTAAAATCCGTGAATTGAAGGTCCCCGACCATTTGTGGCACCTTTAAGAAGGTCTTTTTCTTTAATATTTTATTAAAATACAGGGGCAATAAACAATAATCCAGACTCAAGACGTGGTCTGAAGGCAGGCGGCAGGTATCGACAGCATGCAAAACACAACGTGACACAACCGAAGGCCGGCAATTGCAACAAGGGTTGTAAATGCAGGTTTTTCCTACTGAGACACATTACCGTTATAAAAATATACTCTAATCTCTTTATATAGAGAGAAATAATTAGGTCATTAGGTGAATGTATAATGTTAAAATTGGTATCCGTTTGAAACTACATTCTACATTCTGTTAAAATTTAAAAGCAAAAAATATAGTTTCATTCTTCACATCTTTATTTATTTCAATATACATTTTATTCGAAATTGTTTGGTTCAAATTATTACTACCAGAAAAGCAAGACCAGCAAGACTCTTGCAGCAAGACCAAGACCAAGAACAAGACCGGCTAGTGCAAGACCAAGACCAAGACTAGCCTGGTCTTGTTCTTGTTTTGCTCATCACTAGTTTGACCACTCACCCGCAGAAATCTTTCTTACACCAGTTTCCACAGATATAATTGCCATTTGAATCGGCAACCTTCGAAAGGAGGCGGTGCAAGAAGAAGAAATTCTTATATCCGACGATGATATAGTGTAGTGCAAGTGATTTTTATAGTTCTGACTATTAAATCTTAAGTCACGACACGCGTTGGTTAATGCTGTAAGATTTTAAGTGGATTAAGAGAGATTATAATTATTGCAAAAAATATTAAAAATCAAAATCATAACAACAACCTTGATTGGCACCTTAATTATCTATTGCTTAATAATTAGGTGGGATCCTAAGACTATTAATAGAAAAATGGAATGTAACAAAACAAAGAATTTTTATTTTATAATTTATGGTCCGTTCTAAACAGATATTTGAATAATGAAATACAAAACAGTTGGTAATAGAACTTACAACTGTGTTGAGTATAAATCTTGCATATATTCTTTGTTATACGAGTCAGTATAAAAAACAATATAATAAAAACATTATATAAAACAACACTAGGATACAAATATGTAAAAATGGAAGTCAAGAGAAAAATTCACAATACGATAACAATGTCAATAATAAGCAAGCGAAAACTGGACAATTCATAAAAAAACATGAGTCAAAAATGAACGCAATCAAAATGCAATATTTGAGAAAAATGTACGGGAAAAACAAAACAGAACAGCATAAGAAATGAAGATATCAGACAAATGGCAAAGCAGAAACCTATTACTGAGTACATTAAACAGAAGCAAATGTTCTGGTTCGGATATACATATTAATCGAATGAAACCAGAAAGAATTACAAGGTAAATATTAGAATTGGAAGGTAGAAGGAAAATGAGAAGGGGAAGACCGAGAAGGAAATGGATAGATGAGATCCAAGAAATAGGAGGGAATAAAGGGAAAATTATTGAAGCAATAAAGACTGGCCAAAACTAGAAATGCATAGAAAAATGGGTAGGTTTCGGAATCCCTATCCGATGATTGAGAGGGCAAAAGGATATGATAAGAAGAAATATATAGGATACATGTAACCTGATAGACTGGAATCTTGTAGTACTTTGTTTAGATTTTGTTTCATCATCATCTTGATGCTACAGCCCTTAGAGGGCCTCGACCTTCTCAAGCTTTCTACGCCATTCTGTTCTGTCCCTTACTTGCATTTTCAAGTTGCCGACTCCGATCTTCCCGGCATCTTGTGTTACCCCGTCCATCCACCTCAGCTTTGGTCTACCCCGTCTTCTCATTTCCACGGGTTGCGCTGTTAGAATATTTTTTATCATGTTCGATTCAGGGGCCGGGCCACATGGTCTGCCCACTGCAGGCATTTTCGCTTAATTATAGTGGCAATTAACTACTGTGGCGAGCTATATAAAAATAACGAGGTATCAGCAGAAAATCAGTGGCCTTCTGACTACCCTAGAGAACCTACTGTCTTACTCGCTGAAGTCAAAGATGCAATTAAATCACTAAAGAGAAATAAATCCCCAGGCATTGATTCAATACCATGTGAAATACTACAGTTACTAGGTAACAAAGGATTACATATCATCCATTCTATCTGTGTCGCTGTTTGGAATTCAGGAAAATGGCCATCTGATTGGTGTACCTCAATTTATATCCCACTACACAAAAAAGGAACTACTACCAGATGTGAAAACTACCGCACACTGTCACTAATAACACATGCTAGTAAAATCTTGTTGCATATCATCAAAAACAGATTAAAAACCTATCTACATTACCAAATACCTCAGGAACAAGCGAGGTTTGTAAAGGGTAAATGTACAAGGGAACAAATCCTGAACTTGAGACAACTCATTGAAAAGTCTAGAGAATTTCAAGTACCCATGATTATATGCTTCGTTGACTACCAAAAGGCATTTGATTGTGTAAGCTGGATAAATCTGTGGTCAATTTTAATAGAAATGGGCGCACCAATGCACCTGGTGACACTTATTAAAAATCTGTACCAGTCTAATATGGCGACAGTACGACTAGATCAGAAGTTCTCAAACAAATTCAAGACCGAGAGAGGTGTTAGACAAGGATGCGTGTTGTCACCTGACTTATTTAACATTTATGGTGAACATGTCATGAGGATGGTTTTAGAAGGATGGGCCGGTGGAGTGACAGTAGCTGGTAGAAAAATCTCCAATTTAAGATTTGCTGATGACACTACACTTATAGCAGCAAATGAGCAAGAAATGTTTGATCTTCTGCGAAGAGTTGAGTACGAAAGCAATAAAGTTGGTCTGAAAATCAATAAAGCTAAGACAAAAATAATGGTGGTCGACAGATTTGACACTATTCAACTGACTATTACAGGAATACCAGATAGTAAACACGTTTATCTATCTCGGGTCTAGTATAACTAACGATGTGGCAAAGAATGCGATGAGTCGCCTAACTAAACTTTGGAAAGACAGATCTCTCTCTCAAAATATCAAGATGAGACTGGTGAATGCCCTTGTATTCTCAATATTTCTATACGGAGCAGAGACTTGGACTCTTCGCGCATGCGAGCGCCAAAAAATTGATGCCTTTGAGATGTGGTGCTGGAGAAGAATGCTGCGCATACCTTGGACACCTCATAGGACAAACGTTTCTATTCTAAACCAACTCAATATTAAAAAAAGGCTGTTCACAATATGTCTGCAACGAATTCTGCAATTCTTTGGTCACGTGGTTCGCAGAGGTGACGACAGTTTGGAGAGATTAATTGCTTCTGGAAACGTTCCGGGGAGAAGATCAAGATGGTCTGACCAAATAAAGCATTCAGCTGGAAACTCATTCTGCGAAGCTCTTAGAGCAGCTGAAGATAGAGACCAATGGAGAAACATTGTTAGGAATATTGGAAGAAATCACGATCATCAGTAATGGGGAAACGACAGGAGAGAGAGATAGTGGCAATATCTTTTCCACCAAACGTATGCTTATGATATTCTGCAGTTCAAAATTATATCTACGCCTCCATTTTAGATTAGATTTTGTTTGAATGTACATATACAGGGTGTCCCGAAAATATTGGTCATAAATTATACCACAGATTCTGGGGTCAAAAATAGGTTGATTGAACCTCACTTACCTATATACAATAGTGCACACAAAAAAAGTTACAACCCTTTGAAGTTACAAAATGAAAATAAATTTTTTTTTCATATATCGAAAACTCTTAGAGATTTTTCATTAAAAATGGACATGTGGCATTCTTATGGCAGCAGCATCTTAAATAAAAATTAAAGTAAAATTTGTGTGCCCCATAAAAATTTTTATGGGGGTTTTGTTCTCTTAAACCCCCCCAAACTTTTGTGTACGTTCTAATTTAATTATTATTGTGGCACCATTAGTTAAAAACACTGTTTTTAAAACATTTTGCCTCTTAGGACTTTTTAGATAAGCCAGTGTTTATCGAGATATTTTGAATATTTATCGAATCCACCACATATGTATTTGTATATGGTTAAGTATGATTATAGAGACCTGTTAATAATCTGAAAATGTATTTTTATAATTTACATTTTTAGGTATATTTTGAAAAAGAAGCCACATCTCAATAAAAGGTGACTTATCAAAAAAATACTAGAGGCAAAAAAGTTTTAAAAACACTGTGTTTAACTAATGGTACCACAATAATAGTTTAATTGGAATGTACACAAACATTTGGTGGTTTAAAGGAACAAAACTCCCATAAAAATTTTATGTAAATATATTAAAAAAGAAGCCGCATCTCGATAAAAACTCGCTTATCGAAAAAATACTAAGAGGCAAAAAAGTTTTAAAAACGTTGTGTTTAACTAATGGTACCACAATAATGAATTAGTTGGAACGTACACAAAAGTTTGGGGGCGTTTAAGAGATCAAAACCCCCAAAAATTTTTATGGGGTGGACAAATCTCACTATAATTTTGTTTTAAGATGATCCTGCCATAGGAATGATACATGTCCATTTTCAATAAAAAATCTTTAATAGTTTTCGATATATTGAAAAAAAATGGATTTTCATTTTGTAACTTCAAAGGGCTATAACTTTTTTTATGAGCACATTTGTACTAAGGTAAGTTAGGTTCAATCGAACTATTTTTGACTCCAGAATGTGTGGTATACTTTATGACCAATCTTTTCGGGACACAATGTATATGATAGGTTTTTGAAGTATAGTTGTTATATTATTAGTGTAGTCTACAATTTTGTTATACATTTCATATCGCATTAGTTTTTTTTTCACCAAATTTTTGTGTTTAAATCATATCAAAAACCCTTTCAAAATTCATAAACTTCATTAAGTAACTGTACCTGTTGAAGATTCATGCTATAAGAAATAACTTCACTTCCGATTCGATCACTTTTCCACCATATTTCACCATTCCAAAACGACACACAATATCCACAGAAATAGAAGATTCTCCGTTCGCGATTCCAACTATGTGCGGCTAAAAACAACGACGAGGACGAACGCAAATCGCCATCCACGAGGTGCAAGACATCAAAAACAACTGACTAACGTTACAGCGACACGGTGTACGTATCGACGTCACGCGATTCCATCCAAAGAGTGCCGCGGCCGCGGATGTGGGGTTAAGGTAGCGTATACGTAGTCCACTAGGTGCTCGGCACTCTAGATTTTTCCTTTTTCATATCGTATTTGTTTTTGCTATTGTTTGGATTTTTGTTGTTATTGTCTTTATCGAAAGTTATTCGCGAGGAATAAAGTAAATGTAGATTCTTGCATAGGCATTAACTTTTGTTTACAGTAACAATAGACCTGGGGCATTCGCCAGATATTTAAGTAAGTCTCAATTAAACATTTAAGAGCTTTTATTAATCGAAATATCTAATTTCAACACTTCCTTCGGATGACCAAGGTGGTAAATTTTTACCCCAATGTATGTTTTACTAACATACTTAGAAATATTTTCAATTTTAAACTCATTATTTTTTTATTTGACTTTAAATCATTCTAGATACCCTCACATTTTGTAATAAAAAAATTTCCTATATTTTACGAAAAAAAAATTCTGAATTTGGGGTCAAAGACGAACTCCCTTGGCCTTCCATGTTCCAATTTTATAATAAGTAAATATCGTCTATTATGTGGAACTGTATGTAAGAAACACTCCAATATTGAAAAAAAATTGTTTGTTAAACCTGTGGCCACGTAAATTAGGGTATATTTTAAAATTCTTTTAGTTCTAAGTCCAGAATGACAATTCCTGTTTTTGTTCAGTTGTAATTAAAAATATGTTTTACTAACTTTTATTTATCTATTGAAAAAATAGTAATATTAAAATTACCAATACATTATTTTATTTTTTAAAAAACTTCATTTTTTTTGTCAAGTTGTCATTTTTGACTAGGGGTCATTTTTGACCCCCGTTGGTCATGCGTGTAACAAAAAAAGGTTGGTCATCGGAAGGTTAAGATACGTTCAAGTGCCTGTATAAGTTTTGAGATCTACAATATCAAAACAAATGGGAGAACTACACAAGTCACAGGAAACATCAAAACGGAAATCAAATCATACAGTGTGTCAATTTGAAAAGTTGCCACTCCCTATAATTTGGTCCCTATATAAAATATAAAAATATGCAAAAACACGTCCAATTTTTTTGTGAGGGGGACATTTTGTAGACCAGTTTTCAACTAAATTACGTCAACCCTCTAGCGGAGGCGGACACTACCCCTAAAATCTTTAATGGCACGGGGGGTTAAGTGATACCTCATTTTAAAGGTGATTCAATTACCTTTTTAAAAATACCACATACGTTATATTTCTTTTCAGTACTTTTGGAAAAATCTTGGACTCAATACTCTAAAAAAATTTTGGAGTTCTGAACTCGATACTAAATATCTTTACGGTTTTACTTGATTTTTCCAAAAATACTCCAAAAAAATACTGTAAATACTCCAATACCCAAAAAAATTCGATGTTGAGTTCAATACTCCAAAAAAAGTTTTGGAGTTCTAAACTCGATACTTAATATCTGTATGGTTTCACTTGATTTTTCCAAAAGTACTGAAAATAAATATAATGTATAATGTATATAATGTGAAATTTTTGAAAAGGTAATCGAACAATCTTTAAAATGAGGTATCACTCAACCCCCCTTTCTATTAAAGATTTTGGGGGTTGTGTCCGCCCCCGTTAGAAGGTTAATGTAATTTAGTTGAAAACTGGTCTACAAAATGTCCCCCTCACAAATAAATTTGACATGTTTTTGCATGTTTTTAGATTTTCTATAGGGACCAAATTATAGGGAGTGGCAACTTTTCAAATTGACACCCTATATAGAATAGACAACAGACCATCAAATCATTTAGAACAGAAAACACAAGAAATCGATTTTAAATACAGCACCTAACGACTTAAAACTTTTTGCATTGTGTTCAGGATGACGCGTCGCGTCGTCAGGAAAAAAGTCTACAATAGAAAAATGGGTGGAAATCCATAATTGCATTTGAAAGTGCAAAAGTGCATAAACGTGTCAAAATTAATATATTAAGGGAAAGATTATGTTATTCGGGGTGTTCTTGGGGTCAATGAACACGAACACGCCATCAAAACCTACTCCTGGAGCAGCAGGTACCCAGGGTCACTGCTAAAGCACGTCATCTGGAATTTCGGGGATTTTAGGCACTAAATTGATGCAAAAAGATTACTTGGAAGTTTTTGGGGGTCACTGAACACGAATACGCTATCAGAACCGATCCGGGAGCACCTGGTGCCTACGGTCACTGCTAAAGCAAGCCATCTTCTGGAGTTTCGAGAATTTTCGACACTAAATGAATGCAAATACACTGCGCGTTAAAGAAACCGGGCACCCCAAAAAATGGTTTGATGTCTCGTATCTCCTAAACCTGTTGTCCGATTTAAGTAATTTTAATATGTTATAGCCTTTTCTTTAGCCTTTTCTTTAGCTGTAATAATATTGTTGCTAAACAGGTAAATTTTCATTGTATACCGGGTGTACCAATCACACTGTGTTTTTTTCTCAAAGTTCCCAACACCCTGTGAAATATTCTAGCATTTATAAAATACTGAAATTAAAGCCCAACTATAGCCTCAAGTTTTATTCGCATTCTGTTTTTTGATTCATTCGCTTATGTTGGGTAATACAAAAGTTAGGTAGTACTTTAACAACTAGCCATGTTCTTCATCACTATAGGGTGTTTTTAAATAAGTGCGACAAACTTTAAGGGGCAATTCTGCATTAAAAAATAATGACAGTTTGCTTCATAATCGTATGTCCGCAAATGCTTCGTTTCCGAGATACGGGATGTTCAATTTTTTCTTACAAACTGATGATTTATTTATTGACCTAAAACCGGATGCGTTTTTAAGAGATAGTTATTGCGCATTTTTTGACATGCAATTAAGAATTTTATATTCACAATTGGCGAGCGTACGGGTAATATGACCGATCATATTACCCTTATGCACGCCAATGGTGAATTTGAAATTGTTAATTGTATGTCAAAAAATGTGCAATAACTACGTCTTAAAACCCATCAAATGTCATTTGCATATCTCAACCGGTTTTAAAGCAATAAATAAAGCAAACTGTCATTATTTTTTAATGCAGAATTACCCCTTAAAGTTTGTCGCACTTATTTAGAAACACCGTGTATTGATGAAGAAGAAACAGTAGCGATCAACAGGTAGCAAAAACGCGTTCCAAGATTGCGGCTGTAATTTTGAACATTTTTTCGAGATATTTGGCACACGTATTCGTAATATAATAAAGAATGGGGGGTACAGAGCCCAATTTAAAAAATATATTAATATGTGGAAATTACTCTGTAATTAAATAAAAAATTAAAAAACGAGCCTGTACCGCCATTAAGAAGACCAAAAAAATACACTTTCTTCAAATAAACTTTTTTATCCGATGCCTAGATTTTGTGTCATTTTGGAACTACTAAAATTTTTTATTTCATTAGTAGTTCCAAAATGACACAAAATCTGGGTCTAGGACGTTTCATCGCCGCCAGTTCATCGCCGCCAGTTCATCGCCGCCGTTTCGATGCCGCCAGTTCATCGCCGGCCGATTCATCGCCGGCCGTTTCGATCCCGCCGGTTCATCGCCAGTCAGTTAATCGCTAACTGATATATTTCCTAATTTTCGACCAATTTTCGACAGTTACATTTATTATTTATTTTTAGTATTAATTAGGAATTCTAGGAAATGCGAGATATGACCATTCCCGTTGCCATACTTAATCTTTTAATAGACTTTTAAACTTTTATAATATAAAATATAATTTAACACTACAAATTTAATACTGTTTAGTATCAAATTTAGGAGAAGTAGAAATAGAACAGTACATTAATATAATAATATTTTTTATCTATTTATTTGTCATAAGTTTTGAACTGAATTTAACGTTGTGTCGTGTCATCTCCCATAATACAAGACACAGAATCAACTGACTAACTGGCGATGAAACGTCCGGCGATGAAACGGCCGGCGATGAAATGGACTGGCGATGAACCGGCGGCATCGAAACGGCGGCGATGAACCGGCGGCGATGAAACGTCCCATTCCGACAAAATCTAGGCATCGGATAAAAAAGTTTATTTGAAGAAAGTGTATTTTTTTGTTTTTCTTAATGGCGGTACAGGCTCGTTTTTTTAATTTTGTATTTAATTACAGAGTAATTTCCACATATTAATATATTTTTTAAATTGTGCTCTGTACCGCCATTCTTTATTATATTACGAATACGTGTGCCAAATATCTCGAAAAAATATTCAAAATTACAGCCGCAATCTTGGAACGCATTTTCGCTACCTGTTGATCGCTACTGTTTCCTCTTAAGAACATGTCTAGATGTTAAAGTATCTAACTTCTGTATTATAGAACATAAGCGAATGAATCAAAAAACAGAATGTTAAAAAACCTGAGGTTTTAATTTCAGTATTTTATAAATTCTAGAATATTGCACAGGGTGTTGCGAACTTTCAAAAAAAAACACAGTTTGATTCGTACACCCGGTATACCATAAAAATTTACCTGTTTAACAACAATATTATTACAGCGACATTGTTAAAGAATAAGGCTATAACATATTAGAAAAATCACTTAAATCGGACAACAGGTTTCGGAGATACAAGACATCAAAAATGACCCGTTTTTTGGGGTGCCCGTTTTCTCTGACGCGCAGTGTAGATTACTAGGGGGTTTTGGGGTCACTGGACACGAATACAACATCAGAACCGACGCCAGGAGCACCTGGTGCCTAGGGCCACTGCGAAGTCACGTCATCTTCTGCAGTTTCGAGGATTCTCGGCACTAAATTGATACAAACAGATTACACAAGGGGTTTTTGGGGTTCATAAACATGAATACCCTATTAGAACCGAAAACCGGAGCACCTAGTGCCCACGGTCACTGCTAGGGCAGGCCATCATTTGGAGTTTCGAGGACATTCGGCACTAAATACATGTAAATAGATTACTAGGAGGTTTTGGGGTCACTGGACACGAATACGCCATCAGAACCGACCTCCGGATCACCTGGTGCCCAGGTTCACTGCTAAGTCAAGTCATAAAGAGTTTCGAGGGCTTTTGGGCACAAGGTGCAACGGAGGTCGGTTCTGTATGTGTATTCTTGTTCAGCACCCAAAAAAACTCCCGAGTTATCTGTTTGCATCAACTTAGTGCCGAAAACCCTCGAAGCTCCAGATGACGTGCATTGAGACCATGAACACCAGGTGCTCCGGTGGTCAGTTCTAATAGTGTATTCGTGTTCAGCGACCCCAAAATCCCCCTTATAACAAAATTTGGGTGCATTTTAAGCAATGTAAATGCAATTATACATTTACACTCATTTTTCTATTGTAGACATTTTTCCTGACGTCATCCCGAACTCAATGCAAAAAGTTGCAAGTATCTATAGGTGCTGTATTTAAACATCGAATTATTTTTTCCTAAATACTCTGGTCTAATAATGATATAGTGCAGCCGATATGCATTAAGATCCTCTGCTCTTGGCCTGATATATCCGGTGGCAGAATACTGTGCTCCAGTGTGGCTAAATAGCAGGCATACCCACCTGGTCGACACCCAACTAAACCGTACTATGCGTATGATAATAGGCACAATTAAGCCCACCCCTACAATGTGGCTACCTACCCTTAGTAATATAGCACCACCCAACCTACGCCGCGAACATGCATTGGTTAAAGAATATAACAAAATAATGGACAGTCGCCAGCTTCTAGTCCACAACGACATCCCCGATTTTCTTGGAAACCGTCTCCGATCCAGGTTACCCCCTCTACAATCTGCTCAAGAGCTGCAGCAATCCAACTTTGACTTAAATACCCGATGGAGAGAAGATTGGGAAATTAGGACAGATCCGCATTACCATAGTCTACCGGACATCATAGAGAAACCTGGCGAATTTGAACGTCCCCGTAAGATTTGGGCAGCCCTTAATCGAATTCGAACAAACTGTGGAAGATGCGCCGACTCCCTCCACAGATGGGGTAAACTCCCCTCGCCTTCTTGTGACTGCGGCGCTGCAAGACAGACGATCAGTCACATTGTTCAGGACTGCCCACGCAGAGCATACACAGGCGACCCTATAGACTTTGTAATGGCAACCGAAGGGTCAATCGAATATATAAAAAAATTGGACATCTGTTTGTGATGCATTGTATAATGCATAAATCTAAATATATTCTGTGATATACTTAAGCCATACGCTAAATAAATTGCTGCGATACTGTCGCTGTGACGACGACGTGTTTTGTCTAATAGATAACATTGAACCGACGACTACAGCACAGCTGGAATGGGTTCTTCAGAATCGGAGGAAGATTTGATCTTGCTAGTTGCTTTAGCATAATAAATAATAATAAAATAATAAGTGAATAAAAACTCTAAATTAAAATACTTGATAAAATACGAGATTCTTTTATCTCTTGGCCTATTCCATCCCATAATGCATCCTTCTTTCTGATGTTTTTATAATCCTGGTGTGCCAAATCATAAAAAATTGGATAATTTTTAACCAATTCTATTAATTTCTCTGTTGGAACTATTGTAAATTCGCAACGACAACGACAGAAAATGCAGCCGGCTGCGTTAACAAAATATAACGCAGTACTAACGCTATGGCTGCGAGATATCGTCGCGCCAATGTGTTGGTTCTCGTTATAGTAGGGGAGCCCAAGCGGAGCTTTTTGCAGTTACTCGAGCGCGTCAGAATATTACATGGGGAGAAACCTTGTACACTGAAAATGTACCTCTACCATATATTGGCTTTTAATGCAGGGGAGCTCGTTAAGGGGGCCGAACAAAAAATATATCCCTACAAAAGCTCGAAATCGTCAGATTAAGATAAGGTAAGTTAAGTACATGCAAAACAGCGTATATTTAAAAAATCTGACGATTTGAGTGGGGCGTAAGGAAATGGGTGAGTCCCAAAGTTTCACAAGACAAAAGTGAATATTTCGCGAAAGGAATGACATATCGAGAAACTACCCACGACGGTGAGGTTTGGATTACTTTAAAATCTTAAATGGGAGCCCCCACTTTTTATTACAGATTTGGATTCCTTACGTAAAAATAAGTAACTTTTATTCGAGACATTTTTTCGAATTATGGATAGATGGCGCTATAGTCTAAAAAAACGATTGTTGGAAATGGAAAATTAAGTTAAAAATGGAAGTCCCCACTAAAGTGGAAAACTTAACTTAACTTTTTTTTGGTTTTAGGACCTACTCTTCACAACCCAATAGGTCCCCAAAGCGCTCGAGTGACTGCACATTTAGAATACTTTGCTCCCCTACCATTAATCGCCGTGGCCGTTCGTCTCGCGAAAATTTCGCATTGCGATGCTATCGTCGACGCACCGATTAATCGCAGCAATTTGTTCATTCCTTAATAACATAAAAACGGCGTGAAAAGTTCACAATATCTTTAATATTCGAATTACATTCAAAACTGGTAACACCTTTTAAAGATGTACCAAGTGCATCCTAAACTCGCTAACTTGTTAGAGATCCACTTTTTTATAACGTGAAATTTTTTTATTTGTTTAAAACCAGTTTCGTTGTTTAATTAGTTCCAAATTTTGTTATTTTGATATGGTAAAACTAACAATTGGACAATGAATAATACCAATAAATTACTGTGTTAAAAATTTGAAATGATTGCATTTGATATTGAATTTTGAATGATATTAAATATAAATTAATTAATTTGATATTGAGCAACACCAATAAATGAATAACGATTTTATTGTTAAAGCTATAATCTTTATGCATGGCTGAATAACATTTTGAATAAACAATAATAACTACTTTTTTTAAGGCTACACGGGCGGTAATATACGGCGCCGTAAGAGCAGTAAACCTGACGAGGCATTGGTTGACTAACTCCTATTTCATCTACAATTATTGGTGGAGGAGTTAGTCAGCCAATGCCTTGTAAGGTTTACTGCTCTTACGGCGCCGTAAATTATCCCCTTCCTCGTGGTCTGCCTGATACAGGTCTTTATTTGGAAATTTTCTTAATGACGGCTTCTGGATTTCTCCTTTCTATATGTCCCATCCATCTGAGTCTCTGTGCCTTCATAAATCTGACGATGTCTTCTCCTTTCAGAAGTCCTCTTACTTCGTGGTTCATGAGTTTTCTAAATTCATTATTATCTAAGTTTAGTGGGCCTGCTATCCTCCGAATTATTTTCCTCTCTAGGATCCTCAATCTTTCTTCCTCTTTCTGGGTCAGACACATTACTTCAGCACCATATGTGATTACTGGTCTAACTGCTGCTTTGTAAATTTTCAGTTTAGTATTCTGAGTAAGCTTCTTATCTTTGAGGAAGTTACTGTATTTCCAGTAGGCTCTGTTTCCTGCCTGGATTCTTTCACTGATTACGATGCTTCTATCATTAGTTCCATTAACTGAGACTCCGAGATATTTAAAGTGTGCTACCTTTTCAAACTCATATTCACCAATATTTAAACTTGTCACATTAACTGGATTTTTTCTTGAGCATATTAGGTATTTTGTTTTGTTTCGATTTATTTCTAAACCCCTTTTGGATGCTTCCTTGCATAACTTCGTAAATTCTTCCTTTAAACTGTTCAGGTCTCTGCTAATTAATGCTATGTCGTCAGCATACGCCACAAGTTGCGACGTCGATGTTATAATGGTACCTTTTATTTCTGTAGCTCATATTGTTCCTTCGCTTGCGACATTAAATAATGACGTTGATAGAGAGTCATCTTGTCGTACTCCACTTGCTATTTCTATATTTTTGGTGATACCGTTATCTGTAATTATTGCTGCAGTCGATCCTTCCATTGTCATTTTCGTAAGTTTTATAAGTTTCATTGGTATATCTAGGTTTTTCATGTCTTCTATTAGGTCGGGTCTTGTTAAGCTGTCAAAGGCTTGCTTGAAATCTATGAAAAGGATGTGTAAGTCGATATCATGTTCATACCATTTTTCAATTGACTGTGTGATTATGTGAACTGCGTCTATTGTTGACCTTCCCTCTATTAGCTAGTATATTTTTCGTTGTAGCTCTTCTCCTCCTCGTTTGTTTATATTATTTGTACCATATTGTTTCTTAAGTTTTTTACCGTTAACAGTTTTTTAGTTGCATTTTCCGAACATTGTAGTTGTAGATTTTGTGTAGTTTTTAGTTGTACTCGTAGAAGTACTTGAACGATTTTATTTAGTTTTAAGCAATGAATAAATAAACATGAGTGCATATAAAGTTTTTTTGGTAGACAATACAAATGTTGCTAGTAGGTACAAACAAAAGATTGGCAAAATAAATAATATAGGTCAACTTTCCCTCAAGGGGTCTGAGTCAACCTACGGTTTAGACAGTTTTCCAAAAGTACCATGGACATAGTTAGTTATTTAGCATTTTTATAGGACGTTTTATAGCATTGCACCATTGTTTTTATCTCCCAGATAATAACTTAAAATGTAGCACTGGTGGTAACCGATAAAACTGAACTTTATCATGATTACTTCGCATTCCACACTTCAAAACAAAACAGAAATGAGACAAAGTATCTTTTTAAATTAATTCTTCCAGTGAAAATGTTAAATTAATCCTTGTACAAAACAAAATTACAAAGAAACTCAACTACAATGATCTAAAACATCATCATCATTCTCTTTGCCTTATCCATATGCGGGGTCGGCTTCCCTAATTGCATTTCTCCACACAATTCTATCTTGGGTCATATCAATGTCAATCCCCTTTACCAACATGTCCTGCCTTATCGTCTCCCCCCAGGTCTTGTTTGGTCTTCCTCTCCTACTCTTTCCAGGAATCTGCACTTCATCTATTCTTCGTATTGGGTGATTAACGTCTCGACGTTGAACATGAAAAAACCATCTTAACCTATGCTCTCTCATTTTGGCATCAATTGGTGCCACACCTAGACTTCCCCTAATATACTCATTTCTAATTTTATCCTTCTTTGTCACTCCACTCATCCATCTAAGCATTCTCATTTCCGCCACATGCATTCGTTGTTCCTCTTTCTTCTTCACTGCCCAACATTCAGTTCCGTACATCATAGCCAGTCTTATGGCTGTTTTATCGAATTTTCCCTTCAGCTTCATTGGAATTTTTATGTCACACAACACACCACTCGCTCCTTTCCACTTCATACATCCAGCCCTAATTCTACTGCATGCATCTCCATCTATTTCTCCATTACTCTGTAATACCGATCCCAGGTACTTAAAACTATTGCTTTTTACAACCAGTTCACCATCCAAAGATACCATTTTATTTGTAGTAACTCCATCTTTAAATGAACATTCCAGATACTCTGTTTTTGTCCTACTAAGTTTTAAACCATTTCCCCCAGAGCTTGCCTTCACTGTTCCAGTTTTTGTTCTAAGTCTCTTTCACTATTTCCTACTAACACATCATCAGCATACATTAAGCACCATGGAATGTTACCCTGTAGATTCGCTGTTATCTGGTCCAAAACTAATGAGAATAAATACGGACTAAGCACAGAGCCTTTGTGCAATCCTACTTTCACATGAAATTTATCAGTCTCTCCCACACCTGTCCTAACACTAGTCGTTACTCCCTCATACATATCCCTCACAATCTTTACATATTCACCAGGGACTCCTTTCTTATTGAGCTCCCACCACAGAATCTCTCGAGGAACTCTATCATATGCTTTCTCAAGATCAATGAATACCATATGAGCGTTTGTTTCTTTACTCCTGTATTTTTCCATCAACTGCCTTATAATGAAAATTGCATCTGTTGTATATCTGCCCTGCATAAAGCCAAATTGATTCTCGGGTATTTCGGTCTCTTCACGTATCCGTCTATCAATTACTCTTTCCCATATTTTCATGGTGTGGCTAAGCAGTTTTATAGCCCTGTAGTTTGTACATTGTTGTATATCTCCCTTGTTTTTGTAAACAGGTACCAGTATACTGCTTCTCCATTCGTCTGGCATTTGTCCAATTTCCATAATTCTATTAAATAGACCTGCTAGCCACCTTGTTCCTGTCTCTCCCAATGCTCTCCATGTTTCCCCAGGAATATCATCTGGTCCTACCGCTTTTCCTTTCTTTATTTTTTGAAGCGCTTGAGCCAATTCCTCGTTTGTTATTTTGGTGACCATTGCTGCTACTGTCTCCGTTGACTCTACAGACTGTCTGTCAAATTCTTAATAAGCTGTCAAAGTACTTTCTCCATCTCTTTTTGACATCCCTTTCATGAACTAGTATTCAATGATCTAAAACATATTAAAAACTTATAGAATAACATTTATGTTTGCCTCCCAGCCGCCATATTGATTTAATTTTGACAGCATGTTGGAATGCCCTATTAAAGCTAGTTTTTCTTCTAATACGTAAGGTTGTCTGTGAAAAAATGGCCGCAAATTAGGATTGCCAGTTGTTTAAAATGCGACGTATCAGAGATAAAGTGAAAGAAAGCTACTGCGCAACGCCACTGGTTTGACAAGGTTAACAATGTTTGATGGTGAATGTAGTCGTTAAAGATATCATCTTGTCAAACCAGTGGCATTGCGCGGTAGCTTTCTTTCACATTATCTCTGATACCTCGCATTTTAAACAACTGGCAACCCTAATTACAGGCAATCTTATATTATCGTATGAGAAAAAATAGCTTTAATTTGATATAAAAAACATGTCCCTACGTCATGAACGAAATTTTGTTGCCAAAGTAAATTACTATTAGGTAATTTAATTAAAACTATTTGCGGACAATTTTTGACTGACAATCTGTTACTGTACAATCACAATAACAATACACTATATAGAAATAAACAAACCAAGACACGTTGAATGTTCGAGAAGCACTCCCAAATCATGATTTGGGAGTGCTCCTCATGCTTGTTTATTTCTAGTGCATCTTTATTGTGATTGTAGTGTAGACAGTTGTGTATCAGATTAGCGAATCGACTATATCAATGTATTCTCCTATTCTTAAATTTATATAACAATGTGATTTTAATTAACCAACTCATGAACGTATAGTGATTCTGCAGTGGGATTTCTCTACGTTCAAGTTCCTCTATGTTATCTGACTTGGATGAATATTTATACCCATTGGTACTAACGCGATCCACGCCGTATAATAAGGCTCGATAGAATCGAAACAAAACTGATAAAAATGCAAAGCCGACACGAACTTGGACATAGAATGCAAACACATTACACTGCCGGCAGCGTATCTGTGGTTTCCTTTCTTTCTACGTAAACACGCCTTTATACGTACACGAGCTACAGAAATGGAAAAAGGATAGAGATGGATCTGAATGAATCTAAAGCCGTATATGGAAGGATATTAAAATCAGTGCGTCACAACAAATATTACTACACTGACCGGCACAAAATTCCGCCACCCAAAATTTTTGATTACGTTTGACAATCTATAACTTTATTATTTGTACTCCGATTTT
The DNA here is from genome assembly GCF_917563875.1 of Diabrotica virgifera virgifera. NCBI lineage: Eukaryota > Metazoa > Arthropoda > Insecta > Coleoptera > Chrysomelidae > Diabrotica > Diabrotica virgifera. Next base: position 231,569,821 of record NC_065445.1, on the reverse strand, counting down.
CAAGATTCTTACATCAGTTTGTAGGTACATGTATTGGTGTCGTTCGTTATTATTCCGGTAACAACAAATTTTTGGTTAGATGGCATTATATATATATATATATATATATATATATATATATATATATATATATATATATATATAATCGGTTTAAAACGTCCTCCGACGTCTTCCGATGCCCAATCTCCATGCATCTCTATCTTCCCAAAGGTCTTCGTCTAAACCTCTCTCTCGGATCTCTCTGTCTATTCCTTCTCTCCAGCTCTTTCTGGGTCGGCCTCTTTTTCTTTTTCCATTTGGTGACCAATCTAGAATCTGTTTGGGCAGACGGTGTTCTGGCATTCTCTGCACATGTCCATACCACTTTAATTGTTGTACTCTTATATCTTCGACAATCGTATGTGTGACTCCCATAATCTCTCGTATACGTTGGTTATTAACTCTTTCGAGTTTTGATTTGCCTGCGGCACGTCTCCAGTAATCCATCTCCGTGGCTTGTAGTGTTCTTTCAGTAGTTGTCTTTAATTGTCACACGTCACTTCCATACATTACTATGCTCTTTATAATAGTGTTGTATATTCGATGTTTATTTTTTTTGGATATATGTCGATCCCAAATAATACTATTTAGTTGCGATATGGCCCTTCTACCTTGAATGTTTCGTTTTTTTATAGCCTGATCTGATTTGCCGTCGTCCGTGATTTCTACTCCTAAATAAGAATATCTATTGTTGTACTTAATGTGTTGTCCGTCATTTAAAATTAGACTCTGCTCGTTGCCACCGATGTTCATGTACATTGTTTTATCTATGTTAACTTCTAATCCCCATTTTTTGTATTCTTCGATTGATTTTCGAGTCATGTATTCCAGATCGTCATATTCGTTAGCAATCACAATTTGATCATCAGCAAAACATAGAGTGTACAGGTTGTTATTATTTAATTGTATACCCATGCCGCTGCATTTCCGCTTCCAAAGTTTCAATGCTTGTTCCAGATATATTTTGAAAAGTGTCGGCGATAGGCAGCATCCCTGCTTCAGTCCTTTGTCTACTACGAAACCTTTGGAAACATTCGTTCCTATTTTAACTTTGGCGTTATCATATAGTTTTTCCACTGCTATTATGAGATTTGAGTTGATGTTCGTTTGTCTTAGAGTGTTCCATAACTTATTTTGGGGGATGCTATCGTAGGCCTTTTTTAGATCAACAAACAAAAAGTGGACTTCTTGATTTACGGCAACCTTTTTTTCTATAAGTTGAGTGATACAAAAAAGGTGGTCTATGGTCGATCTACCAGCTCTAAAACCTGCCTGTTCTTCTGCCTCCATATCAGTGTATTCTCTTTCTATTCTATTTTTGATCATTTTCCCATAGATTTTACTAATGGTACTAGTAACTGCTATTCCACGGTAATTATCGCAATTTTGTTTGTTTCCTTTTTTATGTAAAGTTGAAATGGTAGAGGTTTTAAATTCGGCTGGAACCTCTACTTTGTTTATGCAGTTTTGAAAGAGTATTGTCAGGTGCTCATATAGTTTTTCCGTTCCATTTTTTATTAGTTCTGAGGGTATATTGCCAGGTCCGGGTGCTTTTTTGTTTTTGAGTGAAGTACAAATATCCTTTACTTCCTTTTTCGTGATTCTTATAGGAGATGCTTCAACGCGTATGTTTTGGTTATTATCTTTTATTTTGAATTCTACTCGATCTTCTTGTAACAGTTTACTGAAGTACATGTCCCATGCTTCTAACGAAATTGGTGAGATTAAATCTTTTTTCTTGTCGTTGGTCCTAAGAGATTTCATAAGTTTCCAGCTTTGTGTACTTCTGGTTCCTCCTATGTACGTATTTATTTTTTGACAGTTTTGATCCCAGGATTCATTTTTTTTCTGTCTTATCATTTGTCTCACCTTAGCTTGTTGGTTTTTGTAATTAGACCAATTGGTATCTGTTTTTGCACTTAAATATTGTTCATACTTTTGTTTCTTTTGTTTTATCGCTGTGTCTATTTCTTCATTCCACCAGTATGGAGTATTTTTGTTTTTCTTTTCGTAATATCCAAGGGCTTCTTTTGCTGCAGAGTGAATACTTTCTTTAATGTAATTGTAGTGGTCCTCGATGTTATTGAAAGTTATGTTTTTAAGTTTCTCGTTTAGTCTTTTTTGATACAATATTTTTACACTATCTTGTTCTAGGCTTATAAGATTATATCTTACGTCATCTGCCATCTCTGAGCAAACTACTGGTTGTTCCTTCTGGCATCTTCTTGAAAACATTATTTTTGCTTTTAAGAAATGGTGATCGCTTCCACAAACTGCACCTCTATAAGCTCTTATGTCGTAGATTTTAAGATTTGATCTTTGGCGTACAATCAAGTAATCTATTATAGATTTTAGATTCCTTGTCCTCTGTCCCCTAGATGGCATTATATGGGGGTTAATGGAAGCGCTGTAATTTCTCCTAACTTTAAAAAATTCTGTGGAAAAATTGGAGGTATCACTGAGGTTTTGTTTTTTGAATTATCCGAATATCTCTTTTATTGTAAGAGCTGTAAATAAAAACTTGTTTTGACGGTTTATTTCATTAAAATTATCAAGTGCACTAAAATTAACAAAACAAAACAAAATTAACAACAAAACAATTCAATAGCGGGTATGTCCACCTCTTGCAGCAACGACTGCTCGCAATCTGTTTGGCATCGAATAAAGGTGTGTTATCCTTGCCTGGGGAATAGCCCGATATTCCTCTACGAGAGCCATAACTGTACCAAATTGTCTGATGTCTAGGATGTCGGCGAATTACTTTTTTTAATTCATCCCATAAATACTCAATCGGATTGAGATCTGGGCTGCTTGCGGGCCATTCTAATCTTATCAATCCAACCTGTATTTTATGAGTCAATCAGTGTTTTTATTTACAAAAAATGGTACAGCTCTTACCAAAAGAGATATTCGGATAATTCAAAAAACAAAATTTTAGTGATGCCTCCAGGATAGTATGACATGACTATGAAACAAAATCAGCTCTTCCATTTTTCCACAGAATTCTTTAAAGTTAGAAGAAAATACAATGTTTCCATTCACCCCTGTATAATGCCATGCAAGCAAAATTTTTTTGTTACCGGAATAATGCCAAACGATATCAATACATATACCTACAATCTGCTGCAAGAATCTTGTCAAACTTAATCAAAAATTTTGGGTGGCGGAATTTTGTGCCGATGAGTGTATTTAGGATAAACATACTCATATACTGGAGAGTTTTAGTTTTAAAATAGTTCTGAATGAGACCAAGTACAGTGGAGTCCCGGTAATCCGAAACAATTGGAACCGAACCCATTTCGGATTACCGAATTTTTCGGATTAAACAAATTTTCTTAAAAAACCCTTTTAATAAATAAATAAGCCTATCATTAAGTACAGCTGTTTTCCTACTACCAAATGTTACCCTGCTGGCTGATACAGCCAATGGATCAGCACGTTTTGCAGCATGTGAAACTTTTATACAGAAAGCAGCTCTTAAGACGACTAGTCCAGGGCGCATCTGTTTTGAGATGGACGTTGAGAGGTGACTCAAATTTTTTTGCAGAGATTGCTTGAAAATAAATCAAATAATAATATTTGAGTTATCCTCCCTCTCAAAAAGGTCCGGAACATTGTTTAAATAATCAAAATGTCAAAAATTGAAGGAAAAATTCGAATTTTTTCTTTGTTTTTTTATTATAACTTTAAAAGTATTCATTTCCGAGAAAAGTTGTACTGACATAAAAGTTGCGTAATTAAATTTCCTACAATATAGAATTGGTTAAAATTTTAAAAAATAGTCACCCTAGTTGCAAAATAGCAATAATTGCGAAAAAAACCATACAAAAACAAGTATTCGCTTTTTACGTTTTTCAACCATTTATGCTACACTTAGGACCTTCATATTTCACCCAGAAAAACTTTATGATACAGTAATATAATACTGTAAATTTCATTAAGATCGGTTCCATAGATTTGGCAAAATAAATTTTGCAATCCAGCTTTCGCAAACAAAATTAATTTTTTCAAAATGTTACAGGACTGAAAATAAAGCAGATAGCAAGTTAAAATTTTTTTTGCTTATATAAGTGTACTGTACCTTTAATTTGCAATTTTCAAAATTAAAATCGATTAATTACCACGGCGTCAGAAAATTTTTGAAATAAACAATAATTTTTGGTGCTGCGCGCAGGACAGCGGTGTTCGATTCACACAAGTTGATTTCCACCAAAATTTCTTCCAATCTTTATCTAATATATTATTTTCTTACTCTATATTTTGTTGTATTTTAATATTTTAATTCCACAAAAATCAAACTAATTTTATTATTGTTTGTGAAATATTGTTTAAACAATTGCATATGTTTAAAAATAATAAACTTTTATTATTTAAGTTAAAATATATGAACAAAGAAAGTTTTTGCTAATAAAAGTGTTATTTCAAAGGATAGAGTATGTGTTTTTATTTTGCAATAAACAAATTTATTTATTTATATCGAAATGTGATATAAATTAAAATGTATCAATCATTATCAAAGGTCATTGGAATGCCCAATCAGAGCAAACTATCCGCTGTCCTGCGCGTGGCACCAATAATTAATGTTTATTTAAAAAAATTCCTGACGCCGTGGTGTTAATCGATTTTAATTTTTCAAAATTGCAAATGAAAGGTACAGTACACTTCTATATGCAAAAAAAAATTTCAACTTGCTATCTGCTTTATTTTCAGTCCTGTAACATTTTGAAAAAATGAATTTTTTTACGAAAGCTGGATTGCAAAACTTATTTTGCAAAATCTATTGAACCGATCTTAATGAAATTTACAGTATTGTTTTACTGTATCATAAAGTTTTTCAGAGTGAAATATGAAGGTCCTAAGTGTAGCATAAATGGTTGAAAAACGTAAAATGCGAATACTTGTTTTTGTATGTTTTTTTTCACAATTATTGCTATTTTGCAACAAGGGTGACTATTTTTTTTTAATTTTTAACCAATTCTGTATTATAGGAAATTTAATTACGCAACTTTTATGTCAGTACAACTTTTCTCGGAAATGAATACTTTTAAAGTTATAATCAAAAAACCAAGAAAAAAATCGAATTTATCCTTAATTTTTTGACATTTTGATTATTTAAACAATGTTCCGGACCTTTTTGAGAGGGAGGATAACTCAAATATTATTATTTGATTTATTTTGAAGCAATTTCTGCAAAAAAATTTGAGTCACCTCTCAACGTCCAAATGTACTAATATTTTTACAGATGCGCCCTGGTCTAGACTTAATCAGTGGTGAAGATAAATTATTGCCACTATTAGAAAAACTCAAGAAAATAAATATAAAAGACATCATTTACTGGGTAGCAGAGGCTTGGGAATCTGTGAATGAGAATGTCATAAGAAACTCCTAGAAAAAAATTGACCAAGCCTTACTTACGAAGAAATGCCAGATCTAGAGGCTGAAGAAACCAATTTGTTAGTGTTAAGGGATCTTGTCCAAAATATTCCTGGCAAAAGACATAAATAATAACTTATAGGCATTAGATAAGTTTCGTTAATTTTCCTAACTAGCGTGTTTATCGGGTTGAATTAGTCTTTCTGTGGTTTCGGTTTCATGTGAGCTAATATATTTTTATGTTTGAACAATGTTTTTTCTTTAATTTTGGACCTTGGTACGGGGGAAAATTTTCTCATTTTACATCCCCGTAGATCCGTCACTAGTCAGAGGTCGTCTTTAACATCTGTTTTATCGGGAACGTGCGTCGTCGTGAATAATGTTTGCAAGGCTATATCATGTATATTAGATATAAATAATCATAAACATTTCAATATTCATTTCAATACTGTTTATTTTACCGAATACTGTAGTAAAAGACAACTATCTGAAGCAGCTGCAATGTTGACATAGACTATTTACTAACTTCTCGCAAATTGTACAAAAAAGTAATAGCACAACACTCTTCGCTAATGGCTTTGAAACAAGTGTAGAGTTTCGACATTCGGAAACGATGGATTTAAACTTTTCATCGCGCTGCTTGGGAATAAGAGAGTAATACGTCGTGTTCCCACAGGAAAACCATTTTGACCGCAATTGAAGGCGCGGCCACAAATTGAAAATTTACTATGACGTGGTCCTAATAAAGAGAAAAATATGCTCTCGGTCTGGCGGATCTTTTGAGGTCTAGCAAACAGAGTCGGACGGTTTGATAATGAAAGAACTGAACTAGGTCGGTACGTAATTTTGAATTAAACATACAGCCGAAAGGAAGTTTTTTTGGGTATAATTTTAGCAGAAGTGAGCCAATTTTTTCTTTTATTTATGCAGGGTTTTAATATGACTAAGAAAAATGTGTAAAAAAGAGAAAAAAACATTAAAAAATTCCAGAATCGTATCAAAACTGTTAAGGGCGAATATATAGGAATATCCAAATAGGAGGTGCTGATGAAATATAATCGGTCTAGCCATAGATGGTCTAGCCATCCTTACAAATTGAATTACTTTGGCATATTTATTGTAAAAGTAAACAGCATATGAATTTGATAAAGAAAATGACCTATCACCTCGAAAGGCAACGAACTTCTTTTAATTGCCAAACTATTGCAAAGTCCTTTTTATTTCGTGCCATTGTTCTGGCCACATTCTCTGTCACTTCACTTTTATTCAATATTTTAGTTATTTCGTTGTTCCATGTTATACTCTTGGAATTCCCCTCTTTCTTTTTCTATTAATTTTGCTTCTCAGACTTTTCTGGTTTCTCTTTGGTTGTCCATTCCTCATCAAGTGTTTGTTCTCAATGAATTCCAGGATGGGTTTTACTGTAACGATTTCTTTAATTTGGCTTTTCATTTCTATGGCCTGGATCTTGTTTTTCTGCCTCTGGAACAATGTCCATGTCTATTTCTCGCATCCGTAAGTAATTGTTGGACGGTAGAATGCTTTGTATACGACGATTTTCATTATCTTTGAGATTTACCTTTTACTTAAATCATTATTCTTCATTTTACTACAGCAGTAACGATGGCACTTCTGCACACACACCAAAATAATGTCATGCGTGAAATACAAGCGCTGAGATCAACCAACGACGATAATGTTGGCTGGGAAACAATTAAACCCAGAAATAAACAACGGAACCGCAGATTCGTTATTGGAAGAAATGAAGTTGATACTGGTATCCAAGTAATTCCTAAGTATGTATCACTGCATGTGTCTCGATTGGCACCTAATACGAGACCTGAAGATTTGAATGAAGCAACTTATAAATGATTTTCCCGAAGTAAATTGCGAGAAACATGAGTCCAAACGACCAGAGATTTATGCATCAATGAAAGTGACTATTAATCAAGAGAATTTCAAAAAAGCATGGCGAAAAGAGATATGGCCCAATGGGGCAATTGTATCACGGTTTTTAGCAAAGAAGAGGGTGCCGACAGCACCGGAGGATCCTCAGGTATAGGTACTAATCTCATATTAAAGAATTATAATCTAAAGAAGGAATTGCGTATTTATTATCAAAATGTTCGTGGTCTAAGGACAAAAACTGATACATTATACACAAGCATATTATCTGAAGACTATGATATTATTGCACTATCAGAGACTTGGTTGAATGCAGAATTTTATGACAATGAGCTGTTTGATGATAGATATAATGTGGTAAGAAGAGATCGTGATTCGAATCGAGGCGGAGGTGTACTGATGGCACTCAAAAAAGAAATACCTTATGAAATAATTGAAGTAAGCTGTGATATTGAATCTATTATTGTCAAGATAGATTTTAGAAGAACCATATTTTATATGTCTGTTGTTTATTTTACACCTAACTGTTGTATAGATAAGTATGAAACATTTTTAAATCTCTTTGAAGATGTTATCTTAAATCAAAATTCAAATATGTTAATAATAGGGGATTTTAACTTGCCAAGTTTTGAAAATAATAATTATGACTGTGATAAAAACATTATTTTGCATCAGTTTCTGAATATGGGCAACTTGCAGCAATGTAATGGAGTATATAATCATATGAATAGATTGCTGGATCTCTAATTGTCAAACCTTACAGTATCAGATGTTATTAGGTCAGATAGTCCACTGATTGCTGAAGACAAATATCATCCTGCTCTTACTTTCACTATCATTATAGATAAATCAGAGTCTGAAAAGCATTGTATGAAAAACTATAAATATGATTACTCATAAGGTGATTTTTTGATGTTATATAAGCTACTTGAGCAATGTGATTGGTCTGACCTACTGACATGTGATGATGTGGACAGGTCTTTGGGTCTTTTCTATGCAAACATGTATGATTTTATGGATGTATCAGTACCAAAATTTGAGGTTAAAATGAATAAATCAGTGGCAAAATTCCCGTCTTGGTTCTCCATTGATCTGGTTAAAAATATTAGGTTAAAAAATCGTCTGCATTGTTTAGTTAAAAAAGGTAAGGCAAATGCAGAAGAGTTGAGTATGTATTTAACACTCAGAAAAAATATAAAATTTCAAACAAAAAATGATTACAAATTATATAAACAAAATATAGAAAAGAACCTAACAAATGATCCCAGTAGGTTTTGGGGATTTTTAAAAGGAAAATCAGGTCTTAGTGGGGTACCAATGAAGATGGTATTTGGCACCGAGAGCTACGAGGGTTCTCAGAATATAGCTAACGCTTTTGAACAGTTTTTTCAGTCTGTATATGCAGAAACTGATGACACTGATTATAGTTCAAATAAAGAAAGCTGGGGGCTTTTTAAGTTTCCTAGAGTTGTAGATTCTGATATATTAAATAGCATTAAAAAATTAAAACCAAAAAAGGCCACAGGACCTGATGAGATACCGTCTTATATTTATAAAGGTTGTACTGAGTTTATAATTAAGCCTTTAGTTTTTATATTTAATTTAGCAATTGAACAAAATCGATTTCCTAGCTATTTAAAAAATGCTGTGATCTCTCCTGTACATAAAAATGGTAAAAAATGTGACATATGTAATTATAGACCAATTAGTATCTTGAATGGAGTCACTAAAATTTTTGAAAATATTTTATATTTAAATATATATAATTTTGTAAAAGAATCAATAACAATTTCACAACATGGTTTTCTCCCAGATAAATCTACAGTTACTAATCTTTGCCTATTTTCAGAACATGCGTGTAATGCAATAGTCAATAAAAAACAGCTAGATGTCATATATACAGACTGCGCAAAAGCTTTTGATCGGGTGGACCATGGCATACTCTTAAATAAGTTGGTTGAATATGGTTTCTCTGAGAATGCATATAACTTTATGAAATCTTACCTGCTTCACAGATCACAGATAGTAAAGTTGGGAGGAACATTTTCAGGTCAGTTTAATGCCAAGTCAGGTGTCCCACAGGGTAGTAATTTAGGCCCTTTACTATTCCTACTTTTTATCAACGATTTACCAGCATCAGTAACTGTTTCAACCAGCCTACTGTATGCTGATGACTTTAAACTTTTTAGAACAATCTCATGTAATGAAGACTGTCATATGTTACAGTCTGATCTAAGTCATGTGGCTGGTTGGTTTAGAATTAATAAGATGTCACTTAATATTAGCAAATGTTCAGTTGTCACATTTACTCGTAAATTAAATTTCATCATTGAAGATTATCATATAGATGTTGTAGTTATATACAGGAAAAATGAATTTAGGGATCTGGGGGTCAATTTTGAGTCAAACATGAGCTTTCATAAACATCTTTATAGTATTGTAAATAAGGCATATAAAATATTAGGTTTTATTATACGTAATTCTAGGGACTTTGATATTGACACAATTATAAGGCTCTACAATGCCATTGTAAGACCAAATCTAGAATATGCGTCAGTCATATGGTCCCCAACAACAGCTTTTAAAACGGATTTAATTGAAAAGGTTCAAAAGCGTTTTTTAAGATATCTTTATTTCAGAAAATATAGAGTGTACCCTTAATGATCTCATATTATTCAATGCTAAGGTATTTCAAAGTCGAAAGACTCTCTGCTAGAAGGGATCGGCAGTCTGTGATGTTCATATATAATATTGTAAATAATTTTTAGTATAAAAGCTGTGGAATGGTGAATTTTGTACATTTTAAGATACCAAAGATTAGGCTGAAAATTATAAATAGGAAACCTTTTTTTGTATGGAACCGTTTATCTCCTATCAATAATATGCTCAGAGTTTGTAATGAATTTTTAGACCAGCATCCAGAACTGGATTTTTCGATGCAAGTTGTAAAGATATTCAGAAACTTCTGGTGGGCTGGGATAATTTTCAGATGCAATTAGAAGTTATATAACATATAGATCTATATCATATATGTATATATATATATATATATATATATATATATATATATATATATATATATATATATATATATGTATATATATATATATATATATATATATGTATTTTCTTTTGTTATTGTTAGTCTGTTGTTTTGTTTGTTAGTTTGTAAGTTGCCATCACCTGTGATTACCATTGTAACATTTTTTTTTGTTTATTACTGGTATTTGTGATGTGTACCAATAAATAAATAAATAAATAAATAAATTTTCTTATACACTGCGGTGCAAAAAAATCGATCCACTAAAAATTTGGTCATTTAAAGTTTCGAATTTCCTAAACCTGTTGTTGGATTTAAGTGATTTTTTACCACGTTATAGCCTTATTCATTGACAATATCGCTGTAATAATATTGTTGCTAGACAGTCAAACTGTCATTGTATACCGGGTGTACGAATCAAACTGTGCCCTTTTCTTAAAGTTCGCATCACCCTGTGACTATTCTAGCATTTATAAAATACTGAAATTAAAACCAAACAATAGCCCCAGGTTTTCTTAACATTTGGTCTTTCGATTCATTCGCTTATATTGGATAATGAAAAAGTTAGGTACTTTAACAACTGGCCATGTTCGTCATCAGTACAGGGTGTTTCTAAATAAGTGCGACAAACTTTAAGGGGTAATTTTACATGAGAAAATAATGGCAATTTGCTTTATTATCATATGTCCGCAAACGCTTCGTTTCCGAGATACGGGATGTTCAATTTTTTTTTACAAACTGACGATTTATTTATTGCTTTAAAACCAATTAAGATATGCCAATGAAATTTGGTGGGTTTTAAGACGTAGTTATTGCACATTTTTTAACATACAATTAAAAATTTTATATTCACTATTGGCGTGCGTACGGGTAATATTATCGGTCATAATACCCGTTTGCGCGCCAATGGTGAATATTAAATTCTTAGTTGTATGTCAAAAAATGTGCAATAACTACGTCTTAAAACCCACCAAATTTTATTTGCATATCTCAACTGGTTTTAAAGCAATAAATAAATTGTTAGTTTGTAAAAAATATTGAACATCCCGTATCTCGGAAACGAAGCGTTTGCCGACATATGATTATTAAGCAAACTGTCATTATTTTCATGTGTAAAATTATCCCTTAAAGTTTGCCGCACTTATTTCAAAAAAACCCTGTACTAATGACGAACATGGCCAGTTGTTAAAGTACCTAACTTTTTTATTATCCAACATAAGCGAATGAATCGAAAGACAAAATGTTAAGAAAACCTGAGGCTATAGTTAGGTTTTAATTTCAGTATTTTATAAGTGCTAGAATAGTCCACAAGGTGATGCGAACTTTGAGAAAAAAACACAGTTTGATTCGTACACTCAGTATACAATGACAGTTTGACGGTCTAGCAACAATATTATTACAGCGATATTGTCAATGAATAAGGCTATAACGTGGTAAAAAAATCACTTAAATCGAACAACGAGTTTAGGAATTTCGAAACTTCAAAAATGACCAAATTTTTAGTGGATTGATTTTTTTGCATCGCAGTGTAGTTTTATTTCCCATTTATTTCGGCTTCTTGATCTCCTTTGCTGCCTATATAAATACACCCAAGTATTTGTATTGATTCACTGGTTCTATTTATAATAAAATAATAATATATAGGTATAATAAAAATACCATTCTTTTTTAGTTCTTCGTGTTTATAGATTTATATATAGATTGTTTTTTTCCTAATTCCTAGCTACTGGTTCTATTTATAATAAAATAATAATAATACATATAATAAAAATACCATTATATTTTAGTTCTTCGTTACATGTTTATAGATTTTTCTGTAGTTTTTCCTAATTCCTAGCTACTATCATTATGTCATCGGCGAATCCACATTCGGAGTTTGATGGTGATACTCATTGTATGTTTCTATATACAAAATGCATTTCTTTGTTTATTTTCAATGCGGTTTTTGATTATTTCATGTCAAATCCTCCTCCCTGTCTTAACCCATTGAATGTTCTGTTTTTGTAGGATCTCCCATAATCTTAATCGTGCCACGAGTCGAATGACTCCAAATCTATGAATGACGGATAGACTGTTCCTTCATTTGAAATGTACCGTTTTCTATTGTCTGTGATAGTAAATATAGGTGTGATCCTGCGTACTTCTTTGCGGAAGTCAATTCTACATACGGAGTTCTACAGTGATCATTCTGCAAAATGTTTCATTTTCTTATGTGAACTTACTCATATTTGTACGACTACTTCCTTCCCTTTGTTAATAATCTGCTTTAAAATTCTAGGGATTTTATCATGTCCTGTCGTGTTTCCATTTTTAGTGGTGTTATAGTGCGTCTTATAGCTCCTCTTTTTGTATTTTTATTTTTCAATTCTTTCTATTACTATCTTCCAAGTATTTTTGTTGTTTAGTACTATAAATCTTAAAATATTCTTTGCATCGTTTTTTGATCCCTCTTTCCCTTTTAATTTGTGACCTCCCTCATCTTCAACTGTCATGGTGTCTGAGATTTTTGTTATTCTAAATAATTTAAGCACCTTATAAAATGGCTATTTGTATAACAAGGGAGGAAAGTGCCACTTTTCCTTCCGAGAATGAAGTTTACTGACGCTACTGCCCGACGCGTAGCGGAGGGCAGTAATCATTTAAGGGAGGAAAAGGCACTTTACTTCCATGTTATACATATGGTTTTTCCACCTACCTCAATTAACAAGTCATTTTTTCATTTTTAAATCATTTATTTATGTAACTAACTAACAAAATGTATTAGATTATTTCATTCATAGGAGATTCTGACCAATAGAAAGCTACAGAAATCTAAATTAAATTGATTATTTTTTGTTCATTTTAACTTCCAATCGTATAGTAAGATATTTGATCACGTGTTTAATTCTGTCCAATCAGATTAAAATTATACTGAGAATTATCTACTGTAGAAAATTACCAATAGAATTTTTTTAAGTAGATTGTTTCTGTTTAATGGCAACCAGTTTCCTAGTTTTGACAACTGTCACATTTAAGAAAATATCCATAATATACGCATTAAAAAATAATCTTTCGAATATCACTCGACAGTAAGAATAAATAAGAAAATAATGCTTCATTTTTACTTAAATTTGTTGTCATTGGGCAATAGCCACACGAGCCCTGCGGGCTGTCGTGTCTATTGCCAGACAACAAATTTTCGAAAAACTGTCGCATTATTTTCAATTTATTGTCACTCTCTTGTGATATTATACCCGATAATTTTTGATAATTTCCCGTCGTCAAGTATATTACGTCAGATGCCCTTCGTTGCTACGAAAAAATACATTCAGTGATATTAATGACAATTAATGTTTTAAAAATTATAAAAGTGATGACTTTCAACCGTGAAATATTTATAACAACTGTTTGTTTAATTGTATTAATTTTGTACTTACATAAATAAATTACAATAAAATTTTGGTTTTGAACAGTTTTATTCATGAAATAATCGCAACAAATTGCACTCCGGTCTCTAAAATTAATATAGAATTTTAGAGCTCTTGTGCAATTATACTGATAACTAAAACTAACAAGTATATACAGTATAACTGTCAACTGTCAAATATAAGTAAAATTATTAATGTAAACATTGTTAAATCAAAATAAAAATTTACTGTTTTTTACCATTCTGCAAAATACAGGGTGCTTTATAAATAAACGTTAAAATGAATAGATACTTACGTAATAGAAATAGATATTGTACAGAGCGTCAATAAGTTATATTTCATGAATCAAATACCATGACGTCACTTTTACTCCCTAGGGAGGAAAAGTAAGACTTTGCTCCCTACAATCAGGTCCGGAAAAGTATACTTTCGGTAGAGGTAGGTGGAAAAAGTTTTTGTTTTTCCTCATTACTAATTTCTAGCTTTTCTCAAAACTGTTTCTGCGACTTTTCCTTTACCATTTGTATGTTTTCTTTTTCTAATTTTCTTTGCTACTTATAATGCGCATATTTTCAACTGCTTTATTTGTTAAATATTTTTCTCCTTTTTAACTTTTATTTGTTCTTTAATTTCTTGTGTCCACCAAGCTGTTTTTTGTTCGCTGTTTTGCTAGCAAGACATGCTTCTCTAGCTGAATTAATGATAATTAGTTGTAATGTATCCCACGTTAGTGCTAGCGTTTTATTTTTTTTTTTTAGTTCAATTTGCTGCTTAACACGTTCTAGTCTTAGCTACTTGTTTTTCTTTAAGTTAAACTCTCACATCTATCATTGATTTTAATATCCTTTTCGTACCAGTACATTATAATCTACAATTCATTTAACCGCTCTACTCTATTCTACTGATGTATTTCTTGGTAGTTATATATCTTATTTGTTACAATAAGATTATACATTAGACAATATTCCAATATTCTTCTTCCATAATCGTTTTGTACCTGTTCTCTATATTTAGCCAATACTCTTGGAAAAGTTGCTTCCTAATTTTTTTCCTACCTTTCCGTTGAATATTACTCATTGAGACCCTTCCGCGGACACCTGACCCTCTTTTCCAAAATATGTCTTTTAGCCTTTCGTCCTCATTGGGTCCATAATATATTACTAGGTCACTATTTATTTATGACTGTATTTTTATTTTGCATAATCTTACATTTTTTTAATTAACTTGGCAGCTTTGTTAAACAAGTTTTCTCGTCTAATTTTATAGCATTTTCAAGATTTTATAATATTAAAAATTATATATTTTTTCGCTATAAGTCGGAAACTATTCATTTCCCACTCATACTATAGCAAAATTTAAATAACTGTGTAAAAAACATCGGTTCTTCCATAGGGGCAGATATGACATTCAATGTAATCAATTGGTTTCTTGGACAATATATTTTTTTCTGCTTTTAAACCGTGGTGTTCTAGTATACTTCCTTCAATAATTCCTAAAATATTACCATTTAAAATGACATCTTATCTAGTATAGCTGATAAATATCTGACTTTTCTGCGAGTTAGGAAATTTTTCAAATAATGTATTTTTTCTAATGGCCAACTTACACAAATAATATAATAAAATAAAGTCATCGTATTGGATTTTATAAATGTTCTATCGTTTTAAACAAATACTTCTCTATGTGATATGTGACGAGTCGTAGTCACAAGTGAGACTCAGTAATTAAAAGCAAATATTCCAGCCTAATTGATTGCATTAGAAAATAAATATAGAATGTTTCATACTATTCCAATATGGTAGATTAGAGATAACAATCATTTAAAAATAAATAGAAATTTTCAGCAGTATCAACATATAGTATTTTTACTACAAAAACGTTATTACGTAGGTCAAAATTTTTGACGTAAGAGAACTGTCAAAACATTAGAATGTGACTTTTCATTATTGCCGTGTTTATAATAAACATAGCAATAATGAAAAGTCACATTCTAATGTTTTGACAGTTCTCTTACGTCAAAAATTTTGACCTACGTAATAACGTTTTTGTAGTAAAAATACTATACCTACTTACGTAGAATGACCGATAAGTAAATGATTCGATATTGTATAAAGAGATGCCAACTTTTAGGCCACTACAGGACTGTAGTGCATGCACGTAAATAAAATATCCAGAAATAAAAATTCATCGTAAGATCTAAGGAAAAATTTATTAGGCTGTAAATGTAGCCTGCACTTTTGCAATTTATGGACGGAATATTATAAGAAAAGCACTTCGAAGGAAAAACGCACGTCTGGAAAAGTACGTTCTCTATTATGGAAGACAGAAACGAAATAAAAATGCTACAAAGAGAACTAGTATAAAATTTTGAATTTAACAAAGTTTTTGTAGGTATATGAGCAATTCTTTACTTTTTGACCACTACATACCTTAAAAGTAGCCAACAACTATTTTTTAGTGTTGGGTCTAACAATAGCCCTTTTTACGCTGTATTTGAAGAGCTATATCCTGAGTCCAGTGGGTCGATTTTCTCGCACAAAATCTTATTTTTCTTGTTATAGTGTCAATTTTTTGAAGAAATGCAAAACCGTAAAACATACGTTGTATTTTATAGGATTTTATAAGAATAACGAAAAGAAAACTTACAAAATTTTATGATTTTCAACTAATTGTCAAAATTTAACTAAACGAGGAAAAAAATGTAGAAACCGGTAAACGAATGGGTTTTTAAGTAGATACCTTTCAAACGAGCATTTGTAAAATCCTTCTATACTAAATTTAAAATCAAGATGCAGTAGAAATAAACAAACCAAGACACGTTAAACGCTACTCCCGAGTCATAATTTATAATGTATATACAGTGAGCACGACAAGGTTGGAATAAATTCATTTTCTCGAGAATGGACGATTTGGGAAAAAAATCCCGAAACAGGTCAATTTTCATTTTTAAATTACGACTTTTTGGCATATATATCATACTAGTGACGTCACCCATCTGGGCGTGACGTCATCGATGATTTTTTTAAATGAGAATAGTGGTCGTGTGATAGCTCATTTGAAAGGTAATTCAATTCTCTATTCAATAATATAAACATTAACATAATTATTTATACAGGTTGTCCAAAAAAATTTTTTTTGGATTAAATTTATTGACATAAAAAGAAGAATATATGTAATTTACTTAATTCAAAATACATTTTACTGCTCTCAGAAAACAGAAAAAAATGAATATTTGAAAAATAATAATTGATATTGGCTTAAATTAAATGTTCAAATTGTCACGAGGCTGGTGGGTGGCTGCTTTAATATTGAATTTAAGCAAAAAACAACATTTACTTGCCAAAAAACATTTTTTTCTGTTTTCTGATAGCAGTAAAATGTATTTTGAATTAAATAAATTACACACATTCTTCTTTTTATGTCAATAAATTTAATTAAAAAAAAATTTTTTTAGGCACCCTGTATAAATAATTATGTTATTGTTTATATTACTGAATAAAGAATTGAATTACCTTTCAAATGAGCTACCATACGACCCCTATTCTCATTTAAAAAAATCATCGATGACGTCATCACGCCCAGACGGGTGACGTCACTAGTATGATATATATGCCAAAAAGTCGTAATTTAAAAATAAAAATTGACCTGTTTCGGGATTTTTTTACAAAATCGTCCGTTCTTGAGAAAATGAATTTATTCCAACCTTTACGTGCTCACTGTATATACATTGTAAATCCCATATGATGATTTCCAAAGTTTATACAATGCAAATTATGATTCAGGGGTGCTCCTAGTAGCATTTAACGTGTCTTGGTTTGTTTATTTCTACTGCATCTTGATTTTAAATTTAATATAGTATATTCGACGATACATCTGTTTCAAAATACATCTGTTTTTCGAAAATCGCACTTTGTCATTTGTAAGCTCAGTACTTTTATCTCTGACCATATATTAAATAGCTTAAAAATTTAGGTGAATGTAGTTCTATATGTATTCAACAATCTCTACTGATTGAATTTCTTGGCACGAGCGTTTAACTAATTTTTGACCGACTAAAAATTGAGCTTTTTGCTTCATTTCCAATCCAAAGTGATAACAAACAAACTGAATAAAATTATAACATTAGCAAAAGAACAAGGTTTTAGGTCGGGAAGATCATGCACCGACGCTATCTTTACAATGAGGCAGATTCAAGAAAAATCGTTAGAATACAACAAACCGGCATACTTATGTTTCGTGAACCTTAAGAAGGCATTTGAGAGGGTCAAATTAAAGGACGTTATCCATTTATTGTACGCAAGAGAGATACCTCTAGGAATAATTAAAACGACGGAAAATATCTACCAGAAAAACACAATAAAAGTAAAAGTGAATGAAGAACTAACTGATCCAATTGAAGATGGCAATGGGATAAAACAGGGAGATTCCCCGAGTCCTGTGTTGTTCAACCTGATCATGGACGAAATAATAAAAAAAGTAAGAACAAAAAAAGGATACCAAATGGGAGAAAAACAACTTAAAATAGTCTGCTATGCAGACGACGCAATACTAATCTCTCAAAGTGAAGATGATTTAGTGAAGTGTACATTAGAGCTGGAGGCATCACACTATCTAGCTACGGAAAGCTCGAAACAGAAGTGGAAGATCAGGTGAATAAAGCAAATAGAGCCGCAGGTTGCCTGAATGAAAAAATATGGAGAAATAAAAACATCGGAAAAGAAGTGAAAGGCAGAATTTACAAAACAGTCATCAGACCAATAATAACATACGCGGCATGGATCGAAAGGTCCGAATGGTCGTGAGTTCGAATCTCACCAGGGTCAGGAATTTTTCGTTTATTATAAATTAATAGATGAAAATAGTTTCTGTCCTTGTGGGATCGGTACTCACCGGAGGGACCGCAGACGTTCGGATATAATTAGCGTCTGTTTGCAAAGACAATGACGTCGACTTTGCAAAGTAACAAGACACTTACTCAACACACACACTACACATGACACTAGGTGCCTAACTGCAAAAATTCACCGTACCTACCATGCCAATGACCTTTAGTTGTCGAGGCATTAACTAAATAAAAAAAAAACATACGCGGCAGAAACACGACCTGATACAGAAAGGACAAAAAGAATGCTAGAAACAGCAGAGATGAAAACACTGTGAAAAATCGATGGTAAGACACTGTGGGATAGAGCTAGAAGTGCAGATATACGACGGAGATGCAAGGTGGACAATATTAATAACTGGGTGAAAAACAGAAGAGCAGAATGGAACGACCACATAAGCCGAATGACAACAAATAGAGTAGTAAGGACGGCGACAGACGGTTCCCCAATAGGAAGACGATCAGTGGGAAGACCACGAAAAAGATGGAATTACAACTTACTGGAGGCACATTGACAGACAGAGTCATGTCTACATAAAAAGAAGAAGAACAAGAAGAAGAAGAGGAAGAAGAAGAAGCTTAATAAGTAAGCCAACACACGTTATCGTTAATGATTTCTCCCATCTGTCGTATTATTAAAATAGATAAAAATACCTAAATTTTAAGCGTCTATCAAAGCTTTAGGTGCTCGAGAACCAAAGTTATGGCAGTTTTAATTTTATCTGATGTATCGAATACATGCATTCGTTATTTAACCCTCCGGAGGTGACCTTATGCAGCGATGCATATTTTGTCGCTTTATATTGCCAGCAGTATTAGCATGTTGCGTACAATTCTCTTCAAGTAACTCTTGTAAACCTGCAGTATCTAAGACTCTAAGTAAGTAGCCTAGGCCAAACTAGTTTATCCTATCGAGTTCAGGACAAACTAGTTTGGCCGGTAAAATAATATACGATATAGAAAATTATTTTTAAAAAGTCGATAATTATTCTGTAATAATAACGCTGCTTCTAACCTTCAATAAAAATATGAATGATAAGTACCAAAATTATAATAATGAATACTCATAGGTTAACAAACTTTTTAAAGTTAATGACAGATAATACCCAGGTGTTTTTAAACTCCTAATCGAACTGTGGATACGTGAATACATATTGGTATAATAAGCACAGGTATCGATCCAAAACATAAATATTTATGAGAAAAGTTATGTATGAGTGCACATTGTCAAGTCTCATACACTGAAAATGAAGTAAACACTAAAATTCGATATCCCTTTGAAGAAAAAGCATTCTTGTTCATCGATTTAGTTCCTGACATAGATATCTTATTGTCGGTGTGGAATGAAGTCGTACATGTTTCACATGCATAACAGTATTACCTTACAAAAACTATTAACATATTAGATTACCTTATTTTATTACACATATTGCGACGTGTTTTCTATGCCAGTGAAAACCATTGAACCGTTTACTCTTTATTTATCATTCATAAAAAAAGGAAATTACAAAATATAACAGAATAACCCAAATTGAAAAAACTACTGAAAAATTTATCAAAAATTGCTAAGAAATATATTTATCAGATATTAAGGATTTGCCAATCCATTTAAAAGAATAGATAAACATTTAATAATGGAACATTTAAAACGATAATACATTTATATCACTTTTATCAAAGTAGAAACTAAAACTAGGAGTAATTATTGACATCTAAGTATATATCACCATAAAACACTAATAAGACCAGTGCTAACATATGGAGCAGAAACGTGGTCACCCACAGAAGGGAATTGCCTATTATTTCGAAATTTTCCTTTGAAATTTTGCCCACCTGTGCAGAGACCTTGACAGCGCACGGCACCAATCTGACAATTCTGGAAGAGCTTACTATAAAAGACCGGCTACTAATACAGGCATACCTTAAATTACTTCAGCCACATAGCCAGAAGTGGGACTATGGAATTAATGGTAGTAGAAAGAAAGATAAAAGGTCAAAGACCGAGAGGAAGATCCAAACATGATGGCAGACCAAATGAAGACTGGGAAAATCCCTACACGAAGCCGTCTACTGGTGCAGGATTGCAGCCAATAGAGACAGCAAGCTTACAATATTTAAATTGTCACCACGCACAGTGGTTCCAAATGCTGAAAACGTGGTCATGAGGTATAATAAAAAGTCCCTATTTAGGGATTTTCATGTTAACAGTTGTTTTCTCATACTATCGTAGAGTCGTAATACGAAGGTATAAGGATCAGACCGGATCTATTCTTACTCATAACTCCGGGACAAGTGAGCCATGTACGACCTTATTTTGGCCGGCTAAGTAAAAAAACGCATATGGGTGTAACAAAAATACAGGTCATAATTTAAATCACGTATTCTGGGATCAAAAATAGTTCGAATGAACCTAACTTACCTTAGTACAAATATGCACATAAAAAAAGTTATAGCCCTTTGAAGTTACAAAATGAAAATCGATTTTTTCGAATATATCGAAAACTATTAGAGATTTTTTATTGAAAATGGATATGCGGCATTCTTATGGTAGGAGCATCTTAAAGAAAAATTATAGTGAAATTTGTGCTCCCCATAAAAATTTTATGGGGGTTTTGTTCCCTTAAACCCCCCCAAACTTTTCTGTACGTTCCAATTAAATTATTATTGTGGTACCATTAGTTAAATTCAATATTTGTAAAACTTTTTTGGCTCTCAGTATTTTTTCGATAAGGCAGTTTTTATCGAGTTGCGGCTTCTTTTTTAATATGTTTACATAAAAATTGTATGGGGCTTTTGTTCCTTTAAACCTCCCAAATGTTTGTGTACGCTCCAATTAAACTATTACTGCGATACCATTAGTTAAACAAAATGTTTTTAAAACTTTTTTGCCTCTTTGTATTTTTTTGAGAAGGCAACTCTTATCGAGATATGGCTTCTTTTTTAATACGGTTCAAAATATACCTAAAAATGTAAATCATACATAAATTTTCATATTATTACCGAGTTTCCATAATCGTACTTAACCATATACAAATATGTGGTGGATTTGACAAATATTCAAAATATCTCGATAAAAACTGACTTTTAGAAAAAGTACTAAGAGCCAAAAAAGTTTTAAAAATATTGTGTTTAAGTAATGGTATATATATATATATATATATATATATATATATATATATATATATATATATATATATATATATATATATATATATATATATATATAGTTTAGCTCTCCAGGCCTAGAAGGCCCATGGCTTGGTTTACTATTCCTTTCCAATCTCTCCTATTTGCTGCTTTATTTTTCCAATTTGTGATTTTCAGTTCTTCTATGTCTTTTTCAACATCTTTCTTCCATCTGGTTTTCGGTCTACCTTTCTTCTTCTTTCCTCCTATTCCTCCCGTTAGTATTTTTTTGGGAAGTCTCGTGTTTGGGATCGGTCGCTGACCAGCGAATAGAACACACGTGTTTAGCTCGTATCTTAACTCGATTCTCGGGCAGATATAGCAATAAAACAATTGTGTTATACAAAAGTGCAGTGTAACTATAAACCAATATATGTAGGTACATAAATAAACAACCTAATTAGTTAACTAATTATACAGTGAAAAAATCGGAAAAAAGTAATTCCAACGATAAGGAATTAAATTCTTGTGTAAAGTGATAAAAACTTGTGTGATATCGAATATAAACAAAGCAGGTTTTGCAGTAGGTGGAAACAAAACAATATTGTGAATGGTGTATTTCTACAGGAAAATAAAGCATATTAATAAACAGAATCAGCTGTAAGTAGAAAACTTTATTATAATATAATTAATTTTATTATAAACAGATAACCAGGGCCGGATTTTGATTTTGATTTTACCTAGGAATAAAAGTGCTGGAAAATTAGTAACGGCTAGCGCGGGTGCGGGTGGGAATTTGAACTGTGAGTAGAGTTCTCCACGAAACTTCACCCGTGACGCATTGACTAATAACTCTAGCACGAAAAATAACTAGGAATTAAGAACAATGAGTTCAGATAGCGAATTAGATGATGAAATGAAAAGGAGAAGGGAAGAGGAGGAACATCCCAGCAAAAAATCAAAAATAACAGCTAGAACATCACAAAAAACAGATGAAGATAACATAAGTGGAATGGAACAAATGATGAAAATGATGAGGGAATTAGCAATGGATATAAAAGACATAAAAAAAGAACAATATAGATCTGGAGACGAAATCACACAACTAAAGAAAGAAATTAAAGAACTGAAAGATCAACAAAGCGGCTACAAAGATGAAATAAAAAAGCTGCGAGAAACAAACGAAAAAGCTATAAATCAAATAGGTCAATTAGAAAAAGAAATTAGTATAGCAAATGAAAAAATAGAGAAATTGGAAAGAGAAAGAAAGAGAAAAAATGTAATAATACAAGGAATAAAAATTGATACAAATGATCAGAAAGTTTTACGAGGGGCTATGGAGAATTTTATGGAAAAAGAGCTACAAGTTTCAGTAGATGTAAATGGAGCAAGGAAAATAGGAGAAAATACTGTCATAGTGGAACTCAACAGCGTGAAAAACAAAATAGAAGTAATGAAAAATAAAAGTAAATTAAAAACCAAAAAGGACGAAAGAATCTATATTAATGATGATATGTCAAAAGAAGAAAGAATTATTCAGAAAGAAATTAGAAGCAAGGCTATGGTAGAGAGGCATAATGGAAAAAATGTAAAAATAGGATACCAGAAGCTAATCATTAATGGTGAAATATGGACATGGAATAACAGCCAACAACAACTCATAAAAGAGAAAAATATACAACCAAAAAACTAGCAATACAACGAAAGCAGACTGAAATAACGGAGACGACATGGCAAAGTACAGGTACACGAAATAGACAAAATGTACAGATTATTAATGAAAAGCAGCCCATAAAAGAACATATATTAGTAGGAACATGGAATGTAAGAGGAACATACGAAGAAGGAAAACTGAAACACCTAGTAGATGAATGTAAAAAATATAAATTCGAAATAGTAGCACTACAAGAAACGAAACAACTAGGCCAAAACTCAATGGAAATAAATGACTATTTATTTTTCAATAGCGGAGGCGAAAATAGAATGTTAGGCACAGGATTTGTAGTAAACAAAAAGCTGAAAGATCTAATCGTTGACTTTAAACCAATTTCGGAGAGAATATGCATACTAAGAATAAGAGGAAAATACCAAAAAATAACATTTATAAACATACATGCACCGACTGAAGAGAAAAACATAGAGATAAAGGAAGACTTCTACAGTCAAATAGATACAGTATTCGAAAATATTCCCAAATACGATATAAAAATAGTACTAGGTGATGCTAATGCCAAAATAGGAAAAGAAGAAATATACACACCCACCATAGGAAAATATAGTCTGCATGAAACAACGAATGAAAATGGTCACCTCTTAATAGATTTTGCAAAAGAAAAAAACATGATCGTTATGAGCACGTACTTTCAACACAAAAGAATATATCAAGGAACATGGAGATCACCAGATGGAAAAACCATAAATCAAATAGATCATGTGCTCATCGAAAAAGACATGGAAAAATGTATAAAGAACATAAGAACATATAGAGGACCGGATGCAGACACAGATCACTTTATAGTCGGAATACAACTTAAACAGGTTATACCAGTTCTTAGAAATCAACAGAAAAAAAGGTACAAAGTAACTAAACCTATTAAGTAATGGTACTACAATAATAATTTAATTGGAACGTACACAAAAGTTTGGGGGGGTTTAAAGGAACTAAACCCCCATAAAATTTTTATAGGGTGTCCAAATTTCACTATAATTTTTTCTTAAGATGCTACTGTCATAAGAATGCCATATGCCCATTTTCAATAAAAAATCTTTAATAGTTTCCGATACATTGGAAAAAATGGATTTTCATTTTGTAACTTCAAAGGGTTGTAACTTTTTTTATATGCACATTTGTACTAAGGTAAGTTAGGTTCAATCAAACTATTTTTGGTCCCAGAATATGTGATTAAATTTATGACCTGTATTTTCGTTACACCCTGTATATTGAAAACGCTGTAAAGCGTATTGTAGTTTATCAATTATTATTGCTGTATTTTTATTGCTGTAAAGCAGATTCTTCTTTTTTAAGTATGTAGTAATGTAAGATAAAAGTTGACTAAAGATTTGATATACAATATCAAATAAATGATGATGAACAATAAATGTATAAAAATTTTAATGAATAAACCGTAAAAATATACTTGAAATAATCAAAATTTCGCAAAAACACATTCAAAAAGTATGTATATAATTCTGCGACTAATGTTTATTAATCTCAAAATGTACAGTCAGAAGATACAGAATAACATTGGTTTGACTGCCTTTAACTGCCTATGCATTACTGAAAGTGGTTTGAATACAAAAGTGTGAAATGACGTATATTACGTGATTCTGACGATTGTTGCGTACGTATGAGCGGTTGTGCCTAAGTAATAGGTTCCAAATATTGTACTTCAAAAAGCAAATGTATTGGTAGATCAGCAATTTCAAAAGGCCATTAAATGCAAAATTTCAAAAAATATACGCGTTTAAAATAAAATTTTCGAATTTATGTCGATAATATTGGATCCGCCATTTTGTTTAAAAAAAAATAATGTTAGATTTGCAATCAACTACCTTAAACTACCAAATTTGACAAAAAAAAATTTGCGTTTTGATTG
Source organism: Diabrotica virgifera virgifera (assembly GCF_917563875.1). Taxonomy (NCBI): domain Eukaryota; kingdom Metazoa; phylum Arthropoda; class Insecta; order Coleoptera; family Chrysomelidae; genus Diabrotica; species Diabrotica virgifera. The sequence continues at coordinate 231,544,453 of NC_065445.1, read as the reverse complement.
ATATTTTCAATTTAATTCTGCCATGTTGGATCCGCCATTTTATTTTCAAAAAAAATGTCAGATTCGTAATCAGCGATGCCAAAAAGCCTTATGTACGAAAGTATGTAATTCCGAAGTGTATGAACAATATACGTCTTTAAAGGTTCATGACCACCTTTTCGGCATTTGGAACCACAGTGCCATACCCAAACAAATACTTAAAGAATGAGGAAGAGGAGGAGCAGAGCTAATGACTTTTAATGCACCCATAAATTTTTTTACCCTCTAAGACGTTTTGCTATAGGACTGTTTAGAGAAAATTGAGGTCCCTTTATGTCCACAACAGCTCCTGAATCCATTCTTGAAAATTATTAAGCCTTGTTTACTCCCATTATCTTGCTTCTTCTTCTTTCTAGCATGATCGATCATACTAGTTAGTAGGCTACTGCCTGTTCATTGCCATCAAGTCTTCCTCGGACGATGAGCTCCAACATTCTGGCCATCGTTTTGGTGGTCTTTTACCTAATGTATTATTCGTTTTTGCGCTTTTACAGAGTCTGCTGTCCTCCATTCTCTATATATGTTTGTTCCAATATGTGTGCCTCTGTGTGACACACCTTCCTATGTCGTGTATTCCAGTTTTGTCTGATGTCTTCACTTCTTATTCTGTCACGTAGAGTTTTACCTTGGATACTTCTTAGTGTTCTCATTTCAACTGTTCTCATCATTTGTAACGTTCTATATGTGTCTGGTCTTGTTTCTGCCGCATATGTTATAATAAGTCTTATTGTTGTTTTATACACACACCGGCAAAATTAGCCGAACACCTTAAAAATGGGACATGTTTGATGTCTCAAATTTCCTAAACCTGTTGTCCGATTTGAGTGATTTTTTTAGTATGTTATAGCCTTATTATTTAAGAATATCTTTGTAATAATATTGTTGCTAGATAGGTAAAGGTAATTTTATACCGGGTGTAACAATCATACTGTGTTTTTTCCTTAAAGTTCGGAACACCCTGTGGAATATTCTCGCACATATAAAATATTGAAATTAAAACTCAATTATTGAAAAATTGAAATCTGTTATATCATTGCTTCCTGTCCTAATATATAATTATTATGTTTACAGGAGCGTATCTTTTATAAAATATAAAGGAAAAAATTCCTCTCATTGGCTGTATACCATAATAAAAAACTTACCAAGGAAGTAAAACTTCACTTGTAGGTAGATGGTATATAAATTTATTAAAATTTTTATCTCAAAAGATCCAAATTGGACCACTTCAATCCAATTTGGATCTTTTTAGATAAAATTTTTAATAAATTTATATACCATCTACCTACAAGTGAAGTTTTATTTCCTTAGTAAGTTTTTCGTATCTTTTATGTTCTTGTCAAGGGATGCAAAGTAGAGATATGTTACAACTTTAAGAGTTTTTTCTTTGGTTGTTCGATTCGTATATCCCTCTCGTTTTGATTTTCTCGGTTTTTAAAATATCATGCTTTGTGAGCGTGGTGGTGTTGTTCTTGTCGTATTTGTGGTAACAAATTATGGATTGAAGCAGTTTTATATTGAGCAAACTAGTCGACTGCTTCAATCCAGAATTCGTTCCCACAAATTCGACAAGAACAACACCACTGCGCTCAAAAAGCATGAGAATGGGAGGAAGTACAAATTTGACTTTGAAAACATAAAAAAATTAAAAACCGAGGAAATCAAAAAGAAGAGGGAGATATACGAATCGATAGAAATAAAAAGAAATACTAATGCAATCAATAAAAAAAAAGATACGAACAACCTAAATAAAATTTATTTTAATCTGATTTAAATAATAATAAATATAACACCACCAAAAAAAACTGTTATGCCTGATTGCACCAACAGATCTTAAACTTAAGACGTGCCTTCAGCTTAGCTTACTAAACTTACGCGTTGCACCATTAAGTCTTAGATCAATTTTCAGCTTGCCACAATGGATTGCATCTTATAACTTCGTCTCAGTTAAGACGTGGTTAGATAAGAATCGAAAATTATTCTATAAGCTGAGCTGGGCTAAGCTGGAGCTTAAGATTTGTTGGTGCAACCAGACATTAAAGTCGTAACATATCTCCACTTTGCATCCCTTGACAGCAACATAAAATATACGCTCTTGTAAACATAATTATATATTAGGACAGTAAGCAATGATATATCAAATTTCAATTTTTAATTTGTGTCTGTCCATTATCGTTAGTGTCTCGTTTACGTGCTGGTAAGTTTTTAATATGTTTTACAATAACACCTTGTCTTCATGTGTATAATTTTAGAATCTTGACAAAGGCAAGGATAACCTGCCGAAACGTTGATTTTTAAATGGAAAAATAAAATCTAGTTTCAATTTTAACCTTAAGAGGAAACAGTAGCGATCAACAGGTAGCGAAAACGCGTTCCAAGATTGCGGTTGTAATTTTGAATATTTTTTCGAGATATTTGGCACACGTATTCGTAATATAATAAAGAATGGCGGTACAGAGCCCAATTTGAAAAATATATTAATATGTGGAAATTACTCTGTAATTAAATACAATATTAAAAAAACGAGCCTGTACCTCCATTAAGAAGAACAAAAAAATACACTTTCTTCAAATAAACTTTTTTATCCGATGCCTAGATTTTGTGTCATTTTGGAACTAATAAAATTTTTTATTTCATTAGTAGTTCCAAAATGACACAAAATCTAAGCATTGGATAAAAAAGTTTATTTGAAGAAAGTGTATTTATTTGCTCTTCTTAATGGCGGTAAAAGCTCGTTTTTTTAATATTGTATTTAATTACAGAGTAATTTCCACTTATTAATATATTTTTCAAATTGGGCTCTGTACCGCCATTCTTTATTATATTACGAATACGTGTGCCAAATATCTCGAAAAAATATTCAAAATTACAGCCGCAATCTTGGAACGCGTTTCTGCTACCTGTTGATCGCTACTGTCTCACCTTAATGATCAAACCTAAACCAAATAAACACTATACACATTTATCTAAAATGTGTTATTATTTACGAAATACTTAAAATTAGAAGTAAACACTCACCCTATCAGTGATCCTTTCTTCAACCTTTCCCCTCTTCAAATTCCTAGCTCTGATTACTTTCCCAGGTCCGTCGAATTCATCCATCGCTCACTTTTACAAACACAAATATTAATTACTCGGCACGACTTCCGAAATTTTAACACTCACACTATATATTTTTGCTTTAAAAAATTTGTTTTGGTGCTACATTATTACAAGAGGACGGGATAAAAATTTCAATTTCAGTTTAATATTTAAGCATCTCGGCAACGAGGATCGGTGATTGATTCATTGTTTGTTTGATGAGTGGATTAGATCATCTGAAACAATTGAAAAATAAATTGTTAGTAAACAATCTGATACAGAGATGTGTTGGAAGATTATTAGGAAAATGTTTCCTTAAGGGCGTAGGCAAAATTGCGCGCAAATGCGTTTTAAATGCATTCATTTTTTTCGAATCCTGATAAAACTAATAAGTATTTTTGAAAAATTTAAACGCCGTATGAAAGATTACATTCTTACCGAGGGCCCAAAGTCCCTTAGAATAACCAAAAATTTTCTTTTGGATGAGATATTTTAAATTAAAAATCACACTAAACTTTCTCTTTTTTTACCCCTTTAACTTATAAAATAAACATTATAGAAGTTTTCAGGGACATTTGGCCCTCGGTAATAATGCAATCTTTTATTCTGCGTTTAAATTTTTCAAAAATATTTATTAGTTTTGTCAGGGTTCGAAAAAACACATTGGCCCGAAATTTTGGGCCTGCACCCTTAATACAAAACAGCTTTTGGCAATTATGTCAGTAACAACTACCTAAAAAAACACAATTATAAAATAAATTATTTATTTGATGATTTGAACATGAAAGCGCTAAAATCTGCATGGTCAACTATGATAAATTTATTTGACGTCCCTCAGCGGAGTTAAACATATTTTACCCCATGGGATACCATGTTATACCAGCAACTGACAAGAAATGGCAAAGCTATGACATTTCATGTCAGTTATAGAAAAACAGTGGCGGCTCGTGACCTCAGTATGCGGGTAGGCTACACATATACTTCGGGTAGGCGACAAAAAATATCCTACAATTTGTAATACATTTTGAGCCGTCTTGCAATACTAAATGTAATCTATGAGCGCAACAATGTGTAAAAATTGCTTTTGGAGCATCTACTTTAATTTTTGATTGTAATCCGTTTAAAGAGCCAGCCATTACACTTGCACCATCGTAAAATTGAGCAATTAATTTATTTTTGTAATCATATGGCTCAAGCACGTTTGAAATTAAACTATATAGAGCGTCTGCAGATCTATTCTCGCTAACATCAAAAAACCCTAAAAATCTTTCTGTTACCTGACCAACCTGTGATTTTTCGGTTATATCAGTAGTATCGTCCGCTAGTATAGAAAAAAATTGACTTTCATTAATTTCTGTTGAAATTTCATTTTTTACGTAATCGGCAAGGCAATCTATTAAATCATTTTGTATTGTTTTTGACAAACCCGTGAACACCCCTTCTATTTTTTAACATGATCCTGGATTTCCTGATCGCGTTTAACTACTAAATTAAAAATTTCTTTAAAATTACCCATGTTTGAAGAATTATGGCTCTCATCACGACCGCGAAATGCAAGTTCTTGTTTTACTAACAGAATTGTAACATCAATTTCTTCAACTTCTTCAATCTTTTTCAACTTCTTCATGATATATCTTATTAGATAGAGAAATTTGTCCAGCTAAAGCACTGTCAATAGTTTGTTTATTTTTTTTCTAACCGTTTTAAACCTAAGCAATTGTTTAAATGTTCTTTCGAAGATTCATGTTTTTTTACACTAGCTGATAAATTTTTCAAATCTGAATATCCCTGACTCACCCAAACATTTTGCTTCAAATTTGAGAGCAACAGACAAGGCCAACAGAAAAGTGAATTTTTAAAATAACTTCCGCTTAGCCATTTATGATTTTCATACCATATTGTTTTAAACGATCTCGAAAATGGTCGATTGTCTTTTGTCTTATCTGTGGATAAAATTGTTAAATTTGGTAAAGGCCGGCCCATTGAAATAATTTCTGATCTTTCTTGATTTTAGCGCCTTGAAAAAGGCGTCTCGATCAAACTGCATATTACATCGTTTAAAATATTCATATTCGATGACTAAAGATTTTCCACCAATAAAACTAACACACCTAAGTTTATGTATCAAATAATAATTTACTCTTCGAATAAATTGATAAGTTAACAATTAACCTCGCTTTAAATTTTTAATTATCTATATAATCTAATAACACAATTCGTCAGTTTAACTTTAAATTATCCAAATTGTATTGAAACACAATAAAAATATAATGGACGACTGACAAATAACTATTCACAGATTTATTTGTCGTTAGTGAATTATTACTAAATTAATATAAAATTAAAATGCCCTTCAATAGACCGATCTCAAATTTACCTGTTTATTATTCAGTTTTCATAAACAAATTTAAATTGTCCTACCTAGTTTTATTCAATACTTAAAACAGTTCCACAAGACACAAGAGAAGCAACTGATAAAATTTTGTAGGTCCGGCTATAAGACTCTGTGCCTACCAGCCCTTTCAAAATCGTAGAATACGGTCGCTACCAGCAGACCTGCAGCAGGCCTGCTCGCGTAAACAGAGAGAGATCGCACGTCAATTCGGTGTTGGCGTCGTTCTATTTCAGGCTACGTTTTCAAGTGCCTGACCAAGGAAGAATATAGAATCTTATACAGTACTACTGATACTACAAGGAGCATACAATAATAGACCTGGATCCCGCGTAAGAAAGAAAAGTTGATTAATAGCAAGCTGAAAATTTGTTAATAGCTTAACGGTGTCTAGTCGGACAAACTTTGATGCACGGGAACACTGGAACAGGGGAAGTTTTAACTGTGGAGCATGATAAACGTGTCGTCCTGACAAGTTTATGATTGTGAAAAATAGCAAGTTGTTTTTAAGTTTATTCGATAGCCAACGTTATTTAATATATGGGAAAATGTTTGTCCGACAAAAATGTTGGGCATTTTAACGAGTCCGACACGTAGAACATGTCACATCACAGGAATTATGTTGGTGATGAATAGCAGTCTGATTTTTGCATGAGAGTTTAATGAAAGGTTAAAAAAGCAATTGGAAGTTCTGTCCGACAAAATTAATGGGAAGTTTTCGTAGTCGGACATTCTAAACAGATAAGATATAGACAAAAATGCTGGTAATAAATAGCTTTCCGACAAAGACGAAATTTAATTAAGTAAATTATTCCTTACCAAGAATGACTGTTGTCGGAAAAAAATAAGGGGTAGATTTTGTAGTCGGACAATTTAAAAAAATAATTTTTGAAATTTCAATAAGGGGTGGTTATTCTATGTCAAAAGTACCTGCAATCAATTACAATCGATATCTTTCGATTTATGTCAACATCATTTAGATACCTCACTCTAATACATTTATAGTAGATCAGGCAAATTATATTATGGATTGAGTGGTCTAGCTATCTTTGTCTGCCACATGCGCGGGACCGCTTGGTTAAAAGAGATAGATAGACCACCTATCGACTTTTTGCACTGTATTCCCTGTCTACCCTTATGTCTACGAATACATTTCCATTTAAGAAAAACTGTCACTTTTGACAATAATTCATAATAAATTACAATCGTAACTTCAAATTTAAACTAATCGATTTATTTTGGCAGCAAATTATTTCTTGCCATGTGACATATTAATTACATTATTATTTCATTTGTAGAAAGTTGAGAAAAATTACGTTATACAATTTTAGTAATAATTTATTTAGGTACCCTTTTTCAATCAAGCAAAGCCTTATAGCACGAAGAATGATATTCAATAGAACATTCACAATTATCTGGCAATTGAACCTCATTGAATTGATGACCAAGTATTTTACTAACTTTGTAAAATGTTCGAAAATTACTCAAAAATGTTCCGTTGAATGGTTTCGCTTTTGATTTGGCGACTTAAAATTTAAACTGTTGACACTCAAAAATAGACACAAAAACACTCCATAGTTAATATAAATTTTATTTTTAGCTTCGAACACATGTGGCAAACAGAAACTCAGAGACCATGTACTTTCAAATACTACTTTGTATAGCACAAAGTGTCACACTGACAAATGCAGCCTTCTAATACATACTTCTAAGCATAATGTGTCATATTTACGTCTATTCTTATAAGCACCGAAGTTTTAGACTCTTCACATTTTTCAATGTCGTTTACAGGGTTAAGATTTGAGTATGGAAAAAAATGTATACAACGTTTTTTGTAGGAAATTTTCCGTACTTTCTGATGCGCCTAATTAGAAAACCCTAAGAGATTGCTTTCACATGTTCTTTGACATTTTTTATTGTCATTTTGAGAATATCTAGAACAAACTCCACCCAAAAAAATAATTATTTTGCAATATATACATGCATTGATACTTACCTCACTGTTTTTGGAGTGTGCATGTATATATATGCACATGCAAATATGTAAATATAAATAATAATATACAACTAAAATAGCTTTATCAATATGTGACTGCCATTCTGAAAAAATGTTTTTTATTCATTTCCTTCGATTTGCCCAAACTTTTTGTCCGACATATAACTTTTTGCGTTACAAAATATAATTTGTACATAAACAAATCAAAATTAGCTTGCTATTTATCACCAACATTTTTGTCTATATCTTACATGTTTAGAATGTCCGACTAGGAAAATTTCCCATTCATTTTGTCCGACAGAACTTCCAATTGCTTTTTTAACCTTTCATTAAACTCTCATGCAAAAAACAGACTGCTATTCATCACCAACATAGTTCTGTGATGTGACATGTTCTACGTGTCGGACTCGTTAAAATGCCCAACCTTTTTGTCGGACAAACATTTTTTCGTATATTATATAACGTTGGCTATTGAATAAACTTAAAAACAACTTGCTATTTTTCACCATCATAAACTTGTCAGGACGACACGTTTATCATGCTCCACCGTTAAAAGTTCCCCTGTTTCAGTGTTCCCGTGCATTAATGTTTGTCCGACTAGACACCGTTAAGCTATTAACAAATTTTCAGCTTGCTATTAATCAACTTTTTTTTCTTACGCGGGATCCAGGTCTATAATTATAACTACGGAGAAAATTTTTTGGATATTTTTAAAAATAATTTGGATAATTTTTTCTATTTTATTGTAGGTATTAGGTCAAAATTTATAAATTACAATTTTGAAATAAGTAATTTATATTATTGTACTACATTTGAAGAGGGTAGGCAGCGCCTACCTTGCCTAGCCCGACGGGCCGCCCCTATTTTTTTTTATTTTGGAGGTATAATATTTATAATTATTTTATATTATGCTAATATGCCAATAGTATGCTAATATCCTGAAAATTTTGTTTTTTAACACCCGGATACCTACAGTTTTGTTACAAAAATAGTAACAACACTTAAATAAAGTAAACAGGACGATTTTTAATAAGTAGGTATGTATTAGTAATAGACTTGAACTTTCCCATACTACAATTTTTACATTCTACTGCAATACAAACGAATAGGATTGCAGTTCAAAAATGATTTCAAAAGTTCAGTATAATGTGACACTAAAGACACACTATATACTCCGGTCAACTTACATACACATCCGAGGTTACAAAAATTACCATCAAGCTGAAAATTGACAGGATTGTTCAAAATACCATGATAAATGAAATCTAAAAAGTCCTCATAAATCCGACCCGAGCTAAAAAATTTATGCGGGGTCAAAGGTCACCAAATATAGTTTTTAGCGATTTTCAGCGAAACGGTAAGTTTTATCATAAAATTAGTTCTAACAAAAAATGTAGATTAGATAATTATCTATAAAAAATGTCGTATTATCTTTTTTCCAAAGAGACACCGTTTTTGAGATACGACGACTCAAAAAGTTGTAATCGTCATAATATGCGCACACGTTTCCACACCACCTTTGAGGTAGTGTACTTAGCACGTTTTTAACGTGGTTTTCCCAGTAGGCCTATTCCTCCGATCTGTTATGATTCTGTTTAATTTGAAGCTATTGAATAATTGATATTAACAAGGGTTAAAAATGATAAATGCGGTATAAATTAAAAAAAAAGGGAAATTTATCCAGCTGGTTCATAATTTTCTAATACTTCTGCTTCCTCTTCTCCTTGTTCTTCTTCTTCCTCACATTCTAGTTCTTCTTCTTCTTCTTTTTGTTCTTCTTCTTCTTGTTCATCCTGCGTGCAAGTAGATTGCCCTAATAATAACACATCGCATGGCTCCTCGATAGAATCAAATGAACCCTCAGTTGTTGGTGATGCAACATTGGAGCACGACTGGTTTTGACAATTAGTGCATGCTACCAAACAAAACAGTCCAACTTTTTTGCAACCACATTTAGCGCTACATCCCTTTTTACAGCTGCAAAAAATTGTGTTCAGGAGTTTTTCCGGTGCAGGTGGGAGTAAAGTTTGAATTGGTTCTAATGAACTGTCGACTAATTTCCATCTCCAGTCTTTTGGATCTAGCTGATAACCAAGCCACACTTGAACTTGGTAATATACCCGAAAAAGATGTTAATGAGCAGCCGCTGAGGTTGGTGGAAGACAAGATAATTGCACTTGTTTTTTATTTCGAGTATTTTTAAAGAAACATGCATATCGAAACTTATCTAAGCACGTAGTTTTTTTAGGCGCTCCATACATACAGAGAAGGACGCTAATTCCGTTGGAAATAACTTCTTGTGAAGTTTAATTAGTTTTTATTTAAACTTCAGTACATTCAAGTAATATAGGTTTAACACGTATTTTCACTACGTAGTAGTACTCAAGACTAATTAGTACCTCGAGGGTGTCATCTACCTTAAGGATTTCGAAACCCAGGAAGATAAAGGTGTAATTTGCATAATAGTAAAGAAACTAAATTTGCATAAAGTTTATTGTATATTGAAATGTTTATTAGTACTTAGCAATAAACATTTTGCCTAGAAAGTTGGCTTTCATTATTATGTTCAAACCCTTCTGAGAAAAGATTAGCTAGGGTGATTAGATTAGCCGACGTACCGATAGACCGTGTTTATTCCGACAAAACCCATCTTTACAAATTGAATAAAACACATAAGTAAGAAGAATTATTATAAGTTAATACTTTGTCATATCAATTAACTATTTTTGTTGGGAATAAGCCGTAAAATTAAAATAATAATTCTTATTATTTTCGCGTTACATTCACTTTGTAAATATTTTTTTGTTGGCTGTAATATAATACAGCTTATATATTGCATCCCTCGGTAGACCGCAAGCTGTATAGTAGACACATTATCATATTTATAATATCTTATATTATTATGTGTAATATAAGTTAAGTTGACGATATAATGTATGTTTACTTGTATTACAGCTTCAGTGACATCATGATGTATATACGTGGTGTACTAATACATATATTATGACGATTAGAACTCTTTCAATGTTGTATCATTGTATCTCAAAAACGGTGGCTCTTACGAAAAAAAAGTATTAAGATATTTTTTATAGATAATTATCTAATCTACATTTTTTGTTAGAACTAATTTTATGATAAAACTTACCGTTTCGCTGAAAATCGCTAAAAACCATATTTGGTGACCTTTGACCCCGCGTAAATTTTTTAGCTCGGGTCGGATTTATGAGGACTTTTTAGATTTCATTTATGATGGTATTTTGAACAATCCTCCCAATTTTCAGCTTGATGGTAATTATTTTAACCTCACTCCTATTTTTGAGTCTAATTAGACCGGTCTAATAGTGTCTCAGATCGGTTGTAGAATTGTCCTGAGGTTTCACTTAAATAACAGTTTTCGCGTTCATAAAGTATTTCCAAATATTTTTTATCCTTTGTTGTTAAATGTTAGGCTTAGTCTTGGGTACATATATCTTTGTTTTATAAATATTTATCTTCTTTTAGAACAAAAACGAGATGTTTCTTGAAGAAACAAGAACGTGAAGTAAAGAATTTGATTTCAAATTTGTGATTTACTCAAAACGAGGTTCAGCATAGGAGAAGAAATGATAATTATTGCAAACATATTGTAATTAATATAAAAAACGCGTCAATCTTAGCACAAATTATGTTAGCCACAGCTATTTTGGGAGATCCCATAAGATCAAAGATTGCGATCAGTAAATTAGGAAGGTATTGTTTAGTTTTTATTTTAAATAATGAATCTATAATCTGTAAATATGCAAAATATAGCACATTCATATTAAAATAGGAAGGCATTATCTTTGTTTATCGTCTATTTAAAATATTTTGTATATTCACAATATAACTAACATATTATATGGTATTATAGCTCTAACATTTATATTTATAAATTAGAATACTTTCCATATTTTATATGGGGAGTTAATGTTTATTGATCGAAACTTATATTCGTTGTTCATTGGAAACACATTTAGAGGCTATAGATAGACAATTTATTATTCAGTAAATTAAAATAAAATATCGTTATAGCACTCATATTATATTAAGAGTCGCATTCTTTAAGCAGTACAGAAATCTGTTCATTAAATATTTTAGATATTTGGGGAACCATTCCTTAAGAGCAATATGTATGTCCGTAATCTATTTTATGAACTAAATACATAATAATGTCACGGTGTAAGCCAGTTGCTTTAAAACTTTCTATTTCATTAAAAAGACGAAAATAATAGTAGAAAAAAAAAGAGTGTGTGTCCTTTGTAAGCACGTAAGAAGTTATACTTCTATTATTATGATTTAAACGAAATAAATATATTTTAAACAGTTTAATTGTATTTTTATTCAAATATTAAACTAATTTTAATACTTAAAATAATCCCAAAAAATTAAAAATACCGTCAATACGTAATTCTTTATAAACTGCAGCTTCCTCGCAATTACTTTTCCCTTGATGAATTGTAGAAAATCTAGAAAACGTCAGATTTTCTACACAAATTTTTAATTTTCTGTTCATTATATTTTAATACTAATTATTCTATTCCCAACGAAGATAAATCCAAAGACACAAAAATTATAATAAACATATTTACTAAATACACCAATATATTTTTTTCGCACTTTATTTGCATTGATACATACGTAACTTGAAAGAGTTGGCAACTAACTTCATACTGTCAGTGTGTCGATTAGAAGAAGCTAGGTGGAAAAAATAATTGTTCATCATATTTACATTTGTATCGAGCAATAATATAATTTGATAATAAAATAAATCATTTTTATTAGTTAAAAACTGAATCAGAGAGGTCTAGAAGCCTAGAAAATAAATAAAAAAATTGAAAACAAAAGTTTTTCTATATTTAATGCATTATAAATACAAATACATAAATATATAAATAAATATTCGTCTGATCTTGAAGTAGACTTGACAGAGCTTGAGACTCTACTGTAGGAGCTATAATCAACTTTAAAACCTCTGGGTACAATTGACCAGCTTTTTTGTTTAGAATTTCTCTGAGGCTATTTTTATCAGTGGATCAGATGTTATGATCAACATTGAAAGTAAATCTGTAGTCGTGGCAATACGTGAACAGTCTCTGGTGTATTGCTCCCGGAACTTGCGGCAATATTTGTTCCTTGCTTCTTGAGCTTCTTTTGAAAGCGGTCCAAGTGGAACTAATGCTGATTTGATTACTTCCATAATATGTATGTATAAGTATTTTATGTACAGTGGCTTTCAGTACCATGAAATGGCTCTTATGGCTAAGAAAAAGTTTTCTGTATTTAAGACAGAAATTTTCAAAGCTCAAAAAAAATGTTGTACTCGAGTATTTTGGTTATAATAAGTCTTATTATCAGTGGAAAAGGTGAAGATATTACATATAGCAAATTTAGCCCTGGTACAAAAGGGTCCAAGTCATTGCCATCATTTGAAAGCTTCAAAACGAAGGAAATTCATTCGTTCATCATACAAAGTTTTTTTAATATTGTTTGTTTATCAGATACATTTATTAAATTAGAAAAAATTAGCACAAATATTATCCATCTTCAACGATTAATCTATATACATTAAGGAAAACTTAAATTTCGTGTGAAAAAATGATGAATGGAACCATTGATTATAAACTTACCCATGTGTTTATTAATTAATGACGGAACTCAACTGATTTATTCTATTACAATAAAAATACGTACCTTTGGACGCTATTACTAAAAAAAAGAATGATGTGCAAGCGTGTGCAGGTTATAATAAGTATTATTAATGGGAAAGGTGCAGCTATGATATATTGAAAATTTAGCCCGGGTACAAAAGGGTACAAGTAATTGCCACCCTTCCAAAATGTTAAAACGAAGAAAATTTCATTCGTTCATCATAAAAACTTTTTTTTAATTGTTTGATTATTAGATAGATTTATTATTAAAAAAAATGAGCACTTACCAGCATGACTATTACCCATCTTCAACAATTGATCTTTAAAAATTAAGGAAAACCTTAATTTCGTGTGATTGAAATGATGTACCGAATTCAACTGATTTATTATATTCAATGAGGATACGTAGTTTTGGGCTCTATTACTCAACGATGGGATGTATTAGACATAAACAAATATTAGAGTAGCATGTTTTGGGGTATTGTTTACAATATTCACGTAATAATTCTTTTAATTTTGAATATGACTTTTGTCCACTTAGCTAAGCTCATCGACACACTGTGTGTCGGTATGCGCGTACTTTATACTGTCGCTTTTATAAAAAATTACTCTCAACATTTTTCCCAATCGCGCCTAAAAAAGTATAACTTCAATTAAGGAAACCATAATAGTCTCAACACCAAAAGCACAAAAAGTGCCAAAGATACAACTATATCGGCAAAAGTGTACTCAACTACATATACAGGGTGTACAAGAACTCTCCTGACAAACGAAGACCGGAGATTCGTTACATAATTTTAGGACAATTTAACCCAATTCATTCAGTCCGAAAATGCTTCCTAAGGGAAGGATAAGCTTCCAAGCTAAAGCTCTTTGAAGATGACATCTTGTAATTATTTTTTTTAGTACGTCCAGAACCCTTCTATTTAGAAAAACGAAAACTGGTACGCCTATTTATCTTCCAGAGATAAGTCGATTTCATCAATAGGCATACGTTATCGCATAATACTCCAGGGTAATAAGCTAGAAATAGACCATGTTCGGGACACTCAAAGATCCAGGTAGCTGCAGTACTTTTTTAGTTATTGTAGACCTAGTAGCCCAATAAATGACCCTTTTGGAGTGTAATTTCCAGGGGCAACTCCGAATTGCATGAAAATTTTAATTTAGGTTCTACTTACCCTCCACTTCAAAGTTGAATTTGTGCCGTTGGTTGCTTTTACTTGGGGGGTGACATTTACCCCTTCTCGGGGGGTGAAAACGCGTGTTTAAAATAAGGCCGGCAATGGATAAATTGACTGATTTTAAGCACCTTTTGTTCTATAAAGTTTTTTACGTAAGTCAATACTTTTCGAGTTATTCGCGATTTAAAATGTTGATTTTTCGACAAAAAAACTACGTTTTCAGACCGTTTTTCCCAAATAACTCAAAAACTAAATATTTTATCGAAAAAAATATTTTTAGCAAACGTGTAGCTTATAAAAAAAAACGAAAAAAATGGTGTACCAGTAAAGTCTACAAAATAAAGTAGAAGCCAAGTTGTAGCTCATGAAAAATACGTTATTACTCGTCTAATTCCAAATCGAATAATTCAACGCGAAATCACCGAAGAAAGAAGCACTTTTCGGAAAAACCCTATTAACATTTTTAAATTATCTAAAAAAAGCTTATTATTTGTTTTTTACAAAAGTTTACAGCATCAAAAATAAACGAGTTACACTGAAAAAAAAAGTTGGCCTATTTTTTGGTTATAAAAATCGTGAAAACCTCCCTCTATTTAGCACCCTAAATGAAATTAATCGTTTGGCTTTACCATTTATTTTAACTGTATGTGTATTGTTTATATGATCTGTAAGTTTGATTGGTTTGAAGTGTTTATTTTTAAAAACATTTGGTTTTATATTAAAAAAAAATTTTTGAAAAATTTCATTTTTTCAAAATAATTTAAAAAGTATTAGTGACAACAAAAATCTTAAAGATTAAAAAAATGTAGGTTTTGCTATTATAAATATGCTAGTTTCATTTTGTTTCTCCGTAAGACAAAAATTGGTTAAGATATGGCTGTTCAAAATTTGCATACACTCGTGATTAGTGACCCATTCAAGCTTTTTCAACTATAACCCTTTCAAAAATAAACACTTTAAACCGGTGAGACTGACAGATCATATAAAAAATAGATAGGTAAGTAAATTGTTTGTAAAGCGATAGCGATTATTTTCATTTGGGGAGCTAAACACGGGGAGATTTTCATGATTTTTTACAAAAACAAAAGAGGGCCAACTTTATTTTGAGCGTAACTCGCTTATTTTTAATGATGAAAACTTTTGTTAACAATTAAAACAAAGCTTTTTATAAATACTTTCAAAAAGTTTAAATGGGTTTTTCCGAAAAGTGCTTAATTTTTCGGTGATTTTACCTTGAAATATTCGATTTGGAATTAGACGAATAAAAACGTATTTTTCATGTGTTACAACTTTGTTTTTATTTGATTGATAGACTTTACTGATACACCATTTTTTTCGGTTTTTTATAAGCTACACTTTTGCTAAGGATATTTTTTCGATAAAATATTAACTTTTTGAGTTATTTAGGAAAAACCGTCTAAAAACGTAGTTTTTTGTGTCGAAAAATCAACATTTTCAATGGCAAATAACTCAAAAAGTATTGACTTACGTAAAAAACTCTATAGAACAAAAGTTGCTTAAAATCAGTCAATTTATCCATTTCCGGTCTTATTTTGAATGTATGTTTTCACCCCCGAGGGTGAAGGGGTGACTGTCACCCCCAAGTAAAAGCAACCAACGGCACAATTTCAACTTTGAAGTGAAGGGTAAGTAGAACCTAAATCCAAATTTTCATGCAATTCGGAGTTGCCCCTGAAAATTACACGGTATCGCCGCATTTCCCGTTCATTTACTGGGCTATATAGGAAGAAAACCTACCTGTTTCCTGCCTAGAGTTCGCGTCCGTTTTTAATAATTAACAATTTAGTGCAAAAATTACGATTTTTTCGATTTTTTGCACTCCATGCAAAAGCTAAATAGTTGACATAAAATTACATAAAAAATTTTTTTTAGAACATTAAAAAACCTTCAATATACCGATTTTTAAAAGTTAAAAAGTTAATTTGTTGCTACGCAAACTGCAAAATAAGTGAAAATCGTTATTTGTTAATAACTTTTACTAAAACTACCTTAAAACTTTAGTGTTTCACCCAAAGTTGGGTATTGGCATACTTAACAAACATTCAAAATTTGAGACCGATCCACTAATTAGTTTAAAAGTTATTCTATTTGTTTATCCCAGAGACCTTTATTTTCGAATAAGATAAGACAGAAAATAATGAAAATAGGGCAATTCTGAGTATGCCAAATGAAAGTAGAAGAGTGATAGTATCAAAATGTATTAAAAAAAGATAAAAAATAATTAATATAGTCAAAAATCCTAATGCCAAATTTTTTAAATTTTGTAGTTTATAAACATTTAGAATAATTTTAAAAATATTGTCCGTAGAAAAAATCCTTTTACATATTGAAAAGCTGGTATTTTAAACGAATTATTAAAAATGTAGTTCAATTGGTGACTAGTCATGGCAAGTGAAAGGGGAGCTGGGAGCCGACAAATGCACGAGTTCAAAAACTAAAAAAGGCAACTTAAAACTACTATCATTTTCTATATCTCGGGATCTACTGAATATGTTTTGATCGTTCTTTTTTAATTTGTATGTAATTTTTCTGTACATTACAAATATGCAATTTGTCTAGAAGTTTTAATTAATAAACAGTCTAATTTGTTTAAACAAAATATTTTTTCAAGAATTGTTTAAACAAATTAGACTGTTAATTAATAAATTTATAAACAAATTGCATATTTGTAACGTACATAGAAACTACATACAAATTAAAAAAAGAAAGATCAAAATCCATCGAGTTGATCCGGAGATACAGAAAATTATATTCGTTTGAAATTGATTTTTCGGTGTTTTAACTCGGTAGATTTGTAGGTTCTCCCTAGTAATCGTTTGAACTACATCTTTGAAAAATCGTAGAGGGTGCTGTGAAGGTACAATGTTTGTGCAAATTTTTTAAGAAAAAATACAAATCCCATTTTTTAAAATGACATTAATGAGATTCCTTAATTATTATAAACAAATTAGCTATGAATTAAAAAAAACATGGCTAACTTTGTCCCAAATGAACCCAGGCTAAATTTTTTTATTTGAAAATTCGTGTTAAAATACTATCTTTTCGAATATATAAAAAGATTGTTTCTACGGAACACATTTTTAAATTATTCTAAATGTTTATAAACTACAAAATTTAAAAAAATTGGCATTAGGACTTTTGACTATATTAATTATTTATTTTTATCTTTTTTTAATACATTTTGATACTATCACTCTTCTACTTTCATTTGGAATACATACTCAGAATTGCCCTATCT
Source organism: Diabrotica virgifera virgifera (assembly GCF_917563875.1). Lineage (NCBI taxonomy): Eukaryota > Metazoa > Arthropoda > Insecta > Coleoptera > Chrysomelidae > Diabrotica > Diabrotica virgifera. The sequence goes on along the minus strand of NC_065445.1, from coordinate 231,526,839 downwards.
TCATTATTTTCTGTCTTATCTTATTGCAAAATAAAGGTCTCTGGGACAAACAAATAGAATAACTCTTAAACTAATTAATGGATCGGTCTCAAATTTTGAATGCTTGTTAAGTACGTCAATACCCAACTTTGGGTGAAACACTAAAGTTCTAAGGTAGTTTTAGTAAAAGTTATTAACAAATAACGATTTTCACTTATTTTGCAGTTTGCGTAGCAACAAATTAACTTTTTAACTTTCAAAAATCGGCATTTTGAAGGTTTTTCAATGTTCTAAAAAACTAAATTTTGTAATTTTATGTCAACTATTTAGCTTTTGAATGGTGTGCAAAAAATCGAAAAAATCGCGATTTTTGCACTAAATTGTAAATAATTAAAAAACGGACGCGAACTCTAGGCCGAAAACAGGTTTTCTTCCTATAGGTCTAAAATAACTAAAAAAGTAGTCAGCTACCTGGATCTTTGAGTGTTAGTGTCCCGAGAAAATCCTTATTACTCTGGACTCTGGACTATAACTTTTTACCTAGTACCTATAAAAAGTAATTCGCATATTAATTCTTCATGCATATGCAAATATGCATATCGTCTGATTCATGGGGTCAAGAACGCTGAAACTTACTTTTGGTTTATAACTACTTATTCTTTTGTATTTACTTTTAAATCTTAACAACAATAACATAAACTCTTGGAGTATATCCGGTTCAAAATTTGGCACGACCATTAATCTCCGTGAAATGTTCATTTTCTCGATTGCGATTTCAATATCGTTCGTGATCGTCTTCTTCATTCTTCAGTGGTCATATAGATTGTGGATACAAAGTGGATTACATTTGCAAAAATCAATTTATTTCTGATGGCTTTTTACTGTTATATAATGATAGCTAAAGTAATGAATGCTATTAAACGTTTAATGGATGGATTATTCTGAAAAAATGTTGGGGTAATGATTATTAAGAGCAATAGAAATTTCATCACAATTTTTTTTATTTGATTAATAACATAAATGAACTCTGTGGTATGTCGATATAAACAACGGTTAGTATTTATTTGATATGTATAGTTTTATTATTACTCCCGTGTAGGAATAACCAATTACCCGTGTTGAGCTGCCCCCCCTCCACTTGTAAAAATTAAAAAACAAATAGCCCTGATTTATGAGCTATTTATGAGCTTTCATATTCCGCAAACTAAAAATTTTGAGCTCGTTCCACTGAGCAGGAATTTAATACTTTAGTGGGGGGGGGGGGGCTGAGTCAGCCCCCCACTACTTAAAAATAGGAATGTTGAATCGGTTTTTGCGGCAGAATTACGAGCTATTTATGAGCTCTTGAAATTATATAGTTTCAATTTTTGAGCTCATCCCCTTCACCCCCAAACAACCCTTTAATTGATTTAACTTAAGAGAAAAATGCTGACAAAACTTAAAATATATCTTATTGCGGATATAATTCCTATAGCTTATATACTCTAAGAATAAACTATTAAATCACGTGCATTTCGATTATTGAGCTACAACCCCTTCGCAAGAAAACCACCCTATCTTCCCGGCTTAAGAGAAAGTTGTACTTAAATGCATTAAATTAATTATTTGGCGACTACATATCATTTAATAATTTATAAGCTTCCAAATTACGCGCATTTAGATCAGTAAATTGCAATTTATTTTGTATAGTGCAGTCACTGAAGGTAAAAATCAACGATTACCTTCAATTTCGGTGAACCTTCATCGATTTTCACGAACATTGGTCAGTGGTTAGAGGATACCTCAAGAAACAAAGGTGACATGGTACCACCTTGCGCCTTTACCCTGAGGGTGGATACCGCCCCTTCTCGAGGGTGAAAATTATTTTATAAAAAATAACTGCACAAATCTATAAAAGAACAAATTATAAGTAAAATTTATTATATAAAGTTATTAAAATAAGTCAATACTTTTTAAGTTAATAAAGATCAAAAATTTTAATTATTCGTGAAAAAAATGCATGTTTTGAAGCGGTTTTTCGTAAATCGTATATATAGCTTATATTCTAAGAATAAACTCTTAAATCACGCGCCTTTCGATTATTGAGCTACAACCCCTTCCCAAGAAAACCATCCCATATTACCGGCTTAAGAGAGAGTTGTACTTAAAATAATTTAAATTAATTATTTGGCGACTAGATATCGTATAATAATTTATGAGCTCGCAAAATATACGCATCTCAATTATTGAATTGCCAGTTTCTTTCTATAGTGCAGTCACTGAAGGTAAAAATCAACTATGACCTTCAGTTTCGGTAAATCTCCATTCATTTTCACGAAAATTGGTGAGCGGATTTTGATGCTATCAACTTTTTCTGGAGCTCATTTTTGATAGGTATTTCTAAGTACTTTGACAAGTATTTAGTACCTAAGTGTTATAAAATGCATCTCTTCCCCGTTATTTAAGCTTGAATCCTTAGATTTGAACAGTCGCAGAAAAAAATATACATTTAATTACCAATAACTTACTTTAAATTAACATTAAAGGGTTTTTCAAGTAAGCAATTTATTATATTTTTTATTAGCTTCAATTTTAGTGATGAAAATTTTTTTGTAAAAACTTACAGTTTTTGAGTTATTTATGAAAAATCGCTTTAAAGCATGCATTTTCTTTCACAAAAATTAAAATATTTGATCTTTAATAACTCAAAAAGTATTGATTTATTAATAACAAATTTTGCTTACAATTTGTCCCTCTCTCGATTTGTGGGGTTATTTTTAATAAAGTAATTTTCACCCCCGAGAAGGGGTGACATATACCCCAGGCTAAAACCGCAAGTTGTTATTGTCAATTCGTGAAAATGAATGGAGATTTACTGAAATCGAAGGTCATAGTTGATTTTTACCTTCAGTGACTGCAATATAGAAAGAAAATGGCAATTCAATAATTGAAATGCGTATACTTTGCGACTTCATAAATTATTAAACGATATGTAGTCGCCAAATAATTAATTTAAATTATTTTAAGTACAACTTTCTCTTAAGCCGGGAATATGGGATGGTTTTCTTGCGAAGGGTTTGTAGCTCTATAATCGAAAGGCGCGTGATTTAAGAGTTTATTCTTAGGATATAAGCTATACGAATTAAACTACTATTAACTTTTTTGTAAAAACTTACAGTTTTTCATTGATTTACGAAAAACCGCTTCAAAACATGCATTTTTTTCACGAATAATTAAAATCTTTGATCTTTAATAACTTAAAAAGTATTGACTTATTTTAATAACTTTATATAATAAATTTTGCTTTTAATTTGTTCTTTTATTGATTTGTGCAGTTATTTTTTATAAAATAATTTTCACCCACGAGAAGGGGCGGTATCCACCCTCAGGGTAAAGGCGCATGGCGGTACCATGTCACCTTTGTTTCTTGACGTATCCTCTAACCACTGACCAATTTTCGTGAAAATCGATGAAGGTTCACCGAAATTGAAGGTAATCGTTGATGTTTACCTTCAGTGACTGCACTATACAAAATAAATTGCAATTTACTGATCTAAATGCATGTAATTTGGAGCTTATAAATTATTAAATGATATGTAGTCGCCAAATAATTAATTTAATGCATTTTAAGTACAACTTTCTCTTAAGCCGGGAAGATAGGGTGGTTTTCTTGCGAAGGGGTTGTAGCTCAATAATCGAAATGCACGTGATTTAATAGTTTATTCTTAGAGTATATAAGCTATAGGAATTATATCCGCAATAAGATATATTTTAAGTTTTGTCAGCATTTTTCTCTTAAGTTAAATCAATCCCTCGTAATTCTGCCGCAAAAATCGATTCAATATTCCTATTTTTAAGTAGTGGGGGGGGGCTCAGCCCCCAATCTGACAAATAATCTGACTCAGCCCCCCCCCAATAAAGTATTAAATTCCTGCTCAGTGGAACGAGCTCAAAATTTTTAGTTTGCGGAATATGAAAGCTCATAAATAGCTCATAAATCAGGGCTATTTGTTTTTTGATTTTTGAAAGTGGGGGGGGGGGGGGCAGCTCAACACGGGTTAACCAATTGGAATTTAGAAAAACAAGAAAAGTGACCCCTTTTATAAAAAGTTATGAACATCTTAAAAAGTATTTTTGCAGGTGAGGAGATGTGAGGTTTTTAAGGTTTTTGATAACAAAAACAAAAATTTTACTAGGAGTGTTCAATGAAAAGACGTTTAATAAGGTTATCGGTGAACTTGCCGCCATGGTAATTTATTTGAGTTTTTGTTTAACCCATCAACTCCAAATGTTTTTTTTCGAATCTCAAAATTTTACTTATACATAGGTACAGGGTTATTCACTATATTTTGACCCCCCCTGTAAACTGTTTTATTTACAGAATTAGAAAAAATGTAAAATACAGAAGTTATTTGATTTTTAAATTATGATTTTTTGACATACACAGCGTGTCCAATTAAGTCCGCATCATATGGGAAACTTTTTTATTCTTAGTTTTATGGAAAAAAGTTATTCTTAATAAAAAGTTGTGCCTGGTCTAAAACTTAAAATACAAGGTATGTCAAAAAATATGAATTTTACTCAAGAGTAAAGTAGCTTTATTTTTCACAATATTAAAAATTGTTATAATAAACAGTTGTTTGGAAAGAACTATATTCTAATATGCAATTTCATCCTTCTAATAGAAAAAAAAAATTGAATATTTTACTAATCAACATTATTTTTAGTTATTTATTTGAATAATTATGATAACTCCATTATTATTAATTTTTATGAAAAACAGTTATTCTTTATAAAATGTTCTGCAGGGTCTAACACCTAAAATACAACCATCTTGTATCAAATTTTGTCAATTTTATACGAGGTATATAATAAATATGAATTTGCTCAAGAGTGCTTAAATAAAATACCTTTATTTTTTACAATATTGAAAATTGTGCTGATGTAAAGTTGTTTAGAAGTAAAAACCATGTTCTAATGTGTAATTCCATCCTTCTTATTAAAATATTCTGAGCTGTAAAGGTACTTTATTCTTGATGGAAATTCATCTTTTTTGACGTACCTCGTATAAAATTAATCAAATCTGATATTAGATGGTTGTATTTAAGGTTTTAGAATATTAGAATATAGTTCTTAATTCCAAACAACTTTTTTTTATAACAATTTTCAATATTGTGAAAAATAAAGCTACTTTACTCTTGAGTAAAATTCATATTTTTTGACATACCTCGTATACGGCTTAAAAACATTGATAACTGATGGTTGTATTTTAAGTTTTAGACCATGCACAACTTTTTATAAGGAATAACTTTTTTCCTAAAACTAAGAATAAAAAAGTTTCCCATATGATGCCGACTTAATTGGACACGCTGTATATCATACTAGTGACGTCATCCATCTGGGAGTGATGACGTAATCGACTATTTTTTTTAAATGAGAATAGGGGTCTTGTGCTAGATCATTTGAAAGGGTATTCAATTCTCTATTCAGTAATATAAACATTAAGATAATTATTTATACAGGGTGTCCAAAAAATTTTTTTTAATTAAATTAATTGACAAAAAAGAAGAATGTATGTAACTTATTTATTTCAAAATATCTTCTACTGCTGTTAGAAATCAGAAATAAAAGTTTATTGCACAAATAAACATTGCATTTTGCTTAAATTCAATGTTCAAACTGCCAAGAGGCAGATGGATGGCAGCTTGAACATTGAATTTAAGTGAAACGTAATGTTTATTTGTTCAATAAACATTTATTTCTATTTTCTGATAGCAGTAGAATGTATTTTGAATCAAATAAATTACATACATTCTACTTTTTGTGTCAATGAATTTAATTAAAAAAAATTTTTTTGGGCACCCTGTATAAATAATCATGTTAATGATTATATTACTGGATAGGGAATTGAATAACCTTTCAAACGAGCTAGCACACGAACCCTATTCTCATTAAAAAAAATTGTCGATTACGTCATCACGCTCAGATGGATGACGTCACTAATATGATATATACGTCAAAAAATCATAATTTAAAAATCGAATACCTTTTGTATTTTACATATTTTTCTAATTCTTTAAATAAAGCAGTTTACAGGGGTGCCAAAATATAGTGAATAACCCTGTACATAGACATACCTAATTACTAGTAATATTGTTATATGAATATTGAAATATTCATATTACCAAATTACCAGCAAAAACCATGCTAATTTTAAAAATTAATTTTCTGGTGAACGGATTAACAGATTCCGCTATTTTTGGGTATACGGTATACAGTATACATCAAATCTTATGCTTTGTGAACATTTTGTTTCTTTTAATTTCCCTGATATCTTTAAAAACAAAGAAAATGGACGGTTTTGTTTTTAACATGTGTTGAACTGAAACGATACTAAATTAAAACCACAACAAAATATTTTTGTGAATTTGTTTAAAAAAATTGTTTCAATTTTTCGACCACGGCACCCTGTGGATATGTTATAAGGACCTCTTTTTGAGTAAGTTTGTGCAAAAAAATCGAATAGCGGGGGCGACGATACAGCCCGGTCTATTAGGCTCGATGCACATTTGCGTGTTTTCAAGCAGCGTGCGATCGCTGGCGGTTCAATTCAGCAGTACATGAGTTGAATTTGTTCACTGCACACTCGAGCTGGCCCGCGGCGTGCACGCGAGTGTGCAGTAAATAACAGCGATTGAAAGAATATACTTAAAAAGGTGCTGCAAAGTTACTACAGCAGTAAGAATAAGATAGGCCGTCAGATTTCAACCGAAATCTGGCCTTCAGATTTCAACCGAAATCTGGCATTCAGACTTCAACCAAAATCTGGCCTTCAGATTTCAACCGAAATCTGGCCTTCAGATTTCAACCGAAATCTGGCCGTCAGATTTCAACCGAAATCTGGCCTTCAGACTTCAACCGAAATCTGGCCTTCAGATTTCAACCGAAATCTGGCCTTCAGATTTCAACCGAAATCTGGCCTTTAGATTTCAACCGAAATCTGGCCGTCAGATTTCAACCGAAATCTGGCCTTCAGACTTCAACCGAAATCTGGCCTTCAGATTTCAACCGAAATCTGGCCTTTAGATTTCAACCGAAATCTGACCTTCAGATTTCAACCGAAATCTGGCCTTCAGATTTCAACCGAAATCTGGCCTTTAGATTTCAACCGAAATCTGGCCTTCAGACTTCAACCGAAATCTGGCCTTCAGATTTCAACCGAAATCTGGCCTTTAGATTTCAACCGAAATCTGGCCGTCAGATTTCAACCGAAATCTGGCCTTCAGACTTCAACCGAAATCTGGCCTTCAGATTTCAACCGAAATCTGGCCTTCAGATTTCAACCGAAATCTGGCCTTTAGATTTCAACCGAAATCTGGCCGTCAGATTTCAACCGAAATCTGGCCGTCAGATTTCAACCGAAATCTGGCCGTCAGATTTCAACCGAAATCTGGCCGTCAGATTTCAACCGAAATCTGGCCGTCAGATTTCAACCGAAATCTGGCCGTCAGATTTCAGGCCGAAGTTCGACCACGATTTGATCCTTTTTGTCTTTTTGTGTTTGAAAATGTCATATATGAGATAAGCAAAAAGAAAATTTACCAAGGTGGGTTTTTCTGAAAATAGAATTTTCCTTATGTTCCGCAACTTTTATAAGGTAAAATTTTTCGTTTTCTTGACCTGTCGTTATTCCTTTTTTTGCAAGTTCCTTATCGTGAAAACTAACAAACTTCTAAGTGACATGAAGGAGAATATCAAGGACATTAACATTACATGTTTAGGTCTTAACACCTTTAGGGCACCAGTAGCCCTTATGCCAAAATGTTTAGAATCAATACTCCTCTCTCGATTCGTAAAATGGCATAAGTGAGAAAATCGTCGCAGCACATGCGATTTTCTTTAAAAAAGAAAATTCCGTTTTCACGAAAGTTTCTTTAGGAAACCCCACAGTCTTTATATATTTTACTCTCCTTGATTTTATCTTTCAGTACTCTCAAAGGCATAATGGATAATTGTGACCGAACTTCTATTGAAATCCGGCGGTAACAGAGAAAACATTATCAGAATGTAAATTCATACAACAATCAACAACAATAAAGCGGTTATTAAAGAGGTGACATGTGGAAAGGTAAGATAAAAATCAAATACCACAAGAAATGGAAATGGAGACTAAACAATAAGTAAGGAATTCAAAAAGATTGAATCAGTAAGTTAGAGAAACTAGGGGAAACATTTGAATGCAGAAAGATGACAAAACATAGAAAACTATAGAGCATGAAATACAGTCTACCTAAGATCTTCAAAGTTCAAACAAGCTTAATTAATAGTAATAAATAATATGTAAAAAATATTTCACATTTACTTGTAATAAGCTTACCAGCAAGATTCCTAACATGAAAATTTACACTCCAGTAACAGGCCTTTAAAAGTCCCAAGACACAAAGTATTGCTTTATTTTTTAAAACAGAACACTATTAAACAATCAATTGTTCAGACTATCAACCCACAATATCTCTACTAAGGAAATTGCCAACTGTATCAAATAATTAAGAAAATTGTAATTTTGCAGAGGTGGTAAAGTGTAGTTGATTCTATTGACCGGATATAGCCTATCAGCTTTTTCATCGAGTAAGCCAATTTAATCTGATAAGTAGGCACATATTTTTTAATGCAATAATCGAATATAGCTATTTATAAAAAAATCGGTGTTTTTATCAGCGAACTGTATAGATAGACAGAAAACAACTTGACAAACTTTCAGACTACTGCGAGACAGGGAGGGACAAAATTATGGAATAAATTCATTTTTTCGAGAATAGTCGATTTTGGAGACAAAGCAATTCTCTATTCAGTGATATAAACATTAAAATAATTATTTATATAGGGTGATCAAAAAATATTTAATTTTTACACAAATAATTTACACAAAAAGAAGTACGTATGTAATGTATTTAATCAATTTTACTGTTGTCAGAAAACTGAAAAAATATTTATCACAAATACAAATTGCTTTTCGCTTAAATTAAATGTTTAAATTACCACTCACTACCCACCTGCCTCTTGGCAGCAATTTAACCGACGCGCGACGAAGACAATCTCCTTGAACAACGCGGATTATCTCTGAAGATACATTACGAATTTCCATTTTAATACAGTAAAACCTCGATACAACGGACCTCTATTTAACGGACTTCGGATATAACGGACAAAAAATCCGATCAAATAAAAAAAATTTCAATGCAAAAAATATGAAATGCCGAATTCTGGAAGAAAAATTAGCAACGACAGGACCTTGGCACTGCTTTATGCTAATGCCGATGGATCACACGGATTGACTGCTATATTATTGGCAAATCTCGTAAACCTAGAGTTGTCAAAGATATAATGCATCATCTGCTCGTTTCATATTATATATCATGGTTCACCACAGATAGGTATTGATATTTTTAAAAATTGGTATTTTAAAGAATTTGTACCTGCAGTAAGAAAATTTCAAGAGAAAAACCTGGAAATACCGTCGGAAGAGGTGAAATCTATTGATATTAGACAGCGCATCTGCTTATTCCCCTGAATATATCCGACATTCAGAAAATGGCAACTGTATGTTTTTTTTCAAAAAATACATCGCTTATTCAACCCACGGATCAGTGAATAATTTTGACAACCAAACGAATATATTGCAGAATGTTTTTAGATGAAGTAGAAAAGTAAAAAATTAGCACACAAAACTTGATTCCTTACATTGATTACATTACTTGATTCCTTTAACTTACATATTTGTACACTGTAGGTATCTAAATACAGTACACATATTCAAAAAAAAATTTATTTATTTTAAACTTATTTTTATATAACGGACTTTCGGCTTTAACGGACATCCTGTCCCCCCAATTAGTCCGGTATATCGAGGTTTTACTGTATTTGTATTTTGTGAATGTTGAAATTCCATCGTAGATTGATGTAAACTTTATTTTAAGTAAGTAACCCCAAACGAAAAAAGTAAAGTTATGTAAGATCTGGAGATCTTGGAGGCCATCTTATTGTTCCTTGTATACCAATCCATCTAACAAAGTATGTATCTGTTTAAAAAAACATGAACAGGAAATGCAAGCTGTGGAAATGTACCGTTTTCCTGAAACCATATCTATTCATTTGACAAATTATGAACATTTCCACTTGGAAAAATGTCTGAATTGGAAAAAATCTTTGTCCCGTAAAAATGTCATCAAAGAAAAAACGTGGGGGGTATTATTTAGAGGTCTATTTTGGGGGTTCGAACGTGTTTCTCCCATTTTTGAATGTCATAAAGGACAGTAGCTTCAAATCATATACAACCTACAAAAAAATTTTTAGACCAGGGCGCATCTGTAAAAATATTAGTACATTTGGACGTTGAGAGGTGACTCAATTTTTTTTGCAGAAATTGCTTGGAAATAAATCAAATAATAATATTTGAGTTATCCTCCCTCTCAAAAAGGTATGGAACATTGTTTAAATAATCAAAATGTCAAAAAATTAAGGAAAAATTCGATTTTTTTCTTCGTTTTTTGATTATAACTTTAAAAGTATTCATTTTCGAGAAAAGTTGTACTGACATAAAAGTTGCGTAATTAAATTTCCTAAAATATCGAATTGGTTAAAAATTTAAAAAATAGTCACCCTTGTTGCAAAATAGCAATAATTGCGAAAAAACCATACAAAAACAAGTATTCGCATTTTACGTTTTTCAACCATTTATGCTACATTTAGGACCTTCACATTTCACCCAGAAAAACTATATAATACAGTACAACAATACCGTAAATTTCATTAAAATCGGTTCAATAGATTTTGCAAAATAAATTTTGCAATCCAGCTTTCGCAAAGAAAATTCATTTTTTCAAAATGTTACAGGACTGAAAATAAAGCAGATATCAAGTTGAAATTTTTTTTGCGTATAGAAGTGTACTGCACCTTTCATTTGCAATTTTGCAAAATTAAAATCAATTAACACCACAGCGTCAGGATTTTTTTTAATTAAACATTAATTATTGGTGCTACGCGCAGGACAGCGGATAGTTTGCTCTGATTGGGCATTCCAATGACCTTTGATAATGATTGATACATTTTAATTTTTATTATATTTCGATATAAATAAATAAATTTGTTTATTGCAAAATAAAAACACATACTTTGTCATTTGAAATAACACTTTTATTAGCAAAAACTTTCTATGTTCATATATTTTAACTTAGAGAATAAAAGTTTATTATTTTGAAACATATGCAATTGTTTAAACAATATTTCACAAACAATAATAATTAGTTTGATTTTTGTGGAATTAAAATATTAAAATACAACAAAATATAGAGTAAGAAAATAATAATATTAGATAAAGATTAGAAGAAATTTTGGTGGAAATCAACTTGTGTGAATCGAACACCGCTGTCCTGCGCGTAGCACCAAAAATGAATGTTTATTTAAAAATTTTTCTGACGCCGTGGTAATTAATCGATTTTAATTTTGCAAATTTCAAATGAAAGGTACGGTACACTCCTATAAGCAAAAAAAATCAACTTGCTATCTAGTCCTGTCGCCAGTAGGGGTACAACGGCCTCCTTAATTCAGATGGACTTACCCAAGTTTTCTTTATGTATTTTGACCCGTAGAACACGAATTTTTTGGGTAACAGTCGATCCGGATGTCGATAAGATTGTTATAAACAAAGAACTTGAGGAATCACATAACAGCGATTTTTGGCAAAACATTTTTTTGTATTTTTTGGGTCATTCTAAGCAAAAAATGTTTTTACAAGTTTTTTCGTAGAATGCATAGTTTTCGACATAAACGAGGTTGAACTTTTAAAAAATCGAAAAAATTGCAATTTTTGAACCCGAATAACTTTTGATTGAAAAATAAAATAGCAATTCTGCTTACTGCATTTGAAAGTTCAAGTCAAATTCTATCGGCTTTGATTATTTTCATTGCTAAAAAATAATTTTTTTATTGTTAAAGAAAGCTATAAACACATAGTGATTGAATGGTGATTTCAATGCATTTCTAATTTGAAATCGAACGAGTAGGCGCGCATACAGATTTTCTACGTATATTACGTACATTAAAACGCATGCATTTGGCACGGGAAACACTATGTGTTTATAGCTTTGTTTGACAAATAAAACCTTAATTTTTAGCAATGCAAATAATCAAAACCGATGTAATTTGACTTGAACTTTCAAATGCAGTAAGCAGAATTGCTATTTTATTTTTTAATTAAAAGTTATTCCGGTTAAAAAATTGCAGTTTTTCGATTTTTTGAAAGTTCAACCGCGTTTATCTCGAAAACTATGCATCCTACGAAAAAACTTGTAAGACCATTTTTTGCTGAGAATCACCCAAAAAATACAAAAAAATGTTTTGTTTTGCGAAAAATCGCTGCTATGTAATTCCTCAAGTTCTTTGTTTATAACAATCTTATCGACATCCGGATCAACTGTTACCCAAAAAATTCGTGTTCTACGGGTCAAAATACATAAAAAAAACTTGGGTAAGTTCATCTGAATTAAGGAGGCCGTTGTACCCCCCCTGGCGACAGGACTAATCTGCTTTATTTTCAGTCCTGTAACATTTTTTTACGAAAGCTGGATTGGAAAATTTATTTTGCAAAATCTATTGAACCTATCTTAATGAAATTTATTGTATCATAAAGTTTTTTTGGATAAAATATGAAGGTGTCCTGACGCTGTGGTGTTAATTGATTTTAATTTTGCAAAATTGCAAATGAAAGGTGCAGTACACTTCTATACGCAAAAAAAATTTCAACTTGATATCTGCTTTATTTTCAGTCCTGTAACATTTTGAAAAAATGAATTTTCTTTGCGAAAGCTGGATTGCAAAATTTATTTTGCAAAATCTATTGAACCGATTTTAATGAAATTTACGGTATTGTTTTACTGTATTATATAGTTTTTCTGGGTGAAATATGAAGGTCCTAAATGTAGCATAAATGGTTGAAAAACGTAAAATGCGAATACTTGTTTATGTATGTTTTTTTCGCAAGTATTGCTATTTTGCAACTAGGATGACTATTTTTTAAATTTTTAACCAATTCTATATTGTAGGAAATTTAATTACGCAACTTTTATGTTAGTACAACTTTTCTCGAAAATGAACACTTTTAAAGTTATAATCAAAAAACGAAGAAAAACATCGAATTTTCCTTCATTTTTTTACATTTTGATTATTTAAACAATGTTCCGGACCTTTTTGAGAGGGAGGATAACTCAAATATTATTATTTGATTTATTTCCAAGCAATTTCTGTAAAAAAAATTTGAGTCACCTCTCAACGTCCATCTCAAAACAGATGCGCCCCGGACTATTTGATGTGATCCATTTTGAAGTCTATAAAATGGAAAATATCGCAAAAACCCCCTAAAAACCAGTTTTTTAGATTTTTGAACGTGGCGCACGGAAAATCTGAAAAAAAATTAGAAATATAGTTTTTGATAAAATACATAAGATATAATAAACCAGCAGCCATCTCAAAAAAAAGTTATATGATTTCTTAAAAAAAAAAAAGTAAAAGTGCATTTTGAGGTTATGTACACTTAACCTACAGGTCTATAGAAATGGACATGTTTTGTAAAAGCCTTAACTATGCGTTAACTAAGCCTAACATGTTTAAAAGAAAACAAAAAATTACATTTTTGTTGGTGGGGCGATGGGGAAGGGGGATGGAGGGTTAAAATTGCACTGGGTCTTAGCTTTAAATCACATAGAACGTAAAAAACTAAGAAAAATTGAATTTTGGAAGTAAGGGCATTTAGCCTATCTTATTGGGGGTACCTTTTGATAAAAACACAGATATTTATTTTGAATTGCCTATCCGTCAACCTGCGTCAAAGTTGATATTGTATTTATTTGAATTTGATTTTTCTGCTGATAATGGATGAAGACATAAACGAAACACTCACTGTTTCTTTACACTATATTTCATAGAAGTTGTCTAATTTTGTTTGATAACACAAAAATAAAGTTTGTTAATATATAAATTAACCGCACTATCTTCCTCCCTACACTCACATATTCCACTAAATTTGACACAGAAATAAAACAATAGAAAAAAAAAACTAATTAAACTAAATGCGGCGAGAACAGACTACGGTCTGTCTACACATCGATCCACAATCTAAATACTCACTGAAGAATAGCGAAGAGGAGGAGATATCAAATCGGAATTGAAATATTTTCACGCTAGACCATCACCGATTGATTGCCATTGTTCCTTGTCGTTGCCATTTAGGCCTGGATCCCGCGTACTAAAAAAAGCTTATTAATGTTGAAAATTGTTGAAAATAAAGTTGAAAATTTGTTAATAGCTTAACGGTGTCTACTAGGACAAACTTTGATGTACGGGAACAGGGGAAGTTTTAATTGTGAAACGGGTTACAGGTTTCGAACGTCAGACTACGAAAACGTCCCATGTATTTTGTCGGTCGGAACTTCCAATTTAGACCAGGACTAATCTGTAAAAAAACGTGTATTTTTGAATGTGAGAGGTGGCATTAGGATTTTTGTAGATAAAGTTAGGTGACACCTTCACCTTCAGTAATAATAATTGACTTATGCCCCTTCTCAAATATGCCCGGAACATTAATAAAAAAATTAAAATATTTAAATATTTCGAAAAACATCGATTTTTTTCTGCTTTCTCTGCTTATAACTTTAAAACGGTTCGTTTTGGAACAAAGTCGTACAGAAATAAAATAAAGATAATTGAATTTTGTATGATATACGACTGGTTAAAAATGTCTTAAGGTATTACCTTTTCTGCATTATAGCAATAAATACAAAATAAGGGGGCAAAATACGCCTGTTGTTATTCAATGTTTCTTAACCACTTTGGTGGCACATAGAACCTTAGTAATTCGCTTAGAAAATTCTTATAACTTACTTAAATGATCTACCAAATTTCATTAAAATCGACCTAATAGATTTTGCATAATAAATTTGCAATGTAAATGTTTTTAAAAAAGTTCAAATTTTATAAAATCTTTTTGAACAAAAAGTAGACCATAGAAGTTAACTAATTTTTTTACATATAAAGAGGTGCTCTACCTATCTAATACACTTTCCAGAATTAAAATCGGATTATTTAAGGGGCCTCAGCAATGTTTTAAAATTATAAACAATTTTTTGGCTTATAAACAAATAGCTTTGTTTAATAATAAAAAACTTAATTTTTAGCAATAAATTATTAAAACCGGTATAATTTGACTTAAACTTTCAAATGCTGTCAGCAGAATTGCTATTGTATTTTTTAATCAAAAGTTATTCTCGTTCAAAAATTGCAATTTTTCGATTTTTTGAATGTTTCACCGCGTTTATCTCGAAAACTATGCATCCTACGAAAAAACTTATAAGAACATTTTTTGCTTAGAATTACCTAAGAAATACAAAAAAAAATGTTTTATTTTGCGAAAAATCGATGTTATGTAATTCCTCAAGTTCTTTGTTTATAACAATCTTATCGACATCCGAATCAACTGTTACCCAAAAAATTCGTGTTCTACGGGTCAAAATACATAAAAAACTTGGGTAAGTCCATCTAAATAAAGGAGCCCGTAGCACCTCCTCCTGGACACAGCACTAATTTGTTTATAAGCCAAAAAATTGTTTATAACTTTAAAACATTGCTGAGGCTGCTTAAATAATCCGATTTCAATTCTGTAAAGTGCATTAGATAGGTGGAGTGCTTCTTTATATGTAAAAAAATTGACAAATCTTTGTATGTTCTAGTTTTTGTTGTGCAAGATTTTAAAAAATTTTAATTTTAAAAAAGTTTAGATTGCAAAATTATTATGCAAAATCTAGTTAGTCAATTTTAATGAAATTTGGTGGACAGTTTTAGCACATTACAAAAATTTTCTAAGCGAATTAGGAAGGTTCCAAGTGTAACCTAAGTGATGGCAAGGCATTGAATAAGGACAGGCTTGTTTTGCCCCCTTATTTTATATTTATTGCTATTTTGCAGCAAGGGTGTTAAATTGAGACATTTTTAACCAATCGTATCTGATAGAAAATTTAATTATCTTTGTTTTATTCATATACGACTTAAAATGAATCGTTTTAAAGTTATAAGCAAAGAAACTAGAAAAAAAAACGAAATTTTTTGAAATTTTTAAATATTTTATTTTTTTATTAATGTTCCGGGCATATTTGAGAAGGAGCATAAGTAGTATGGTATAGTTAGACCCAAACCCAGACATCCAAAGTGAAAGTTATCCTTCAACACCAAATTGTTCAATATGGTCCACATAATGTTCAGAAAAAAATTAACACCATTTTGAGCGTCGGGTTTGGGGGGAGAGGGGGGAGAAATCTGCAAATTCGTAGTTTTTTACGTTTTTCGTAAATATATTTCTAAAACTAAGCGGTTTAGCATGAACAACCCTCTACACAAAATTGTTCTACATTAAATTTGAAATAAAAAAGGCCCTATGCATAACCCTTTAAAATGAATGGTTCCAAAGTTACGGAGGTAGTATAGTATAATTAGTCCAAAAAAAGGCCTAACCCAGACATCCAAAGTAAAAGTTTTCCTTCAACACCAAATTGTTCTATATGGTCCACATATTGTTCAGTAAAAAGTTACACCATTTTGAGGGTCCGGTTCGGGGGGGAGATGGGGGAGAAGTCGGTAAATTAGTAGTTTTTTTACGTTTTTCGTCAATATTTCTAAAACTATGCTTTAGCGCAACGGTTCTCAAACTTTTTGAGTCATGTACCACCTACAGTTCCTTTTACTATTTTTGGTACCACCTATATTTTTAGATTGTATTACCAAAACTTACTAGGTACTACTATTTTAATTTTCTTTTGTGTACCACCGCAAATAATGATATGTACCACCAGTGGTACATGTACCACAGATTGAGAACCACTGCTTTAGCGTAAAGAATGTTCTATAGAAAAATGTTCTACATAAAATTCAAAACAAAAAAGGTTCGATACATAATTGTTATAAAATCAACGGTTCCAGAGTTACGGAGGGTGAAATGTGGAGGTTTTCGATACTTTTTATATTTACCGATTTCTCCCCCCTCTCCCCCCCCCAAACCCGACGCTCAAAATGGTGTGACTTTTTTCTGAACATTATGTGGACCATATAGAACAATTTGGTGCTGAAGGATAACTGTCACTTTGGATGTCTGAGTTATGCCATCTTTTGGATCAACTATACTATACTAAAGTCAATTATTATTAAACGAAGTTATCACCTAACTTTATCGGCAAAAATCCGAATGCCACCTCTCACATCCACCTAAAAACAGATCCTTCCTGGTCTAACTGATTTGTTACCATTTCATTAAACTCTCATGCAAAAATCGGACTGCTATTTACTATCAATATAATTCCTGTCATTTGACATGTTCTACGTGTCGGACTTGTTAAAATACCCCAACATATTTTGTCGGACAAACACTTTTTCATATATTATATAAAATTTGCTATTGAATAACCTTAAAAACAACTTGCTAGTTTTCACAATCATAAACTTCTCAAGATGACACTTTCCACAATTAAAATCACGTTCCACAATTAAAACTTCCCTGTTCCAGTGGTCCCATACATCAAAGTTTGTCAGACTAGACACCGTTAAGCTATTAACAAATTTTCAGCTTGCTATTAAACAACTTTTTTTGAAGTTATACTTCTTTACCGGCGATAGAGGGTAAATTTTTATATGGGAAAACCTAGCGACCGGGCGCATGCGCATTATAACTTTGTTCTGATTGGATGTTCAAATGACATGTCAAAAATTATTCAATATGGCGGCTGTGGCACAGCTGTAGTTAGATTATTTATGGTTGTTGCGTTTTAAAATTTGTGTGAAAAGAAACAACAAACAAAAGTTAGTTAATAGTTATACTGCCTTTTTAAATAGTTTTCATATACCTATATTTTTGGACTTGTGGACTATTTTCGACAAGGAAAACTCATTCTAATTTGGTAAGTAGTTTTTATTATAATCATATTGTAATTACACATTTGTATTAGGTTGAAATACATACATTTATTTTCTCAAGAATGCGGATTTTAGAGAGAAATCCCAAATTAGGTTCGATTTTTATTTTTAAATTATGATTTTTTGGCGTAGATTTATTTATCTAGTAGGTATGTAATGCTTTGATTTACATACTTAATTTGATTACCAACAAAAGTTCTACCAATCTTCATCTAATATATTGTTTTCTTACTGTTTTGTTATATTTTTATATTTTCTTCCACAAAATTTAACCTACATAATTTAATTTTCAAAACAGCTGTCAAACAGTAAAACGTTCAGTTACCGTATTTTTCCACATGATAAATAATGTGGGATTGGACGAGTGAGTCTACGCTTCGATTACGAGTCAAAGCGGCACGAAATTCAAGGGTTCAATTCCCGATGCAAGTTTTACTTTTTTATTTTTTTATGCATGTTATGATTGTAAGTATATTTATATCATTTTTTTTTTCAGAAAATGCGTATTTAAAATTTTTGCCAACAATTATCGTTCAGAAATCATTTTTTCTTTGTGGCATTTTTCAATGTGTTTGTGTGCGTTTTATTCTTTTATTTTTTTTAAATTTTTGGTATTGTTTTAAAAATCACATAATATGTAGTAGAAGTATAACTTCTTACGTGCGTACAAAGTACACACACATTCTTTTTTTGATACGCGAGATCCACGCCTATGTCGTTGCCGTAGACTATTTCTGTTTTTAATTTCTTCTAAATTGTTCATTAATAGTTATTTTATGCTCAATTGGAGGCGGCTTTTGGAGGTGATGCGCCCGAACATCTGGCGTGATTTATGGAGGTGATTTTTTTAAGGAGGGTCGGGGAGTTCAACCTTGATCCCGTTTCAGAGTGACAAATGTTTTTACTGGATGTGAACTTTACTCTCACTACTCAGAAAGTCAGGAAGTATAGAAAGTTTCAGTTAAAATTGGAGGAAAACTAATAAGTATATTAATATTAATGATACATTCGCCTGCAGGGTTTTTAGTGCGAAGTTGGTAGATAATTCTGTTATGGTACAGGATACCTAAAAACGTTATTTAGAAAAAATGTTGGTAATGATATTCTCCAAGCTTGGATAATATTCTGAATTCTACAGGGTGATTAATAACTACATACGTTGTAAATAAAACATACGATTTTTTAATTAAATATGACATTGATCTTCTCCAAGTTTGTGCTGAGCGTCTAGGACTAGAGTTGCACAAGTTTGACTTGAATGTTTGAACTTGACTTGAGTTTGACTTAATTTCAAGTCAAACTCAAGTCAATCCTTCTAACAAATAATTTAAGTCAAGTCAAACTGGTCAATCCTACAAGTTTGAAAATTCAAACTGTTTGTCAAACTAGTTTGAAAGAGTTTGAAAAATAATTTATTTAGTAGATATACTGTTTTGTCGAGATTGACATGTTAGTTGCCAATTAAGATAAGAAAATTAATAATACAATGAGTGCCACATAAAAGTATCTTGATACAGGAAGCGATTGTAATCAAAATAGGGTAAATTTTTTGAAAATGATTCCTGTATGCTTAGAATTGCTTGCTGGCAAGTTTCGTTTTATCGATATAACTTTTTTATATTTAAGTGTTACTAGATTAAAACAAAGAATTTGTTGGATAGTTTTTTTATCATACCAAGTGTAATTTAATCTACTTTGGAAGCTTTCAAGTATTACGTAACGCAAGTTGAGGGAGGGGGGGCCATGTAAAACGTTACGGCGCGTTATACGGGATGGGGGAGGGGGTTCGAACAGCGCGTTACGTAACATTGTTTTTTAACTTAAATAAAAAAAACTACGGAATTACAATCTCCCACCTTTTCAACTTTCGTTTATATTTTACATAGAACCCCTGGATTGTATTATATTGCCCCCTCACGCTTCGCTCATGTTACAATAGGACAATAGTATTCAAGTGAAAAAATCTTAAAATTTTTATTAACCAGATCAAGCACAGTAACACGTGCTTGCAATAAATAGCCGGACCTTTCTTCACAACAAAAGATGAAAAGATATAGATGGGATAAAGAGGTTGTAAGAGCTTCAAAAATTGCGTTTCGTAATACTTGAACGGCCCCTTAACGAACGTAATAAACAAAACAAGCATATAAAATAATATGAAATATAAAATAACATTCTTAATAATATGAACTTTGGGGAGTAGCAGATTCAGACCTATCCAAGTAAGTCAAAACAAGTCGGTACGCTCTCAATTAGAATTGGAAATAAACACGTTGCGCAATATGATATTCAAAGTTCAAACTGTTTGAAGAAGTTTGGTTTCAAGACAAACCTAAAAATATTGAAATCAAGTCAAGTCAAACTTTTTTACAAAAAAAGTTTGGTTTTCAAGTCAAGTTTGTTGAATAAAATCAAACTAGTTTGACTTGATGCATCTCTATCTAGGACAGACTTAGCTATTTTTTTAAAGTGTGTGGCCGATTCAACCTCACTTTCCGGACTTTATTTCGTTTGTGATCAATGATCCCAGATATAAGTATGAGCTCACAACCTCAAACCGGTCAATTGCGGTTATGTGTGGATGATTGTTATGTAGTCTCTCCACTATCATGATCTTTGTCTTTGATATGCTCTTCTCATAGTATGCTCCACATATATATTGAATAATTGTGGAGATAGTATACATCCCTGTCTGACACCCCGTTCAGGATAAAATTCGTTTGAAAGTGTGTCAAGCACTTTAACTGATCCAGTAGTGTGTTCGTATAGTTGTTATCAGAGAAAATAGGTGTTATGGTACGCCTACTTCTTTTAGTATTCGCCGTAAGTGTCTCCACTTGACGCTGTCGAACGCTTTACTATAATCTATAAAACATATGTATAGTGGAATATTGAATTCCCTAGATTTTTCGATTATCTGTCTTATATTCAACAGGTGTTATCGAGTGCCTCTACCTTTGGTAAATACAGTTTGCTCTTGTGGAATTTCTCTTTGAAAGAATGTTTTCAGTCTGTCATTGATTGTACGTAGCTGGCATGTGATACAAGAGAAATAGTTCTAAATAATAATTATTGTTGCTAACAATATAAGTTTCCTCAAAAGTACCAAATATATTATGCTAATTTAATGGTAGAAGTGACATGGTTCTAAAACTGATATTTTGACAACGATTTCCGAAGTGAAAATTTTCAAGTTGGCCCGAACTACCTCTAAGCGAATCTTTTTCTGGTCTGGCACTGTTGTGCTGAAAGATTGAAAATAACGTGAATCACTGTCAACAGACGTGCCGACATTTTCTAATGGATTGGACGATTAGTTTAGTTGTGTTAACAAATTTTAAGTAAAACTATTAAAACTGTCAACTTGTTGCTTGCGTCTCGCCGTCGTTTTTAGGGATAACAAAAAGCGACGAACGCAAAAAACAATGCAAACAAAAGCATACACTTCTTGTTGGTAACTCTGATATACGCATATACGGTCAATTCGTGAAAATTTACAGATTACCTACCTTATACAATTATAGAGGGCACTGGAAGGTTTATGATTATGAAGGAGTTTGGCATAAAGTTATTTTAGAAAATCTTAATCTTAATCCTATTACAAAGTCATTTGTATATTTGAATGGTGTGATTAAGTTTTCGGCACAGGTAGCAATTAATAAATTTTAATCTATTTTACCTTTAATTATTATACCTGTTATTCAGTATGTTATATCTCAAAAGTGAAGGACGCTATTGAAATACAAATGACTTTGTAATAGGATTAAGATTAAAGTTTGCTAAAATAATTTGATGCCAAGTATACTTCTAGGACAGACGTCGTATGTTCCTCGTAATTTAAGTTTCAGTCTTGTTACTTTTGATCAATTTTACACACGTGAAGAATGTTTTATATAAATATGCGATTATTCCACGATTTATACCTTTTTCTTTCATTATTACCACCAGAGAACAATTTGGATCTATTAGTATTCACATGATTCAACAATAAAAATACCATCAACACGACCGCCTTTAAAAAGTATGCCAAATCAACTAATATCTGTTATTTTCTGTTATTTTCTGTTATTTTCTGTTAATTCAGTAGATTTGTTAGTGTTTCTGACAATAAACTCTCAAGGTCGTGTTACTTTCCTATAAATAAATATGTGCATTTGACCAAAGAATCTATTTTGAGAGAAAAAGACAATGCTTGTCTTTCTTGATATTTTTTAAAGACCATCGAACATTCTTATATTTGAATTATTACCTATTGTGTAGGAAGTGAAAACAGGATTTTACAGGGAATTATATCTGCTTTATACCTACAATTTACTCAATATTCCATTAGTTGGTATCTGATGAATCGTTGAAAGTTGCGAATCAATAAAAGCATTTAAGATTTCCGAAACCGTATATGAAGTCAACTAAAATTAGACTAGAACATTTAGCACAAAATAGATCGATGTTTAAATACAGCACCTAGAAACTTGGAACTTTTTGCATTATGTCCGGGAAGATGTCAAAAAAAAGTCTACTGTAGAAAAATGGGTGGAAATGCATACAGTAGACTCCTACAAAACAAAGTTACAGAACTGTAGGTAGGCCTAATAAAATTTAAAAATATTACTACACATTGGTGGTTTGGATTCGTAAACACTTAAAAAATCTGCTATTTTTTTCTTTTTTAATGATTTTTTATGTTCAAAGTCACGCCACTTTTTAATAAACATTATATCGATGGCAGTTGCTTCTTTTTGCTGTTTGATATAGGTAGCTGCTAGTTTCAAAGCTGCTTTATCTTCAACGTGGCTTATTTTATTTTCTTCATCTTCCTCTTCTATCTAACCAGCATCTGCGTCGTTATCTTTCTCATTTTCCTGGCGAATGGCACACTCGGCGATTTCGTCGTCGTTCAAAACCTTGTTGTGTAGCTCCTTTTCAAACTTGATCCACTCCAATACATCTTCTTCAACAATGGGACCACACTTCGGTAGTTGCTGAAGGGCATGCAACAGTGCTGCATTGTCATCAGGTTCGTTATCAAGAATGTTGTTTGGCTCATCTGCTGTTGTGTTTGCTTGGTCAATCTTATTTTCTATATTTGGCCAAAGTCTTTTCCAAGACTTTAACAACATAAACGTTGAAACTCTCCCAATGTATTATCGGTCGCAGAAATCAGCGTGGATGGACACATTTGCTCAGGGAATAGTTCGTTTACGAATTTGTTCCCAAAGTAAAAAAATATTTGACAAAATTAAAACTGCCCATCAAAGCACTTCTACTTCCTGACAACGCGCTTACTCACCAGGAAGATATTCAGTGTGACGATGAAAAATAAGTTAAACTGCTGTTCCCAGTCTTCAACAGCCGATAGATCAAGGGGCCATTAAGTGCTTCCAGAGGAAGTATCGCCGAAAACTGCGATGACAATGACAAATAGTGGTCATTGTGGATGCTCGAAGCATTTGAACACAAGGCGACCGTTATCGTCTCTTTGGTGACTTTAAACACCGCAGCAGATGTTTCTTTCGGGGTGCAAAGGTTTTTCTGAGCAGAAGTTTAAAATTTTACCCAGGTTTGTCGACGTTGTCTATTTGCTCTGGGCTCAAGTTTAGGTCACCGATGATTTTTAAAAATCTTGCAGAAAAATTGGTGGCCGCTACAGGCAGAGAGCCGGCCGGACTAAACGGAGACCGAACTAACCGAGGCCGAACTTACGGGAGTCTACTGTAGTTGCATTTTTAAAGTGCATAAAATGCATCGAAAAGTGCATAAACATGTCAAAAGGGGGCTATGGCATTAAGGTGATGTCAGGTTACCACCGGAGCATCTGGTGCCCAGATTCACTGTTAAGGCACGTTGTCTGTGGTTTCGAGGATTTTCGGCACTAAATTGATGCAAGCAGATTATTCGGAGAGTTTCTGGGGTTGCTGAACAAGAATACGTCATCAGAACCGACTCCTGGTGCACTTGGTTCCCAAAAGTCCTCCACACTTCAGAAGATAACATGCCTTAGCAGTGACATTAAGCACCTGGTCATCCGGTGGTCAGTTCTGATGGCGTATTCAGAACAGTGCCGAAAATCTTCAAAACTCCAGAATATGACGCCCTTAGCAGTGATCGTGGGAACCAGGTACCTACTCCGGGAGTCGGTTCTGATGGCGTATTCGTGTTCAGTAACCCCAAAAACCCCTCCTGTAATCTGTTTGCATCAATTTAGTGCAGAAATCACTCGAAACTCCAGAAGATGACGTTGTACAGGAATTATATTAGCATCCCAAAAGCAATTAATATCCATTTAATTTTTAAAGGTCTAAAAACAAACATTACTATTTGTTGTAAAATAACTAGGTGACACATATTTCCCAATATAATGCACTTGTTTCGAGAACGCTCTTGTCAGCTATTTTGATATGAATATTTCACGGTCGAATCGTGTCAGCAATCATAATAAAAACAATCACAAGTTTATTTATAGATACGGAGAAAGTATTACAGATCATTCGTTAATCAATCTTTATTCATTCAATATTGAGACATCAAGTTAGTGAGAAGATAGACGTTGCCCATCAACTAGTTACTGTTACATTTAGAGTTGGTGAATAAATATATATTTAACCAACAGTGTTCTACATCGTCAACCCTCATCATAGGGTGTAACCACCCCAACCACCATAACGTGACCCTAGACACCAGGTGCTCCAGATCTCGTTCTGATGGCATGTTCGTTTTCAGCAACCCTAAAAACCATCAATTTAATGCCAAAATCCTTGAAACTCCAGAAGATGACGTGCATTAGGAGTAACACTGAGCACTAGGTGCTCCGGGGGAAGGTTCTGATGGCGTATTCATGTTCAAAGACACCAAAAATCGCCAAGGAATATAATTTCATCAGTTTAGTGCCGATAACCCTCGAACCTCCAGATGACGTGCCTTAGCAGTGACCCTGGGCTTCGGGTGCTTCGGGGGTCCGTTCTGACAGCGTAGTCGTGTTCCCCAAAACCCCCGAATAACAAAAGCTGACCCTTAATATGCTTATATTGGCATGTGTATGCACTTTTGGATGCATTTTATGCACTTTAAAATGCAATTATCGATGGCTTAGTGTGAAAACCTCGTATCTCATTAAATTACAATTTTACAGGAGAGGCAAAAACTGATTTTCTGCATAATATAACCTAAAAACAAAAATTACCGTTACATATTTTTAATTCGAGCACATTGAGACAAATATCTGATATTGGCCCAGAGCTAAAAGTGTTAAATGTTGCTATTAAATTGGAAATACAAATATTAACTATGAAAAACACGTAAATATCCTTGCAGTATACAGGGTGTTTCATTAATAATTGTCCATATAGTGACTGGAGAAACCTTAGCACAAAATACGAAGATTTAACCTAAAACACTTAAATAATATGTGGTTCTTTACTGAGTTACAGGGTGTTTTCTCTAAAAATTTAAAAACTAATTTTGCTCAGAATTTTAAAGGTATTTAACGTATCCTTTTTATACTTGGTAGAAAGTGCAACTACTATATACCCTACTAGATTATGATAAACAAACGTTTCTAGCTACTACCAGAGGCGTACGACAGGGGATAGTGATGGTTGACCCTTCTCAAATTCTACGCCACTGGAAGAATCACTATGTTAGTGCCATTTTTAGATTCCTTAATACTTTCTACGTAAATAATATACTATTCATTGGTAACGATAAAGTCATTAGTTTTCGAGATATTTGAAGTTAAATATGAAACGGCAAAGTTATTTTGATTAATTTATAAATATCATTCATATGATTAAAACTTAAAAATTATTTGTACCCAGTACTTTAAAACTATTTGGCGTATCCTTATCATACTTGGCAGACAGTGTAAGTACTGTACATCCTACTAAATTAAGATAAATAAAGGTTTTTAGCTACTACCAGAGGCGTACGACAGGGGATAGTGACTGGTTGACCCTTCCCAAATTCTACGCCAATGACGAAATTGCCATTTTAGTGTTATTTTTTGATTTTGCAATACTTTTTATGTAAATAATAGACTCTTCATTTGGAACGATAAAATGATTAGTTTTCGAGATATTTGAAATTAAAAATGAAGCGACACAATACATTAATCAAAATAACCGTCTCGTTTCATTTTTAACTTCAAAGATCTCGAAAACTAATGACTTTATCGTTACGAGTTAAGAGTATATTATTTTCATAGAAAGTATTGGAGAATCCAAAAATTGAACTAAAACAGGAATTCCGCCAGTGGCGTAGAATTTTGAAAGGGTCATCCATTCACTTTCCCCCGTCGTACGCCTCTGGTAATAGCCAAAAACGTTTGTTTAACATAATTTAGTCGTTTGTACAGTACCTATACTTCCTGCCAAGTGTTAAAAGCATACGTCGAATAGTCTTGAAATGCTGAGCAAAAATAGTTTTTAAATTTTTAGATAAAACACCCTGTAACTCCGTAAGGAACCACATTTTATTTAAGTGTTTTAGGTTAAATCTTCGTATTTTGTGCTAAGGTTTCTCCAGTTACTATATGGACAATTATTAATGAAACACCCTGTATAGAGCCTTTGCCCAAGTAACTATGATAACCTCGTATATCTTGATATACGTGTTTTTCATCTAAAATGAGGTTGTGTTTATTATTATTTACTAGGTTTTCATTTTTCATAGCTTATTGCACACCTCCAAATACAGGTTGATAAAGTGCAAATCTTTTGATTTAAGGTTCATAAAATGTTTCTGTATGCCAGACTAGCTTTATTGCTCACAAAAAACATTTCTCCAAGTCGAATCTCTCAAACAAACACTCCAAATTAAGTTGTACCAAATTCTTGGTTATAAATATACGTGGTATTCACACTAAATCAAGAGGGCAATAATTATTGATATACGTAGTTTCTTTTTTCGGCTGTAGAAAATAGTCTAGTGTATTTGGATTTTTTTTAACAGTTGTAAATCGTGAGATACAAGGTTTTCAAACTAAAACCACCAAAATGTCATTTTCGAAAAAAAAATGAGATACGAGGTTTTCACACTAAGCTAACGTTATGTATTTCCACCCATTTTTCTATAATAGACTTTTTTATGACATCATCCTGAACACGATGCAACTGCAATGAAACTAAACTTCTCTGTTAGGCAGACGATGCACTATTGATAGCTCAAAATTAAGATAGCAGATAGCCTTCAAAGACTAGCTTACAGACATAATACAACGGCAAGAGAATTTAACATGACGAATTCAGCTCAAAAAACTAGAACAATAGTAATCATTAAAGAACCAGTAAGATGTAAGCTGGAAGTCGATGGAATTAATATTGAACAAGTAATGAAAATAACGTACCAAGGGATTACACTGTCCAGCTACAGAGATGTTGAAAAAGAAGTAAGATATCAAGTACATTCAGCGAATAGATTAGCAGGATGTCTTAATAACACTTCTTCTTCTTCTTGCAGTACCGTTTCCTATCGGAGGTTGGCTACCATCACAGCAATTTTAACTTTGTTGGCTGCAGCTCTAAACAATTGTATTGAACTGCACCCATACCACTCTCTTAAATTTTGCAAACCAGGAAATCCTTCTACGTCCCACATTTCTCTTTCCCGAGATTTTTCCTTGGATTATGACCTAGCAGCGGACTGCTCGGTCATAATCCCTGACTTAGCAGGGAGTACTTTTCCACTCTCATTATGTGGCCTAGATATTCCAGTTTCCTCGTTTGTATTGTTTTTATGACTTCACATTCCTTCCTCCTATACAGTGCTAGTCAAAAGTCCGTACCTCCCCTCGTATCTTTTGAACGGTTATATCTACAATAGTGATATATGGAGGAAGGAAATAAACGGACGTAAGCTTCTTAACTAGTCATGACAGGTGACGTAATTATGACAGATGACTTTACAGCGCCACTGTGACAGATAATTTTAAATGAGACCTTATGGCAAGTGATACCTCGTTTGAAAGGTATTGAAAATACCTATTTAGTCATACTAATTTTGTTTGACTTTAAGTAGTCCATTCTTTCACGGTTTTTGCTCTAAATTTTAAAGAACCGCTTGGATTGACATGAAATTTGGCATACGTATAGCTTACATGTCAAAAAAAAAGTAATATTGTGTCGATGTGTGCTTTTGCTCTAGGGGTGAAAAAATATATGTCCAAAATAAGTCCGGAAATGGGCAAATTGACTAATTTTAAGTAACTTTTGTTCTATAGAGCTTTTTCGCCAAGTCAACACTTTTCGAGTTATTTGCGAGTGAATATGTTCATTTTTCATCAAAATAACCACATTTTTGGACGGTTTTTCGCAAATAACTCATAAAGTAAGTATTTTGTCGAAAAAAACGTTCTTAGCAAAAATATAGCCTATAAAAAAGAAAAAAAAATGGTGTACGCGTTAGGTCTCTGGATCTCGTAGAACCAGAGTTATGGCCAATGAAAAATAGATTGATATTCACCAAATTTCAAGTAGAATATTTCGACGTGAAATATCCAAAAAATTAAGCACTTTTTGGGGAAAACCCCTTATAACTTTTTTAAAGTGTTTAAAAAAGCTTTATTTCCGTTTTTACAAAAAGCTTCTAGTATTAAATTTAAGCAAGTTACGCTCAAAATAAAGTTGGTGCCTTTTGTTTTGGCAAAAAAAAAATCGGGAAGACAACCCCCTAATTAGCAACTTAAATGATTAATCGTTACCGCTCCACAAATTATTTTACTTTAGTTTGTGTTTATATGATCTGTAAGTTTCATTGATTCAAAGTGCTTATTTTTGAAAAAATTTGGTTTCAAAGTAAAATTTTTAAAAATTTTAATTTTGAAAAATATGCTTTTTTTCAAAATAACTTAAAAATTGTTAGATATACCAAAAATCTCGGAAAACAAAAAAGTCAGCATTGCTTTTCTGAATATCATGTATTTTTTTGTTTTTCTGTTAGACAAAAGTTGATTAAGATTTGGTGTTTCTAAATTTGCATACATTCGTCATCAGTGACTCGTTCAACACCTTTTAACTACAGTCTTTTCAATAATAAGGACTTTGAACCGATGAAACTTACAGATCATATAAACAATACATACACGAGCCAAGAAACTTGTGAAGTCGAAATTGTGTTCATTTAAGATACTAATTAGGGGGTGATTTTCTCGATTTTTTTACCAAAACAAAAAGGGACTAACTTTATTTTGAGCGTAACATGTTTACTTTTGATGCTAGAAGTTTTTTTATAAACCAAAAATTTTTAAACACTTTAAATAAGTTGTAATGAGTTTTCCCCGAAATGTGCTTCATTTTTGGTTATTTCACGTTAAAGTATTCCATTTAAAATTTGACGAATATGAACCTATTTTTCATTAGCTATAACTCTGTTTCTACTAGTTATAGAGACGTGATATATACACCATTTTTTTAAATATTTTACAGGCTATATTTTTGCTAAGATATATGCAGGTATTATTCATATATGCAGAGAAAATGATTTAATAATAATGAACACGTTTTTTAAACACAAAGATGCACATAAATATACAAGAGAAGTCAAAAGTAGAGGCGAAAGATCCATCATAGACTATGTGTTAGTAAATAGATCAGCAAGGCAATGTATTAAGGACGTAAGAGTAAAACGAGGAGCTGAATTATTTAGTGACCACTATCTAGTTGTAGCCAGAACCAGCTTGGGAGTGCGACAAGAATTAATAACGAAAGAGACCAAGAAAACAAGTAAAGCTCATGATACACCTACTATAGAAGTAATCAGGTCACATAAGCTAGCAGACAAGGAGACAGCAACCAAGTTTAAAAACTACGTTAATAACTACCTAACAGAGCATGCTGAACATGACGGTGACTTAGACCAAACTTGGCAAATACTGAAAGAAGCACTCCTAAACGGTGGTAAACAAGTATGCGGGATAACAAGAAATAACAAAAGCAAAAAGTGTACAAACTGGTGGAACAATGAAATAAAAGCAGAAGTGAAGTCTAAGAAGATAGCTTGGAAAAATTATTTAAGGAACGAAACCGCAGACAACTACCAAATATACAAACTGCAAAGAATCAAAGTCAAAGATATGGTACTAGCAGCTAAACGGAAAAGTTGGGAAGAATTCGGAAACAAGATGGAAGAAGACTACCACTCTAACGAAAAGTTATTCTTTAAAACCCTGAAGAATTTAAGAATCGAAAAGGCTCCACAAACACCAAAGCAAATAAGGGACAAAGAAGGACACTTACTTCATGACAATGACCACATCCTAGAGAGATGGAAGCAATATTTCGAGGATCAACTGAATATCCAAAACGATGTAGACATTCTCACAGAAGCACCAGAAGAGGTAGAGCAGGAAGACCAAATTCAAGACGAAATAACTATAGCGGAAACAAAGGAAATCATACAAAAGCTTAAGAAAGGTAAAGCGGCTGGATTTGATAAAATCACAGCGGAAATGCTTAAAAACATGGGCGACAAGGGCATTGAACTGCTAACAAAAGTGTGTAATAGGGCATGGAGTGAGAGCCAAATACCAAAAGATTGGGAAGTGGGAGTTATTCTACCCATTTTCAAAAAAGGTGACAGACGCGAATGTAGCAACTACAGAGGAATAACACTACTGAGCACCCCATCCAAAGTATATGAGAGAATACCAGAAAAACGTCTTTTACAAGAAGTTGATTCTAAAATGGAACAATCACAGAGTGGATTTAGAAAAGGCAGAAGCATCCAAGATCACATTTTTACTATCAAGAAATTAATACAAAATGCACGGAACTCAAGCACCGAGTTATACCAAGCCTTTATAGACTTAGAAAAGGCATTTGATAGTACTCCAAGGAAGGTGATTGACATATGTTTAAAAAAGAAAGGTGTGAAAATCAAACTCAGGCAAGCCATTATGAGTATATACAGTGCTAGTCAAAAGTCCGTACCCCCCCTCGTATCTTTTGAACGGTTATACATATAATAGTGAAATTTGGAGGGAGGAAATAAACGGACGTACGCTTCTTAACTAGTCATGACAGGTGACGTAATAGTGACAGATGACTTTACAGCGCCACTGTGACAGATCATTTTAAATGGGACCTTATGGCAAGTGACACCTCATTTGAAAGGTATTGATAATATCTATTCAGTCATACTAATTTTTTTGGGTTTAATTTGATTTTGATTTTGGTGAATAAATGAAATAAATATAACTTTGTAGTTTCGCATTTAATTATTAAAAATTCAAATGTCCGCCCATAGTTATTTTGTCAAAAAAGTTGACATTTTTCAGCTCTCTAGTAGTTTTTACGTCAACGTCAACCTTTTTGACAAGTAACCATAGGCGGAGGTTTGAATTTTTATTAATTAAATGCGAAACTACAATTTTATATTATTTCATTTATTCATACAAATGAGTTTAAACTCAAAATAAATTAGTATAGCTGAATGGGTATTTTCAATACCTATCAAACGAGGTATCGCTTACCATAGGGTACCATTTAAAATTATCTGTCACAGTGGCGCTGTAAAGTCATCTGTCACTTTTACGTCACCTGTCATGACTAGTTAAGAAGCATACGTCAGTTCATTTCCTTCCTCCAAATTTCACTATTATAAGTATAACCGTTCAAAAGTTACGAGGGGGGGTACGGACTTTTGACTAGCACTGTATAGACATACAAGGAACAGAATCAGAACCGATAATATGGAATCCGAAGAGTTCATAGTAAATGAAGGTCTACGTCAAGGAGGAGTCCTAGGCCCCATACTGTTTAACATTGTCCTGGATGACATAATTAAAGAAACTAGAGCAGAAGCATTAAAGTTATATGCCGGACATAGAAATTTAGAAGCAGTGTGGATCTCAGAGTGTGCATACGCAGACGATCTAGTGATATTTGGGAAAAATGAAGAAGCACTCAATCGAAATTTACAAGTATGGAACGCTGCATTAATTAAACGAAATCTGAGAATCAATAATGAGAAGACGAAAGTAATGGTATGTGGAAAAAATAGAAAACAAACGAAGATAACAATTAACGGAAATACACTTGAACAAGTCGATACTTACAAATACTTGGGAGTACAAATAGAGAGCAGAGGAACTGAAGAAACTGAAATAAGTTCCAGAATAGAAAGTGCTGCTCGGATGTACCACGCAATCAAAAGTACGTTTCTGTCAAAAAAAGAAGTATCCCAAAAAGCCAAAGTGTCCATATATAAGACGGTGTTTGTGCCGATTTTAACTTTTGGTAGTGAAAGTTGGACGCTTACTGATAAGTTAAAATCGAAAATACAGAGCATAGAAATGAAATTTCTTAGAAGAATAATGGGTATAACCAGGTTAGACAGGATTAGAAATGAGGCAGTCAGAGAACATCTTAAGGTCCAACCAATTATTAAAAAAATTGAAGAGGCCCAATTGAGATGGTATGGACACATGGTTAGAATGAACCAAGAAAGATCAGTTAAAAAAGTATGGGAAGCCAGAAGACAAACCAAGAGACCAAGGGGCAGGCCAATGAAGACATGGGATGATAACGTAACCTCAATCCTAGAAACACGAGGAATCAGCAAAGAACAAGCAAGAAACCAAGCAAAGAATAAGAAGCAATGGAGAAAAATTGTGCATGCAACTAACTAAAGACATTACACCCGACACCTTAGGGTAAATGGGTTTAGGATTATATATATATATATATATATATATATATATATATATATATATATATATATATATATATATATATATATATATATATATATATATTATATATATATATATATATATATATATATATATATGTTTTTTCGACAAAATACTTCCTATTTGAGTTATTTGCGAAAAACCGTTTAAAAGCGTGGTTATTTTGTTGAAAAAATGAACATATTCACTGCCAAATAACTCGAAAAGTATTGACTTAGTGAAAAAACTCTATAGAACAAAAGTTACTTAAAATTAGCCAGTTTATCCATTTCCTGACTTACTTTGGACGAATATTTTTTCATCCCAAGAGGGGGTGAAAATCACCCCCAGGGCAAAAGCACATATCGGCACAATATCACTTTTTTTCTTTGACATGTTAGCTATGTGTGTGCCAAATTTCATGTCAATCTAAGCGGTTCTTTAAAATTTAGAGGTTTTGCGATATTTTACCGTTAAAGAAAGGACTAAAGTTAATTTTGATGAATAAATTAAATAAATAGAAAATTGTAGTTTCGCGTTTAATTAAAAAAATTCAAAATTCCGCATATGATTACTTGTCAAAAAGTTGACGTTGACGTAAAAACTACTAGAGAATTAAAAAACGTCAACTTTTTTGACAAAAAAACCATAGGCGGACATTATAATTTTTATTAATTAAATGCGAAACTACAATATTATATTTATTTAACTTATTCACCAAAATAAAAATCAACTAAAACCCAAAAAATTAGTATGACTGAATAAGTATTTTGAATACCTTTCAAACGAGGTATCACTTGCCATAAGGTCCCATTTAAAATTATCGGTCACAGTGGCGCTGTAAAGTCATCTGTCACTATTACGTCACCTGTCATGACTAGTTAAGAAACTTACGTCCGTTTATTGCCTCCCTCCAAATTTCACCATTATAGGTATAACCGTTCAAAAGATACGAGGGGGGTACGGACTTTTGACTAGCACTGTATAGCGTACTGTATATAGTGTTACTGTTTGAATAACACTATATAGCGTAACTTACACATTAACTGTGAGATGAAATCAAGAATTTAAAAGGCCAGTACAAGATCAATAATGACGTACGCAATAAACAAGACCCGACACTGCTAAACCCGATTAGAACAAAATATAATGTACATGCTATAAACTAATGGACACTAAACAGAAAAAAAAATAAAGGAACAATCATATCAGTAGAATGGTGGACACAAGATTCCTTTGATGTAGCAAGAGACACATTACCAATTGGTAGAAGAAGTATCGGTCGACCGCCAAGAGATGTAGTGACAATCTTCTGTAGTGACAAAAATCCGCCAATAAACAAGCAAAATTGCTTATACATGGTGTTTGGTAAAGAATGGGCCATAGCTTAACCTTAGATTCCTGAGCTTAAAATAGGTCGATTTAAGCTAACTTACCTTAGTACAAAAGTTGATAATAACCGAAATACAGGGTATCCAAGTTAAACTTTTATTTGATTTATTTTTGAATCCTTATGGTACTTGGCAGAAAGTGTAGGTACTGTACACTACTAAATTATTTTAAATAATCGTTTGTTACTGTTACATAATTTTTAGATTCTCCAATACTTTCTATGCAAACAATATACTCTTCATTCGTAACGATAAAGTCATTAGTTTTCGAGATATTTGAAGTTAAAATTGGAAAGGCACACTTATTTTGATAAATGTATTATGCTCCTTCGTTTTTAGCTTCAAATATCTCGAAAACTAATGGCTTTATCGTTACGTATGAAGAGTATGTTTTTTAGATAGAAAGTATTGGATAATAAAAAAATTGCACGCAAATAGCAATTCCGCCAGTGGCGTAGAATTTGGGAAGTTTCAACCATTCACGTTCCCCCGTCGTACGCCTCTGGTAGTAGCCAGAAACGTTTGTTTAACATAATTTAGTAGATTGTACAATATCAGCACCACTTACCAAATTTCGTGTTGTTGTCCCATGCCTGTCAGGAAATATTCAAAAATAAATAAAATAAAAGTTTAACTTTGACACGCTGTATTTAGGTTACAGTCGAACCCGCTGATTAGAATACCGGTTATAGGAATATCCCGGTTTAAGGAATAGAAATTTGAGGCCCAAAAAGGTTTTTACTAGCCACTAATGATTGGTTATTAGAATATCCCGGTTATAGGAATACTTTTGCTTGGCACGAAGGCTATTCCAATAAGCGGGTTCGACTGTATTATCAACTTTTGTACTAAGGTAAGTTAGCTTAAATCGACCTATTTTAACCTCAGGAATTTAAGGTTAAGCTATGGCCCATTCTTTACCAAACACCCTGTATAAAGGAAGAAGAGAATGAGTGATGTTAATGTTGAATTACTAGATTCAGTGCTAAAAATACTTGTCAAGAACTCTGAACTCTGAAATAAAATTAAAATTACCAGTCATTTAATTAATTTTCATCCAGTCTGAATCGCATCCAACGAAGATTTACTCGCATTTAATAAACCAGATGGAACTATTCAAACTGTCTAATAACATGTTGCTACGTCTATGAGATCCTATTTAAATAGATCCAGTTAAGATTGTTAAAATAACTTCGAAATGTCACTGAAATAGTTCGTTGACAAATAATAGCACCTTCGTGAATGTGAAAAGAACAAAAAGAGCGGAATCCTCTGATGATGAGTAATGTTAACGGGATACTTTTATCTAAGTAATTACATTGTATAACAGTGTTTAAAGAGACAATGGGAGAAAAAAAAAACGTAAGACGGTGTTTAATATTATTAAATCTGCATCAAAAAACGGTACTCATATGATTAGGTATAAAATATACTAAATTATACACTAAATTTTGAATTCTAGCGACAAATTGTAAAAAAGCTAAGTAATGGTAGGGGAGCCCAAGCGGGGATTTTTGCAGTTACTCGAGCGCGTCATATCATCATATGGGGAGAAACCTTGTACCCTGTAAATGTACCCCTACCATATATTATATCTTAATACAGGGGAGTTCGTTAAGGGGGGTCCGAAAAAAAATCTATCCTTAGAAAAACTCGAAATCATCAGATGAAGATAAGGTAAGTTAAATACATGCAGAATAGTGTATATTTCAAAAATCTGACGGTGTGAGCGGTTTGTAAGGGAATGGGCGAGTCACAAAGTTTCACAAGAAAAAAGCGAATATTTCGAGAAATAAACGTCAGGCCGAAAAACTAAAAAAATACCTGTTCAATATTTTTCAAAAATCTATCGAATAATACCAAACGACCCCCCACAGAGAAGGGTGGAGGGTAAATTAAAAATTTTAAATAGGAACCCTGCCATATTTCGTGAAATGAACATTAGATCGAAAAACTGCAAAATATACACATATTCAATATTTTTGAAAAATCTATCGAATGACACCAAACACGATCCCCCACGGAGGTGGG
Organism: Diabrotica virgifera virgifera; assembly: GCF_917563875.1. NCBI lineage: Eukaryota > Metazoa > Arthropoda > Insecta > Coleoptera > Chrysomelidae > Diabrotica > Diabrotica virgifera. The sequence goes on along the minus strand of NC_065445.1, from coordinate 231,490,791 downwards.
GTGGGGGGTTACTTTAAAATCTTAAATAAGAGCCCCCATTTTTTATTGCAGATTTGGATTCCTTATGTAAAAATAATTAACTTTTATTCGAAACATTTTTTTCGAATTATGGATAGATGGCGCTATAATCGGAAAAAAACGATTGTTGGAAATGGAAAATTAAATTAAAAAATGGAAAGTCCCTATAAAATGGAAAATTTTACTTAACTTTTTTTGGTTTTAGTACCCTATCTTTACAACCCAATTGGTCCCCATAACGCTCGAGTAACTGCAAATTTAGCATACTTTCTTCCCCTACTATACTAAAAATACGTCGTTGGGAATAGACTGCAGTAATAAAATAAATCCTTCAAAAAGTATATTTTTTTGCTTAAAACAACTTTAACTAAAGATTTTTAAAAATTAGTGCCAAGATTTTTGAAGTGCGTTGCTGTTATTTTAACACTAATCGTTTTTATATAATTCACTTGTTCTTCCTCTCTTTGTCACTTTGTCCATGAAAAATCTTGTAATCGATTTTAAACATACTTCCCGAGATATGAAATTTTCAGAATAGCTCAGAACTCGATGACAATGCAATATTCAACAGCTTTTACATGGATGCATTGAGTTTTATTTGGAATTTTAAGCCATTTTAAATTTTATACCTATGGTAAAATTAGTTCTCACTTTTCTCAAAAGATGGCGCTACTATTTTTCTCAATAGAATATTTAAAATTGCCTCGCTTGTTTGTTTACATAAAAATTCTCAAAAATAAATATTTTATTAAAATTAATAATTCTAAAGTTCTTGTGTCAGAGGCAGAAGTTACAAAACAGTCATCAGACCAATAATAACATACGCGGCAGAAACACGACCTGATACAAAAAGGACAAAAAGAATACTAGAAATAGCAAAGATGAAAACACTTCGGAAAATCGATGGTAAGACACTATGGGATAGAGTTAGGAGTACAGACATGCGACGGAGATGCAAGGTGGAGAACATTTAATAACTGGGTAAGAAACAGAAGAGTAGAATGGAACGACCACATAAGCCGAATGACAACAAATAGAGTAGTAAGGACGGCGAGAGACGGTTCCCCAATAGGAAGACGATCAGTGGGAAGGCCACGAAAACGAGGAATGACAACTTACTGGAGGTACATTGAAAAACAGACAGTCATGTCTACACAAAAAGAAGAAGAAAAAATCAATTATTACTGTCAAGTTTCAGACTTCACGAGACATTTCGAGTTTTTTCGATGACATCTCCATTCTAGATTTTTACACTTCTTTTTTGTCAAGGGACTTTTTCTACATGGCAAAAATCTTACGGAGCAATATTATTTAAATTGTCTTGATTCTGAATACGCCACTGTTGTTATTTTCTTATTAAATCTGCATAACAATTTTAATTCTATGCTTTTCTATATATTAATTTAACCTAAAAATGTATGCATGCATAGGATATCCAACACTGATATTAAAATAATAAAACCACATCAGACCGGTCCTTAGTGTAGGTCAAGAAACTCATTATTTACATGATATAATTTCGATTCCAGAGGGAGATGATTAAATTGAATTAAAGTGATCAGTTTGTTCAACACGATCTGGTTCCGGTTGTTTGGTGTGCCTAAGGGCCATATGGGCTGGAGGCGGTAGTTGTCGTTCTGATTAATTGGAAAAGTTAATGTTTTTTAAATTGGAAGTAAAAAGCCGGCATTTCTTAGCTAATATGTTATCAGCCGTGGATATAATGGTGGATTTCGATAATAAAATGCTCGTATTTACATAAGTACATGTTAGTGTGGAGATCATTAGTAGTGAATGCGTATTTTCAAAAAAAAATATTAATAGGTCTGGATCCCGCGTATGAAAAAAAAGTTGATTAATAGCAAGCTGAAAATTTGTTAATAGCTTAAGGGTGTCTAGTCGGATAAACTTTGATATATGGGAACACTGGAACAGGGGCAGTTTAATTTGTGGAACATGTTAAAAATTTGGAACGGTCAGACCACGAAAACGGCACATTTATTTTGTCCAACAGAATATACTTAAACTCTCCGAACAGAGGTTATAGAATAGAATAGAATAGAAATATGCTTTATTGTCACTGAAAATTATACAAATTTTATGGACAAAGCTTAATAAAGTCAGAAAAAATAAATAAATAATATCTAACAATAACAAATACAATTTTCTGAAATTTGATAAATCGTCAATATAAAAAAAATATACATAAATACAAAATATAAGTTAATAAAGTAAAGAAAAAAAAACAAAATCGATATATTGCAACAATTTATAGAAATTGCAAAGTGAATATACAACAAAGTAAACTATTTATAGACATAGGAACTAATAAGTTTAAGCTGCTGCATGTGACACCCAAATATAGATAAGTTTGGTTACTTGTACATTACTGTAATTTCTTAGTTAGTCATTAAGAAACTCTTCTACTGAATAATATGGTCTTTTAGATAGATGAGCTTTTGTCATTTTACGGAACTTGGGGAAAGATGTTGCAGATTTGAGTTGTAAAGGAAGATGGTTGTATAGTTTTTTTGCGGAATATAATATAGATTTCTTTACTAACTCAGAGGACGGGATCGGTAAATAGACATCAAAATTTGAATTTCTGGTGGAGTAGTCATGACGAGGCCTTGCTGGAAAGACATGCATGTGTTTACGAATTAAGCAAACAGTTTCTAAAATATATAAAGATGTAAGGGTTAAAATGCCGTGATCTTTGAAGTAACTTCTGCAATGTGTTGTTCTTCTGAGGCCAAACAGATACCTTATTGCTCTTTTTTGTAATTTAAAAATAACATCTAATTGGGCACCTGTACTAGAACCCCAAAAAGGAAGACCATATCGAAGATGAGACTCGAACAAGGAAAAATATGTTAGTTTAGAAGATGCTAAATTGAGTTCTTTCGAAACAGATCTTATAGCATAGCAGGCTGAGGCGAGTTTCTTACTTAACAAATCGATATGAAGGGACCATTTGAGGTTGCTGTCTAAAAAAATACCAAGAAATTTTACAGAATCAACGGTAGAGATCTGGTTGTTATTAACAAGCAGGGGTTGAAGAGCACTTTTATAGGATAATGCTACTGTCTTATCCACGTTAAAAGAGAGTAAATTAGAGTCAGACCAGGTTTTTATCGTAAGCAAATCAGAAGTTATAGTTGCATGAAGAGATGCAATAGTTGAGTTGCTCCAAGTGATACTGGTATCATCAGCAAAAAGAAAAATTTTTCCATCGATTTTTAAGTTAGTGATGTCATTTATAAAGATAAGCAACAGTAGAGGACCCAATACTGAACCTTGTGGTACTCCGCATACAATGTTTTTGAGACTAGAGTCAGTATCATTTGCTCTAACTAGTTGTTTCCTATTATTCAAGTAAGATTGGAACCAATTCAAAGAAATACCTCGAATCCCATAGAAATTTAGTTTTTTAATCAAAATGTCGTGATTTACACAATCAAAAGCATAGTCACAGAAAACAGTGGCAGTATAAAGATTATTGTTTAGTGCTTGGTAAACCTCATGAAGCACAGAAAACAAGGCATCAGTGGTACATTTATTAGTTAAAAAGCCGAACTGATTTTGGGATAAGATGTTGTTATCAATGAGAAAGGACATAAGACGGATTTTTATGAGTCTCTCAATAATTTTTGAAAGCACCGGTAGTAAGGCAATAGGTCTATAGTTGCAAGCATTAGATTTTTCACCACCCTTATGAAGGGGAATAATAATGGCTATCTTTAGGCACTCTGGGAATTTGCCTCTTTCAAAGGAATCATTCATTAGTGAGACGAGGATTTCCAACACATTTTCTGTGAGATTTGAGAAGATTTTTATGGATAGTCCATCAGTACTACAGGATGATTTGCTTTTGATACTATTGGTAGTTTGGATCAGTTCAGATATATCGATTGGTCTTAAAAAGAATGAATTCGAGAACACTCCTGAATTGGGGAGATAGGAAATGGGATCTTTTTGTGACAAAATAGTAGAAGTTATATTTTTACTCACATTAACGAAATATTCGTTTAGATTTTCCGGGTCTGGAAGGGCAAATGTTTGAACTGCGTGAGTTCTATTTCGAAGATCGTTTATTATGGACCAAGTTTCTTTTGCAACACTTTTAGAGCTTTCCATACGATTTTGATAGTAGGCTTTTTTTAGCTGATTTGATGAGTTTTAGATAGGTTACCCTGTACTTGGTGATATATTGAGTGACAGAGACGTTGGTAGCAAATTTCTTGATATACAATAGTGAGCGCATATTTTTGGCTGATATGCGGATACCTTTGGTAGCCCAGGGTTTGTGATGTTTTGGCTTAATTGAAATTAAAGGAAATGCCTTATTGAAGATAGAGACAAGCTTTTCTATAAAATCGTTGAAATTATAGTCCACATCCGCAGAAGGAAAATGCCACTCAGAAGTTAAGCATAAATTTTGAAATTTATGAAAATTCCGAGCGGAAAAAATCCTACCTAAACGTCGGGTTTTCGAGGAGGGTTTGCTGAAGATGTTAAACTTCGTAAATACTGCTTCATAATCTGATAATCCCGCATTAATAATTGTAGAGCAGACATCAAGGGGTCAGAAATCTAAGACAATGTCGTGAGACAATCATGGTAGATGAAGTTTTTGTAATCCTTGTAGGAGAATTAACGTGCATTGAGAGACCATATGATTCAAATATGTTGACCAAGGACATTTGGGTAGCACAAGCAGCATCATAATTAATGTTGAAGTCCCCGCATAGAATTTTTCTGCTTCTATGAGGCAAGTCATCTAACAAATTTAGCAGGTTCTGAAAAAATAGTTCCACAGGGGAGTCAGGTGATCTATAGATGCAAATAATGTAAAGATTAAGATTTTTATTATAAAGTACGGAAAACTCAAAGAAGGCTTCATTTAACAGAAAGTCATATTTTGTAATCAGAGAAAAATCATTATTTCTAGAAAGAATTAGGGTGCCTCCATGAGCTGAACTTGGACGATCATACCTAGCAATTGTGGTATATTTTTCTACAAAAAAAGGCTCTCATGCCAAGGATTAAACTCTCATGCAAAAATCAGACTGCTATTTATCACAAAATGGGCGTTTTAATGAGTGAAACACAAGTGGAACATGTAGAATATTTCAAATGACAGGAATTATGACAGGTGATAAATAGCAGTCTGATTTTTGCATGAGAGTTTAATCTCTGTTCGGAGAGAACTCATTAAAATGCCCAGTTGGTGATAAGACACCAGTCTGCTTTTTGCGTGAGAGTTTAATGAAAGTTCTGTCCGACAAAATACATCTGACGTTTTCGTAGTCTGACGTTCCAAATTTTTAACCTGTTCCACAATTAAATCTGCCCCTGTTCCAGTGTTCGCATATATCAAAGTTTATCCGACTAAACACCCCTAAGCTATTAACAAATTTTCAGCTTGCTATTAACCAACTTTTTTTCATACGCGGGATCCAGACCTATAAGTTCAATTTTAGATCAGATGAAATTATGTTCGTTGGGAATAAACCATGTTCTATAAATGTACCACGTCTTTGTAGAATCTGACAGCTGATTATAATTAGGATCTTCAGTATAGTACTGCTGCTCGGAATACTGATCTAATGCAAAGTCTATACTATAAATAAACTATATGTAAACAAGGAAAGAAAACAGCGAAAAAAAGATATCTTGCAAGCAAGAACTGTAGAAGGAAGAGTGAATAGACAACAAGCATATGAAACAATAATAAAGCAGTTAAAAGGAATGCAAGAATAGACTAAAGAAGGTGGGTTGAAGAACTGACAAAACAAAAAGCAACAGCTGCACAACACAACAGAACTAGAGAGCTATACGAAATTACTATGACTAACAAAAAATTTACCCAACTTTTCAAACATACTACAACAGATGACCAATTAGAGCGATGGAATGCCCAGAGATAATGCAGATGAAATTTTCAAAATACCACAGAATCTAGATTTGCATACACCTTGCGAGGACCCTTCCTAAATGGAGATAATACCAGCTATCAAATCTCCGAGAAACAAGTCTCTGGGAATCGATAATATTCCTGCTCTTCAGTCTTGACTATAATATATACATTGAGGCGAAATTCAGCGTGACACAAAATAAAAATGTCACTGAAAATTTTACAATTTTATCGACAAAGCTTACAGAGTCAGAGAAAAAACAATAACAACACTGAATAATTATACAATACATACATTTGAGTCAATACAATTGACTGAAATTACATAAATCGTCAATTACAAAATGAACGATAATGAAATAAAATAAAAACAATCTATGGCAAAATTTAAATAGATATCAACAGTGACGAAGTAAAGTACTTCTGGATTCAGACAGGGATGCGCGCTTTCTCAGTTTCTTTTTAACATAGCTGTACACTACGCTCTCCCCAAAACTAAACCCTATTTCAAACATGCTATCAGTGTACAAGGATAGCACAAACCATACATACTTATAGACGTTTCACGACCATGTTAATCTTTCGGATCGAATTAACGCCATCTCTTGATTGGAATGGGAACTAAATTGACAAATTTTTGTTATGTAGGAATTTCAAATTATAAATTTTGCGGGATTTTTGATGAAATTTCGCAGGAAATTAAAACAACAGAAAGACAATTCAATGTTTTATTCAATGTTTTACTGAAAACTTCAAATGTTCCAATTTGTTTTCAAAATGCTATAAACACTACTGACATGTGTCACGTGAAAGCACTGATGTGTAATATTGAGTTAAATGAAAATTTTTGAAAGAATTTTGTAGGATGATTGTTTAGATAAATACCTTATAATCTTTTACAAACTTCCAAAAATATATAGGCCCGAAATGTTGATGACACACTTGTCTATTGGAATAAACTGTTTCAGGATCGATTATATTGTTTTTTAAATATGGAGAAACACAACACGGGTTGATCAATGTAAACTAAAAATTCTACTCACAGAAACGGAGAGGAGGTTAATACAATTGATTAAAATTGTGATTAAATCTAATTAAAAACGTAACACCACTATAATAAAATATTTAAGCCACAAACTGTAAAATAAAAACTAAATAACAAATTAATTTAATTGTCAACTGTCAGTTGTTAAATATGACAAGAGAATTGACTGACAGCGACATCTCTGGATTGGAATGGTAACTAATTTGCTGTCTTGACCTTGACAATTTACGTGAAACGTCTATGAGTATGTATGGTTTGTGAAGGATAGCCTCATGCAAACTAAATGAGAATTTTCAGACAATGTTGCCGCTCTTCACGACAGAGGTCGTGAAAGGTAGTATTAGGCAGGTACTTGTAGAGGATTATCGCTGTTAACTGCTGTGAAATACTAAAGGAAGATTTATTTATGATAAATCTCAGAATTGCAAACCCGCTTGCAATATGCAACCATACTAATTCTAACGTTGGAAACGGAGTATTAGACTCCGACAAAAGAGGGATGCAATGAACGTTAACCACATACCTAAGCGATCTGTCAACGATATCTGCCTATTAATTAGGACAAAGGTTCCAAGATGTGGCAGACCAATTGGAAAGACTTTTCACTGAAGGCAACAAAATAGATTTGAAAATCAATATTAATAAAACCAAATCCATGAGAATAGATGCAAGAAACAAAAGACTATTTACTATTAACAACATGCAGATTGAAAATGTGGAAAATTTTACGTATAGTTCGTCCGCTGTAACTTTTCTCATGCGGTACGATTCATTTTCAATCAAATTAAGTCAAAACATAAATTGAAACGAACGTCGATGTGTATATGTTACAGTTCAAGTTGATTATCCAGTTGGAGTTGACTCCAACTAGTTGGAGTCGACTCTAACGGCTGGTTTCAGTAAAAGTTGATTATAAATATAAAATGAAGATTTATATTCAACATTTACTAGTAAAAGTAGACTCCAACTAGGAAAAGTATACTCTTCCCATTGCCATTTAGTAAAAGTTGATTCTGATTCACACAAACAGCCGATTCTAGGAATTAAATGTTACTGAATATGTTCAAATTAGTCTAGGCTGTATCGTCGCCCCCGTTAGGTAAATTACTCCGATTCGAATTTTTGCACAAACTGACTCAAAAAGAGGTCCTTATAACAAATCTACTGGGTGCCAGGCAGTACCTTGATCGATAAATTGTTTAAACAATTTTTTTAGACAAATTCACAAAAATAATTTTTTCACTTCGAACAATTTTTTTTTTAGATCATTTGGGTTAGTTTGAGCAAAAAAAAGGTATTTTGTGATTTTTCTCTAAAATTGATTGTTGTCGAGTTATACGCGATTTAAAATTTGAAAAATGCGAAAATAGCAATTTTCAAGGCTTAATAACTCGGTTAAAATCCATTATTATGAAAGTCAGAAAGTGACCAAACCAAAGTTTATAGCCCCCTCTACAAGATTCAGCAGAAATTTTTGTCACTACAGTAGTCTCTCTTTATAACGATTCCCTATATAACGATAATTCCTCTATAACGATCAAAATACTAAACATTGTTTGGTTCGTCATAAGGACAATGTATTAATTCTTTCTCTATACCGATATCGTTCTCTCTTTATAACGATAACTTTTCAATATTCGATGACCTCACTTTTCAAGAAACAACTGATAACCATTTGCGTTTGGCAATAACTAAGATAACTAAACCATGAGAATTTTAAGAATTAAAGATAACACTTAATTGAAACACAGGGAATAACTGAAAAAGCTGTTGCGTAGGTGTAACTTGATACAAAGTGATTAGTGAGTGATTCATTTTGTGGCTCCAATTTAGCAAAAATTTGGTGGTTCAAATTTCAATCCGATATGCAGAAAGTTGAGTATGTACACGCTTTTATCGTTCGGGCGGTGTGCCTTAACTGTTTTCACACAGATGTTGTCCTCTATTGTCTATTGACGACTTCTAAGTTTCAATTTCGGTTGTATCTCGGTCTGTAAACAGTCAAGATGTTTTCGAAAAAGCGTAGAGTACCCTCGGTTAAAGAAAAGTTATCGATAACTCGGCAGTAGAGAAAATTAACACAAGTTATTTAGTACAGTATGATTACTATTACAATAACGATTTTTTTCTCTCTCTCTCTGTATAACGATCTCTCCTTATAACGATGAAAATTCCCGTTCCCTTGCATATCGTTATAGAGAGAGAGGACTGTATTTTATTACTAAGCTTTATCTTTAATTATGAATAATGAGCGCTAAGTGCGTATCAGGCGGCCGTCAATGGTGAGTGCTAAAGAGATGCACCATTCCGGCCGTCCAATGGTGAATCTCACTCGCACTCACATTGACGGCCGCCTCAATACACGCTTAGCGCTCATTGTTGATAATTAAAAATAATATCTTATTAATGAAATAATGACAAAAATTTCTTCAGGATCTTATAGAGGTAGCTTTAATTTTTGATTTTTTTTTAGTTTCTGACTTTCATAATATAAAATATTGTATGGCATTTCCGCCTTTCGGACAGTTCCGGCGCCAATTACATCTATAACCCTGTTTCAAGCAACTAGTGTCGATGTACACTAGCCCAGGGGACCGACGGCTTAACGTGCTCTCCGAGGCACGGTGAGACGGCTCGTGTCATTATTGGAAATGAAAATGGTTTGTCTTTGGCAGGACCGCAAATAATGATATGTACCACCAGTGGTACATGTACCACAGATTGAGAACCGCTGCTTTACATAATATGAGATAGAGTAGATAAAAATTATTTTTGTAAATTTGGTTAACAAAAATTGGTTAAACAATTTTTCGACCACGGTACCGCGTGACACCCTGTGTATTTGTTATAAGGATTGTTATACGGATGTATTTCTTTGAGTAAGTTTGTGCAAAATATCGAATCAGAATAATTTACCTAACGGGGGCGACGTTACAGGCTATACTAATAAGTAGTTGAAACGGTCAAAACAAAGAAACGCACACTCATCAAAAATGCACTTGAGATTCTCGTATAATCAACATTTACTGAATCGATCCAGGAAGAGTCAACTCCAACTAGTAAAAGTTGATTTAAATTTTTAAAATCAACTTTTACTGCTCGTTTCAGTTGGAGTTGACTCCAACTAGTTGGAGTCAACTCTAACTGAGAATCAACTTGAACTGTAACATATATACATTTTGTATACTGTATACTATATACTACACACATCGGCGTACGTTTCACTTTATGTTTTGACTTAATTTGATTGAAAATGAATCGTACCGCATGGGAAAAGTTATAGCGGACGGTGGATATGTCATAACAGAAAGCGGAGGTATAGAAGACGATATTCGTATGAGGATACGAAAAGCTCAACAAAATTTCAGCATGCTCAACCCTGTTTGGAGGTTTGGCCAGTATACTACAAAGATAAATGTCCGAATATTCCAGTCAAATGTCATGTCTGTTCTACTCTACGGATGTAAAACTTGGAAAGTGACAAAAACCCTTACAGACAAACTGCAGGCCTTTGTTAATAAATGCCTACGAAGAATTGTTCGTATTTTCTGGCCTAACATCATCAGAAACGAAGATCTGCTACAACTGACCGAACAAACGAGGGTAGAAAATGAAATAAAGTCCAGAAAGTGGGGTTGGATCTTTCACATACTCCGAAAAAATAGCTCCAGTATTGCAAAGACTTGCCCTAGGGTGGAATCCACAAAGAAATATAGAAAAAGATGTCGCCTAGCACAAACTTTAAGGAGATCCATCATGAACAAGAAAAGAAGTCAAGGAAAAGCAGTGAGGTGAAGGCCTTAGTACAAAATAGAACTCGGTGGCGCATTTTAACTGAAGCTCTATACATCGGATTGAAAAACTGAAACGTAAGTGTTCAATATTTTTCAAAAATCTATCGAATGACACCAAACACGACCCCACTCCACCCCTTGGAGAAGGTGGCAACTTTAAAATCTTAACCCTTAAACGCCCAACCTTTTTTAGGTTCCAAGTACGCCCAAGGGTGGGTAAAAAATGTCCACCTCGAAATCAGCTAATATATTTGTTGAGAGTTGTTGGAAATGGATTAAACTTAAGAATATCATTCTTAATAAACACAGCATCTTCTAAAATATTAATATAAACAATTTATAAACCTTACAACAAAATTACAATGTACATCAAAATTAACATAACAGTAAAAGCCAGTAATTCAGATTTGTATATTTTCTCCACATTCTTCCTTTCAGCCTTCTCATTGGCAGATAATTATGTCAATTATGTAATTATACGTCGATAATTATATGGATTATGTTCCTACCAATAAGAAATTATATAGAAACCTTTAGTAACAAGTTTTATCAAGGGTGTACTTTTTATGCCGTCCCATATTTAACTCAAGATATTATTTTATTTTCAAAAATATCGGTAGAACCAAATTAACATTCGATAAAGGGCTGTCTTTTTAACAATAAATAATTTTTAAAAAAATTTTAAACACGTAATAAATATGTTACAAAGGAATACGCATTAGGTGGACATTTTTTACCCACCCTTGGGCGTATAAGGGTTAAATGAGAACCCCCATTTTTATATTGCAGTTTTGGACTACTCATGAAAAAATAAGTAATATTTATTCAAGACATTTTTTAAGGATTGCTGATAGATGGCGCTAATAAATCGTATTTTTCCGATTATACCGTTTGTTTGGTGTTGTTCCGGTTGTTGGTTGTTTGGTGTGCCCTAAGGGCCATATGGGCTGGAGGCGGTAGTTGTCGTTCTGATTAATTGGAAGAGTTGATGTTTTTTAAATTGGAAGTAAAAAGCCGGCATTTCTTAGCTAATATGTTAACAGCCGTGGATATAACGGTGGATTCGATAATAAAATGCTCGTATTTACATAAATACATATGTTAGTGTGGAGATCATTAGTAGTGAATGCGTATTTAAAAAAAAATTATTTATATTGATATTATTTTTAAATACCTATACCCAATTAAAAACATAAATATTTGTATTAGAAATTAGTTCAAATCGTTGTAGTTGTAGTATCTAATTTTCATTGCTTCTGAGCTGTCTTTATTTTGGCATTTCATATTTTATCAAATATGTTTTATGCGAATAAACCATCTTCTATAAGTGTCACGTCTTTCTAGAACCTTCTAGAAATTGTTTTCGTTTATGGCCATCTAAGTAGATAGCACCTTTTTAAGATACCCCTTGAGTGGGAAACATGTGACATTTGTTGGCCATGGGAAGCCGAAATAACTTCATAGAGCTGTGTTGTTTACCGATTGTATCGACAAATCATAAAATAAAAATATTGACAATCCAAATATTAATAATTATCTAACATCAATATGACCAAAAGCAATCCGTCATACACATTCTTGATCTACGTGTGGCCTAACTTTGACAACAATACTCTGAAAAATGTATTATATTTTTGCAAAATTTTGGAATACCTACGTTTAATTCGTAAAACAATTTTAACATATGTTTTCTTACAGTTTTCAGTTCTCTACAACAGTGACTTTTGATGTAAAATAATAAAAAGACGCATACAATTTGTCTTGGGTAGTTTTCGGCAAGTTAAGCTTTATCTTGAAGAATAAAGATATACCAATGTGTCTAAAACGTATAGTTTTAGACACATTGGACTAAATCGGACTAATTTAATATTATGAATATTTTTATTATTATCTTCTATGTAATATAGCTGCTCCTCCATCATTAAATTTAATAAGGGAAATTATTTTAATTAATTCTCTAATTGGTTTTAATTTTCTAACAATATTATTTTTATCACTAATATCGTTTTTTAGAGCTGTTTATTCTTTATTTTTATATAGGTATTCCCAACATGGTATATATTTTTCTGGTATTTCATTCTTTTTATAATGGATTAATCCGTGAGTATTTATTATTATTACATTGATTGCCTTTAAATATTATAATTTTAAAAATAGAAATTTTTATATATCTAAATAGTTTAAATAAAATGTGGATTTGTGGTATCAAAGATATAAGAATTTATTTTAGATTATTTGTTTTATTTTTTTTTAGTTTTAAGTATTATTATATTAATATTACTATTTTATTTTTTGATTTAGTTTATGTAATTGAATATTTATTATTAACATTAAATTCAATATACATTATCCCCATTTAATGCACATCTAAATGATCCAGCTTGACCTGACCTAACCGCAACACTCATTTTCAATGTACATTATTCCCCATTTAATACACATCTGAATGATTTAGTTTAGAATTTCCTGTTGAGTTTCTTATGGCCCGTTTGACGATTCACCACCCAATATATACAGATATACATGTTTTAATATACATGTATATGTATATAAAACAATAGCATCGAAAATTATGGTCCATAGGTTATCTTAGAATAATTCCTGATAGTTAATACATGACCTTGCTAGAAAATATGAGTATTGCTTGACAAATGAGTAAGAAATAAATATAATCTTATCATTTTTTATGTTTCCTCTTAGGACGGTTTTTATGTATGAACTTTTATTTGCTGACCGAACTGAATAGTAAAATTAAATTTTTTTATTTTTCTTGGGGCGCAGTTTGAAAAAAAAAATGAGGTTTGGCGTATTTACGTTTTTAACAATGTCTAAAGGATGATTTTTGATGATGATGATTTACTCAAATATTAACATTAAAAAAAGGTTCTCTACCTATCAAATTCTAATATTAGTTCTTTACAATTTACAAAAAAATTTTTTTTAGAATTATACACATTTATAACGTCATCATCAGTTAATTAAACGAACTAGGCCCTGTATTTGATGTGATTTTTAGATAATTCTTAACAAGCGGGTTTAAAAAAGTTAGTAGGTATATGATACAGAAAATTTGCAAGATAATCAAATTATAATTAAAGCTAACAATAATCCAGTAAAAGTTCATTGTATTTTAAGTGTTCAAACTGTATCCCTTGTCTGACAGTATCCTAAACATTGAATACGTTCTTGTCGAATATATTTTATAGTCTCTTGAGAAATATTGTGTACTTCAGTTCGTATTATTTCTTTTAATTTTCCCTTATTCTCTGGTTTCGTTTTGTAAAAAACGTTCTTTAGATATCCTCGTATAAAATAATCCATAATAGGTCTGGATCCCGCGTATGAAAAAAAAGTTGATTAATAGCAAGCAGAAAATTTGTTAATAGCTAAAGGGTGTCTAGTCGGACAAACTTTGACATATGGGAACACTGGAACAGGGGAAGTTTTAACTGTGGAACAGGTTAAAAATTTGGAACGGTCAGACCACGAAAACGTCACATGTATTTTGTCCGACAGAATTTCCAATTGATTTGTTACCCTTTCATTAAACTCTCATGCAAAAATCAGACTGCTATTTATCACCTGTCATAATTCCTGTCATTTGACATGTTTTACGTGTTCCACTCAATATAATGCCCATTTGGTGATAAATAGCAGCCTGATTTTTGCATGAGAGTTTAATGAAAGGGTAACAAATCAATTGGAAGTACTGTCGGACAAAATACATGTGACGTTTTCGTGGTCTGACCGTTCCAAATTTTTAACCTGTTCCACAATTAAAACTTCCCCTGTTCCACTGTTCCCATATATCAAAGTTTGTCCGACTAGACACCCTTAAGCTATTAAGAAATTTTCAGCTTGCTATTAATCAACTTTTTTTTCATACGCGGGATCCACACCTATAAGATTTAGGTCTGATTCCCTCGTTGGCAATTTAATGTATCCACGTATGTTAATCTGCCTGTAAGAAAAAATGTCATCAAAATATTTACGAACAGTTACAGCATAATGGGGAGCGCACCACCCTGGGCCTGATTCTAATTCATTTCGACAGTCGCAATTTCATTTCAACACCGCCATGACAGCCGCAGAGCATGGTACAAAGACGCCAAAGACGCCAAAGTCGTCTTTGTACCATGGCCGCAGAGTATAGCGATTCTTATTAATTTCGATATTAGTTACAACTGGGGATATTAACCTTATCATGTTGAGACTGCTCAGAATTTGGGTTGGCGCTCCGGTTTATTGGAATTTGTTGATAGTCTGGGAAAATTATCGAAAAAATGCCATTTTTGGGAAAAATTATTTACCAGCTATTTTATTGCTAAAATCGAATCTTAAGATTGCATATATTAGTAATATGGGGTATGACAAGTCCGCAGAAAGTGTGTTATTTTATTTATAAACAAATTAGCACTCCTAAATCTTCTTTTTTTTTCAATTAGTGGTCTGTAACTCCTAAAATTTTTCCTTTGAGCCAAAAACACTCAAATAAAAATTCACCGTAATTTAGTTCTGCACAAAGTTATTTTTTTTTCCGATTTCCTTCAACAAAAATTTTACTCAGAAAATCCGAGTTTTCCCAAAAAATCTTTCAATTAAAATTTTAGGGAAGTACATGAAAGATTTATTACAGTAGATTATACAGAGGGGCTAAATTATGGAATAAATTCATTTCTTTAAAACGGACGATTTTGGAGCAAAATCCCGAAAGAGGTCGATTTTTATTTTTAAATTATAATTTTTTTGCATATATTTCATACTAGTGACGTCATCCATCTGAGCGTGATGACGTAATCGATAATTTTGTTAATGGGAATAGGGGTCGTGTGGTAGGTCATTTGAAGGGGCGTTCAATTCTCTATTCAGTAATATAAACATTAATATCATTAGGTATTTATACAGGGTTGCCAAAAAATAATTTTTAAATTAAATTAATTGGCGCAAAAGAAGAATGTATGTAATTTATTTAACTCAAAATACATTGTACTGCTGTCAGAAAATAGAAAAAAAGGTTTATTTCACAAATAAACATTTCTTTTCGCTTAAATTAAATCACAAACAGCCTCCCTCCTACCTATTGGCAGTTTGAACATTTAATTTAAGCTAAAAGCAATGTTTATTTGCAAAATAAACATTTTTTTTCTATTTTCTGACAGCAATAGAATGTATTTTGAGTTAAATAAATTACATGCATTGTTCTTCTTGCGTCAATTAATTTAATTCAAAAATTTTTTTGGCCTCCCTGTATAAATAATGATATTAATGTTTATAATAGGGATTTTCATCGATTGTCATTTGTTTCGAGCTCCTGTCATATGTTGAATAATCTGTGTATAATATTAATATTTACGGATTATACGAAATATGACAGAAGCTCGAAATAAATGACTGTGAATGAAAAGCCCTATACTGAATAGAGAATTGAACGCCTTTGTAAATGAGCTACAACACGAACCCCTATTCCTATTTAAAAAATAATCGATTACGTCATCACGCTCGCATGGATGACGTCACTAGTTTGAAATATATGCCCAAAAAATTTAATTTAAAAAGTAAAAATCGACCTGTTTCGGGATTTTTCTCTAAAATCGTCCATTTTAGAGAAAATGAATTTATTCCATAGTTTAGTCCCTCTCTGTATATCAGGAGACCGGCAACAATCTAACCAATAGTTTAGCAATAATTAAAATGTTAATTAAAAAAAATTCGGTCGAAATAATAACCAGAAAGATTATGATACACCAGAATAACTATGATTTTCGTATAAAAAAGCACTATACCTATTCAACGTACCTTACAGGATTGAAATTGGACCATTTGAGCGGTCTCAGGAATGTTAAAGAAACATTTTTTTGGCTTATAGACAAATAGAACCCCTCAGAAAATATTGGATTAAATTAAGTTAACGCTGTTGAAAAGGGCACGGCTTCTGTGCCCTTTTCGAAGAAAAAAAATTGAATTGCGAGGAGTGATTCCAGGTATAGCCGGTCAAATTTGACCGGCATTTGCGACAGAGTTATAAACAACAGGATTTTAATCTGTGAACCATTAGATACCTTTTAATTCCGGTCCTCTTTGTACATACAAATTTTCATATCTTCAAGACACTCATAACAAAAAAGATTTATGTCACTGTCACCAAATTATTTAATTATTGACAAATAATTACTTCTCTCAAATTTTAGTTGAAAATTAAAGATTTTGTTTGGAAAACCCGAATTTTCCGAGGAAAATTTCCGTCGAAGGAAATTGGAATAAATTATCAATGTGCAGAATTAAATTACTGTCAATTTTTATGCGAGTGTTTTGGTTTAAAGTTAAAATTTTCGGAGTTATAGAGCAATAATTAAAAAAAGATTTCGGAGCGCTAATTTGTCTATAAACAAAATAGCACACTTTCTGTGGACTTTGCACAGCTATATTACTAATATAGGAAATCTTAAGATTTGATTTCAGCATGTCCAGCAATAAAATAGCTGGTAATTAATTTTCCTTGTTTTTTACTAATTTTCCCAGATTATTACCTTACATCTTTCATTAAGTTGATGATTCATGTTGTGGACATTCTCAATTATTATATTTCTAATTTAATACTATTCTATCTAATTCCTCAAAACAAGCAAATTTTAATTAAACCCAGCCATATTAATACCTTTTGCTTTAGTTTTCCTTGCAAGAAATAAACAAAACACATCTAAACTAAACCTAACTTCGCTTTTGGCCATTCATTCATCTCCGTGTCAAATAATTTCGACATCGAAATTTTAATATCAACCACTTTTTTGGAGTCGCTATTAATTTCGATAGTCGCTATTTCGTGACGTCATTTCGTTAGTTCAACTAAAATCCACAAGGCTCGCACAGGCGCATTTCGACGTCGCCATATTGAAAGCGACTTGTTTAGTGTCGAAATTTGATTTAGAATCAGGGCCCCTGTTGAGATCACTCTGTGTAATTCAGTATATTAGTTTAGTACAAAAGGCACCACCTCATCCTATTAATCAACATATTTAATATTCCATGGGCAATATTTAATATTAAAAAGTACTAAGGTCACACTGGATCTATTTTCTATTCTTTTGTTATAATTCTCTTCATTTTGATCTTCCGTTTCATATTTTTTATTATTAACCGTATTAACAAGATAAATGACACAAAGTTTCTGGTTACGTCTTCGCGGTTTCTATTGCTTGCAAACCATACGAATTTTGAATTAAAGAAGACTAGGAGAGGTTTAAAATTTTCACCTCACTTCCCGTCTATTCAACGTGTGTGGTAAAATTTCAACGACTATTTCACTCATCTTAAAATTTTCTCATAATCTGACCAATCACAAACCAAAGACAGCTTGTGTTATCGCGAAAATTCCACACCTGTAATTTTGAACCAATCAAAATATGTTATTTTGACAGATCACCATGGCAACGGAGGAATTTTATCGGAAATTTTTTGCTCGTGGGGTACCCAACAGCGAATTATAGTGGAAATTTTTTGACGTTTACAATAACAGAACATTTTTGACAGACTGGTTTTTATTTGTTTACATAATTTAGTTTTGATTCATTTTCTATCACTTGTAGTTACTCAAAACTTATGTAAAATTGAAGAATATACTATTTTCTATCTTGAAATGGTATTCCCATGCAACTACAATGAGTAGAAATTACGAATTTGAAAGCCTAAATAATTGCTGACAAAGCTATGGCGCGCTATTAATCTGTTCATGCAGCTTTGGATTTTCAAATGCACATTTTGTTTTGAATTTTCTTACCGAATATCACGCGAAGTCAAATTAATATCCGGAAATTTTTTTTTGATCATGAATATTTTTAGAAAATTTCCCTCGTCTGCGACTCGGGAAATTTTCCAAATATTCATGATCTCAAAAAAATTTCCGGAAATAATTTGACCTCTAGTTGTATTACTAGTGAAAACACCAACTGTCTTTCAATTCTGATTGGTCTATCAGCTTCGTGTTTTCAACGACGTAACCATGGATACCGATCGCAAAGCAAAGTTTGACGTTTGCCAAAAAAATTATTGTAGCTGTATACGTCAAAATGAGTCGTTTCGGTGGTACTTCAAACGAAGTTATAAACCAAAACATTGAAGAAAATATACCGAGTAACACAAGAAAATCTAAATCTTATATATGGAGACAATTTATGATGTTCTGTGTGGATCGCAACTACAAATTAGATGCAGAAAATAACAACGAAAGACTAGCATTCATTCTAAAAGACTGGGCCTTCAACATGCGAACAATTGATGGTAGTAATAAATATTTCATGATTATGACTAATTGTGAATTATTCAAAAAATGGGTAGATTTGAGTTACCTAGATCAAATGTATTATTATTAAATTCCTTCCTCTCATTCTACTGAATTTTTGACCTATCACTTTGTTCGTGAAATAGTCTAATAAAATACCACTCGTGATTTAATTTATCTTATAAGTCTGTCTTTTATTTCTAAACTCAACTGAGTTGCTTAAAGAAAACACCACTCGTCCTACGGACTTGTGGTGTTTTCAAGCAACTCAGTTTCGTTTAGAAGTAAATCGACAGACTTATCGCGAAAATTGAATCACTAGTGATTACTATTGAAAACATGGTATCTATACTGTTAGGAGTAGAACTAATCCAAAAGAATTTCGCCGTGAAACGAAATAATAATATAATATAATACGCCTCTTGTTTTCGTTTCATGGCGAAATAATTTTTTAAAAAGCACTGTTTGAAATTCTAGCTATTATTTAGCAGTTTGCAAATGCATGACAGAATATATTTACTAAAATCACCTCATTTAATTGGAAAACCAATTCCTACAGCCCAATTTATGCAAAAACTTTTCGACAAACTGCATAATTGATGATCGGTGCGCCGCTGTTCCATATTTTTAATGCAAAATTTTCGTGTAGATTAATTCGCGGCAAGCCCTGCATAGTCCAACCCACTTTAAAAGGCATTAACGATATTACCTAGCTACTTACATAAATCAAATCGTATTGAAAGTATAATGAAAAAGGGCTGGGCGGAGGTATAGTTGGCAAGATTAGAGGTAAATTTCATTTATAGATGCCCTACATGGTCATAGAGCAACTTTCCCGATAGCTGTTAGTGTTAAATTTTTTAAATTGTCGAAATAGCATGCACGATTGATTATAATGAATGGTGAAGGTAGTTTAAGACAGAAATATATTTTTCTGGCATTCGTGCAACATAGTCCAGGGCGCATCTGTTTTGAGATGGACGTTGAGAGGTGACTCAAATTTTTTTGCAGAAATTGCTTGAAAATAACTCAAATATTAATATTTGAGTTATCCTCCCACTCAAAATGGTCCGGAACATTGTGTAAACAATCAAAATCTCAAAATATGAAGGAAAAATTCGATTTTTTATTGGTTTTTTGATTATATCTTTAAAACTATTCATTTCTGAGAAAAGTTATACTGACATAAAAGTTGCGTAATTAAATTTCCTACAATACAGAATTGGGTAAAAATTTAAAAAATAGTCACCCTTGTTGCAAAATAGCAATAATTGCGAAAAAAAAACCATACAAAAACAAGTATTCGCATTTTACGTTTTTCAACCATTTACGCTACACTTACGACCTTCATATTTTACCCAGAAAAACTTTATGATATAGTTAAACAACACTGTAAATTTCATTAAGATGGGTTTAATAGATTTTGCAATCCAGCCTTCGCAAAAAAAATTCATTTTTTTTAATGTTGCAGGAGTGAAAATAAAGCAGATAACAAGTTGAATTTTTTTTTGCTTATAGAAGTGTACTGTACCTTTCATTTGCAATTTGCAAAATTAAAATCGATTAATTTCCGCGGCGTCAGGAAATTATTTAAATAAACATCAATTTTTGGTGCTACGCGCAGGACAGCGGTGTTCAATTCACACAAGTTGATTTTCACCAAAATTACTTCCAATCTTTATCTAATATATTATTTTCTTACTCTATATTTTGTTGTATTTTAATATTTTAATTCCACAAAAATCAAACTAATTTTATTATTGTTTGTGAAATATTGTTTAAACAATTGCATATGTTTAAAAATAATAAACTTTTATTCTCTAAGTTAAAATATATGAACAAAGAAAGTTATTGCTAAAAAAAGTGTTATTTCAAAAGATGTATGTGTTTTTATTTTGCAATAAACAAATTTATTTATTTACATCAAAATATAATAAAAATTAAAATGTATCAATCATTATCAAAGGTCATTGGAATGCCAATCAGGGCAGACTATCCGCTGTCCTGCGCGTAGCACCAATAATTAATGTTTATTTAAAAAAATTCCTGACGCCGTGGTAGTTAATCGATTATAATTTTGCAAATTGCAATTGAAAGGTACAGTACACTTCTATAAGCAAAAAAAAATCAACTTGTTATCTGCTTTATCTTCACTCCTGCAACATTAAAAAAAAAAATGATTTTTTTTGCGAAAGCTGGATTGCAAAATTTATTTTGCAAAATCTATTGAACCGATTTTACCGGTCTCAGTTAACATCAGATATGCAGATGATACAGTAATAATAGCCGGTAATTTACAAGACCTGCAAAGACTCATGAGTAAAATAGTAAGGTGTAGTAGGGAGTACGGACTCTTTCTCAATATCAAAAAGAAGAAGTTTACGAAAATTAGTAAAAACAAGCATATTACTAACGAAATCTTAGTAAAAAAGTACACTTAACTAGGAACACATAACAGAAAATAATGACTTCCCTGCAGAAATCAAAGTCAGAATCGAAAAAGCACGTTCTAATTTTATGAAAATGAAAGTCCTATGTAGCAAAGATTTAACATTAACTCTTAAAGTACGCCTAACAAAATGTTACGTATACAGTGTTCTATACTATGGAGTGGAATCATGGGCGTTAAATGTAGAGACAATGAGACGACTTAACGCCTTTGAAATGTGGACCTATAGAAGAATTATGAGGGTTTCCTGGGTAGATAGTTACGAACAATGAAGTACTGAGAAGAATACGTAAAGAGAACGAAGTTGAACTTACAATTAAAAAAAAAGAAAACTACAGTATCTCGGACATGTGATGCGGGGCGAGAAGTATGGCATCCTGCGACTTAAGTATAATGCAAGGAAAGATAGATGGCAGAAGAAGCATCGGCAGAAGACGAATTTCATGGCTGAAGAACCTGAGAGAATGGTTTGGATGCAGCTGAAAACAACTATTTAGGGCTACTGCCTCAAAAATTAAAATAGCTCTGATGATTGCCAACCTCCGTAGCAGAGATGGTACCTGAAGAAGAAGAAGAAGAAGAAGAAGAAGAAGAAGAAGTGCAGAGTTCACATCTCTTAAGTATATTTGGGTGGTGTCTACACGGCCGTATTAGTAACGTAGTAAAGACATACACACACGTTGTATACTACACGACTAGAAGAAGAAGAAGAAGAGTGCAGAGTTCACATCTCTTAAGTATATTTGGGTGGTGTTTACACGGCCGTATTAGTAACGTAGTAAAGACATACACACACGTTAATTAAACTAAATATAAAAGAAAATAATAATAAAATATGGGGTATTGCCATATCGGCTCACTATAATCCTTTAGTCCTTTACGATACCCCAGGTACATTTTAAAAACCTCCTAGGTCGGCTCGAAGATTAACAGGTATGTAGGTGTTAGTACCCCATTTAGTAGGTATAATAATAATTTTATCTTTATTATAGATTAGGGAAAATTTCTTATTAACATAGAAATTATCCTACCCTCAACACCCCTTCCTTCAATATTATACAGAAATTTTGTGTTTTTTTGCGAATTTAAGAAAGAGTTTCTCTTGGTTGAAAATGTTGGCCGTGCAATCGATTTTGGTTACATGTTTGAGACATATTGACTGTTTGGGTATCTGCTACGCCACTGCTCATGTAGTCAAAAGGTGAAAAAATTATACCTAATTTAGCTTCTATGTATCATGGTAAAGGTTCAGCTTTTTATCCATTTTAAAATAAAAATAGATT
Source organism: Diabrotica virgifera virgifera (assembly GCF_917563875.1). Lineage (NCBI taxonomy): Eukaryota > Metazoa > Arthropoda > Insecta > Coleoptera > Chrysomelidae > Diabrotica > Diabrotica virgifera. The sequence goes on along the minus strand of NC_065445.1, from coordinate 231,468,010 downwards.
GCCGATTGTAAGGAAATTTTCTTTAAATTTTTCATCTGTGTTTTTAACAGTTGAAACAAGAAATAGACGTCGACTAATAATGAGTGATTTATACATACATCTATTTCTAGTTTAAGGTACACTAATGTCACTGTTTTTGCACTATGTTTTACAAAGCACGACAAAATACAGAACGATGTTTTTCGCTCGACACCTCGTAGTGGAATCAACTTATCTCTCAACTGACTACTAGTTCAGTATCTAGACAAAATAGACCATAATGACATCTTTAAAGGCCAGTATAAGTGAAATGTTTAGTCAAAGAGGAAAATTGTTATTAGTGTGTGAACGTTATAAATTTAAAGAACAAAAACCAAAACTAGCTTCAGGTGAAACAAACTGGAGATGTGTAAGAGTGTGGAGATAAGTTATTCTATAAATGTATTTTTTCCATTGAGATGTAAAATTATTTAATAGTAACAATTAATATCCCATGAGCCGAGCTGGTATATTTTAAATCGGGCAGTTTTAATCTTTGCGCCGACTTGGGACATTTTTAGAAGACCTACCTGTTTCTTGGGCCGAGATAGGCACTGCCCTAAAATATACTTAACACGTTCGCGGACAGTATGACATAATAAAGTGTTCCTAGAAACGGACATATTTTAAGAACGTAAATAAAACGCACATTTTTGACCGCGTCTTGTCCCTGTGTGCATGACCGGATAAGTCGTCTTGTTCACGAATGTGTGAATAAGAAATAATAAAAAAGTACATGTGGAGAGATGGAACAATAATGTAAATTCTATATTTAAATAAAAACAAAACAGTTTGTTTTTCAAAAAAATAGTACCTAATCCTTATACAACATCATACCATTATTTCCAAATGTATTTGAGTATAATTGTTTTATGTTCCAATAATATTTTCATTGCCAAAATGTTTGTGAAAGGATGAACATCAGCAATAATCATAAATCCCAACCATAAATAAAACAATAACAGAAAAATCCAAAGTAATGGGATAAGGATAAGACGATACATATTTTACGTAATTTTTAGTATGTAGCAATAAAATCGACAACGATAAATCAATTAACTCTATTATTACGATATATAATTGAAAAGCCCTGGAATAAACTGATATGCTCCTGTATCTCGTCTGCCGTTATGATAAACAACAGGCATAAATCAGCAAGCTTTATAAGTATGTAGAGTCCGGATTTCTAAGCATACTGCTTATGGTAAATAATACAAGCAGGACTTTTTCTTTTTAATATGATTTTTCATACGGATTTTCTTTTTAAATATGAACGAAATATGTAAAAATAAGTCATTTTGACAGCCCTTTTTTATGCTTTTTTGCTTTTTTTAAATTATTATGCCTTTTTTGAATTTTTGTGTTTATTTGGTGCTTTTTTATCTACTTTTATCATTTTTTTCATTTGCGAAGAACAGAAATTTAATTTTGATCTATGTAGTGCAATTGTGGACTCTGATCTCCCATTAAATAAATTGCAAAATGAAAGTTTTACATAATTTTTGGAAAAGTACCTACTATCGAAGACATGTGCCGGATGAAAGTACTCTGCGAAAAAATATGTTAATTGCATTTACAATAAAACCAGAAAAAAAGTAAAAACACTAGTGGGAAACAATTACATCTGGTTTGCTGTGGACAAGACTACGTACCTATATTTGTGGAAGATACGTCGCTAATTTAATCATAGGCGTACTTCACGAAGAAATCTTGACGAAGGGTTATTTAGTGTGATCAAAAGAACTAGAAGCAACAAATAACACTACAGTTCCAAGATTCGTAAATTACGCTTTAACAAATTTTTATCTTCCCGAGGCTGTGCTCACCAACAAAATAGTATTAATGCTTTTCGACGCTGTACCATATAATATGATCAAAACAGCATAAAATCTCAAAGTGTTTTATCCAAATCTAATTCACTGTACGTGTCTAGCACACGGCCTGAATCGCGTTGCTGAGTCTATACGGCTGCAATTTCCACTTGTTAATGAGTCGCTAAAAAATGGAAAAACAATTCATTAAGGCTCTTTTGAGGGTGCAACTTTTTAGAGACAGATTCCCTAACACTCCATTGCCACCGGCACCAGTGTTAACTCGGTGGTGTAGGATGGTTAGATGCAGCTTTATACTACGCCGAATATTTCGAAAATTTTAAAAGCTTCGTATTGGAACTATGGAGACTGGCTATACTGGAGACCGCTAGCAAATCGATAAAATATTGTCAGGATGTTTTAGGTGAAACAGAATTACAAAACAATCTTGCTTTTATCAAAAGCAACTTTTGTTTTGTGAGTGAAACAATAAAATATTTGGAGAAACAGCAAATGTCATCAGTTGAGTCGATCCAAGAAATAAACAGCTTTGAAAAAAAGGTGGAAGGTATCCCTGGAAAAATTGGTCAGATAGTATTAACAAAATTCAAAGATGTATTAACAGAAAACGAAGGATTTCAAAAGATGAAAATATTTTCAGTTTTAAATTGAGAACACGTTGAAGATATAAATATGGATTCGGCACTAGTGGCAAAGTAGGTATAAGTATGCACCGATAACCAGTGTGGACGTTGAAAGAAGCTTTTAGATATACAAAAATGTTTTGAGTAATAGGTGCCGAAACTTTACGATGGAATATTTAAATGAGTAATTAGTTATTTCATGCTTTTAACAAAAATTATATATTTTCCTTCATCTAAAGCGTGTCGATAAAATTAGGTTAAAGCATTTTTGTTTCAGTTATCTATTTTTTTGTTTATTCTATTTTATTATTAAATTTATAATAGGTCTCTACTATGCTTATTTGTCAAAATTTATATGCTTATCTTCATGCTTTTTTTCGTAAAATTTTTATGCTTTTTAAGCGCTTTTTTTGCGTTTCTTTATGCTTTTAAATCCGAACTCTATTTATAAGGAATCTAGCCATCATACTAAAATGTCATGGTGATTTCAAGATGGAATAATTTTATCATAAATTTGAAGATTTTCATTTCATGGAATGATTTGAAGATGCAACATAATACAGGGTGTTTCATTGGGAAACGGAAATACTTTAATGGTGAATAGAGGTCACCGAGGCCGTTCTAGGTATACTAAATTTTTTGCCCTACCGACTTTTATATCCGAGTTACAGGGTGTTTTATAGATTTTGCTCATTTCTTTCCTAAGCCATAACTTTAGAACCACCCTGTATATTTTGTTAATATTTAGAACCACCCTGTATATTTTGTTAATATTTGGTACACATATGTCTCATTCAAAACCCAAACCACCGACATACTAATCACAAGAAAAATCCAGGTCCGGATTAACAAAAAATTATAAAGTAATTGTGACCTATAAAGAGCACAAAAAACTAAGTCTACTGGTTCGCTTCGATTTTTTGGCCAGACAATTTTTTGACTTTAATTTTGAAATTATCTTGAATTTTTTAAGAACTCAACATTAAAAAGCAGGTATTATTAACTTTTAATTATATATTATTAAAGTTATTGAATAAATACTCATTTTAAAATGAATCAATACTTATTTACCACATTGAAAAGACCCAATTATTAATCACAAGAAAATTTCAGGTCCGGATTAACAAAAAAAAACAAAGTAATTGTGACCTTGAAAAAACACCCTGTATATTGAAATTTTTAAAATACGTTTGCACACCTGAAGAGAGCACGAAAAACTGAGTTTAATGTCCTGCTTTAATTTTTTGTGCAGACAATTTAATGACATTACTTTTGAAATTATATCGAAATTTTTATTATGAGTTCCCAGAGTTCTTAAAAATTTCGACATAATTTCAAAATTAAATTTATCAAATTGTCTGACCAAAAAATTGAAGCGAACGATTAAACTTAGTTTTTGTGCTCTTTTCATATCTATGTGCAAACGGATTTTGAAAATTTCAATATACAGGGTGTTGTTTCAAGGTTACATTTACTTTATATTGTTTTGTTAATCCGGACCTGAATTTTGTTGTGATTTGTAAGTGCGTCGTTCGAATGTGGTAAATAAGTATTGATTATTTTGAAAATGGGTATTTATTTAATAACTTTAATAATTGATTGTTAAAAGTGCTTTAAAATCTGCTTTTTAATTTCAGTGTTCTTAAAAGTATCAGTATATTTAATTTCAAAATTAAAATCATTAATGCCTGGTTGCACTAACAGATCTCAAGCTCCAGCTTAGCTAAGCTTTACTTATAGATAGGGCTTCCTTGATTATCACTTACGTTGCATCATAATTTTCGATTCTTACCTTATTATTAATTATATCTATTATTATATTATAATATTCTTATTACAATATACCGGGTGTCCACTTATATTTTCCCCCATTTTAACTGCCTATGACTTCTAAACGGCTCAAGATAAAAATATGCGGTTTTCACTGAAATGTTTTATTTTAGTAAAAGTTTTGTCTGAATAGATTGAATTTTTTATATCGCTTTCAAATACGAAATAAAATATGGCGGATTTTTGAAAAGAACGTTGTTGACTTTTTTTTAATGGAACACGCAGTATATTCTTTTGTAAATTGAAAGAAAGGTCATTCACCTATCTAGCGATATAAAGTTTTTCAAAATCGGTTGTCAAATCACTGAGTAATTAATTTTTAAAATGAGACGTGCAACGTGGATATCACATACCTAAATAACATATAACCAAGTTACGTGATTTCCACATTGCATCTCTCATTTTAGAAATGAATTGCTCAGTCATTTGACAACCGATTTTAAAAATTTTTATATCGCTGGATAGATAAATGACCGTTTTTCAAGTTTTTAGGAAAGTGATCATTTTTTATATCGCTTTTAAATAAGAAATGGTGGATTTTTGAAGAAAAAACGTTGTTGACTTTTTTTATTAAAACACCCAGTATATTTTTTTGTATCTTGAAAAAACGGTCATTTACCTATGCAGCGATATAAAATTTTTTAAAATCGGTTGCCAAATGACTGAGCAATTAATTTTTAAAATGAGAGATGCAATGTGGAAATCACATAACATAATATCATTTTGCTCAGTTATGTTATTTAGGTATGTGATATCCACGTTGCACCCCTCATTTTAAAAATTAATTACTCAGTGATTTGACAACCAGTTTTGAAAAACTTTATATCGCTGGAAAGGTGAATGAACTTTCTTTCAATTTACAAAAAAATATACTGGGTGTTCCATTAAAAAAAGTCAACAATGTTTTTTTAAAAAATCCGCCATTTTTTTTTTCGTATTTGAAAGCGTATTATAATTATATTAAATTAATTCTTAAATTATTTTCGTCTTAAGCTTAAGATCTGTTGGTGCAACCGGGCATAAATTTCCTTCACAAAAAATTAAAGCAAACCGATAAACTCAGATTTTTGTGGTATTTTTAAATGTGCAAACAAATTTTGAAAATTTAAATATACAGGGTGTTGTTTCAAGATCACAATTACTTATGTTTTTTTGTTTGTTAATCCGGACCTGGATTTTTGTTGTGATTAATAAGTGGGTCGTTCCAATGTGGTAAATAAGTATTGTTGAATTTTAACATGAGTATTTATTCAATAGAATTAATAATTTATAATTAAAAGTTAATAATACCTGCTTTTTAATGTCAGAGTTCTTAAAAAATTCAATATAATTTCAAAATTAAAGTCAAAAAATTGTCTGGCCGAAAAGTCGAAGCGAACCAGTAGACTTAGTTTTTTGCGTTCTTTTGAAATATGTAAACAGATTTTCAGAATTTCAATATACAGGGTGTTGTTTTAAGGTCATAATTACTTTATAATTTTTTGTTAATCCGGACCTCGATTTTTCTTGTGGTTAGTATGTTGGTCGTTTGGGTTTTGTATGAGACACATATGTTTTGGTACACAAATGTGTACCAAATATCAAAAAAATATACAGGGTGGTTCTAAAGTTATGGCTTAGGAAAGAAATTGGCAAAATCGATAAAACACCCTGTAACTCGGCTATAAAAGTCGGTAGGGCAGAAAATGTAGTATACGTAGAACTGCCTCGATGACCTCTATTCACAATTAGAGTATTTCCGTTTCCCAATGAAACACCCTGTATAATTCCAGAATATATAGTCCAGGAACCGAAGCTTTTCACCTCGCAATTTTTACAGAATGGATCGATTTGCTTGAAAATTTGAGAATAAGTAGTGGATAGTCCAAGGATCAAAATCTATATGATGCCAAAAGGGCTTTTACCATGGAGGGTGGTTGCCACCCCATCTCTGGGGTGGAAATTTTTTATTATATTTTGACGTAAAAAGTTGATGAAAACATTCATTCTAAGCAAAAAATGTTCTATATATTTTTTTGATAAAATTAATAGTTTTCGATGTATTCGCTATCGAAGCTGTTAGTTTTTATATCGAAAAAATCAATGTTTTTCGATATAGGTACTCATTTACGATTCGCTCAATTTTTGCCGTAGAAAAAATTTTTTTAACTAAGTTGTTGGGAATTAATTAACCTACAATTTCATATTTAAACGATTTTTCGTATCTCTGATGATAATCTTTCTATTCTGAAGAAACTGGCATTTTTATTAAACTACAAAAATTCGTTATATGCGCTTTTAACTCCAGTTTTTTAAAAACTAATCATTCTAAGCCAGTCAAACTTCGAAAATCTATTTATAATACATAAATAAAGAATGAATAAGCCCAATGACTAAAATCACTGCTAAATTACATTAATATGCTTCCAACTGGATTTCTTTTTTTTTTTTTTTTTTTTTTTCAAAAAAATATATTGATTTTTTAACCGTAACTTTTTTTTTATCTTAGAAAGTTTGTTAGAAAATAATTTTGTAGGTTTGAACAACATCTATAAGTCCATTGATATTAAATCTTTTTAAAATTCTCAGTCGCAAAAAAAAGTTGACTTTGAAAGGGTATGTAAAAGTGGTATCTGCATGTTATTACAAGTTTTAATTGTCAATAGCTCACTAAATTTTTTTCCGCAGAAAAAATTTTTGCAGACTAGGTTCTTGGGAATTAAATAAGCTACAATTTCATATTTAAACATTTTTTTGTATCTCTGGTGCTTATCTTTCTGTTCTGAAGAAAATGTCATTTTTTTTTCAAACTACAAAAATTCGTCATTCGCTTTTAACTCCATTTTGTTTAAACTAATCATTTTAAGTCGGTCAAGCGACTGTCAAACTAACGTCAGAACGTGTATGTATCGATATGTAAATTGGTGCCGAAATTTGTAATTATTACTGTAAATACTAGTTATTAAAATTAGTTTTCGCTCAAATAGTGACTAATATCAACTGTGTTACCTGTTAATCATCAAGAACAAGCTGTAACTTCAGTCAGTAAGATGTTTTACTTAATAAACTTCCAATTTAAACATATTCAGTGTCAAACTGTCAATAGTTTTTCACTGTTGCTATCCCATCCCAACGGACGCCAACGGTTAGGTAACCAGTAATGCAGTGATGTATCCAAGGTTATCACTTATTTCCAGACATCCAAAGCGTAATATAAACAAATTCAAGTTACTTTTGACTACATGAGTAACAATTTAAATCAATGTTCCCCCACTGTTAGCATCACCATGTCTGGACCCAATTCTTCCAGTAATCTTACTAGTTCATATGCAACTGCTACTATGACTAAACAACGTCCGAAGTATACCAAGAAGACCGAAGCAATTTTATAATTAGTTGTACGTTTCTATAGTATCCAATGATTGTATATCCAATTTTTTTTCTTCATAATTTTTACCTAATGTTATTTAAGATTTAAAAATTAACTGTTATAATATTTAGTTTTAAGTCCTTATTGTAATTAATTATTGTATAACCAATATTGTTTGTGTCAATGGCCATTGCTGCCGAGACACATAAATTTAAATAATAAAAAAAAAAGTCGGTCAAGCTTCTAGAACCTATTAATAATACGTAAATAAAGAAGACCAAATAAGATCAATGACTAATTTTAATTAGGGTGGTGATTAGGAGGTTGCTTCCGATCACTTTTTTACTGAAAAAAGTAGGGGCTGACATTCTTTTCATTATAAGTCACTTAATTTTTGAGTTAGAGACTTTTGTTTATTTCTAGAGATAGATATTTTTAAATTCTTTAAATTAGTTTGAACAAGTTATCCTCGAAAAATGCATAGTTTTCCCGTCTTTTGACTTTGAAACTATAATTTTTAGCATTTGACGAAGAAGACGTAACATATAATAAAGTATAGCTCGATTACTATTGGTCTTCAAGAAAATTAAAAAAACAGTTATGTTTACTTTTTCAAAATGTACATTTTTGTCAAGTAAAGTTGTTTTGATAAAACGAAAACTTTTGGAGTTATTAGCAGAAACCTTATTAAAAACATTGGTTTTTTCGATATAAAACTAACACATTCGATAGCGAATAAATCGAAAACTGTTAATTTTATCAAAAAAATGTATAGAACCGTTTTTGCTTAGAATGAATGTTTTTAGCAACTTTTGCGGTCAAAATATAATAAATAATTTCCACCCCCGAGATGGGGTGGCAACCACCCCCATGGTAAAAGCGGCTTTCGGCATCATATAGATTTTGATCCTTGGACTATCCACTACTTCTTGTTAAATTTTCAAGCAAATCGATCAATTCTATAAAAATTGCGAGGTTTTGTCCTATTTTAAGCTTCATTACTTGGACTAATAAGTCGGTACAAAGTCTTTTGAAAAGAAGTTTGTAAATTAATGTTTTCACTAACGCAGAACTTATCATGACTCATGTCTTTGAAGTTAAATAGAAGTGGATGCTTATATCTATGAAAAAAATACATGGTTTCAAAACCGTGAACTGCCCTTTCACCAGTCTGTTTTATTTATGTGAATCGACGTAATACTCTGGGCTAATTAGCAAAATTCATGGAAAAGTTATTTACCAGCAATTTTATTGTTGGAATCGAATTGTAAGATCCTATATATTAATAATATAGGTATGCAAAGTCCGCAGATAGTGTGCTACTTTTTTTATAAACAAAATGGCGCCGACAAATCGTATTTTTTTCAATTATTGCTCTATAACTCCGAAGATTTTAACTTTACAAAAAAAACACCCAAATAAAAATTCACCGCAATTAAAGTCTGCATAGAGATATGTTTTTCACGATTTGCTCCGACGAAAATTTTCCTCGGAAAATGCGGGTTTTCCTAACAAAAACTCTAATTTTCAAATAAAGTTTTAGGTAAGTAATTATTAATCAATAATTAAATAACTTAGTGACATCAAAGCTTTCTTGGTATAGATTGTAATTCCAGAAGCCGGTGAAAATTAAACGAATATTTTAGCAACAATTCAATTGTTAATTAACAATTTACGATCGCAATAATAACCAAAATAATCATGATACATTGATCAAACTTATAAAGATTATAAAGATGAGATGCTTATTTAATATTTTATCGACAAAATATAAATTTTTCTTTTTTTTGCATAATCTATAAATTTTGAAAAAAAATAGTTATAATACGCTGGTCGAATTAGTAAAGTACAAAGAAAGGTTATTTACCAGCAATTTTATTGCTGGAATCGAATTATAAGATCCTATATATTATTAATATAGGTATGCAAAGTCCGCAGATAGTGTGCTACTTTTTTATAAACAAAATGGCGCCGACAAATCGTATTTTTTTCAATTATTGCTCTATAACTCCGAAGATTTTAACTTTACACCAAAAACACTCAAATAAAAATGCACCCCAATTTAATTCTACATAGAGGCATGTTTTTCTCGATTTGCTCCGACGAAAATTTTCCTCGGAAAAATGTGGGTTTTCCCAACAAAATCTCGAATTTTCAAATAAATTTTTTGGGCCAGTAATTATTTATCAATAATTATATAGTTTGGTGAAATAAAAGCTTTCTTGGTATAGATTATAAAGTCAGAAGCCGGTGAAAATGAAACGAATATTTTAGCAACAATTCAATTGTTAATTAACAATTTACAGTCGCAATAACAACCAAAATAAACATGAGACATTGATCAAACTTAGAAAGATTATAAAGGTGTGATGCCTATTTAATATTTTGTCGACAAAATATAAATTTTTCATTTTTTTGCATAATCTTTAAATGTTTAAAAAAAATTGTTATAAACAAATTAACATTTCTCAGAAATTGTTTATTATATTCTAATTTTAAAAAATAATTAAAATGCGTATTTCATAGGTCTTGAAAATAAATGCTTTAAAAAAAAATTTCCAACCATTTTTAGCCATACTTTTTTTGTAATTTTTAGCGCAAAAGTAGGCCTGATACAGAGTCGGAGCTAAAATGTTCACTCGAAGCGACTGACACGCAGCATACATTATTTATTAAAAGTGTACGTCGCGCGGCCGATCGTCGCTCCGAGTGAAAATTTTAGCTACAGTACTGTATTAGTCGACTTTCGCGCGTGTAAATTACAAAAAAAATATTTATAATCTTTAATTAAAATATAACCATTAAACTGATAATCGATATTTTTTTGTAAATAATTAGCTTGTACTTTAAACTCACTTCTACGCTTTGAAAGAATTTAAAAAAATTATAAACACCGTAGTGATCGTATGTTTACTTTGGTGTTTCATAACTTTTTTGCAAATGGTTGCAAAAAAGTTTTAAAGCATTCATTTTCAAGATATTTGAAATGGGCATTTTAGCTATTTTTAAAATTATAATATAATAAATAATGGAATATAATAAATAATGGAATAAACTGGCGTCTGATCGGCCTATGGAGGAGCGGTACGGGAAGTGATAAGGGCTTCCGGCTTGGTGATACTCCTCCATAGATCCCTACCGAAGGGCGTTGACGCCTAAGAACGGTGTATACATACATACATAATATAATAAAAACTTTCTGAGAAATGTTAATTTGTTTATAACTATTTTTTTTTAAACATTTAAAGATTATGCAAAAAAAAATTTATATTTTGTCGACAAAATGTTAAATAGGCATCTCATCTTTATAAGATTTCAAAGTTTGATCAGTGTATCATAATTATTTTGGTTATTATTGCGACCGTAAATTATTAATTAACAATTGAATTGTTGCTAAAATATTCGTTTAATTTTCACCAGCTTCTGGAACTATAATCTAAACCAAGAAGGGTTTTAAGTCATCAAATTATTTAATTATTGGTAGATAATAACTTATCTAAAACTTTATTTGAAAATTAAAGATTTTGTTGGGAAAACCCGCACTTTCCGAGGAAAATTTTCGTCGGAGCAGATCGGGAAAACAGGTCTCTATGCAGAATTTAATCACGGTGAATTTTTATTTGGGTGTTTTTGTTGTAAAGTTAAAATCTTCGGAATTATAGAGCAATAATTGAAAAAAACACGATTTTCGGGCGCCACTTTGTTTATAAAAAAATTAGCACACTATCTGAGGACTTTGCATACCTATATTATTAATATATAGGATCTTATAATTCGATTCCAGCAATAAACTTGCTGGTAAATAACTTTTCCCAAAAATGGCCTATTCTCCGATAATCAGCCCAGACTATAACACAACATAATAAAAATCATAATTTTCAATACATTTTTTACCTTACCCTTACATAATTACATATATGTATTTTGGGTAACTACAACGGAAAAAGTAGAGAAGAAGAGAAGAATGGTAAGGTCAAGGATTAGATCCTTATGATCTTGAATATCTTATTAAACGAGGACAAACCAATTCTAATTATGTGTCAGCAGCGACCATATTTCTAGTAGCATACGTCTAAGATGTTAGCAACTTGTGGTTATACCATATTATATTGTCGCTCGTAAGATATTTAATGGACGAAGGCGAAGGTGGAAGATGTAATTGGAAGAATTGCGCAAATGAAATGGAACGGGATAGGACACGTGGCACGACAAAACATCGAAAGGTGGACGAGAAACATTGTACATTTGAGACCACGCGAGCACATTCGTAGTAGAGGAAGACCACAAAAACAATGGCTAGACGACATCAAAGCAAAAATGAAGAGAAACTGGCACCTATTAGCACAAAACAGAGAAAAATGGAGAACTCATGGGGAGGCCGTTGTCCAGGAGTAGACCACTTAAGAACAAAGACTTTCAAGAGATTCTGCAAAATATTGCTCCAAAATTGGTCTCAAAACTTGCCACACTGAACAAATCACGAGAATCAGTATAGTGTGTTATGCGGATGATGCAGCCCTGATTGCAGATGATGACCTACAAAGACATCTTTATCGATTCTACCAAGCATGTCGACGACTCAACATAAACCACGCACAAAACAAAATACATTACCATTGCGAAAGATCCAATTAGATGCAAGGTCGTGGTAGAGAGGAAACCCATAGAATAGCTAAACCAGTTCAAATATCTAGGTGTAGATTTATCAAGTTATCTTGACCCAGCCAGAGACCTAAGAGGACAAATAAACAAGGCCGCAGTCGTATCCGTATGTTTAAGAGATGTGGTCTGGAATAACCCACATATGAGAATGGACAGCAAAGTTAGAATTTATAAAACTTGCATCAGACCTGTTATGACCTATGGCATTGAATCAAGAGAAGACACCAATTAAACCAAAAGCATGCTACGAACAGCCGAAATGAAGACACTAAGAGCAATTGCAGGGAGGACAAGAAGGGATAGAATAAGAAACAACATCATCAGGGAACAATGTGGCGTGCAAGATGTAGTAAGATGGAGTAGGCAAAGACGAAAAGAATGGTTCAGTCATGTAAAAAGAATGGAGGAGCACAGACTACCAAGAATTGCGCTAGAAGAAAAAACAGCTGCCAAGAGTCCACCGGGGAGACCACCAAAAAGATGGAGAGATAGCAGGCAGTCTACCTCTCAAGAAATACTTCAACGTCGGAATTAACAGATCGAGAGATCTATAACAAGTATAAGAAGAAGAAGACTTCACTAGCATTGATTCTCGAAGAAACAACATTAAGTTGAAAAAATGTAACATGTAACCAGGAAACAAAATTTTTCGATGGTAAATATTCAAGATTCGATAAAAATCATGAGATCTAAAACACGAAACGCAAGAAAACTTTTTCATATACATAGTAATGAAACCTTCACAATGGTGATCGCCAAGATGAGATAATGCTGATATGGCGCATAAAGAATAATAATGAATACGTTCCAATCTATAATTACTATTGTTGTATCTGCCACAGTCATAACACATAAGTAAAGAATGCTGTCCACCGATGAATATGTATGGTCCAGCACAAAAAGTATCAATATTATTAATTAACATAATTGAACAATTTCCCCTTAAATGGCCGTTCTTGTAACACCAGTAAGAAACACGCTGGCTTAATATGTTAATTTTCGCGATTTCCATCCATTAATGGACTTCCTGTTGCAAGAAGTTTTTGTAAAAAGGAGACAAAACTTCTATATTAACTACAATGTATACACGGGTATGTAGTTATAGTTTTATTAATTAGACGAACGACCGTGACGTGTTTCGTTACTTTTATAATCACAATAATGTTATTCCAATATTTAATAAAGAAAAAGTAACAGATTGTAACAACTGTAGATGAATATCTCTACTGAGTACAACATACAAAATTCTAACAGCCCTCATCAGACAAAAACTCACTCAATTCAAAAGGAAAAATATTGGCGACTACCAAGAAGAATTCAGGGAAGGCAGATTCACTACAGATACGATCCACATAATAGGGAACTTGACATTTTTTATTTATTTATTTATTTATTATATTTGTCTACATATAGAAACAACACATACCAAATATCAACCCTTAAATCGCAATATTTAATATTTAATTTACAATGAACATTTAAGGTTGTGATCGCCAGCTATCCAAGACGAAAAGCGCGGCACGCTATATGATGTCACGCTGCTCGTTCCAGGATAAGATAACAACGAACTAGCAACACTGGAAGATTCTTTGTATTTAAAATTGACAGTTCGTTGATTTAAAAACATTGTGTTTTGAAGGTTAGATTTTGTTCGTGTATAATTTCTTTTTATCTGTGCTTTAATAATATTGATAATAATAATGGAAGCCAACCGGGGGCTGCCAGGCATTTACTGCAACTGAATACAAGGAACGGCATGACTCAGTTGGAAAGATCCTTCATCAAGAGATAGCTATCAAACTGGGACTTTTCCAAACGGACCATCTCCCATATTATCAATATTTTCCTGAGAGTATGCTTGAGGATGGTAACTACAAGCTATACTGGGACCGCACTGTGCTCACAGACCAAACAGTGGCACATAATAGACCAGATCTCGTACTAGTTAATAAATTAACAAGACAAACAACACTAATTGATGTGGCGATACCTAACAACAATAATCTACGTAGTAAATTTACTAAAAAGATCGCTAAGTACAGAGATCTGTAAATTCAAATACGGAGACAATGGAGAATGCAAAGTACTCAGACAATACCGATTATTATGTCTACTACTGGAGTCACTCCGAAAACATCTTTATAAGACCATGAAGAAAGCTGTACTACTCGCGACGGCCAGAAGTGTACGAAATTTTTTGGGAGATACACCTGCATACCAAGTCACCTAGGGCTCGATAACATGGAAAGAGTCCCACCAGAGCTCAATCCTTTTGATACCGTAGGTATCCGGGATGACTCAATTTTCCCCTTAGAGGGAGTGTGTCCGCTAAATCTGGATGGAAGCAACACAAAAACAATATTACAAATATTGTATCGTTCCCATGTGTTCCAATACCACTGATAAAACGCCCTGAATACTATTTATTCGTATACCTCAAGATCAAAAACGTCGTTTAAAATGGTTAAAGACATGCAAAAGAAATGAGAAAGATATTTCACAGAAAACTACAGCCCATGTATGTGAGGATTATTTTAATGTGAGTATAAACATCAGACTCTATTATCATCTACATATCATTAAGTACATACTTATTTTATGTTCACTTCTTTGCTACACAATGCAATAATAATATTATGCAATTATATAATATAATATATTAGCAATATACAATACCGGGTGTTCACTTATATTTTCCCCCATTTTAACTGCCTATAACTTCTAAACGGCTCAAGATAGAAATATGCGGTTTTCACTAAAATGTTTTATTTTAGTAAAAGTTTTGTCTGAATGGATGGAATTTTTTATATCGCTTTCAAATACGAAACAAAAAATGGCGGATTTTTGAAAAGAACTTTGTTGACTTTTTTTAATGGAACACCCAGTATATTCTTTTGTAAATTGAAAGAAAGGTCATTCACCTATCTAGCGATATAAAGTTTTTCAAAATAGGTTGTCAAATCACTGAGTAATTAATTTTTAAAATGAGAGGTGCAACGTGGATATCACATGTGATTTCCACAATGCATCTCTCATTTTAAAAATTAATTGCTCAGTTATTTGACAACCGATTTTAAAAAATTTTATATCGCGGGATAGATAAATGACCGTTTTTTCAAGTTTTTAGGTAAATGGCCATTTTTTATATCGATTTTAAATAAAAAATAGCGGATTTTTGAAAAAAAAACGTTGTTGACTTTTTTTATTAAAACACCCAGTATATTTTTTGTATCTTGAAAAAACGGTCATTTACCTATCCAGCGATATAAAAATTTTTAAAATCGGTTGCCAAATGACTGAGCAATTAATTTTTAAAATGAGAGATGTAATGTAGAAATCACCTAACATAATATCATTTTGCTGAGTTATGTTATTTAGGTATGTGATATCCACGTTGCACCTCTCATTTTAAAAATTAATTACTCAGTGATTTGACAACCGATTTTGAAAAACTTTATATCGCTGGATAGGTGAATGACCTTTCTTTCAATTTACAAAAAGATATACTGGGTGTTCCATTTAAAAAAAGTCAACAAAATTTTGTTCAAAAATCCGCCATTTTTTCTTTCGTATTTCAAAGCGTTATAAAAAATTCAATCCATTCAGACAAAACTTTTACTAAAATAAAACATTTCAGCGAAAACCGCATATTTCTATCTTGAACCGTTTAGAAGTTATAGGCAGTTAAAATGGGGGAAAATATAAGTGGACACCCGGTATAATAGGTATTTACTATAGTATTACAAAGAACCTTATGTTTTTAATACTAATTCTTTACGATTTTATGACGCCTTATGATTTTATCACATATAATTCATAATGTACCGTTTCAGCGTTGCAATACTTATCGCTTTCGCCCGTTTATAGGGACAACCAACAAACTGTCTGACGCCACAACCGATTCCGCACGTTGAAAGAATGATTTAAATTTTGCAGTTTTTAATTGCTTATATTTATTTCATAATAATAAAATATGAGTTTTTTTGTAAACTGGGGGTCTTTTAACAGAATTCAATAACGTTTATCAGTAATATTTCTGGAATATAATTTTTATGCAAGTTCCCTATTACACAAACAATCGAGAAATGCCACGAACACAACATAGAACTCCACACCCTGTTCTTAGACTTCAGACAAGCCTGTGACTGTATTGGAAGAAATAAATTATTTATTGAAATGAAAAATCAAGATTTATCGGCAAAGCTAATCAGATTGACAAAAATGACTATGGATGGATTTCGAGCTGAAGTAACAAAAGAAGCTGGCACAAACTCAATAGGGAACTTGCATAAAAATTATATTCCAGAAATATTACTGATAAACGTTATTTAATACTGTTAAAAGAACCCCAGTTTCCAAAAAACTCATATTTCATTATTAGTATGGTATAGTTAGACCCAAACCCAGACATCCAAAGTGAAAGTTATCCTCCAACACCAAATTGTTCTATATGGTCCACATAATGTTCAGAAAAAAGTCACACCATTTTGAGTGTCGGGTTTGGGGGGGAGAGGGGTGAGAAATCTGCAAATTCGTAGTTTTTTACGTTTTTCGTCAATATTTCTAAAACTAAGCGGTTTAGCATGAACAACCCTCTACATAAAATTGTTCTACATTAAATTTGAAATAAAAAAGGCCCTATGCATAACCCTTCTAAAATGAACGGTTTCAAAGTTACGGAGGTAGTATAGTATAATTGATCCAAAAAAGGCCTAACCCCGACATCCAGTTTTCCTTCAACACCAAATTGTTCTATATGGTCCACATATTGTTCAGTAAAAAGTTACACCATTTTGAGCGTCCGGTTTGGGGGGGGGGGAGATGGGGGAGAAGTCGGTAAATTAGTAGTTTTTTTCGTCAATATTTCTAAAACTATGCTTGAGCGTAAGGAATGTTCTATAGAAAAATGTTCTACATTACATTAAAAAAAAAAAAGGTTCTATACATAATTGTTATAAAATCAACGGTTCCAGAGTTACGGAGGGTGAAAAGTGGAGGTTTCCGATACTTTTTATATTAACCGATTTCTCCCCCCTCTGCCCCCCAAACCCGACGCTCAAAATGGTGTGACTTTTTTCTGAACATTATGTGGACCATATAGAACAATTTGGTGTTGGAGGATAACTTTCACTTTGGATGTCTGGGTTTTTGGTATAGTTATATCATAAATATTGCCCAAAAAATATAAAAAGTATCGAAAACCTCGATATTTCACCCTCCGTAACTCTGGAACCGTTGATTTTATAACAATTATGTATACAATATTTTTTGTTTTAAATTTCATGTAGAACATATTGTTTACTCTAAAGCATAGTTTTAGAAATATTGACGTAAAACGTAAAAAAACTACTAATTTACCGGCTTCTCTCCCATCTCCCTCCCAAACCGGACGTTCAAAATGGTGTAACTTTTTACTGAACAATATGTGGACCATATAGAACATTTTGGTGTTGGAGGAAAACTTTTACTTTGGATGTTTGGGTTAGGCCTTTTTTTGGACCAGTTATAGTATACTACCTCCGTAACTTTGGAACCATTCATTTTAGAAAGATTATGCATAGGTAGGGTTACCATAATTTATTAAGGCCAAATCCGGACAGGGGTAGTCCAAGGGGTTGTAGCAGTGGCGGCCCGTGAGGTAGTGCCATAGAGTCATGGCACTACCTTGCTAACTATCCATAAACATATTTTTTATCTTCAAAACTTTTTAATTCCTATTAATTTTTTTGTGTGTATTTCTTTTGATCTTCATAAATTATATAAAAGATGGCAACTATGGGCGCAATACCATCCCTGCCGACAGCGGAGAGTATTCGACAGGAGAATCTCCTTCGCGCCGAAGTCAGTACTGGCACGAGTAAAGAGAGAAAGATTTTACGAGCATTATATGTAAGTGACAGAGAAAGGGCTATATTGGACTATTAGTATACCTTAACATTAGAATCTCTGTGCCAGGCACGAGGGTATGAAGCCAGGTCTATTTATTTTGAGTTTCTTTACGTGCTGGTTTGTCGCTTTTATTATGTATATTTTCTGTTAAAAAGTTTTTGTATTTATAATTAAACTTTTGGTGCATCATGATCGTGGGTATTTTGATAATATTTTGATTATTTCTTAAGTTTAATTTATTAATTGACAATAAAGATTAGTATTTTAAAAATTTTTTTGGTGGTTTTTCGCTAGAAAAAAAAACTACAAATGTTATAAGGTGTTGTGGAGCTTTCGAGTTAGCTTTAAGAGGTCACGACGAAAAAGAAAATTCAGAAAATAGAGGCATATTTAAGGAGCTGGTCAATTTTAGCGCCGAATTAGACAACGACTTAAAGGTTCATATTATTCAAAGTACCAGATCTTTCAAAGGTCTACCTTCTCCGGACATTTAGTTGCTTCTAATTTATTTATGTCGGAGAAGTTTTCTGCTTATAAGCATCAGTTCTCCGAATCATTTCTTAATGAACCATGGAGACAATTTTAATTTTTAAGCAAAACTCGGTTTAAAACTGAATTAGAAGTAGGTACTGTATTAGCGAGACGAATTAAGTACTACCTCTGGGGCTGTTTCGCTATCGGTTTTATTGTAGAGGGAAGGTTCAAAAAGCACATTTGAAGAAACTATTAAACTTTTAAGTATTTTAGTTACCATTCCTATATCAACATCTGAAGCAGAACGCTGTTTTTCGATGTTTACATCGAAACCTAGTGCTTTAGGTATGCTATCTGCAGAAAAGCATTTTGTAAATTGTATTGATAATTTTAATTATAAAGTCATTGAAAACTTTGCAACCAAAAAATAGAAGAATGAACTTCATATATCGTAAACTTTAAAAGTGACATTACAAAAATTTGTGCATGTGTGTGAATAATGAAATAGTATTATTTTTATAAATTGGTAAATAGAGACTAAATCGTAATAACAATTTTCAAGCACTATCAGCAGTAAATGCTGGTGGTAGGTTAAGAGGTTTTTATTATTAATTAATTTACGGAACTGTTTTGATCAATGTTGGACAATTGCTTGGCACCTCAGATCAATAAACTTAAGATATGTACATAAGATAAAAGTATCCGCGCATATTTTTTTTAGTTTTTGTTGTCAGTATACCTTTTTTTGACAATATCGTGAATCCGTCACTAAAAATTTTGGCGGCTGCCCGAGTTGTGGCACTACCTTCTTAAAGTGGTACGAGCCGCCACTGGGTTGTAGAAAATGTAAAATGTAAATTTGACTGTGTTGCTACCTCTACATTATTCATATATGAGAAATGCATATTATGGCACAATTAAAAGTACATCTGTTTCGCTACAATATGCAACTAACATCCAAAATCTCTGAAAGTTTAAAATACATATACACCTTACACCTATGTTTTAACATACTTTAGACCTAGAAAATAATATTACAGAACGAAATAACTTAACTAGATGCTGCGCAGAATGAAATTTTCCATCGCTGGGCCAAATGTTCTCTATTTTTTTAGTAAAGAAAAAAATCCGGACATTTCTCATATCCGGACGCCAATCCGGACGTATGGTAACCCTATGCATAGGGCCTTTTTTATTTCAAATTTAATGTAGAACAATTTTGTATAGAGGATTGTTCATGCTAAGCCGCATAGTTTTAGAAATATTAGCGAAAAACTTAAAAAACTACGAATTTACCGATTTCTCCCCCCTCTCCCCCCAAACCCGACGCTCAAAATGGTGTGACTTTTTTCTGGACATTGTGTGGACCATATATAACAATTTGGTGTTGAAGGATAACTTTCACTTTGGATGTCTGGGTTATGCCATCTTTTGGATCAACTATACTATACTATATTATGAGATAAATATAACCAATTAAAAACTGCAGAATTTAAATTATTCTTTCAACGGGCAGAATCGGTTGTGACGTCAGACAGTTTGTTGGTCATCCCTATAAACGGGCGAAAGCGATAAGTATTGCAACGTTGCAACGGTACATTATGTGATAAAATCATAAGGAATGATAAAATCGTAAAGAATTAAAAAGAATTAGTATTAAAAACATAAGGTTCTTTGTAATACTATAGTAAATACCTATTATATTGTGTATTGCAATAATATAATATATTATATTAGGTAGGTATTATATAATTGAATTATATTATTATTGAAGTGAACATAAAATATGTACTTATTGAACTGAATATGTAGATGCAAATAGAGTCTGATTTTTATACTCACATTAAAATGATCCTCACATGTCTTCTGTGAAATATCTTTCTCATTTCTTTTTCATGCCTTTAACCATTTTAAACGACGTTTTTGATCTTGAGTTACACGAATAAATAGTATTCAGGGCGTTTTATAACTGGTATTGGAACACATGGAAAGGATACAATATTTGTAATATTGTTTTTGTTTTATTTCCATCCTAGATTTGCTTCCATTATTATTATCAATAGTTTTAAAGCACAGATAAAAAGAAATTATACACGAAAAAAATCTAACCTTTAAAACACAATGTTTTTAAATCAACGAACTGTCAATTTTAAATACAAACAATCTTCCAGTGTTGCCAGTTCTTTGTTCTCTTATCCTGGAACGAGCAGCGTGACGTCACATAGCGGGCTGCGCTTTTCGTGTTGGATAGCTGGAGATCACAACTTTAAATGTTCATTGTAAATTAAATATTGCGATTTGAGGGTTGTTATTTGTTATGTGTTGTTTCTATATGTAGACAAATATAATAAATAACTAAAAAAAATTGTCAAGTATCCTATTGCAATAGAAACAGGAGTGTGACATGCCGATCCCCTGTTATTATAACCTCACTATTCAACATAGCAGTAGAAGCAACAGTCAAAGCCAGCGGAATTAAAGAAAATATAGCCCACTCCTAAACACAAATATGTAGTAGCACTTGCAGATGACATAGTTCTGATGAGAAGAGACAGGGAAAGATTAAAAAAAAGCAGTAACAACTCTGGCAAATGAAGCACAGAAAACAGGTCTAGAAATTAACGAAGGAACAATAAAATATCTACTTTGCTCTAGAAAAGAAGATAACGAGACGAGATAAATCAAGATAGAAAACTACACTTTTGAAAGAGTTCAACAACTTAAATATTTGGGAGTAATTGTGAATGACAAAAATAAGAGAAGTGAAGAAGTAACAGAGCGAATACTAGCAGGCAACAAAACATACTGGAGATGTCATAGGCTAATGAAGGACAAGAACTTATTAGTGGAGTCACTGAAGGTGGATATGAGCTATTACCTCAGATTTCGTTGAACCTTCATCGATTTGCATGAAAATTGGTGAGTGGTTAGAGGATATCTCAAGGAACAAAGGTGACATGGTGCCAACTTGCGCTTTTACCCTGGGGGTGGATGCCACCCCTTCTCGGGGGTGAAAATTATTTTATTAAAAATAACCCCATAATTCGATAGAGGGGCAAATTTCAAGCAAAATTTTTTATATAAAGTTATTAAAATAAATCAAAACTTTTTAAGTTATTAAAGATCAAAGATTTTAATTTTTCTTGAGAAAAATGCATGTTTTTAACCAATTTTTCATCAATAACTCAAAAAGTGTAAGTTTTTACAAAAAAGTTATAATTATCAAAATTGAAGCTAATAAAAAATGAAATAAACCCCTTACTACAAAAACCTTTTGGTGTTAACTAAAAGTGAGTTATAGGTAATTGAATGTATATTTTTTTCGGCGAGTAAAAAACTCTCAAGTATTCAAGCTGAAATAACGGGAAATTGATGCATTTTATAACATAAACTTATTAAACATTTGTCAAAGTATTTAAAAATATCTATTAAATGAGCCCCCGAACATGTTAATAGCGTTAAAATTTATGTGCCAAAATTTTTTCAAAATTTATCTTTTAAAAATTTTTCCAAAAAATGTTATTGTTTTTTTTTTAATAACTCCGTTCGTGTTTTAGAAATCAGGTTCATCTAAAAATTGTTTGAAAGTTAATTCCAAGTGCTATTTAAGCACGTTGAACCTAATCTTTTAAACTCCTTACATTTTTAAAAATAAAAAGTTAAATGACCCCGGTTGCATGGTTCCCACAGCAAAATTTAAGATTTGAACGTTTCTATCTTGTTTATTTTTTACTCTATAGAAATAGTAAAACAGGTAAAATACTTGGCATAAAAAAACTAAAATTTGGTTATATATAATTTTTTACGTATATTGAGTATTTCGAAGTTATTATCAAAAATATATGAGAATTACAATAATTTTAAAACTTATGATTTTTTCAAATCATATCTTTTTTCAAAAATATGCATTCTAAGCCGGTCAAAATTATCGAAAACATTACTTATACTAATATAAAGAAGTTCTTGTAAGGATTACTATAAATTTTAATTTTTGTGGAAATGACGTATGTTTTATTTTTCACTTTTTCCTTTCCTAAAAAATTCGAAACGGTTCTTTTATTTTCATTATAACTTGCTTAATTTTGACGCTATTGCCTTCTTCTGAAGCTCATTTGATAGGTACTCCGAAGTACTTTTGCAAATGTTTAGCAGGAATATTTTATACATTCCATCGTTTTCCCGTTATTTAAGCTTGAATACTTAGATTTGAGTACTCGTCGAAAAAAATACAGATTCAATTGCCAATAACTCACTTTGAGCTAACATTAGTTTAGTTCTTTATGTGAGGAATGTATTCAATTTTTTATTATCTTCAATTTCAGTAATAATAACTTTTTTGTTAAAGCTTATAGTTTTTGATTTATACGTGAAAAAACGATTTAAAACATGCATTTTTTTACGAAAAAAATAAAATCTTTGGTCTTTAATAACTCAAAAAGTGTTGATTTATTTTAATGACTTTATATAACAAATTTTGCTTATAATTTGCCCCTCTATCGACTTATGGTATTATTTTTAATAAAATAATTTTCACCCCCGAGAAGGGGTGGCATCCACCCCCAGGGTAAAAGCGCAAGTTGGCATCATGTCACCTTTGGTCCTTGAGGTATCCTCTAATTACTCACCAATTGTCATGAAAATCGATGGAGGTTCAACGAAATCGGAGGTGAAAACCTTCAGTGACTGCACTATATCCAGAAATACAAAACTGAAAATACACAGAGTTGCAATCAGACCAGTAGTTACATACGCAGCTGAGACAATGTGCCTTTACTCTACATTTAACTCTACAACTCTATGTGAGTCTTGGCTGCGTTTACTATTTCCCTCCATTGTTGTCGGTCCTGAGCAGTTATTTCCCATTGCTGTACTCCCATTTTGCGTAGGTCACTGGCTACTGCGTCTTTCCATCTCTTTCTTGGTCGACCAACTGACCTTTTGCCATCGAGCCTTTCCCAGAATGTGGCGTTCAGAAGTCTTTTGTCACTCGATCTTAACACGTGACCCGCCCATCGTATTCGGTTTGCTTTAATGTAGCGTACTATGTTTTCATCTCCATATATTGTCTGGAGTTCATCAATGTGTCTTCTTCTCCATTCTCCTGTAGAATCTTCTCTGCAAGGCCCATAGATAGTCCGTAGTATATTTCTTTCTAGTACCAGTAATTTTGTCGTTTCCCGCTGGTTCAGAGTCCATGTTTCGCTTCCATACGTTATTGTGGGACGAATTATTGTATCTTATTTTTGCTGGTATTGAGAGTATTTTTGATTTAAGTAACTAATAAGAAACACACTGGCTTAATATGCTAATATTCGCGATTTCCTTTTTGTAAAAAGGAGACAAAACTTTTGTATTAACTATGTATATGTATACACGGGTATGTAGTTATAGTTTTATTAATTAGACGAACGACCGTGACGCGTTTCAGTTAACACGATTGCTTTTGTAATCACGACTGCGTGACTAGATGTCATAATGCCAAAAATAGAGAATGAGTTTGCTATCTATGATTTACTTGGGTAAAGATTTGTCTCGGGTTTGTACACGATTCTACAATTCATCAGTAGATTAACAAAGTTAAACATTATGACATCCATTTGAGCATTAAACACATTTAGACATTATTATTTATTATTTTGTTAATCGTTCGCTGAACTTTCTAGGTATTTTTTATTGACTTTATTAATGGAAGTTAAATACAACTTAAAAATTATTGTTAATATTTTATTTTGCTATTTTGGTCTCCAGACAAGAAGGCCGTGTAGTTCTTGTCCTTGTGGCATCTTAATGCAATATAATATTTTACTTGGGAATAAGCCACAATTGAGGCGTTCTTTGCAAAAACCCCAGTTGCCATTATTTACAACATTGGAAATATTTAAAAAAAAAAAGTTATTTAATTGAACCGTATTAAGTTTACGGAAATTCTCAAATTAGTGATTTATTATTTTGATGATTACACACAGTTTACAATATAAATAACATTATTTTTTCCTTTTGTTTATTTATGAAGGACATTTATTCATTTGACATATGGGGTTTTTGCAGGAATTTTTCATTAATTTTACGAATTAATGAAAAATGATAATAATAGTAATAAACCAAAATAAAAATGAGCGAAAAATGATGTTTACTTATAAAATCACTTAACACAACTATTCGAAGGAACTTTAACCTATAAAAACCTACTGACAGCCAAGCGATAAAGTTTCCCGCAAAAACACCAATAGTCATTGGGTGCGTTCGGACGACCATAGCGGCTGGCTGCCAGCAGAAATCGGCTGAGTGGTTGCATCCAGCCGTGATAGGGAAAGCTTAGTAAATCTCTCAGCGGCTGGCTTCCAGCGGTGACGTCTGACAGCTACTGCTGGCTCAGCTGTCCAGCCGCTGTGGTCGTCCGAACGCACCCATTAACAACTATGGTTTTGAAGGGAATTGAGCTTGAAATGTGGGGTTTATGCGGAATCACCTATATTTTTGTCGCTTATATTTTGGACTACTGTGATTTTAATGGAAGTTTCTTACGCAAGGAACGTAGGTAATTAGTCCTTCAATCCATAGATGGCATAAGTCCATTTCCGAAAAAAAAATGACAACTGGGGTTTTTGCAAAGAACGCCTCAATTTTACTTTGTACTTACTTTGAAATTAAGTTTATTTGACGTTTCGATTTCCACTTCGGAAATCGTTATCAAAATACGTGTATTTGTGTTTTATTGGCACTGGTTTTTACAACCAACTGGCCAGTCAATTTCATATTGATTCTTTAGACTCTAACCCGAATATATTTCCGAAGTAGAAATCGAAACTTAATTTCAAAGTAAAATTGTGGCTTATTCCCAAATAAAGTATTTTTTTTTTCCTGAAAAATGAAAAAAAAATACTATTTTATTTGGGAATAAGCCACAATTTTACTTTGAAATTAAGTATTCTGTTCATCTTTAATACGTAAGAAACATAATATTCTCTGACTTTTGAATATAAATTCTAATATTTTCCTCTAAACGTTCCACACGTGTATTAAAATATAACTGTATTGCCTAACGCCTAACCAAACATTCGAATTCCGCATACAAACACAATAGGTACACTTTGTCACATGCACACCTGTTCGCTTTTCGCTTCGGTTTCGATAATTCACTCTCAGTGAACTTTTTCGATTAGAAATAGCGGCGGGGCCTCGTTTTTGGTGAACTTTAAAATCATGTTGTAAATCATAGTTTAAACTAGAGGTGGACAAGTTTGACTTGAATATTTGAAATTAACTTGAGTTAGAGTTAATTTCAAGTCAAACTCAAGTTAATCCTTCTGACAAATAATTAAAGTCAAGTCAAACTGGTCAATGGCTACAGGTTTGAAAATTCAAATTGTTTGTCCAACTAGTGCCTTTGTAAAGAAACCTTGTTTCCTGACCGGATACGACCGCAAAACCAAGTTTGAGGCACAAGATGCTTTGTTCCCGAATATTACGAATGGCATTACTTTACCATTTACGTCATAAGAAAGATAATTTAATTCGAAAATATTTTCATCTTTAATCCCAAGTGAACGTCATAAATCTTAAACATATTAAAATCACTTAAGCTCGAACTTTAATCATAACACATAAATCAAATTGAACCGACTAAAAGCTAGAGTAGATGGGAAAAGGAAGATTTATTGGGACCGTGCAAGTTCGGCAAAGCGACACCTATTTCTACGCTCTGCAACTTTATTCGCACTTTTAATTATATTTTCCAATTATATTAGTCCTGGTTACTGGAGATAATTGTCAAGGCCATAGTCCAAAAAAATAATAAGAAGAAAAAATAAGATTCAGGTTATGTTATTAAAACGTAAACAATTGTATGTAGTAAATAAAATTAGTTATTAATATGCAGTACTGCAAGCAAAATACAATTAATTAAATTTACCTTTATATAATAATTGCATATCATATCAATATTGTGGAGCAACATATAATTTTTCTTCTTCAATGACAGTAGATATGAAATGTACGTCAATTTGACAATTTCAATTGACAATATGAATTATTTAAGAAAGTTGCAATATTTCTCCGCTATTCGCGCACGATCGTTTCTCAATTCCCTTCCAAGTACTTGCACACCGCGAATAGATAAAAAAATTTGGAGTATTCGGTCTATTTGGGCTTGTAACGTTACAAACGTCACATCTTTGCTATTTTATTTTTAAATAATTATTCTATTTTATTTGCTTTAATATTTCATTAGTATTAATTTTCTTCTATTTGTTTTAACTGTTTTCTTCGTTAAAAACTCGTTGGCGCCCTCTTTTATTATCTTATATTTAATATATATCTTTTCATCTAACATCTAAATCATCAACTAAACATACTGAACGTACCCCGTATATCCTTACTCTCTAGATATCTGTCTTTCAATACGGAACATGCCTGCTACTTCATACGTACTTGGTCGTCAATTTCAAATGTCGTTTTCAATGACCGTGACACTTCATCCCTACTCCCTGACACAAATTGAAAATGTAAGGGAAGAATTATTCCATAAATAGGCATGTAATTTGAATATTAGATTTATTTTCCATCAACACTACATATTCTCTTGGGGTGAGTTTTTCATACAGCTTTTTATAATAATTTCTTAGTCATTTTTTCCTTCCATATCTACGACCATTTCCTAACCTTCCATATCTACGACCACATGGTCAGTTTTAAATATCTTATTTCTTTTTAATGTTTATATATGCACGTGTAAATCAAATTTTAACTAGTAATAATTAATCTTGATTCCATTTAATTTACCCCTTGCCATCTGCTACTTTTTGAATACTTTTTGGCAAGGGTACCTTTTCTTCTTGATGTCAAACTTACACCCGTTTTGTATACTAGTTTTTGGGAATAAAAAATTTCTATCCCTTCGGGAGCCTCATGCCATCTACATTACCGATGATGCTACTTATAAAGCGAAGACAACATGACATCTAGACTGCAACGACTACCATCTCCAGCTGCAAGGGCCTAGGGTCGAACATCTGCCCAAGTCTACAAGAAGTCTACAGCAGTACCATTCGACATCAAGAAGTTACCATCGAACCCGATGCCAAGCCAAAAGCCAGACATAAATATAATCGAATGAAGTAAAGAAACACAGACTTACTCACAATCATTTAATAATACTTCGACGACCGGTTTCGATCTCTACACTATTCAGATCATCTTCAGGTCGGCGTTACAAGTAGTTAAATGCCACAATTAAAGAAAGCCAGAGTTAAAACATTGTCTGGTTGTATCAAAATGCAAATAGAAAGCCCAAAAATTTTGAAAGTATGCAACTGTTGACATTTCAGAACAACAAACTGATACATACGTATGCACACATATGAGAAACAGGTACTCGGTTTATGACTATTTGTTGAATTAAGTTAAATTTTAAAATTATTAAAAACTTTTTTATAAAAAACCTAAAAACTATATAATTTTGATCCACTTACATGCCGTTACAAGGGATGCTTTGTAAGTTCATCGATAACATGTTTATACGTCCAACTTATGCTAATATCATAGCTAGGTGAAGGACTGGGCAAGCGGACATGCTTCGTAGGTCAAAACACAGTAAATTGGAATGGATCCTGAAGGCAGATGTGTGTTGTGAAACAGAGACAGATGTATTAGTTATGAGAAAGACAACGTTCGGGTGGGAATGTTCATAAATGCAGCTAATAGACTTATTGTAAACACTTGTACGATTGTGAAGGTCTTTGCTCTTAGGTTTTTTGAGCTATGGGCAGAGGTCGAAGTAAGGAGAATGACAAATAGGAATAAATATTCAAGTTTGTATTGTTCCCAGTCACAGGACTACGGGATGTCATATATTTTGTATCATTGTAGGTGCCTAACACTTGGAAATCTATGAAATGTAGAGGATTATAAAAAAATTAATTAGATAAAAAAGATAGATAAAAAAGATTGTCAAAATAAAAATTTGTTAAAAAACTGTAGAATATTAAAGGTGATCTGAAAAAAGGGGAAGGGGTTTGTTTGAGCTATTGTATGATAGTGTATGTTCAGAAAGAAATATTGAATAAATAATTACAGGGTGTAGGCGCTTACATTGAGAAATTATTAAAATAAATAAATAAATTAACACAGAACACATAGGATTGTTATAACTAAACGGACAAAACAACAAGTGGTATAAATTTGGATGAGAAGTAGCACTATATTTGCAAAATTCACTTAAATAAATAACCGATTTTTAATTTTCTAAAACTCAAATTTAGTTTTTGTGTTTCATCTTTGAGAGGAAATTTTGACAGTATTTAGACAGATGTAGGTTAGCTGAAATGTCAGACACTTCTTCTCAAATTTTTGTTAACAGTTGCCAACTAAGTAAATCTAAATTAACATGAAGTTTACAAAATTTACAAAATGAATATTGTTAAATATTGTTAAATATTAAATAGCAACATCCATAAATTATGTGTCCATAAATATAATCCAAAATTGTTAGTTTTTGGCAAGAATTTGAATATATTTGTTAATGCATTTAATAAGTCACATTTTTATTATATCTTTATTGAACAATAAACATGATTAGTTAAAATATTATTGTTTTGTTTGCTTTCATTCTGAATTTTCAAAGTTCATATCTAAGATTAGGACAAGACGAACACACACCCTGAGAGACTGAGCTAGGCTGGGGTGAACGATAGCTATCTTGGATGATTGGAGTAATATTTTCGAATATTATTTCAATTAGCTGGGGTAGTATATTGTCAGTTGTCGTTTCAGGCTATTTGGTTTGATTTTCCTCATCGGAGTGTATGTGTTAAATAATTGTGACCTTACTTGGAGATGAATGATCGCATTTAAGTATAATATACGCAGTTAAGTAAATATTATGTTGCTGTAGTTATTCGAATGAGCACTTCCAAAATTTCTAGTTTTGAGAATTTTTGAGTCTTGTAATCGTTCCCATGAGACTCATTAAAATTCAGCTCAGCGGGGTGCTATTGTTGGAGGTGTGAAATTACATAAACAAGGGATTGTTCCATAAAACAGGTAGATCCCTTGTTTATGAAATCTCACACCTCGAACAATAGCACCCCCGCTGAGTTGAACATTAATGAGTCTCTTAGAAAGATTCTAAGATTATAAGCCAATGTAGGCTAGTTTTTATATTCTACAGATTTCTCAACTATCTGCCTGATTACAAAGACCAGTGGCGGCTCGTCACAGGAGACAAGTGAGGCTTAGCCTCCCCACAAATTTTTTACACACGCTACACTGTTTTGTTTATCTTGAATCGCGAAAAACAACAAGCACTCTCACTATTATACAACGTGTAAATTCCATATTATCACTAAATATCCATACGCACGGAGCATTAGCATGATTGCGTCTCAGTTTTTTTATTATTATTGTAGGCAGGACCCTGGGTTATCCCGAGATGCATGAACGAAGCCGAGAAGCCGGCCAGCCTCCGTTGCTAATGCTCCGCGCAGCGCAGCAGGCGTTTAAGGAGACCCGATCTCCTAGCAGTGGCATCTACGGTGCCATCACACGCTGCCCGGAAATTTAACAACGGAGGCTAACTAGCTTCTCGACTCCGTTGCCGTTACGTGCATCTCGGGACAACGAGTTTTAGGGTCCTGACTAAAAATAATGAAAAAACTAAAAGTGCGAATTTTATTATGAAATTTGGTATTTGGGGTTAGAATAATATTTGGAACAACTTGTTCAAATAACTTTCCGATATTTGTAACGCAAAGCAAAATATCGGTAAATTATCATGTTTTTGGATTCGCAGTAGGCCGCGTTTAGAATTAAAAAAATTCAGTTGAGTATCTTAAAAAATGTGAACCTTCAACCTGTATGGACTGCAAAACTTCAAATCTGTATTTATTTTGATATGCATTTCTACTTACAAAGATGGAATTGTTAACAAATAAACGACACAAACTTTGGTATTAAAATTTTACAGTTAGACTAATTATTTTTAAAATGATATGATATTATGAAATGATGAATTATGATGATATTATGAAATGTAAATAAAAAATGATCAAAAAATGGGGCCTTACATTACATTTTTTGGCGCATTTTTTGCTAGTGCAAATTTGTCTAAATATGTTAGAATTAGGTATAGCCTCCCCTATTGTAAAAATCACGAGCCGCCACTGACAAAGACCGCGTCGTTATAAGATCTTCCGCTTCTTCTTGAAGATCACACTTTTCTCTCTTCAAATCTCCAATTGCTTAAGTTGCACTGTTTCTAGTCAACGTAGTGGCATAATTTTAATATGAATTCACCGGCTAAATGTAAATAATCAGATAACCCAAATATTTAAGGCACGTCTGTTTGACTAAAGTGTTACTATGTCGAAATAAATACCTGCTTATTTTTGTTTAAGTAAGAAGAGGCAAAACATATTCACTATATTAAATAATCACTCACACTATATAAAGTACAAAGCATTCCATTCTAAAGTACTTTCAAATTAAAAATATAGTGCAATTATAATTATCCAGTTCAACTGTCGATAAAGTTAAATATTTTGATATGAAAATAACATAAATATTATTTAACAAGGTCAATCAAAAATAAGCCTTTTTCGACACAATTGTATAGACGGGATTGACAGTTGAAATGTGTAGTATGAGATATTACAAAAATACTCATCTACGATATACTCATCATGGGGATTTGTCAATTTTTTAGTGGAACTATTTTTAAATACACAATCAAAACATCAATCTCATTAATTTGTTCATAACCTAAAAACTTCTCTATTTAGTTTAATGTTAACACACAACTTTTTTAGAGAAAAAAAGATACACAAAAATGAGATATTCTAAATTAAAATCGGTTACTTAATAAACAAAAAAGTAATTCCACAATGAACAACAAAACTGCTGTTTTTGAATATTGTTAATAAATTTTTTATTATGTATTCAAATGTGTTTAAATGTATCTAAACTTGAGGGTCTTTTAGTGAACAAGTAGAGAATGGTGTGCAAAAGATGGGCCAAGCCGTTGAATAATTTTTGCATAATTTAATTTGTTTATGGGATTTTTTGAAAAATCAGCTAATTTTTAAGGTTTGTCTGATAATTTGATTAAATATCTCAATAATTTGGGGCTTATTTTCTTCGTTAAGACGTATACTAATAATCTATTGAAAAAATATCACTCTTTAAGCTTATGTACTCTGGGCTAATTAGCAAAATACAAGGAAAAGTTATTTACCAGCAATTTTATTGCTGGAATCAATCTTATGATTGTATATATTAATAATATAGGTATGCAAAGTCCGCAGATAGTGTGCTACTTTTTTTAAACAAAATGACGCTCGAAAATCGTGTTTTTTCAATTTTTGCTCTGTAAGTCAAAGATTTTAACTTCACACCAAAAGCACCCAAATAAAAATTCACCGTAATTAAATTCTGCATAGAGACGTGTTTTTTCCGATTAACTTCGACGAAAATGCGGGTTTTTCCAACAAAATCTTTAATTTTCAACTAAAATCTTAGATAAGTAATTGTTTATCAATAATTAAATAACTTGGTAGTATAAAGCTCTTTTCGTATAGATTATAATTCCAGAAGCCGATGAAAATTGAATGAACAATTTAGCAACAATTGAATTGTTAATTAAAAATTTACGGTCGCTAAAATAACCACAATAATTATGATACATAAGAATAACTATGATTTTTGTATAAAAAGACACTGTACCTACTAATGTACTTTACAGAATTGAAATTGGACTATTTAAGCGGCCTCAGGAATATTTTAAAATTATAAACAATTTTTTGGCTTATAAACAAATAGAATATCTCGGAAAATATTAAATTAAATTAAATCATGAAAACGGTATTGGAAACAAAGCGGCAGGACGCTTCTTTTAAAAGAAAAAACGTTTAATTGTGATGAGTGGTTCCTGAGATACAACCAGTTAATACTCTGGGCTAATTAGCAAAATACAAGGAAAAGTTATTTACCAGCAATTTTATTGCTGGAATCGACTCTTATTATTGTATGTATTAATAATATAGGTATGCAAAGTCCGCAGATAGTGTGCTACTTTTTTTATAAACAAAATGGCGCCCGAAAATCGTGTTTTTTTCAATTTTTGCTCTATAACTCCAAAGATTTTAACTTTACACCAAAAACACCTAAATAAAAATTCACCGCAATTAAATTCTGCATAGAGACTTGTTTTCCCCGATTCACTTCGACGAAAACTTTCCCCGGAAAAAGCGGGTTTTTCCAACAAAATCTTTAATTTTCAACAAAAATTTTACTTAAGTAATTGTTAATCAATAATTAAATAACTTGGTAATGCAAAAGCCCTTTTCGTATAAATTATAATTTCAGAAGCCGATGGAAATTGAATGAACAGTTTAGCAACAATTGAATTGTTAATTAAAAATTTACGGTCGCTATAATAACGACAATAATTATGATGCATAAGAAAAGCTATAATTTTTTCATAAAAAGACACTTCAACTATCTAATGTACTTTACAGAATTTAAATTGGACTATTTAAGCGGCCTCAGGAATATTTTAAAATTATACACAATTTTTTGGCTTATAAACAAATAGAATATCTCGGTAAGTATTAAACTAAATTAAATCGTGAAAACGGTATTCGAAAAACAGCGGCAGGACGCTTCTCTTAAAAGAAAAAACGTTTAATTATGACGAGTGGTTCCTGAGATACAACCGGTCAAAGTTGACCGGAATTTACGGCAATGATATAAACAATAGGATCATAATTTTCAAACCATCACCTTTTTGTTTTTGTCCTCTTGCTCCACACCAATTTTCATATCTTTAAAATACTCATAATAGTCCTGTCGCCAGGGGGGTACAACGGCCTTCTTAATTCAGATGGACTTACCCAAGTTTTTTTTATGTATTTTTGCCCGTAGAACACGAATTTTTTGGGTAACAGTTGATCCGGATGTCGATAAGGTTAAACAAAGAACTTGAGGAATTACATAACAGCGATTTCTCGCAAA
Source organism: Diabrotica virgifera virgifera (assembly GCF_917563875.1). Taxonomy (NCBI): domain Eukaryota; kingdom Metazoa; phylum Arthropoda; class Insecta; order Coleoptera; family Chrysomelidae; genus Diabrotica; species Diabrotica virgifera. The sequence continues at coordinate 231,434,327 of NC_065445.1, read as the reverse complement.
ACAAAATATTTTTTTGTATTTTTTGGGTCATTCTAACCAAAAACTGTTCCTACAAGTTTTTTCGTAGGATGCATAGTTTTCGAGATAAACGCGGTTGAACTTTCAAAAAATCAAAAAAATGCAATTTTTGAACCCGAATAACCTTTGAATAAAAAATAAATAAGCAATTCTGCTTACCGCCTTTAAAAGTTTGAGTCAAATTATATCTGTTTTGAATATTTGCATTGCTAAAAATTTATTTTTTGATTGTTAAAAAAAGCTATAAACACATAGTGTTTCCCGTGCTTAATACATGCGTTTTAATGAATGCTACGTAGAAATAGCCCCGCTTGCACTTTTACCTCCTCTACCTACTCGTTCGCTTTTAAATGAGAAATCATTGAAAACATCACTCAAGCACTAGGTGTTTATAGCTTTGTTTGACAATAAAATAATAAATTTTTAGCAATACAAATAATTAAAACCGGTGTAATTTGACTTAAACTTTCAAATGCGGTAAGGAGAATTGTTATTTTATTTTTTAATTAAAAGTTATTCGGGTTCAAAAATTGCAATTTTTCGATTTTTTGAAAGTTTAACCGCGTTTATCTCGAAAACTATGCATCCTACGAAAAAATTTGTAGGAACATTTTTTGGTTAGAATGGCCCAAAAAATACAAAAAAATGTTTTGTTTTGCGAGAAATAGCTGTTATGTGATTCCTCAACTTCTTGGTTTATAACAATCTTATCGACATCCGGATCAACTGTTACCCAAAAAATTCGTGTTCTACAGGTCAAAATACATAAAAAAAACTTGGGTAAGTCCATCTGAATATAGGAGGCCGTTGTACCCCCCTGGCGACAGGACTATAATATATATTATTATAATAAAAACTATCAATAATACGTGTGAAAATTGCCAAAAATAGCAAAATTCCAATCAAAAATTAGGTTGGAAAAAATGTAACCCTCAAAGTTCAAAATCGGTATATGTTAAAAAAAATGCATTTTCTCGGCTTTCCATGGAGCAATTTCCTTCATTCTTTTTTTGTTCCCTAATAACTCGAGGAGAGCCATCGAACTAACGCATTATTAAATGTCAAACTTGCTTTTATTTTGTTATAATAGATTAATTTATTTATAAGAACAGAAAACTACGTATTTTTTCCAGTTGTAGGCTTTTTTTAGATAAACTTACTACAAGTGTACCTTTAAAGTTAAAAACAGAAATATTCTCATTTGAAAGTGGTATAATTATTTAAACAATTTTAATTTAAATAAATTAAAATTTTGTGTTATAATAAATAAATTAATTTATTATAACAAAACAAAAGCAAGTTTGACATTTAATGATGCATTAGTTCGATGGCTCTACTCGAGTTACCTGGGAACAAAAAAAGAATGAAGGAAATTGCTCAATGGAAAGCCGAGAAAATGCATTTTTTTAACGTATACCGATTTTGAACTTTGAGGGTTACATTTTCTCCAACCTAATTTTTGATTGGAATTTTGCTATTTTTGGCAATTTTCACTGGTAATATCGATAGTACTTATTATAAGAAGCTGATGGTTCGAAAATTATAATCCTATTTTTTATATCGTTGCCGTAAATGCCGGTCAGCTTTATAGTCTGGGCTGATTTATCGGAGAATAGGCCATTTTTGGGAAAAGTTATTTACCAGCAATTTTATTGCTGGAATCGATTCCCCTTCCCCCTTTTTCTGGACATCCCCTTTTTCTGTGTTTACACGACAAATTACGTGTAGTAATTCTTACTGGTATGAATATGTAAACATTACTTGACAATGTCATGATTAACTTTAAAGAGATGGCTTTTGAATGTTCTTGGATATCTGTTACTTGCTTAAATTATTAATTCAGTTAATTAATATATTTTTTTCACTAACTATGTATTCAGTGATTGTAATAATTTATATAATGTACAACAAAAACTAATACTCAATCGAGAAAAGAAGAAAAGTGATAAAGTGATTTTTTAATAATATATTGTTACTATGGATAGCTTACAATTTTGAATATCGGTAACAACAAAATACTTGGATCACAGAATATATTCTGGTGTATTCTCTGCTTGGATCATCCATAAATAATAATAATAATAAATACATTTTTATTAAGTTCACGTCTTAAATAAATTATTTATCAAATACACTATCAATATTATTTAATCAATAACTCAAAATATTCCCGATGCCATGTCAAATATTTAAAATTGTCACTGTCCTGTCACCATAGTCTATTCGGCTCAGTGCGTTGTATGACAAAGATAGCGAATGTTCGATTTGGAAAATATCACCACGGACATGGTGTCCATTTTTTTTGAATCCTGAAAAAACTAATAAATATTTTTTAAAAAATTAAACGCGAGGGCCGAAAGTCCCTTAGAATAAATAAAAAAGTTTCTTTTGAATGAGATATTTGAAATTTAAAATCACACTACATTTTCTCTTAGTTTTTCACCCCTGTAACTTATTAAAATAAACATTATGGAAGTTTTCAGGGACTTTCGGCCCTCGCCTCGATAAGAACGTAATCTTTCATACTACGTTTAAATTTTTCAAAAATACTTATTAGTTTTCTCAGTTCGAAAAAAATTAATTCCATTTAAATAGCATTGGAGCCAAATTTAATATTTGGATGATTTTTCAAAAAATCTTAAAAAATAATTAAATTTTTCAAAGCCGAATCTATTCAATCGATCTGTCTCATCTTTTGCACATCGTTCAAGCACGATAATACCCTCAAGTTCGGGTACATTTAAACAAAGTTAGTTTGAATTATGTTTTTAATAATTCAGGTTGAATATTTTTTCCTTTGTACAAAAGTTGATTACACATAAATGTTAATAAGAAGTGTTGCAACTCGAAATATGAGAGAATGACTAGTCAAAAGGAAATTATTCAAGACAATGCACCCGTTGACTAACTGGCAACAGATCCAGAGAGAGAGAGAGAGAAATTCATGGCTATATTACCGAAAACAATGTGAAGTAGGAAGCTATTGTTTCGATAAAGTTCGGTTCGTATTTGTAACTTTGTAGGTGTAGCATAAACTGATGCAAGTGCACGTGTGGACTTAGTAACGAGAATAATATCTGTTTATTTGTTGTACTTATTAAAAGTATGTATGATAGCTGCTATGATAGGTAATAAAAGTTTAATGAGTTTAATGAGGTATTTAATTGAGAATTTGTCAATAGAAAAACACTGGCATGTATCGACTAATAAAGATATACCCTTTTTACAAATCATGTTTTGTTTCCTAAAAAAAAAAACCAAACAAACTTTGAAAAATTAATCGGTCTATTAGAAGCCGATATATTGCAAAATTATTAAAAAATAAAAAATTAACAAATTACTTTATTTTTCCAAAAGTATTAAAACAATATGTATGTTGTATTTTTGAAAAGGTAGTTGAACTACCTTTAAAATAAGGTGTCACTTAACCCCCCTTTCCATTAAAGATTTTGGGGGTTGTGTCAGCCCCCGCTAGAGGGTTTATGTAATTTAGTTAAACTAGTCTACAAAATGTCCCCCTCACAAATAAATTTGACGTGATTTTGCATATTTTTAAATTTTCCATAGGGACCAAATTATAAATGGTGGCAACTTTTCAAATTGACACACTGTATGTGAGATATCTCTTGGTGCTCTCATATGTCAAATATTTTACTAAAATGAAATTATTTTTACTTATTGGGACTGATGACTGATCGTAGAAAAAATAATAAAACCACTCGCACTTTATGGCCATTAATATGATCGTATTTTTTACGACACTTGCCTGATAGATCGAGTCCGACACTGACCTGATGGGTCGAGTCGCAACTCGATATTACGCAACTTATATTTGAAGCTTAATAACAACCAATTAATAATCGTTGTACCTATAATATACCTAATACAGTCCATTAATCCCAGTTTTTGCTCAACTCATAATATAAATTTTAAAGAACCGTTTGGATTGACATGAAATTTGACATATACATAGCTAACATTTCAACGAAAAATAGTGATATTATACCGATGTGTGTTCTTGGGATGAATTTTACCCCTTCTCGGGGGTGAAAAAATATACGTGCAAAATAAGGTCGGAAGTGAATAAACTGACTCATTCTAATCAACTTTTGTTCTATATAGTTTTTTCACTAAGTCAATATTTTCGAGTTATTTGCGAGTGATTATGTTCATTTTTTAACAAAAAAACCACGTTTTAAACGATTTTTCACAAATAACTCAAAAAGTAAGTATTTTATCGAAAACAAAAACATTTTTTGCAAAAATATAGCTTATAAAATTGTGAAAAAAAATGGTGTATGTATAAGGTCTGTAGACCTAGCAGAGTTGTAGCTAATCAAAAATAATTTCTAATTCGTCAACTTCCAAATCGAATATTTCAACGTGAAATAACCAAAAAATGAAGCACTTTTTCGGGAAAACTTATCACTACTGTTTTAAAGTGTTCAAAGAAAAAGCTTAATTTTTGTTTTTTAAAAAAATTTCTAGCGTCAAATAATGCAAGTTACGCTCAAAATAAAGTTAATTTCTTTTTTTTTTGGTAAAAAATAAACGTGAAAATCACCCCCTAATTAGCATCCTAAATGAAATTAATCGTTACCAAAAACTCTCAAACAGTAAAAAAATGAAGGTTTTGCTTGTCTGAATATTTTGGATTTTTTTCTGTTAGACAAAACTTGGTCAAGATATGCCTGTCCAAAATTTACATACACTCGTGATTAGTGACTCATTCAAACCCTTTTAACTGCAAATAAGAATAAGCACTTTGAACTGATTAAACTTATAGATCATAATATACAGTATGGTGCAAATGAAAGGAATAATTTCGTTATTTTGTAAACTGGCCACTTTAAGGAAAATCCAGCAGTAGGTCGATTTTTATTTTTAAATTATGATATTTTGGCATGCATGTCATACTAGTGACGTCATTCATCTGGGCGTGATGACGTAACCAATGATTTTTTTAAATGAGGATAGGGGTAGTGCGCTAGCTAATTTGAAAGGATATTCAATTCTCTAATGTTGTTCTGAAGCTATTTCCTTGTGGCATTTTTATGATTAATTATTTATATGGGAAATAAGCCACAATTAAAATGAAAAAAATAATTTTATTAACGTTTCGACGCCCAAATCGGGTGCCGTTGTCAAAATACAAAATATTACTAAAATAAACTAAAGTGTTGTTGCTAAGCAAAAAAATTCTTCTAATAATTTATTTAATCTCACTCATTTATATTGGCAATTCAGACATATATTATACATTTTAAAGTAGAAGACTTTAAAATGATATTGCCAATATTTTATGAGTTGCGTTCCTGGGACGACTTACTGAAAGATAGTTCATTCGATTACATGAAATTAACCCCAACTCAAGAATATCCGTCATAAAAAATTATAGCATGTGATATGTCTTTAAAAAGACAACCAAATGCAACGACAGTAAAATTCTCGCGTTAGAGACTTCATAGTAAATCACAAGGGAAAACCAGGAAAAACCCTGTGATACTATCCCGACATCGTAAGTATTTGGTCTTACATTAATTTACTCTCAAAAAATAATACCAAATTCTGACTTGTAACATGTTTAAATTATATTAATTATATAAATTATTATTTAAATTATATAAATTACTTATATATCTAGTATTATTAATAATATTTATAATTTAAACATGTTACAAGTCAGAATTTGGTATTATTTTTTGAGAGTAAATTAATGTAAGACCAAATACTTACGATGTCGGGATAGTATCACAGGGTTTTTCCTGGTTTTCCCTTGTGATTTACTATGAAGTCTCTAACGCGAGAATTTTACTGTCGTTGCATTTGGTTGTCTTTTTAAAGACATATCACATGCTATAATTTTTTATGACGGATATTCTTGAGTTGGGGTTAATTTCATGTAATCGAATGAACTATCTTTCAGTAAGTCGTCCCAGGAACGCAACTCATAAAATATTGGCAATATCATTTTAAAGTCTTCTACTTTAAAATGTATAATATATGTCTGAATTGCCAATATAAATGAGTGAGATTAAATAAATTATTAGAAGAATTTTTTTTGCTTAGCAACAACACTTTAGTTTATTTTAGTAATATTTTGTATTTTGACAACGGCACCCGATTTGGGCGTCGAAACGTTAATAAAATTATTTTTTTCATTTTAATTGTGGCTTATTTCCCATATAAATAATTAATCATTCAATTCTCTATTTAGTAATATAAACATTTACATAATTATTTACATAATTATATATAGGATGTCCAAAAAATTTTTTTAAATTAAATTACTTGACAAAAAAAGAATGGATGTATGTAATTTATTTAATTCAAAATACATTTGACTTCTGTTAGAAATCAGACAAACATGTTTATATCACAAATAAACATTGCTTTTCGCTTAAATTAAATGTTCAAACTTCCAAGAAGCAGGTGGCTGGCGGGAGCTGGCTTGAACATTAAATGTCATCGAAAAGCAATGTTTATTTCTGAAATAAACATTTTTTTCTGTTTTCGGCAACAGTAAAATGTATTTTGAGTTCAATAAATTGCATGCATTCTTCTTTTTTTTTTCTGTCAAATAATTTAATTAAATTTTTTTGGACACCCTGTACAAATAATTATGTAAATATTTATAATACTGAATAGATAATTGAATGAACTTTCAAATGAGCTAGCACACGACCACTATTCCATTTTAAAAACATCATCGGTTACGTCATCACGCCCAGATGGATGACGTCACTAGTATGACATATACGCCAAAATATCATAATTTAAAAATAAAAATCGACCTATTTCGGTATTTTTCCTTAAAGTAGCCGGTTAACGAAATAACGAATTTATTCCTTTCATTTGGACCATACTGTATGTATAAACAATACATAAGTAAAGTAACTTGTGAAGCGGTATCGATTAATTTCATTTGGGGTGCTAATTAGGGGGTTGGGGGGATTTTCACGATTTTTTTACCAAAAAAAAAGAACTTTATTTTCAGCGTAACTAGCTTACTTTTGATGTTAGAACCTTTTTTAAAGCAAAAATAGAGCTTTTTTTAAACACTTTAAAAAAGTTGTGAGGAGTTTTCCCCGAATAGTGCTTCATTTTTTGGATATTTCACGTTGAAATATTCCATTTGGAATTTTTTAATAAGAACCTATTTTTCAATTAACTCTTTTTCTACTGGGTCTCCAGACCTCATACATACACCATTTTTTCACAATTTTATAAGCTATATTTTTGCTGAGAATTTTTTTTTATAAAATACTTACTTTTTAAGTTATTTGCGAAAAACCGTCCAAAAACGTGTTATTTTTTGTTGAAAAATTAACATATCCACTCGCGAATAACTCGAAAAGTATTGACTTAGTGAAAAAACTTTTCAGTCAGTTTTTCCACTTCCGGACTTATTTTGAACTTATATTAATTTTTTCACCTACGAGAGAGGATGAAACTCACCACAGGGCACAAACACATCGGCACAATATCACATTTTTTCTTTGACATGTTAGTAGCTAGGTGTATGAGTAAATGGACTAATACTATTTTTTATAAAATTAAACTAAAATGCACAAATTGGTGTAAAATAAATATAATAAACAAACTGTAATATATCCCGTATTGTTTAGTATGCAAGAAATAAAAACCCAGACCACAGAGGTAAATGAATTATATTTAAAACTTTCAATTATTACGGCTTACCATATCCGTTAGTCTACTAAAAAAGACAACAAAATACGGATATTTGTAATAAGAATTGAGTCGCGTAAAAATGTTGCGGTTGTTTAGTACAATGTCAGAAAATAATTATATAAAACAAATATCATAAAACAGAGAACAATAAGTAACTCCTACAAATAATGCATGTACAACTGATACAGTATGGCAACAAACATCATGAGCCAATCACGCAACCCTTTTTGTAATATGACACATATAGGCGAGCGGCAGCCACCCCTAAAATTACCGTTATACCGACCACGAAAATCAACTTAAAGGTGAATGACCAAAATTGGTCTTCTTTTTGTTTTCGAGGTCGCTGAATCCAAATAAGTAAGAAGTTTATCTTTTTTTTTTTCTAGAATTGGTGGAACATGTTCAAAAATCAAATTTTATGCAAAAATGCGAAGAATTAATTTTGATGATTTTTCAACTTTACCTCGTTATTTCTTTGGTCGCTGTAAATATTTGGCTTTTAAGATTTTACTGTGTCATCTTTGAAGTATTTAGATAACAATGAGATGTGTCCAAAATAATTAAACAAAGTAAAAGCGGAGTTGTTAATTTTTAAACATTTTGTCGTCAGATTTCGTTAGTTTCATGTTTGCTTGAAAAAAGTTCAGTGACAATAGTATATTGTACAACAAGAGAGAAAAAAGACATATTTCTCACGAGCGCAGAAGTTTGTTGCGAATTTGAGCAAATCAAGCGAGGGAGGGTTTTCTCCCGTGTTGTACACTGTACTTTTTCTATGGATGCGTTTTTGTAAAGAGTTCAAACTTCAAAATTAAATAATTTAGGTGCTTTTATGTAGATTATATGCCAAAATTGAAATAAAATACATATTATACATATATGTAGGTATTTAATATTCTTAATATTTATATACTTTTATTTATTTAAAATTATAGTTACCACTTATATTTGAATAGTTTTGAAAGTTAATTCCTGGTAAGTTTTGATTTGACACATTTTCTTTGACAAAAATATTGGTGTTTGTATTGTGCATGTTACCATGGAAACCGCGATTCTACGTATGAAACCCGTGAGAAAAAATATTTCTCACTGCAATGGCCGACTTTTCTCACAGCCTGAGAAATTGTTCGTTTTGAATGTATGTATGTAAGTAGTGAGAGAAGTTGCACATTGTATAGCATCCATAGAAAAACATTTTAGTTTATGATTTTAGCCAACAGAGCGATAAAAAATAATTGATGAAGAAGTATTTTGGAAAATTTTAAATCAAAATATATAGTAGAAAAAAAAATATGTGACTTTATAGACGAGCGACACACCCCAAAAATCGCTTATTTCTCGATTTACTGACCACGGTGTGGTGAATGGCTAATTTTTGTTAGTCGAATTGGTCATACTTTATGTTTTTGATGGTGCTGAAAACGAAAATTAGGTTTATTTTGAATTTTACGTGGGGAAACATTGTCAAAATCGCAATTTTACCCTAAAAATAAAAAAAAAACGAAAACACGTTTTTTGCGTTTAACTCGCTACAACTCTGTTCCATTTTAATATTTTTTTCTGTAAATTTTTATAGTATATATTTCTCACCTTTCTGAAGGCAATGTAACCCGTTTCATTTTTCTGTCTTATTATAATACAAATTATGAATTGTTTAAAGTAGAAGGTGAAGATTCCTAAATTGTAAAGTTTAATCGCAAAAGATGAGTGAAAAGTGTTTTCAGCACCATCAAAAACATAAATTAAGACCAAAATTAGCCATTCACCACACTGTGGTCAGTATCTCGAAAAATAAGCGTTTTTTTGGGGGTGTGCCACTCGTCTATAAAGTCACATAACTTTTTTTCCTATTACATATTTTGACTTGAAATTTTTCAGAAAACTTCTTCGTGACTAATGTTTTAATGCTGTGTTGATTAAAATTATAAACTAAAAAGTTTGTCACCGAACATTTTTAAGTAAACATAAAACTAACGAAATCTGATGACAAAATGTTTAAAAATTAATAACTTCTCTTTTAATTTATTTAAATATCTCGGACAAATCTCATTGTTATCTAAATTCATCAAAGATGACACAGTAAAATTTTCAAAAGGAAATATTTACACCTACCAAAGATACAGCGAGGTAAATATGAAAAATCATCAAAATTGATTTTTCGCATTTTTGCATAAAATTTGATTTTTGTACGTGTTCCACCAATTCTAGATAAAAATAAACTTCATATTCGGATTCAGCGACCTCGAAAACATAAAGAATGGCCAAAATTTGCCATTCACCTATCATCGTCGCTTTTTCGATTTCTAAGCCTCAAATTAGGGGGCTCGTCTAATAGTAGAGTCGGACAAACATAAGTTTGGGATTGCGATGTAGCGTTTCGCGCAGACAAGCAAACCATTTCTACCAGTGGCGGACGAAAACAGGCAGATTTGAAATAAATTTTTATAAGTAAATTATAATAGTACCTAAATTATATTTAATTAAAGCGAAGAATGAATTTGTTTCTTTTTATTTTCATAGTTTTTAATAATTATGAAGCTTATAATCAGTTGCATTTGATAAAATAATGAGCAAAATATTAGGAGTACTTTAATATATGACAAATTCCTCAATACTTACAATTATTTAATAACATTATCAGGAAGGAAGAAAAGAAGGAAGGATTTCAACTATAAAAAAAATTAAACAAGTGTTTATTTTTACTAATTCTAATGTATTTATTTTCTAAACAATGATTTTAAACAAAGTTTTAATTACGATTCTTCGGATGGTTCTAAGATATCTATTCCGGAATTTGAATCACTGTCCTCATCCTCAGAAAAGCTTTCTTCTGATGAACCAGTATTAATAAAAAATTTTAGGTTTTCCAGCGTAGCGTCTAACAAATGCTCTTTTTTTATTAGGGTGTCTTCATATTTGTTTACGTGTTTACATATGCTAGCCCATTCTTGTATTAACACTTCTGAAAATTTTTTTTCGTTATATTTTCAACATCGTTTATGTTGCATGTTGTATTATGACTGGCCACCCTACCTTTTACCAAAGCCCATATTTTTTCTATAGGGTTTAACTCCGGATGATAGGGAGGCAAGCGAAGTACTTTGTGCCCGTGTTGTTCAAGCTCATGATCTAGTACATAAAGAGGTGGAAAACGTGGTTTATGGACTTGTATAATTTTGTACAATTCCGGCTTGGTTAAGTTCACTGGAAAAGGGATGCATTTTTCCTGTAACCACTTTACCATAATATCCTTACGGTTGGCAGACGTCACATTTTTTTTCCATTGTTACATTATGGTAGGATGCATTGTCAACTAACAGGACCGAATTTTTGGGTAAGTTGGGTAAGAGCTGACTTCTGACCCACTTCATAAAATTAAGGTGTCGTCATGATAGTCACCACAAATAAAATTGTAAAAGAATTGTATCTATCTACCATTTTTGTTAAAAATGTATCTATATCAGTGTGTTTACGAAAAAATTTATATTTCGTTCTAAACGGGTACAAACAATTGTTTTATAATTTTACTTACTCTATTTTATTTACCATAAAAAATATAGGTATCAATTTCCCATTAACTAATAATTTTTTAACTTTTAAACTATTTACCATTAATTGTAGGGGATCTTTTCTCGATGGTGTAGAAGTCGTATATAATATTTTTAACGGTTTTCACTTGTCCACTGCTCAATTCAATTTTTTTGGAACGACAACGTTTTCTTTTTGGACTTTTAAAAGATAAATAAGTCGCTCCATTTTTATTTACGTCTCTACCATCTTTTCTTATTTTGGTTAAGGTGTTTTTGCTTATACCCGTCGCTGCTAGAATCCTATCCCTACAATTACCAATGTTAAATGTTACTAAACGAAAATATTGCGAAAAAAATTGCAAAAGATTGGCGTGAAAGAAGAAACAGTGCCTAAAAACTTGTGTATTTGATCAGAGCATCCTTCCTGTTAGGACGTATGGCTCATAAACATGGACATTAACAAAGGCCAGCATAAACAAAATAGAAAGGACTCGCAGAAAATATCCATTGTATTAATTTATATTTTATTCCATGTTGGGAATAACACTTCAAGACAGAAAACCAAACAAATGGATAAGAGAGAAAACAAACGTAAAAAATGTAACTGAGCATATTCAGGGTTAAAGTGGAGATATGCAGGCCACAATGCGAGACAGGAAGATAAAAGATGGAATGCTGAAATACAAAACAGGAGACCGTGGACGCAGCTGCAGGAACTCATTGGAAAAGTGCATCCAAGGACAGACAGATATGGAAAGATTTGGGGAAAGCCTATGTCGAAAGGTGGATAGAAATGGGCTAAAGAAGAAGAAGAAGAATCTGATGAAACTTCATAAATACAATTATAATAAGAAAATAAGAATAATAGTAACTTTAATATCAAGAAAATAAAATGTCATTAACAATACTTACGTCAATTTACTTAAAGGTATTAACAGGTTTTCGGTTGTTTTGAAATGTGCTGCCTCTTGTTCCATACATGTAGTAACATTATAAATGATTGCCTTTGCTTGGCTATTCAATCCCAGCCCTGTGATTCCTATCTTTTTATGAGGCATATTGTTAAATAACTAATGACTTAACTTAACGCACTAGAAATACACTAAATGTCTTAATAATACACTAATTACTACTACTAATATACCAAACACTAAGCTAAAAACTATTAATAAAATATCCAACACGATCAAACCAATAAGTTAAACACTCTCTGCGGTACGTAATGCACTTCTAACTACGACACTGGCGATCAGCAAACTGGGGTCCTATTTTCGAATTCATTCGAGCATATTTCGCATACGAAATTAGAAGAATTTCGCTTGAAATCCGGTGTCTTGTATTTTCGAATACTTCGTGTACGAATTTTTTCGTATACGACGACTCGAATGGGTATGAACCATTCGAATCGTGATGCTCGTATACGAATTATTGTTGTCATTTCAAGGTCATTTAAGCTGTCATGATAGTTTTAGCTGATAGTGTTAATTGTGTTGTTGTCTACAATATTTTTACATTGAAATTTATTTTCAATGGCTGGTTTAGATAATTCTTTAATAGAAATAAAGGACATGTTGTATATTACACCTTGAAAATAAAACCTAACCTAACTTTATGTACGCATTTTAGCATTGGATCTAAGCTCCAAACTTGACATATGACACCGTTGCCATATCCTCAATTTTTTCATACTATCACATTACATAAAGGTGCATTATTTAAAAAATCGCTTTGAAGTAAAGTTTTGAAAAGTAAATAGTAAAATATCAGTGTAAATACTGGATACAAAAGTAATATTAAACAAAATAGCACACTTTCTGCGGACTTTGCAAATCGATATTACTAATATATTTATGCAATCTTAAGATTCGATTACACTTAAAATAACTGCTAAGCAACTTTTCCCAAAAATGGCCTGTTTTTTTATAATTTGTTCAGACTATAAGTCGTTATCTTTATACATTAAACGTTCTTATACAATCTTATTCTTGTACATTATACCCCAGTATACATAATATATAACAAATATAAAACATTTTGTTTTTAATACTGCGATTATACCATTGATTGAAATTGTACAAGAAATTGATAAAAAAGTATGGCAACATTGTGAATCTTCAGATGACAAATAAGTTCAATGTTATTCGAATTTGCAGTGTTGCCGGTGCAAATTCTGCTCGTATACGTATAACATTTCGAAGGACGTTCAAAAATACACATTCACGTTGGTATACGAAATTTTTCATTCGAGTTAACTCGTATGCGAAAATATTCGATTGAATTCGAAAATACGACCCCTGGCCGTTTCCATGGTAACGCTAGTAAACAAGAACCACTGCGCATCATCGAGTTTTGAATCATATTCCCAAACTTATGTTTGTCCGAGTCTACGTCTTCTTTTGAAGGTTGGCGGTGATCGTGATTATTTTAATTCTGTTTGCTGTTGTTCTAGCTGCTAGCTAGATGATCAACTTCATAAATAATGATTAATGATGTTCTGAGCATTAGTCTTTCTCTGAACTCCGTCTCTCCAGTTTAAAACATTTTCCTACATGTCATAATAACTGGTACAACTACCAAGTTAGTAATGCTGTCGTACTGTTTAGGTAGTGAAAGATTGGAGGTAAGCGCAGCATAGGAAAGGAAGAATGTATTGGTTGAGAAACCTCAAGGAATGGTTCGCTTGCAGTTCTATTCAACTGTTCCAAGCAACAGCCCCAGCTTCAGAATTGCTATGATGATAGCCAATCTTCGTAGCGGAGATGCCACATGAAGAAGGACCAGTACTGTTAGATAGATCGAGTAACTCAACAGAACTGTTTCAAGTCCCAAGCCTGGATAAAGGAGGAGAGAGAAGCCAGGTTAGCCCCCTACTGAAAAACTATAAGTCCATGCAGCTCACAAAACTAGGATTATGTCTAAGATAAGAAAATATTCAACGATAACGACCGACGCACAGTGGTTCAAAATGCTGAAAACGTGGTCATGAGGCGAAAAAGTCCTTATATAGGGAATTTCATGTTTACAGTTGTTTTCTCATACTACCGTAGAGTAATACTACGCAGGTATAAGGATCAGACTGGATGTATTGTGGTTCATAGCTCAGGAACAAGCCTTGTCCGAGGTTATTTTGGCTGGCACTGAAAGTGAGAAAGAAGGCGTATATTGAAAACGTTTTGTAGTTTATCAATTTTATCGCTGTAAAGCAGATTCTTCTTTTTTTAGTATGTAATAATGTAAGATGTAAGTTAACTTAAGATTTAGTAACAATAAATGCCTTAAATTTGTTAATGCATAAATAGCGAAAATATACTTGAAATAATAAAAATTTTGTAAATATACATTTTGTAAATATGTATACACAAAACACCGCACGGCTAGTATAAGCTGCTCTTGAAGGATGGAGCAACCTACCACAACAAAATGTTGATAATTTGATTAGGAGCATGCCCGCGCAAACTGAAGCTTGCATAATAGGGTGGTGCGAAAAAAGTCAAGTTGATAGAGTTGAGGAGTGGGGAACTGTTTGTCTCGAGTTGGTCATTCAGAATTATATCTGTATTTTTCAGTTGATTAATTTCCATAGATTCTAAAAAAGATAGCTTAAGGCCTTTATTTTGGATATACAGAATTCTAAACTCTTCATTGAAAGAATGATTATGATCTAGAAGGTGAAGTGCGTATGTAGAAGTGTCTGTTTTTCTATTGTTGAAAGCCCTTTTGTGTTCTGCTATCCGTTTGTCAAAAGTTCTGCCAGTTTGACCGATGTACGTTTTCGGACAGTCACCACAAATTAGTTTGTACACACCACTCTGTAGTTGCTTTCTCTTTCGGCTTTTATTGTTCTTAATATATTTGCTTAAGTTGTTGTTAGTTCTGAAAGCTGGTGTTATTCCTTTCTTTTTTATGTATCTGGCTATTTTTGTTGTTATCTTGCCAGCATATGTGAGAGAGCAGAAGGTACTGGGTTCTTTCTGTGGTGGTGGATACACTAATTTCAGGGCTTTCTTATGGAGTTTTTGGTTTAAAATTTTGTTAACTGTTTGTTCGTTATAGCCGCTGTTTACTGCTATTTGTTTAATGATGTTTAGTTCTATCTCGAAGTTATTTTTTGTCATGGGAATTTCTGTCAGTCATACATACTATGGTAGGCTGCTAACAGGGCCGTGCCGTGCTATGATGCAGCGAGGCAGTCGCATCAGGCGGCATCACAAAGGGGCGGCATAATCAGTTAAATAAAAAAAAATTGTCAGATTGTGTAAAAATATTGTCAGAAACTATAGAAAAAATGAAAAGTTACAGACAATATGGCTAATGACCAAATGAAAATTTAATGAAATTGAAAAAATTTTGATATAAGCTCCGAATTTCCAACTGAAAATAAAATTCAAGCCAGGAGAAAAAAGCGTTTATTTGACTGCGAAAAATCTTTGGACGAGCTCTTAACAGATGAAGCTAAATTTAAAATAAATTTGTTCATCTATATTTTAGACATTGCCGTTAATTCTTTGATTGATCGATTTTCGCTTCTAGAAACTTATAATAAAAATTTTAAATTTTTACGATATTTTTAAATTGAGGAAAATAAATGATGAAACTCTAGAAAAATATTGTTTGCATCTTCATTCAATGCTTTCAATAGAAAAAGAAAAAATCTGGTTGGAGAAAATGTAATCTCAAAGTTCTAAATCGGTATACGTTAAAAATATGCATTTTCTCGGCTTCCCATGGAGCAATTTTCTTCATTCTTTTTTTGTTCCCAAGTAACTCGAGTGCCATCTAACTAACGCATTATTAAATGTCAAACTTGCTTTTGTTTTGTTATAGTAGATTAATTTATTTATAAGAATAGAAAACTACATATTTTTCCAGTTGTAGACTTTTTTTAGATAAACTTACAACAAGTGTACCTTTTAACGTTAAAAACACAAATATTCTCATTTGAAAGCTGTATAATTATTTAAACAATCTTTATTTAAACAAATTAACAATTTTTGTTATAATAAATAAATTAATTTATTATAACAAAAAAAAGCAAGTTTGACATTTAATAATATGTTAGTTACATGGCTCTACTCGAGTTACTTAAGAACAAAAAAAGAATGAAGAAAATTGCTTCATGGGAAGCCGAGCAAATGCATTTTTTAACGTATATCGATTTAGAACTTTGAGATTACATTTTCTCCAACCTAATTTTTGATTGGAATTTTGCTATTTTTGGCAATTTTCACTTGTAATATCGATAGTTTTTATTATAATAATATATGTTATGAGTATTTTAAAGATATGAAAATTGGTGTGGAGAAAGAGGACAAAAATAAAAAGGTGGTGGTTTGAAAATTATGATCCTATTGTTTATATCTTTGCCGTAAATGCCGGTCAACTTTGACCGGTTGTATCTCAGAAACCACTCATCACAATTAAACGTTTTTTTCTTTTAAAAGAAAAATCCTGCCTTTTTTTCAATACCGTTTTCAAGATTTAATTTAATTTAATATTTCCCGAGATATTCTATTTGTTTATAAGCCAAAAAATTGTTTATAATTTTAAAATATTCCTGAGGCCGCTTAAATAGTCCAATTTCAATTCTGTAAAGTACATTAGATAGGTACGGTGTCTGTTTATACAAAATTCATAGTTATTCTTATGTATCATAATTATTGTGGTTATTATAGCGACGGTAAATTTTTAATTAACATTTCAATTGTTGCTAAACTGTTCATTCAATTTCCATCGGCTTCTGTAATTATAATCTATACGAAAAGAGCTTTTATATTACCAAGATATTTAATTATATTCATAAACAATTACTTATCTAAAATTTTACTTGAAAATTAAAGATTTTGTTGGAAAAACCCGCATTTTCCGGGGAAAATTTTCGTCGAAGTAAATCAGAAAAAACACGTCTCTATGAAGGATTTAATTCATATGAATTTTTATTTGGGTGTTTTTGATGTAAAGTTAAAATCTTTGGCGTTATAGAGCAAAAATGGAGAAAAACACGATTTTCGGGCGCCATTTTGTTTATAAAAAAAGTAGCACACTATCTGCGGACTTTGCATACCTATATTATTAATATATACAATCATAAGGTTCGATTCCAGCAATAAAATTGCTGGTAAATAACTTTTCCCAAAAATGGACTATTCTCCGATAATCTGTCCAGACTATTAACTTTGTCCCCAGAATAAAAACGTGATGTTCGCGTAGGTACTTACATAGGTAGGTCAGGTGTAGGTATTTTATATTGTTATCGACACGCTATTGGTTAAATGCAAATCACATATTTATTTATTTTATATTCTAACCAAAACAATAAACCAAAAATATTTGTAATCTGTTTTTTGAAATATTTTTATTCAAAAATGGTCCACAAATCTTCCAAATATGAACCATAATATTAAAGGGGAGCTCAGGAGCTGTGCGGTGCAAATACATTATATTATTCAAATAAATATGTTAAAAAATCCTAATAATACAAGGGAAGGGAAGTATCATATTTACAACCATAGTGTGCCATATTTCTATGTTTGCAACCATTTGAAAAAAACAAAGGTGAGTTCCCCCACGTCCAAACAAACATGAACATGCAAGTTTTAGGTAGGGCTCGTAGGGTTAGGGCCCTTTTAATTAAGTAATATTATCGATTTTTGTAAATGTAAACAAATAAAAAGGAATTTACACCTTTTGTGTACATCTTGTGGCAAGTGGCAAATACAAGGATATTTTTAACTTGCACTTTTCAAGATGTTATCAAAATTGTTGATAACGGTTATGTCAAATGATGTTACTATATCAAATTTGTTCATTAAAACCATACAAAGAATCTGCAAATAGTACTATTATAGCTACGATTTTGAGTAATATTGTAATGAAATAAACAATAAAAAGACAAAGCATGAAAATTCTAACCTATTTCTAATTGATTTTTCAAATTTGTAACCTCACTAATTGGATTGATTAATATTGCAACAATTTTGAGTGAAAATACATAAAATTATTTCATCAAACACTTACCCTATGTTATTTGGTGTTATCCCTTAACCACACACTAAAAAAGTTCGCTTTAAAACACTAGAAACACTTCAACACTACAGTCTACAAAAACAGAGATATCGCCATATTGGATATTTAGAGTGAACTGGAATAGGTTGCGCGGTTGCCAGCTGTTGAATGTCAAGTTTATCCGTGCAGTAGGATAAAAAACTGAACAAAAGCATGCCGCTGTAGTAGTTTTATTTCTGATAAACATTTGAATGAAATCAAGTGGTTGACCACAACGGACAGAAACTTGTTATCAACCTCATTCTTTTTTGTTTTTGTTTATTTCTTTAAAACCATGGTAATATAGTATATTTCATAGTTCTTGACATAAACGTATTTCAGACTACTATCCAACTCATACATGAAGCAGTAGCGTAAGCTGACAGGCCCGCATGGCCCGCAAGGCGGGGGGCCCCGACGTTGGAAGGGCCCCTTAAAGCCTTCATGCTAATACTTCTACATTCTTCAAATAGGGGACCAAAACATATTTTCCTAACAAGTATCAAAATAGGGAATTTGGAAGAAAGTAATGAAGCGGGTAATAGACCTAACAGGCCGTTCCCCCTTGTCGTGTGTCGGATTCGTATATTAAATCGGATGTCGGCCATCCTATTCACACTTCGAATAATCGGTTGTCGCTTGTCGCCAAGGTCGAAGCTGATGCAACACTCTACATGAGGAAACTGTGATAATAAAATAAAATGTATAAGAAAATCAGCATTTTTAAAAGTCCCGGTGTTTAATTATCATTTTTTATGGTTCTCAGATATGGTAAGTACGACAAGTGTGAACCTGTAACTCTTACTCTTTCCGGTTGCAATTTAGCGTTTCGTGGACATGTTGGTAGTTTAGATGAAAGTGAATCCCAAAAAGCCAATTTTTTGTAGGTGGTTCATTTACTAGCTAAATATGATCCTGTTTTAGCTAAATTAATCGATAAAAACAGTACCTAACTTAAAAACAAATTACTTGAGCCCCCAAATTCAAAACGAAGTTAAAAATTTGCTGGTTCAAGTAACTGAAAACAAATTGATTAATTTAATTTAAAAAGTTGTTTTTATTCAATAATTCTTGATACCACTCAAGATGCTTCAAAACACGATCAGCTTAGTTTTATTTTCCGGTATGTAAAAATAACTTGCGATAAAAATAATTCACCTTCCAAAACAAGTTGTTGAAAGTTTTTTGGGATTTATTCGAATATTAGACCAAAGTGTAGAAGGTCTTGTAAATGAACTTTTAAAATTTATACAATCAAAGCACCTTTTCATACACAACTGCAGAGGAAAAGGGTATGATGGGGCAAGCGTTATGAGTGGTCTATATTCAGGCGTACAAAGGCGCATAACTGACATTGAAAAAACAGCTTCCTATGTTTATTGTATTACATCCCACAATCTGAGCCTAATAGTGTTGAATGATGCCGTTGCTGGTGTACAGGAGTAGGAGCTGGTTTTTTTACGATATAATTAAGAGATTATATGTTTTTAGTGCCAGCATTAGAAGATGAGATGTACTATATACTATTATAACTTTGTATTTATCGTGTTTGCCAACACTTAGAAGGCTATGTGAAACCCGGTGGTCGTCCAGGTCCAGACATGATGCTGTTATGACTTTGGGCCGAGCTTTTAATTGCTATCTAAAAAACGATGAAAAATTAGAAGTTATTGCATTATTAGAGCATATGAATAATTTTGAATTTTCCGTTAACATTACTATTCAATCTAAAATACTTAACTTCATTAATCTAACATCAAAATTTTTGCAATCTGAAACGACAGAGTTAACGGTCACCCTTCAACTTTTTGAAAAAAACTCGTGATAATCTTCGAGAAATGAGAAATTCGTTTTCCGAATCTTTAGCAGAAGCAGCAGCTACAGCATAAAATGTTGCAACAACTTACTAATATGTTTGTCGGATTAAGAGACATGTACAGTCGGAAAAATTAAAGAATACCCATGAACGAACATATAAAACACGCTGTATTTTCCTGTCACCGTGTCACAAAGAAAATTGCCCAGCGCAAGTACATGTAATAATAATTATTACATATACTTGCGCTGGCCAATTTTGTATGACACGGTGACAAGAAAACACAGCGTGTTTTATATGTTCGTTCATGGGTATTCTCTCATTTTTCCTACTGTATAATAGGTTTTCATGTCTATTCCCAAAAAATCTATTAACACTAACTGATGCGTATACTTATTAAAAATAAAGTCCAAATAGTATATTTTAGTAATTATAGTGTTAGTTATGTTTATAATACTAATTAGTTATGTTAATAATACGGGGCCCCACAAAACTTGCCGCGAGAGGGCCCCCAATCTTCAGCTACGCCACTGACATGAAGTATTTAATTTTAAGCATGGACGTTTGTTTGTTTGTTTTATGTTGCTACTTTTCGGTGCTCTATCTCACCTCTCTGAATTTCACTCAAAACATGGCTATTGCCTACAAGATCGAGGCCAACTAAGTCAACTGTCAAATTGGCATTACCACCCAACGCCAATTTCTTAAGTCCAAGAAACGTACGAATTTTATGTGAGATATATTAAATATGTACTTCTTTACATAGAAAATTAGAATATAAAACCATTACCAATTTTTATAAAAAAGTTAGGCACATGAACATACAAATTTAAAGAAATATAGCATAATATAAAATATTTATTAAATATTGTGTTCACCCATTTGAAAAAATGTGAAAATGTTAAATTATCCATGTCCGTCTCTCCCAGAGGCTTTATAAACACAACTTCTCCGTAATTAGACCAGATACAATGACAAATCAGGTGCTGAATGAAAGCTTAAAGCCCAAGGATCATATTAGAGGTGAGATATTTAACATCGAACTTCCGATTCTACAGTTGTAACCGGAAGTACTTTTTAAAGTAGCGAAAATAGTACAAGCGATATATTACTCGATGCGTCTTATAATATATCGCTTGTACTATCGTTGTGTCTGTCCGTCCGCGAATATAACTCCTATGTTAATAGAACTGATAGAATGACAAATAAGGCATCGGTATGGGTAATATCAAGGATGGTATTAAAAATTCGAAATTATACCTCGTACTTCCGGTTCCAGAGTTGCAACCGGAGGTACTGTTTTAAAGTCGAAGAAAAAGTTCAAGCGATATATTACTCGACACACCTTAGTAAGTAGTGATGTTGAAAAAGTAACTATTCGTTACAAGGTACTCGTTACTTACGAATACCGAAAGTAACGATTACTATACAGAGAGGCAAATCGTTACTTTGATTACTCTGATTACTTCGTACCAATCGTACTAGAGCGAGTAACGACTATTGTATCTACTTTGATTACTTTAATTCAGGCACGGACCTAGAAATTCATAATAGAGGGGTCTAGACTTACTTACTGATCGTTTGAAAATAAGAGTTGGCAGAAAAAAATAATAAATAATAAAAAAATGCTTATAGACTAAATACAATAGGGGGTCCATGGACCCCTTGACCCCCCTCTGTATCCGCGCCTGCTTTGATTACTCTGATTACTTCGTACTTCGTGAAAGTCGTTACTATATCGCAATACCTATACAAAATACCTACCTACTGAGAAATACGATTCTCGATATGATTACCGGTACTCAGATGCAAAAGTAACAAAAGTAATCAAATCATTTTTATCCCTTAAACAGAGCAGTGAAAGCCGTTGTTATATCAGAATACCTATACAAAATAGCTACCTACTGAGAAATACGATTCTAGATATGATTACCGGTACTCAAATACAAAAGTAACAAAAGTAATCATAGTAATCAAAGTAACGATTTGTAACGAATACTCAAAAGTAACTATAATCAACATCACTTTTAGTAAGACGAGACTAAATATACTTCCATTTTTTATATCACATTATAGTTCCACATGGAAGTTCCACATTATAGTTTTAGAAATAGTACATGTGATATATCAATCATCGCATATTGAAAATTCAACCTCGAATATTCCGGTTCCTCGGTACCGGTTTTTATGTCATTTCCAATTAAAAAGTTATGACCAGAAATTATGGCAAAAATAACACAAAATTAGGGAAATCGTATATCAATCGACGCAAAGTTACACAAAGAGTTCAAATATCGTCTTCAGGTTTTACTTACGGTCACGTTGGAATAAAACCTATAATTTGCGCAGTCCAATTGCTTGTTAAAGTTTAACTATTACCATCGAAGTAGAAACTCCTTGTGTAATATGAAAAGAAAAGTAGAAGGAAAACGAGAACCAGGAAGTCGAAGAATTTCCTTGCTAAAAAATCTACGTATGTGGTTCAACACAACAACCACAAATCTTTTTAGAGCAGCAGTGTGTAAAGTACAAGCTGCCATGATGGTCGTCAACATCCGAAACGGATAGGTACTATAAGACGACGCATTGGTCTGCTTTCGTCTGCCAACTCGTTGGCAGATCAGCATGGCTCAGATACTTTGCTTGCTGCTATTCGGAATAGTCCAGTTGAAGAAGTCTTGAGCCACTTTTTTAGGTTTTGAAGCCAAGATATTCTTCCCCTGATTCTCTTTCCAAATACCTTGCCCTGAAGAAGAGTTGCAGCAAGCCCAAGTTGCTCTGTTAATTCTTTATAACATAGGCCAGATATTCTAGTTTGTGTATCCGCACGTATCTAATGGAAAATATAATGTCACTCAAATGAAATAAAGTTTACATGAATAGATCGGTCTCGAAATTTCATTAATTTCATATCATTGCGCCAAATCTGAATTATTATTATTAACGGCATAAATTGATATAAATAGTTCTTAAAATCAAATGGGAATTTAAACGAGTCAAAGAGAGAAAAAAGATTATCGGAATTGCCACTTTATAAATCTTTAAGGCAGAGACTTATAAATAATTAAAGTGGGTACCTATAATTTGACCAGGCGTACAAAAGTATGTAGTTCTTCTAATCCGCCTAGCACACGGGAGTAAGCCCTTGTGAATGGCCACTAGACTAATATTATTTATGAATGACAATTTTATGGACTTCAAAAATGTGATTTCGCCAAACTTTAATTACAATTTACGCCGTTAATAATAATAATTCAGAGTTGGCGCAATGATATGAAATTAATGAAATTTCGAGACCAATCTATTCATGTAAATTTTATTTCATTTGTGTGACATTATTCCTATAATATGTGTGCGTTGTCCTTTATAAATATCTCCAAACGCAGCCAAAGTGTTAAAAACTATACTGGAAGATATATTTTTCCACGACAAATAGTTTTGTAGTGATTATTGCCATTTTGCTTTTAAGTTTTTTTGAATTTTCTTCTAAACTATTGTTAAATTTTTTAGTCTTAAATACAGTGATTTGTGTTTCGACTTTTAATTCATAATCTTCAGTTAATAGTAGTAATCTATCTACAAAATCTCCAATATTTCAAAAGCGGTCAAAGTTTAAAATGTTTTTTTTATCAATGCAGTAGAACTAAGTACAGTGGAACCTGGATAAGTCTGATTAATTGGGACCGCGGCCGATCCGGGTTATCGAAAATACGGGTTAGCCGGATAATATGGTAAAAATTAATAAAAGACGGTATACTTACAGATAAACTCCATTATAATTGCAAAAACATGGAATACATATGCACAGTACATCTAAATTACGTACAGCTGTATACATAGTATCTTTTATTTCTTGGTAAAAAACTCAGTCAAAGTGAAAAATTTTTTGTTTTGTCTGATGAAAATCGGGCTGGGTTAGCCAGACTTCCGGGTTATCGGAGGCCGACTTATCTGGGTTCCACTGTACATAATTTACATTTTTCTTCTACAAATTAATTTACATTTTTTGTGGTTGATATCAAAGAATTTTACCGATACCGGCAACGCTGTGCGAATCAAGCAATGCATGGTATCCATCGAAGGACGGATATACGGCCACATACGCTGACAACAGAGATGGGAATTATCACCCGTAAAGGTGTTTTTCTCTGAAAAGCATTGCAGGTATAACTTGTATTTAAATTAATATGATTAGGATGTTCAGATTTGGAATCTTTCGAGTCGGAAGCTGTTTGTTTTCATTGTTAGTTGCCAGACACGCGTAGATACTCGAGATGTAGTTAAATTGAAGTTGATAAATAAACAGGGAAGTTAGAAACAAAAATACAGGAGATTAAGTACTCAAACTATGTTATAACAATATTACTGTAATCCGTAAATAGAATTAAATTAAAACGAAGAAAATCTGTTTATGTTAGATATACATACACAGGGCCGCCGTTACCATGTGTGCAAAGTGTGCATCGCACACGGGCGGCCGATTATAGGGGCGGCCAAAAGCAGGCCAGTGATGATAATACTTTTTTTAAAACGAAAATAAATTCAAAAATACCGGCAACGCTGTGCGAATCAAGCAATGCATGGTATCCATCGAAGGACGGATATACGGCCACATACGCTGACAACAGAGATGGGAATTATCACCCGTAAAGGTGTTTTTCTCTGAAAAGCATTGCAGGTATAACTTGTATTTAAATTAATATGATTAGGATGTTCAGATTTAGAATCTTTCGAGTCGGAAGCTGTTTGTTTTCATTGTTAGTTGCCAGACACGCGTAGATACTCGAGATGTAGTTACATTGAAGTTGATAAATAAACAGGGAAGTTAGAAACAAAAATACAGGGGATTAAGTACTCAAACTATGTTATAACAATATTACTGTAATCCGTAAATAGAATTAAATTAAAACGAAGAAAATCTGTTTATGTTAGATATACATACACAGGGCCGCCGTTACCATGTGTGCAAAGTGTGCATCGCACACGGGCGGCCGATTATAGGGGCGGCCAAAAGCAGGCCAGTGATGATAATACTTTTTTTAAAACGAAAATAAATTCAAAAAATTAAATAGTATTGATTCAGATAATTCTATAAACTCTAATATTCCAAACAATCTAAACAAAAATGCCAGCTTTATTATATGAACTGATCGATGCAATCGCACCGTTAAAAACCCAGATCAGTGAAATATATTATGATGCTTTAGTTAGAAGAATTGCAAAATGATAGCAAAAGGGATATGAATACAAGAACTTTAACAAAATCCCTTAAAAATAAAATTTGGAAATTCAAATTCATGTGTTCTGTTTTGGTGTGGCAAGATATTTTAAGTAAAATAAACGTTAGCAAAATCCTTCAAAATCCAAAATTTGACATAAAATCTTCACTTGATCATTTAAAAAAATATTTCATAACTAAACGTTCTGACGAACATTTTCAAAATTTTGTAATCCAATCCAGTGAGATATCTACAAAAGCTAATATTGAAGAAGATTTCCCTAGCTCCTCTATCGAACGAATTAGAAGAAGAAAAGTGCATTTTGAGTTTGAAGGAACTGATGAACCTATATTATCTCCGCAATTGTCATTTAAAATAATATTTTATTTTATGATTTTGGATGCTACCGTAACAGCAATTGAAGAACGGTTCCAATTACTTCAACAGCACGCAGACATTTTTAGTGTAATATATGGCATAACTAAAGTTAAAAACGATGATCAACTTAAAACCAATTGTGAGACAGTGTACCTTACAGACATAAACAGCTCAGAGACTGACATTAGTGCAATCGATTTATATGAAGAAATTAAAGCTATTCAACCATATTTTACCACAGAAAAAAGTCCTAGTGATATTCTTGAACACATTTACGAAAATATCCTTATATCAAACTTAACTATAGTTGTACGTAATATTCCTAACTCTACCCGTTAATGTAGCTACGGGTGAGCGGTCGTTCTTAAAACTTAAAAAAAGTATTAAAAACTATTTGCGATTCTCAATGAAGCAAGATAAACTTTCTGCTTTAGCAACGTTATCTCTCGAACATGAAGTGTGTGCGACATTGGATATTAAAACATTGTCAAAAAGTTTTCCGAGACGAAAAGTTCGTTTTTAGTTTTTTTATGTCATCTATTCATAGTTTATTTTAATTAAATGGACGTTTAAATTAGGATATTTGGATGTACCTACATAGAATGGACTTTGTTTATTTTATTATTGTTATGTATCTCCTGCACATTTCTTTAAATACTAGTACCTATGTTGAAAGGACTAAAGTGTTGGAAGGGGGGCGGCAAATATTAAGTTGCACACGGGCGGCCAATATTTGAGCGGCGGCCCTGTACATACACACATAAATCAACTTTACTGAGTGTACAACTTTAATTATGTACTTCAAATAAACATTTTTTACTTAAGTAAAATATTCAATTAGGATAAATACTTGGCCACCTAAAATAAAATTTAGCGACACTTTGCCGTCAAAACAAAACCGACACTCAAAAAATATAACAAAGAACAAATCGAACATACCTTTGAGAACAATAGAAGTATGAAAGTATTGAGAAGAAGACTAAGAACGGAGACATTCAGATAATAAAGATTAAAGATAGAAATGGTCATCTTACAATAGAGGAAACCCTTAAAATAGTTGAATACTTCTACAAATTGCTGTACACAAGCCAACATATTATAGCAAATAGCAAAGAAGATCAAGCTTCAGAAATATTAACAAGGAAAAAGGGCATTGTCAACCAAGGATCAGAACTACTACCGGAAATCACAATTAAATATACGAAATAAAACTAGCCCTAAGAAAAGCTAAGAATAACAAATCTCCAGGCGAAGATTGTGTAGTTACTGATGCAATCAAAATCGGAGGCACTTGCCTAACTAGGAAAATAAAAAACATTTTTAACATATGTGCCTTTTGGACAATAATATACCCGACAAATGGCACAATGCTGAGGTAATAGGGAACTTGCATAAATTTTTAAATTCGAAAAAAATGTTATAAATCACAACAGAACATAATTTAAAACATGTATCAAAGATAAAAAAGTTTTGTTTGTCTTTCGTTTGGCCCCTAAAGACGATTAAAAATTCAAATTAAAACAGGTGGTCCAAAACGCGTCGTGACGTCACTGGGTTGTACATTTACATTTTTCCAATAAAGTAAACAGAATTTTAAATTAGAAGTTATAAACCTCAGTAGAAAATACATTTATGTGACGTTACAAGTGTTTTTGATCGTTTGAACTATTCATAGAAAATTTGTACTTTTACAAAATGGTTTTATTTTCAATAGTAAACCTTCGTTCCTTTCCTTCAAAAACAGTATAAAACTCCAATTTTAACAAACTGGTATATATTATTACAATGACATACGATAAATGTCATTAGAATATAAATATTTTTGACTTATTCCACGACGATGAGCTGGCCAAATATCCAAGTAGGTGGAGGCCAATAAACTAAAGAAGGAGAAGAAGAATATACCTAAATATAAGGTTGTGTCTAGGTATACGCTAACGTGTACGCAAATAAAAAAGTTAGAGTGTCAGTGATTTCTTGTTTTTTATTTGTTTAGTTTTTGTTTTTAAATTAACTATGGAGTGTGGACAATTATTTAGTTCTTTTAACGAGTTTAAGAACATTTTAAAACAGTACGAAAAAGATAGGAGACTATAAATTAATATATATTTTTTAGTTATAAATGAAATAGTATTACCGTCCAAGATTAAAATAAAAGGAAGACCTAAAGCTTTCACATTAATAATTAACTTGTTCTGAAGCTATTATCCTTGTGGCATTTTTGTAATCAACTATTTTAAATGAGAACTAAGCCACAATTTAACTAAAAAATTGATTTTATTAAAGTTTCGACGTCTAAACCGGATGTCATTGTCAAAATACAAAATATTATTAAATTAAACAAAAATGTTGTTGCTTAGTAAAAAATTTTTTCTAATACTTTATTTAATCTGACTAATTTTTGTATTTTGACAATGACATCCGATTTGGACGTCGAAACGTTAATAAAATAATTTTTTTAGTTAAATTGTGGCTTATTTTGCATTTAGAATACAATCGAACCCGCTTATTGGAATAGCCTTCGTGCCCAGCAAAAGTATTCCTATAACCGAGATATTCTAATAACCGATCATTGGTGGCCAGTAAAAACGTTTCGGGACCTCAAGTTTATATTCCTTTAAGCGGGATATTCCTTTAACAGGTATTCTAATAAGCGGGTTCGACTGTAGTTGATTATAATAATTCACTTACGTATAAAAATTATTTTAACAATATTTTGTACCTACATGTCATGTCAACTAAATACATATAATTATTTTGCTAACCTAAATATATACTTTCATATATATACATTGATTTATTACAATTAAGTTTAAAACATCTGAATAGTTCTGCTTCCCTTCCCTTAACAAATATTTTTCTATCAAACAAACACTAAACATATCAAAATAGCATGTACCAAAATGTATAGTCACTGCGCAAGCTAAATAATGACGTCACTGGCTTGATGAAGTTTAATTCGCGTCTACCTAACTTTTTTATTTGCGTACACGTTAGCGTGTACCTAGACCATAGATATAACAGAATAGATTAGGCCAGTTAGAAAAATAGCGTAACGCGGAACAGTTCGGGTCGGTGGTCTATCTACCTCTCTCTACCGGCGCTTAGCTTTCTCTCTCTAGCATATGATGGCCGCCGCCTGTGTGTCACTGTCGTTCCGTTATTCCCACCTCTTGGTAGATACGCTCACACTCGCACGACAGACAGAGATAGCTAGACCACCGTACTTCATATCGGCGTTACACCCCGATGCATTGAGTGGCATATGACTAGCCTGATCTATTTTCTTTACATATCTCTGACCTAGACACAGCGAAATATAACCATAATCAAAACTAATGCAAAACTATGTGACGTCACGGGCCGTTTGAACTATTTTATACCGCAGAAGACTTTAAATATGTATTTCTAAGTTATTACGAGTTTTTGAAGCGTGAAATTTTGGAAATCTCATTTTTAAACAAAACTGAACATTATTATCTAATAAAAGAAAAATGTGCAAGTTCCCTATTCTAATGTACAAAAAAGGAGATTAGCATGAATTAGAAAACTACAGACCTATAAGCCTTCACAAACTCCTTACAAGAATAGTAGCCAATCGTCTTCAGAAAAACTTGATTTCTACCAGCCAATAGGGCTTTTCATCGATTGTCATTTGTTTCGAGCTTCTGTCATGTGTCACATAATATTAATATATCTACGTTATACGTCATTGGTTTGTATCATTGTTATATACCAATAACGTATGACGTAGATATATTAATATTATGTGAAACATGACAGAAGCTCGAAACAAATGACTGTGAATGAAAAGCCCTATAGAGCAAGCGGAATTTCGTACCGGATTTGGAACAAATGATCACTTACAGAGAATTAAAACGGTAATAGAAAAGACTATCGAATACAATTGACCACTCGTTCTGACTTTTGTAGATTTCCATAAAGCCTTTCACACGGAGAACTTGACAAAATTTTGAAAGCACTACAAACATGCCGCATTGACTACCGATACACAAGTTTAATTTACAAGACATACAAGAACGCAACTATGTCGGTGATACATAAACACGGATCATATCCCAATCGGCAGAGGAGTCCGACAGGGCGATACCTTATCGCCTAAACTGTTTACAGCTGTACTAGAGTATGCTTGTAAAAAACTTAATTGGGACGAGAGAGGCCTGAAAATTGACGGCAGAAGATTAACAAATTTGAAATTCGCAGACCGCAGACGACATAGTTTTCTTCTCTAACAACCTCAAGGAGATATGTACAATGCTACATGAACTTAAGTTAGTGTGTGGCAGTGTGGGTCTTAAAATAAACATCTTCAAAACAAAATTCATGACAAACCTAGTACCTAGCGGAAATATCAATATTGGAGACAACGAAGTAGAGCTGGTGGAAAAATACATATACCTTGGACACGAAATAAAGATCACAAGGGACAACCAAACATGCGGACTACCAAGAAGAATAAACCTAGCATGGGTAACCTATGGAAAACTCGAAGACATCTTTTTTTGGCCAAGATATCGATATTTTATTGGCGCGCTATGAGGCACAAGATCGGCTCACAGTCAAGTAAGTGACGAAATTCGTGGCCAAAATATCGGTATCTTGGCCAAACATAAACTTACGAACATTTTCTTAAGCTCAAAATGTTCCTTTTGAGTTCTTCTGTCATTATTTTTGATTAAAGTATAAATGTTTATAGCTCAAATTTGCTTGAAACTCTTATAAACAAATTAGTGTACATTTTTTTAAGAAAATTTTAACTTCAAAGGAGTATAACTTTAAAACAAATGAAGATAAACTAATATAATGAGCTTTTTTTGAAAGCCCATTAATTCAGCTTTAAAATGGGACCTTCTAAGGCTAATTTGCATGCGTAGAAAGTAGAAACCGAGTTACGATCGATAAAGTTTCGAAACATACTTATTTTGCAATTTGCAATTTGCATTGTGCATTAATTTTACGATATCTTGAGTTCTAATTGTTGGATTTAAGTTTAGTAAACGTTTTTTTCTTCGTTTTTTATTAACCCTTAAACGCCCAAGGGTGGGTAAAAAATGTCCACCTAATGCGTATTCCCTTGTAACATACTTATTGCTTGTTTAAAAATTTTCCAAAAATTATTTATTGTTAAAAAGACAGCCTTTTATCGGATGTTAAATTGTATCTACCGATATTTTTGAAAATAAAAGTAATAGCTTGAGTTAAATATGGGTAGGCATAAAAAGTACACCCTTGGTAAAACTTGTTACTAAAGGTTTCTATATAATTTCTCGTTGGTAGGAACATAATCCATATAATTATCGACGTATAATTACATAATCGACATAATTATTCGCCAATGAGGAGGCTGAAAGGAAGAATATGGAGAAAATCGACAAATTTGAATTACTGGCTTTTACTGGTATGTTAATTTTGATGTACATTGTAATTTTGTTGTAAGATTTGCAAATTTTTTATATTAATATTTTACAAGATGCTGTGTTTATTAAGCATAAGATCCTTAAGTTTAATCCATTTCCAACAACTCTCATTGGTGGACATTTTTTACCCACCCTTGGGCGTACATGGAACCTAAAAAAGGTTGGGCGTTTAAGGGTTAAGGAACAAATTTTATTTGAAACATTTTTTATCTCTTTTAGTTTATGAGCCAGAGCCTTATGAACAATTAAATTGTTTATACCAACTTTTTGACCACTCGGATCGAAATCCAGCCTCAAAATTTGTAATCAGCAGCCAAAAATGCATAAGAAACCGTTGAGTTTGTTCATCAGAATTGAAAAGGACACGGTGTCCTCTATTTGGCGCCTAGACTATATGATTTACCTATGATACCTATGAGCTATCACAACTCACGATCAACCTTAGTGGCCGTTCAGTAGTTATATTAGGGCATTCCAATCCCTAAAAATAAGATGCTCCCATTATCTACTTGGCTCTCAATCAATAACCCCATCTCCCCTACGATTACGCCATAAAATTTGAAGTGTTTAATGATGACATGTCTAAGCATTTTCAATACTTATAATAAACGTATCAACAAAAGAAAAATTCACTTTTAGTTCGCCAGAAACATTCAGTAAAATAGTATAAATAAAAATAATTCAATAAAAGAGTAATAGGTAAGAATATTAACTAACTAATCAACTTTTTTTGATGGTGTTGAATCGTGAACCTTGAAAGAAGATATTTATGTGCAGAAAATTGGAAGCATTTGAGATGTGGCTATATCGGAGAATACTTAAAATTTCGTGGATTGACTGGGTCACGAATGAGAAGGTCCTGTCCTCAGGAGAATGAAGAAGAGCCGAGAGGTATCTATATATATAATATCGGTTTACAACGTTCTTCGACGTCTTCCGATTTCCAATCTCCATCTCGTTCTGTCATTCCATAGATCGTCCTCGAGTTCTCTGTCCCTGATTTCTCTATCAACTCCTTCTCTCCAACTTCTTCTAGGTCTTCCTGGTCTGCGCCTTCCTCTTGGTTGCCATTCGAGGATTTGTCTTGGTATTCTATTCTCCGGCATTCTCCTTACGTGTCCGTACCAGCTGAGTTGTTTCGTCCTGATGTCGTCAACAATAGTATGTGTAACCCCCATGATTTCTCTGACTCTCTCGTTTGTTATTCTGTCGCGTCTAGATATTCCCGCTGAACGGCGCCAGAAGTCCATTTCTGTTGCTCTAAGCATTTTCTCTGTTCTGTCTTTTAGGGGCCAAACTTCGCATCCATATGTTGTGATGCTTTTTATTATAGTGTTATATATTCTTTTTTTATTCTCCTTAGAAATATTTTTATCCCACAGTACGCTGTTTAGTAAGGATATGCCTTTCCTCCCCTGTATATTTCGTTCCTTAATAGCTGCATCTAATTTTCCGTCTTGAGTGATCTTTACTCCCAGGTATTTGTAGTCTTCATATAATTTTATTTCTTGATTTTCCTCTACTCGGAGGCTATGTTGGTCTCCTCCGATACTCATGTATTCAGTTTTTTCCATATTCACTTCTAGGCCCCACTCTGTAAACTCTTCTAATAGTTTTCGCATCATGTAACTAAGATCTTCAGAGTCCTGTGCGATGATCACCTGGTCATCCGCAAAGCACAGCGTGTACAAAGTTGAGTCCGTTAGTGGTATGCCCATATTCGTACATTTTTTCTTCCATTTGTTGAGTGCTGCTTCGAGGTATATTTTGAATAGTGTTGGTGAGATACAGCATCCTTGCCTTAGTCCTTTAGTTACTGTGAATCCAGGTGTTATGAGATTTCCCGTTTTAATTCTTGTTGTTTGTTGGTAGTACAACGTTTTTACGGCTTCAACCAATTCTATATTTACATTTGTTTTCTCCAGTGCCTCCCATAATTTAACCAGCGGGACACTATCATACGCTTTTCTAAGGTCTACAAACATCAGATGGACTTCTTGGCCACGAGCAACTTTCTTTTCAATTATCTGAGTAATGGAGAAAACATGATCTATTGTAGATCGACCTGCGCGAAAACCAGCCTGTTCTTCGGCTTCCATATTTTGGTATTCTTCTTCTATTCGATTTTTAATAAGTTTTCCATATATTCTGCTGATACTACTAGTGACTGCAATTCCTCTATAGTTTTCAGGTTTTGATTTATCTCCCTTTTTGTGGATAGTGCTCAGATGTGACTCTTTCCATTCTTTAGGTATTTCATGGTTATTCAAGCATTGCTGGAAAAGTTGTCTTAGCCGCTTAATTAAAAGGTAGAGATACCGAGAGGTATCTTCCGGAAGATATACTGGTAAAGTTATCCAAGTCAAGTACTATATACCGTGACAGTCGTGACGTCAAAACGTCAAAAAGTTTTCCAAACACGTTGTGTCTAGGTACACGCTAAAATGTACGCAAATAAAAAAGTTAAACTTCATCAAGCTAGTGACTATTTAGCGTGGGCAGTGACTGTATATTTTGATACACGCTATTTTGATATTTTTAGTGTTTGTTTGATAGAAAAATATTTGTTATGACGTTTAATTCTACCTAACTTTTTTATTTGCGTACACGTTAGCGTATACCTAGACACAACGTGTTTGGAAAAATTTTGACGTTGTGACGTCACACTATCCTGGTCCATTGTACCACAACACGTCTTTGAGAACTGAACGAAACATACACTATACCGAGCCTAATAGCATTTTAGGAAGGTAGATGGAGGGTCGGCGCTGAATCTTTTAAATTCTAAGAATCATAATAAAATTAATTTTCTAACTTTTAAGGGTTTAAAAGTTGCGTGATGAAGTAATCGATGATTGTTTTAAATAAGAATAGCGGTCGTATTCTAGCTCATTTGAAAGGTCATTCAATTCTCTATTCAGTAATATAAACATTAACCTAATTATTTATAGGGTGTCCAAGAAAGATTATTTTAAATTAAATTAATTGACACAAAAAGAAGAATGTACCTATGTAATTTATTTAGTTCAAAATACATTCTACTGCTGTCAGAAAACAGAAAAAAATGTTTATTTGATAAATAACCATTGCTTTTCGCTTAAATTCAATGTTCTAACTACCAAGAGGTGGATGGGTGGCAGCTTGAACATTGAAATTAAGCGAAAAGTAATGATTATTTATAAAAAAAACACATTTTTTTCCGTTTTCTGATAGAAGTAGAATGAATTTTGAATTCAAATAATAAATAATAATAAATTACATACATTCTTTTTTTTTGTGTCAATTAATTTAAATATTTTTTTTTCTTGGACACCCTGTATAAATAATTATGTTAATGTTTGTATTACTGAATAGAGAAATGAATAACCTTTCAAACGAGCTAGCACACGGTCCCAATTCTCATTAAAAAAATCATCTATAACGTCATCACTTCCAAATGGACGATATCACTAGTATGATATATGTATATATGTCAAAAAATCATAATTTAAGGATTTCAGGATTGTTCCTTAAAGTTACTGGCTTACGAAATAATAACGATCTTATTCCAAACATTTACACAATACTGTATAATAATGTGAGGAAAAGTGCATTTAAATGTTAAAAAGGCAGAAAAACTTGTATTATAAACAAAAATACGTATACACAATAATTACAAACATAAAAGTTTATTTTTTTTACAAATATTGCACAAAAGTTATTACCTGTTCCTAGTTAAAACTGTACCACTTCTAAATGTACCAGAGCTAGGTATCAATTTTCTTTAATCAAATCACATTTGTGTAACCATCTGTATAGTAAGATCTTCGTTATGTTGTTTATGATACTCTTTAGGTTCTAAATACGGCTCATCTAAATTCGTTCTTCGGTCTTCAACAATGTGGTAATCATTTTCAGTCAATTGTTCGTTTTCTTTGATAACATAATCATACTGTGGTTTCGGCACTTCTAGAACACCTTCAAGAGGTGTGCAATAACTGTATTCTTCACTAGGGGCGTCCGTTTTGGTTGATTCTCTTGAGTGTCTTTGGGAGACCAACCGTTCAGAAAACGCGCTGGAATGTCTGCCAGAAGCTGATCTATTCTTGCAGAAATATATCAACACACAAATTAAAATTACAAGTATCACAAATACTACCAATGATACCACTATGATTAACAACGCCAACGTTATTGTGGTTTCTATGTTAGGTTGTGTATCTCCTTGTATAGAGACATCTTGATTTGGAATCACTGTACTTTTTCCCCTTATAGTTATTTTTTGAGTGGTTGTAGTGATGGTTGCTCGTGTTGTAGTGGTTGTCGTTAGTGTTGTTAAGGCAGGGGTACTTGAAACTAATTCTGTTTTGGCATTGTTTAGTAAAAAAGTGTTAACACAATTACCGGATGAAGAACTCAGATTTCTTAATGATTTACGGAAATAAATATCTCTGTTATCTAAGTCAGTTTTGAACGTATGGTTTCCAAATTCTAATAAACTGTTTACATTGTAGGTATTATTGCAGACACTAAATCGGATATTTATAGGCTGTTGGTGTCTGTCTACAGTTTCACTGACAAGAACGTGAAAAACCTCCTGGACACCAAAACCTCCTTCATGAAACCATACATTTAAAGTATCAGTTGCAGCATCATAGTAGTATTTATCATCATAGTTTGCAGTGATGCCGTTACTCAAATGCAGGGCCGTCTTAAGCATACACGGCGCCGGGGTGCAAGACTCATCTTTGCGCCCCCTTTTGTCAGAAGATTATATAGGTTATGGTTACGGTAAAATTAAAACTAATTATTTTTGCTTTCTTTATTTATATATTAAAAAACATGGTGTTAGTATTCAAAAAAGATTAATCTTGTAACACTATACCATACTTTTTAAAGTGTATCAAAGTCAACTTTTCTAGCTTTTAAGTTGGCAAAAGTTTTTATTGCTTCGGTGACATCTATTTTTACTTGCTTTTCTATACTTATTAAAGCCAGGTTTGTTAATCTGTCTTGGTCCATTGTCAAGCGCAGATAATTTTTAATCAATTTAAGTATGTATACAAAAAGACCTTTCTCCTGCAGCTATTGAGACTGGAAGTGTTAAATAGCAAGATTTGGGAAAACGTACAGTAAATTATTAGAATATATTATATAACTTAAAATATCGAGTGGAGTTGTGTCTATATTAATAAAAATATTGGTAAAAATTCTAACTCATGCAATAGATCTTCGCCATCTATATCAGATCTATTTCCATGCGCTAGTTTTTTTTGTAAATTTAAACATTGTGTTTTTTTTTAAGTTTTCTTCAGAGTTTCTCCAACTCAATATATTTTCCACGAAAGAAAGATTATAATTATGTTCCCTCAACATTTCAAATCTTTCACTTAATTTTGCAATGGCAATGTCCAATACGTAATAATAGCAGTTAACTTTAAAATTTTGTTTTGGGTCTTAAAGAGGCTCGTCTACAGCCTCGATATTAAAATGTCTTTTTCGGGGACGTGGACGAACAGTTTCAGAAAATTTAGTTTCGCAATCTAGCGATAAAGGCCAATCTTTTTTCCTCTCATATTTGCCCCATTATCATACCCTTGGCCTCGTAAATCATCTAAATCAATATTCAATAATTTCAAAAATTCTAACAAATAATTTGCTAATCCTTGTCCGGTAGTATCAGTAACCGGTAAAAAACCTAGAAAATGCTCTCTAACTTCGGCAAGCTTTGTTGACGAATTGAGATAAACGAACCTAACAACAACAGTAAGTTGTTCCTTGTGTGAAATATCAAGTGTGCAATCTAAAATTATAGAATAATATTTAGATTATTTTAAAAGATCAACAAATTGTGGATTAAATTTTTTCACCAATTGCACTTGTTAATTAATTTTGAATATTATGCGTCCAAGATAATAATTACTTTGAATTCATGCAATGTGTTCTGATAGCGTATTATCAAAATTGGAAATACATTCTATTAATTTTAAAAAGTTACCGTTATCCGATTCACACAACCTTTGACTGGTTCCTCTTAAGGACATTGGCGCAAAATGTCGCATGTCAAAATGTTCAATGTGTTTTAAATGTATTCATTTTTTTCGAATCCTGAGAAAACTAATAAATATTTTTGAAAAATTTAAACGCAGAATGAAAGATTGCTAATACTGAGGGCCGAAAGTTCCTAAAAAATTCTATAATGTTTATTTTAATAAGTTACAGGGGTGAAAATAAAAGAGAAAATTTAGTGTGATTTTCAAAAGAAACTATTTATTCTAAGGGACTTTCGGCCCTAGGTAATAACGTAATCTTTCATTCTTTAAAATTTTTCAAAAATACTTATCACTTTTCTCAGGATTCGAAAAAAATGAATACATTTAAAACACATTGAACATTTTTATAGGCGACATTTTGCGCCTTTCCCCTTTAAATTTTATTGTGCTAAAAATATTATTATTTCGATAGTTCTTTCTAAATCCGCCGTCCACCTTTTTCTTTCGCGTTCAACTGCTGCTGAATTGACAGAGCCTACTGCAGGGGTGGCCAACTTAATCGGACTCGAGATCGACTGTCTGCCTTTCTAATTCTTTTGCGATTTTAGGACGGGAATAGGTAGGTAGGTACTAGGTAGGTAATTTTGTCTTGCCAGCGATCGACTGACCTAGCGGCCGCGATCGACTGGTCGATCGCGATCGACGGGTTGGCCGCCCCTGGTCTACTGTATGACTTTCTAGTAAGTGTTTTTTAGATCTACATATTTTTTACACAAATTAAGTGACTACAACTTTTCTCG
Organism: Diabrotica virgifera virgifera; assembly: GCF_917563875.1. NCBI lineage: Eukaryota > Metazoa > Arthropoda > Insecta > Coleoptera > Chrysomelidae > Diabrotica > Diabrotica virgifera. Next base: position 231,396,420 of record NC_065445.1, on the reverse strand, counting down.
TGTCTTTGTAAAAACGTAATGAACGTCTTTCTTGTCGCAAACGTAATGAAGAAAATTAGGTTTTTGAAAATCAGCATTTATATTTTCCTATTATAAAAGATTATATCGCCACCTTTAAAAATACCGACTATAATATATTATATTATAATGCGTCGCTTTTAAAACACTCCCTACTTCTACATAGGTACATAGCTCCCCAAACGGCAATTATACTTTTGTCAACAGAATCGGAAACACTGATAATTTATACAAGATGGTGATTATTGTCACTCGACATTCAATATTGGTCAAAATAGTGTACGCGTCACCTTTTTGAAATTATTGTCCGAATAATCTAAATGGGTTTCATATTTCATTTGCATATCGTAGGTGTAGTAAGCATTAATAGCCTTTGTAAAAGATAACAAAAGTGCACTTGTATGTTTTTGTTATTTGTAGTTTTTTAAGGACAAAAAACGCAAGTTTGAGCTTAGCAAGTGTTCGGCTTGCGCCCCTTGGACTTGGCGCCCGGGTGCCTCGCACCCCTAGCACCCCCGGGTTAAGACGGCCCTGCTCAAATGTACATTGTTATTGAAATCTACGGTTTGAAGTGCGTCTTTAAATGCTCCCGTAGTGTTCTTGAAATTACTGCTTATATATTTGTAAATAAATATAGTCGTGTTAAAAATACTACCATTCATAACATCCACTGTGCACTTCGAAGGCTTTCTTTCGTGACATTTCAGAGTATAATAATTTTTTAAACCCTCCCTTGTACTCCTAGGAAAGAGTTCGTAAACGAATATATCTCGGGTAGACTTAAGCACACTATATGGCTGCAGGTTTTCACTGTACACCAAAAGCACTAAAGTCATTTGTGTGGAAAAAACTAAACTTTTATTTTTAAAAAACATGATTGAAACGAATTGGTTGTTAGCAACATAGACACTGAATCTATAACTTGGATTGTTTATTCATAATTTATATAAAGAATAAAAACAACTAACAACCGCAATTTTTGGCGAGGAAATTTTGTTTAAAAATCATACCCGCTGATACCGGATAAAAAACACGTTGTGGTACTTTACAGATCCTGACTAACTCATGTAAGTGGATTAAAAATTAAAATTTTGCTTTGAACTCCGAAATTGTTGAAAACTTCTATAATGTTTATTTTAATAAGTTACAGAGTGGAAAAACTAAGAGAAACTCTAGCGTGATTTTTAATTTCAAATATCTCATTAAAAAAACTTTTTATTTATTCTAAGGGACTTTCGGCCCTCGATAATAATTTAGTCTTTCATTCCGCGTTTAAATTTTTTAAAAATATTTATTAGGTTTTTCAGGATTAGTTCGATATTTTCCAAATCGAACATTCGCTATCTTTGTTATACAACGCACTGAGTCGAATAGAATAAATATGGTGACAAGACAGTGACCATTTTAAATATTTGACATGACATCGTATCGGGAATATTATTTTGTTGATTAAATTGAGTTGTTGATTAAATAATATTGATAGTGTATTATGATAAATAATTAATTTAAGACATGAACTTAGTAAAAAGTTATTTATTGTTTATTCTTTATGGAAGATGCAAGCAGAGAATACACCAGGATATATTCTGTGATCCAAGTATTTTGTTGGACATTTTCAAGTAATGTTTATATCCATACCAGTGAGAATTTTACTACACGTAATTTGCCGTGTAAAAACAGAAAAAGTAGGGATACCCGTAAAATATTTGCGACTACTAGTGCAGTCACTGAAGGTTTTCACCTCCGATTTCGTTGAACCTTCATCGATTTTCATGAAAATTGGTGAGTAGTTAGAGGACACCTCAAAGAACAAAGCTGAAATGATGCGAACTTGCGCTTTTAGCCTGGGGGTGGATGCCACCACTTCTCGGGGGTGAAAATTATTTTATTAAAAATAATACCATAAGTCGATAGAGGGACAAATTCTAAGCAAAATTTGTTGTATAAAGTTATTAACATAAATCAATACTTTTTGAGTTATCGGGATCAAAATTTTTATTTTTTCGTAAAAAAATGCATGTTTTAAAGCTATTTTTCTCGTATAACTCAATAACTATAAGCTTTTACAAAAAAGTTATTATTATTAAAATTAAAGATAATGAAAAACTGAATACACTACTCACTTAAAGAACTAAACTAATGTTAATTCAAAGTGAGTTATGGGTAATTGAATATATATTTTTTTCGACGAGTTCTCAAATCTAAGTATTCAAGCTTAAATAACGGGAAAACGATGCATTTTATAAAAAATACCTGTTAAACACTTGTCAAAGTAATTTAGAATACCTATCAAATGAGCTCCAGAAGAAGTTAATAGCATCAAAATTAAGCAAGTTATGATGAACATAAAAGAAACCTTTCGATTTTTTTAGGAATAAGTGAAAAATAAAACAGGTCATTTCCACAAAAATTAAAATCTATAATAATCCTTACAACAATTTCTTTATATTAGCATAATTAATGATTTCAAGAATTCTGACCGACTTAAAATGCGTATTTTTGAAAAATCGAATTAATTTAAAAAAATCAGAATTTTTAAAATTATCGTAATTTTCATTTTGTTTTGATAATAACTAAAAAAGTAAAAAATGACATCTAATACAATTTTAGCATTTTCTGTACCAAATATTTTACCTGTTTTACTATTTCTGTAGGGTAAAAAATAACCGAGATAGAAACGTTTAAAGCTTAAAGTTTGCTGTGAGAACCATGTAACCTGGGCCATCTAACCTTTTATTTTGAAAAAAGTAACAGGTTTATAGGATTAAATTTAACGCGGTTTAATAGCTCTTAGAACTATCTTTCAAATGGTGAATCTGATGTCGTAAAAATTAACGGAGGTATTTAAAAAATAATAATAACATTTTTGGAAAAATTTTCAAAAGATAAATTTTGAACAATTCTTGGAGTATAAATTTTAATGCTATCGACTCAGTCGGAAGCTCATTTGATAGAGATTCTAAGTACTTTGAAAAATGTTTTATTTAATAAGTTTATGTTATAAAAGGCATCATTTTCCCGTTATTTAAGCTTGAGTAGGTACTTATATTTGGGTACTCGCTGAAAAAAATATACATTCAATTACCTATAACTCACTTTAGTTAACATTAAAAGGTTTTGCTAGTAAGAAATTTATTTAATTTTTTATTAGCTTCAATTTTGGTAATTACAACTTTTTTGTAAAAACTTACAATTTTTGAGTTATTTGTGAACAATCGGTTAAAAACATGCATCTTTCTCACGAAAAATTAAAATCTTTGATCTTTAATAACTCAAAAAGTTTTGATTTATTTTAATAACTTTACCTAACAAATTTTGCTTAGAACTTGTCCCTCTAATGAATTATAGGGTTATTCTTAATAAAATAATTTTCACCCCCGAGAAGGGGTGAAATCCACCCCAGGGTAAAAGCGCAAGTTGGCACCATGTCACCTTTGTTCTTTGAGGTATCCTCTAGCCACTTACCAATTTTCATGCAAATCGATGGAGGTTCAACGAAATCGGAGGTAATAGCTCAAATCCACTTTCATTAACTGCACTATACACTCTTAACTTACCTAATTGTAAGCCAATGGTGCATTTTGAGATTTTTTAGAATTTTACTAAGCACAAATAATTGAGTTCAAATGATACATAGGCCACGGACACACCCGGGTACCCACCACAGAAAAATTCAATTTTGAATAATTTATTTGATTGATGCATATGAGATGGATTGCGTAATAATAGAATATATAAAAATTTCTGTAAAAAACTAAAGAAAAGATTTATTTATTGCATTCTACGCATTCCTCAAAAGTTACTGCATGTTTAGGTACCTATCGCATATATGACTATCACATTCGGAGCAAGTCTTTCATGTTTTCCTTCTCTTCTTGATTATTTGTTTGTAACAAATATGGAAGGAACAGATGACTTTCTTTTTTTCCTGGTGCATCTACTTGAGTTGATGGACCTGGAGCAGCCTCCCCAGGATTTACTGGTCGACCGATCCCTTTCAATCATTATTAATCATTAATCACAAACACAGGGTCACTAGAGGAAGAAATAAGACGTAGATGTAATCTACCAAAAGTTGTCACAGCAAAAATGACCACAATATTGAAGGGCTGTCAAATTTCAAGAGCGTTAAAGATGAGGTTAATCAACTGCTTAATATTCCCCATATTGACCTACGGGTGAATCTTGGACCCTGAGACAATCGGAAAGAAGAAAGATAGACGCTATTGAAATGTTCTGTTGGAGACAAATGCTACGAATTCCTTGGACCGACCATAGAACAAATAATTCAATTTTAAGAGAGCTAAAGGTTAGCCAACCACTCTCAGTAAAGTTCATTTCCAACAATTGAAATATTTTGGACATGTAATGAGAGCAAACACAGAAAACATGGAAAGACTCATTATACAAGGAAAGGTGAAAGTGTTGCCCAAATGCAAGACCAAGACGAGACTTGGACAGTCTTGGTCTTGGTCTTGCACCAGTACACCTGGTCTTGGTCTTGGTCTTGGTATTGCACTCCCAGTCTTGGTCTTGGTCTTGGTTTTGCAGCAAGAGTCTTGCAAGTCTCGCAGTTACCCACTAGCATATTGCTATTTATTAATAAACAACTCACATTAGGTGATACCCACTAGCATATTGCTATTTATTAGTACACAACTCTACATCTTCTTTTTTGGTTGACCATATCGGCCTTCGACCGTAATCCATACATATTATATTATACTAATACGTCGCTAAAGGGTCCCAAAAAAACTACTGTTTTTTATATAAAAGTAGACTAAAAATCTAAAAATTAAAGGAATAGCACAGAAAACACAAAAATCGCCGATATAACTTAATTAAGCTATGAAATGTCAGTAGTGTTAAAATTTCATAACAGAGGAGTAAACTTGGCGGATGTTGGACCAGTTACAAACTAGCATTACTGTGCGGTAAATTTGAATCCTCTTTTGAAAAAATTCCTTTTTTATCCACTTTTTTAAATTAATTTTCCATTTCCAATTATTGCGTTCAAATTTATTTTTACGTAAGGAAACCAAATCTCCCATAAAAAATGGGGGATACTATTTAAAATTTTAAAGTACCCCCCACCTCACCTCCGCAGGGGCCGTGTTTAGTGTCATTTGTCATTCGATAGATTTTTCAAAAATATTGAATACGTGTAATTTTCAGTTTTTCGATTAGATATTCATTTCGAGAAATATAGCGAGGTTCGCATTTACAATTTAAAATTTACCCCCACCCCTCTCCGTGGGTGGTCGTGTTTAGTATCATTCGATAGATTTTTGAAAAATATTGAACGGATTTTTTAATTTTTCGATCTGACATTCATTTCGCAAAATATTCGCTTTTTTGTCAAACTTTGTGACTCGCCCATTTGCTTACGCCCCGCACAAATCGTCAGATTTTTTAAATATACACATTTCCATGTACATACTTAACTTACCTTATCTTAATCTGACGATTTTGAGTTTTTCTAATGATATATATTTTTTTCGGGCCTCCCTTAACGAATTCCCCTGTATTAAAAGCCAATATATGGTAGAGGTACATTTACAGGGTACAAGGTTTCTCCCCATGTGATAATCTGACGCGCTCCAGTAACTGCAAAAATCCCCGCTTGGGCTCCCCTACCATTAAATACATCATTTTATTTCAATTTTTTATAAGATATATTTTTGCTTAGAATATTTTTTTTAATAGAATACTTACTTTTTGAGTCATTTGCGCAAAAACCGTCGAAAAACGTGTTTTTTCTTTGTTGAAAAATGAACATATTAAGTCGCAAATAGCTCGAAAAGTATTGACTTGGTTTATTTGTAGATAAATAAAATAGAACAAAAGTTGCTTAGAATTAGTCAGTTTATTCAACCTTGACTTATTTTGAACCTTTGTTTTTTAACCCCCCAAGAAGGGGTGAAACTCATCCCCAGGGCAAAATCACACATCGGCCAATATCTCTTTTTATATAATAATATCTCTTTGTTTGAAATTTGTAGGTTTTGTAACATTTTACAGTGCGTGAATGGACTATACAGGGTAGCCAAGCATTATCTTATCTAGTGCTTTTTCAGAAAAAATTTTTGTTTGGCCGATTGATCTAATATCTAATTGCACACCCTGCAAACAGTTTATAAGTAGGACGTTTAGTCTTTACGATATGGATAAGGAAAAACAATTGAGTCGTTGTCCGTAACACTGGATATGCTATTCGTATTATATTGTTATCACCTGAGGCGACATACTTCTTTAAAAGTTTCAATGCCATATTATTATACTGTCGTGTCGGCGTCACACAACACAAGAAGATTATTTTATGAAAGGTTAGCTATTCTCAAAATTTAAACAATTACCCAATTGTTATTAATTTCAGAGCGAAGGCGTCGTCTGATATTAAGAAAGAATGAAATATTTTATTTTTACATTGTATAATAATTTATTATGACCTCTGAGTACGTATCCAATACGTTCTTACATGAATATTTTAATTCGGTATGTATGTTTATCGTATTGTTCATAATGCGGATAAATCCAATTTTCCAAATTTTTGTTACATATTTTTTTGTATCTCATAGTCTCTAAGCATATACCCGAACAAATAATAAACATATACAGGGTGTAACAAAAATACAGGTTATAAATTAAATCACCTATTCTGCGACCAAAAATAGTTCGAATGAACCTAACTTACCTTAGTACAAATATGCACATAAAAAAAGTTACAGCGCTTTGAAGTTACAAAATGAAAATCGATTTTTTTCAATATATCGAAAACTATTAGAGATTTTTTATTGAAAATAAACATGTGGCATTTTTATGGGAAGAATATCTTAAAAAAAAATTATAGTGAAATTTGTGCACCTCATAAAAATGTTATGGGGGTTTTGTTCCCTTAAACCCACCCAAACTTTTGTGTACGTTCCAATTAAATTATTATTGTGATACTATTAGTTAAATTCAATATTTTTAAAACTTTTTTGGTTCTTAGTATTTTTTCGACAAGGCAGTTTTTATCGAGTTGCGGCTTCTTTTCTAATATGTTTACATAGAGATTTTATAGGGGTTTTGTTCCTTTAAACCTCCCAAATGGTTGTGTACGTTCCAATTAAACTATTACTGCGATACCATTAGTTAAACACAGTGTTTTTAAAACTTTTTGCTTCTTTATGTTTTTTCGATAAGGCACCTTTTATCGAGATGTGGCTTCTTTTTTAATATGGTTCAAAATATACTTAAAAATTTAAATCATAAATAAATTTTCCTATTATTATCAAGTCTCCATAATCGTACTTAGCCATATACAAATATGTGGTGGATTTGACAAATATGCAAGATATCTCGATAAATACTGACTTTTCGAAAAAGTACTAAGAGGCAAAGAAGTTTTTAAAGCATTGTGTTTAACTAATGGTACTACACAAATATGCAAGATATCTCGATAAATACTGACTTTTCGAAAAAGTACTAAGAGGCAAAGAAGTTTTTAAAGCATTGTGTTTAACTAATGGTACTACAATAATAATTAAATTGGAACGTACACAAAAGTGGGGGGGAGGGGGTGTTAAAGGAACAAAACCCCCATAAAATTTTTATGGAGTGTCTAAATTTCACTATAATTTTTTCTTAAGATACTACTGCCATAAGAATGCCACATGTTCATTTTCAGTAAAAAATCTCCAATAGTTTTCTATATATTGGAAAAAATCGATTTTCATTTTGTAACTTCAAAGGGCTGTAACTTTTTTTATGTGCACATTTGTACTAAGGTAAGTTAGGTTCAATCGAACTATTTTTGGTCCCAGAATATGTGATTAAATTTATGACCTGTATTTTTATTACACTCTGTATTATTCCATAAAACAACACTCAATCCTAACTGCAAGACGCAAGAGTCTCGCAGTCTTAGTCTTGTTCTTGCTCAAGTCTTGCACGGTCAGTCTTGGTCTTGGTCTTGCTAAAATAAGGCGGTCTTGGTCTTGGTCTTGCTAAAACGCAAGAACAAGACCAAGACTGCAAGACCAAGACCGATTTTGGGCAACACTAGGTGAAAGGCCGAAGATCACGAGGAAGATCCCCAACAAGATGGATGCATGACCTATGCATGACCTATGAAAGACCTATGCATGAGTTAACAGAAATGACCAGGGACAGAGATCTTTGGAGACAGACAATACACGGCATCACGTCAACCATTACACTACCTCCGAGGAGTCAGGATTGAAGAGGGAGAGATCCCTTTCAATAGCGATCTTGGTGCAATAATTTCTCATTATTTGCATGTTATGATATCGATTCTCAATCGTTGGCGTTGCAAGTTCTTCGCTCAATTGACGTATAAATAGTCGTCGCTGGGTGGTTTTTTTAGCAACATATTATTTTCATAATAAATGAGGTATGAAGCGAGTGATGTAACGTCTAGGACGTTAACAAACATGACTATTGGTCATCCCAAGTGCGACGTTGTGTAGTATATCTACTGATCATTTTGTCCATAGTGTCGACGCCAGATTCATATGTGATGAGGCTTCTTTTTAGCATCATCATTTACAGCCATCTCGGAACGCATCGTTGATAATGGTATAACTGCTTTATTTTTCTTCGGTATGTAGGAGTACATAGATACTTTTTCATGGAATCCATAAACAGTAGAGTATACATCTCTCAATTTATTTGGAATCATCACACTTGGAATGTACCTAAGGTTTATTTTTCTTCAAAGTGCCAACTAAAGTTGACTTCCATGAAACTAAGTGTTTGGCAAGAGGTAACGTTGTAAAATATTTATCCATGGCAATATTTAACCACTATCCTGGTACGCGACTGCAAGCGCCTTTATCACTCTTTCTCCTTAATTTTTCTCTCGAACGTTACTTGTTTTGCCTGTATAAATGATGCCGTGCAAGGGATACGCATTTTCAATTTCAAACGAAATTATTTCAATTGCATAAATAAATGAAAAAGAGTTTAGTTAAGAACTCATCATTTAATGATTTATTTGTTAGATAAATACATATTCATTTTCATATAATCTTCGTTTGTCCACTGCTGGACATAGATCTCCCTTATAATTTTCCATCTATTTCGATCTTGTGCCTCTTGCATCTAATTCCTGAAAAAATTCATCTATTGGTCTCCATTCCAGTATCCGCGTTGTCAATCATTTGTTTGTCATTCGAGCCATGTGACCTACCCAGTCCCATTTCAGTGTTGCTATTCTCTTTACTGCATCAGCCACTCCTTATCTTTGTCGTAGCTTGCGGTTTGGGATCTTGTCTCGTAGTGAAAAGCCCAACATAGCACTCTCTATCGCCCTTTGAGACACACGGATCTTGTGCACTGTTCTCCTTGTCATGGTTAACGTTTCCGCTCCGTAAGTCAATACAGTAAGTAAGGTCTCTTTTTATGCTGATTATTTTTATGCGATTTTGAAGTTATGCGGTTGGTATTTCATTCAAAAATGTCTACCTATTATTAACAATTAGTATAATTAATATTAACTATTCCCATCCAGTAGTCTAAGAGTTTGCAATTCGGATATTCCCCTTGATGCATGATGTACCATGCAGCTATTATATCAATCTGAATTATTTCGCATTGAAAGGTGTTAGGTCTGGATCCCGCGTATAAAAAAAGTTGATTAATAGCAAGCTGAAAATTTGTTAGTAGCTTAAGGGTGTCTAGTCGGACAAACTTTGATATATGGGAACACTGGAACAGGGGAAGTTTTAATTGTGAAACAGGTTAAAAATTTGGAACGGTCGTAGCACGAAAACATCACATGTATTTTGTCCGACAGAACTTTTAATTGATTTGTTACCCTTTCATTAAACTCTAATACTAAAATCAGACTGCTATTTATCACCAAATGGGTATTTTAATGAGTGGAACACGTAGAACATGTCAAATAACAGGAATTATGACAGGTGATAAATAGCAGTCTGATTTTTGCATGAGAGTTTAATGAAAGGGTAACAAGTCAATTGGAAGTTCTGTCGGACAAAATACATGTGACGTTTTCGTGGTCTGACCGTTCCAAATTTTTAACCTCTTCCACAATTAAAACTTCTCCTGTTTCAGTGTTCCCATATATCAAAGTTTGTCCGGCTAGACACCCTTAAGCTATTAACAAATTTTCAGCTTGCTATTAATTAACTTTTTTTCATACGCGGTATCTAGACCTATATATAACCTGTAATTGTTTTGAAATTTAATTTAAATGTTGCTGATTTCAAGTTGCAGTATAATAAACAGCACATTTTGATTTCTGGATTGAAACATTTAATTAAGTGTCGTAAAGTTTTATGTTCCATTAGAAGAGGTTTTTGCAATCTCAATATCGTTAGTCTGCGTTTTTAATTTCTTCTTTAAAATTTTATTTGGCAAAATGAAGAAAAAAAACATCAAAGACACAATTTTTGGTGGACAAATGTCCACCATTTTATGTGATTTTAGAAAATCAAGGAACGTATCCCTACTTTTTCAATGCAAGTAAATTCTTTTTTTATGCGATTTTTTTATATGCGGTTTTCTAAAGAACGTATCCACCTCATAAAACGAGATCTTACTGTACTGGCAAAACACAATGATTAAAGGTTTTTCTTTTAAGGCATATTGGTATGTCAGACGATTTGAAAATATGTTTCAGCTTGCGGAAGGCTGCTCAAGTTAGTCTTATACGACAGAGAAGCTCAACGGTTTGGTTATTTTTTCCTATGCGAATCTCCTGACCTAGGTATGGTATACATATTATGTTGTGTGACATTCTGATAAAGAAAATAACACTTTTTGATTTGACCAGAGGTCCCAATTGGAGAAGAAAATCTCGAAGTTTTATACCCTGAATGGAGCTGAAGATCATTTCTTGATCCTTGTCTGGATACTTGTAGATATTTTGAGAGACAGTCCTTGCATAAGATGCGTTGGAGGTACCTACTCATATTGTTCAAATTGGAGTTATCAGTATTCGCGATTGAAACGGACTATAGAGGGCAGGTCGAATGCAAGAAAATGGCCGATATAAATGGTATAAACAAACATTCAATTGAGGAATAAAACGATACCGATTTGATTTAAAATATTTTAATGTACTCATAATGCTCAAATATACTAAAAGTTTCTTAATAGTGACCAAATTCCATTCAAATCAACAATTTTCTGGTTTGTTTATACCACTTATAGTAGTTTAAATTTATTCCACCAGAGGTCAGCTACTTTGTTTTTCATCGCGAATTCTCTAACTGGTGAATGTTGATGGACGAAGATTGGTTTTCAGATGTTCGTTCTGACATTATATTTGTAATAGTAAAATTTGTTAAGTTATTATGTTCCATATAATTACTATTGTCCAAAACATATTTCTAAGGCCAACCCTGCTTTTTGTTGGAATTTACTATTTTTTTCATGATACGTAATTAATATTCAACAGACTGGGTTTGATTTTTAACCTCAAACTTGGATTAAGAAAGGTCGCTTAGATGCCGTAAATATTAAAAATTTTACTCAAGGTAAACTATTGTTGATGTTTTGTATCACTGAACTTTTAAAACTTGACTATTAAAGGCGGAGATAGATATACGCGCCGCGAACTCCACGCCGGCCGTGTGAGCGCCGGTGAGCGTTCGTGGCTCGGTTAATGTTCGTTAAAATTTTTCATTTTGACGAACCTTCCGCGATCCAGAGGAAACTTACGCACATTTAGTAATTGTAGATAATCATGTCTCTGTCCTGTACTTCTACTAAATCTTATTTTGGTATTGTTCTGAAACTATTTTCTTGTGGCATCTTATGCAATTTACTATTTTAGGGCCATACCCCATAGGGCCGGTTGTTCGAACGCTAATCAAAACTGATCATTATCAAATATTTAATTACAATTATATTTGATTAAGCGTACTTCTGACAGATGTCGCATTTTGAGGTTATGTTGACTGATTTATTTTATTATTTTGGTTTTAATTTAAAATAAAACATAATTAAACTCTTTCTGATGTTAATTTCTTGTTTTTACTTACACATCAATAATAATAATAAGCAATTTTTAATAATTTAACAGCTGCGGCTATATTTTAATTACTGATTTACCTACAATCAATAACTGATTAGTGTTTTACATGTATTTTTCATGTCGCGATTTGATTCCCATCAAGAAAATTGATTACAATAAATGATTGATTATAATCAACTTCTTGATTAGCGTTCGAACAACCGGCCCTATGTGGAATAAGCCACAATTTAAGTTTGAATCATGTTTATTTGACGTTCTAAATAAACAGTAAAAATATCTCTAATAAAATATTTCAAACGTTTTGTGTTGATTTTGAGAGTAAACTAAATGTAAAACCAAATGTTTACTTTGTCGGGATCGTATCATGAGGTTTTTTTCCTCGTTATTTACTAACAGAAGATTTCACTGTAATCATTTATGATTTTTCTGATATTCTCTGTTTTTTTTTCTTCTGAATTTCGGATATTCTTACGTTAAAGTTGATTTCATGTATGAAAGGAATCCAAATCTGCAATAAAAATGGGGCTCCTATTTAAGACTTTAAAGTAACCCCCCACGCCACCCCCGTGGAGGGCCGTGTTTGGTGTCATTCGATAGATTTTTTAAAAATATTGAATACGTGTATTTTGCAGTTTTTCGATCTGATGTTTATTTCGGGAAATATCGCGGGGATTCTATTTCAAATTTTAAATTTACGCCCCACCCCTCTCCGTGAGGGTCGTGTTAGGTATCATTCGAAAGATTTTTGAAAAATATTTAACACATATTTTCTAGTTTTTCGATCTGACGTTTATTTCTCGAAATATTTCCATTTTTTTGTGAAACTTTGTGACTCTCCCATTTCCTTACGCCCCGCTCAAACCGCCAGATTTTTGTAATATACACACTGTTCTGCATGTACTTAACTTACCTCATCTTAATCTAACGATTTCGAGTTTTTCTAGGGATAGATTTTTTTTCGGACCCCTCTTAACGAACCCCGCTGTATTAAGATCCAATATATGGTAGTGATACATTTACGGGGTACAAGGTTTCTCCCCATGTGATTTTCTGACGCGCTCGAGTAACTGCAAAGATCCCTGCTTGGACTCCCCTACCATAATGAGTTTTCCCAAAAGGTGCATCATTTTTTTTGGTTATTTCACGTTGAAATATTCGCCTTGAGATTTGACGAATATGAACCTATTTTTCATTAGCTAATACTTTGCTTCTACTGGGTCTAGTCTAGTTCATACATCATATACCATTTTGTTCACTTATTTATTATAAGCTATATTTTTGCTAAGAACGTTTTTTTCGATAAAATACTTACTTTTTGAGTTATTTGCAAAAAAGCGTCAAAGAACGTCTTTTTTTGTTGAAAAATTAACATATTTAATCGCAAATAACTCGAAAAGTATAAACTTCGTGAAAAAATGCTATAGAACAAAAGTTGCTTATAATTAGTCAGTTTATCCATCTCCGGACTTATTTTGAACGTATATTTTTTCACCCGGTAGAAGAAGAAGAAGAAGTATTTTTTCTTTGACATGTTACCTATGTGTTTGCCAAATTTCATGTCAATACAAGTGGTTCTTTAAAATTTCGAGCAAAAACCGTGATGTACCTCTACTGTTTTTCTTAGTATGTATTAGTATAATACCTACATTTTTTATCAATGATTTTAATAACAAAAAAACAAAAAGGGAGATCACAGTGGGCCCTGCATGTAGTGCTATTGGTTTTTAACCATTGCAGTGTTTGCCATTTGTCAGTGTCTAATATAGAATCCCATTGATGCCGTTTAGGTGTATCATGAGAACCATCAGTACCTCCCCGATTCGTATCGATCAACTATTTGAATATGTATCGAAAATATCAAGAAACGTATCGACGGTTTATAAGACAAACTTTCAATGAATTGTTTTAATACATTATAAACTCTTTATTTTATGAACTATGGTGTGTTCATTTGAATTTAGACAAATCATAGTGAAATTATTACTTATTCATAAACTGAACTCGAATAATAAAAAACAAAAAAGTTTGTTGAGAGTTTATCTTGTCTGTAAATGGAATAATATCGTTCGCAGCGTTAATGCAGTGTTGCCACGCAATTTTTTTACCGGAAGTCTGGAAATCTAAATATCTCTCATCATTATCATTGGCTCTACAACCCATGGTGGGTTTTGGCCTGTTCCAGAATCAGCTTCCATTCCTTCTTATCTCTCGCCTTGGTTTTCCAATTTCGCACTCCTAATACTCTCAAGTCGTCTTTCACCTGATCCTTAAATCGTGCTCTGGGCCTGCCTCTTCTCCTCACTCCATCCGGTCCCCGACTATAATGTGTATTGACGGCTACACCTCATTCATTCCCTCTACGTGGTCTAGCCACCCCAGCCTGTTTATTTTGATAGATGCACTAGGCTCTATTACCTACACCCGAGAAAGTAGAAGGTCTAAAGATTATCTACCACTAGGCTCACTATAAGGTGGTAAAGCTCAAAATTATAGCGTCTACGATACAATCCGTTTTCCTGCACACCTTTAATGTCTGAGGATTTTACGTTCAAAACAGCCTAACCATTCTTCATCATTTTTGAAGTTATACTTCTTTACGCGCGATGAGGGTGAATTTTTATATGTTAAAACCAGGCGCATACGCATCACCCAGGCGCATACGCGCATTATAACTTTGTTTTGATTGGATGTTCAAATGACATGTCAAAAATGATCCAATATGGCAGCTGTAGGACAGCTGTGGTTTGGAGGAAAAGGTAAAGGTAAACAAATGTATAATATATTACTTTTATTGTTGTGAGGACAGAAACAAAACAGTTTATAATATTGTAGTGACTTTTAAATAGTTTTTAAAAGCAACAGGTACGTAATAATTGTTAATGTATCATGGGTATAAACCTACCTGTTTGATCTTCCAAAATACATAGTATGTAATAATGTAATCCTTTAATTTATATATTTTGATTACCATCAATATTCACCTAATATATTGTTTTCTTACTATATGTTTTGTTGTATTTTTTTTTTCAATTCTAAAGTCCACTTTACATCAACAATAATTGAATAAGAAATTGACAACAAGTTATTCCAGGTCAAATTTGGCTTATACAAAACACAATCCTACATCCAATTTTGCCGTGAATAAAAAGAAATTTGACAAAATAAAACATATCCAATTGTTCTATTTCATCAAATTCCTTCATTTTCTTTTACAAACCATACATTTTGTACTCGTCAAATTTGGCCTTGAATAACTTTGTCAATTTCTTATTCAATTTATTGTTGATGTAAAGTGCACTTAAATCATTTCAATTCAAAATTAAAATAATTTGATCAATTTTCAAAATATCACAAGTTTAATGACGTTCTACACCAGCGGTTCCCAAACTGGGGGGCGCGCCCCCCCTGGGGGGCGTGAGAACATATCAGGGGGGGGGGGGCGCGAGACAAGTTGAACATTAAATTAAATTTAGTTATATTTTTCTAAAATTCAATATTAACCGCTTGTCAAACTGTGTCTGGTAGCGCAGAGTAAGCAAAAGTTATCTCAAATACCTCTTTTTGACAACACTGTGCATGAAACGCCGCATTAATGATATGACCGAAGACATACAAAACCAGGTAGTTGATGCAGTAAAATAATCGCCATTTTTTGCTATTCAGCCAGACGAGAGTACTGACATAGCACAATGTTATCAGTTAATTGTTTATGTTCGGTATATTCAAAACGAAAGAATGAAAGACAAGCTACTCTTTTCTACAGAGTTGGAGACTGGAGACCACGACAAAAGCTATTATTAATGTTATGAAAGCAGTGTGAGAGTTTTTTGACAAACATGAACTTTCTTGACAAAAACTGATCAGTTTATGTACAGATGGTGCACCTTCAATGCTAGGTTTTCGCTCAGCCTATTTGCAATTGGTAATAGAGAAAAATGCTGGTGTGATTGGGATACATTGTTTTATACATCGACAAGCCTTGGCAGCAAAACCCCTTCCAAATGAACGTATGGCTGTCTTAAAGTTGTGTATTAAAGTAGTGAAGTACATAAAAAAAGAGTTCGTTGAATACTCGACTGTTTAAAACGCTTTGTGAAGATTTAGAAAGTGATCACAAAACACTGCTACTTCATACAGAAGTACGATGGCTCTCAAAAGGAAACATGTTAGCAAGATTATTTGACCTTTGAGATGAAGTAATCACCTTGAAACATCAAAAGCAAAATGAGCTAAACATGGCCTTCAAAAAACATTGTACCCAAGTAATATTGGCTTATTTGTCAGACATCTTTGACTCGTTGAACATCCTCAACCTAAAACTGCAGGGTGGAGACTCAAATATAGTAGTTACTCATTGTGATGGAGGCTTTCCACTTTGGAGGCGTAAAATATCAGCAAACCCCTGAAATTATTCAAATTTCTCTAAAGTAGAGCCAATCTCAGAAGAAACACGCAGAGGAAAGGACATTTATGAAGGATCAAGTTTGAAAATCCAAATATCAAACCATTTGGAGAGCCTAATTGAAGAGTTCCAGAAATACTTCCCAAACACCTGTGACAATTTTATTTACAGAATGTCAACTGATCCATTCCATGTCAACATAGACTCCCTGCATGAATCACTTCAAGAAGATGCTTTGCAAATAAATCCAAATGATTTTTTGCACGATTCCTCTGCCAAATACTTTGTTATAATGGCCAAACCTTCATTTTGGTTAAAATATTTCAAAGTGTATCTTAGTGTATCACGGGAAGCTCTTCATTTATATTTGCCTTTTTCAAGTAACTATTTGTGCGATTTTCACCACTTGTGGCAATTAAAACAAAGTATCGGAATAAACTTGATGTTGCTAGTGACTTGTGCTGTGCACTTACTAAAACTCAGCCTAGGAATCCTAGTAAATAAAATGCAAGCACATTCATCTCACTAAACAACATAATCTATTTTTCTTTTATTAATAATTTTTGTATTTTATGGAAACTGATATTGTTGTATCTTATGGCAGAATAAATAAATGTTTTGTTTTCAAGCTAATACTTATTTGTTTTTGTTTTGTTCCTATTTAGGCGCATACAATTTATTGTAAGGGGGGGCGCGAGAAGCTTTCTTTCAAAAAAGGGGGCGTGGTACAAAAAAGTTTGGGAACCCCTGTTCTACACCTTCGGCAAAGAATTAAGGATTTGCATGAAATTTTAGTATGTTATAGTTTACTTCAAAAAACTAAGACTTGATTTTTTAAAAAATGTTTACCTTGCCGTTTAATTACTATTAAGGGTCAAAGTTAAGTTTTAACATGAGCTCTTATGGGAATTCTTAAAAAGTTAATAACTTTTGACCCAAATTTACGATTTTTAATTATTTGTGCTTAAATTAAAGGTATTTTTGTAAGGAATAACATATTAAAAAATGAGGATTGTTTACCGTACCATTAATAAATAAAAGTGAAATTACTGTTTCGAAATTTAACAAAGTTGGTAGTAGTGAGATCAGCTGCACTCATAATTATATCCGAAACGTACGTGTCAATCACATGACCTAGGTGGTCTAGTTGTTGAGCGTTCGGTCAGAGTTCGAAACGTCCCGGGTTCCAATCCTCTACGATTCATTTTTTTTTTAGTTGTTTTAATAAAAATTTTTTGAAAGTGGTAGATAAGAAAGTTTAATATTTAAATAGAATACAATTACTTCGTTAAAATTATATAATAGAAGTATAACTTCTTACGTGCGTACAAAGTACACACACATTCTTTTTGTTATCGTCCACGTTTCTGACGCGTAAGTGAGGACGGGCTTGATTAGAGTTCTGTATACCAGTATTTTCGTTCTTTTTGTGACTATCATCATCATCAACTAGCCTATATTTGTCCACTGCTGAACGTAGGCCTCCCGTAAAAATTTCCACCTATTTCTATCTTGAGCTTCTTGCATCCAATTTGTGGTGATGCGCTTGATATCATCCGTCCATCTAGTCGGTGGTCGTCCTCTGCTTCGATATGCCTCCTGCCTTGGTCGCCATTCCAGAATCTTTTTGGTCCATCTGTCATCCGTCAGTCTGGCAACATGTCCTGCCCAAGCCCATTTAGCCATGGCTATTCTTTCAACTGCCACCGTGACTCCTGTTCTTCTTCTTATTTCTAGGTTCGGTACTTTATCTCTGATGGTAATACCTAACATTGATCTTTCCATAGCGCGTTGTGTAACTCTTATTTTATTTATTGTTCTTTTTGTCAGAGTTAGTGTTTCTGCACCATATGTAAGAACCGGCAAAACACACTGGTCAAAAACCTTTCTTTTTAAACAAACTGGAATATTAGACTTGAAAATGTTATTTAATCTACCGAAGGCAGCCCATGTGAGACCTATCCTTCTTTGTATTTCAGTTAATTATTTATATGGGAAATAAGCCACAATTAAAATGAAAAAAATAATTTTATTAACGTTTCGACGCCCAAATCGGGTGCCGTTGTCAAAATACAAAATATTACTAGAATAAACAAAAGTGTTGTTCCTAAGCAAAAAAATTCTTCTAATAATTTATTTAATCTCACTCATTTATATTGGCAATTCAGACATATATTATACATTTTAAAGTAGAAGACTTTAAAATGATATTGCCAATATTTATGAGTTGCGTTCCTGGGACGACTTACTGAAAGATAGTTCATTCGATTACATGAAATCAACCCTAACGTTAATAAAATTATTTTTTTCATTTTAATTGTGGCTTATTTCCCATATAAATAATTAATCATAAAAATGCCACAAGGAAATAGCTTCAGAACAACATTGTATTTCAGTCGTCTGGTTATCTCGGCCTAAGCGAATCTCATGCCCTAGATATTTGTAAGCTATTACTTGGTCGATGCTATGACTCTCAATCTGAATTTTATCGCTGACTACAAGGTTGGTCATAAATTTTGTCTTTGAGGTGTTAATTTTAAGACCAATTGTTTTTGACACTTTTTAGAGCGTGTGCAGCATTTTTGTAGCTTTATCAACTCTATCAGATATTAAAACGATGTCATCGGCAAATCTTAGGTGGTTCAGATCCTCCCCGTTTATATTGATTCCCATATTATCCTCTCCTTCCATTTGCTTGAACATATATTCAAGAACAGCTGTAAACAATTTCGGGGAGATAGTATCACCCTGTCTAATTCCACGTTCTATTCTAAATTTCTTGGTATCTTCATGAAGTCGAACACAAGCTGTACCAGTTTCGTAGATATTTTTAATCAAGGCGATATATCGGTAGTCAATGCGGCAGTCCGCCAATGCTCGAAGCATTTTATGATGATCTATAGTATCGAACGCCTTTTCATAATCCACGAATATAAGAAAGATAGGCTTGTTATACTCTGTGCACTTTTCTATTAGCGTTTTTATAACTTGTAGATGATCGTTTGTTCCGTATCTGGAGCGGATCCCAGCCTGTTCACAAGGTTGGTAACTATCCAGTTTGTTCACAAGCCGTTTTGTTATTATCTGCATGAATAGTTTGTATGTATGTGAGAGCAAACTAATAGGTCTGTAGTTCTTCAGATCTGAAATGTCACCTTTTTTATGAATTATGGTTATTATTGCATTATGCCACTGAGAGGGGGTTACGCCTCTTGTCAAACAAACATTGAACATCTTTTTCAATACATTTATTAACGTTTCTCCTCCTTCTTTGATGTGTTCAATGACTATCCCATCTTCTCCAGGTGATTTATTGTTTTTCATCTCCGAGAGAGCTGATTTTATTTCCTCTGTTGTGATATCTGGGATGTCTTCTGAGCCTACATTTTGAACTTTTGGTATTTGACTTTGATCAGGATCTGGAAGTTCTTCTCGCTTATACAATTCTGAGTAAAAATCTTGAGCAATTTTTAAAATATCTTCCTTATTTGTTGTTATTTCTCCTTTTTTATTTACAAGTTTACAAATATTTTTCGATCCTTCAGTCATTTTTCGGCGCAGTACCTTTAAACTCTTATTTTTATCAATGGCTTGAGTTATGTGTTCAGTGTTGTAATTTCTGACATCTTTTCGAATGGATTTTGTGATATCTTTGTTTAACTGTCTAAGTGCTGCAAAATTATCTGTGTATTTGTTTTTCAATTCTCTTCTTTTGTTTATAAGGTCTTTAGTAGCTTGAGTAAGTTTATCTATCTTGTTTTTTCTTTTTTCCTTATATTTGCTATGAGCGTTTCGAATCGCACTGTTTATTCGCATGTTTGTCACCTCTATATCTAATGCATTTTCATTTAGATGTTCTACTTCTTTCAGTTCTGAAGTTATGAGATTCTGATAAGCTACACTATCTTCTATCGATTCCCATTTATTAGAATGCCTCTCTGTTATCATTGCTGTCCTCTCTTGTCTAATGTTGATCAATATTTTTGCTCTAACCAACCGATGGTCACTCCCAACAGTGATTTTATTGATTACTGTAACATCTTGGATAATATTTTTTCTGTTTGTGATGATGAAATCGATTTCGTTTTTTGTTATGCCATCTGGACTAGCCCACGTCCACTTACGTTGTTGGTTCTTTTTGAAAAATGTGTTCATCACGTATAGCCGATGATGCAACAAAAAATTTAGTAGCATACCTCCTCTATCATTTCGCTCACCATATCCAAATGAGCCCATAGCCACTTCTGCGTTATCTTCTTTATATCCAAGTTTAGCGTTAAAATCGACCATTAAGATTAGGTGGTGGGTTTTATCTTTTTCCATAGCTCTATTTATATCTTCATAAAAGTTTTCTGTTTCTTCATCGCTATGACTCGTCGTGGGTGCATATACTTGAATAATTTTAATAGAGCATCTCTTGTTCAATTTTAGTATGAGGTACACAACTCTTGAACTTAACAACTCTCGAGGTACACAACTCTTTTGTGACTATGTTTGATGTTAAAAATTTCTTGAATCCATAGTACGCTCTATGTGCTAGATATATAGGTTGAGGCAGATAAAGAGCCTATTAGAAATATCTCGAGAACTAAAAGTAAGAGAATCATGAAAATTGGGATATAGTGGAGTCAATGAAGGTGGATATGAGTTATTACCTCAGATTTCGTTGAACCTCCATCGATTTTCATAAAAATTGGTGAGTGGTTAAAGGATACCTCAAGGAACAAAGGTGACATAGTGTTAACTTGCGCTTTTTGCATTTTAGGGGTAAAATACACCCCTCTTTTAAAAATTATTTTTTAGATTTCTGAAAGTGCAGTCACTGTAAGTTTTCACTTCCTATTTTGTTGAACCTCCATCGATTTTCATGAAAATCGGTAAGTAGTTAGAGGATACCTCAGGCAATAAATGATATATAGCATCAACTTGCGCTTTTGCATTTTAGGGGTGTAATACACCCCTAATTTTTAAATTGTAAAAAATGCCGATTTCCGCATTATGGCGCAAGTAATCTCGTTTAATTAAGAAAAATAAATATTTTTTTATATTTATGTGCATCAATTACATTTTTTTTTAATTTTTCAAACCTTATAGCAACCAAAAATCCGAAAATTAACAAGTCGAAAATCACGAAAACCTTATTCTTCTATATTTCTGAAAGTGTAGTCACTGAATGTTTTCACCCACGATTTCTTTGAACCTTCATCGATTTTCATGAAAATTGTTGAGTAGTTAGAGGATACTTCAAAAAACAAAAGTGATATGGCACCAAGTTGCGCTTTCTGCATTTTAGGGGTGAAATCCACCTTTTTTTTTAATGATAAAAATGCAGATTTCAGCATTCTGGCTCAAGCAATCTCGTTTAATTAAGTAAAGTAAATATTTTTTTACATTTATGTGCATCATTTATAATTTTTATTAATTTTTTAAACCTTATAGCAGCCAAAAATCAGAAAATTAGCAAATCGACAATCACGAAAAAAATTAATCTTTTATTTTTCCAAAAAGGCAGTCACTGAAGGTTTTCACCCCTGATTTCGTTGAACCTCCAAAAATTTTCATAAAAATTGTTAAGTAGTTAGAGGATACCTCAAGAAACAAAAATGATGTGGTATTAACTTGCGCTTTTATCCTGGGGGTGGATGTTACCCCTTCTCATGGGTGAACACTATTTTATTAAAAATAACCCCATAATTAGATAGAGGAGTAAATTCTAAGCAAACTTTCTTTTATCAAGTTTATAAATTTTTTATTTAAATATTTCATAATTTAATAAAATATTATTGGTACAGTAAAACCTGACAATAACGGCCACTAAAAATAGAAAACAATTGGCCGTTATAGAAATGTGGCCGCTAATGCTAGGTTTCCTTTTCCACAAATACATAAAATATAATTGAAAATTTATTTATTTTAGTAATTACAGCAAATCTAATTAAATATAATTCTACAAACGAACGGAACATACTAAAACTAAATTCAATTTACTACAATATAAAACAATATCTATACGAAAAAACAACTACAAGAAAAACAGAATTTTTGTTTGTTTTACATTTTTTTAGATAAACGAAACATACTAAAACTAATTTAATATAGGTAATACATAATATAAAACAACATACTATAGCTACTACGAAAAATACGCTTATCACTAAAGTATCGTCGTGCTTCCATGCTATATTCAACAAAACCAACTTGGTAGGGCCTTTAATTAGATATCGCAAATCACTTTGGCTGATTTTGTCTGCATATATATTATGTTTGAGGAATTCCTTTTTTTTTGTGAGACTGGATATAGGACATTTCTCAAGTATGAATTCACATTCATGGTTATCGTTGCTATACAGGGATAATAATCTGTGCAATGTTATGGTACAGGCTACGTTAAATATGAAGTAAATGTGGAAGATATACACTGGTTATTAATTTCAATTTAATTTGATTGTTTTTTAATCGTTTATAATATTTAAAATAATTAAAGACATAAAGTTAGCGATTTCAAAAATAAATTCAGTTCTCACTGGCAGGGTGGGAAATAATAAAGTGCCATACAATAGCATGTTCATTAAAATGCTCATTGCAGGCATTACAGGCTCCTCCGTTTGAGAAAACTCATACTCTCAAACTTTGAGAAAACACTCATTCAGTTTCGACCAACCCTGTATTAGCTAAAATTAAACGTTTCGCTAGATTAATAATTTTTAACAATAATAGATTATATTAAAAATCACTTGAATATAAATTGATTTTCTGATGTCAAATCACTACAATTATACAGGGGGTGAATATTGCTATGAAATTTGAAAATAAAAACGTAATTATCTTTTAAACTACTTTGTATAAATATAGTTGAAAGACTGATAAGTTTGTACACACTTGAATGAATAAGGGAAAATGAAAATGTAGTATGTCAAAGTGTGTAAATAATTTTATTTCCTTAGCTGAGCGCTTTCGACATAAACGTCATCATCGGAGCTAATGCTAAAATAAAAAAAGAGATCTTGTAAGAACAAGAAGTACAAAACTCTTTTTTTACTTACGTCAAATACTAAAAAAGTACCGCTACATAGAGGTGTAAACAAGTGCATCTTAGGAATGTACATTTGATTTTTAAATTTTGAATGCTAACTTAGTCCTCCGTACAACAGCAAACAGCAAAAAAACAGAAAGAAACGGCCACATACACGTTGCACAAAAACATATAAACTTTTTTCATGGTCCGGGTGTCGATATCACCCGTCCATCCTTGGCCTAGTAACAACAGCTGACTGACAAGGTCGGATATTCAAATCTGCTTTTATCTGTTCTGCGTTGACGTTGACAGCTGACGTTGAAACATGAATATTTTAAACATATTGAAAGGAAAATTGAAAATTTTTACAATGAAATTGATAAGGAAATGTACCTTAGATGTTTGTACTAATCAACTATTAAATTAATTGATGACATGCTTGATTTTGAGACTAATTGGACCAACTTACATACACTGTGTTAAGTTAAAAAATTAAATTAAAAAACAAAAAAATTATTAAACAGAAAGTAATGAGAAAGATCAATTTTGATTGTGAATTCTCAAATTCAATATTCAGAAGATGTTAGCTTGTTGAAGTTAAAGATTGAGATAATATTATATTGTTGTTATTTATCATCTTTTTGTCATTTATGTAAGTCATTGCAATGACCTTGACTTGGTGTATGGATATTTTATTAAGTTGAAAACCCAATGTTTATGTAGAAATATTAAATGATTTTATTAAATGCTATGATGTTAAAATGGGTATATTCAGTGTCTATTGTTGTAAGACGTTGATGACAAAATAGAAGGATATAGTGTTCGGTGGAATTCAATTTTTAACAAAATAGTTTCGAACACTTTTGTTGTTAGGTGTTTTATTTCTTAGGCTCTCATTACTTGTTGGTAGAATCTGTATTAATAATGTATATATAAATCTGACCAATAGTCAAATGTTTTCCTTTTTTTATATAAAGTTATAAAATTAAATTTTGAATAAAAATACAATAGTTTTTACATACATAAAAGATTGCAAGAGGTCACTACTCAACTGTCTCCCACAGATACTTGAAGAGAGGTTTATAATTACAATTTAAATTGATCTGAGTATTAACACAAAAATCAGGATTAGACTTCATCTCTCTAGAAATCTCCAGGTCCTCCAACAAATTCATTAATCTATAGTTTTTAGATGGGATGTTATGCAAAATTTGGCTGTCTTTAGTAGGAGAGGAGGAATGATTGGTAGATTTAACATGATAGCCAAAGTTTGATTTTTCTGGAGTTCTGACATGCTCCTTGATTCTCTGAGAAAGGGTTCTCATTGTCCTTCCTACATAGGTGGTACTACACTCACCACATGATAGCTTGTATATGCCACTCTTATTTAATTTATCTAATTTGTCTTTGGTTTTACTAAACAGTGATTTGATTGAATTTTTAGTTTTAAATGAAATTTTGAGGTTCTCAACTTTATTTGATATTACACTTGACAGTTTATCTGAAATTGGTCCCAAATAGGAAATAGATCTGTAAATGCAGTTTTTGGAAGTGTGTTCTTCTGTGTTAAAGGCTTGATTTAATTTTATTTTGAGCAATTTCTTTCTTATAATGTTGTCTATTATCAAAGGAGAGTAACCATTGTTGACTGCTAACTGTTTTAGTATAGAAACCTCATTATTGTAGTTGTCTTTGGACATAGGGATGTTCAACAGTCTATGTATGTAACAGTGAAAAGCTGACATTTTTTGTTGGTATGGATGATTAGATGAATTTGGGATGATGTGGTCAGTTTGTGTAGGTTTTCGGAAGATTGAGAATTCTAGTTTAGAAGGTGTCTTTTCAATAGTTAGATCTAGAAAGTTAATACTGTTGTTGATTTCAGTCTCTAGTGTAAATTTGATGGATGGGTGTAGACCATTGATCAAAGATAGGATGTGATTGGGTGTGTTGGTGGGACCTTCAATGAATGCTAAAATGTCATCTACATATCTGTGCCATAGAATAATCACGTAAATCAATAATAACACGTCCTGAAATTATTATAATTACAAAGATAAAGAAGGAAAAATGATATTTGATGACCAAGAAATATTAAAACGATGGAAACAATATTTTGATGAATTGTTAAACGGGGAGTACACAAATAATCACAATGAAGAAGACACAGATGATGGAAATGAAGAACACATAAATCACGATAATGAAGGATACACAGACGAAATAATGAATATGCAAAGAGACAGTACGGAAGATATAGCACCATCCCTAACTGAAGTTGAAAGTATTATTAAGAATCTAAAAAACTATAAATGTCCTGGAAGTGATTCTATAACAGCGGAAATGTTAAAATATGAAGGAGCGCAGCTGACAGACAAAATACACAAATTACTAAAAAACATATGGGAAAAGGAAGAACTACCAATGGAGTGGAAGCAAGCAGTGATATGTCCTCTTTATAAAAAGGGGGACAAAGCAGAATGTCAAAATTATAGGGGCGTGGCACTATTAAATGTAATATATAAGATATTAGCAGTCCACATCAAAAACAAGCTAGCAAGAAGTCTTAACAATAGCATAGGTGAATACCAGTGTGGCTTTAGAAAAGGAAGAAGTACTATAGACAACATCTTTACTTTAAGAGAAATACAAGCTGAGAGCTATGAATATAATAAACCAACAATGGCACTCTTCTTAGATTTTAAGCAAGCTTTTGATAGAATAAAAAGAAAAGAAATATATAAAGCATTAAAAAATCTAGAAGTTTCACCAAAAATAATAAGAATGATAAAGCTTACACTTACGAAAACAGAAAATAAAGTAAAAGTAAATAACAAACTAACAGAAAATTTCGAAGTGAAAGAAGGAGTACGACAAGGGGATCCGTTGTCATCACTGCTATTTAATGTAGTATTGGAAATGATAATAAAAGAGGCTAATATTAACAGATCAGGACATATATATCACAAAAAGCATCAATGTTTGGCATTCGCGGATGATGTAGTAATTCTATCCAGAAGCAAGGAACAATTAAAAGAGGTAGTAGAACGACTAGAAAAGGCATCTCGAGAAAAAGGACTTTATATAAATGAAACAAAAACTAAGTATATGGAATGGACCGACAAAAAATTTGAACAAGGGCAATATTTAATGATAACAACGAATGAAGGAACAATGTATAAATTTGAAAAGGTAGACAGATTTGAATATTTAGGGACCTTATTTTCTAGTAAACCAAACATCCGGGATGAAATACACAAAAGACTAATGTCAGGGAATCGTTGCATGTATGCACTCAATAGAATACTCAGAAGCAAAAATATATCCAAAGCAGCTAAATTAAGAACGTATAAAACTGTGATACGACCAATAGTTACGTATGCCTCAGAAACTTGGACTATGACAAAAACCGAGCAATCAATGTTACAAGTATGGGAAAGAAAAATACTTAGAAGGATATTTGGGGGAAAAATAATCAACAATCAGTGGACACGAAGAACAAACAAGGAATTAGAAGAATTGTATAAGGAGCCTAATATAATTGCAGTTGTAAGATCACAAAGACTTAGATGGTTAGGACATGTCCAAAGAATGGCCCAAGTTAGAATGCCTAAAATCATGTTAAGCGCTACAATAGGTGGTAAAAAGAGAAAAGGAAGACCTAGGACCAGATGGAGCCATGAAGTTAATGATGACCTGAAGTATCTCAATGCAACCAATTGGAAAGAAAAAGCGAAGAACAAGCAAGAATGGAGGAAGATTGTAAACCAAGCCATGAGCCTGCTTGGCTCGAAGTGCTAATGTATAATGAGAGCCTAAGAAATAAAACACCTAACAACAAAAGTGTTCGAAACTATTTTGTTAAAAATTGAATTCCACCGAACACTATATCCTTCTATTTTGTCATCAACGTCTTACAACAATAGACACTGAATATACCCATTTTAACATCATAGCATTTAATAAAATCATTTAATATTTCTACATAAACATTGGGTTTTCAACTTAATAAAATATCCATACCCATACACCAAGTCAAGGTCATTGCAATGACTTACATAAATGACAAAAAGATGATAAATAACAACAATACAATATTATCTCAATCTTTAACTTCAACAAGCTAACATCTTCTGAATATTGAATTTGAGAATTCACAATCAAAATTGATCTTTCTCATTACTTTCTGTTTAATAATTTTTTTGTTTTTTAATTTAATTTTTTAACTTAACACAGTGTATGTAAGTTGGGCCAATTAGTCTCAAAATCAAGCATGTCATCAATTAATTTAATAGTTGATTAGTACAAACATCTAAGGTACATTTCCTTATCAATTTCATTGTAAAAATTTTCAATTTTCCTTTCAATATGTTTAAAATATTCATGTTTCAACGTCAGCTGTCAATGTCAACGCAGAACAGATAAAAGCAGATTTGAATATCCGACCTTGTCAGTCAGCTGTTGTTACTAGGCCAAGGATGGACGGGTGATATCGACACCCGGACCATGAAAAAAGTTTATATGTTTTTGTGCAACGTGTATGTGGCCGTTTCTTTCTGTTTTTTTGCTGTTTGCTGTTGTACGGAGGACTAAGTTAGCATTCAAAATTTAAAAATCAAATGTACATTCCTAAGATGCACTTGTTTACACCTCTATGTAGCGGTACTTTTTAAGTATTTGACGTAAGTAAAAAAAGAGTTTTGTACTTCTTGTTCTTACAAGATCTCTTTTTTATTTTAGCATTAGCTCCGATGATGACGTTTATGTCGAAAGCGCTCAGCTAAGGAAATAAAATTATTTACACACTTTGACATACTACATTTTCATTTTCCCTTACTTTGTATAACATCACAAAACCTGATATTTTAAGAAATAAAACATAGAGGAGAATCCATAAATGTAAAAATATACAGGGTGTTCCATTAAACAATAGATAATTTTGTTTGAGCCTGTCAATATGGGTGACCCTGTATATTTGGAAATGTATTTAAATTCTGATATTATTTATGCCCCAATCTCACCTAAATAAACTTTTTTTCGTATCTCGTACAACAAACGACTAATTGGACTTCCCACAACCTGTATACCTACATACAAAATCTCCGCTATAAAATTTTTTCAAAGAAAATGTTATTGGTTTTTTTAAAATAACTCCGTTAAATTTTGAAATATGAGATTTATCCAAAAACCGTTACAAAGCTAAGTAAAAGTTCTATAATACTATATTAAGCATAATTTTCTAGATCCTTTATTTTTTTTAATACAGGGTGAAAGGGCCCCGGTTACATGGTTCTCGCAGTAAAATTTAGGTTTTAAATGTTTCTATCTCGGTTATTTTTTGTCGTAAAAAAATATTAAAAAAAGAAAAAGCTTAAATAAAGCTAAACCTAAAATTTTATTCTCTACCATTTTTTAAGTATATCGAGTATTTTTGGAGTTATTATCAAAAGAAAATGAAATTCACGAAAATTTGAAAAATTCTAATTTTTTTAATCGTATTTTTTTTCAAAAATATGCATTCTAAACCGGTCAAAACTGTTGAAGTTATTACTCATGTTAAAATTAATAAAGTTTTAAATGGGTTACTATAAATTTTAATTTTTGTGGAAATGACGTATGTTTCATTTTTCATTCTTCCCTAAAAAATCTGAAAGGGTCCTCTTATTTCCATCATAACTTGCTTAATTTGGATGCTATCGACTTCTTATATAGCTTTTTGATAGTTACCTTTAAGTACTTTATTAAAATGTTTAATATCTATATTTAACAAAGTGCATCGTTTTCCTGTTATTTAAGCTTGAATACTAAGATTTGAGTACTCGCGGAAAAAAAATATACATTCAATTGCATATAACTCACTTTGTATATGTAATAAAGGCTTTTTCGAATAAGAAACTTATTTATTTTTATATTGTCTTCGATTTTGGTAATAACAACTTTTTTGAAGAAACTTATTGTTTTTGAGTTATTTATGAAAAACTGCTTTAAAACATGGATTTTTTTCAGGAAAAATCAAAACATTTGATCTTTAATAACTCAAAAACTATTTATTTATTGAAATAACTTTATATAACAAATTTTACTTTTAATTTGTCCCTCTATCGATTAGTGGTATTATTTTTAATAAAATAATTTCCACCCCCGAGAAGGGGCGGCATCCCCCCGTAGGGTAAAAGCGCAAGTTGGCACCATGTCACCTTTGTTTCTTGAGGTATCCTCTACATACTTACCAATTTTCATGAAAATCGATGGAGGTTCAACGAAATCGGAGGTGAAAACCTTCATTGACTCCACTAATACAGGGGTTTTGAGGAATGAACTATTTAACGAAAATATTTTGGTCTCTTTGCTACTTTTGGTTATACCGGAAGTTGATTGTAATTTCGTTTTTTTTAAATGGGACACCCTGCATATTTTTCCATTTTTTAATTTTTCTCGATGTCTTCTTGCTTAAAATATGAGGTTTTGTAATATTATACAGGATAGTTTAAAAGATAATTACTGTTTTTTATAAATTTTGTAGCAAACTTCACATCCTGTAGAATTGTACTGATTTGATATCAAAAACTCCATTTATGTTAAAGTGATTTTTAATATAGTCTATTATTATTAAAAATTAATAATATAGCGAAATGTTTAATTTTAGTATACAGGATTGGTCAAAACTCGGAATGAAAAATTATTTATAATTGAATATTTTCACGTCGAACCTAATAAAATGTCTCGTAATTTTTGTTGCAATTAATGTTTGGCTTAAAGAACTACGAATAACTTACAAATTGAAGCCGTTAGGTATAGGGAATGCTTAAGAAATAAAAAAGTACTTTAAAATATCATTTCATTACAATACAAAAATACAGGGTATTCCATTTAAGAAAACTCAGAAAATACTCATTCCGAGTTTCGACCAGCCCTGTATACTAAAATTAAACATTTCGCTGTATTATTAATTTTTTATGATAGTAGACTATATTAAAAATCACTTGAACATAAATGAAGTTTTTGATATCGAATCAGTACAATTCTACAGGGTGTGAAGTTTGCTACAATATTTATAAAAAACAGTAATTATCTTTTAAACTACCCTGTATAATATTACAAAACCTCATATTTTAAGAAAGAAGACATCGAGCATCATCCAAAAATGTAAAAATATACAGGGTGTCCCATTTAAAAAAACGAAGTTACAATCAACTTCCGGTTTAACCGGAAGCAGCAAAGAGACTAAAATATTTTCATTAAATAGTTCATACCTCAAAATCCCTGTATTCCAATTTTCATGATTCTCTTACCTTTAGTTCTCGAGATATTTCTAATAGGCCCTTTATCTGCCTCACCCTGTATAGGTACATCTGTTAATTTCTGCAGTTACTGTATTACTTTGGTTGATTTATGAACCTAGATATACGAAAGCAGGCGCAGATCTAGGAATTCATAATAGGGGGGTCAGACGTATCGCAAATATTTTATTGTCCAGATTTAGCCATACGACTCACGATTACTCTAAGGATAAAATTCAGTCATCTCAGATACCTACGGTATCAAAAGAATTGAGCTCTGGTTCACAGAAAAAAAAACAATAAATAATAAAAAAAATACTTATAGACTAATATAACTAACTATACTAACTCGACTAAATACAGTAGGGGGGTCCATGGACACGTTGACCCCCCTCTGTATCCGCGCCTGTACGAAAGTATAACATACTTTCATCATCATCATTCTCTTTGCCTTATCCCTATGCAGGGTCGGCTTCCCTAATTGCATTTCTCCACACAATTCTATCTTGGGCCATATCAATGTTAATCCCCTTTACCAACATGTCCTGCCTTATCGTCTCCCCCCAGGTCTTCTTTGGTCTTCCTCTCCTACTCCTTCCAGGAATCTGCACTTCAGCTATTCTTCGTATTGGGTGGTTAACGTCTCGACGTTGAACATGACCAAACCATCTTAACCTATGCTCTCTCATTTTGGCATCAATTGGTGCCACACCTAGACTTCCCCTAATATACTCATTTCTAATTTTATCCTTCTTTGTCACTCCACTCATCCATCTAAGCATTCTCATTTCCGCCACATGCATTCGCTGTTCCTCTTTCTTTTTCACTGCCCAACATTCAGTTCCGTACATCATAGCTGGTCTTATGGCTGTTTTATAGAATTTTCCCTTCAGCTTCATTGGAATTTTTCTGTCACACAACACACCACTCGCTTCTTTCCACTTCATCCATCCAGCCCTAATTCTACTGCATGCATCTCCATCTATTTCTCCATTACTCTGTAATACCGATCCTAGGCACTTAAAACTATTGCTTTTTACAATCATTTCACCATCCAAAGATACCGTTTTATTTGTAGTAGCTCCCTCCATCTTTAAATGAACATTCCAAATACTCTGTTTTTGTCCTACTAAGTTTTAAACCTTTTTCCTCCAGAGCTTGTCTCCACTGTTCCAGTTTTTGTTCTAAGTCTCTTTCACTATTTCCTACTAACACGACATCATCAGCATACATTAAGCACCATGGAATGCTACCCTGTATTTTCGCTGTTATCTGGTCCAAAACTAATGAGAATACATACGGACTAAGCACAGGACCTTGATGCAATCCTACTTTCACATGAAATATATCAGTCGCTCCCACACCTGTCCTAACACTAGTCGTTACTCCCTCATACATATCCCTCACAATCTTTACATATTCACCAGGGACTCCTTTCTTATTGAGTGCCCACCACAGAATCTCTCGAGGAACTCTATCATATGCTTTCTCAAGATCAATGAATGCCATATGAGCGTTTGTTTCTTTACTCCTGTATTTTTCTATCAACTGCCTTATAATGAAAATTGCATCTGTTGTTGATCTACCCTGCATAAAGCCAAATTTATTCTCGGATATTTCGGTCTCTTCACGTATCCGTCTATCAATTACTCTTTCCCATATTTTCATGGTGTGGCTAAGCAGTTTTATAGCCCTGTAGTTTGTACATTGTTGCATATCTCCTTGTTTTTGGAAACAGGTACCAGTATACTGCTTCTCCATTCGTCTGGCATTTGTCCAGCTACCATAATTCTATTAAATAGACCTGCTAGCCACCTTGTTCCTATCTCTCCCAATGCTCTCCATACTTCCCCAGGAATATCATCTGGTCCTACCGCTTTTCCTTTCTTTAATTTTTGAAGGGCTTGAGCCACTTCCTCGTTGGTTATTTTGCTGACCATTGCTGCTACTGTCTCCGTTGACTCTACAGGCTGTCTGTCAAATTTTACATTTAATAAGCTGTCAAAGTACTTTCTCCATCTCTTTTTGACATCCCTTTCGTGAACTAGTATTTTATTATTTTCATCTCGGATACCTCTAATCTGATTAAAATCTTTTGCTTTCTTTGCTCTCTGTTTGGCTATTTTATATATCTTCGTTTCGCCTTCCCTGGTATCAAGTTGATCGTATAGGTTTGAATTCGCTTCTGCTTTAGCTTTTGCTACTGCTACTTTCGCTTCCTTTTTGGTAAAGTATAATATACTTTATGTTCCATATTATGTTCCAATCGTTAGATCTTCAGGTTCTGCTACTTGATTATTATTTGTGACCTTCGTATACTTAGTTTAATTAGTGTTAACTTGTAGCCCCATTATTTCTGATGCTGCTTCCAATCCCGTGAACGATTGAACCAGGTCCACCTTTCTTCTTGCTATGAAATCAATGTCATCTGCATACGCTAGTATTTGTACACTCCTATTAATAATGGTCCCTCTTGTTGTTATTCCAGATTCTCTAATAGCTTCCTCTAGACTCTAGGCAACGGTTCTCAATCTGTGGTACATGTACCACTGGTGGTACATATCAGTGGCGGCTCGTGATTTTTACAATAGGGGAGGCTATACCTAACTGTAAAATATCTAGACAAATTTGCACTAGAAAAAAAATGCGCCAAAAAAATGTAATTTAAGGCTCCATTTTTTGACCATTTTTTATTTATATTTCATAATATCATCCTAATTCATAATTTCATGATATCATATCATTTTAAAAATAGTTAGTCTAATTGTAAAAGTTTAATACCAAAGTTTGTGTCGTTTATTTGTTAACAATTCCATCTATTTGTAAATAGATACCTATGCATATCAAAATAAATACAGATTTGAAGTTTTGCAGTCCATACATAATGAAGCTTCAAATTTTTTAAGATACTCAACTGAATTTTTTCATTCTAAACGCGGTCTACTGCGAATTCAAAAACACGATAAATTACCGATATTTTGCTTTGAGTTAGAGATATCGGAAAAAGTTATTTGAACAAGTTGTTCCAAATATTATTATAACCCCACATACCAAATTTCATAACAAAATTCGCACTTTTAGATTTTTCATTATTTTTAGTCAGGACCCTAAAATTCGTTGTCCCGAGACGCACGCAACGGAGCCGAGAAGCTACTCTGCCTCCCTTGGTATATCTCCGGGGAGCGTGTGATGGCGCCGTAGATGCCACTGTTAGGAGACCGGGTCTCCTTAAACGCCTGCTGCGCTGCACGGAGCATTAGCAACGGAGACTGCTGGGCTTCTCGGCTCCGTCCATGCATCTCGGGATAACCTAGGGTCCTGCCTACAATAATATTGAATAAAACTGAGACGCGATCATGCGTTCTAATGCTAATGCTCCGTGTGTATGGATATTTAGTGATAATATGGAATTTACACGTTGTATAATAGTGAGAGTGCTTATTGTTTTCGCGATTCATGATAAACAAAACAGTGTAGAGTGTGTAAAAAATTTATGGGGAGGCTGAGCCTCCCTTGCCACTGGTACATATAATTATTTGCGGTGGTACACAAAACACACAAAAACTTAAAATAGTAGTACATAGTAAGTCTTGATTATACAATCTAAAAATATAGAAATATAATAAAAGAAACTTTAGATGTTACATGACTCAAAAAGATTGAGAACCGCTGCTCTAGGGCAATGTTGAGTAGAAGGCACGATAGACTATTCAACTGTCGAAGTCCAGTTTGTGTCTGGAAAGTTCTTGATATTCTATTCTGCACTCTAACCTTACACTCGACTGTTGAGAGGGTTGCTTTCACCAACCTCACTAAGTGTATTGGGATATTAAATTCTACCACGGCTTTATATAATGCGTTTCTGTATACGCTGTCATAGGCACATCTAAAATCCACAAACAAATGGTGAGTATAAATTATTGCATATTCATATGTTTTTTCCAAAGCTTGCCTTAGAAGGAATATTTGATGGATAGTAGCAGGGGCGTAACAGAGGCCCCCGCAGCGTGAAGCTTGCGGGGGGGCCCCGATCGAGCAGGGGCCCCATCTTGTCGTCTGATATTATGTAAAAATCTGTTATAGGTATATGATTTTACTTTGTGGGTTTAAATTTAAAAACGTAAATTTCTAAATAGGCATATTCGGCAAGTGAATCATCTCATATCTAGAAAAATATTTTCCGGTCTCACTAACTTTTATGGGTGGCGACAATAAACTATAATGCTTTGTACGTGACTATTCAAAGATTTGAGAATTGAAATTTGCCTAATTTTAGAACAATATTTCTAAATCTAGAAATGGGTTTTCTCTTTAATCTTTACCTACGTTTTAGTATTTCGATACGATTATCCAGAGGCGTAACAGAGGCGCCTTGCAGGATGAAGGTTACGGGGGCCCCAATATGTCAAGTGCCCCATCTTGTTGTCTAATATATGTAAAAATGTGTTGTTATATTATTTGCATACATACATTTTTTTAAGAAGTGCAGTATTGAAAATGAAGTTGTCCATCCGAATTAATAAAATTGTAGATATATTCGCTGATAGTAGATAGTGCACGAAGAAAGTTGTTCATCTCATAGAATAATACTTATGTAACCATTTAGTAATCTTTGTTCTATTTTATTCTATACCAATAAAGATGAAAAATGTAAGTCGTCATAAACAATGCATGATTACACCAATGCTCAGTAAATGAGAGTTTTGGAGTGAAATTATCAGCGTCGCGACGGACGTATTTGCTTGACAATTTGGATTTAGGTTCTAGTTACACTCCACTTCAAAGTTGGATTTATGCCGTTGGTTGCTTTTACTTCGGGGGTGACACCCCTCCTTGGGGTGAAAAACATACGTTTAAAATAATCCCGGAAATGTATAAATTGACTAATTATAAGCAACTTTTGTTCTATAGAGTTTCTTTTTCTATGTTAATACTTTTCAAGTCATTTGCGAGTGAAAATGTTTATTTTTCAACAAAAAAAAACAATGTTTTCAGTCGGGTTTTTCGTAAATAACTCAAAAAAAAGTATTTATCGAATTAAATATTAGATATCGAAGAAATATTTATAGCAAAAATGTAGCTTATAAGATATAAAAAATGGTGTACTTATTCATGAAGTCTATCGACACAATAAAAGCACAGTTGAAACTCATGAAAAATTATTCTTATTCGTCCAATTGCAAATCGAATATTTCAACCTGAAATAACCAAAACATGAAGCAATTTTCGGGGAAAACTAATTAAAATTTTTTTTAAATGTTTCAAAAAAGCTTTATTTTTATTTTTTTGTAAGTTTCTAGCATCAAAACTATACGAATTACGCTCAAAATAAAGTTGGCCCCTTTTTGTTAAAAAAAAAAATCGTCAAAATCTGCCCCTATTTCGCACCCCCAATAAAATTTATTATAACGCTTTACCATTTACTTTAAATATTTATTGTTTATATGATCTGTAAGTTTGACTGGTTCGAAGTTCTTATTTTTGAAAAAATTTGATTTCATAGTAAAAACAGTTTTTTTATTTTGGAAAATGCCTTTTTTCGAAATAACTTAAAAAGTATTAGTGATACGAAAAATCTCAAAGAGTAAAGAAATGTAGGTCATGCTTTTATAAATATTTTGGATTTTTTTTGTTTTTCTGTAAGACAAAAATTGGTTAAGATATCGCTGTTTAAAATTTGCATATACTCGTGATTAGTGACTCGTTCAAGCCCTTTAACTAGAACCCTTTTAAAAATAAGCACTTTGAACCGGTGAAACTTACAGGTCATATAAAAAAATTAGGTAATTTGTAAGGCGATAATGATTAGTTTCATTTGGGGTGCTAAATAGGGGGAGATTTTCACAATTTTTTTTACCAAAAAATGGGATTAACTGTATTTTTAGCGTAACTGGCTTAGTTTTGATGCTAGAAACTTTTGTAAAAAAGAAAGCTTATTTTAAACACTTTAAAAAAGTTCTGAGTTTCCCTGAAAAGTATTTCATTTTTTGGTTATTTCACGTTGAAATATTCGATTTGGTATTTGACGAATAAGAAAAACTTTTCAAGAGCTACAACTTTTCTTTTACTGAGTCGATAGACTTCATTTTTGTTAACAATATTCTTTTCGATCGAATACTTACTCTTTGAACTATTTGCGAAACATCGACTAAAAACGTGGTTTCTTTGTTGAACAATAAATATTTTTACTCATAAATAACTCGAAAAGTCTTAAGTTGACCACTTCGGTGGTGACACTGAAAATTACACGGTATCGTCATATCTTACGTTGATTTACTGGTCTGTAACACATAATTATAGGTATTTGTTACACATGTCGCATTTAGTAATTTTTTAAAGGGGGCCCCATTTCCTATTCTGCGGGAGGGCCCCGACGGAGTTTGTTACGCCACTGGATAGTAGACTTTTCTTTGAGAAACCCACACTGGGATTTGCCTATTATGCTTTCACAATATTCCGACAGTCGATCGTAAAGAACGTAAGCCAATATTTTGTAGGTCACGTTTAGCAGGGTAATGCCTCTGTAATTATCACAAACTGTTTGGTCTCCTTTCTTGTGAATAGCTATGTTACCGTAAAAACCCGATTTTTCAGTTAAAACCCGAATTTACTAGGAAAAACTAGTTTTAACTATGGGCTTTTAGACAATTCTAGTGAAAACTAGAACTAATTTCCATCCTCGAAATCCATCCTCGAAATTCGTAATCAGCAACCAAAAGATACATAAGAAATACTTGGGTTTGTTCATCAGAATTGAAAAGGCCACGGTGACGTGGCTTGCGCCTAGACTATGTGGCCCGTATTAAGTACATAATTTAATTATTGTGGTTATAATAGTTGTCAATTTTTTTTATTAATATGGAAGACAGAAGATATTATTAAAAAAATAGTTCTTTCTTTTTGGCCACTCCTTGGTCAGATTCTAATCTTATAACAACTTATATAATACTATCATATAAAAAAAACAAATTAAATTGAAGAAAAATAATTTATTTGTCAGAATGCATGTAGAGAGCTCCATATACAATGAGACATCTTTTTAAGTTTGGAAAGTATGATTTATCAATAGGGAACTAGCATAACACATTTAAATTCTAAAAAATGATATAAATCACAACAGAACATAATTTAAAATATAAGTATATCAAAGAAAAAAAAAGGTGTTTTTGTCTTTCGTTTGGCCCCTAAAGACGATTAAAGTCGAGAGAAAAATTCAAATTCATTGGTCGTGACGTCATATCAGTATGATGTTTGAGTTCCGCGCCATTAATTCATAATATTTGAGTGTTTTTGTTAACACAATTTTTCTAAAATGGCCCAAGAGGCTTTTTAACGGCAGTATGAAAACTTGCCCATTATGAACATAAATCTGTATTATTATGATTAGTTTATTTTAATTTTATAGTAAAACCAGTTCCAGAAAAATATTGTATAGGTAAGTATCATTCAATCTGTAATGTTGTATATTTTATATAAATTCGGGTTCAAAACGTCCTCCGACGTTGTCCGATGCCTTGTTGCCAATATCTTCTATCATTGCAGTTTTCATCTTCTAATCCCCGTACACTCATTGATCGTCTTACTCCTTGTATCGTTCTTGGCCTTCCTCTTTTCCTGTTTTCTGTAGGTATCCATTTCATAATTTTCTTCGGCAGTCTCTCATCCATCATTCTCTGAACATGTCCGTACCACGTTAATTGTTTCTTCTCAATGCATTCTACAACCGTTTCCTGTAAACTCATTCTTCGCTTTACTTCCTCATTTCTAACCCGGTCCAATTTCGATGTTCTAATTGCTCTTCTTAGGGCGTCCATCTCAGTAGCTTCTAATTTTCTTTTTTTTTTGCTGTTCCTTTATTCTCCATATTTCGGATCCGTATACCAATGTGCTCTTAATTATGGTATTGTATATTCTCATTTTTCTTTGTTTCCCTATCTCGGTACTCTACAAAACTCCGTTCAATGATTTAATTATTGTTCTTGCTTTATTTATTCTGCTCTTAATTTCTGCATACACAGTACCTTCCTTGTTGAAATTAATTCCTAAATACATATATTTATCACAGCTAGTTATTTTCTGATTATTGTCCAATATCATATCAGTTGAATCCTCACCTAGGCATAAATATTGTGTTTTTTCTACATTCATCTGCAATCCCCATTTTTCGTATTCTTCCTTCAATTTGCGAGTCATATATTCCAAATCTTCTTTACCGTTTGCACATATTATCTGATCGTCTGCAAACTAAAGGGTGTACAGGCAAGTGTTGTCGTCTATTTGGATGCCCATTCCACTGCATTTTCTTTTCCATATTGTAAGGGCTTTGGCGACATAAATCTTAAACAGACTCGGTGATATGCAATATCCTTGTCATAGACCTTTGTTGACTTCAAACAAATCTGTTATTTTGTTTCCTAATTTTACTACAGATTTCATGTCACTGTATAAATTTTGGACAGCTTTTATGAGAGTAAAGTTAATGTTGGAGTTTTGCAGTACTTCCCATAGTTTCGGTATCAGTATATTGTCATATGCTTTTTGCAAATCTATAAAAACTAGGTGTATTGGCCTATTCCGTTCTATTTTTTTTAATCTCTAATGTTGTACCTACATAAATCTAGGTACCAAAAGTTATATTTTCTTTTTGTTTAAAATACACTTGAATTATTAAAAAAACTATTAAGCAGACAACAACAGACATTAAATGCTTACATTAGAATGTTTTTCACACAAAATGACTTTAATGTCCTTTCCGCATGTACCTAACTACTTTTACTTGTCGACGGGTAATCTAATAAATAATTTATTGGGAATTTTTAAGGTTGTACTTCAACACAATATGGTACTAAACAACCCTTGTAATATTTACTTTTATTTTCAATAGTAAACACACACAAATCAAATTAGTATCTTCAAAAACATATGGCTATATAATTTTATATTAGACATGAGAAACGTCATTATAAAATATTATGATATGACGCCACAAGGTTTCGCGCGTTTTTCGATCGTTTGAAATTATTTAAAAACACAGAAGATTTTAAGTTTGTACCTCTAAGTTATTATGAAGTTTTGAAGCGTGAAATTTTGGAAATCCTGTTTTTAAACGAAACTGAACATTATTATGTAATAAAACAAACATATGCAAGTTCCCTATTCCAGGTACATTAAGTATTCGATTGTATTAACTTCCATCACTGTTGGTGCTGAATAAATTAATTACTATTTTTTTTGTAATTCTCAAAAAAATTCCGTAAATGTAAAGGAAGATTGAGTGGCACTCTTATATCCGCCATTTAAGAACATCCCGGTCCAAACCCGGAAAAAATATTAAATAAAATATACACAATATAATACTTAATAAATAAATATAACTTCAAAAAGAAGATATTTAGAAAACTATCCGTAATAAAATACAAATATGTTACAAAAAACTTTGGAATTTTAATTTATTATAAATATCTGAAACACATTAATCCAAACTAACATTATCCAGAGCATCTGCCTTCGACGTTGTAGCTGAAGTCTTATGTGATCTCGCTTGGTCCATTGCTTGTCTTTCTTTTGTATCCGCTTCGTCTTCTGGAAACACAGATTTAGCGTCTATTTCTCCTACACCTAGACCAGGTTTAGCTTTCATGGGTGTAGGGTGTTGTCGTTTATTGATAGAAGAACTCCATGATCGAAGCCAGTTTGCTCCATCGAGATTGGGGACTGTGTTAGTAGACTAAAAGTAAAAAGAGTATATTTATTAGTTTTTCAACAGTAGTGTAGTTTGTTACAAAGTATATCAATGTTCGCATTCATTCTCTTTTCAAACTTATTTGTTATTAAGCGTTATTAGGTATACATAAAACTAGACCAGGACTAATCTGTAAAAAAAGTCTATTTTTGGATGTGAGAGGTGACATTCGGATTTTTGCAGATAAAGTTAGGTGACACCTTCAGTAATAATAATTGACTTATGCTCCTTCTCAAATATGTCCGGAACATTAATAAAAAAATTAAAATATTTAAAAATTTCGAAAAACATCGATTTTTTTTCTGCTTTCTTTGCTTATAACTTTAAAACGATTCGTTTTGGAACAAAGTCGTAGAGAAATAAAATAAAGATAATTGAATTTTGTATGACATACGACTGGTCAAAAATTTCTTAAGGCATTACCTTT
Source organism: Diabrotica virgifera virgifera (assembly GCF_917563875.1). Classification (NCBI taxonomy): domain Eukaryota; kingdom Metazoa; phylum Arthropoda; class Insecta; order Coleoptera; family Chrysomelidae; genus Diabrotica; species Diabrotica virgifera. The sequence continues at coordinate 231,355,529 of NC_065445.1, read as the reverse complement.
TCTGCAATATAGCAATAAATACAAAATAAGGGGGCAAAATACGCCTGTTGTTATTCAATGTTTCTTAACCCCTTTGGTGGCACTTAGAACCTTAGTAATTCGCTTAGAAAATTGTTATAACTTACTTAAACGTTCTACCAAATTTCATTAAAATCGACTTAATAGATTTTGCATAATAAATTTGCAATCTAAATGTTTTTAAAAAAAGTTCAAATTTTTTAAAATCTTTCTGAACAAAAAGTAGACCATTTAGAAGTTGGCTAATTTTTTTACATATAAAGAGGTGCTTTACCTATCTAATACATTTTACAGAATTAAAATCGGATTATTTAAGGGGCCTCAGCAATGTTTTACAATTATAAACAATTTTTTGGCTTATAAACAAATTGCTTTATTGAATAATAAAAAAATTAATTTTTAGCAATGTAAATAATTAAAACCGCGGTACAATTTGACTTAAACTTTCAAATGCTGTCAGCAGAATTCCTAATTTATTTTTTAATAAAAAGTTATTCGCGTTCAAAAATTGCAATTTTTCGATTTTTTGAAAGTTCCACCGCGTTTATCTCGAAAACTATGCATCCTACAAAAAAACTTGTACAAGAAATACAAAAAATGTTTTATTTTGCGAAAAATTGATGTTATGTAATTCCTCGAGTTCTTTGTTTATAACAATCGTATCGACATCCGGATCAACTGTTACCCAAAAAATTCGTGTTCTACGGGTCAAAATACATAAAAAAAACTTGGGTAAGTCCATCTAAATAAAGGAGCCCGTAGCACCCCCTCCTGGCCACAGCACTAATTTGTTTATAAGCCAAAATATTGTTTATAACTTTAAAACATTGCTGAGCAATCCGGCAACAGATATCTTTATGCCCTTTAAAACTTCATAAAATGGAAACAACTAACAATACCTACAAAGATACAACTACATAAAAAAGTCATACGACCCGTAGTGATGCATGGTAGCGAAACGTGGACGATCACAAAGGCAAACGAAGAGAAACTACGTGTTTGGGAAAGAAAAATCCTAAGCAAGATCGTCGGGTCTGTGCTTGATAAAGCAGCAGGACAATAAAGGATAAGAACTAACAAAGAGCTCTAAGAACTGTATCCAGAGGCTAACATAATAAAAGATATAAGCTTCGTTCGCGGTAACGATCCTGGACTAGTCCAGGATTAGTTACGAATTTTCTTAGTACTCGGGTTGTACGCAAGCGCGGTTCAGAATCAGTTCAAGATAGATTTACACCGCGAACGAATTTAGAACTATAAAGTCCATAAGACTATTATAACCTAGTTTTTATGTGTCCATCTTATTTTTATGAATTTGTTATTTTAATTCAGATTTGCATGAACATTTTACTAGATCAGATCAACCGGATATATGTTTATAGTATGAATAGGCATGGTTTAATGAAATCTTGTATTGTTATAAGTTTAGTGACTTTAATAAGCTACGAGACCATACAAAAGCATTCTCCAAATATGAGCGCCTACCTTTGGATCGAAAGGTCCGAATGGTCGTGAGTTCGAATCTCGCCAGGGTCAGATATTTTTCGTTTATAATAAATTATTGATTTCAAATTGAAATTCCTACTGCGCATATTCGGACTTCGAGTTCGCTTCAAATCCCAAGGATCGGTTGAACTGGTTCCGAACTCGCAGTTCGGTTACCGCGAACGACAAAATCTGACAAAATCCCGGAGTAAGCATCGGAGTAGGAGTTCAGAACTCGATTACCGCGAACGCCCTTTTTAAAAGTGCGCATGCGACGTAATCATATAGTTCAGGATCGTTACCGCAAACGATACTATAAAGTCCAGAAGACTTCAATTGACCGGACACCTCAGAAGAGATTCTGATGAGATAATAGAAGGCTGGTATGAGAAGAAGTTCCAACTGGAAGAATACCACGTGGACGCCCTCGACTCCGGTGACGAGATAATACAGCAGGAGACTTTAAAGCTATGGGGGTGGAGAATTAGATGGATATTGCTCAAGACCGAAGGAATGGAGGCAAGTCAAGTTTTCTAAAACACACGAAGAATTGTAACGCCACGGAGTAAGAAGTTCTTTTATAAGTCAAAGTAGGGAATTTACACGACCGGGACACCCTCAAAAAAGCGCTTAGTTTTCGAGATACTGACCACCGAAGGGTGAATGGCTAATTTTATTCATACTTTATATTTTCGAGAGTGCTGAAAACCAAAATGAGGTTTATTTTGAATTTTATGTGGGGGAACATTGTCAAAATTGGAATTTTAACCTAAAAATAAAAAAAACGAAATCACGTTTTTTTGCGTATACATCGCTACAACTCTGTTCGATTTTAATATTTTGTTCTGAAATTTTTTAGACAAGGCGGAAACGGCGGGTCCGTTTGGAAAAATATTCCCATGAGATATTTTTAACAATTTTTTTTAATCAAATTGCAAAAAATCAATATTTTTGGCCCGGACTAATTTTTTTTAGGTTTTTTGGACCATTCTGGACAAAAAAGGTCTCTTATAATTTTTCTCTAAAGTTGATCTTTTTCGAGTTATAAGCAAGTTAAAATTTGAAAATCGCGAAAATGGCCATTTTTAAGGTCAAAAATTATTATTATGAAAGTCAGAAAGTGATTAAATCAAAGTTTAAAGTCGCCGTTACATGATCCTGAAGAAATCTGTGTCATTAATTTACTACTAAGCTGTTATTTTTAACTAATAATAATGAGTGGTTAGATCGTATTGACGCGGTTGTAAATATGAGTGCGAGTAAGATGCACAATTGGACTGCTGGAATGGCTTCTCTCTCGCACTCAGTATTTACAGCCCCGCACACGTGCATGACGCTTATTATTATTACTTAAAAATAACAGCTTAGTAATAAAATAATGACAAAAATTTCTTCAGGATCTTGTAGGGGGCTTTAAACTTTGATTTAGTCATATATTGACTTTCATAATAATAACTTTTAACCGAGTTATTAAGCCTTGAAAATCGCCATTTTTCGTTTTTTTCAATTTTAAATTGCTTATAAGTCGAAAACGATCAACTTTAGAGAAAAATTATAAGAGATCTTTTTTGTCCCGAATGGTCCAAAAAATTAAAGAAAAAATTGTTCGGGCCAAAAATATTGAGTCTTGAAATTTGATTAAAAAAAATTGTTAAAAAAAAATTGGCCCACTTTTCACGTGGGCGACTTCTTGAACCTTATTCTGGGATGTCTCAGGTAGATAGATAGATAGATAGAAATATGCTTTATTGTCATGAAAAATTGTACAATTTTATCGACAAAGCTTATAAAAAGTCAAGACAACAAAACAATAACAATCCAATTTACTAAAATTACATAAATCGTCAATATATTTACAATAATAACAATAATAATGAAGTTAAACAGAAGTAGTCAATTGCAAAATTTAAGTAAATTGCAAATGCATAGTCTACCTAGTAATTAATAAGTTTAAAAGTTAAGCTGCTGCATATGACACCCAAATATACACAAAAAAAAAATGATAATAAAAATACTACTTGTGCAAAGGGTACTGTAATTTCTTAGTTATTGATTAAGAAAATCTTCTACTGAATAATATGGTCTTTCAGATAGGTAGGCTTTTGTCAGTTTACGGAATTTGGGGAAAGATGCTGCAGATTTAAGTTGTAGAGGGAGATGATTGTAAAGTTTTTTTGCGGAATATAATATAGATTTCTTTACTAACTCAGAGGACGGGGTCGGCATATAGACGTCAAACGTAGAATTTCTCGTGAAGTAGTCATGATTAGGTCTTGGTGGAAAGACATGTAGATGTTTACGAATTAAGCAAACAGTTTCTAAAATATACAAAGATGGAAGGGTTAAAATTCTGTGATCTTTGAAGTAACTTCTGCAATGTGTTGTTCTTCTGAGGCCAAACAGATATCTAATTGCTCTTTTTTGTAATTTGAAAATAACATCGAATTGGGTAGCTGTACCAGAACCCCAAAAAGGAAGACCATAACGAAGATGTGACTCGAACAAAGAAAAATATGTTATTTTGGAAGATGCTAAATTGAGTTCATTCGAAACAGATCTTATAGCATAGCAAGCTGAGGATAGTTTCTTCCTTAACAAATCGATATGGTGGGACCATTTAAGGTTGCTGTCTAAAAAAATACCAAGAAATTTCACAGAATCAACGGTACTGATCTGGCTGTTATTAAGAGGTAAGGGTTGAAGGACTCCTTTATAAGACAATGCTACTGTTTTATCTACGTTAAACGAGAGTAAATTAGAGTCAGACCAGGTTTTTATTGTAAGTAGATCAGAAGTTATAGTAGCATGAAGAGTTGCAATATTTGAGTTGCTCCAAGTGATACTGGTATCATCAGCAAAAAGAAAGATTTTTCCATCGATTTTTAAACTAGTGATGTCATTAATAAAGATAAGGAAAAGTAGAGGACCCAATACTGAACCTTGAGGTACCCCACATACAATGTTTTTGAGACTAGAGTCTGTATCATTTGCTCTAACCAGTTGTTTCCTATCATCCAAGTAAGATTGGAACCAATCTAAAGAAATACCTCGAATTCCGTAGAAATTTAGTTTTCTTATCAAAATGTTATGATTTACACAATCAAAAGCTTTGGCGTAGTCACAAAAAACGGTGGCAGTGTGAAGATTATTGTTCAGTGCTTGATAAACCTCATGTAGTACAGAAAAGATGGCATCAGTGGTGCATTTATTATTTAAAAAGCCGAACTGATTTTGTGATAAAATGTTGTTTTCAACTAGAAAGGACATAAGTCGGGCTTTTATGAGTCTCTCAATAATTTTGGAGAGTACCGGTAGTAGTGCAATAGGTCTATAATTGCAGGTATTAGATATTTCACCACCCTTATGAAGAGGAATAATGATGGCTGTCTTCAGGCACTCTGGAAATTTACCTTTCTCAAAGGAATCATTAATTAATGAGATGAGGACTTCTAACACATTTTCTGGGAGATTAGAAAATTTTTTTATCGATAGACCATCAGTACTACAGGAGGATTTGCTTTTGATACTATTGATTGTTTGGATCAGTTCAGATTTATCGACTGGTTTTATAAAGAATGAATTCGAGACCTTTCTTGAATTAGGGAGATAAGCAATGGGATCTTGTTGTGGCAAAATAGTTGATGTAATATTTTTACTCACATTAACAAAGTATTCATTTAGATTTTCAGGGTCTGGAAGGGAAATTGTTTTAGCAGTGTGGGTTTTATTTCGAAGATCGTTTATTATGGACCAAGTTTCTTTTGCAACACTTTTTGAGCTTCCCAAACGGTTATGGTAGTAGTCTTTTTTAGCTGATTTTATAAGTTTAAGATAGGTTGCCCTGTACTTGGTGATATATTCAGTGATAGAAACGTTGGTAGTAAATTTCCTGATATAGAGAAGAGAACGCATATTCTTGGAAGATATTCGGATACCTTTAGTAGTCCAGGGTTTGCGATGTTTTGGCTTAATTGCAATTAAAGGAAATGCTTTATTGAAGATACGGACAAGCTTATCCAAAAAAGTACTGAAATTATTATCCACGTCCATAGCAGGAAAGCGCCACTCAGAGGTTAAGCATAAATTTTGGAAATTACGAAAGTTCCGGGTGGAATGTGATTATGCAAAAAAATCTCATGGTAATATTTTCCCCTTCGAACCCGCCGTTTTCGCCTTGTCTATTTACAGTATATAGCTCTAAAGTGCAACTTTTAATGTCGACATTAGAAAGCCACAATAAAACGCTTATTTTTCGAGATACTGACCATGGGTGGAGAATGGCTAATTTTGGTCTTAAATTATGTTTTTGACCGTGATGAAAACGAAAATGAAATTTCTTTTAAATTTTAAGTGGGGGAATATTGTCAAAATTGCAATTGTACCCTAAAAATAAAAAAAATAAATCACGTTTTTTGCGTTTAGCTCGCTACAACTCTGGTCTGTTTTAATATTTTTCTAAAGTTTGTACACTATACAGGGTGTTTCATTAATAATTGTCCATATAGTAACTGGAGAAACCTTAGCACAAAATACGAAGATTTAACCTAAAACACTTAAATAAAATGTGGTTCCTTACTGAGTTACAGGGTGTTTTATCTAAAAATTTAAAAACTATTTTTGCTCAGCATTTTAAAACTGTTCGACTTATCCTTTTCATACCTGGCAGAAAGTGCGACTACTATACACCCTACTAAATTATGATAAACAAATGTTTCTAGCTACTACCAGAGGCGTGCGACAGGGGATAATGAATGGTTGACCCTTCTCAAATTCTACGCCACTGGAGGAATTACTAGTTTAGTGCCATTTTCAGATTCTCCAATACTTTCTACGTAAATAATATACTCTTCATTGGTAACGATAAAGTTATTAGTTTTCGAGATATTTGAAGTTAAAAATGAAACGGTACAGTTATTTTGATTAATTTATGATATGATTCATATGATTAAAATTTAAAAATTATTTGTACCCAGTACTTTAAAGCTATTTGGCGTATCGTTTTCTTACTTGGCAGAAAGTGCGACTACTATACACCCTACTAAATTATGATAAACAAACGTTTCTAGCTACTACCAGAGGCGTACGACAGGGGATAGTGGCTGGTTGACCCTTCCCAAATTCTACGCAACTGGCGAAATTGCTATTTTAGTGTAATTTTTTGATTTTCCAATACTTTTTATGTAAATAATATACTCTTCATTCGTAACGATAAAATGATTAGTTTTCGAGATATTTGAAATTAAAAATGATGCCACACAATACATTAATCAAAATAACCGTGTCGTTTCATTTTTAACCTCAAAGATCTCGAAAACTAATGACTTTATCGTTACGAATAAAGAGTATATTATTTTCATAGAAAGTATTGGAGAATCCAAAAATTGAACTAAAATAGCAATTCCTCCAGTGGCGTAGAATTTGTAAAGGGTCAACCATTCACTTTCCCCCGTCGTACGTCTCTGGTAATAGCCAGAAACGTTTGTTTAACGTAATTTAGTAGTTTGTATAGTACCTATACTTTCTGCCAAGTATGAAAAGAATACGTCGAATAGTTTTAAAATGCTGAGCAAAAATAGTTTTTAAATTTTTAGATAAAACACCCTGTAACTCAGTAAAGAACCACATTTTATTTAAGTGTTTTAGGTTAAATCTTCGTATTTTGTGCTAAGGTTTCTCCATTTACTATATGGACAATTATTAATGAAACACCCTGTATATCGCTCACTTTTTTGAAGACAATGGTTTCTGCTTTAAACTTTTAGTCTTATTCTAGTAAAAGTTATGAATCTTTTAAAGTACAAGGTGCAGAATCGTTAATTGGAAAGTTTAATCGCAAAATTTGACTGACATAATTTGAGATATAGATTTTAAATCAAATTCAAAAATAAAACATGAGTACAAAGAAGTTTTCTGGAAAATTTTGGATCAAAATGTTTTATAGAAAACAAATGGTGCAACGTTTAACATCTACGTTATAAATCCCCAAAATAACCCTAATTTTTCGAGATACTGATCATTGGTGGTGAATGGCTAATTTTGGTCTTACTTTATGTTTTTGATTGTGCTGAAAACGAAAATCAAATTTATTTTGAATTTTAGGTGGGAGAAAATTGTCAAAATCGCAATTTGGCAATAAAAATTAAAAAAAGTTAAACCACGTTTTTTTTTAAATTAAAAGTTGCACCATATTTTTCTATAATATATCTAGACCCAAAAGTCCCCATAAAACTTCTTTGAACTATATGGTTTAACATAAACGTAATCAAATAGATAAATTTTAAATTTTGTCACTTAATTTTTGCGATTTAACTCTGAAATTCACGAATCTGCACCTTTTATTTTTAAAAATTCATAACTTTTATAAAAAAAAGACAGAAAGACTACAGTTACTTTCATAGTCTTCACAAAGGTAAGAAATATATGCCATAGATATTTTAGAAAAAAATATTAAAATGGAACAGAGTTGTAGCGAGTTAAACGTAAAAATTCGTGACTTCACTTTTTTTTTTCATTTTTAGGTTAAAATTGCGATTTTGACAATGTTCCGTCACATAAAATTCAAAATAAGCCTCTTTTTCATTTTCAGCACATTTATTCACCTTATACACAGCAAAATTAGCCATTCACCTCCCATGGTCAGTATCTCGAAAAATAAGCGTTATTTTGGGGATGTATAACGTCTATATGTATAACAACGTATGTATAACAACGAAGTGTTCAGAGACATGGAAATTTTTAAACAAAATAAAGAACACAGAAAGAAATACTACTTCTGTTCAGTTAATATCAACAGAAAAATGGAAAGAATACTACGAGAGTTTGCTAACAGAAAGTAGAGCCGAATATACCACCTAATCACCAACAGAAGTATTCGTTGAAGGCGAAGAGATAGTAGTGGGAGTTGATATGGTGAAGAAAGCTGTAAATGAACTAAAAAATGGTAGAGCTCCAGGGCCAGAATATATTCCTGCCAAATTAATAAAATGTGGCACAGATAAACTCTTTCAAGCACTTACTTGGTGTATGAACAAATATATAAACGGTGTCACACCACCCAGTTTATGGAAAGTAGCTTATATTTCTTCCATTCATAAAAAATGAAATAAGTTGGATTGCTCAAATTACAGAGGAATATCGGTAACTAGTACACTAAGCCGGGTGTACGGGCGCATTCTTAGAAATCTCATTGACATGGAGTATAGGGAACAAGAAGAAGAAGAACAGGCTGGTTTCCGCTCTGGAAGGACTTGCACAGATAATGTCTTCTGCCTAAAACAATTAATTGAAAAAAAATCAGCAACCAATCACGAGACCCATCTTATGTTTGTTGACCTCCGTAAAGCATACGACAGCGTTCCTGTGACTAAATTGTGGAAATCACTACAAGAAACTAACATCAGCTACACTCTAGTCAACGCCTTAAAAAATCTATATGAAAATTCTACATCACAAGTAAAAATTGGCAACACACTATCTAAAAAGTTCACAGTTAACAAGGGTCTGCGCCAGGGCTGCTGTATTTCACCAACTTTGTTCAAGATATATGTTGCAAAAGCACTAAACCAGTGGAAACGCAAATGCCACGGTATGGGTATAGACCTCGGAGAGGTTTGTTTATATACCTTACAATTTGCTGATGACCAAGTGATCATAGCTAATGATAAAGACGACCTACAGTATATGGCAAGAAAACTAAAGGAGGAATATGAACAGTGGGGCTTGGAAATTAATGTGGAAAAAACTAAATACCTACCCATAGGAGCTGAGGATAATGAACAAATCACATCCTGTAGTGAATACACGTACCTGGGAGTAATATTCGATAGAACGGGAAAAGACGATGAGGAAATAAAGAAAAGGGTAACACAAGCTAGAAGAACAATTGGCTGCCTAAATGGAATACTTTGGAGCTCCGAAATAGGAATACAGCGAAAATACAATATCTATGAAACACTTATTAAAAGCAACCTACTTTACGAAGCAGAAACTTGGAGAATAACCGAGAACAACAGAAAAAACTTAGAAGCTGTAGAAATGGATGTGTTTAGAAGATCGTTAGGTATATCCCGTAGGGAAAGAGTTCGAAATGAGGAAGTAAGACGACGAATTGGAATAGATGGCTACTTAACAACAGACATTGAGAGGAAACAGTTGATTTGGTATGGTCATGTTCAAAGAATGGAAGACACAAGATTGCCAAAAAAGATCATGCAGTGGGTACCACCAAACCGCAAAAAACGAGGAAGACCCAAAAAGACATGGAAAGAAGGGGTAACCAAAGCAATGAGTGCAAGGGATCTTAGAGAGGGCCAATGGGATGATAGAAGGACGTGGAAGTTAGGCATCGGACAACGTCGAAAGACGTTCTAAAACCGATACATACATACATAACGTCTATATTAAAAGTTGCGCCATTTTTTTTCTATTAAACATTTGTAACTAAAACTTTCCAGAAAACTTCTTTGTACTCTATGTTTTAACATAAACGTGATTCATAACTTTTATAAAAAAAGACAGAAAGACTACAGTTACTTTCATAGTCTTCACAAAGGTAAGAAATATATGCCATAGATATTTTAGAAAAAAATATTAAAATGGAACAGAGTTGTAGCGAGTTAAACGTAAAAATTCGTGACTACACTTTTTTTTTTCATTTTTAGGTTAAAATTGCGATTTTGACAATGTTCCGTCACATAAAATTCAAAATAAGCCTCTTTTTCATTATCAGCACATTTATTCACCTTATACACAGCAAAATTAGCCATTCACCTCCCATGGTCAGTATCTCGAAAAATAAGCGTTATTTTGGGGATGTATAAGGTTTATATTAAAAGTTGTGCCATTTTTTTTTCTATTAAACATTTGTAACTAAAACTTTCCAGAAAACTTCTTTGTACTCTATGTTTTAACATAAACGTGATTAATAAGGTAATTTTTTTATTTTGCCTCTTAACTTTTGCGATTAAACTTTGCAATTCAGGAATCTGCACCTTGTACTTTAAAAAATTCATAACTTTTACTAGAATAAGACTAAAATCTTAAAACAGATACCGTTGTCTTCAAAAAAGTGAGCAACATATAGTGAACAAACCTTAGACAAAAATATTAAAATCGGCCAGAGTTGTAGCGAGTTAAACGCAAAAAAACGTGATTTCACTTTTTTTTATTTTTATGGTAAAATTGCAATTTTGACAATATTCCCCCACCTAAAATTTAAAACAAATTTCATTTTCGTTTTCAGCACTCAAAAACATAATCTAAGACCAAAATTAGCTATTCACCACCCATGGTCAGTATCTCGAAAAATAACCGTTATATTGGGGATTTCTAATGTCGATAATAAAAGTTGCACTATTTTTTTTCTATAAAACATTTTGATCTAACATTTTCCAGAAAACTTCTTTGTACTCTCTATTTTAACATAAACGTGATTAAAAGCCTAAATTTTAAATTTCATCACTCAACTTTTGCGATTAAACTTTGCAATGCACAGATCCGCACCTTTTCCTTTGAAAAATTCATAAATTCATTTTAGGTTAAAATTGCGATTTTGACAATGTTCCCCCACATAAAATTCAATATAAGCCTCATTTTCGTTTTCAGCACCTTCAAAAATATAAAGTATGAATAAAATTAGCCATTCACCTCTCCGTGGTCAGTACCTGGTCATTTTAGGTGTATCTCCCGCTCGCCTAATATTACATATTATTGTATTTCAATTTATAAATCAAAGATAGAATAAAAATTTAATTTTTTTAATATAACGCGGGCACATAAATTTGATACACCCTGTATATTGATTTGTAAATATTTATTAGAAGTTATATTTCACGCAAGGTGGTTTCTCCTTAATGAATTTTTCCATGAAGAATATTAAAAACATTTTTGTAAAATAAAAGTGAAGTGAAAGTTATTTAGGATTATTATTTTAAACCGATTGTTTATTACGGGAAAGGTAGAAGCCATAGGTAATTAGTTCTTAGAAAATGAAGGTGAAGAAAGTTTGGAATTTTAATCTCTGTTTGTTTAACCCCGAGTAAATTTTGTAGAATTTCCCGAAAGTAATTATTATGATGGTAGAAATATTTTTGAAAGTATGAGTGGGTTTTTCGAATGAAAAAAAAGAGTGGGGAAGAAGAAATGTCTCTGATTGGTTTGGCAAGTTGGAATGGGAAGGAGAGAAGGTTGAATTTTCAGATAGTTTTGGAAAGAGGGATTATTGTGTTACCGGCAGCCGAGAGGAGCAGTCATAAGTTTTCGTGAGTAGTTCAGAAGCAAGTACTAGTGTTTTGTTTTGATAGTGAGAGTAGCTGAAAAGTGGAACGAGAGACAAATCAAATCGAGATGAAATACCTCTTTGATTCTGTAAAGTCCAAGAGAGTAAGTTACAAGAATTATCATTATTAAAATTATTTGTGACACCAAGTAAAAAAGATACTTGGGTCTCAGGAGATTATTGTTGAGAGAAAGAGAGGAGAGAGTTTTGGAGTTTATTGAACGAGTACTGGCAAAAAAGAGGCCTGGCTTGTGTTTTTGGAGAAATAGTTGCTGGTATCCTGCAGGATTGTTTGCTGAGAACGGAGAGGGCTTTGATTGGTAGCCTAACATAATCAACAAGGAGGAGCTGTTTGGGTCAAGGGGAGACATCATTGTGTGTGAATCAAAAGGTTAGTCAATAACCTATGTGATAGATTCTTTTTTATAATCAGAAGTTAATTTTTTTTACGTAAAAGCATAAATATGAATTTAAGATTCCAACATTTCAAAAATTTAATAGGAAGTATAAGTAATTTTGCGAATACCAAATTTGTTTGTTTAGCTGGTTTTATTAATGGTATCAAGAACAAAGCGATAAATATTTGTTTGACTTAGATTAATTTTATGGTAAAAGTTTCTTTTGGACAGTTATGCCCACAGAATTTAATTGATAAATTTACAGAACATTGCTTTTGATAATAAAGGTAATTGTATGTGTTTATTTATGATTTTTCTATTTATTTCCTTTTCCTATTTTGTCCCGATAAGGATCAACTAAGAGATACTGAAGCCACGAGAAAGGATAAGTATAACCTAAGAGAATTTAATTAAATTTTTTATGACAAAAGGCACCCTGAAATTTTTTCTTAATTTTTTATGTATGATTTGCGTTAATTAAATAATTAATCAAATAAATACTAATTAATATAAAAGTAATAGAAAGCAGATCATAACAATATAGAGAACATCATTTAGTATAAAAACAAAAAAGTAGCATTCATTCACTAGTAGAACGCTTAGCGGAACTATGGTGGGACGTCGGCCAGTATGAAGGCCAAAGAAGAGGTGAATAGACGAAGTGAGAACCGATGCTAAAGAGATATTGAGGGTGGACAACTGGAGACTGGAGGAGAGCAGCCAGAGACAGAGATACTTGGAGGCGGATGCTGGGGGAGGCCAGGGCCCGACTTGGTCTGTAGCGCCATATAGGAGAGAGAGCATTCATTTTCTTTAAACTGACATTATATCATATCATCTTTGAAACCGAAGTTTAGTAGAAACAATAAAAGCAACATAAGTATATACCATACCTTTTTTATCACTTCATTATGCTGTGACTTTTGTTTATTACGTTGTGCAATTCGCTCTTCCTTTTGCAATTCCGCTTTCAACCTCTTTAGTTCTTGATTTTGAGCCCATAAAGTATCTTTTAAAGTTTCTAGAGTATTCCTCTTTCTGTTACCTTCTTGGGGCACTTGGTTACCGAGCGGTTCAGTGTATTTCTGTGGACCTAGTTCCACCAAGACTTGAAAATCTGCTCTGTTGCCTAATCGGAAGCCCCATCCCAGTCTAGAGTCAGTTCCTAGAAAATACAAGTTAAAAAATTGATATCAAACGATACATGTTGATAAAAGAAATATTACAAAGTTTTAAAAGGTGCTTTTTGTATATGTTTGATCCAAGGATATTACCCATCCTCTACGATTAAAGGTAATCTCAATGATATATTGCTGAAACTAACCATTACTAACACTTTTTATTGCAAATAATTTTGCTAATTTAATCATAAACGTGGGGAAACGGAAGATATTGGCCTGCTTCTCACTAAACAATACCCTGCAATCAATTCTGAGAATTCACCTAAAGATATATGTCGTCTTTAGATCAATGAATGTACCATTTTAAAATGGCTAAAATTAATCTTCTTTTTCTAGTGCGGACTCCACTAATGAAGGTTGTCTATAACCATTGCAAATTCGTCTCTATCTTCTGCTTTTCTTCAAAGCGTCTATGTGTTTAACCCGCTACAGTCGCGAATGTTGTTCAGCCAGGCTATTTGTCGCCTACTAGGACTGCGTTTTCATTTGACTTTAACCTTCATAATCAGCTGGAACAACTCGTCGTACTTATCAATTCTAAGTGTGTGCCCCAAATATGCTGTCTATAGTGTCTTTCTCCTTTTAATGGTGGTCAAACTTTCTCTGTCTCTTCACATTCTGTGTAACACCATTCGTAAAATGATCGGTCCATAGTATTTTCAAATTTCTCCTAAAAAGCCACATCTTACAAGCTCCCAGCTTTCTCATTAAGTCAACATTAACAGTCCAAGTTTCGACATCATAAATAAGAATACTTATAGTGGATATAACATTTCACTATCTGATATCGAATTTGAAGATTGAATCTTTGGCTACTCAGTTTCCTCATCTTCAAAAAGCCTGCTCTTGATTGCTTTATTCTTGATCGAATTTTTGATTTCGGATTTAGATCTTCCGTAATCCAGATTCCTATCTTTAATAGACCGAACACAGAAATAAATAGATCAACTAAAAGGAGCGTGGAATAGACTGATATGAGAAACGCTATATTTAAGGCTAGAAAATGGTCCTAGGCGAAGAAAAGAGAATAACGAAAAAAACTAGGACACCAAAAATAGTCTAACTAATTATTAAAAAAGAAAATATGAAATATCGAATAATAATAAAGATGGAAATAAATGTAAAACATTTAAGAATAAAATGAACTACGAATTAAAGATGAGTAAGGAAAACCCACTGGTTCTTGCATTTGTCGATTTCGAGAAGGCTTTTGATTCTGTAGAGTTTGAAACAGTACTGGAAGCCCTAAAGCAAATCCGAATAGGTAGACTACATACACGTCACTAATCAAAAACATAATATATTAGAACGCTACATCAAGTATACAACTACACGAAGAAGCAGGAAAAATTTAGCTTAGGTCGAGAAGTAAGACAAGGAGACAATATTTCACCAAAATTGTTCACGGCAGCTCTAGAGTCAATCACTCAACGAAAAAGGTACGTAATATTAATAAAAATGTTAATTCAGACAACAAAAGCAACACTTAAAATTTGTCCAATTCTTGGTTTATTGGAACAACAAAGCGATGTTCATCAATTCATTATGTTCGTTAAGGCGAATTTACACTTATTCACTTTAGGCCGATGTCAGATTATGCGTTTTGACCGGATGCGTTTCTGCCGCATCCGGTGAAAACGCATAGTGTGACAGATCGGTCCGGTTGCAATGGAAACGGATGCGTTTTGAGTCATCGGTACGCGCTTACAAACTGCACCAGACTAAACGCATAGTGTGACAGGTCGGTCCGGTTGTGTTGGAAACGGATGCGTTTTCACCGCATCCGGTCAAAACGCATAATGTGGCATCGGCCTTAGATGTACACTGCGGATGATACATGAATAGTGAAAGTGTAGATTGAAAGGCCAGCAATTTACATTTTCAATTTTCACCGACGGAATTCGTTTCACAGCGTTTTCAAAATGGCAAATAGTCCTGGTGTGGAGTTAATAAGTAAAGCATTATTAGAAGAATGTTGAAAATTGGAAAAAAATCAGGGAGTTTGCCTCTTTAAACCAAAATAAACAAGGAGTATAAACATCACCGCTTCCTGCTCCACTCTTTTCTGACTTTCTAATTTTTTATAACTCGGAACAATAGCGTGCGCGGATAGTTTTTATTTTTGATTTTATGTCGCCTATATTTAATCCAGATAAATTTAGCTCTTTTAGTACAGACTGGTATGCATTTTCACGGATGTGTATTTTATGGTAGTCCTCAGATTTATTATTCCACAGACACTCATGATTACGATATACTTCGAGAAATATATGCATATGTTCGTCTTTCCACTGAAAAGCCATTTTACGCATCGTATCAAAATATAAAAATTTATTCGACTCCGTATTGATGGCATGGAATGTTCAATGATCCGAAAAAAACAAGTTTACACTTTACAGTAGGGGTTCACGGTGGATGAATCATCCAGCCAGTTCATCAAAAGTAGGAAGACGTTCTACTTTGTTTACTGTTTACTTTGGATGTGCATCTTGGATGAAGTGTAGATGAAGACTATGTTTATACCTTTCATTGCGGATGAATCATCCGCAATGTACATCTAAAATGAATAAGTGTAAATTCGCCTTTAGTTGATCCAATGTATTACGTTTATTGAATGGATGAACATCCATTTATTAATATTACGAACCCTGTTCACGAACACTATTCAACAACGAACACTATTCATTGAAACAACAACCTCGTTAATTGACCGACGAAGACTATTCGTTGTGTCAATAACAGTGTTATTTCTCCTAACGTATTTCGTTTATGTCTACAATTATTTCCGTTTATTCTTACAATGAATTCCGTTCATTCCCACAATAAATACGGATATTCTTACGAGCAATTCTATTCATCCCTACTATGAACGTATTTTATATTGGTAATTACCGAATGCATTAGCTCTATGTATGATATTAATTGATTAATAATAATTTTGCAAATCCCCCTTTTTTGTCCTAAACCTAATGGACTTTACACTGTGTGATTTCTCATCTTATACAGTGCGCTGGAAAAAGTGTTGTCCCCTTATTAACTTATTTATTTTTAGCATATAAGCAAAACGCTCGGACAGGTCGATTTTTAAAATAATCAAAGTATATTATAACATCAATGTTTCGAACTTTACGCGATCCCTCTTCAGGTAACAGCCACAACTTTGGTTTTTTTAAATAGGAAAGTACATCATGTGACAGCTCATTTAAAAGCGTTTGAAATAGTGATTCCAAAAATGTATAACACTTTAATCCTTTTGGAGAGCGCAGGTGCAAAATTTCGATCGAATTCTTTTTAAACGCATTCATTTTTTTTAATCCTGAGAAAACTAATAAGTATTTTTGAAAAATGTAAACGCAGAATGAAAGATTATTACCAAGGGCTTAAAGTCCCTTAGAATAAACAAAAAGTTTCTTTTGAATGGTATATTTGAAATTAAAAATCATACTAAATTTTCTCTTTTTCACCCCCGTGACTTATTAAAATAATCATTATAGAAGTTCTCAGGGACTTCAGACCCTCGATAATACTGTAATATTTTATTTTGCGTTTAAATTTTTCAAGAATACTAATTAGTATTCTCAGGATTCGAAAAAAAGCATACGATAATAGACACACGAAAACTTCCTTCCAGTACGGACTACACTTGGAAACGAAATGAAATTATTCGGCATTTCGGCAGAGGTAACAGCATTGTTTAACAAAGAACGATAAGTAAAAGCCGTTACATTTCAAATGGTCAAGCAAAACATTTATTGTTTCAACAACTTCGTTTATTGTTACCATGAACGCATTGATTGTGGTTATTAAACGCAGTACTAGATTAATTAATGCATTTGTTGTCACAACAATCAGTTTACATCTATGGAATAATCAAATATTACCCTATATTAACAACATTTGTACATTGTTTTAATGAAATCTGTACGTTGTCACGATAAACCAAGGTAATTACTTATCATCTACGAAATCAAGAAAGTGCTTTGCTGCCAGAATTACCATTATTTATTAAATATACGAAACTAACTTATTGTCTGAATAAATTGAGTGTTATTGATTAATGTACTCTAGTTATTTTCACAATTATTATTCAATCATTGTGACAATAACCAAATATATTGATCAATGTCTAAAAATTAAATTGTTGTTACAACGAAATACTATTCAATAATCACTGTTAATCAATTTTACGAACTAAATTTTTTTGAGTGATATTTAAGAACACTCAATGGCAAGATATGGGCATCAATATAGATGGAGAAAGATTAAATCATCTGAGGTTTGCGGATGATGTATTAATCGCAGATAACTTTCTACAGTTTCTGTGAGATATTCGCTTAAAACTCTGTCTGAGAGAGCTCTGTCTTAAAAATAAACTTTGAGAAAACTAAACTTATGACAAATCTCGTAATCAGTGGAAAAAAAAACTATTGACAATAATACCATTCAACAAACAGACACTTACAAATATCACGAGATCAAAATAAGCAGAGACAGGGAAACACAGAAAATACAGAGGCAAATAGGCCTGACATGGGCAGCATTTGGCAAACTAAGCCATATTCTAAAAAGTTCAATTCCCATGTGTCTCAAGCGAATGGTTTATAACCAGTGGCGGCTTGTCCTATGAGGCAGGTGAGGCAGTGCCTCACCAGTATATCAATCGACTATTTACGTTATTTCGTTGTTTCATAATCAGTTTTTTAAATATAATTTAGCTTAGGAAATAGCTTCAGAACAACAGTAATTTAGCTTTTTGAAATTTCCTAAATAACTTTATTTTTATGAACTAAGTTAAAATCGGTACGGCCTTGACTCTTTATCTTTGTATTAGTCTTCCACGTGCCAGTATTATATGTATCTATGCATCACGCATCTCATTCCAACTTTCTCAAATCATTACAGTTGAAGCTAGCCTCACACCATCCTTGTCTAGCATATTACCGGTTCTTAAAATTCGACAACGACAACAGTAATACCGGCAAAATTTAAAAAATGTGCCACCGATTCTGGGAACAAAATTCATCTATTCTCGAGGCCGGCCTCAAACACGTGTTTTTTTACTTAAGGTTCCGCGGAACGGAATAGGAATAGCCGAACTGAACCGACTACAAGCACAAGTCGATTGCAGATCATAGCTTTCTATTCATACGCGGTATATACGAATGGATTATTATATTTTTTTAGAAGTTATGGATATGTATTTAAAACTTTGTTCATTTTAAATCTTTGTTCATGATCACCTAATATATTGTTCTGAAGCTATTTCTTTGTGGCATTTATGTAATTTATTATTCTAAATGGGAAATAAGTCACAATTTAACTTAAAAAATGTTTTTATTAACGTTTCCACTTCCACATCGAACGTCTACATACAAAAGTAGTTTTTAAGTGTTTCAAAATGTTGTATTTTGTGTTTGTGTTTTTTTGGTAAAATATATAACTAATACATTATTTTTCTTTATTTATTTGTTATATTTACATAAAAAAGTAGTTTTTAAGTGTTTCAAAAATGTTGTATGTTGTGGTTGTGCTTTTTTTTGTAAAATTTTTTTGAACATAGTTATTCAAATCAGAGTGAGAAAAGATTTAAGCGAATAATATTGCAACATGATTCCCACGGCCTTAGCTCATTCCCCATATCTTCCACGATTTTTGAAAATACTCACACTCTTTTGTTATGTAAAATTTGAAGTTTTCGATATGGAATTGGAATTCAAAATAGCTCTATACACTGAGGCTGAAAGCATTTGAGTCGATCGCATTCACGGGAAAACTTTTAGAGAACTAATCGGCAGCAAATATTTCTTAAGGATTTTTTGTCCGGAATTTTTTGTGGGGAAATTTTGTCTAAAAAATTTGTGGGGATTATTTGTCCGGGATTTTTTGTGGAGATTTTTTGTCTGGGGATTTTTTGTTGAGATTTTTTGTCCGGGGATTATTTGTCTGGGAATTTCTTGTCCAGGGATAATGGGGATTATTTGTCCTAGCTTCGTCCTAGCGTTATGACGTCACAAAATCGACTTTCCGGCCATTAAAGAGAAGCTAACATTAATAATAAAATTCCTCAGGTGTAGTGTGCCTCACCACCTTCTACTATCACGAGCCGTCCCTGTTTATAACCAATGTGTTTTGCTTGTACAAACTTATGGAGCAGAGACTTTAACACTGACGCAAAAATCCGCGAATAACCTCAGAGTTACACAGCGAGCCATGGACCATGCAATGCTGAACGTGAGCTTTCGAGATCACATAACAAACCAACAAATCAGGCATATATCAGGTGTTCAATAGGTCATCAAAAGAGCTACGACGTTTTAGTGGAACTGGGAAGGGTACCAGACGCGGATCCAAGGGGGGGTCAATGGAGTCAATTGCCCCCTCCTAGAGACTTCGCCTGGTGTTGCATTTTTTTTAAGAAAGAGATAATTACGATTGAAAATAAATAGTGGGTTTTGTGTCCTGTTGGTAACTAAATAACTGAAACATAAAACAGAATTCCTTCTCTGAAGTAAGTATTCTCAGTCTTACTGTCTGATGTCGAGTCTTGGACTGTAAATAAAATTGATCTAGGAAGGAGGAAAATGCTGTTTTTGTTTTTATTTGATTCAGAGTTGGACCACCATCTCCAGATAGCTATTTCTGCATTTCATGCGTTCTCGGTGGAACTATGCAGTCACAACTCTAAACCAAATATCAACAGCCTGCCTATTTAAGGGAAATCACCGCGATGCAATGATTTAACCTTTGAGACGCAAAACAGTGACATCTCTCGTAAAACGAGGAAAACGATAAGCCCTAGATAAAAAAGTTTACTACAATTCAACAATTAAAATAACTGAAATAAAAATAATAAACAATATTTTAAATCCAAGACTATTCGTTAAAATCGATCTACTTAAATCGCCTTGAGCTTATGAAGCTCGAAATGTGGTGCAATAGAAGAATTTTAAAAGCATCTTGGGTGAAGAAGATTCGAAACTCCACCATACTAGAACCTCTCAGCAAGATTACTGAGATTATAGAAGGCATCAAGAAGAGAAAAGTGGAGTATTTTGGACATGTAATGAGAAGTTTCAAATATAGGTTGCTACAAAATATTATGCAAGTGAAAGTAGAAGCCAAACGCAGTCCAAGACGAAGAAGTACTTCGTGGTTGATTTAGGGTGGCAGTGAATAAAATAATTAAGATAGCTATGATATAAACCAACGTTCTGAAAGGACATGGTACATGAAGAAAAAGAAAGTAACAGGCCATTCCGAAAAAGAATCCTGCGTACGCAAGTGACAAGAAAATTTTTATTTCATTGTCCCCTCCTTGCAAGGTTGCTGGATCCGCCGTTGAAGGGTACTTAACTAGAATACAATATGGACAGTGGACAAGACGAATCATGGAATGGAGGCCCAGAAACTCCAAAATAAGCCGAGGACGACCACCAACTAGATAGACGGACGATATAAAATGTAGTTGCGGGAAACTGGCTACAAGCGGCCCAGTGTAGAGAACGCTGGAAAGAACTGAGGGAGGCCTTTGTCCAGCGGTGGACGCGATTGGCTGATTGATGATGATGTAGGAAAATGTATGGAAGGGAAATGTCAGGAACTACAAGAACTCAGCAAGAACATGGCGCCTCAAATCTACATTGAAGACTGAAAGAACTTACAGACTACAGCAGACGAAGAACACACATCACGTAAAGCATTGAAAAGGAATATACGGAGACTTATTCGAATTCTCAACCATATAATATATGAAGATGACATCCCGGAGGATTGGCTTAAATCAATCATGTGAGAGAGAAGTTGTAATAAATTTAAATACTGCGCCAAACTGAGGTTTGATGAATTTTATGTCTGCTTCACAGAAACTTTTAGAAATGTAGTTACCAACCTCTATTAATGGAGAGAGCATAAAACAAGAAGCTTAACTTTCGAGCCATATGTTTAAAAGTTGTTTTCATTCAAGTAGCAAAACTGAAATGGAAATTTGCTTTGTATACCCTAACGCACATTGGTCATCATTATCATCATCATTCAACCTCTTCTGTCCACTGCTGGACATAGATCTCTCCCATTTTTCGCCACTCTCCACAGTTCTATGCGTCTTCTTGCCATTTCTTGGATATTCGTTTAATGTCGTCCATCCAGCGTGTTGGCTGTCCACTGCTGCATTTGTCTTATTTTGGGCGCCAGTCAATTAGTTTTCTGGTCCATCTTAAGTCTTTTAGTCTCGCTATGTGACCTGGCCAATTCCATTTCAGCTTGGCTATACGTTCGACACCATCAGTGATACCTGTTCTTTTCCTTAGGTCTTGGTTCCTTATTTTGTCTTTTTTTTTCTCACGCCGAGAATTGATCTTTCCATGCGCCTTTGTGTCACTCGCATCTTTTGTGCTGTTGTTTTTGTGATCGTGAGAGTTTCTGCTCCGAATGTTATAATAGGAAGAACGCATTGGTCAAATGTCTTCCGTTTCATAGTTATCGGGATTTTGCTCTTAAAGATGTCTCTTAGTGAACCATACGCCTCCCAAGCAAGTGTTATTCGTCGTTGAAATTCACAGGTCTGATTATCCTTGCTTATTCTAATTTCATGACCGAGATATATGAACTTTTCTGTCGATTCTACCACTTGATTTTGGATGGAGTATCATTGGAGCATTGTAGTAACATTGGATGGAGATAGAGCACATTGGTGGAGCAAAATAATTGTACCTTTAAAACTATTGAATTATAAACGACAAAGAAGAATACCACAAATTAGATGATCAGATGACGTAAAACAAGATACTGGATCTAGATGCATACAAATAGCTCAGGATAAATTTCGATAGATTGAAAAGAGAAATATTTTTTATTTGACGTTCATGAAAGAAACGTGTAGTATTTTTTGTATAGTAAAAACTTATTGGTACACTTTTCTGGTGACACCTCCAAGACTTCTACAATTTGCAAGTCAAATGGATGCTGCAGTGAAGACGAGAGGGAAGGAATTCTACACTATGCAATTCACATCCTCCGTCTGCAGCTGGTAAAGTTCCAACGGAAAAATGCACCTAGTTACTCTACGGAGTAATACGACTATAAAATAAAAATGTATACCATTTTTATTCAGTTGCAATGCGAAGGCAAAACAATCTTACTTTTCAATCAGAATACGGAGTGCAGTCCAGTCCCTTGAATCGCGATTTTCGGCTCTTATTGGAGCCTTCATCGGAAGGAACGTAGGCACTGTTCTCCATATTTTAACTGATTCGCATCGAGAGGTTCTCCCACCCATTGCAACTGAAGTGATGATAGTAGGTGGCTAGCGCCATCTGGCATTGAAAGACGAAGTAGTTTTCAATCCTAATAGTAAATTATTAATATTGAAAATATTAAAAATATTACTAAAAGATTTTTAAATTGAAAACTTATTGGTACACTTTCCTGGTGACACCTCCAAGACTTCTACAATATGCAAGTCAAATGGATGCTGCAGTGAAGACGAGAGGGAAGGAATTCTAAATGGATGCTGCAGTGAAGACTTTCTTGTTTTTTATTGTTTAGTTATTTAAAGACAATAAATATAATTTTAAGGAAAAATATAGAGTACGGATAGGTAACAAATTCTCAGAATCGTTCGAAATAAGCAGTGGCCTGAAACAAGAAGATGCGCTCTCACCTCTCCTTTTTAATATAATCCTGGAGAAAGTAGTAAGAACAGCACAAATTACAACAGAATTACTAACAGTAAATGGACCAAAATTACTACTATAGCATACGAGGATGACATTGACATTGTGGGAAGCACAGTCACCAATGTGAAGGAAACTTTCAATAAATTGGAGGTAGAGGCAAAGAAAACTGGAATAGGGCAAAATGTTACGATAGACCTATATAACTTTGAAAGATTGGAGAGTTTTAAATACCTCTAAGCAACAATCACTGCAGATAACGATATCACGGAAGAGATTAAAGGGAGAATTCAGGCAGCAAACAGATGTATGTAAAGCCTCCACAATACTATTAAATCTAAGAGCCTAACACGAGCATCAAAGATCAGAATATATAAAACAGTGATTAGACCGCTGCTCTTGTATGGGTGTGAGACGTGGACTCTGACCAAAGCAACTGAATGGAAACTTAGATGTTTTTAGAGAAAAATCCTCAGAAGAATCTTTGGACCTTATCACGACCCTAATAGCAACCAATACCGAATGAGAACAAATGCTGAGGTCAAGCAGATGTATAGGGCGAGTAACGTAGTCCAAGATATTAAATCTCAGCGTCTAAGATGGGCTGACCTTGTCCATCTGGACAAGGATTATGAGGAAAGTAATGGATGATCGGACAGGCATTAGATGGAACCTCTTTAATCAGCTTGAAAATCTTGAATTTGCTGACGACGTCTGCCTGTTAACAGAACACAGAACTCACATGCAAACAAAAGTCGATAAGCTAACACAGTACTCTGATATGATTGGTCTCCGGATAAATACAGAGAAGACAAAAATCTTAAAAAATGATAAAAAATGATAAAAAATGATAAATGATAAAAATGATAAAAATAAAAGACAAAGAAATTGAAGAAGTAGAGAAAGTCACGTATTTGGGATCAATCATGGAAAGAAAAGGAGGATGCATGAAAGACATACAAGCAAGAATAACGAAGGCACAATTCGCCTTCAATGCGTTAAATAAAATCTGGCAAACAAGTGAAATAACAGAGTCAACAAAAATCAATATATTCAATACATGTGTAAAAAGCATATTACTCTACGGAGCAGAAACTTGGAAGCACGACGAAAGCACAACAAAGAGGCTACAGACTTTTGTAAATAGGTCCTTAAGAAAGATCTTAAAAATTTACTGGCCTAATATAATAACAAATGAAGAACTATGGAAACGAACGAAACAAACCAGTATAATAGCAACAATCAGACAGAAGAAATGGAAATGGATCGGCCATACGTTAAGAAAAGATCCTAGTAACATCACAAGAGAAGCACTCGAATATCAACCTGAGGGTACAAGGAAGAGGGGACGACCAGATAATACTTGGAAGAAAACAGTAACCAGAGAACACAACAGAATCGGCTTAAGTTGGGGGGAAGTGAAAAACAAAGGAAGAAACAGAGGAGAATGGAAGGAACTGGTACGCAGATTAACCAGAGAATAAACACAAGAAGACGCGCTGAGCTGGCCACCAGCCGTCTTACACTATCGGCCAAGAAACGCAGATGCGCCCAATACTCCACTAGGAGTGATGGTCCAAGAGAGAGAGAGACCGCTGCTCTTGTATGGGTGTGAGACGTGGATTCTGACCAAAGCAATTGAATGGAAACTTAGATGTTTTTAGAGAAAAATCCTCAGAAGAATCTTTGGACCTTATCACCAATAGCAACCAATACCGAATGAGAACAAATGCTGAGGTCAAGCAGATGTATAGGGCGAGTAACATAGTCCAAGATATTAAATCTCAGCGTCTAAGATGGGCTGACCTTGTCCATAGACTCCCTAATAACTGCCTTACCAAACTGATCTGGGAGCAAGCCCTCACAGGAAGAAGGCCCTTAGGACGCCCACGAATGCGATGGAGAGACAATATATGCTCAGATCTAAGAACAATGGGGCTACCCACTGACCCAACTATCATGGACGACCGTTAGAGATGGAAGCGAGTTGTGCAGTCAGCCAAGACCCACCCTGGGTTGTAGTGCTACCAGAAGAAGAAGAAGAAAAAATATCAGCTTTTACTTATCTGTAAAAAACAACTGGTTTCATAATTATCTACTATAGCTATACGTAGTATACACGAAATAACTTACCTTTTTTTAAGGTTGGAATACTTGAATAAATTACCGACAGCAAGGATGGCAGTTCATCTGGGATAATTAGCGAATTTATACCTAAAAAATAAAAAATTATATAAATTAAATAAAAATAAATTCACAGTTAACGATATAGCGAAAGAGATTTAAGACACTGACAAAGTCAATTTACAACATCACTAAAACTTTTATCAAATTCATTCCCAATAATATATTTTATCGCCAACCGTCACTAAAGTCATTCATTATTGTACTCATTTGACGCCATTTGCAGCAGTAAAGTAACAATTTATTGTACTGAAAGAAGAATTTTACTTTACCTGCCGCGATTAATCAAATTACCCGAGATTGAATGTAAGTTGTCGATGGCAGTAATTGATTATTTATTTGAGTGAACTTAAAATTTATTTACTTTAATTATTGAAAATATTGTACACAGTTTACGTTATTATTAATTAAATTTATGCCAAAAGTGAAATTTTGTAGTATTTTGCAATTATATTCCCAAAAAAAGAAGTGCTAAATTTCTTATTAAATGCACCTGATAATGATTATTTAATGATGAAGGTAATTCAACAAAAATAAAATTACTAGTATGATACATATTATACCGGGTGTCCATCTATATTTTCCCCCATTTTAACTGCCTATAACTTCTAAACGGCTCAAGATAGAAACATGCGGTTTTCGCTGAAATGTTTTATTTTACTAAAAGTTTTGTATGAATCGATTGAGTTTTTTATATCGCTTTCAATTACGAAAATAAAAATGGCGGATTTTTGAAAAAAACTTTGTTGACTTTTTTTTAATGGAACACACAGTATATTTTTTTGTAAGTTGAAAGAACGATCATTCACCTATCCAGCGATATAAAGTTTTTTAAAATCGGTTGTCAAATCACTGAGTAATTAATTTTTAAAATGAGAGGTGCAGCGTGGATATCGCATACCTAAATAACATGTAACTAAGCAAAATGATATTATGTTGTGATTTTCACATTGCATCTCTCATTTTAAAAATTAATTTCTCAGTCATTTGACAACCGATTTTAAAAAAATCGCTGAATAGGTAAATGACCATTTTTTCAAGTTACAAAAAAATATACTGGGTGTTTTAATAAAAAAAGTCAACAACGTCTTTTTTTTCAAAAATCCGCCATTTTCTATTTAAAAGCGATATGAAAAATGGCCATTTACCTAAAAAATTGAAAAAACGATCATTTACCTATCTCGCGATATAAAAATTTTCAAAATCGGTTGTCAAATGACTGAGCAATTAATTTCTAAAATGAGAGATGCAATGTGGAAATCACATAACATAATATCAATTTGCTTAGTTAGAGAGTTGCACCTCTCATTTTAAAAATTAATTACTCAGTCATTTGACAACCGATTTTGAAAAACTTTATATCGCTGGATAGATGAATGACCTTTCTTTCAATTTACAAAAAAATATACTGGGTGTTCCATTAAAAAATAGTCAACAAAGTTTTTTTCAAAAATCCGCCATTTTTTTTCGTATTTGAAAGCGATATAAAAAATTTAATCCATTCAGACAAAACTTTTACTAAAATAAAACATTTCAGCGAAAACCGCCTATTTCTATCTTGAGCCGTTTAGAAGTTATAGGCAGTTAAAATGGGGGAAAATATAGATGGACACCCGGTATTGTACGTAAAGTTCTATTTCATATCCTTGAATCTACCATGATTTATGTATAATGTCTTTTCATTTGATGTCAATTATTTTCTTTACATTTTTTACTTGCCTATTTGTTCTTTTTATTAATAATATCGGCCGTGTCTAGCAAGTGGTTTCGTAGACTAGCGGTATGTGTATCTAGTTACGGACGTGTCAGTACTTGGTTCGAATCCCCCGTAAGGAAATCTTTTTTGTTTAATATTAATGGTTATTGACATACTTAGACTATTATAAGGACTTTAAAAAATGATTAAAAAAAATTAAAATAATTATTCCGGCTGTTGCCCAATGACGTCACCCGACAAGTCCCGACAAGTTACGCCAATGACCTCACCCCGACAAGTCGGAGTCACGCGGGCTGTTGTATCAAGAGGCAGTCACGCGCGATGCTGTATCGCGAGGGTCCAAAGGTCAAAGTGTCCTGAAGCGGCTACCTTTCTACCCGAAGATTGTATGTATGTACATTGTACATTAAAAAGATTACACAAAATATGACTATTTATTTAGATTTGCTACGATTAAACAAGGAAAAAGCAACTTCGAAACGCTGTTCTTTTAAGTACTTCTTACGTGCATACAAAGTACACACACTCTTTTTTCATTAAAAGGATGTAATTAAGTAAGTGTTAATGTTTTTTATGATTGACGATAAAATTTTGTATGCACCACGTCAGTAAAGACTCTTTATCGAACTCGTCTGTTATTCGCCTTGCTCGCTACGCTCGCTCGGCTCATAATATCAGACTCGTTCGATGAGTCACTTTACTGACTTGGTATATAAATACCTATTTTTTATTTTAAAAAACGTGCAACACGAAACAACCGATCCAATAAGGGTTAAATATACTCTAAAGTAATTAGACAGCAAAGAAAAGGTTAATATCTGCTCTGGATACACTACAAGTCAACGAGTACAAATCAATTTAAAATTAGATTTAGACGGAAGATAACCAAAGAACTACGGTTGTAATGACTAAATAAGAGGGTGATACAGATCTTGTCTGGGGAATCTCTTGCGCTGCTTGCTTTGTATGTAAATAAATCATGCATTAACTTTAACTAAGTACCGATATGGATAAAAATAAAAAGTAATTATGTAGTTTAAGAGAATTATCGCAGGATCTAAAAGTAAAAGCTGTATATATTATTTTTAAGGGGCTAGGCGCAAAAGCTTGGTCCAATCCTATTTAAATGCATTCAATCAGAATGACAGATTACATTATTACCGAGGGCGGAAAGTCTCTCAGAATAAACAAAAAGTTTCTTTTGAATGAAATATTTGAAATTAAAAATCACGCTAAATTTTCTCTTTTTTTCACCCCTGTAACTTATTAACACAAACATTATAAAAGTTTTCAGGAACTTTCGGCCATAGGTAATAATGTAATCTTTCATTCGGCGTTTAAATTTTTCGAAAATATGTAGGTACTTATTATCTGGTTGTCTTATCACGGTTCTCTTGGTTTTTTCAGAATTCGAAAAAAAATGAATGCATTTAAATAGTATTGGACCAAGATTTTGCGCCTACCTCCTTAAGTATACTTGACTTTTACCTATAGCATGACACGAACTACGACAACATTGTTGAAAAATATAGTGAAGAGTCAATTTTTCATTAAAGGAGGACACATTTTTCAGGTATTTCGATTAATTTACTTTCACCCCTAAGCCCAGCGTAGAATCACCCCAACATTTTTTAATGACAATATTATAGATAGTATAGATATCTCTTGAAAGCCCTTGCAATGTCCTCTACGTTAGTCTTTAAAATTTTAAATTCAGTCCAGTACTTTATTTTATTTATTAGAAAAAACATTTAAAAATTAATATTTTTAGTTGGTTACTTATTTCTTAGTTGACCAAATGGTGCACGTTCTTCCATATTCCGAAGCATTTGCAAACTGATTCGTAAGATTTCGTTGAAAATTCGTTGACGTAACTCTCCTTAATATACGTGTGATGATCTATAGGTACTATAGATTTTACTTTTTAGGTGTCCCACAAAAAAATACACGAGATACAAATCTGGTGACCGAGGAGCAGGAGACTGCTGCGAAGAATGCTAACGAGCATCGCCCTGTTGAAAAATTAAATGATCTTCATCATATTGTTGATAATTCTTAATAATATTAGTCAAGGCAGTAACTAAATACATTTCTCCAGTCAAATAGTTAGGTAAAAAAAATTTCCTACCAGTCGATCACCAAACAGACCTGCCCATACGTTTAATTTTTGCGGTTGCTGTGTTGCACCTCCTATACGGACTGGGACGTTTCGCCGTCGCCGTTTCGCCGTCGCCGTCGCCGTTTCGCCGTCGCCGTTTCGCCGTCGCCGTTTTGCCGTCGCCATTTCGCCGTCGAGCCACTTCGCCGTCGGCCGTTTCGCCGTCGAGCCAGTTCGCCGCCGGCCGTTTCACCGTCGCCATTCCGGCATTGGTTAAGTTTACAAGAACGTGATAACATACTAATTTTTTTTATACTAAATGTCGCAAGCACGTGATAACATACTAGCCTTTTTTATACTAAATGTCAGGGTAAATACTTTAGTACAAATCAGTCAGTACAAATTAAGGACAATAAACAAGAGTATAATTAGAATACATCATTAAATAGATAAATATGACTATTATCAGATTCCCGGAAATAAACAATATTGAGAAAAGGAATTTCAATTGCTTTTACTGTATCAAAAATAAAAAACTTCATTATGCAAAAGTGATAGTATATAATCGTTCGAAAACCATTCAAAACTTATATACAAGTAATGATCATCCCGAAATTATAAGTACGAATGCTAACAACGAAATGGCGACGGCGAAATGGCTCGACGGCGAAACGGCGACGGCGAAATGGCTCGACGGCGAAACGGCGACGGCGAAATGGCGACGGCGAAACGGCGACGGCGAAACGGCGACGGCGAAACGGCGACGGCGAAATGTCCTAGACCCGCTCCTATGAACCTAATTAATTTTATAATATTTGTAATTAAAAAGGGGACCCTACTGTGAGCCGAACATCGCATGTCATAATAGCTACTATTTACCTAAGCTACTACAAACTGCATTTTTCGACAATAAGGATGTATACAGGGTGTAACAAATATGAAGGTCATAAATTAAATTACATATTTTCGGCCCAAAAAGAGTTCGATTGAACCTAACTTACCTTAGTACAAAGGTGCATTTTTTATCGAGATGCGGCTTCTTTTTTAATATGTTTACATAAAAATTTTATGGGTGTTTTGTTGTTCTAAACCCCCAAATGTTTGTGTACGTTCCAATTAAACTATTATTGTGGCACCATTAGTTAAAGACAGTGTTTTTAAAACTTTTTGCCTCTTCGTATTTTTGCGATAAGGCACCTATTATCGAGATGTTGCCACTTTTTTTTAATATATGGTTCAAAGTATACCTAAAAATGTACCATATAAAATATACCATATTTATACCAAATAAAAATATGTGGTGGATTAGAAAAATATTCAAAATATCTCGATAAATACTAGCTTATCGAAAAACTGCTAAGAGGTAAAAAAGTTTTAAAAACATTGTGTTTAACACCCGTGTTGAGCTGCCCCCCCCCCACTTGCAAAAATTAAAAAACAAATAGCCCTGATTTATGAGCTATTTATGAGCTTTCATATTCCATAAACTAAAAATTTTGAGCTCGTTCCACTGAGCAGGAATTAAATACTTTAGTGGGGGGGGGGGCTGAGTCAGCCCCCCCCCCACTACTTAAAAATAGGAATATTGAATCGGTTTTTGCTGCAGAATTACGAGCTATTTATGAGCTCTTGAAATTATATAGTTTCGATTTTTGAGCTCATCCCCTTCAACCCCAAACAACCCTTTAATTGATTTAACTTAAGAGAAAAATGCTGAGAAAACTTAAAATATATCGTATTGCGGATATAATTCCTATAGCTTATATACCTAAGAATAAACTATTAAATCACGTGCACTTCGATTATTGAGCTACAACCCCTTCGCAAGAAAACCGCTCTATCTTATCGGCTTAAGGGAAAGTTGTACTTAAATGCATTAAATTAATTATTTGGCGACTACATATCATTTAATAATTTATAAGCTTCCAAATTACGCGCATTTAGATCAGTAAATTGCAATTTATTTTTTATAGTGCAGTCACTGAAGGTAAAAATCAACGATTACCTTCAATTTCGGTGAACCTTCATCGATTTTCACGAAAATTGGTCAGTGGTTAGAGGATACCTCAAGAAACAAAGGTGACATGGTACCACCTTGCGTCTTTACCCTAAGGGTGGATACCGCCCCTTCTCGGGGGTGAAAATTATTTTATAAAAAATAACTGCACAAATCTATAAAAGAACAAATTATAAGCAAAATTTATTATATAAAGTTATTAAAATAAGTCAATACTTTTTAAGTTATTACTTATTACACAGAGAACGGCAGTTCTCACCAGTGGCGCACAACACCCCTACAAGCGACACTATATATACACGAAATTTTCGATTTTCTAAACCTGACTGAATTGAAAATTGGGCCAAATCCCATATTAAAGTTTAGGAAAAGACTCGTCCATCCATATGTTACTTCTTCATTTTGGTCCAAGGGTGTGGATTTTACGGCCCTTCCCATTTAAAGCCTGTTTTTCGTTCTCGTCCCCAAAACTCCCAAAAATTTCAAAAATTTAAGCCCGACCTTTGCGGCTTCTGATAGCATAGATCATTACCTTTCCAACGCATGTTTAATTTTGAAAATCGGTTATACCATTCAAAAGTTATCGAGCTCAGAAATATGACTCAATTTTTATTTAAAAAATGGAACATGTTTGTGGATATGTATGTATGTATGTATGTGTGTGGAACAGTTAAACCGATCTGAATTTTTTTTTCTGTGTTTCAAGAGGGTGTGAGGGCCGATTCAGAACCGGTCTAATTTTTGACTTCTGACTACCCGTAAGTTAGCTAGAGGACTAGGTAAATACAAAATAGCATATTTTTTGGGCGTATATATCTTGGGTTAAAGAAGAGATAGGAAAACCGCAAATACACCAAATAAATAGGGTTGAGTTAAGCTTTCAAATAGCGTTCAAGCGATCAAGCTGAGACATACGCAGTGCTCACCATAGCCAAAAAACTGAAAAATTAAACTTTGAAAATTTTGGTTTTTCGACAATTACTCAAAATTTCAACCTACGAATTTCGCCAATAACTGAGCGTTTGTAGAAGAACTCAGGACGCGTCTAACGGTGTATACCTTATATCTGGGAAAATTCTAATTTTTAAGTTATAGGCTTCATAAGTATGATCAAATCTATTTTTTATGGGAAAAAACGGTTTTTCAAGCTCAATAATTCCTGTAATACGTTCAGTTATCATAGTCGATCTTGGATGCATCAGATACTACTTGTCAATACGTTTCAAATTCATGTTTAGTGATTAACATCAGGTAAGCCGTTCAGAAGTTATAGAGCTCCAAAAGTAGAATTAGTCCAGGAACTGAAATTTTTCACTTCGCAATTTTTACAGAATGGATCGATTTGCTTAAAAATTTGACAATAAGTAGTGGATAGTCCAAGGATCAAAATATATATGATGCCGAAAGACGCTTTTACTATGGGGTGGTTGCCACCTCATCTCGAGGGTGGAATTTTTTTTATATTTTGACCACAAATGCTGGTAAAAATATTAATTATAAGCAAAAAATGTTCATTATACATTTTTTTGATAAAATTAATATTTTTCGATTTATTAGTTATCGAAGCTGTTAGTTTTATATCGGAAAGATTACCAGATAACGGCAGTTCTCGCCAGTGGCGCAGAAATACACCCCCCTACACGCGACACTATTATATATACGAAATTTTCAATTTTCTAAATCTGACAATTGAAAATTTTGCCAACTCCCATCTTCAAGTTCAAAAAAAAACTCACCCATTAATATGTCAACCATCCATTTTGGTCCAAGGGTGTCGATTTTACGGCCCTTCCTATTTAGGGTCGGTTTTTCGTTCTGGTCCCCAAAACTCCCAAAAACTTCGAAAATTTAAGTCCGACTTTTGCGGCTTCTAACAGTACTGATCATTACCTTTCCAACGCATGTCTAATTTTGAACATTACCAGAGAACGGCAGTTCTCGCCAGTGGCGCACACCCACACCACCCTACACGGGACACTATATATACACAAAATTTTCGATTTTCTAAATCTGACTGAATTGAAAATTGGGCCAACTCCCATCTTAAAGTTCAGAAAAGACTCACCCATTTATATGTCAACCATCGATTTTGGTCCAAGGGTGTAGATTTTACGGCCCTTCCTATTTAGGGCCTCTTGTGCGTTCTCGTCACCAAAACTCCCAAAAAGTTTAAAAATTTGTCCAACCTTTACGGCTTCTAATAGAACTGATCATTACCTTTCCAACGCATGTCTAATTTTGAAAATCGGTTATACCATTCAAAAGTTATAGAGCTTAGAAATGTGACTCAATTTTTATTTAAAAAAGGGAAAATGTTTGTGGATATGTATGTATGTGTGTTTGAAAGTTAAACCGATTTGATATTTTTCTCTGTGTTTAAAGAGGGGGCCAGGGCCGATTTAGAACCGGTGTAGTTTGTTACTTTTGACGACCCATAAGCCAGCTACAGGACTTGGTAAGTACAAAACGGCATATTTTTGGGGGTATATATATTCGGATCACGAAGAGGCAGGAGAACCGCAAATACATCAAATCAATAGCGTTGACTTAAGCTTTCAAATGGTGTCTAAGCCGTTAGGATCAGACTTATACACGGCTCAGTATAGCCGAAAAACTGAAAAACTAAACTTTGAAAATTTTTTTTTTCGAC
This sequence comes from Diabrotica virgifera virgifera, assembly GCF_917563875.1. NCBI lineage: Eukaryota > Metazoa > Arthropoda > Insecta > Coleoptera > Chrysomelidae > Diabrotica > Diabrotica virgifera. Next base: position 231,321,834 of record NC_065445.1, on the reverse strand, counting down.
AATTACTCAACATTTCAACGTACGAATTGCTCCAATAACTTAAGGTTTGTAGAAGAACTCAAGACGAATCTAACGATGTATACCTCATATCCGGGAAAATTCGAATTTTTAGGTTATAGGCTTCATAAATATGATAAAATCTATTTCCTGTGGGAAAAACGGTTTCGAAAGCTCAATAATTCCTGTAATAGCTTCAGTTATCATACTTGACCTTATATCCATCAGATACTACTGGTTAATACGTTTCAAACTCATGTTTACTGATCAAAATCGGTTAAGCCGTTTAGAAGTTATTAAGATACAAAAGTATAATCCAATTAACGATTATTCCCCAAATGGTTTATGTAGTTGTAGTGGTTACGATGCTAAATTTGATCTGGCAACGGGCAATCCGACTTAATTTACCGGCCATCTCAATATATTTTTTTTTCAATCTATTTCGAATAGAAAAAAATCTAGTGTACATTCGATTGACACTAGATCATTTGGGAGATAATGCAACAAAGGTGACAATTTATAAAGCTTGACGTGTAATAGAGGAACATTGCATTCAACTTCATACATTTAATGTATAAATACCTTTGAAAAACTCCTGATACAAGAATAAAAAACCGCTAAACGCCGTAAAAATGAGTGGCGCATAAAATATTCCAGCTACAAAAGATCTGATATGAATGTTACGTGGCGCGAAAATGGATTTTCATTTGATGCAAAACAAAATTTTAGTTTTATTTTAAAATATTTTTTCATAATATTTGCTAAATTTGAAGTAAACGCGCCACAAAAGAGTTTCAAAATTCAAACTGTATCAAAGTTACTCTTGTGTGGCGCGTTTACTTCAAATTTAGCAAATATTATGGAAAAATATTTTAAAATAAAACTAAAATTTTGTTTTGCATCAAATGAAAATCCATTTTCGCGCCACGTAACATTCATATCAGATCTTTTGTAGCTGGAATATTTTATGCGCCACTCATTTTTACGGCGTTTAGCGGTTTTTTATTCTTGTTGTAATTATTCGTGAAAAAAATGCATGATTTGAAGCGGTTTTTCGTAAATCACTGAAAAATTGTAAGTTTTTACAAAAAAGTTAATAGTAGTTTAATTCGTATAGCTTATATTCTAAGAATAAACTCTTAAATCACGCGCCTTTCGATTATAGAGCTACAACCCTTTCGCAAGAAAACCATCCCATATTCCCGGCTTAAGAGAGAGTTGTACTTAAAATAATTTAAATTAATTATTTGGCGACTAGATATCGTTTAATAATTTATGAGCTCGCAAAATATACGCATCTCAATTATTGAATTGCCAGTTTCTTTCTATAGTGCAGTCACTGAAGGTAAAAATCAACTATGACCTTCAATTTCGGTAAATCTCCATTCATTTTCACGAAAATTGGTGAGCGGGTTTTGATGCTATCAACTTTTTCTGGAGCTCATTTTTGATAGGTATTTCTAAGTACTTTGACAAGTATTTAGTACCTAAGTGTTATAAAATGTATCTCTTTCCCGTTATTTAAGCTTGAATCCTTAGATTTGAACAGTCGCGGAAAAAAATATACATTTAATTACCAATAACTTACTTTAAATTAACATTAAATTGTTTTTCAAGTAAGCAATTTATTATATTTTTTATTAGCTTTAATTTTAGTGATGAAAACTTTTTTGTAAAAACTTACAGTTTTTGAGTTATTTATGAAAAATCGCTTTAAAGCATGCATCTCTTTCACAAAAATTAAAATATTTGATCTTTAATAACTCAAAAAGTATTGATTTATTAATAATATTATATAACAAATTTTGCTTACAATTTGTCCCTCTCTCGATTTGTGGGGTTATTTCTAATAAAGTAATTTTCACCCCCGAGAAAGGGTGACATATACCCCAGGCTAAAACCGCAAGTTGTTATTGTCAATTCGTGAAAATGAATGGAGATTTACCGAAATCGAAGGTCATAGTTGATTTTTACCTTCAGTGACTGCACTATAGAAAGAAAATGGCAATTCAATAATTGAAATGTGTATATTTTGCGAGTTCATAAATTATTAAACGATATCTAGTCGCCAAATAATTAATTTAAATTATTTTAAGTACAACTCTCTCTTAAGCCGGGAATATGGGATGGTTTTCTTGCGAAGGGGTTGTAGCTCTATAATCGAAAGGCGCGTGATTTAAGAGTTTATTCTTAGAATATAAGCTATACGAATTAAACTACTATTAACTGTTTTGTAAAAACTTGCAGTTTTTCAGTGATTTACGAAAAACCGCTTAAAAACATGCATTTTTTTTCACGAATATTTAAAATCTTTGATCTTTAATAACTTAAAAAGTATCGACTTATTTTAATAACTTTATATAATAAATTTTGCTTTTAATTTGTTATTTTATTGATTTGTGCAGTTATTTTTCATAAATTATTTTTTATAAAATAATTTTCACCCCCGACAAGGGGCTGTATCCACCCTCAGGGTAAAGGCGCAAGGTGGTACCATGTCACCTTTGTTTCTTGACGTATCCTCTAACCACTGACCAATTTTAGTGAAAATCGATGAAGGTTCACCGAAATTGAAGGTAATCGTTGATTTTTACCTTCAGTGACTGCACTATACAAAATAAATTGCAATTTACTGATCTAAATGCGCGTAATTTGGAAGCTTATAAATTATTAAATGATATGTAGTCGCCAAATAATTAATTTAATGCATTTTAAGTACAACTTTCTCTTAAGCCGGGAAGATAGGGTGGTTTTCTTGCGAAGGGGTTGTAGCTCAATAATCGAAATGCACGTGATTTAATAGTTTATTCTTAGAGTATATAAGCTATACGAATTATATTCGCAACACGATATATTTTAAGTTTTCTCAGCATTTTTCTCTTAAGTTAAATCAATTAAGGGGTTGTTTGGGGATGAAGGGGATGAGCTCAAAAATCGAAACTATATAATTTCAAGAGCTCATAAATAGCTCGTAATTCTGCCGCAAAAACCGATTCAATATTCCTATTTTTAAGTAGTGAGGGGGCTGACTCAGCCCCCCCCCCCACTTAAGTAATAAATTCCTGCTCAGTGGAACGAGCTCAAAATTTTTAGTTTGCGGAATATGAAAGCTCATAAATAGCTCATAAATCAAGGCTATTTGTTTTTTGATTTTTGCAAGTCGGGGGGGGGGGCAGCTCAACACGGGTGTGTTGTACCCCGTGTGTCAACAACTAATGGTACCACAATAATAATTTATTTGGAACGTACACAAAAGTTTGGGGGTTTTAAGGGAACAAAACCCCATAAAATTTTTATGGGGTGCACAAATTTCACTATGATTTATTTTTAAGATGGTTCCTGCCAGAAAAATTCCACATGTGTATTTTCAATAAAAAATCTTTAATAGTTTTCGATATATTGAAAAAAATCGATTTTCACTTTATAACTTCAAAGGCTATAACTTTTTTTTGTGTGCACATTTGTACTTAGGTAAATTAGGATCAATCTAACTAGTTTTGGTCTCAGAATATGTGATTTAATTTATGACCTGTATTTTTGTTACACCGTGTATTGTGTAATATTGTGTAATACAAGTGAACATCATTCAAATAAAAGCATGACCCAGTCATCATCGTCAGCATCTTTGGCTCTACAATACTTTGTCCTGCTCCAAGATTCGCCACCATTCTGTTCGGTTTCTGTCGACCAGTTGCCTGTCTTCTTATTTTTAATACCCCTAAATCAGTTTCAGCTCTATCCAACTACCTAATTCGCGGCCTCTGCTTCTTCTTCCTACGTGTTCCTAAGTGTTCCTGTGGTTAGCTTTTTAGCGATCGTGTTATAATGAAAGTTACGATGTTTGGTTGGTATTTTTGCGCCACTGCCCTTGGTCGTTTATTGTTCCAAATATTTTGCCACAGTAGTTTACGCTTAAATATGTCCAAACGCCTTTCATCCTTCTGCGATAAAGTCCATATTTCTGATCTATATATGAGGACCGACCTTAGCAGTGTTTTGTATATTATAATTTTAGTTCATCTTTGGATGTTTCTTGAGTGGAATTGTAAAGAATTCTTCTTTAAGTACTGTCTACCAATCGCAGGTTAGATATCATCATCACTAGCTTTACTCTATCTAACCGCTGCTCTGAAGAGTTCTTAAACCAGTCCCTTAAATTCTTCAATCAGGACACTCTCCTCCTTCCTATACTCCTTCCTTTTCTTATCTTTCCCTATATCAGTGGCGTAGCCAGGGAAGGGGCCCAAGGGGGCCGGGCCCCCCCGAAATTTATAAAATTTTAAACATTGTAGAAATCATAAAAAACTAAGTTTTACGGGTATTGACTTACGGTTTATTTGTATTAAATCTTGTACGTAAAACAACGTGCTTCACACATCTTATTTAACACTGCACACGTATTATTGCATTCATAAATAAAGAGTTGCAGTTATTATAAAGTAACAGTGTGTCGGTACTGGGTATATTTTCTTCTCTAGAAGGTAAAGGTTGGCAACACTGTTCATGGGACCGACTGTCAGCAGCCACTAGGCTGCTAAGATTTTTTCGCTCTCACGCCTTTCTGGTTTGTTTTGAGGTTAGGACGCACCGACTCGACTCGACAGTTGAATACGTAGCTATTCATAGGCCTACATGGTGAAGGGTTTTAGTGTTCAGTCTAATGCTTGCTGTGAACTGTGATGATAATTTATATTCATATTAAATAAATAATGGACGCATTTCTAAAAAACCGAGATTGAGTACGGACGGAGGAGTAAATTCCCGAACTCAAGAAGTACCGGTAAGTTAAGTTCGATAATATAGCCTATATTTAAATATTTTACTTTGTTATTGAAATTGGGTCTAACTGTAAACATTATTTATCTATTAAGACTACGTCTGTTTTTGTTGGACCAACTACTTCCCGTAAGGTTTCCTCGTTTTGCTGATGCCTAATTTAGTATAAAGTTTGTACAAATTGACAAATAATTTATTTCACCAGCCACAAAGATGTGTTAATTGGCCTAGACAGTGTACTTCCTTGCAATATCCAACAAAGGCAGTTCACTGATCTGGAGCCTGCCTTGGATTTTTACCAATCCGATTTGGTCCACACAAACCGGGACATCTTGAATGCGGAGTGGGAGTTATGGAAAAGCCAGTGGAAGATTGCCCAGGTTACGCCTAAAACTGCTACTTCAGTGCTAAAGGCTTTGAAGGACGAAGATGATGCTTTTCCTAACATGAAGATTCTGCTTGGTATATTGGCAGTCCTCCCTGTCACAACAGCATCAGTTGAAAGGTAAATTATTATACAATATTTCCTATAAACTTTGATGAGTTTACTTTGAACTATAAATAGTTAATATCGTTCTTTTTAGTTGTTCTAATAATATGTTTTCTTCATTGTAATTTATTGAAGTTGTAACAATTTTTAATAATACTAGACAGCTTGTCAGTAATATTACTCATTACCTCACTTTAAAGTTCAAAAGATTCCAGCTTTTTTTAATTTTCCAGATCATTTTCAACACTGAAAAGACTGAAGACCTATTTAAGAAATTCAATAGGTGAAGAAAGGCTCACTTCCCTTGCACTCTTATCCATACATCGAGATTTGCAAGTGAAGACAGAAGAAATCATCTGCCAATACACAAGAACTCCAAGAAGGTTGCAGTTCCATTAGTAGGGCACATCTTCATATCTATTACCAATTCAGGATTGTATTGAAAGTAAACTTGCTAATTTTGTGCACTTAATAAATGTTATGAACGGATAAAAAATTGTATTGAGTTTTGAAACCTTTCTATGAACATTACTTGTAATATTTATGGGTTTTGATCTGTTAAAATATGAGTATTTTTCAATAAGAAAGTGGTAGAGTATACAGTATGACAGAGCATCAATCAAATTATGACTCAAGGATCATTAACATACAACTTTACATCTTTCCTAAAGTTTTAATCAACAAAATAAAATGTCGTTGATTTTTACTTTTCGAGAGGAATTGAAAACTATAATAAAGTTATTTGTAACCAAAGATTTTGATGCTTAAATGAGTCCCAAACGCCTATTTCAAGGTCTAATTTTCAAAAATTACCCCCGGACCCCCCGGTGGGCCCCCCCAAAGCCAATTCCTGGCTACGCCACTGCCCTATATTATCAGTCTTCATCATTCATCATCACTTCATCACATCAGCAGTTCATATCGCTGTCTCCTCATTACCTGTCCCATAGGATGCCTTATTTGTAAGGTTTATTTGTCTTTCAATGTCTTTGCCTGTTTTGCTGGTAGTTACACAGTACCGTGATTTTTTGCTGTGTCTAAATATTGCATCTCAATAAGTTGCATCGAAAGACAAAATTTGCTAGTAATTTTCCACGAATTTAAAAAAAGTTGTTCTAGGACCATTTGTAGTAGGGATAATCTTTTTATTTTAATTCATTATCTGTCCATTTATTAACATTACTAGGGCGGTCCGATAAATACTTAGCCTTCAAAAGAGAAACGAAAATAAAAATGTATACCATTTTTATTATTCAGTTGCAATGCGAAGGCAAAACAATCTTACTTTTCAATTAGAATACGGAGTGCAATCCAGCCTACTGAATCGCGATTTTCGATTCTTATTGGAATCTCATACGAGAGAGCGCAGGCTTGTTCTCCATATCCTAACTGACCAGCACCGAGAGCTGTTCCCACACATTGCAACTGAAACAAATAGGGTAGGTGACTAGCGTCATCTGGCAATTGAAAGATGAAGTTTTTCAATCCTAAAAGCAACATTAATAATATTGAAAATATTAAAAATATTACTAAAAGATTTTTAAATTGAAAAACTTATTGGTACATTTACCTGGTGACACCTCCAAGTCTTCTACAATTTGCAAGCCAAATGGATGCTGCAGTGAAGACAGACGACGCTAGTCACCTACCCTATTCGTTTCAGTTGCAATGGGTGGGAAAAGCTCTCGGTGCTGGTCAGTTAGGATATGGAGAACAAGCCTCTCCGATGAGATTCCAATAAAAATCGAAAATCGCGATTCAGAGAGTTGGATTGCACTCCGTATTCTAATTTAAAAGTAAGATTGTTTTGCCTTCGCATTGCAACTGAATAATAAAAATGGTATACATTTTTATTTTATATTCGTATTACTCCGTAGAGTAACTAGGTGCATTTTCCGTTACAACTTTACCAAGCTGCAGACGGGGGATGTGAATTGCATAGTGTAGAATTCCTTCCCCTTGTCTAGCCTTGGAGGTGTCACTAGGTAAATGTACCAATAAGTTTTTCAATTTAAAAATCTTTTAGTAATATTTATAATATTTTCAATATTATTAATGTTGCTTTTAGGATTGAAAAACTTCATCTTTCAATTGCCAGATGACGCTAGCCACCTACCCTATTTGTTTCAGTTGCAATGTGTGGGAAAAGCTCTCGGTGCTGGTCAGTTAGGATATGGAGAACAAGCCTGCGCTCTCTCCGATGAGATTCCAATAAAAATCGAAAATCGCGATTCAGAGAGCTGGATTGCACTCCGTATTCTAATTTAAAAGTAAGATTGTTTTGCCTTCGCATTGCTACTGAATAATAAAAATGGTATACATTTTTATTTTATATTCGTATTACTCCGTAGAGTAACTAGGTGCATTTTCCATTGGAACTTTACCAAGCTGCAGACGGGGGATGTGAATTGCATAGTGTAGAATTCCTTCCCTTTGTCTTCACTGTAGCATCCATTTGGCTTGCAAATTGTAGAAGCCTTGGAGGTGTCACTAGGTAAATGTACCAATAAGTTTTTCAATTTAAAAATCTTTTAGTAATATTTTTAATATTTTCAATATTATTAATGTTGCTTTTAGGATTGAAAAACTTCATCTTTCAATTGCCAGATGACGCTAGTCACCTACCCTATTTGTTTTAGTTGCGATTTATTTTTGAAGGCAGTATCCTTTTAACTCGATGCACTTTACCCAGCGATCCTTCACCTTCTTTAACCCGTCGGAAAAATACTTCTTCTCGAGGTCTGTAGAGTAGGCTTCGGTGGCGGAGATGAACTTCTTATTCGACTCAAATTTCTGCGATGGCGGAGGTGTGAGTCGAAGCGTTGTCATGGCGGAAGAGATTTTTTCTTCCCTAATTGGGGCTTTTTCCTGAAATCTGGCGTCGACTCGGACCAATAATAATGCGGAATAGTAAAGCGGTGTGATCGTTTTGCCCTTTTCCAGGAAGTGGACATAGAACGTACCTTGTGAATCACACAAAATGGTAGCCATCACCTTTCCGGACGATTGGATAGTCTTCGCCCTCCTTGGATCACGTTTGCTGGGTGACGTCCACTGTATTGACTGTTTCTTGGTTTCTGGTATGTACCAGTGGAACCATAATATATCGCCGACGGTTATGATACAACGAAGAAACTCTTTTGGATTACGCTTAAACAGCATCAGACACTGCTCTGAAGTGGTTTCATGGTTGCGTTTATTGTTCAAAGTTAAAAAATGTGGCAGCCATCGCGCCGACAACTTTTTTATGTCCAAAATTTCATATATAAGTAACCAACGAGATCTTTTGACATGCCTACTGTCTCAGCTATCTCACACACTACTAAGAGCCACAGCAGAACACCACATAGCAATGTAACAGGGATATTCAAGGCCAACGCACGTTTGCTAGTTCGCTCCCTGGCACGGGATGGCGATACTAGTCTCATTTCTGCAGATTTCTGCACGTTGTTCGTTCGCTCGTTCTGTCACCACTGTCACTTTCGTTTCGTTGTGTTTTCATCATAGATATAACAGAATAGATTAGGCCAGTTCGAAAAATAGCGTAACGCGGAACAGTTCTGGTCGGTGGTCTATCTATCTCTCTCTACCGGCGCTTAGCTTTCTCTTTCTAGCATATGATGGCCGCCGCCTGTGTGTCACTGTCGTTCCGTTATTCCCACCTCTTGGTAGATACGCTCACACTCGCACGACAGACAAAGATAGCTAGACCACCGTACTTGATATCGGCGTTACACTCCGATGCATTGAGTGGCATATGACTAGCCTGATCTATTTTCTTTACATATCTCTGGTTTTCATTTCCTTGAGAAAAATAGGACGCCATATTTATTTGTTTTACTTTTTAATAAATAGCGTTTAAATAGTGCATCCAACAACAAAAAGTGTAAAGTGAATTACAGCAGTTGTGTTTTATTCCAAATGTATACAATTTTGGTGTGGTTTAAACTGATGAATAAATAATATTGTGTAAATATATATTATGTGTAATAAGGTAGTTGTGTTTTAAGTTTTTACATTGATAATTGATAACAAACATATTTTATGAACATACATATAAACATTTTTATAAATAAAGATTGTATTCTATGTTTTATTCTTTAATTTTTTAACTACTTTGGCATTTTAATGTAATGGAAAATAAATTTAACCTCAAAATAACACAAGAAAATCCAAATAGTATACTATACGAATTATAAACGTTGATTGATAAATACATACAGGTATATTTTTATCAATCAACGATATAAATATTATCGTATAGGATAAGGATTTTGTTTTCTTTTGTTATTTTAAGGTTATATTGATTATCCTTTACATTAAAATGAGTTCTCAATCCCAGTTAATTTTACAGGTCTTTCGAATATACCGCCATATGGCATATAGTTACGCTCCCGACCACTGGCTGATGCGACAATCGTCGTTTCACTCGTTAACACGGAACTTGCATTGCTATGTGGGGGTGTGCTGTGCTAAGAGCCGCTATAGGTGAAATTTCTTAATCATTTTAGGCACGATGGGACCCTATAACTTAAATAGTAGAACCTAAAAGAAAACGTTTGAACACTGTGCCGTCCCTTTTCAGTGGCACATGCGTCGATAGTGGCGCATCAAACTTTCCACTTATGGACGGGATAAATAAATTAAAAGTTAACAGAACTTACTAACAGAATTAAATTTTTTTATTTTTTAAGTTCTATGTGATTAACACATAGGATTCATCGTGATTTTAACCCACCACCCCCTTCCCCCTGCCCCCACCATCAAAAACTTCATTTTTTGTTTTTATTTTTTTGTTGGTGGGATGCAATCAATTTTAAAATTTCAAAAAATTCACACGCATAGTTGTGGCTTTTATAAAACATGCCTATTTTTTATAGACCCATAGGTAGAGTGTACATAACCTCAAAAAATTAAAAGAAATTTTTTTTTTCAAAAAAGCGTATAACTTTTTTTGAGGAATAGCTGCCGGTCTAATTTTTTCTTAATCTTGTGTGTTTTATCAAACACTATATTTTAAATTTTTTTCAGATTTTTCCGTAAGTCTCCCCACCTTCAAAAATCCGAAAAACTGTTTTTTGGGGGGTTTTGGGGGATTTTCCCTATTTTATAGACTTCATAATATATCAAATCAATTTTGTTTTTATAGGTTATATGTAACTTGAAGTAACTGAGTTCTTTAGAATATTTAGAAATCAGAAAAACACGTTCAAACCCCCCAAAACCCCCTTAAAAAACAGTTTTTTGGATTTTTGAAGGTGACCAACGTTGCAGAAAAATCTGAAAAAAATTAGGAATATAGTGTTTGATAAAATACACAAGACTAAGAAAAAATTAGATCTGCAGCTATCCCCAAAAAAAAGTTATATACTTTTTTTCAAAAAAAAAATTTAAAAATTTTTTTGAGGTTATGTACACTCAACCTACAGGTCTATAAAAAATAGACGTGTTTTATAAAACCCTTAACTATGCGTGTAAATTTTTTGAAATTTTAAAATTGATTGCATCCCACCAAAAAAAAAATAAAATCGAAAAATAAAGTTTTTGATGGTGGGGGCAGGGAGAAGGGGGTGGTGGGTTAAAATTACGATGAATCTTATGTCTTAATCACATAAAACTTAAAAAAATGAAAAAAATTAAATTCTGTTAATTAGTGAGGGTATTTTTTAATTTATGTATCCCGTCCATAAGTGGAAAGTTTGATGCGCCACTGTAGACGCATGTGCCACTGAAAAGTGACGGCACAGTGTTCAAACGTTTTCTTTTAGGTTCTACTATTTAAGTTGTAGGGTCCCGTCGTGCCTAAAATGATTAAGAATTTTCACCTATAGCGGCTCTTAATCTACACCTTCAGTCGGCGATCTCAAACAATACGAGATTGGATTTATTTCACGTTATACTCAGTGGTAGCCGTTTTCGGGGAACCTGGGAGTGACTTATCAAAAACAAACATGCCACCACGTTGAAACTCGTTAAACCAATTTTTGACAGTTTCCATCGAAGGAGAAGAGTCACCGTTTACAGCGTTTAAGCGCTTTTTAATTTCGCTGCAGGATTTCCCTTCTAACAACAAGAGTCGAATCACCGACTGATATTGCTCTTTTTTCATTTTTCTTAAATCCCCAAATACGCCCGCTTACACACGTGATCAAAATAAAACTACGAGTCCGATTTGGCTGATATTTTGAAATAGGCCATCTACAAGAATGTATTACACGATGGTAGATACTGGCACCATCGGGCGGAGAGGCTGTTACTTATCGGACCACTAAGACTTTAAATTCCGGTAATAAATCTTTCAACCTTTTAACTTACCAATCGTCAATGCAGATATCCCCATCTAGGTCCATCCCTCCTTGTGGAGTATTTGGCACTTATCCGTTTATTGTTCAATAGTGTAAGATTGATGACTAGCTTTGTCAGCGCATCTTGTTTCTAGTTTATTCTCTGGATAAACTGTGTTCTAGTTCCTTCCATTATTTTCTATTTCTCGCTCTATTTTTGACTTCACTTCTCTTAGTCAAATTTTTTCATGTTCTCTCCAACCTTTTCATGTAGTTCTCTTCCAGCTGTTGTCTGGTCTTCCTCTCTTTCTTTTCCTCTCTGGTTGGTATTCAAATGCTTGTCTCGCTATGTTTTGATTTTTCCTCTAAGCATGATCAATCGATTTAATTTTTTTTGTGACTGTAGTAGATATGCTATTTTGTTTTGTTCTTTCCCATAGTTCTTTATTAGTTATTCTGTTGGGTCAGTATAATTTCAGGATTTTTGTTAAAGATTTCTTTACAAAATTTTGTAGCTGTTTAGTTGTAGATAGTTCCGTCCCGTTTCCATGTTTCTGCTCCGTAAAGTAGTATATTTTTGATGCAGCTATTAAAAATTTAATTTTTGTTGTTTCCGATATTTCGTTTGTTTGCCAAATTTTTACACCTCTACCCCTTTCTATAATTTATCCCAAATATGTGAACTTTTTTACTTTTTTCACTTCCTTACCATGTATCATTATTTTATTATTTGCGTTTTTATTATTTTTTAGATTTTTGTAAATCATTGCAGATATAAAAAAAATTAATTTTTATAATGATCTTTTTTTAATACTTATATGAAATTAGTGCTGCATTTGTATATTTAAGCAAGAATAAAAAACCGCTAAACGCCGTAAAAATGAGTGGCGCATGCAATATTCCAGCTGCAAAAGAACTGATATGAATATTACGTGGCGCGAAAATGTATTTTAATTTTAATGGAAAGTAAAATTTTAGTTTTATTTTGAAAGATTTTTTCCATAATATTTGCTAAAGGGTACCCCCGTTAAGATAGGCCAAATGCCCTCACTCCCAGAATTCAATTTTATTAATTTTTTTACGTTATATGCAACTAAAAAATGAGATAACGCGAATTTTTAGCTCGCCACCCCCCTTACCCTCCCCCCACAGCAAAAAACGTAGATTTTTAGATTTAATTTTTTTTAGTTAGGTATAAATTGATTTAAAATTTTAAAAAATTCACACGTGTAGCTGAGGCTTTTACAAAACATGTCCATTTTTTATGGACCCATAGGTGGAGTGTACATAACCTCAAACCTTTTTTTAACTTTTTTAAAACCTATAACTTTTTTTGGAGGGGGCTGTAGGTCCAATTTTTTTTGCATTTTGTGTATTTTATCAAAAGCTATATCTCTGATTTTTTTCAGATTTTTCGGTCAGGTGCGCCATCTTGAAAAATCAAGAAAACTGTTTTTTTAGGGGGTTTTTGGGGATTTTCTCCATTTTATAGAATGCAAAACACTTTTAAACCCCCCCCCCCAAAAAACCATGTTTTTTTTAAGTTTTGTAAGAATTTTTGCGGGTCTAATTATATTTTTTGAGATCGATACAGCCTGAATATTTTTTTTTCATTTTTTTACGTTATATGTGATTAAAAAATAAGACTAATTGCATTTTTAGCTCACCACCCCCTCCCCCTGCCCCCACAAAAACGCCAATTTTTCAATTTTTTTGGTTTAGTTAAGTTGCAATTAATTTAAAAATTTTATGAGGCTTCTACAAAACATATCTATTTTTTATAGACCCGTAGGTCGAGTGTACAATACATATAACCTCAAATAATTCCTTTTTTATTTTTTTAAAACGTATTTTTGACTTCCAATCAATATTTTTTAAAACGTCCAATGAATTGTACATTGTACATCTCTCTCGCGGACGGTCGGTTCAATACGTGCTTAGCGCTCGTTTTTAATTATTAAAAATAATAGTAATAAAATAACGACAAAAATTTCTTCAGGCTCTTGCAGGGGAGGGGGAGGGGGACTTTAAACTTTGAGTTGGTCACTTAATGACTTTCATAATAATAATTTTTAATCGAATTAAGCCTTGAAAATGGCCATTTTCGCGTTTTTCAAATTTTAAATTGCATGTAACTCGACAACAGTCAATTTTATAGAAAAATCACAAGAGACCTTTTTTGCTCAGGTTGATCCAGAGAATCTACAACAAATTTGTCCTAAGTAAAAAAATTGATTTTTTGAATTCGTTTAAAAAATTGTTTGACAATTTTTCGACCGCTGTACTGCCTGGCACCATGCGGATTTATTATAAGGACCTGTTTTTGAATAAGTTTGTGCAAAAAAATGAATCGGAATAATTTACCTAATGGGGACAAGCATACAGCATGGGCTATTTGCATTATGAGCCAAACGAAGATGGTTTGGAAAACATTAAACGATAGATACTGTTGTAGATGCGAGTTGCGCAAACGGCAACATAACCATAGGCATAGGATGTTGTTCGAATGTAGCTGCCATAATATAATATTTATCGCATGGAAGATATTTTACAAAAATCATCAAGCCAGCAGAATATCTTACAAAACTCTTTGACAATACAGATGTTATACCTGTAATAGACGAAGACAGCGATGAAGACTTTAGAACTGTAAAGTGTAATACCAACGAATATACTCTCCGAATACTCTACGAGTATATACAGAGCTATATATTCTTTGATAATACTTTCCTTATTCTTTTAATGGTGTTTTACGTGGCAGTAAACGTGAAGCAAAATGACATTAATAGTCTGAGCAGGATATAGGTTATGTAGATAGTACAAGCACATGTTTGAATAATTAGAATATGTATAATGGAAGGTAATATTAATATAAAAGAATAAAATGTTTTGATTCACAAAACGACAAGAAGTAGGATATATTAAAATAATGTATTTTTCTTAAATTGATTATTCTGTTTTATTTTTGTTTTTTGTATCCTACCCAGAAGATATCACAACGACATCTTTACTTTATATAAAAATCTTTGCTTTATATAAAAATATTGCAAAAATTTGAAATTATTTTGTTAAAATGTAGTTTACTTTAGAACAAACTGAGCAACAGATATACTGAGAAAAAAAATTAACACGAAAAAATAATGATTTATTGGGCAGGTTAAGAGGGAGGAGGGCTAAAATTGGTCTAAGGATTATTTTTTAAACACATCAAACGTAAAAAAATGAAAAAAATATTCAGGCTGTAGTGATCTCAAAAAATATTAGGCCTGGATCCCGCGTACCAAAAAAAGTTTATTAATAGCAAGCTGTAAATATGTGAATATTTTAACGGTGTCTAGTCGGACAAACTTTTTATGTAGGTATGGAAACAGGGGAAGTTTTAATTGTGAAACGTAATTTTAATTGTGGAACGTGTCATCCTGACAAGTTTATGATTGTTAAAACTAGCAGGTTGTTTTTAAGTTTATTCAATAGCAAATTATATAAAAATATCCCTAAAAACTCAGTTATTTCAGATTATACCTACATAACCTAAAAAAACCTTGAGTTAATCTATTTTGAAATCTATAACATGGAGAAAATCCCTAAAAACCACCGAACAAACCAGTTTTGCTTGCGGATTTTTGAAGATGGCGCACCTTACGGAAAAATCTGAAAAAAGTCAGAAATATAGTTTTTGATAAAATACACAAAACACAAAAAAAATAGACATACATACATCACCAAAAAATTATACGTACCTATTAAAAAACAAAAAAAAAAAAGGTTATAATATGTACACTCAACCTTCGGGTCCATAAAAGTAGATGTTCTGTAAAAGCCTAAGCTGTGCGTGTGAATTTTTTGTAATTTATAATTTAATATTTATTAACTATTCTAAATGGGAAATAAGCCACAATTTAACTAAAAAAAGACCATTTAGAATAGTTAATTACAAAAATGCCACAAAGAAATAGCTTCAGAATAACATTCATAATTTAATTGCAAACCAAATTAAAAAAAAATAAAATCGAAAAATTGACATTTTTGGCTCTGGGGGAGGGGGAATAGAAGAAGTGGGCTAAAATTGCGGTGAGTCCTAATTTTTTAAAATCATATAGAACGTAAAAAAAATAAAAAAAATATTCAGGCTGTATCGACAACAAAAGATATAATTAGACCCGCAAAAATCCTTACAAAACTTTTAAAAAACATGGTTTTTGGGGGGGTTTAAAAGTGTTTCGCCCAATTTTTGAATATCCTAATATACTCAGTTATTTTAAATTATACATAATCTATTAACAAAACCTTGAGTTGATCTATGTTGCAGTCTATAAAATGGAGGAAATCCCCAAAAACCCCCTAAAAAAAACCGTTTTCTTGATTTTTCAAGATGGCGCACCTGACAGAAAAATCTGAAAAAAATCAGAGAGATAGCTTTCGATAAAATACACAAAATCCAAAAAAATTGGATCTGCAGCCCCCTCCGAAAAGAAGTCATAGGTTTTAAAAAAGTTAAAAAAAAATTTGAGGTTATGTACACTCGACCAATGGGTCCATAAAAAATGGACATGTTTTATAAAAGCCTCAGCTACACGTGTGAATTTTTTGAAATTTTTAAATCAATTGCAACCTAACTAAAAAAAATTAAATCTAAAAATCTACGTTTTTGGCTGTGGGGGGAGGGGTAAGGGGGTGGCGAGCTAAAAATCCGCGTTATCTCATTTTTTAGTTGCATAGAACGTAAAAAAATTAATAAAATTGAATTCTGGGAGTGAGGGCATTTTGCCTATCTTAACCCTTTGAAATAAAACGCGCCGCAAATTTTGAGACTCTTTTGTGACGCGTTTTACTTCAAATTTAGCAAATATTATGGATCAAATCTTTCAAAATAAAACTGAAATTTTATTTTCCATCAAAATGAAAATACATTTTCGCGCCACGTAATATTCATATCAGTTCTTTTTTAGCTGGAATATTGCATGCGCCACTCATTTTTACGACGTTTAGCGGTTTTTTATTCTGGTATCAGGAGTTTTTCAAAGTTTTTTATAAATTAAATGTATGCAGTTGAATGTAATGTTTCTCGATTACATGTTAAGCGTTATAAATGGTAGCCTTTGTCGCATTTTCTCCGAACTGATCTAGTAGTTACGACACCAGACTTGTGATAAGACAATCCGAGTTCATATCCCAGACATCCTAATTAAAATTATGGCCGGCAAATAAACTCGGATAGTCCGATCAAGCTTAGCGTCGTAACCAGTAAAACTACATAAGCCATTTCGGCTATAATGGTTAAATGGATTATACTTTTGGAACTCGATAACTTCTGAACGGCTTAACCGATTTTGATTATTAAACATGAGTTTGAAACGTATTGACAAGTAGTATCTGATGCATCCAAGATCAAGTATGATAACTGAAGGTATTACAGGAATTATTGAGCTTGAAAAATCGTTTTTCCCATAAGAAATAAATTTGATCATATTTATGAAGCCTATAACTTAAAAATTCGAATTTTTCTAGATATGAGGTATACACCGTTAAACGCGTCTAGAGTCCTCCTACAAACGCTCAGTTATTGGAGAAATTCGTAGGTTGAAATTTTGAGTAACTGTCGAAAAACCCAAATTTTCAAAGTTCAATTTTTCAGTTTTTCGGCTATATTGAGCCGTGTGTAGTTATGACCTTAACCGCTTAATCACTTGAAAGCTTAACTTAACGCTATTGATTTGGTGCATTTGTGGTTTTCCTGTCTCTCCTTGAACCTAAGATATATACGCCCAAAAATATGCTATTTTGTATCTATCTAGCCCTATAGTTGGCTTATGGGTGGTCAAAAGTCACAAACTACACCGGTTCTAAATCGACCCCGACCCCCTCTTGAAACACAGAAAAAAAATTCAGATCGGTGTAACTTTTCCACATACATACTATTGTGTTTCAATTTATCAATCAAAGATAGATTAAAAATTTTAATTTTTTTAATATAACGCGGGCACATAAATTTGATACACCCTGTATATTGATTTGTAAATATTTATTAGAAGTTAGCTTTCACGCAAGGTGGTTTCTCCTTAATGCATTTTTCCATGAAGGATATTAAAAACATTTTTGTAAATAAAAGTGAAGTGGAAGTTATTTAGGATTATTATTTTAAACCGATTGTTTATTACGGGAAAGGTAGAAGCCATAGGTAATTAGTTCTTAGAAAATTAAGGTAAAGAAAGTTTGGAATTTTAATCTCTTTTTGTTTAACCCCGAGTAAATTTTGTAGAATTTCCCGAAAGTAGTTATTATGATGGTAGGAATATTTTTGAAAGTATGAGTGGGTGTTTCGAATGAAAAAACAATGGGGAAGAAGAAATGTCTCTGATTGGTTTGGCAATTTGGAATGGGAAGGAGAGAAGGTTGAATTTTCAGATAGTTTTGAAAAGAGGGATTATTGTGTTACCGGCATCCGAAAGGAGCAGTCAAAAGTTTTCGTGAGTAGTTCAGAAGCAAGTACTAGTGTTTTGTTTTGATAGTGAGAGTAGCTGAAAAGTGGAACGAGAGACAAATCAAATCGAGAAGAAATACCTCTTTGATTCTGTAAAGTCCAAGAGAGTAAGTTACAAGAATTATCATTATTAAAATTATTTGTGACACCAAGTAAAAAAGATACTTGGGTCTCAGGAGATTATTGTTGAGAGAAAGAGAGGAGAGAGTTTTGGAGTTTATTGAACGAGTGCTGGCAAAAAAGAGGCCTGGCTTGTGTTTTTGGAGAAATAGTTGCTGGTATCCTGCTGGATTGTTTGCTGAGAACGGAGAGGGCTTTGATTGGTAGCCTAACATAATCAACAAGGAAGAGCTGTTTGGGTAAAGAGGAGACATCATTGTGTGTGAATCAAAAAGGTCAGTCAATAACCTATGTGATAGATTTTTTTTATAATCAGAAGTTAATTTTTTTACGTAAAAGCATATGAATTTAAGATTCCAACATTTCAAAAATTTAATAGGTAATTTTGCGAATACCAAATTTGTTTGGTTAGCTGGGTTTATTAAGGGTATCAAGAACAAAGCGATAAATATTAGTTTGAATTAGATTAATTTATATGGTAAAAGTTTCTTTTGGACAGTTATGCCAACAAGATTTAATTGATAAATTTATAGAGCATTGCTTTTGATAATAAAGGTATTTGTATGTGTTTATTTATGATTTTTCTATTTATTTCCTTTTCCTATTTTATCCCGATAAGGATCAACTAAGAGATACTGAAGCCACGAGAAAGAATATGTATAACCTAAGAGGATTTAATTAAATTTTTTTGACAAAAGGCACCCTGAGATTTTTTCTTAATATTTTTATGTATGATTTGCGTTAATTCAATAATTGATCAAATAAATAATAATTAATATAAAAGTAATATAAAGCAGATCATAACAATACATACATATCCACAAACATTTTCCCCTTTTTAAATAAAAATTGAGTCATACTTCTGAGCTCGGTAACTTTTGATTGGTATAACTGATTTTCAAAATTAGACATGCGTTGGAAAGGTAGTGATCAGTACTATCAGAAGCCGTAAAGGTCGGACTTAAATTTTTGAAATTTTTGGAGTTGACTTATGGATGGGCGAGTCTTTTCCTAAACTTTAAGATGGGATTTGGCCCAATTTTCAATTCAGTCAGATTTAGACAATCGAAAATTTCGTGTATATATAGTGTCGCATGTAGGGGTATTGTGCGCCACTGACGAGAACTGCAGTTCTCTGGTAAAAGTTTAAAACACAGTAGTTATACAGTTATAACGAGGCATGAATAGGAACAAATGCATGAACGATGGAAAAATTTTTCTTTTTGCTGATGATACCAGTATCACTTGGAGCAACTCAACTATTGCAACTTTTCATGCAACTATAACTTCTGATCTTCTTACGATAAAAACCTGGTCTGACTCTAATTTACTCTCCTTTAACGTGGATAAAACGGTAGCATTATCATATAAAGGTGCTCTTCAACCCCTGCTTGTGAATAGCAGCCAGATCTCTACCATTGATTCTGTAAAATTTCTTGGTATTCTTTTAGACAGCAACCTCAAATGGTCCCTTCATATCGATTTGTTAAGTAAGAAACTCGCCTCGGCCTGCTATGCCATAAGATCTGTTTCGAAGGAACTCAATTTAGCATCTTCTAAAATAACATATTTTTCTTTATTCGAGTCTCATCTTCGATATGGTCTTCCTTTTTGGGGGTCTAGTACAGCTGCCCAATTTGATGTTATTTTCAAATTACAAAAAAGAGCAATAAGATATCTGTTTGGCCTCAGAAGAACAACCCATTGCAGAAGTTACTTTAAAGATCACGAAATTTTAACCCTTCCATCTTTGTATATTTTAGAAACTGTTTGCTTAATTCGTAAACACATGCATGTCTTTCCAGCAAGGCCTCATCATGACTACTCCACCAGAAATTCAACTTTTGATGTCTATTTACCGATCCCGTCTTCTGAGTTAGTAAAGAAATCTATACTATATTCCCCAAAAAAACTATACAACCATCTCCCTTTACAACTCAAATCTGCAACATCCTTTCTCAAGTTCCGTAAAATGACAAAAGCTCATTTATCTAAAAGACCATATTATTCAGTAGAAGAGTTTCTTAATGACTAACTAAGAAATCACAGTAATGTACAAGTAACTAAAGTGTATTTATCTATATTTGGGTGTCTCAAACAAGCAGCTTAAACTTATTAGTTCCTTTGTTTGTGTTTTATTATATTATGTTGTATGTTCAATTTTGCAATTTATAGTAATTTTGCAATATATTGGTTTTTGTTTTTTACTTCACTTTTTTAACTTGTTTATATTTTTTTTATTGACGATTTATCTAATTTTATAAAATTGTATTTGTTATTGTTATGTATATCTTTTTCGTGAATCTATGTTAAGCTTTGTCCATAAAATTGTATAATTTTCAGTGACAATAAAGCATATTTCTATTCTATTCTATTCTATTCTATTCTATTCTATTCTATTCTATTCTAACAAACTCTTATTTTAAGGGTTGTATGAGCATATCTTACTAAAAAAATAGAATACAAGAAATCTGTTTTCCTTTCTTGACATTGTTTTAATTATATTTTGTCTTCTTCATTCACATACTAAATTGGAAGAATTTCTATCAAATCTTATATTAATAATTGAATGTTGAATGTTGAAACATGAAAGAAACGCTTAAATGTTATTATTGGATATTAGGTACCTACTCAACATTATGTTGAGAAATATACATGTAACATATTATACATAAAAATATACTTTTAGTTTTATTTTTATTATCGTATTCTCTAATTACTGTAATTTATAGCACATTAACTTAATATTTAATTACTTTTTTCAAGTGACGTTCCCCACATTTGTACTAATGATGGGAAATTTGTTCTATAATTACACCCAGAATAATTTTTATGACTCTCATACCTACTAGAGATCTAAATTTCTTGTGGATAAATGAGACCTTTTAACCCCATTAAAGTTTAACAGAAAAGAAGCTTAGCATAATAGGATCCTCAAAAGATTTATTGGAATAATCCTGAAAGTCAGTGAAGTTAATGAAATATTTTGGGCAATAGTTTTTAATTAGAATTAATGCAACGGTTCGTTGCATAGTTTTTTTTATAAATATATTAGTATTTTATGTTTCATAGAATTTTCCATAGAAAAATAAAAGCGCGTCGTCTTAAATGTATCGTGAGTTTAAAGCTTTTTTTCTTTAGAACCGTTGATTGGATTTCGATTTGTATTTCATATTCTAGTTCAACAGACACCAATAAAGCACAAAAAGACCTAAAAAATTGATAATGGCAGAAAAAATGTAAATTTTCAGGAATATGTACTTACAAAAACTAGATGCAACCCAAGCCACTGACTACTCATTATGGAAAGCTACAAGGACGTTATGAAGAAATTACTTTTAATGGGAAATAAGCCACAATTTTACCAAAAAAATGATTTTATTAACGTTTCGAAGCCCAAATCGGGTTTCGTTGTCAAAATACAAAACACTACTAAAATAATAAGAAAAAATGTTGTTGCTAAGTAAAAAAAATTCGGTGCCACTTCGGTATGCGGTCTACCGTCTAATATGTGGTCTACGGCAATTTAGCTGATCCGGCATGCGGTCTATGTACAAAAACAAATTAGAGAAACTATTACAAACATTACTATTTTATTATTACTAACAGCTTCACTGTTCAATTGGTAATTATACAAAGAGTCTACATTCTACCACATCCAATACTATCTTAATATTAAATATCATGCAACCGCAGTAAATATCGGTTTTTGCCTGAAAGGAGGAAGACCTAACCCTTCGGTCCAAACTAGTGTTGCCAGGTCCGATTTGTTTTTAATCGGTACATAAGCAAAAACAGATCGGGATTTACGGTTGTAGATCGGGACAAATAAACAACAATGACCGTTTTGGAGTGCAATTTTCAGAGTCAACTCCGAATTGCATGAAAATCTGGTTTTAGGTTCTACTTACTGTCTACATCAAAGTTGAACTTGTGCCGTTGGTTGCTTTTACTTGGGGGGTGACAGTTACAGTTACCCCTGCTCGGGGGTAAAAAACGCACGTTTAAAGTAAGTCCCAAAATGGATTAACTGACTAACTCTAAAAAACTTTTGTTCTTTATAATTTTTAAACTAAGTCAATACTTTTCGAGTAATTTTATCGAAAAAAATATTTTTAGAAAAAATGTAGCTTTTAAAAAAGCAAAATAATTGTATGTTCAGAAAGTCTATAAAACCAGTAAAAGCAAAGTTGTAGCTCATCAAAAATACGTTTTTATTCGTCAAATTCCAAATCGAATTTTTCAACTTGAAATAACCAAAAAATTAAGCAATTTTCGGGCAAAACCTATTAAAAATTTTTAAAGTGTTTAAAAAAATCTTTAATTTTGTTGTATATGAAAGTCTCTAGCAGTCTTAAAACTAAGCGAGTTACGCTCAAATTAAAGTTGGCTCCTTTTTTTGGTAAAAAAAAAAAATCGTGAAAATCTCCCCCTATTTAGCACCGTAAATAAAATTAATCGTTCCCCTTTACCATTTACTTTATATGTGTATTGTTTATACGATCTGTAAGGTTTACCGGTGGGAGTGCTTAGTTTTGAAAAAAAAATGGTTTTATAGTAAAAATAAATTTTCCTCAAATATTGGAAAATGCCCTTTTTTCAAAATAATTTAAAGAGTATTAGGGATATTAAAAATCTCAAGGAGTAAAAAATAGGTAGGTTTTGCTTTTATCAATATGATAGATTCATTTTGTTTTTCTGTAAAACAAAAATTGGTTAAAATTGGTTGTTCATATTTTGCATACATCGTGATTAGTGACTTGTTTAGGCCCTTTCAATCATGTAAAAAATATATAATAAGTAAAGTAAATTGTTTGTAAAGCGGTAACGATTAATTTCATTTGGGGTGCTAAATAGGGGAGATTTTCACGATTTTTTACCCAAAAAAAGGAGTCAACTTGATTTTGAGTATAAATCGCTTAGTTTTGATGTTCGAAACTTTTTTAAAACATAAAAATAAAGCTTTATTAGAAAAGTTTTAATTGGTTTTCCCGAAAAGGGCTTCATTTCTTGGTTATTTCACGTTGAAATATTTTTGGAATTTGACGAATAAGAACGTATTTTTCATGAGCTACAACTTTACTTTTGCTGGTTCTATAGACTTTACGAGTTCACATTTTTGTTCATTTTTTTATATTACGCTACATTTTTGCTAAGAATATTTTTTTCGATCAAATACTTACTTTTTGAGTTATTTGTGAAAATCTTCTGAAAACATGATTTTTTTGTCGAAAAATAAACATTTTCAATCGTAAACAACTCTGTAAAGAGTAGAGTAAAAAATTCTGTAGAACTAAAATTGCTTAGAATTAGTCAATTTTTCCAACTCCGGACTTATTTTAAACGCGCGGTTTTTCACCCTCAAATACCTATCGGGGGGTGACTGTCACCCCCCGAGTAAAAGCAACTAATGGCGCACAAGCCGTCCAAATTTTCATGCAATTCGGAGTTGATCGTGAAAATTACACGGTATCGCCGTATTTTCCGTTCATTTACTGGACTACAAGGTGTTTCTAGAATCTGTATTTAATCCTACGTAATAATAATAATCGGACGAAATTACAAAAAAAATCGTAGATTTAGTAAATTATTTATTTTTTATTAAAATTATATTGTTCATTCGATTTTGCCGCTTTTAGGAGTGCCTTGTTTTTATAACATATTTATAAAATTCACTGCAAGTCCTCCTGAAATTGGTTTTCGTGGGTGAAAATCGGGACACTTAGTGTCCCGATCAGGTAAAAATCGGTACGCGGCCCCAGACCCCTGAAAATCGGGACGTCCCGCGCAAATCGGGACACCTGGTAACGCTAGTCCAAACCCAACTTACGGGTATTAGAGTGAGAGAACCGCAGGGCAGGAGGTATTTGACCGCTGCGCGCAATCACAACCCACCCTTTTTATTATCACTAAACGGTCTTTTCAGCGTTTTAAATTAACACTCAAGGCCCATTTCGTTAATTCAAGTTTATATAGGCAACCCAAATTACACGCCGCTAATCCTCGGTTCGGGATTTAGACAAAATAACACGTGAAGTGTGAAGTAAAGCACAAGTATGACAAGTAAAGTATAAATATAATAAAAAGTTTGTAATAGTTTCTCTAATTTGTTTTTGTACGTAGACCGCATGACGAATCAGCTAAACTGCCGTAGATCGCATATCAGACGGTAGACCGCATACCAAACTAGAAACTCTGCCGTAGACCGCATACCGAAGTAGCACCAAAAATTCTTCTAAAAATTTATTTAATCTGACTCATTTATATTGGTAATTCAGACGTAGATTATACATTTTAAAGTAGACGACTTTAAAATGATATGGCCAATATTTATGAGTTGCGTTCCTGGGACGACTTTACTAAAAGATAGTTCATTCGATTACATGAAATCAATCCCAACTCAAGAATATTCGTCACAAAAAAAAATCATAACATTTGATCTGTCTTTAAAAAATTTTACTGTCATCGTTGCATTTGGTTGTCTTTTTAAAGACAGATAAAATGCTATGATTTTTTTTTGTTTTTTTTTGTGACGGATATTCTTGAGTTGGGATTGATTTCATGTAATCGAATGAACTATCTTTTAGTAAAGTCGTCCCAGGAACGCAACTCATAAATATTGGCGATATAATTTTAAAGTCTTCTACTTTAAAATGTATAATATATGTCTGAATTGCCAATATAAATGAGTCAGATTAAATAAATTATTAGAAGAATTTTTTTACTTAGCAACAACATTTTTTTTTATTTTTTTTTATTTTAGCGGTGTTTTTTATTTTGACAACGAAACCTGATTTGGGCTTCGAAACGTTAATAAAATCATTTTTTTGGTAAAATTGTGGCTTATTTCCCAGTAAAAGTAATTTATTATAAAAATGCCACAAGAAAATAGCTTCAGAACGACCTTATGAAGGCAGAACTATGCAATCCCACTACTAAGAACAGAAATAGGAACATGGACGACAATTGCACTAGAAAAAGACGAAACATTTGCGACACACCTCAAAAAAGTTTTTACACTAAATGATGGAAAATACTCACTACAGTCTAAAGAAGAAATTATTTCAATATTCACAAAACCTTATCAACTAGACATTTCCCAAAAAAATATTCACAAAAAATTAAATATACAATACAACATCTATCCAAAAAAGGTCAGTAATACGACCTTATTACAGGAAATACCCTTCAATCGACTCCCAAAGAAAGGCTTCCAATTTCTGACCCAGATATTTAACTCTATAATGAGATTAGGTCATTTCCCATCACAATGAAAACTAGCACAAATAACAATGATACTAGAGCCAGGAAAAAACCGAAAATGTACAGACCTACCGTTTTATTAGTCTTCTTCCAGTGGTATCCAAAGTTTTTGAAAACTCTGTAACTCTGTAAGGAGCCACATTTTATTTAAGTGTTTTAGGTTACATCTTCGTATTTTGTGCTAAGGTTTCTCCAGTTACTATATGGACAATTATTAATGAAACACCCTGTATAATACCATGACAAGAAGTATCCTCACTTATGGGTATGAAAATTGAACAATAAATAAGAAAACCAAAAACAAAATAAGAGCAACAGAAATGGAATTCCTAAGGAGAATCTGTAGAGTAACAGGAACAGATAGAATAAATAACATAGAGATTAAGAGAAGAATGGGAGTGAACTCAGACATACTAGACTACATCGAACAGAAGAGATTAACCTGGTACGGACATGTCAGAAGATTGGATGTCAGAGACCAAAATCGTTGGATAAACCGAATAACAGAGTGGAGCCCGATAGGAAAAAGGAAGAGAGGCAGACCCCGAAGATCTTTCAGAGATGAAGTGCGCGAAGCAATGGAGAGAAGAAATCTACAGGAAGGGGACTGGCAAGACAGAAGAGCTGGAGAGAACGGTTGAGTGAAGGAATACAGTGAAAACTGTGGAAATTCGTATAATCGGTAAATTAGTAAATAATTTCTAAATAGTTGATAATTACTAAATAGTTAGTAATTTTGCCAACTTTGGCAAAATTGGCCAAAAACAAAAAAATTACCTACTAAAATCACTAGCCAGTTGTGTCTGAGTTTAGCGAACGAACTATATATATTATATATACAGTTTAAAGGCGAAAAAAAGAAATTAGGCACTAAAAATCTTATGCTGATTAAAGCTATACTGGGGCAATGCTCAAGCATTCATATTATGCTGGACTGAGGAGGCGGAAAAAACAAAATTGGAAAACATTAAACATTACATGGACTGGCAAATAATTACTATTTTCTTAAAGAATTCTACACTCAGAATGAGGGTAATAAATAGACATAAAAATTTAACTACAGAAACACACTGATGTACAACGAGTATTAAATTAAAATTGAAGTAAAAATTGAATTTATGCGCTGTTTACAGAAACTAAAAAAAAAATAAAACTAAGCCAACTTCAAATATAATAACTGATGAAACAATTGAAAAAACGCAAACGATGGATTTGCGATCCATTGCAAAAACGCAATGGATCGCAAATCCCCCCAAAAAAGAGGTACTTTTAATTATTGTAAAACAAATTCTTATACAAAAAAATAACAAATAACAGAATACCCTACGATTGAAATTGTTACATTCGTTCAAGGAAACTCCTTAACAATTATGGAAGAGAACAAATTTATTAAATGTAATACTGAAATTATAAACAATAATAATAATATGTTGCGAATAAATCATGCAAGAAGAAAAAGTGTTTCGAACCGGGAAATTTCATTCACGGATGCAGTTTTCTTAATAAGCAGATTAAATATAAATAAGTACCACATTACTAGAATTGGCGGTTTCAGTGGCTTAACATACTGGTGGGCTCGAGTTCGAATCCCGGCATTGGCACCAGAAATTTTTCAATTTCTAATTTAACTGAGCCGATACCATGCTTCGGAGGGCACATAAGTGGTCTCTAAGTCATGTTAGGGGTGACGCGTTGGTTGGTAAATCCATTATGGTACAGAATATCCAAAAAAGTTATTTAGAAAAAATATAGCCAACGATATTTTCCAGGCTTGGCTAATATGCCGAATTCTGCAGGGTGATTAATAACTACGTGGCAGAGCAAACATAATGTTTTTTAAATTGAACAGTCTGTATATTTTCGCATATTGAGACTCGTCTCATAATCTCTTTCGTACAAGAAGGGGTTAGGGATATTTTTAACGAGTTATGACCATTTTTATTTTGAAATCGCTATGAAATAAATAAACTATATAAAGAAGGAATAAATAAATAAATATAATATACAAGGTGTTTGGTAAATAATGGGCCATAGCTTAATCTCAGATTCCTGAGCTTAAAATAGGTCGATTTAAGCTAATTTACCTTAGTACGAAAGTTGATAATAACCGAAATACAGGGTGTCAAAGTTAAACTTTTATTTTATTTATTCTTGAATATTTCCTGACAGGAATGGGATAATAACACGACATTTGGTAAGCGGGGGTTTTTTGGGATTATAAACCTAAATTCGTTACCAAAAATGATATATTACTCAGAGGGCGCCACATAATGCTTTCAGCGCTTATTTAATAGATTCATTTTTTTTATTACCCACTCTACATACTTTTTGAATCAAAACTTTTATTCTCTTAATATTTTTATTTAAAAAATGTAAACTACATTCATCTCGCTAAACTCAACCGTTTTCGAGATAAACTCATTTTAAATCTGCAAGGCGACATCATTTTTTGCATAATATCATTATAGTTACGCCCGAAAAATAACTTAAAACCATAAAAATTTTCAAAAATGTATCACAAAGTTCTTCAAATGGAATTTTCTGTAGTAATTGCACAAGAGCTCTAAAATTATTGAATTTTTCCGGAGTGTCACTTTGACAGTTTTAATTTCACGAGCCGAAGGCGAGTGAAATTATTTCAAAGTGTCACGAGGGCAAAAATTATATATTAATTTTAGAGATCGAGTGCAATTTGTTGCGATTATTTCATGAATTAAACTGTTCAAAACCAAAATTTTATTGTAATTTATTTATGTAAGTACAAAAAATTAGTACAATTAAACACACAGTTATTATAAATATTTCACGGTTGAAAGTCATCACTTTTATAATTTTTAAAACATTAATTGTCATTAATGTCACTGAATGTATTTTTTCGTAGCAACGAAGGGCATCTGAGGTAATATACTTGACGACGGGCAATTATCAAAAATTATTGATTTAATTTAGATTTCTGTAGCTTTCTATTGGTCAGAATCTCCTATGAATGAAATAATCGATGCAATGACATAAATATGAGAACTGGCACAATTATTATTTTATGGTTTCAATTTTTTTTTCGGGTCTGCTTCAAGTTCTTCAACTACACCTACAATGAAACCTATTATGCAAAAAAATTATGTTGTATCGCAGATTTAAAATGCGTTTATCTCGAAAACGGTTGAGTTTAGCGGGATAAATGTAGTATACCTTTTTTAAGTAAAAATAATAAAAAAATAAAAGTTTTGATTCAAAAAGTATGTAGAGTGGGGGATAAAAAAATTGAACGTATTAAATGAGCGCTGAAAGACGTATGTGACGCCCTCTGGGTAATACATCATTTTTGGTGACGAATTTAGATTTCTCATCCCAAAACAAATTTCGTATTGTTATCCCATGCCTGTCAGGAAATATTATTCAAGAACAAATAAAATAAAAGTTTAACTTTGACACCTATGTATTGCGGTTATTATCAACTTTCGTACTAAGGTAACTTAGCTTAAATCGACCTATTTTAAGCTCAGGAATCTAAGGTTAAGCTATGGCTTATTCTTTACCAAACACCCTGCGTATAATAAATTAAAAAAAATATGTCTTGATGCGGTATAGTGTTATGGAAGACTCTGTATATTTGTAACTAGGTCTATTTGATAGGTCTGAAAACGTTCTGAATTGGACATATTTTATTCAATCCATTGGGATTTTTTAAGTTTTAATAAATATACCAATTTACATAGAAGTGGTTTTACTTCTTGTTAGAGTTTTTTAACTATATGGTATACAGCCAACCTAGGGAACTTCCCTTTTAGTTTAGATATAACTAACTTTGTTACAAAAAGTAAGCACCCTGTAGAGGATATAAAGAATGGCATATAATAGATCCCTGAAAATTGGAAGGGAACGATTGTCAAATAGGAAAGGGTAATAGAAGACCTAAAACCTAAAGGGAAAGAGAGTTAAAACCGACGTCAAAATATGCAGATGCCTTTGAAGTATATGCCAATAGTAGAAAGGGCAAAAAATAAACAATCTGAAATTATCAACACTTTTAGGAAGAGGTCAACGGACGCTTTATAAGTGGTCAAAGAACGGAGATAAAGGAACTAATAGAACCAAAACACATAGAAAAGGATACATGGATTCACTATCAAAAAAAGCTCTATGCAGAGAAAGAATAAACGAGGCCAGAACAGGAAACACCAGAAGTTACCACATATAGAGAAGTTAATATAGTCTAAGAGCTACTGAACCCTCCGACTAACGGTCGTCCTGTAAGGCTAGAAATTTTTCTAGTGATAATTCATAGCACACCAAGGCTAAAAACCATGACCTGGCAGGCCTCAGCGGTGCACGTGTATCTACCAGGTGAATCGAAAAGTGCAAATTTAGGGGGTAAAATAAACTTTCTCCTGTAAGGTTTAAATTTAAGTATGTGTTTGAGTAAGTCATTTAGAAGAAATGTGTACAATGACAGGCGATTCTGAAGAGCATAAGACCTTGCCAGGCGAGGGGAAAGATTAAGGGTTTTTCCTAAAATTATTCTTTTTGCACCGAACAAATTTTTTTTAGGTTTTTTGAAACATTCCAAATAGAAAACGTCTTCAGTGATTTTTCTCTTAAGTTAATAGTTTTTGTTATATAAGCGATTGAAAATTTTGAAAATTGCGAAATCGGCCATTTTTAACCCTAAATCGGACATTTATCTAAAAATTTCAATGTTGCCAAGATACGTAGATATTCTTTAAACATTGATTGATGAAATGCCGAAGAGTTTTTTGCAATAAAATATCGAAAACCCCTTTGTTTTTTTAATTGGTTATCAAGCAGGTGCGACACTGTAGTATAAGTAAGGACGTTTGAGTTTGCATAAATTCATTATCTCGAGAATGGGCAAATTTCAAGAGAAATCCTCAGACAGGTCGATTTCTATTTTTAAATTAGGACTTTTTGGCATATATATAATACTAGTGGCGTCATCCATCTGAGCGTGATGACGTAATCGATGATTTTTTTAAATGAGAGTAGGGGTTGTGTGATAGCTCATTTGAAAGTTTATTGAATTTTCTATTCACTAATATAAACATTAACATAATTATTTATACAGGGTGTACAAAAATTTTTTTTTATTAAATTAACTTTGATTAAATTTGACAAATAGAAGAAAAATTTTTTTTGTACACCCTGTATAAATAATTATGTTAATGTTTATATTACTGAATAGAGAATTAAATAACCTTTCAAATGAGCCATCACACAACCCCTACTCTTATTTAAAAAAATCATCGAGTACGTCATCACGCCCATATGGATGACGTCACTAGTATTATGTATATGCCAAAAAGTCCTAATTCAAAAATAAAAATCGACGTGTCTGAGGATTTCTCTTGAAATTTGGCCATTCTCGAGATAATGAATTTATGCAAACTCAAACGTCCTCACATATACTACAGTGTCGCACACGCTTGATTAGCAATTAAAAAAACAAAGGGGTTTTCGATATTTTATTGCAAAAAACTCTTCTAGATTTCATCAATCAATGTTTCAAGAATATCTACGTACCTTGGTAACATTGAAATTTTTAGATAAATGTCCGATTTAGGGTTAAAAATGGCCGATTTCTCAATTTTCAAAATTTTCAATCGCTCATATAACAAAAACTATTAACTTAAGAGAAAAATCACTAAAGACGTTTTATGTTTAACATGATTCAAAAAACCTAAAAAAAATTTGTTCGATGCAAAAAGAATAATTTTAGGAAAAACCCCTAATCTTTCCCCTCGCCTGGCAAGGTCTTATGCTCTTCAGAATCGCCTGTCATTGTACACATTTCTTCTAAATGACTTACTCAAACACATACTTAAATTTAAACCTTACAGGAGAAAGTTTATTTTACCCCCTAAATTTGCACTTTTCGATTCACCTGGTAGATACACGTGCACCGCTGAGGCCTGCCAGGTCATGGTTTTTAGCCTTGGTGTGCTATGAATTATCACTAGAAAAATTTTTAGCCTTACAGGACGACCGTTAGTCGGAGGGTTCACTAGCTCTTAGACTAATATAAGTACACGTGAATTTCGAAAAACACTTGAAAGGCTGTAGAACAGAAAAGCTGCAGGTTAAGACGGAATACCAAACGTATTACTGAAATAGTGTAGAGCAGCAATGACAGAACAATTAACAACATTAATTAACAAAATTATAAAACACAATAAAATACCGGGAGAATAAAGAACGAGGGAACTAATTATTCTACTATTAAAAAAGGAGATGAAAACTGATAGAAAACTACAAATGCTAAAGTATAATAGACCAGCATTTCTATGTCCGATTTACTTGAAGAAAGCATTTGACAGAATAAAATTCGAAGATGTAATCCATCTTCTGTTTAATATATAAGCTCCCCTAGATATCATAAAAATTATTGAAACCATCTATCAAAACAACCAAATAGAGGTCAGAATAGATGGTCAACTTACAGAACTTATACATAGGCAGCGGGATACAACAAGGGACTCGTTGAGCCCTATGCTCTTTAGTTTAATCATAGATGAAATCATCAAAAGCGTCAACAAAAGAAGAGGATACAGAATGGGAAAGAAAGAAGTAAAAAGACTCTGCTACGCAGACGACGCAATATTGATAACCCAAGATGAAGATGGTCTGCAAAGATTAGTCCACAGATTTAACATAAGAGCAAAAGAATTCAATATGACAGTTTCATCTCAGAAAATTAAAACAACAATAATCATTAAAAGAACCAATCAGATGTAGAATAGAAATTGATGGCATCAGTATTAATCAAGTACTTGAAATAAAATACCTTGGAATTACACTGTTCAGCTACGGAGCTACAAAAAAGAAGATATAACTATCATTATGGGTGACTTCAATGCGAAAATTGGTAAAGGGAGAAGCGGTGAATTCATAGGTGATTTTGGTTTAGGACAGAGAAATGAAAGGGGAGACAGATTAAAACTGTTTGTAGAAGAAGAAGAATTTACAATACTAAACACGTTCTTCAAACTACCACCAAGACGCTTGTACACCTGGGTCTCCCCGCAAGATCAACCAGGAAACGTAATACGGAATCAAATTGACTACATAATGGTGAACAAGAGATTCCGTAATGGATGCCTATCGGTTAAGGGTTACCCCGGTGCTGACGTATCATCAGATCATGTTCCTGTTGTTGGTAAATTTAGGTTTAGATTCAAGAAGGTTGCAAAAAAGAACAGCAACAAAAAGTGCGATATGAGAATACTAAAAGATAAGAAAACAAAAGAGACAGTCGCACAGATTCTTTCAGAGAAGCTAATTAATATGGAGCAAACATATAATGCCGAAGAATCACTCCAAAATATATGTGAAACCTTTAACAACATCAGAGAAGAACATCTAATAGAAAAGAAAGAGATGAGAAAAAGTTGGATGAACGACAATATACTACAACTTATGGAAGAAAGAATAAAATCAAAAAACAACAAAATAATGTACAACACGATTCAGAGACAAATAAGAACTGAAATAAGAAAGGCCAAAGAAAATTGGTTAAAATCACAGTGTGAAGAGATAGAGTCGTTAGAGCAAAAACATGATACGTTTAACATGCATAAAAAGGTGAAACAAGCAGCTGGTCTTCAGAAATCCAACACAGCTAGCAAATTGCGAAACCAACAGGGGAATATCATCACAGACAGAAATCAAGAAATCTGCATATGGACAAAATACATACAGGAACTTTTTGATGATACTAGATCCGAACAACCTCCATCCTACATATGTGATGACCACTTACCAATCACATCAGGTGAAGTGGAAAGAGCAATATCACAACTAAAAGATGGCAAAGCTCCTGGACCTGACAATGCATATGCTGAACTCATAAAACTATTTGACACCGACGGTACTCAACGCCTAACCAAAATATTTAACGACATATATTTAGGTGGAGTAATACCAAAAGCATGGTTGAAGTCGACGTTTGTTGCTTTACCAAAGAAAACAAAGTCCGTATCCTGCAGTGATTTCCGAACCATCAGCTTAATGAGCCATATTTTAAAGCTATTTCTAAAAATTATACATCAAAGGATATATAGACTGTGCGAAGAAAAAATCAGCCGAACACAGTTTGGTTTTCGAAATGCAGTGGGTACAAGAGAGGCTCTATTTAGTATACAAGTGCTATTTCAACGATGTAGAGACGTGAATTGCGATATTTATGCATGTTTCATTGATTACCATAAAGCGTTCGATACAGTAAAGCACGACAAGCTGATGGAGATATTAACCAATATTGGAATAAACACCTGTGATTTAAGGATTATCAGCAATCTGTACTGGAATCAAACATCATCTATCCGGACAGAGGCAGGAGAATCCGACGATATCAAAATCAAACGTGGGGTCCGTCAGGGATGTATACTATCCCCACTGCTGTTTAACATCTACTCTGAGGAAATCTTTCAAGAAGCATTGGATGATGTTGAAGCCGGAATTAGAATTAACGGAGAATGTATCAATAACATAAGATACGCAGACGACACTGTGGTATTCGCTGACAGTTCTGAAGCCCTACAGGAGTTAATGAGCAGAATCGCAGAAGTCAGTCAGAGATACGGACTTTCACTAAACACTAAGAAAACCAAATGTATGATGATCTCTAAGAATGAACAGCAATTTGGACGAATCAGTGTGAATGGTCATCAAATAGAAAGAGTAAAAACATACATCTACCTTGGTACGAACGTCAATGAAAATTGGGACCATTCTATAGAAATCAAATGTAGGATAGAGAAAGCAAGATCTGCATTTCAAAAAATGGCAAAGTT
Organism: Diabrotica virgifera virgifera; assembly: GCF_917563875.1. Classification (NCBI taxonomy): domain Eukaryota; kingdom Metazoa; phylum Arthropoda; class Insecta; order Coleoptera; family Chrysomelidae; genus Diabrotica; species Diabrotica virgifera. Next base: position 231,287,616 of record NC_065445.1, on the reverse strand, counting down.
GTTCAAATGTCATGATTTGTCGATACCCATAAAAGTCAGATTACTACGATGTTATATATTTCCTATACTGTTGTACCTAGTTGAGTCGTGGACTCTCACAGACGCCACCTGCAAGAAAATTGAGGCTTTTGAGATGTGGCTTTATCGTCGAATCCTGAAGATATCTTATACCGACCACATTACTAATGAGGGTGTTTTGCTGAGAATGAAAAAAGAAAAAGAGCTGTTAATCAAAATAAAAACAGCCAAAATCGAATACCTCGGTCACATCATGAGGAACAGTGAGAGATATGGACTGCTGCAAGTGGTCTTGCAGGGAAAAGTAGAGGGAAAGCGAGGACCAGGAAGGCGAAGGATTTCCTGGCTGAAAAATCTACGAACGTGGTTCAACACAACCACTACAAAGAAGCTACGGAGACCTGGACAAAGAAGTGAGAAATGAAATACAAAAGCAAATATACTGGCAGGATGCCTTAATAACACTATATGGCAAAACCGACATATTATCACTGAGATGAAGGCAAGAATTTATAAAGCCAGTGTAAGACCAATAATGACATCATATGCATTAGAAACAATACCCGATATAAAGACTACTGGAAACGGCAGAGATGAGAGTACTGAGAAGAATTATAGGAAATACGCTGAGGTATCTAAAGAGGAGTGAAGATATTACTAGAAAATATCACGTACAGCGTATAAACGAATGGGCACTATATAGAAAAAAAGAATGGAATATCCACATAAACAGAATGGGGGAGACATGTGTGGTCAAAATACCACGAGATAAATCACTAATTGGTAGAAGAAGTATCGACCAATCACGCAAAAAATAGAGTGACAACCTTCCATAGAGGTATCAATCCGCCAATGAACAATCAGAATTGCTTATAAAGAGGAAGGAGAAGAAGAAGAAGAAGAAGAAGAAGAAGAAGATAAGGTAAAATTAGAATATTTTAGTGATTTTAAGAGATAAACAACTATGAACTATTGGAATACATAATTATTAAATGTAAACGTAGTTGAGATAGAAAAGAAGCTCGTAGCAATAAAATTTACGTCAATTATAATACAATTAACACCAGATCACTATTCAGAGCAGCAGTAGAAAAAACGAAGATCATCCACTTATATTTCAACGTCATAGGAGAAGAAGATTGTATTGCAATAGTGTAGTAGAAAAAAAAATTTTTACCAAAATATCTTTTCTACACGTACCTATCCTATCATAAAGCAAATTTATCGCGTAAGAACAATGCAATCTATTTTTTCAGAGCAACCATTACCTAATAAGCAACACAGTAACACAGATACAATCACTGTCACTTTCATGATCCGTAGCCCCGCCAAGCCGCTAGTTCTTTAATAACTGATTTCACTTTCGACCAAATCGTGTAACTGCCCGTAATATTTTCCTAATCACATTCACAAATTCGCTGGTAAATACGACCACTGGCGCATCGTCACATTTGAAACGAAACTGAATTCAAAATAATTCTAAATCGTCGTGTCGAGGCCGGGCAAAATAACAAGAAGCAAATGATTTCAACTTTCCCTTATTCTTTAGTCAATGTGAGTATGTGTAAGTATTGATAGCTGAGTCGTCAGGTCCGGCTTGATGTTTTCATTTCTTCTTCTTTAAGTTCCGGGAAATCATTCTGGCAATAGTAATTTAGTTGGTTACGTGCCTGAATAGTTCAATTGAACTGCATCTAAAAGCGTTTACGATTACGTAGTCACGAGATTTTACATCTTCCTAAGCTTCTTCTGACTCTGATTTTGCCCTGAATTATATTCTTTGATAATTCGTATTTATCATACTCACCTCGTACACTTTTTAACATATACAGCGATCAGGCTTCGAAAAGATGGTAGGTACAGAAAATTTGGAACAATGCGTAGGACCAAGTAATTTTTGCACAAGACAGGGAGGACACGGAATATATGGTGAGGAAATTAAAGGACGAGTACAAGCTAGGGGGACTCAAGATAAATATGTGTAAGACACATACGAATACTAATGTATTGAATCCGAGGCTGCAGATTTGAACTTAAGTTAATACAGCGATACTCAAACTGTTTCTTTCCTGGGCCACATAGTAGCTATTGCCACAGCTTGTGGGCCGCAATCAAGATCAGGTAGTATACAGGGTGTTTCATTGGAAAACGAAAATACTTGATTGGTGAATAGAAGTAAATAGGGCGGTTCTAGACACACTAAATTTATTGTTCCACCGACTTTATAACCGAGTTACAGGGTGTTTTATCGATTTTGCCCATTTCTTTCTGGACCCATAACTTCAGAACCACCTTGTATATTTTTTTGACATCTGGTACACATTAAATCTGGTCCGGATTAAACAAAATTATAAATCTATTGTGACCTTAAAACATCATCCTGTATATTGAAATTTTTAAAACCCGTTTGCACATTTGAAAAGAGCTTTAATGGAGTTTCCATTTTTTGCGCAGACTTGCATGACTTTAATTTTGAAATTACATATGTCGAAATTTTTAAGAACTCGAATTTTCAAAACAAAAATTTCGATACAATTAAACTTAGTTTTTTGTGCTCTTTTCAAATATGCAGACGAATTTTGAAAATTTAAATAAACAGGGTGTTGTTTCAAGGTCACAATTATTTATTTTTTTTGTTAATCCGGACCTGAATTTTTCTTGTGATTACTAAATGAGTCGTTGCAATGTAGTAAATAAATATTGATTATTTTTAAAATGAGTATTTATTCATTAACTTTAATAATTTATTATTAAAAGGTAATAATACTTTGCTTTTTAATCACAGTTCTTAGAAATTTCAATATAATTTAAAATTAAAGTCATTCAATTGTCTGCCTCACGCCCAAACACGCCTCGGCACACTATCAAATAATTTGAAAAACACGTGAAATTTGACAAATAATTTCACAGGGCCCTTTAGTTAGCCTTCGGGCCGCATAAAAAACGCTAGAGGGCCGCATTCGGCCCGTGGGCCGCAAGTTGAGTATCACTGGACTAATAGTTGTAAGACTTAAGTACCTAGGGTCAATGATAAGCCGAGATGGTACTTGTATGAAAGATATAGAAATGAAAATAGCACGGGGAGAACAAGCTAGGAAAGCACTCCATGGAGTGATATGGAACAACACTCTAACTAAAGAAAACACAAAAGAATCTTTCAGAGTAAATGCTGAATTTTACCCTATATAGAGCGGAAGTATGGCCAATGACAACAACAATACGAAATAAAATAAGAATACTTAAATTGGAATTTATGAGAAGATGTCTACTACCTACCAGAGAGGATATAATAAGAACAGGGGAAATATGAAACAGAATGGAAGTAGAATGCTCAATTACAGTAAAAACTTAAAAAACAGAGCCCTGGCGTGGTACGGGCATGTACAAAGAAAGACCTACTATGAGATGGAAAAGGTACATAGTAAATACTATAATAGGTAGAGTCCTCAGAGAAGGTTGACTAAGAGAATAGAGTGCTATAGAGGACGAAAACGCCGAACCTATAAGGGGAAAAACTGAAGAGGAAGAAGTATGGCAAAAGTTGAAAACGATGATCTGTATTTCAGCTTTGTGTTGACAGTGACAATTCCTCTTGAATAAAACTAAAATGATATTTATTACGACAGTTTTACGATTGGCAAGAATTAGGTGGTTATTGACGACACACCTATTGATTTTGGGGGAAAGAGAAGATGTTAATTTATTAGAGGAGCAAACCTAAGCTATTTGGAGCCCGTTCAGGATCTTAGGAGCATTTTTAGTGTAGTTTTGATTGTTTTTAACTTCTGGTGCATTTATACCCATGTTAAAGGTGGCTAAAGTCAAAATAGTGATGGCAACGAGAAACCACATTGTTAACTATTTTTCAGGATATTGCTATGGCGAAGTAACTGTTTCTAAATCATACAACTTCAGCTACAAATTCCATCCAATGCCATCCATTTTCGTGGATGCATTTCCAGCGAGGTGAGATCATTTGTAATGTGACAATTTAAATTCAGCGGTTTTTAAGCACAAACTAGATAGACCTTTCACGTAAATGGTCAAGACAGCAATTTAGTTGCCTTTCCAATCCAGAGATGTCGCCTTCAGTCAATTTTCTTGTCACATTTAACAATTGACAATTAAATTAATGGGGTATTTTTGTATTTACCTACTTTACAATTTGTGGCTTAATTATTATAGTGGTATTGCATTTTTAATCAGATAATCACAATTTTAATCAATTTTATTAACCTTCTTTCATGAGTAGACTTTTTAGTTTACACTAAGCGTTGGATCATCTCGTGCTGTGTTTCTCCACATTCATGTAAAAAAACAGTATAATGTATCCTGAAACAGTTTATTCCAATAGACAAGTGTCTCATCAACATTTCGGGCCTATATATTTTTCGGAAGTTTGTAAAAGATTATAAGGTGTTTATTTAAAAAATCTTCCTACAAGATATTATTTCAAAAATTTTCATTCAACTAAATAATAAACATTGATTTATTACAAAAACAATGTTTTCAGGTTTCACATGACATATGGCAGTAGTGTTTAGCATTTTGAAATCAAATTGGAATATTTGAAGATTTCAGTAAAACTATGATTTTTGTTTATATTGGTATTTCAGCCCCGATTAAAACACTACTAGGTACCTGCTACGGTGCTACTATCATAACTTTAGACAGAACTTAAGTAAGACTTTTATGCCTGGTCGCACCAACAGATCTTAGGCTTAAGGCGAGAATAAGATAAGAATTAATGTAATATAAATATAATAAAATATGATAAGAATATTATAATATAATAATAGATATAATTGATAGTAAGGTAAGAATCGAAAATTATGGTGCAATGTAAGTGATACTTACGGTGGCCCTATCTATAAGCTGAGCTTAGCTAAGCTGGAACTTAAGATTTGTTGGTGCAACCAGGCATTAGTATTTTTTATGTAGATGAAACTTTTAAGGTCATTTTAAGATATAGTATAATTGTTAATTAATAAATCATTGAATTGTCTTTCTGTTTCTTAATTTCCAGCAAAATTTCATCAAACAACCCGCAAAATTTATAGTTTGAAATTCCCGCGTAACTGTAATTTGTCAATTGAGTTGCCTTTCCAATCAAGAGATGGCGTTAACTCGATCCCAAAGATTAACATGGTCGTGGAACATCTAGTCTAGAGTCTAGAGTATGAATGGTTTGTGTTTGTAAGCATATTTTAAATGCCTCATATTTGTTGCCAAAACTCCAAATCGAAATTTTGTGGTTTTGAAGATTAAGCTCTAACAATGTAATTTCCGTGGTGATCGGTTAATGGAAGTAATAAATTTTATTGATCTCATGAGAATCGTAAAAAATGGCAATAATCGCGCAACTTTTATTTATTTAAGGCTTTATAGAAATTGACTTCATTTGTGGCAAAATGAAAAAATGGCATACCCAAGGTGCACTCTTCGCCTTTAAAACTCATTTTGATTTTTGTAGATAGGACACTCTGACAAAAAGATATCGTAGTACCGTCGAGTTAATGCAAATTTTATTTAAAAACTTTGACGTTAAAAAAGCACACCTAAATAGATTAGAAGTATTGGAAAGATAGTGCTACCGTAGAATGTTACGTATACCGTGGATAGACCGTATTACAAATGAAGAAGTATTGCGAAGAATTAACAAAGAACAGGAAATAATACGAACACTAAAAAAGAGAAGTATTTTTGTCAAATAATTAGGGGAACCAGACATGAGATACTATGTCTAATAGTGGAAAGAAATATAAAGGGCAAGCGCATCATTGGAAAATGGATAATTTCTCGTCTTATAGGTTCCATAATGATTACTGTATGATTACTAGGGAGCGGATTTATATGCGATCAATTTTGATGAAATATGCGCATATATATGCGGTAAAAAATTACGAAATATGCGCAAGATATGCACAAAAATTCAAAAAATGCGCATTTCAAGAAACCACAAATTTTCTGTTCTATTCTATTCGAGGGGGTTCTTTTATAGGGGGGGTGGCAATCTTATTTATTATCTTTCAAATAAAATCATTTTTTTGATATATGCAATTTATTCACAGTTTTTACAAAAACTGCTACCAATAGTTACCTATTTAAAATAAAACAACAATATCACTATAAATTATCTTCGATTATAATTCACTACAATGTGTTTTTCCAAATTCTTTACGAGGAAACATATTCTTTGATCAGATAAAATATTTTTATAACTTGAAAAACTCCTTTCAACATCAATAGAAGTAATTAAGGCGTATTTAAAATAACTTGCTAATTTCCGTGAGAAAATCGTAAAAGTATGGTTAAAGGTGTAAATTCTCTTAACAATAGAGGATTTAAAAGAATTACCAGAATTATAGGCATGTACCTACTAAATATAATAAAAGTAAATAAAATTCTGATTTCCGGGTAAACCATCCTTCATCACTACAACCTACAATCATTTTATAACGGCGTACGATAAGCACTAGTAAGTACTTTGTGTAAAGATCGGGTATTTTCTAAGAAAAAATGAAAGGCAGTGAATGAACCGTCTCTCTTCAGGTAGTTCTCGAATTAATATATATGAAGGGCTTAATGTGAAACAATGACAAGCCTCAAAAAGGTAAAAATGAGATATTTGACTTTGAATGTTAAAAATAATATTAAAAAATCCAGTAACAACTTTTATTGTTTTAGTTTAGATATTTCGATGCATCATGCCCTATGAGATCATAGTTGACAACAATATTAATAAAATTACTTGAAACTCGAGAAAAAACAGCATTTATTTAAAAAAAAATGTGGCATGTTACATTATTCCATTAATAATAAATACCCAAATTTTAGATATATGTAGATTCAGAATTTTCTATTATTGACTGAGTTCGTGGTGGTTTCAACCCTATACGTGTTAAACAGTGTTTATTTCTTTGTCTCCATCAACTTGTTGGAATTTTTGACGGGTGTGTTTGGTTTTGTCCTTTTTATTGACGGACCTTGTTCATTATCCTACAACCAAATGCAATAATATAAGCCACGTCATAAGCCACTACATTAATCTTGAATGGTAATAATGTGACAAGCCACATTTAGGAAAAAATTACATATCGCTGTATTTTCATTACTTGAGTCACTTCTAGACTGTACATAGTCAGGGTTACGGTCACTGTCATCGAATGTCAAGTCTTGACTATTTTTCTTGCTAGAATGATCAGAACTCAATCATTATCCGAATTACTTCCGCCCATGTTCGCCATTTTGATGTGGCTTGTCATTATGTCAAGTAGATACTAGAGACAAACTAGACCTATGCAATAGTGTGACCATAGATTTATCGGGCCATCTATTAACGAAGGGCTGAGATAATTTGTTAGTGGCTTGTTATACTATTACTTTAACCAAGAATAACACTAACTTGTTTTGAAATCATGTGTGGCTTGTCATTGTTTCACATTAAGCCCTTCATATATACATACGACAGCATATGTGGGGAAATATTTTGTGTTGAATTAAAAAATTTAAAATTTTTTTTGGACTTAAATGTTTTTAAATAGGCACAAAATATGCATGTTTCTTTAAAAATATGCAAAATTTAGTAAAGTTCTCAAATATGCGAAATATGCATGCAATATGCATTTAGCATAAAATCCGCTCCCTAATGATTACTATTAATATCTATACTGATTTCTAATCTCCCGTTTGCGAGAAAACTTCAGGAAGAAAAAATGGGTTGTGTGTTTGGCTTGCGTATGGATGCATACTTCGTCCTTGTTCTATTCAATGTGAGTATGTGCTCTTTTGTGTAAATTAATTAATACTTACGTCTTAGCAGTCCCTGTAGATCACCTGCAATTAATATGCTATTATTTACATGTCTAGTCTTGTTTGTCTTCGACATTAAGCTTAATATATGCTCTACCTTTACCTTAATACCTGCTCTAACATCTAGTGCCTCTCTAAAAATCTGCTTCGAATATAAATTGAACATTAACAAGAATGGAACGCACCCTTGATAAACTCCTTTATTTAAAATAACCACAAAATTTGAATTTAATTTATTTCTATTAAATTTATTAATAATTAAGTCATTCCAAATTGCTAATTTAAATCATAAACCCATAAAATGTACCAAAGGACTCAATATAATTCTTGAACATTCTGGCTTACTGATTAGTTGCTGCGTTGATTAAATGACTTCCTGACATAATTTTTTCTATGTTTATAGTAAAAACATAAGACGTATGTTCTTACTACAAAGATTCGTTAATCCGTCTCTGATTTCTATTAATTCTAGGAAAGGGTTGCACAATAAATACAACATTTCAAGGTTTCTATTTCACAACTTTCAGAAAAAAATATGTAAATTTAATAGCCTATGGCCTATAAGATATATCTACACTTTGCACTCTAACAATACTTGCAGTAATAGGTATGTTAATCGTATAATTAAAATGCTATTATTTATATGACTTTCAAAAAATAACAAATTATTTTAATTTGAAACAAATGTAGGTAAATAGTAAATAGTGTGTATTCTACAAATTTTTAAATCTCAATTTTATTTATATTAATTATTATATTTTAGGAAATTAATCACAATTCTACTTTCACATGAAATTTAACATAACTCTTTCATACCCGTCCTAATATTAGTTGTAACTCATACATGTCTCTCACGAACTTCCCATACTCACCGGAAACTCTTTTCTTATTAAATGCTCACCACAAAATCGCTCAAACCCTCGTAATAAATCGATTTTTAAATACAGCAACTAAAGTCTTGGCGCCAAATAGAGGTTACCGTGTCCTTTTCAATTCTGATGGACAAACTCAACGGTTTCTTATGGATTTTTGGCTGCTGATTACGAATTTCGAGGGTGGATTTCGATCCGAGTGGTCAAAAAGTTGTTATAAACAATTTAATTGTTTATAAGGCTCTGGCCCATAAACTAAGAGATAAAAAAAAGTTTCAAATAAAATTTGTTCCTTAATAAAAAACAAAGAAAAAACCGTTTACTAAGCTTAAATCCAACAATTAGAACTCAAAATATTGTAAAACTAGTGCACAATGCAAATTGCAAAATAGTATTTTTCGAAGCTTTTTCGATCGTAACTCGGCTTCTACACATGTAAATGAGTCACAGAAGATCTAATTTTAAAACTTAATTAATAGGCTTCCAAAGAAAGTTTGTTAAATTACTTGATCTTTATTTGTTTTAAAGTTATACCCGTTTGAAGTTATAATTTTCTTAAAAAAATTGAACATTAATTTTTTTATAAGGGTTTCAAGCAAATTTGAGCTATAAACATTTATACTTTAATTAAGAATAATGATAGAAGAACTCAAAAGGAACATTTTGAACTTACGAAAGTGTTCGTAAGTTTATTTTTGGCCAAGATATTGATATTTTAATAGCGCCCAATGAGGAGCAAGATCGGCTCACAGCGTAAATCTCTATCGATATCTTGGCCAAAGATAAACCTACGAACACTTTCCTAAGCTAAAACTATTTCCTTCTGAGTTCTTCTATTATTAATGTTAATTAAAGTATAAATGTTTATTGCTAAAATTTATTAAAAACCCTTATAAACAAACTAATGTACAATTTTTTTTTAGAAAATTATAACTTCAAACGAGTATAACTTCAAAAGGAATGAAGATAAAGTAATGTGACAAACTTTGTTTGTAAGTCTATTAATTAAGCTTTCAAATGAGATATTTAAAATTGAAAAGGTCATTAGCATACGTAGAAGCCGAGTTACCATCGATAAAGCGTCGAAAAATACTTACTTGGCTGTGAGCCGATCTTTAGCTTCATAGCGACCATTAAAATATATCATCTATATCTTGGCCAAAAATAAACACACGAACATTTTTATAAGCTCAAATTGTTCCCTTTGTGTTCTTCTATCATTATTGTTAAGTAAAGTATAAATGTTTATAGCTCAAATTTGCTTGAAACCCCTATAAACAAATTAATGTACAATTTTTTTAAGAAAATTATAACTTCAAACGGGTATAACTTTAAAACAAATAAAGATAAAATAATTTAACAAGCATTTTTTGGAAGCCTATAAATTTTAAAATGAGACCTTCTATGGCTCATTTGCATGCGTAGAAGCAGAGTTACGATCGATAAAGCTTCGAAAAATACTTATTGTGCAATTTGCAATTTGCATTGTGCACTAGTTTTACAATATCTTGAGTTCTAATTGTTGGATTTAAGTTTAGTAAACGGTTTTTTCTTTGTTTTTTATAAAGGAACAAATTTTATTTGAAACATTTTTTTTATATCTTTTAGTTTATGAGTCAGAGCCTTATAAACAATTAAATTGTTTATAACAATTTTTTGACCATTCGGATCGAAATCCACCCTCGAAATTCGTAATCAGCAGCCAAAAATCTATAAGAAACCGTTGAGTTTCTCCATCAGAATTGAAAACGACACGGTGACCCCTCTGGCGCCTAGACTACTAGATACTTGCAACTTTTTGCGTCGTATTCAGAATGACGTCAGGAAAAAAGTCTACTATAAAAAAATGGGCGGAAATGCATAATTCCACTTTAAAGCGCATAAAATACATCCAAAAGTGCATAAACATGTCAAAATAAGTATATTAAGGGCCAGATTTTCTTATTTAGGGGATTTTTTAGTTTTGCTATTTAGTTTTTAGGGATTTTTGTTATTTTAGGGGAGTCACTGAACACGAATACGCAAACAAGACCGACCCCCGATGCATCTGGTGCCCAGGGTTACTGTTAAGGCACGTCATCTGGAGTTTCAAGGGTTTTCAGCACTAAATTGATACAAATGTTTTACTCTGGGGGTTTTGGGATGGCTGAACACAAATACGTCATCACAATCGACCCCCGGAATACCTGGTGCCCAGGGTCACAGCTGGGGCACGTCATCTTCTGAAGTTTCGTGGGTTTTTCGCCCTAAATTGATAAAAATAGATTATTCGGGGGTTTTTGGGTTGCAGAACATGAATATGACATCAAAACCGACCCTCGAATTAGTGTTCAGTAACCCCATAAACTCCGTAAGTAATTTCCATGCATAAATTTAGTGTCGAAAATCCTCGAAATTTCAGAAGATCTGCGTATCAGTCAACCTGGGTACAACGTGCTCCGAGGGCGGTTCTAATACCATATTCGCGTTCAGCAACCCCAAAAAACCCCCGAGTAGTCGTTTGTATCAATTTAGTGCCGAAAACCCACGAAACTTAAGAAGTTGACATGCCATAGCAGTGACCCTGAGCCCAAGGTGCTCCGGGGGTCGGTTATGGTTACGTATTCGTATTCAGTGACCCCAAAACCCCCTTAATAACAAAATCTGTCCATTAATGTACTAATTTTGACATGTTTATGCGCAGTTGGATGCATTTAATGCAATTTAAAGTACAATTATACATTTTCACCCATTTTTCTATAGTAGACTTTTCCCTGACGTCATCCCGAACACAATGCAAAAAGGTGCAAGTCTCTAGGTGCTGTATTTAAAAGTCGATTTATTTTGTGCTAAATGCCCTGGTCTATATATGCTTTCTCAAGAACAGTAAATAACATAGATCCACAATAGACAACATTTTCTCTATAACTCAAGTAATAGAAAAAAGGCTGTCAAGAGCCCAAGAGTTGAATTTACTCATGGTAGATCTAACGAACGAAGACATATGACACGGTCCCCATTAATAGACTATGGGAAGTAGGTACTAGAAAAGACCAGCATAAATGTATCTATTATACAGGCACTCAAAGAACTATATAGAAACTCGATATCCAAGATTAAAAGCGGAAATAAAGTATCAAAAGGTTTCCTGACCACTAAAGGTCTAAGGCAAGGATGCTGTATATCGCCAATGTTATTCAATATATATATATATATATATATATATATATATATATATATATATATATATATATATATATATATATATATATATATATATTGACGAAGCCTTTAGACAATGGAAGAAGAAGTGCAATGGAATGGGACTACCGATAGGAGATGCTATATTCTACACGTTGCACTATGCAGATGACCAAATTGTAATTGTACAGGACAAGGAAGATCTTGAATATATGGCAAGGAAACTAATAGAGGAATATAGAAAATGGGACCTGGAAATGAATACCAAAATAACACAATATCTATGCGTAGGAGAGGAAGAAACGGAGAACCTGAACCTGGAACAGGAGCTGAAGTCTGACAATTAACCAACAAGTACAAAGATAAATTACTGAGATGGATTTTTGGATAAGGTCAGCAAGAAGATCTAGACTAGAACACATAAAAACGACATTAGACAACAAATGGAAATAGAGAGAACAATCATAGATGACATCGAAAGACAACAGCTAGTTTGGTACGGACACGTAAGACGAATGGACGAAGGGAGAATCCCCAAAAAAGTGTTAGAATGGACCCCCACAGATAAACGAAAACGAGGTAGACCAGCAACTACATGGATAAAGGCATCTCCAAGGCGATGTCGGAAAGAAATTTAAGAGTGGAAGACTGCCACAATAGAAAGGAGTGCCGATTAGGAACGGAAAGGCGTAGAACGCTATAAAACTGATATAATATACTTATTATTTATTGTCTTCTCATGTATTTTTGGATTGATCCGTGGATATATTTATTTAGTTTTATTATTTTAATTTTTTTAACAAGATATATCTTGGCATATCCTTTCAGATGGTGTATTTTGATTTTTTCTTAAGGTTAAAACGACGCAAATAATTTAATTGTTTATAAGTCGAAAAATGGTACTAATTTCTGCATCAATTATTTGTAATTAAACAATTAAAAATTAATATACTTTTTTAAAACATGAAAATTTGGGACCTTGTGAGTAGAATGAGATTAAAAAGTCCTTTTCAATTTTGAAAAAGCACCTGAACAGCCATGTGAAAGTAGCCTCTTTTCAAATGAATAAACAAATAGAATTGGCACATCTTTTGAACATATAGTAATAATTATTATTCCTGAGTTACCCAAGTTTTTTTATGTACCCGTAGAACAGAATTTTTTGGGTAACAGTTGATCCGGATGTCGATAAGATTGATATAAACAAATAACTTGAGGAATTACATAACAGCGATTTTTCGTATTTTTTGTATTTTTGGGTCATTCTAAGCAAAAAATGTTCCTACAAGTTTTTTCGTGGAATGCATAGTTTTCGAGATAAATGCGGTTGAACTTTCAAAAAATCGAAAAATTGCAATTTTTTAACCCGAATAATTTTGATTAAAAAATAAAATAGCAATTCTGCTTACCGCATTTAAAAGTTCAAGTCAAATTCTATCGGTTTTGATTATTCGCATTGCTAAAAATTAATTTTTTTATTGTCAAACAAAGCTATAAACAAATAGTGTTTCCCGTGCCGCAATAGCCAATGCAAGCGTTTTAACGCATGATACGTAGAAATTGCATGTTTGTAGGCTCGCCTACTCGTTCGATTTTAAATGTGAGATGCATTGAAAACATCACTCAAGCACTATTAGGTCTGGATCCCGCGTATGAAAAAAAGTTGATTAATAGCAAGCTGAAAATTTGTTAATAGCCATTCGGAGAGTTTAAGTCTGTTCTGTCGGACAAAATACATGTGCCCTTTTCGTGGTCTGGCCGTTCCAAATTTTTAACCTGTTCCACAATTAAAACTTCCCCTGTTCCAGTGTTCCCATATATCAAAGTTTGTCCGACTAGACACCTTTAAGCTATTAACAAATTTTCAGCTTGCTATTAATCAATTTTTTTTCATACGCGGGATCCAGACCTATATGTGTTTATAGCTTTGTTTGACAACAAAAAAATTAATTTTTAGCAATGCAAATAATCAAAACCGATAGAAATTAATTTTTTAATCCTATTTTATTTTTTAATCAAAAGTTATTCGGTTTCAAACATTGCAATTTTTCTATTTTTTGAAAGTTCAATCGCGTTTGTCTCGAAAATGCACTCTACGAAAAAACTTGTAAGTACATTTTTTGCTTAGAATGACCCAAAAAATACAAAAAATGTTTTATTTTGCGAAAAATCGCTGTTATGTAATTCCTCAAGTTCTTTGTTTAGGTATAACAATCTTCTTGACATCCGGATCAACTGTTACCCAAAAAATTCGTGTTCTACGGGTCAATATACATAAAAAAACTTGGGTAAGTCCATCTGAATAAAGGAGGCCGTTGTACCCCCAACCTTGGCGACAGGACTATATTATAAAAACTCATGTTTTGATTGTGAAATGTGTTTTAAATATTTTTATTGTTCATTTAAAAATTATTAACAGTTGATGAAATGCTTATGTTATGGGTTTAATTTGCAATAACCTTTTTGTTTATAATGGTAGGGGAGCAAAGTATGCTAAATGTGCAGTCACTCGAGCGCTTTCGGGACCTATTGGCTTGTGAAGAGTAGGTCCTAAAACCAAAAAAAGTTAAGTAAAGTTTTCCATTTTAGTGGGGACTTTCCATTTTTTAATTTAATTTTCCATTTCCAACAATCGTTTTTTCCGATTATAGCGCCATGTTTCGACTAACAGTTTCTTATTTTTACGTAAGGAATCCAAATCTGCAATAAACTACAGGGGTTCCCATTTAAGATTTTAAAGTAATCCCCCACCCCACCTGCGTAAGGGATCGTGTTTGGTGTTATTCGATAGATTTTTCAAAAATATCGAATAAGTGTATTTTTCAGTTTTCCGATCTGATTCGCGAAATCTGATGTTCATTTCTCGAAATATCGCGGAATTCGTGTTTAAAATAATAAATTTACCCCCACCCCTCTCCGTGGGAAGTCGTGTTTGGTATCATTCGATAGTTTTTTGAAAAATATTGAGTCCGTATATTTTAATTTGTCGATATGTCATTCATTTCCAGAGCCTATTTTACTTCAAATCAGGCCCGAGGCACTACATAATTTTCGGGCCCCTAACAAAAATTTAATAGTAATAATAATAACTTTTTTAAATGTAGTCATTATTTATTTGAAATATAGTTGCACCAGAGATTTAAACTTACGAAATACTAACGAAAAATAAAAATTATATTTAAATAATTAAACATTTTTTAATTGTTTAAAGTGCAAAAACTACCGTGGAATTTCTCTACCATGTGCAGCATAAATGTAAATCAGCGGCTTCAACCACTAGCAGAATATATTATTGGAGACTTCAGATGGGGAAGATCGACAATGGATCAAATGTTTAGAGAGACTTTTTCAAAACCTCGCATAGATTGAAGCAGGGAGATGGGCTGGCCCCAACATTGTTTAACCTGGCACTGGAGTATGCGGT
Organism: Diabrotica virgifera virgifera; assembly: GCF_917563875.1. Classification (NCBI taxonomy): domain Eukaryota; kingdom Metazoa; phylum Arthropoda; class Insecta; order Coleoptera; family Chrysomelidae; genus Diabrotica; species Diabrotica virgifera. Next base: position 231,272,310 of record NC_065445.1, on the reverse strand, counting down.
TAGGCAAATGCAAACGAGGAAACCTACTGACCAACAGAACCGTTCAACTGGCCGCTTATGCCGATGATATTAATATTATAAGCAAAACGTCAACAGGAGCACAGGAAACATACGCAGAGTTAAAAACGGAAACGAAAAGGCTAGGTCTGGACACAGAAAAAACTAAAATATTAATACAGACGGAAATAAATAATAATATAGTCCCACAAAACATTACACATAAAGATGGCATTGAACGGTTGGAAAGTTTACATACCTGGGAGTAGAAATACATGTAGACGGATCAGAAGATGGAGAAATACGGAACTTATTTTGCCCTCTCCCATAATATGTTATAAGATATATGATATTTCGGTCTAAAAGTGTCCACTGAAATACAAAGAAATGAGAATCTGTAAAACCTTAATTTGACCAATAGCATGGCAGTGAAGCCTGGGTCCTGAAAGAAACATCCAAAAACAAACTCGACACATTCGAAAGGCAAGTACTGAGGAGAATACTAGGACCTGTGAACTGCGAGGAAAAACGGAATCTTCAGAATTCGATACAACAACGAGCTTTATCAACTTTATAAGGAAACACCCCTGTCAGATTTCATTAGAATAAAAAGATTGCAATGGGCCAGACACGTGATAAGAATGGGAGAAGAAAGGCTACCAAAAAGAGCAATGAACGCTAGAATGCAGGGAAAGAGACCGGTTGGAAAATCAAGAAAGCGCTGGGAAGACACGCAGTAAGCAGCGCAGCGGTGCACAAGCATTTTTAGGAGCCCGTGTATGAAGAAGAACAGCGACAGATAAACAAGCGTGGAGGCAAAAAATAAAGGAGATCAAGGCTCAATTTGGGCTGTAGTGCCGTAGAAGAAGAAGAAGAACAGGATGGGAGGACGAACTTTGTTGTTGCGCACTGTTGTGGGGTGTAAAATATGATAATATTGCATCTTTTTGTGCCGGCCGTTCCTGTTCTCTTTTTTCCTTTTTTCGTTTTTTACCGCCACTTAAATGTTTGTAATAGGCATGGTCACAAGCTCGAGCTTAGCTCGGGTCGAGCTCAAGTCGGTTCGTTTCTTACGACCCGAGCTTCAAGCCGAGCCAAATTGTTTGTGGGCCGAGCCGAGCTGAATTCGAAACGAGCGGAGCTGAATTCGAAACAAGCCGAGCTTTCCTTAACGAGTCTGTCAATATTTTATCTACCTAATACTCTAATAATAATAGTCTCCCGTTTTATACCGCTCACGTGGCTTTGGGAGTATAGCAGGGTAGTCTGCTATATCTAGGGCCTATATACGGTATACAAGGAAGGTAACAGGTCCAGTGCTACGCTTCAACCGCCTATTATTACCCCTGGTTTTACCCAAGGTACTCATTTTATTCAGGCTGAGTCGACCTGGGGCCTATAATAGACATTTTAAAAATGTATAGTTGTTCTTGCCGGCCGCGGCGGTGGGATTTGAACTCTGGCCTACCAGCACGCGAGCCCAGCATACTACCGCCGAGCTACGCCGGCCCATAGAATAAGTAATTCAGACTACAAATATGTATTTTCAATGTACAGTGTGTCTGTAAAATATGGAATAAGTTGGATATCTTCTAAACTAAAAGCCTTCTGAAAAAAGTCTAAAACAAGTCGATTTTTCATTTTAATGAGATGTTTTTATTTTACGTTTTTTTTTTCATTTTAATATTTAAATAACAATATCTCATAATAAACACAAAATTTTTCAAACACCACAGTAATAATTATAAAAAATAGTTCAATACAACTGAAGATATTGAAATGTGACCGATTCACACCCCAGCCATTTTCGGGTGGGTGTCTAAGTTTAGATATAACGGGTTTCACTGTTGGTAAGGTTATTTTTTGCTTATTGCCACTGCCAGATGTTGGGGTTGCAATGCAGTGCACTATAAAGTAATCTTAAAAATAACAATAAAACCATTTAAACCTATTGTAGGTACTGGTGTACCTTTTAGGTACATAATCGACATACCTATATAAAAATTGTCAGCAACATAAAGGTTAAAAAGGATCGTACTCTGCAAGTAGGTTTAAAATGCTTAAGTGCACTGAAATATTGTACATAATATCAATGACCACCATTTATTGATTTTTTTTACATTGATTCATCATTTATCATTTCCTGTTCGTAAAATGAAATAATTTTGAAAATGTAAGTACCTATTTTGTTTTTTCAATAAAAATATTCTTTTAGTGATCTTTTCGGGCCCCATTAAAATGCGGGCCCGAGGCAGGGGCCTCAAGGGCCTAGTGGTAAAATAGGTTCATTTCGCGAAATATTCGTTTTTTTCTTGTGAAACTTTGGGACTCGCCCATTTCCATCCGCCCCGCTCAAATCGTCAGAGTGTTGAAATATAAACTGTTTTGTATGTACTTAACTCACCTTATCATTTACAGGGTACATTTACACTTTACAGGGTACAAGGTTTCTCCCCATGTAATAATCTGACGCGCTCGGCGCTCGAGTAACTGCAAACTGAAAAAATCCCCTCTTGGGCTCCCCTACCATAAAAATTTTTTAATTTAGAAAACCTTAGAAACCTTAGAAAATGGCGCAGTAAAAATTTCGATACCCACGATATGGTACGCCTTTTCTATTCACTTTCCCCAGATATTCCTGTAAAAAATAGGGGCCAGTAATTTTGCGATTTTGAAATGCTTAGTTTCCTAGGCTGTGTAACGACATCTTCACGACGGTTATCAAAGTTTTAAAAATGAGAAAGAAAAAAATTTATTATATAGCTTAATTTTATAAATAATATATACATAATTTTGAATTATTACTGTAAGAGCTTTATAATTTACTTCTAATTAAAAAATAATTTCCTAGTATTTATTATTTTGTTCAAAAATGTTATTTTTTTCAATACATGTATTATCTTTTCAAAGATGGCGCTTGGTTTCAAAATGGAAACTAACCAAAAGAAAATGATATTATTAATATAATGATAAATATAATAAAATTATCTTTACTACTTATTTTATTCTTAAATATTAACATCTATGATACTTTTTTTATATTATTAAAGTACCTATGTTATGTTATCCGTCTGTTATTTTTAACGGGTTTCTTCAATACTTTGGAAGTCGAGCAAATTTATCGATTTCAGAGCAGAGCGCTTAAGGCACTTTCCGATAGATGTCGCCTAAGGTCTATGCATTTTGGTAAAAAATTTAATGTAATTCTGAATAAATGTAATGATCATTTTTGTTATAAATTACTAGATCTTCTTTTTCGCAACTCTAATAATTATTTCTATTTTGCGGGCTTTTACACGGGACAACATTTGAATTCGACAAATTTGTAATAAGTAAGTACCTACTCTTCAAATAAAAAGATGCGCTGGGCTCTGATAATATAAGAAATCTACAAACTGCCTTATCGAATTTTGTAAGGCTTTTGTTCCTGCTTTATTAAGCAGGATCAAGACTTTGCCACAATTTCTCAATTTATTTTCTCTACAAATCAAGCATGGTTTTTTGAGAATTGCACCAACGCAAACATTGTGTTAAATTTTAAACCCTAAAATTTCAATAAAACTAAATGTACCATTAGAAAACAACGATATAGTTCATGTCTAAGTGACTTGAGATAAAACTATTTTCTCAAAAGTTTTTCATTTCCACATTAATTGATTTATCCAGCTCTTCATACTTAATACTCAGCTAATAATAGGTATTCAGTTTCCTTATATTACCTACTGGACTGATTATAACCAATTCTACTTGTTCATTGGTGGATTGATGGAAGGTTGATTGATCTATGGAAGGTTTTCACTTCATCTTTTGTGCGGTCGGCCGATATAAACTTCTTTTGCCAATTGGTGATTTATCTCTTGCTATTTTGACCACGCATGTCGCATGTCTTCCCTATTCTGTTTATGTGGTTATTCCGTTCCTTTTTTTATTTAGTGTCCATTCGTTTAGACACTGAACGTTACATTTTCTTCTAATGTCTTCACTCCTCTTTCCTCTTTCGTTCTCTCAGCGCATTTCCTGTAATTCTTCTCAATTCTCAGTAGGTAGGTACTCTAATCTCTGCCGTTTCGGTTGTCTTCTAGTGATGTTGATTATAGTTACTTTCGAGTATTCATTACAAATCGTTACTTTTGTAGAAAGTAATCATTTACAGTATTCGTTACTTTGATTACTATGATTACTTTTGTTACTTTTGTATTTGAGTACCGTTAATCATATCGAGAATCGTATTTCTCAGTAGGTAGGTATTTTGTATAAAGTAATCATTTACAGTATTCATCACTTTGATTACTATGATTACTTTTGTTACTTTTGTATTTGAGTACCGCTAATCATATCGAGAATCGTATTTCTCAGTAGGTAGTTATTTTGTATAGGTGTTTCGATATAACAACGACCTTCACCGATCTGTTTAAGGGATAAAAATGATTTGATTACTATGCTTACTTTTGTTACTTTTGTATTTTGTAAAGAAGTAATAAGAGTAATCAAAGTAGATACAATAGTCGTTACTCGCTCTGATACGATTGGTACGAAGTAACGAAGTAATCAGAGTAATTAAAGTAACGATTTGCCTCTCTGTATAGTAATCGTTACTTTCGGTATTCGTAAGTAACGAGTACTTTGTAACGAATAGTTACTTTTTCAACATCACTATTGTCTTCGTGTTGTGGCCTTGTGGCTGGGTCGGATCTTGCTTCTGATGTCGGTATATGTCATTATTGGCCTTACGCTGGCTTTATAAATTCTTTACTTCATCTCGGTAAATACAGTTGAGTCCGCGAGTCTTTACCCGTGCGTCATTAATACCTGGCGAGATAAAACACATACTTTTTATTTAGCATCATTCTCTTCCACGCATGAAATTAATGACAAACCAGCGCTGCCGCCTGTTATTAAGTAAAGACACATGTTATTTTTATGAACGATTTAGACTCAGTGCATTGAAAAGAGATAGGTACAAAGAAAGACGATTGGGAATGACTTCACATATTTTAAGTACAATTTCTGACGTTTTGGTTTGTTTACTTTTGTGGCTGTCAGTTTGTTGAATTTTTTGCTGATATTTTGTCGAATTTTTGCATTTTGAAGTTTTTTTATAGTATACAAACAGTTGTTTCCACAACTAATTTTATATTGGAGTTAGAAATTTGTAATAAGTTTATGTTATTTTACGATAAATTTTGACAACGTACAAAGCTAACCTTATTGTTGACGCAGTTGAATGTTTGTGTTTAAAGTTCCGCCAAAGTGAATAAAATAACAAAAAGAAAATATGTTATCGAATTTTGTTATAAATTGTTTATTTATTTATTAATCAATGATAATAAAATAATTTATTAAGCTACTTCAAATGTAGCTGTAACTATGCACCAAAATTTTAAAGCAAAACTTAAATTTGACATTCTATTTATTTGATAACGTCAAATTTTATACTATAACCCGTGATCGGAATAATATCCACTTGCCGTTGCGTTTAGTAAATTTCCGACTTATTTCGTATGCTTTAAATGATGACGCACGGGTAAAGACACGCGGACTCAACATGTCGGTTTCGCCATATAGTGTTATTAAGACAGTATATTTGTTTTTTGTAGGTACTTACTTGATTTCTCTTTTCTTTGTCCAGGTCTACGTAGCTGTACAGTGTAATTCCAAGATATTTTATTTCTATTACTTGTTCAATATTGCTACGTACTCTCTACGCTACTTTACGGAGTAGAAGGGTGGACGTTAACAGCAGCAACTATAAAGAAGTTAGCGGCTCTAGAAATGTGGCTGTATCGACGCATACTGAGAATACCTTGGACAGACAGAGTGACCAACACAGAGGTATTGAGACTAATGGGTAAAGAGGTGGAATTGTTAACAACTGTTAAAAGGAGGAAAGCGTCATACCTGGGCCATGTGTTCCGTAATGATAAGTACAGTCTGCTACAGCTTATCGTGGAAGGCAAGATTGAAGGTAGAAGAGGTTTGGGCAGAAAGAAGAAATCCTGGCTGAGAAACTTGAGAGAATGGTTTCAAATACCAGAAGCTGCGAACATAATACATGCGGATGCGGCACAAAATAGAGAAACCTATCGTTTGATGGTCGCCAACCTTCGGTAGAAGACGGCACATAAAGAAGAATAAGATCAATACCTATTGATGTTATCAATTTCTATTTTACTTAATTGAGATTGTCATATTGAATTCTTTTGCTCTTATATTAAATCTGTGGACTAATCTTTGCTGATTATCTTGATGTTAGGCTATCAATATTACGTCGTCTGACGTCTGCTAACAGAGAATTTTTATTTCGTTGTCTAATATGTATTTTGTGAATATCATCCATATTCATTGGTCTCATTAGCTGCAACCAAACCTCTCTATTAGATATCACAGTCAGGACATTCTACGTATAAGTACCCGAGTTTCAACACTTCCATGTCGTTTGAAAAAATGGACGTACTTATAATCAGCATATTTAAGGTATTTGTTGTTACTTTCCTTGGCTACAAAACCTTCTTAAGTCTAGGATAGTGCTTCCTGAAACGTCCTGTAGACGTTGAATAAGTCCTTCGCCTTCCTGGTCTCCGTTTTCCTTCTACGTTTCCCTGTAAAATTAGTTGCAGCAGTCCATATTTCTCGCTGTTCCTCATGATGTGACCGAGGTATTCGATTTTGGCTCTTTTTATTATGGTTAACACCTCTTTTTCTTTCTTCGTCTTCTCATCTTTTCAGAAATCCTTAGCCATCCTTGTCCTTGTTTTCCTTCTACTTTGTTGTATAAGATTAGTTACAGCAGTCCATATCTTTCACTCTTTCTCATGATGTGAACAAGGTATGCGATTTTGGCTGATTTTCTTGTGTTTAACAGCTCATTTTCTATTCCTTTCTCTTTTTTTGATCCTCTTAACTTTACTTTTCTGTATTTTTTATAATGCTTGGACAAATACTTACACTATTCCTTGTTTGTTATTTTGACCATCGCCTCTGTTACTTTTTTCGTTAGTTCTAGTGGTTTTCTCTTAAATTCTTTCTTTACTAAAATATCAAGCATTTTTTCCATCACTTCCTGATATTTTCTCGTGCCCTAGTATAATTTTCTCCTGTTAAGCAACTAATCTGATTAAAATCTTTTGTTTTCTTTGCTCTATATCTACTTTATATTTAGTCCAGAAAGCCACTGCGCATCCGCTAGGAAAAATATTCTGATTCGGATTTTTTGCACAATCTTACTCAAAAAGGACTCCTTTTAACAAATTTGCATGTTGCCAGGACCAAAAGGTGGTAAAAAATTTTTTAAACGTTTTTTTTTTGTTTTTTTCCTAAAATCATTTTTTTTGCATGGAAAGGTTTTTTTAGGTTTTTTGGATCATTCCAAACAGAAAAGGTCTTTAGTGACTTTTCTCTAAAAATGATAGTCTTTGACATATAAGCGATTAAAAATTGAAAAATTGCGATATCGGCCATTTTTAACCCTCAAAAACTATGTGAAAAACTGAAAATTTGAATGTTGCCAAGGTAGATAAATATTCTTTAAACATCGATTGATGAAATCCCGAAGAGTTTTTTGCAATACAATATTCAGAACTCCTTCGTTTTTTAATTGCTAATCAAGCGTGCGTGACACTATTTTCCACCGACAGTATGGTGCAAATGAAAGGAATAAATTCGTTATTTCGTAAACCGGCGACTTTAAGGAAAAATACCGAAACAGGTCGATTTTTATTTTTAAGTTATGATATTGTGGCATATATAGTATACTAGTGACGTCATCCATCTGGACGTGATGACGTAATCGATAATTTTTTAAAATGAGAATAGGGGTCGTGTGATAGCTCATTTGAAAGGTTCTTCAATTCTCTATTCAGTAATATAAACATTTACATAATTATTTATACAGGGTGTCCAAAAATTTTTTATTAAATTAAATTATTTGACAAAAAAAGAAGTAGAAGGACACCCTGTATAAATAATTACGTAAATGTTTATATTACTGAATAGAGAATTGAAGAACCTTTCAAATGAGCTAGCACACGACCCCTATTCTCGTTTAAAAAAATCATCGATTACGTCATCACGTCCAGATAGATGACGTCACTAGTATACCATATATGCCACATGCCACAATATCATAACTTAAAAATAAAAATCGACCTGTTTCGGGATTTTTCCTTAAAGTCGGCGGTTTACGAAATAACGAATTTATTCCTTTCATTTGCACCATGCTGTTACATGTCGGTGGAAAATAGTGTCGCGCACGCTTGATTAGCAATTAAAAAACAAAGGAGTTTTGATTATTGTATTGCAAAAAACTCTTCGGAATTTCATCAATCGATGTTTAAAGAATATCTACCTACCTTGGCAACATTCAAATTTTCAGTTTTTCACATAGTTTTTGAGGGTTAAAAATGGCCGATTTCGCAATTTTTCAATTTTTAATCGCTTATATGTGAAAAACTATCATTTTTAGAGAAAAGTCACTAAAGATCTTTTCTGTTTGGAATGATCCAAAAAACCTAAAAAAACTTTTTTCCATGCAAAAAAAAATAATTTTAGAAAAAAAAACAAAAAAAAAATGTTTAAAAAATTTTTGACCACTTTTTGGTCCTGGCAACATGCAAATTTGTTAAAAGGAGTCCTTTTTGAGTAAGATTGTGCAAAAAATTCGAATCAGAGTATTTTTCCTAGCGGATGCGCAGTGGCTTTCGGGACTAATTATATTAAAATCCATTTTTATAAGTTTTGGCTTTACGTTTTGTGCTACAGCAACTATTGATTCCTTTTTGGCGACTTTAAATATATGTAGCATACTTATTATCTAGCCACATGTTGCTATGTCTATTGTAAGAAAATATTAACAGTTATTTTTTTCTTCTTAAAATGATTTCCTTTTTGATAACAGGAATTCACATTTCCAAAAAAATGTGTTTTTGGAAACCTTAAGACCATTGCAAAATCGTCGACGTACTTATTTTAACTTACAGATAAATAAAAACTCATAGCATTTTCTTTGTTTATTTATACATTTATATTTTGGAAATTGTGAGGTATAAGTATATATGTACAAGAATTTGATGTATACTAGTAATTACAAGGTTATCTAATATCTGAATTATTTCTAAGTGAATGATAATTACAATAAATATGTACAAAAACAAAATCGTATGTGATTGTGCTCTTAGTTAAAAATATTTGGTGTCAATATCACACAACATAATATACATGGCTATTCACAAGGTTCTTTGTACATGTTTAAAATGTTTACAAATTTATATTAAAATAAATTATTTTGGAGACGAAGGTTTATTACAGTAATGAATTAGGATGTTTAATATGACTCTGTTTAGTCGTGACCCACATCCCGATGCAAAGCTTCAATTAAACGAAGTCCAAGTTGAGAAAGTTCACAAAATGACATATTTGGGAACTGTGATAACGAACCAACTAGATACAGATATAGAAATAAAACGTAGAATAGCAATGAATAAAACTACTTTTATAAAAATGAAGTCATTTCTTTGCAATAATCGTCTCAGTTTAGAACTAAGACAAGGAATGGTTAAGTGCTATGTTTGGTCCGTACTTTATATAGTGCAGAAGTGTGGACGCTAAACAGGGCCCCCGCAAGGCTGATTGGCGCCCGCGTGCGGGACATATTTTGGCGCCCTTTAAATCTACTATACATATATGTAAAACTAATAAATATTTTTGAAAAATTTAAACCCAGAATGAAAGACATTATTACTGAGGCCGAAAGTCCCTGAATACTTCTATAATGTTTATTTTAATAAGTTACAGGGGTGAAAATAAAAGAGAAAATTGAGTGTGATTTTTAATAATTGCAAATATTTAATTCAATAATGGCAATAATATTATCTTTCATTCTACGTTTAAATTTTTTTAAAATACTTATTAGTTTTCTCAGGATTCGAAAAAAGTGAATACATTTAAAACACATTGAAAATTTTGACAGGCGACATTTTGCGCACTTCCCCTTCAAATTTTCGCAACATTAGTGAAGCACCCTGCATATTTAATTAAAAATATAAATTTAAGTAAATAAACAATAATATTTTGTCATTTCAAAGTTTTCAAACAAATTTTATACAGGGTGTCTACATAACTGGGAACCATATGGGAGACTGTTTTATTATTAATTTTACGAGAAAAAGTTATTCTTCATAAAAAGTTCTGCATTGTCTAGAATGCAACCATCAAATATCAAATTTTATGAATTTATACGAGGTATGTCAAAAAATATGAATTCCGGTTAAGAGCAAAGTACGTTTAGTTTTCACAATATTGAAAAGTTGTGAAAAGTTGTTCAGCATTAAAAACTATGTTTCTATATGCAATAACATCCTTCTAATTGAAATAAATTGTGATCTAGAACTTTACTTTTGATCGAAACTCATATTTTTTTACATATATCTCATATAAAATTGATAGGATTTGATGGTTGCATCTTAGATTTTAGACCATGCAAATCTTTTTAAAAAGAACTTTTTATCGTACATTAATTGTACTTTTCAACAACGCCTTTTTCATTTATTAGAGATCATGTGATGTCTTTTATTATTAATAATTAGCCCTTTTCAGTTATTACAAATAATGTGATAACTCTTTTATTATTATTAATTAATTAATCAATAACAATAAAAGAGTTATCGCATTATTCGTAATAAATGAAAAGGGCTTTGGGTATCTGTAATTTGTGAAAAACAATTATAATAAAGGGATGTAATTGCATATTACAACATAGTTTTTAATTAATTCCAAATAACTTTTCATAATAATAATTTTCGATATTGTGAAATAAGGTACCTACTCTTGATCGAAATTCATATTTTTGATACTCATAAAATTGACACAAATTTATATTTAGTTGCATTTTAGTTTTTAGACTAAGACTATGCAAATGGTTGCATTTAGACTATGCAAAACACTTTATGAAGAATAAATTTTTCCGTAAAATTAATAATAATAGCTATTTGTATAACAAGGGAGGAAAGTGCTACTTTTCCTCCCGAGAATGAAGTTTACTGCCCGACGCGTAGCGGAGGGCAGTAATCATTCAAGGGAGGAAAAGGCACTTTACTCCCATGTTATACATATGATTTTTCCACCTTCCTCAAATAACAAGTCATTTTTTCATTTTAACTTAATTTATTTATGTAACTAACCAACAAAATTTATTAAAACTAAAACTAACAAGTAGGTAGAATATAACTGTCAGCTGTCAAATATAAGTCAAATTATTAATGTAAACATTGTTAAATCAAAATAACAATTTACTGTTTTTTACCATTCTGCAAAATACAGTGTTTTATAAATAAACGTTAAAATGTATAGATACTTACGTAAAAATGTAAGCTATTGGAGAGGGCGTCAATAAGTTATATTTCATGAATGAAATACCATGACGTCACTTTTACTTTTCCTCCCTAGGGCGGAAAAATATTTTCCTCCCTAGGGAGGAAAAGTACAACTTTGCTCCCTACAATCAGGTCCGGAAAAGTATACTTTCGGTAGAGGTAGGTGGAAAAAAAGTTTCCCATATGGTTCCAAGTTACGCAGATGCAATGTCTTAATTATTTTCTTTTTTTTTTCAAAATAAATTGTAAATTGTGGATTTTATTAGATAAAACCCGATTATAACATTTAAAATAAATTATTATTATTCTATCCAATGATTATGATACTTACCATTTTCACAATTAATTTAATTTCCACACCACTTAAAATAACAACAAATAAAAAAGATTGTCCAATATTTTTTACACGAAATCAAAAGTTTAAAATCAGGGCAGAACAAACCCAACGGATATTGCAATAATAGTCGTAAGTAATTATTAACACCAATATACATAAAATAAAATTTTAAACCTTTCACTGCAGGAAATCACCCATTCACCAGTAACTCAAGTATACTCAAGTCAAATACATAATCATAAGTCATAGAGTATTTGTTTATTTAAGGGCAATTATCATAGATTCGAGTATTTAAAAGATTCACTTTATACCAGTAAAACTGCTTGTTCCAGCAAGTTGTGTTTTTGTTGGAGTAAAACTGCTAAGTTGCGTTTTATGGGTGGTAATTTATGTTTCTACTTGTCAAGGAGTGTGATTTGATGTTTATTTGACTATTTTAAGTGTCGCTTTAGCTTACAACATAAAATCGATTGGATGGTATGCCAAGCGTAATTCAATCTACTTCAAAGAAAAAAATTAAACAACAAAATGTAATATATTTTTGACGGAGTAAGTTCAACATTTCAGGACGGGAATAATTATTTTATTATTATCTCATTTAAAATAAATATTTCATATTTACAAAACCTTCGGTTTGGCGCCCCTTTGGGGTTACGCCCGCGTGCGCCGCACGCGTTGCACGCCCGTTTACGGGGGCCCTGACGCTAAAAGTATCCATCATGAACAGAATTGAAGCATTGAAAATGTGGATTCATAGACGGATGCTGAAAATACCTTGGACAGCAAGAAAAACTAATGAAGAAGTACTAAGGAGGGCCAAAAAATATGCTGCTAAAGACTGTTAAACATCGAGAAATGTCTTATCTGGGACATATAGTGAGGGGAAGTCGATATAAAATATTACATCTGATCCTTAAAGGCAAAATAGAGGGCCGTAGAGGTGTAGGAAGAAAACAAGTTTGTTGGTTAAAAAACATTCTTGAATGGACTCAGATATCAAATGCAGGACAATTATTCCATATTGCCGAAGATCGAGAAGCCTTCGCAATGGTGATCGCCAACGTCGGATAATTTTGATATGGCACGTGAAGAAGAAGAATATGACCATTCCAATAAGAAAAAGAGTACGACAAGGATATGTACTATCCCCTCTACTTTTTAATACGTGCTCAGAAGAAATGTCTGAAGAGCCACTAGAAGACATCAATGAATAATCTCAGATATGCAGACAATACAATAATTTTGCGAACAGCAGAGAAGGGCTGCAAATTTTGTATAATCGCAGGTATGGAATGGCTCTGAAGACAAAAAAACATGATTGTCAGTAAGAACCAGATAGAAAATGAAAAAATTTACGTTAAAGGAAAAGCTTTAGGAGAAAGTACCCAGATACAATTATTCGGAATCAGAGGCGTAGCTACCGCCGTACCAGCCGTATCAATTATACGGGGCCCCCGACATTAAGGGGCCCCGCGCGTCATGTCGAAACAAAAGTTCCATTTAAAAAAATTGAACAAAATATTCTACAATTTCACTCTTAAACCGCTTTGAAACAGTCGGTATTGTTTGGATATCGACATTTTCATGTCGGTAATGGATTCTTCATCTATCTTATTATAAATTGTATATACGTGTGTATATCAATTTGCCGACGCTCGTGGTTATTCCATAACAACAGAGCATTTTTTATTTTCAAGTTACATTTCATTGTCCATTGTCCATTCACCGTTGGCTAAGTGTGAGACACTGTATAATGTATAATGCCAGATTGCAATTTCTGTAATCGCTATACCTTTGAATATTTTTGAAACAGTGCGTATTGTTTGGGTATATTCTGCTGTAATCTATAATTTATCTATATATTGTATTATATACATTTCTACGGGATTCGAGGTAACAACTGGTTAGAGCAAATAATACTGACTTTAGTCTCACATACAATATATGTGAGGTACCACAGGGTTCAGTATTGGGCCCTCTACTTTTCTTGTCTTTATAAATGACATCCCTAATTTAAAAATCGATGTAAACATTGTTCTTTTTGCTGATGATACGAGTATCACTTGAAGCAACTCAAATATTGCAACTCTTCATGCAACTATAGTTTCTGATCTTCTTACCTGGTTCGATCCTAATTTACTCTATTTTAAGGTGGATAAGACAGTAGCAATATTCAGCCCTTGCTTCTTAATAACGACCAGATTAGTACCGTTGATTCAGTAAAATTTCTTGGTATTTTTTTAGACAGCAAACTCAAAGGGTCCCTTCTTATCGGTAAGAAACTCCCCTCAGCTTTCTACTCAATGAAATCTGTTTCGAAGGAAATTAATTTAGAATCTTACAGAATAACGTATTTTTCTTTGTTCGAGTCTCATCTTCGATATGGTCTTCCTTTTTGGGGTTCTAGTACAGCTGCCGAGTCAGATATTATTTTTAAATTACAAAAGAGAGCAATTAGGTATCTGTTTGGCTACCTTATTGCAGCTCAATACAACACATTGCAGAAGCTACTTGTTTGTTTGCTTAATTTGTAAACACCTAAGTACATAAATATCTTTCTAGCAAGACTTAACAATGACTACTCCACCAGAAATTCAACTCTTGATGTTTATTTACCGATCCCGTCCACTAAGTTATACTGCAACATCTTTCCCCAAGTTCCGTAAAATGACAAAAGACTATCGATCTGAAAGTCCATAGTATTCGGAAGAAGAGTTTCTTATAACTAAGAAAGTACATTTTTTACCCTTATGTACAAGTAACTAAAGTATCTTTATGTATATTTGGATGTGATACGGAGAACTTATTACTTAGTTCCTAAGATTGTATTAGGCAATTTGCAATTTATTTAAATTTTGAAATAGATTGTTTTTGTTTTAGTTTATTATCTTTTATTTTGTAATATTGATGATTTAGGAAATTTCAGTAATTTGTATTTGTTGTTTTTTTCCTTCCCTTTGTAATCTTTGTCCATAAAATTGTAAAACTTTCGGTGATAATAAAGTATATTTCTATTCTAATCTATACAAGCGTTTTTGCTGCTTTTGTTAAACATTTTTTTAGCACTAGCACATATCAGTCGTGGAAAAGGGCCCCGCGACAAACTTTGATAGGGGGCCCTTGTGAGGGGTCCAGAGATCAATCCCATATCAAGACTCTGCAGTGATTTGCTGATTACGTTGATGTAAAATAAAATGCCATGCCATATTACCACAGAGCAAAGAAAAGTAAAATAACGGATTTGATTTGCCAAACAGCTTGCCTCATGAGCAACCATTTTATCGTTGTTATTAATGACACTGATTTCTACAAGAGCATCGTAAATTTCTTCAATTTGGTATCTGATGGGAGTAATTGCATCAATTATACTTTCCCATATAGTTTCGGACAAATTCTTCAATGTTAGGGTAGGCTAGAAATATGATTTTTCAGTATAGCCCAACGATGAATAGATGCTGAGAAATAATTGTAAATTTTTGTCACCAAAGAAAAGGAAGCAACTGCAAACTGAGAGGCTTTAACAACATCGTTCACGACTAAGTTGTTTGAATGTGAATAGCTAGAACATTGTACAAACAATGCTCTAGGATTCATTTTCAAAATTATGTTTTGAACTTTCAAGTTTTTCGTTTTCATGTTTGCAAATTATCAGATTCTTTCCATATCTTCCAAAGGTATTCCCAGTTCATTCAGTTTTGATTTTGCAAAATATCTTTGGTAAGTCACAAGGCTGTGGATTCAGGTACAGGCACAAATCAAAGATCTGCAATTTTAACACTTTGTGAACAGTAACCTATATCGACAAAACGTACAACAATAGTTATCTGTTCAATTTCAGAAATATCAGGTGTAAAATCTAAAATTATGCCACAATACTTTGCTGATTTGAGAAAGTTTTTAATTTTGATTTGGTCATGGAGGAGCTGAATAATTTTGTTTTGAATACGTTTTCTCAAGGAGTAACGTTGCTTGTTACTACCATTCGTTGTTCTCCTAATGTGCTTTTGTAAAACAGAATCAAGTTTTCTAAAGAGCTCAACAAGCTTTAAAAAGTTACCTTTGTTGTGATGACAAATTTTATCAGAATCGCCCCTCACTATTCTGATCCCACTATTCTTATACGATGAAGAAGAAGGCGGCATTGTCTATCTCCCGTCGAATAAACCTTGCAATGTTATTGTTTCACTTATTTAATTCTCGTTTTTACAGTTGCGTATTTACTGCTTTTGTTCATAATATTGATTTTTTATAATAATAAAAAACGAATTTATTATTTCTTCAATATCAAAAATTGGCTGTCCTCTTAAATTTGCCGCCCCAAAATTTGCCGCCCTGGGCATCTGCCCAGTTCGCTCACCCCTGGGGCCGGGCCTGAGCTGTGGAGTGGAAAAACAACAATAGAACTCTTCAGAACCGCTCCAGACCTAGACAGTAAAATTACAAGCTGAACCGCAAAGGTCAAAAACAATATGGGCAACCAAGGGAAGAACCTGGTATATTTAGGACACACCAAGCAGAAGCAGAAGATCTATAGAAACTTCTACAGGCTACATCAATTCTAGACTGGGTGTATGAAACAACAATGAGCAGCAAACACAATAAGCCAGTGGTTTCCAACCTGTGGGGCGCGCCCCCTAGGGGGCGCCAGACTGTTGCAAGGGGGGCATGCAGCTGTTATTACAATTGTTTGTTACAATTAGGAAATTGTCTGGAAATGAGGAAAATACAAAATCTCTGAAAATTAATTTAAAAATGGGGTAAATACTATGAAAAAGCAAATTTTATTATTTTGTAGCCCATTAAATAAATTATAATATCAGTTGAGTATTTATGAAATTAGATAGTTAGAAAAATTAATAGGTCTGGATCCCGCGTATGAAAAAAAAAGTTGATTAATAGCAAGCTGAAAATTTGTTAATAGCTTACGGGTGTCTAGTCCGACAAACTTTGATATATGGGAACACTGGAATAGGGGAAGTTTTAATTGTGGAACAGGTTAAAAATTTGGAACGGTCAGACCACGAAAACGGCACATATATTTTGCCCGACAGAACAGACTTAAACTCTCCGAACAGAGATTAAACTCTCATGCAAAAATCAGACTGCTATTTATCACCAAATAGGCGTTTTAATGAGTGGAACATGTAGAATATGTCAAATGACAGGAATGATGACAGGTGATAAATAGCACTCTGATTTTTGCCTGAGAGTTAAATCTCTGTTCGGAGAGTTTTAGTATGTTCTGTCGGACAAAATAAATGTGCCGTTTTCGTGGTCTGAGCGTTCCAAATTTTTAACCTGTTCCACAATTAAAACTGCCCCTGTTCCAGTGTTCCCATATATCAAAGTTTATTCGACTAGACACCCTTAAGCTATTATCAAATTTTCAGCTTGCTATTAATCAACTTTTTTTTCATACGTGGGATCCAGACCTATAAGAGGGCGCAATAATTTTTTGTTTTTTAAGGACACAGGTACAAAAAGGTTGGAAACCACTGCCGGAATAAGCTTTAGCCTCAGTGGTTCAATGGAGATCTGTTGTTAGCCTCAGTGCCTCAATGGAGATATGTTGGATCAGACGGGTGCGGAAAAAAATTACCATAGAAATGTACCCTTTAATTAAATGGTAAAATACTGCTTTAGCCAGCGAAACTTCCAGGCCTAACAGTTTGATCCATCTTAATACGGTGTAAAAGACCAGTGGTTTCCAACCTGTGGGGCGCGCCCCCTAGGGGGCGCCAGACTGTTGCAAGGGGGGCATGCAGCTGTTATTACAATTGTTTGTTACAATTAGGAAATTGTCTGGAAATGAGGAAAATACAAAATCTCTGAAAATTAATTTAAAAATGGGGTAAATACTATGAAAAAGCAAATTTTATTATTTTGTAGCCCATTAAATAAATTATAATATCAGTTGAGTATTTATGAAATTAGATAGTTAGAAAAATTAATAGGTCTGGATCCCGCGTATGAAAAAAAAAGTTGATTAATAGCAAGCTGAAAATTTGTTAATAGCTTACGGGTGTCTAGTCCGACAAACTTTGATATATGGGAACACTGGAATAGGGGAAGTTTTAATTGTGGAACAGGTTAAAAATTTGGAACGGTCAGACCACGAAAACGGCACATATATTTTGCCCGACAGAACAGACTTAAACTCTCCGAACAGAGATTAAACTCTCATGCAAAAATCAGACTGCTATTTATCACCAAATAGGCGTTTTAATGAGTGGAACATGTAGAATATGTCAAATGACAGGAATGATGACAGGTGATAAATAGCACTCTGATTTTTGCCTGAGAGTTAAATCTCTGTTCGGAGAGTTTTAGTATGTTCTGTCGGACAAAATAAATGTGCCGTTTTCGTGGTCTGAGCGTTCCAAATTTTTAACCTGTTCCACAATTAAAACTGCCCCTGTTCCAGTGTTCCCATATATCAAAGTTTATTCGACTAGACACCCTTAAGCTATTATCAAATTTTCAGCTTGCTATTAATCAACTTTTTTTTCATACGTGGGATCCAGACCTATAAGAGGGCGCAATAATTTTTTGTTTTTTAAGGACACAGGTACAAAAAGGTTGGAAACCACTGCCGGAATAAGCTTTAGCCTCAGTGGTTCAATGGAGATCTGTTGTTAGCCTCAGTGCCTCAATGGAGATATGTTGGATCAGACGGGTGCGGAAAAAAATTACCATAGAAATGTACCCTTTAATTAAATGGTAAAATACTGCTTTAGCCAGCGAAACTTCCAGGCCTAACAGTTTGATCCATCTTAATACGGTGTAAAAGACCGAAGATACTTTGATGTGAAACATAGTTTATATTCATTTTCAATTCATATTCTAACCTTGTAGGTTATTTAAGTTTTTGAAAGATCTATATAAACGCCCAATTCATTACTGTATAGATAAATTCTTAATAACAACATAGATTTAAAAAAAATGTTGAAATAATTTTGTTAGAATGGACAATATTCTTATTTCTTACACCAAAGACCAAATAATATACATATATACAAAATAAACTTTTAATTAAAACACTAAATCTTCATTGTTTACTCTAATTTCTTCCTAATAACAAATCAGGTGACATTTATCTCCTCGTCACTATCGTTCGAGCTCTCATAGTCCATTCCTTCATACATCTGGTAATTGATTGGCCCAGAATTGACAGAATTCCCGGATGGTTCCCTTTGGTGGTCAACGGGCGAACCCGCAGGAGAAATATCTTGCATATCACTGAGATCCAACTTCGGTTTATCTCCGTCTGCGTCACTTAGATCGGGATGAGGGTTGTTCTTGTTTGGAAGAGTTTGTTCTCTGGATCCCCCGGCTGCTAGAAGTTCCCGTTCTTTTGAGTTTCTCCATTTCATTCGACGATTTTGAAACCATATCTTCACCTGAAAAGAATAAAAGAAAACGATAAAAATCTATTTTAATAAGAAAATATTTTATTAATTTTTTTATTAAAAAATTCTTTCTAAAAGGTATATTTATTTAAAAAAATCCTTTCGGGCTACATCACAGAACTTTTTTGGAATGGTGTTGCTACAAGTTATACATGTTAAAAGCCAGTAAATACATGGGTGAAAAACCTTTAAACGTTATAAAATTGGTACCTATTATTACATTGTTGCTGATAATTTATAGGATGTTAAAATTTTAAATTGAACTTAAAATTTACAGTCATAATATCAATAATATGCTTTTTGCACGATTGATCATTTTTGACTGTTTACCGTGACAGATTTTACGTCAGTAGGTGACATTTACTAGCAACTCGACGGTAAGTAATCCAACTCGACGGTAAGTACTCCAACTCGACGGTAAGTAATTCACTTACCGTCGAGTTAAAAAATCTCTTAATTTTAATTTATTTTTTGAAAGAATAAAGAAAACTAACGAATTATTTATTAATATTGAAACTTATGGTACAATTTGTTAAATTATTGAATGAAATCCCACTTGTTTGGGCTGTGGTTTCACTTCAAACAGAAACTCCTGCAGAATCGCATACATTAGTAGTATGTATTACTAGTATTGCACAATATTTTTCGGCAAAATCTATTTTATTTTGAAGAGAATCTTCTACATAGCTTTCTGCCACTGTCGATGAACGCCAACCTCCATGACGCTTTAATCCGAGGACATCAACACCTTTATTAGCCAAAAGCGTTGCTGATGTCCTCCTGAACGAATGGCCAGTATAGTTCTCGGGATTAGGCAAATTTAAGAATTTGGCAATTTGAGAAGACCAGCCCCCCATTGTCCCTTTCCCTATTACTTGAGCACAACATTTTCCTTTTGGCGTATCTTAAGAACAAATGATTTGATTTTACTTATAATAGACGAAGTTTTATATACTTTTGCAGAATTTCTAAATATGGAATTTTATCGTCTGGTTTATTAACGACTGTAAAAGTACGCTGGATGTTCGTTTTTGTATTGGGTACTTTTACAATAATTAAACCATCGGTTTGTTGGATGTCAATCATAGTAATATTATATAATTCTTCTCTTCTACAGGTACCAGATATTCCCAATATCATTGCGACCTACAAATTATGAAAAAATCTTCATTAGAGTATTTCTTTTACCTAAACTAGCTTATATTACCTTGTGAACTAGAAATTCTTCATCCGGTGCTTCCATCCGAAATTTTTCAAATTGCTCCCGTGTAAAAATGCTCGCTTTCTTAGGCCTATAGCCAACATTTTTTCTCTTCAAATACGCGATCAAAGTTGAAAACTTGGAAATATCAATGCCATCATAAAGAAAAACGGTGGATTTAATCATTGAGTATTCTGCCCAGAGGCTTCCAGGAGCTTTCAACTGCATATGTCTTTGAACGAAATATGCCAATAGAGTATTTTCTTCGATTCTTAAATGCTTGCCTTCGCACCATTTTTTAAAACTTTGGTAGGTATTTTGATAACGGATTTTGGATTTTTCGGGAATAATTGCGGAACACCCTTCTTCCCAAGCCCGTTCAATTTCTTCAAATTCACTTTCGCTCATATTTTAATTTATAATAATCAAAATTGTACTTAAAATTATTGACAACTAAATAAAAACTCAATTCTCCATTGTTGTTATGCACCCTAGTTACTACCTAACAACCAAAGTATCTATCTTGATAAAATGAATGAAACTAGTCAATATGACGAAAATGTTTAATTTTATAATTTATAATGGTATCAATCGTGCAAAAAACGTTATAAGCATGTCGAACGTTAAGGGTAACCGATCTCAGACAATAATTGGAGTCGTCGCTCCGCTCCTCCTCCAAACAATTGTCTTCGATCGGTATAAAACCCTTACCGTTCTCCATACTTAATATACTATAACAGGCACTAGGGAACTTACCAATTTTTATCATATAGGTCTGTATCCTGCATAAGAAAAAAAAGTTGATTAATAGCAAGCTGAAAATAAATTTGTTAATAGCTTAACGGTGTCTAGTCAGATAAAGTTTGATATATGGGAACACTGGAACAGGGGACGTTTTAATGGTGGAACAGGTTAAAAATTTGAAACGTCAGACTACGAAAACGTCAGATGTATTTTGTAGGACAGAACTTCCAATTGATTTGTTGCCCTTTCATTAAACTCATGCAAAAATCAGACTGGTATTTATCACCAACTGGGCATTTTAAGGAATTGAACACGAAGAACATGTCAAATGACAGGAATCATGTTCGTTAGTAATAGCAGTCTGAGTTTTGCATGAGAGTTTAATGAAAGGGTAACAAATCAATTGGAAATTCTGTCCGACAAAATACATTTGACGTTTTCGTAGTCTCACGTTCCATATTTTTAACTTGTTCCACAATTAAAACTTCCCCTGTTCCATTGTTCTAATACATCAACATTTGTCCGACTAGACACCGTTAAGCTATTAACAAATTTTCAGCTTGCTATTAATCAACTTTTTTTGGTACGCGGGATCCAATACTCTTGATTTACTATTTAGAAGATAAGCGTCTATAGTTAGTTTAGTTATTAGTAATAAGTCCACTAAGAGTTGATAGTGATTGGACTAGAATTTTTCTTCATTAATCCATTCATGAAGCATTATAATTCCTAGGGGTTTTAGCTAACGCTATGGCGTTCAAAATCCTATTCTTTATTGAGGTGGATTACTTCTCTATTTTATTATGTCATTTATAGCTTGCTGTGTGTCTTTACTGCGGTTGTAACTTTCATTTCTTCCTGTCCTTGGACTGAACATTCCAGACTTTAACATTCATTGCTCTTATGTCTTCTTCTACATCATCCAGTCATCTTCTTTACATAGTATATTCATTTAACAAAAATGCTTAGTGTTACTTACTATGATGTAACAGATTGCATATTAAAACAGATAAAAAAATCTGCCTCTACTATAAAAATTTCCAAGCCCTTAAAGCTTAAATTCAATTCCTTTTCAATACATAATCGATAATCACATATTTCTCCAGAAAATCTCCAGCTAAATGTCTTTGATTTAAAGCGTCATTAGGCTCCCTTCAAGTCCCACAATACCGTATTCTGGAAATCTGGAATATCACATCTCAATAAAACAATATCAGGAAATGCGTCAAGATCATTTATTGCCACAAGGGCTTGTGACCCCACTAATGCCCTAATATGCCATTCAAACTGAAGAAAGCAATCTCTTCATCTTATTCATCTTCAATCACGATACTAAAATCATACTCGAAGAAAGACTTTTTAATGCGAGATACGAAAAAAGTGTGTCTAACATCCCGCAAGGCAGCATTTTGGCACCAATTCTCTACACAATCTTTACAGCTGATTTCCCAACTGGAGAAGAATCCAAAATCGCCACATTCGCAGATGGCACTGCAATTCTGGTAAAAAACCTAGATCACATACAAGCAGATGAAATATTGCAACAAAACATACATTTAATTGAAATATGGGCTAAAGATAAAGATCAACGAAGCAAAATCAGTTAACGTAGTATTTACTAAATGTCACAAAGAAACACCAAATAACCAAATGCATAACAAGAAAATTCCTAAAAATGATACTGTAAAATGTCTTGTATTACACCTTGACAAGAGGCCAACATGGAGAACACACATCTGGAAGAAGAGGAAGCAATTAGGAATGAAATAAAAAAAAACACTACTGGTTACTCTGCCGTAAATGCACTTTATCTAAAAAAATATTTCTGTATAAAGCAATCATAAGGAACTGTAGCAGATAGCAACCTAGCAATACTAGAGCGATTTCAATATAAGGTTCTTCATGGCACAAATGCGCTGTGGTTCATTCCAATTGCAGAAATTTACAAGGACTTGAAGATCGAGACTGTTAGGCAAATGATCGTCAAATGCAGTGATAATAATAATAATAATAATAGACTAAACATTCGAACTCCTCTTTACTATTTAGAAATAAGCGTCTATACTTAGTTTAGTTATTATTAGTAATAAGCCCACTAGGAGTTGATAGTGATTGGACTAAAAATTTTCTTCATTAATCCATTCATGAAGCATTAAAATCCCTAGGGGTTATAGCTAACGCCATGGCGTCCAAAATCCTATTCTTGGTTGAGGTGGATAACTTCTCTATGTCATTTATATCTGCTGCTGTAACTCTTTTCCATTTCTTCCTGTCCTTGCACAGAACATTCCAGACTTTAACATCCATTGCTCTTATGTCTTCTTTTACATCATCCAGTAACCGTTACAGAGTAGGTATGTTCATTTAACAAAAATGCTTAGTGTTACTTACTATGATGTAACAGATTGCATATTAAAACAGATAAAAAAATCTGCCTCTACTATAAAAATTTCCAAGCCCTTAAAGCTTAAATTCAATTCCTTTTCAATACATAATCGATAATCACATATTTCTCCAGAAAATCTCCAGCTAAATGTCTTTGGTTTAAAGCGTCATTAGGCTCCCTTCAAGTCCCACAATACCGTATTCTGGAAATCTGGAATATCACATCTCAATAAAACAATATCAGGAAATACGGCAAGATCATTTATTGCCACAAGGGCTTGTGTTCGTTCGGTGATAATTCGTTTAGCGAAAGCGGAAGGGAAAGAGAGAAAGATCGATGAGGAGCTAGCTACAGAAGGCATCGTGGATTTAAGGGCTGTGTGTTTCCAGGGAAGGATCAGTGAGTGTTTCGTTTTATATCATTTTGGTTGAAGTTATAAATATTTCCATTGTCTTTGTCATAATAATGCCAGTGCTCGTCTATCACATAATCTAGAAATGCGGCTAATTTTTTCATCAAGAAGAAAAAAACTAACAATAAATACAAACATTTAAACTTAAATAAAAAAAATTAAAATTGTATAAGAATTATGTTTGGCCTTTTGTTGTAGCTAAATGATCAAGTAATTAGTTTTTTCTACGGCCTTGCTAAAAGAGCCACTTTCCCGCACGCATTTCGTTCCCGAAAGTTGCACTTTCCAGCACGGCGTGCGTGAAAATAAATTTTCCCGCACGGCGTGCGGAAAAGTAAAATACCTTGTAATATGGCATTATATTACAATATTATACATGCAATAAACTAATATTTAGATATTATTTACTAATTTATTTCAAATTTATCTTATTGTGTTCATGTTTTAATGAAATTAGTGCGATAATTCGATGAAATAAAATTATTTGGACATAATATTTAAAAGTCAGATCAGTAGACAATTAAAATGGTTTTGAATCGTCGTCATGGAAACCAATATCGTCGTCGTGGTAACCCATTATATTGAAAGTTTGGTTTTGACAACCTTGTCAAAGAATTAATTTGTGTATTTTCACTTCTAAATAAAAATTGATATAACTCTATTTTTTGTGACTTTTTTCCAAACGTACGGCCTTAGAAAAAATATTGTTCCTAACTCATGCGGACAGTGTCTTCCCCGCACTTGACTGCTTGCCCGAACTCCGCTATCGCGTCGTTCGGGTCAACGGCAGTCTCGTGCGTGAAAGTATCACTTTCCGCACTAGTTAGGAAAATAACTATTTTCTACGAGCGTGCAAAAATGTTTACTTTCGAGCACGCGTTTTAGTTTAGAAAGTTTTACTTTTTCGCACGCGTTTTACTTTTCCGCACTGTATTTAGATATTTTAATATGGCCTTAAAATAATTATAATAATAATATAATAGTTTATGCAATAAACTAATATTTAGATATTATTTACTATTTTATTTCAAATGTATCTTATTGTGTTCCTGTTTTAATGAAATAACGCGACAATTCGACGAAATATAATTATTTTGACATAATATTCGAAAGTCAAATCAGTAGACAATAACAGTGGTTTTAAATCGTCGTCATGGAAACCAAGATCGTCGTCATGCTAACCAATTATGCTGAAAGTTTGGTTTTGACAACCTTGTCAAAGAATTAATTTGTGTATGTGTTTTTATATTAATTAAATTAATTGATTAAGATTTGGTCATTTTTTAAAGACTCGTAGAAAAAATATTGTTCCTAACTCTTGCAGAAAGTCTCTTTTCCGTACTCGACTGCTTGCCGAACTCCCGCTTCGCGTCGTTCGGCAAACTACAGTCGTGTGCGGAAAAATATGGCTTTCTGCACTTGTTAACTATTGAAAATAACTATTTTCTACGGCCGTGCTAAAAGAGCCACTTTCACGCACGCATATTCACGAAAGTAAAATACTTTGTAATATGACATTATATTATAATATAATACATGCAATAAACTAATATTTAGATATTATTTAGTAATTTATTTCAAATTTATCTTATTGTGTTCATGTTTTAATGAAATTAGCGCGATGCATAGGAGATTCTGACTAATAGAAAGCTACAGAAATCTGAATTAAATCGATAATTTTTGATAATCGCCCGTCGTTAAGTATATTACGTCAGATGCCCTTCGTTGCTACGAAAAAATACATTCAGTGACATTAATGAGAATTAATGTTTTAAAAATTATAAAAGTGATGACTTTCAATCGTCAAATATTTATAAAAACTTTGTGTTTAATTGTACTAATTTGTACTTACATAAATAAATTACAATAAAATTTTGGTTTTGAACAGTTTTATTCATGAAATAATCGTAGCAAATTGCACTCGAACTCTAAAATTAATATAGAATTTTAGAGCTCTTGTGCAATTACTACTGATAATTCGATGAAATAAAATTATTTTGACATAATATTTAAAAGTCAGATCAGTAGTACGATGGTTTTTAATCGTCGTCATGAAAACCAATATCGTCGTCGTGGTAACCCATAATATTAAAAGTTTGGTTTTGACAACCTTGTCAAAGAATGAATTTGTGTATTTTCACTTCTAAATAAAACTTGATATAACTCTATTTTTTGTGGCTTTTTTCCAAACGTACGGCCTTAGAAAAAATATTGTTCCTAACTCATGCGGAAAGTGTCTTCCCCGCACTCGACTGCTTGCCCGAACTCCGCTATCGCGTCGTTCGGGTCAACGGCAGTATCACTTTCCGCACTAGTTTGGAAAATAACTATTTCCACCTAACTCTACCGAAAGTATACTTTTCCGGACCTGATTGTAGGGACAAAGTTGTACTTTTCCTCCCTAGGGAGGAAAGGTAAAAGTGACGTCATGGTATTTCATTCATGAAATATAACTTATTGACGCCCTGTACAATATATATTTTCCATTACGTAAGTATCTATACATTTTAAAATTTATTTATAAAACACCCTGTATTTTGCGGAATGGTAAAAAACAGTAAATTGTTATTTTGATTTACCAATGATTACATTAATAATTCGACTTATATTTGACAGTTGTCAGTTATATTGTACCTACTTGTTAGTTTTAGTTCTAATAAATTTTGTTGGTTAGTTACATAAATAAATTAAGTAAGAATAAAAAAATGACTTGTTATTTGAGGAAGGTGGAAAAACCATGTATAACATGGGAGTAAAGTGCCTTTTCCTCCCTTGAATGATAAACTTCATTAGGAAAAGTAGCACTTTCCTCCCTTGTTATACAAATAACTATTTCAAATACCAAACCAGGGCATTTAGGAAAAAATAAATTGATTTTTATCGATCGAGGAAAGAAAACAACGAAAAAAAGATATCTTGCAAGTAAAAACTGTAGAGAGAAGGAAGAGCGAACCGACAACAAGAATATGAAACACTAAAATAAAGTAGTTAAAAGGAATGCAAGAAGAGACAAAAGAAGATGGGCTGAAGAACTGGCAAAACAAGCAGAAACAGCTGCACAACATGCAACACAACAGAACTAGAGAGCTATATCAAATCACTAGACGATTAACAAAAAATCGGCCCAAATGAGGATACGTCATTTACATTTTAAAATAACACATATAAAATCAGATTTTGGTGTTACTATCCAGAGTAAACTAAATGTAAGACCAAATATTATTAGACCTGGATCCCGCGTACCAAAAAAAAGTTGATTAATAGCAAGCTGAAAATTTGTTAATAGCTTGAGGGTGTCTAGTCGGACAAACTTTGATGTATGGAATAGGGGAAGTTTTAATTGTGGAACAGGCTAAAAATTTGGAACGTCAGACTACGAAAACGTTCCATGTATTTTGTCAGACAGAACTTCCAATTGATTTGTTACCATTTCATTAAACTCTCATGCAAAAATCAGACTGGTGTTTGTCACCAACTGGACATTTTGATGAGTGGAACACGAAGAACATGTCAAATGACAGGAATCATGTTGGTTAGTAATAGCAGTCTGATTTTTGCATGAGAGTTTAATGAAAGGGTAACAAATAAATTGAATGTTCTGACCGACAAAATACATGGGACGTTTTCGTAATCTGACGTTCCAAATTTTTAAACTGTTCCACAATTAAAACTTCCCCTGTTCCAGTGTTCCCGTACATAAAAGTTTGTCCGACTAGACACCGTTTTTTTGGTACGCGGGATCCAGGTCTATATACAAAAATACATAAAATACAAAATAGTATGATGAGGTTCTTTCCTGGTTCTTTCTTCGTGATTTATTTTCCTTGATTTTATTTGCTATTTTCTAGCACAGTTGCAGTTGCCCTTTTAATAAACTCCCTCTTCAGCAGAACGATTAAAATCCATCTCTGTGGGATATTAAGGATGGCAAATCGGCGTTTAGCGAATCAAAGATTAGATAAAGATCGATGAAATGCAGAAACGGATTAAATTGCGAGCAGGAAACAACCACACTGAGATATAATAAGCTTTGTTAGTGTATTTACACTTTGTCTTTATGATTGATGTGGGGAAAGGCGGTGGTAATAAATCGATGGTTTGGGAGGAATGGAATAAATTAAAGGCATTCAATTTGTTTTGGAATGTATTTTACGTATAGGTTTGGTCCTGTTGGATATATTAAAATAAATAAAATATGAAAAAGGCAAGAAAAAAAAATTATTACTACTTACTAAACTAAAATTATAAACAGAGGAACTACCAACAGAATGGCTGAAGTTTAAGTTTATTGCACTTCCAAAAAAACCAGGAGTCAAATAATACGAAAAATACCTTACGATATGCCTGATGAGTCATCTCCTAAAATTTTTTCTAAAAATAATCCATAAAAGATTTTACAAGTCAAATTTCCCCCAACCAGTTCCGGTTCATAAATGCTGTTGGTACGAGAGAGGTTTTGTTCTCATTACTAGTCTTATTCCAGAGATACAGATACGTCAATTGTGACATATGCGCATGTCTGGTTGATTACGAGAAAACATTTGATCGAGTAGGGGAGAGCGGGTACAATTGTAACGCGGTACAAATGTAACATTGCTTATAAACATCTTGTTTCTGGTCTACTAGAGCTGGCAACGCTACATGTGAGAAAGTGTTTAGTGATGCAATGTTGAACAGTTGAACGTAGTTTGGCCATGTTCAGTGAGGGAGTTAAGTTGTTAGATGAAAATATTGATTTTTACGCCTCGCGAGTAAAATTTTAGACTATTTTAGAATTTTAGAGTAATTTTTTAGAAAGGGTGGCATAACAATTGACTTATATTATACATTTATCAATATATTTATTAAATTGAGATTAGATTTCGTGATGTGTTATAAAATTCTGACAAACCATTGGCATGTCGTTGTGGTACAATTGTAACACTAGCAACGGGTACAATTGTAACGTGTATTGCTCATACCAGTATATACATATACATTATATTAGGGATGTATCACTATGTATGTGTATATTTATATAATATGTGTATAATATATATAAATATATATTTAATATAATATATGTATATATTATATATATATATATGTGTGTGTGTGTGTGTGTGTGTGTGTGTGTGTGTGTGTGTGTGTGTGTGTGTGTGTGTGTGTGTGTGTGTGTGTGTGTGTGTGTGTGTGTGTGTGTGTGTGTGTGTGTGTGTGTGTGTGTGTTTTAGAATACATTTTTGATTTATATGTTCAGTTCAAGTAGTAGTAGTAGTAGTAGTAAGTAGGTGTTTATATAATATTTAATTCTTTATAGGTTTACAAGACAGCTGTTTATAAATACTTGTTTTG
Source organism: Diabrotica virgifera virgifera (assembly GCF_917563875.1). Classification (NCBI taxonomy): domain Eukaryota; kingdom Metazoa; phylum Arthropoda; class Insecta; order Coleoptera; family Chrysomelidae; genus Diabrotica; species Diabrotica virgifera. Next base: position 231,243,124 of record NC_065445.1, on the reverse strand, counting down.
GGAATAATTCGGCTAAAATTCGATGATCTTGACGTTGTTACATTTGTCCCCTTTATGTGTTACAATTGTCCCTCCAATGGGTACAGATGTAACACTTGTTAAGTTAAAATGATGCATTTTTCTAATTACCTAATCAATAAAACTTACAAAATATAATTGGAAATTGAAGCTAAATGTTCAACCTATATTCTCCTATTTTTATATCCCACTTATATGAAACCAATTTTTAAATAAAAATTTACAAGTAAAAAATGTTACAATTGTACCCGCCCTCCCCTACCTACAGCACGCCAAGATAATGCAAATACTAAAAGAAGAACGAATTAACAAATAAGATCTAAAAATAATTAGAAACCTTTACCCGAATCAGACCGCAACTCTGAGAGTTGAAAGTGAACACACCTAATATATGAAAATCATGCGTGGAGTGAGGCAAGGGTTTATTTTGTCTCCTTTAATCTTCAACCTCTGATAAGAGGTTGAAGAAAATAGAATCAAAGAAAATCAAATATGCAGATGATACCTACTATAATATTTGCGGACAACCTAGAAGACCTACAAGCAGTAGCAGTTCTAGCCTGGGGCAAGGGGGGCAGCCGCCCCCCTTCTGTTTTTACAGGACTTTTGTACTATAATCTTCGTTAAAAAGGCACGTTATCTTGTTTATTTACCGGTTGTGTTCCCTTGCCCCCCCCCAGTTTTTTTGGTCTAGAACCGCCACTGCCTACAAGTCCGTATGAACAAAATAACGTATGTATTACAACCAACAACATGGACTCAATATAAACGTAAAGAAGACAAAGCTTATGATTATCAGCAAAAAAGATAACAGAAAGTCAACTCTACCTCAACCAAATCCCTGTAGAAAGAGTGACGCACTACAACTAACTCGGCAACTCGGCACCATAATAAATGAAGAATGGACTAACAACCAAGATATAAGACCGCGCATAGGAAAAGCTAGATTCACCTGCAACCGAAGTCAAGTCAACCATTCAAAGAAGAAATGGGTTTCTCAGAAAACAACGGCCTATATAAAAATATTCTAGCCAGACATATTATACAAGCCTTAGAAAACGATGTACAAGATACAAGTGAACAAACAAATATTGATATTGACAACAAAGGCATGCCACTAAAATAAGGGAAACAGGAGTGCTGGGATACGGACGTTTCGCCCCCGCCGCTTCGCCCGACCGTTTCGCCCCCGACCGTTTCGCCCCCGCCGCTTCGTCCCCAGCCGTTTCGCCCCCGAACCGTTTCGCCCCCGGGATTTTACCTAACATTTTGAACTAGTTGCATTGAGTTATAAATACAATGTTAGTAATACATTTACCTATTGATCATTTTTTGTTCCTAGCTTAGGTTAGGTTAGGTTAGGTCCGTAAATTATAAGTAAGGCAAAATGAGTTTTCTGAGAACAAAATCCTTTATGTAAGAAAATATGTAAAATTATTTCTGAGAACAATTATGTATTAATCCTGTCTATCTACTATAAATATGTGTAACAAAGCACTTCTAAGAAAAACAAACAAAAAATTAGCAATATGTAAATGTATGATTAACATTGTAATTATAACTCAAACTAGTTAAAAATGTTAGGTAAAATCCCGGGGGCAAAACGGTTCGGGGGCGAAACGGTTCGGGGGCGAAACGGTTCGGGGGCGAAACGGCTGGGGACGAAACGGCGGGGGCGAAACGGTCGGGGCCGAAACGGCGGGTGCGAAACGCCCGTAAACCGGAGTGATAGTGCTGCCCAACAGCCGTGACCAATAAAGAAAATCTAAGGCCAAATATTAAAAAGCTCGTAAGTAAACACGACAACTTACCGAAAATACAACTCCAACTATATAACAATAAAGACATTAAATAAAAATATACATTGATCCATCCGAAAAGACAGACAAAGGAAAACCAATATAAGAGAAAGAGAGATAACAAAACTAGTTCAAGAAAACAAATTTTTACAATTTTTGAGGCACTATAGGTAAAAATATGTACCTACAGAATAAAAAACCAATTTGGAAACATTGCGTTACTTGGATAGAACCGCTAAACCAGGTCAAATATCTATGTGTAGAGTTATTAAGTTATCATGACCCAGCCAGAGACCTAAGAGGATAAATTAACAAGGCCGCTCTCTTGTCCGGATGTTTTAGAGATGTGGTCTGGAATAACCCATATATGAGAATGGACAGCAAAGTTAGAATTTATAAAACTTGCATCAGACCTGTTATGACCTATGCCATTGAATCAAGAGAAGATACCAATAAAAACAAAAGCATGCTACGAACAGCCGAAATGAAGACACTAAGAACAATAGCAGGGAAGACAAGAAGAGATAGAATACGAAACAACATCATCAGGGAACAATGTGGCGTGCAAGATGTAGTCAGATAAGGTAGGCAAAGACGAAGAGAATGGTTCAGTCATGTAAAAAGAATGGAGGAGCACAGACTACCAAGAATTGCTCTAAAAGGAAAACCAGCAGGCAAGCGTCTACCGGGGAGACTACCAAAAAGATGGAGAGATAGCTGGCAGTCTACCACTCAAGAAATACTTCAACGTCGGAATTAACAGATCAACAGATCTACAACAAGTATAAGAAGAAGAAGAAGAAGGATAGAACCGAAGTCAAGAAGCTGGGTAAGCAAGGAGAAGGCTGATAAACTTGCTCTAGAAGTCGTTAAATAGGCACGGAGCCCTGCTTTGGGAATGCGAAGACACACAAAACAGCAGTCAACAAAAGCCTTTGAAATGGTGGGAAAATTCACTATGGTTTATTTTTTAACCAGGAGGAATAAACTAAAAAGACAGATTCACACCCAAAAAAGTCACTAGAAAAATAACCAAATACATCTTCTTTTTTGGTTGATCATGTCGGCCCTCAACGGTAATCCATAAATATTCTATTATTATATTAATACTTCGCTGAAGAGTTCTAGAAACAACTGATTTTTATATTAAATCAAATTAAAAATCTAAAAATTAAAGAAATAACACAGAAAACACAAAAATCGCCGATATAAATGAATTAACATATGAAATGCCAAAAGTGTCAAAACTTGATAAATGTCATTAGTGTCAAAATTTTATAACAGTGGAGTAAACTTGCCTGCGGTTGGACCAATTACAAACAAGCATTACAGCGCGTTAAATTTGAATCACTCCTCTTGGTTTAAAAACAAACCATAGAACAAACACAGGCTAAAAGTTCAACCAAATTCACGCTGATTTACTGACGCATAATCGAAAGACTGTCAAAGTTATAGTGAAGCAGCGAGACCAGTGGACACTGTAGGATCAATAAGCATTTTAGCTGTATGACGGAAGAGGTTACTTGTTGGTTCTATCTATATAGACAAGGAAGCAGTGGCGGCTTTTCTTTATGTGCTGCTGAGCTGCAGAACTACCAAACAACCATAGCAAATCTTAATTATTAAAGAATAATTAATATAGTTTTATTTCAAATCTGCCATATTATCATATTAAACATCAACTGTTAATAATAATTCACCAACAACGATGATTAATATTATTTTTTTTACGTATTTACTCCTCTAGTGAAACCGTATAATTTTTTTACGTATTTGGTGCTCCAGTGAAGCAATCTTTTTACGTATTTGCTGCTCCAGTGAAGCCGCGTCGATAACAACCGAAACACTGGCAGCGGTAAAATGCATTTATTAGGCAAACGGCGATCTTAGCCGATGTGCTTCGGCAATCGGCTGATTAACGGCCTCGGAAATGTGTTTGCGAGCTGCAATTCACGACAGTTATTCGTGACCGTTGCATCTGTGCCGTGTTTAGAAATTCTTAGGTTACAATTTTGTTTAATTTGTTTTGTTCGAGCGTGTTTAAAACAATGGAGTTTCAATTTAAATTAGGTGTAAATAAATTTCAAAAACTTCACTATCAACAACAGTTGATTATAAAAGAACGTGGCCGTCCTATGCCTGATCTTAATATTGAAGTGTCCGGTAAAAGCCGTGGAAAAACATATACGCGTAAATTTAATAAAGACATGTATCTACGAAATCAGTGGATTTGTGGATGTTCCGAAAAAAATGCTTTTTTCTGTTTTCCGTGTGCATTATTCGGCGCAGATAAAGAGGAAAAATTGTGGCGCGAGACAGGAGTGCGGGATCTAGTGCATTTAAGTGAAAAAATAAAGAAGCATGAAAACACGCAAACTCATATGAACAATGAAATGCGATTTGCATTATTTGGGAAACTTAATATACAGGCCCAACTTGACTCTGCTTATTGGATAAATATACAAAAACACAATGAAGAGGTGACGAAAAACAGGTATGTTTTGTCAAAAATAATTGACTGTATAAAATTCTGTGGGGCTTTTGAGCTCGCCTTACGAGGACACGATGAATCTGAAACATCAGATAATCCTGGAATTTTTCGTGGTTTAGTGAATTTTTCTGCTGAACTTGATAAAACACTTAGTGAACACCTTACAAATGCGACAATTTTCAAAGGTACCTCAAAAACAATACAAAATGATATTTTGGATTGCATGCTAGAAGTATACGCTGAGGAGATTTTAAACGAAATCAATGAAGCCCCATTTTTAGCAGTGATAGCTGATGAGACAACGGATGTTTCTATGAAATTTCAAATGGTCATTGTTTTTCGTTATGTAAAAAACGGTGCTCCAGTTGAAAGGTTTTGGACTTTTTTGCTTCCAGAAAAACATGATGCTGAAACCTTAGCTAACACAATTTTGAATGTTTTAGACCCAATATTAAAGAATAACAAAAATAAGCTCATTGCACAAAGTTATGACGGAGCAGCTGTTATGAGTGGGATACATGGCGGAGTGCAAACAATAATTAAGAGAAAATATGAAACTGCTCATTTTGTGCACTGTTACGCCCATCAATTGAATCTAATAATGTCAAGAGCATGTTCTATTAATTCCCAAGTACGCGTATTTTTTGGAGATTTACATGATATACCTGGATTTTTTAGTCATTCACCTCAAAGAATAGCTGTCTTAAATCAAATAGTTGGAAAAAATATTCCTCGTTCAATCCCTACACGCTGGAATTTCAATATTCGTACAGTAAATGTCGTTTACGAATATAGAGACTTTATTATTGAGTGTATGGAGCAACTAGAAGAAGAGTCAAATGCTATTACTTCCAAGGAAGCAAGAGGACTTAGACGTATTCTGGAAGATCAAAATTTTACTTTCTGGCTGACTGTTTTTCATTATATTATGCCACATGTTGACGTTTTGTACAATAATCTTCAAAAAAAGAACATGGACCCAACCGAAGCACAGAAAGCTATACATGTTTTTGAGCAAAGTATTAACAATGTCCGAAATAAAATAGACCCTATCATACATCAAGCTTCAAATTTAAATGCGGCGCCTAGTGTCCAAAAAAGGAAACGCCCAAATAACAGCCAACAGGATCACCGTATTGCCTGTCTAGAAGTTTGTGATGTTATTATAAACAATGCAAAAGAACGGTTTGCATATACAAATCATCTAGTTGCCGCAACACTTTTATCTTCAGAACATTTCGAAAAATATAATAATAAGTTTCCTGAAAATGAATTGGATTTAACTTGTACAGCTTATAACTTCTTTGATAAAAACCGTTTGCGAACAGAACTGTCAGTTTTGTATTCCAATATCGAGTGTAGAACATTAAAAGGTGCAGTGCCTTTACTAAAATTTATAATTTCTAATAATTTAGAGGACACATTAACAGAAACCAAAAAGTTGATACAAATTCTGGTGACTACGCCAATGACCACAGCAGAAGCTGAACGTAGTTTTTCAACTTTAAAACGGATCAAAACATTTTTAAGAAATTCAATGCGCGAAGACAGATTAACAGCCCTTTCCACACTCTCGATAGAAAAAAGTTCATCGCTTCAATACCGAACTTTAACGATAAAGTAATCGAAAAGTTTGCGACAAAAAAGGACCGGCGTATTAATTTCCAATTTAGAAAAATGCAATAAATGTAAGTTAATCAGATTTTTATAGCATGTCGTTATTAGTTACTATTAATTAGTATTAAAGCTAATTTTATTGTTTTTGTTTTCGTATGTTATTCTATTTCTATTATTTTATATTGGCCGTGGTTCATGCAGCACACCCTATAGCAGATGTCACGAGCCGCCACTGCAAGGAAGAAATAACTTTTTCACACCTTATGTGTCAGTGTGAAGGCCTCACAAGGCTATGAAATCTAGAACTCGGAGAGGAAAACCCAGGAGCATCAGTCTATATTAAAGGACTCGTTACAAGCCGAGGAAGCGCATTAAGAGCATAGAAGCTGAATGAGGAGTTTAAAGTTTCAAAGGGAAGCACAATAGATTTGTAAAAGTCGCAGTGTGTTAGGCAGAGGGCCGTTCTTCTTCTTCTTCTTCTTCAAGTGCCGTCTCCTAATCGGAGGCTGGATATCATCATCACTATCTTTACTCTATCCACCGCTGCTCTAAAGAGTTCTATAGAACTGCATCTAAACCAGTCCCTTAAATTCTTTAACCATGACACTCTCCTTCTTCCTATACTCCTTCCGCCTCTTATCTTTCCCTGTATTATCAGTCTTAGCATTTCATATCGCGGTCCCCTCATTACGTGTCCCAGATATTGTAACTTTCTTATTTTTATTGTGTTTATTATTTCGCATTCTTTACCCATTTCTCGCAGTACTTCCGTGTTCGTTTTCCTCTGTGTCCATGCTATTCTAAGCATTCTTCTGTAACACCACATTTCATATGACTGTAGCTTATTTATGTGTTCTTGCTTTAATGTCCAGCTTTCAAGTCCATATTGTAGTATCGAGAACACGTAGCATCTCAAAGCTCTTGCTCTCAGTTCTAAGCTAAGGTCTTTGTTGCAGAGAACTGTTTTCATTTTTACAAACGCATTTCTTGCTATTTCTATCCTGGTCCTTATTTCTGTTGTTTGATCATTTTTCTCTGAAATCCAGGTTCCTAGGTATTTGTATTTATCAACCCTTTCTATCGGTACATTTCCCAAATGTATGCTTGTTTGTATGTTTGTTTTCTTAGTTATTAATCTAGAGGGCCGCTCTAGTAATCTGTAATCCAAAGTGATATTTAACAAGTTGATAACTGTGTAGTTTTCTAGCTATTTTGTATTGCCTTTGTTGAATAGCAGAATTAGAGTTTATATTAACTTCGTCGTTTGTGGTTACTTCCATTTCCGTTTCTAACTTCAATTCTTGTTACTATTTATACACCTTCTGCAATTTAGTCTGTCAATCCAAGTATCCTTTTCTATGTTTCAGGTATATTAGTTCCTTCAATTCCGTTCTTTATGGCTTTAAAAAGAAGATTATTAAAAAATACACACTCAGAAAATTGTAAACTGCAAATAGTTCAAGAACCGAAGCTTTTCACCTCGCAATTTTTACAGATTGGATGATTGGCTTGAAAATTTGAGAATAAGTAGTGGGTAGTCCAAGAATCAAAATCTATATGATGCCGAAAGGCGCTTTTACCATGGGGGTAGTTGCCACCCCATCTCGTGGGTGGAAATTTTTTATTATATTTTGACAGCAAAAGATGATAAAAACGTTCATTTTAAGCAAAAAATGTTCCATACATTTTTTTTACAAAATTAATAGTTTTCGATTTATTCGCTAGGAAATGTGTAGGTTTGATATCGAAAAAATCAATGTTTTTCGATAATATACTCATTTACGATTCACTCAATTTTTGCCGTAGAAAAAATTGTTTCAAACCAAGTTCTTGGGAATTAAGTAACCTACAATTTCATATTTAAACCTTTTTTCATATCTCTGATGCTAATCTTTCTATTCTGAAGAAAATGGCATTTTTTACCAAACTACAAAAATTCGTTATTCGCTTTTAACTTCAGTTTTTGAAAAACAAATCATTCTAAGTCAGTCAAATTTCTGAAATCTATTAATAATGCATAAATAACAAAGAATCTTCTTCTTCTTCTTAAGGTGCCGAGACCGCTTGTCTATCGTTGGCTCTCATGTTGCCCAGCATATTAACAATCATTGTCTTATTTACAGCCGCACGAAATAGTTCAGAGCTAGTTTTCCCAAACCATTGGCGTAGGTTTTTAAGCCAAGAAGTTGTACGGCGGCCCACACTTCTTTTTCCCATTATTTTACCTTGCATGACAAGGTGAAGTATGTCATATTTTTCTGGGTAATGCATTATATGACCCAAGTATTCCAATTTGCGCCTTTTAACCGTGTTCACTACTTCGCAACTTTTATTCAAACGTTGCAAAACCCTTTCGTTTGTGACTCTTTCTACCCAACTGATCTTCAGAATACGGCGGTAGACCCGCATTTCAAATGCTTCTAGGTTTTTTAAAAGCGATTCTGTCAGTGTCCATGCTTCAACCCCGTAAAGTAGTACTGGGAATATATAACATCGGACCATTCTTATACGAAGTTCCAAATTTAGATCATGACTGCACAGAATTTTCTTAAATTTCATAAAACTTGTTCTTGCTTTGGCAATTCTACTTTTTATTTCTGTACTAGGGTTCCAGCTTTCATTAATATGAGTACCCAGATATACAAGATTACTTACTCGTTCAATTGAGTCATTACCGATTGTTACGTTATAGTTATTATTATTTACGGCTGCCTGTTTACTAATAACCATAAACTTTGTTTTTCTTGCGTTGACTTTGAGTCCATATATCGTGCAGAATGCCACCATTCGGTTCAATAACGCTTGAAGATGTTCAATTGATCCAGTCAGCAACAAGGTGTCATCTTCGTATCTGATATTGTTCATAAGCATACCATTAATGAGTATTCCCTCTTTTGCGTTTTCCAACACTTCATTTAAGATTGTTTCAGCGAATTATGGTGCAATAACCCCAGAGGTCAGCGATCGCAATCAGCAGTTTTACCTTTTATATTCAGCATTTTGATTTTATATAAAAGTAATATCATTGTAATTAATTTCAGTTATTTTCGATCAATTAAAAGTGAAGTATATTTGTAAAAGTTAATAAAGGGTCTTTTTAAAAAGTACCTTAGTGAGTTTAAACCTTTAAGTGGCACAGTGCAGTAAGATAAGTGGGAGAGTCCTTTAGTGATCCTCGTCGTTTTTAAACGTTTACCCGCTACGAACCAACTTCCAGGGAAAACCACAGCCGTTCAACCCCAGAAGTCTACGGCAGACCAGTATCAAAGTGTAAAAATCCATTTATATGCCGAAAGACGATAAGAAGAAAGCAGAAAAGAAGCCAGTTCCTTCGAGAAGAAATGCACCAAAGCATAATCTTCTATCTGTAAGCAAATTTAATATTTTTTCTAATCCTAATTTAATTGCTTCACAAATTTCATCGCTTAAAATTAGTAATTCTCTTGCAACTATCAGTGAATCGATTGTCGAACCTGGTGCTGCTTCTATTTCGCAAAATAACTCAGTTGCTCAATTTAGTTTAAAAGCTAACGATAATTCTTCAAATAATGCTCCAATAAGCCTAGAGATACCGTCTATAATTATTACTCCTGCTCCCGCTAGTCAATTAGATATTATGGCCGTGGCACCCGCTCCCGCTCTTATTTTTGATGTCAATAAACATCTATCTGTCGTACCTGATTACGATGGAAACCCTAACGAACTGCATAACTTCATTGAAGTTACTACAATGGTTCTTGATCATTTCTGGGATCGTGCTAATCCCGAAAGCTTTCAAAATCACATGTTGACTCGAGGCGTAATGAATAAAATTAAAGGACGTGCTCGAGAAGTCATTTCTGTATATGGGTGTAAAGACTGGAACACAATAAGGACCACGCTAATACAAAATTTTGCCGACCAACGCAATGAAAATTCGCTCACACGAGATATGGTAAACTTGAAGCAAGGGACCAATGAGTCTCCCCAACAATTTCATGAAAAAGTAATGACACTCTTAAACACAATTTCAAATCATATCGAACTCCATAACGATAATGAAGCTGTAAAAGCAAGCAAAAAGACATTCTTTCAACAACAAGCCCTAACTACGTTCCTAGCAGGATTAAGGGAACCAATAGGATCAACCATACGATCAATGAGGCCTACAAGCCTCGCTGTCGCTCTCCGATTTATCCAAGAAGAGAACAATATCAGATACTTACAAAGAACCAATTTCTCATTGCCAAATAAAACTACTCACATACAACCCCAGAGACAGCCGCAGTTCGTAACAGCACCACAATGGCAACCCATGCCCATGCCCAGGCCCCAGTTACATCAAACATTTTTTGGAAATAATCCAGGACCGTCACGACCACAACAGTCTACATTTAATCCAAGATGGCCAATACAACCCGCTCGATTCCAACCACAGAAACAACAAACCATAACAAATACACAACCTCCAAGACCTAACCCATGGGCAAGCAAACCACCGCAACAATACAAGCCAACACCGATGTCTGTAAGCACACGCCAAACAGGATTTAACAGAGGACAAAGCTTCAGAAATTTTAGACCACAGCCACAGCAACAATACGCTCCAAATATCATCGTAGAAGAGCTGTTTAATATTGAACAGCAAGACGAAAACGACACCAATGCCTACTATGGAGAACAGGCATATTACTACCCAAATCAGGACACATATTCGGAGGACTACCACGTAGAAGACTACCAGAATACCCAATACGAGGAGGAAGAAGATGTAAATTTTCCAAAACCCCAAGAGGAAAACGAAGAAACGTAGTCGAACTCAATTCTTATTCAGACAAAAAAGAACTTCCGTATATCAAAATCCAAAATCCCCCACTCAAACTTCTTCTTGATACAGGGGCAACCAAATCATTTCTTAACCCCGAAATTGCTTCCAAATTTTATAAAAATTTCATCAAGCACGAACCGTTTGTAGTCAGTTCAATATTTCAAAACCATTCACAAGAATATTGTGCCGAAATTCCCATCTTCCCTGAATTTAATTCTAATATTAATCTAAAATTTTACCTTTTTAAATTTCATAAAACATTTGATGGTCTTATAGGCCTTGATAACTTAAAACTTCTACAAGCACATCTTAATTTCCCAGCATCCACACTAACTACGACACACTCAGTTCTCCCTATTTTTTATTATGAAACCAATAAGACACAGTTTTATACAATTCAATTAGAACCCAGAACAATCACACAAGTACGACTTCCAGTGAAACAAACAAAAGGCACCATACTTATACCGAAACAAGAAATACAGGGGGCGATTTTAAGAGAAACTCTCAGCGAAGCCTGCAATCAACTAGCCTGGACCGAAATGATCAACAACACCGATGAACCTATTCAAGTAGCACTCACCGATCCTGTTAAAAGCAATCCAATAGATCTTCATGAATATCATCTGTACACTTCGGACATCATTCCTATGGAAACAGAAACACTAATAGACATTGATCCCCTCATCAGAACAGATCATCTAAATCCAGAAGAGGAGATGCATATCAGACGTTTATGCAGAAAATTTGCAGACATATTTCATAATCCTGATGAGACTTTAACATTTACAAATCAAATAAAACACCATATAAGAACAACAGATGAAGTCCCAGTTTTCACAAAATTATATCGATATCCACATGTTCATCGAGAAGAAGTTAACAAGCAGATAACATCAATGCTGGACCAAGGCATCATCAGACCAAGTCAGTCGCCCTGGTCGTCGCCAATCTGGGTCGTGGCGAAGAAACCAGACGCCTCAGGAAAAATCAAATGGAGAATCGTAGTCGATTACAGGAAGTTGAATGAGAAAACTATAGACGATAGATACCCAATCCCGAATATCACGGACATCCTCGATAAACTAGGACGCTGTCAATATTTTTCCACGCTTGATCTAGCCAGTGGATTTCACCAGATAGAAATGGCAGAGGAAGATATACAGAAAACAGCATTTAACGTTGAAAATGGCCACTACGAATATCTCAGAATGCCTTTTGGATTGAAGAATGCACCAGCTACATTCCAGAGGATAATGGACAACGTGCTTAAAGGATTTGTAGGAGACATCTGCTTAGTATACATGGATGACATTATCGTATACTCAACCTCACTCCAGGAACACATGGTCAACCTTAAGAAAATCTTCGAGAGACTACGAGAAACAAAGTTCAAGATACAGATAGATAAATGCGAATTTCTGAAAAAGGAAGTCGAATTTTTGGGTCATGTCGTAACTCCTGAAGGAATAAAGCCAAATCCAAGCAAAATTAAAGCCATCATAGACTATCCCATACCAAGGACAGCAAAAGAGATTAGAGGATTTCTCGGACTACTTGGCTATTACAGGAAGTTCATCAAGGATTTCGCAAAAATAACAAAGCCTCTCACCTCATGTTTGAAGAAAGATGCCAAGATAGAACACACTGAACAATTCCTCAACTGTATCAAAATCTGCAAGAACCTTCTAACCAACGAACCACTTTTACAATACCCGGATTTTACGCAGCCTTTCAACCTCACCACAGATGCAAGCAACTTTGCTATAGGTGCTATCCTGTCACAGGGTCCTGTAGGACAAGATAAACCCATCGCATATGCATCACGAACACTGAACGAAACAGAGCTCAAATATTCCACTATTGAAAAAGAAATGCTTGCAATCGTATGGGCTACTAAATATTTTCGACCTTATTTATTTGGAAGAAAGTTCAAAATTCTCTCCGATCATCGACTACTTCAATGGCTATTTTCTCTAAAAGATCCGAACTCAAAACTTGTTAGATGGAGGTTAAAACTTGAAGAATTTGACTACGAAGTCATATACAAAAAAGGAAAATTAAACACCAACGCTGATGCATTATCCCGTATTGAAATCCACACTAAAGAAATGAACACAGTTGATGAGCACATGGAAGAAATAATCAGCCTATTATCCAGAAAAGAAGATGACGACATATCCATGGTCAACCACCCAAGTTCAGTATGCGATCCAGACGAAGTAATTCCTATGGATGACTTAGAAGAAATTATTAAAGAAAAACAAACATCCGGCCTAACTGCAGAAGAAATGAAAGTAATAGATGAAATTCTTCAGGAACAAAATCAAAAAATTGAAAGTCAGCTAACAAGTTCTCTATATCAACAAGGCAACAATACAGATGGTACCCAGCATTCTACAGAAGAAAACCCAATACTCGGAATTCCAATCAGCGAAAGACCATTGAACTGTTACAACAATTAAATCATATTCAAATTGGTAGACTACAATCCTGCAAAACCCATAACAGAACAGTGCTTCGTAACAAAGAAAAGAATGCACGTCCAACTCGACAAAAGCGACCTGAAAAATGATATTTTCAACTTCTTCAAAAATTACGTTGACACAAAAAAGAAATACGCCATCCTATTCGAAACTGATGAACTCTACCAGACTGTCTGCAACATACTTCGTGAAACATTCAAGAATTCTGAATTTGATCTTGTCAAATGCAACAACCTCTTAGAAGATATAAACAGTACAGAGAGACAGAAAACTATCGTACAAGACTATCATCAAGGAAAAACAAACCATAGAGGAATTAACGAAACAGAAATTCAAATCAGAAAACACTATTATTGGCCAACGTTGAAAAAGGACATAGAAGAATATATTAATCTCTGCGATACTTGTCAAACAAACAAATACGACAGAAATCCCGAAAAGCCGAAGTTTATGTTAACCCCAACACCAAAAAACCACTGGAAATTGTTCACGTAGACACATTCCAAGCAGCAGGACAAAAATTCCTTACCATCATCGACGCATTTTCAAAATACGGACAAGCATACCCAATAGAAGGATCAAACGCTATCAACATTTTAAACGCATTCCTGTTATTCATCACACATCATGGATTACCACATATGATAATTTCGGACAGTGGAACCGAATTTAAAAATGGACTCGTTCAAGAATTCGTGGACACTCACAAGATTCTAATCCACTACACAACACCTGATAACCCGCAATCCAATGGAATGGTCGAGCGCTTTCACTCCACAATCATAGAGCATCTTCGAATATTAAAAGAAAAAAAGAAAACACTTAACATAAAAGACCAGATGCTTTACGCCATTATGGCATACAACAACTCTATCCACTCAGCTACCAAACAGAAGCCCATCAACGTTCTCAATGGTCACATAGATGCCCAAGATCCATTCGACATTGACATTAACAGAACACTTATAAATAATTACACACAGGAGCACAGATTGAAAACAAAAGAGATGTATAAAGAATAAATAAGAAATTGCAAGAGAGCAAACAGAAAAATATTGAAAAATTGAACGAAAAACGACACTCACCTATAACATATAAAACAAGCACGAAAATCTACACTCGAAAAACAGTAAAACGAAACAAATTGCTCCCCAGATTTTCATCTAAACTAGTCAAAAATAACAATCCTGTTACTACTGATACCCAAGATACTACGGTGCACAAGAAGAACATTAAACATCAACCACCAATGAAAACTAACCCCAAAAATACTTTACAGATGTATCTCAGTAACAGCCCAAGAAGTGAAGATCCAGGACCTTCGAGACGATCCAGGGATCCTTCCTGTTAAGATCGGAGAAGCCAGAATCCAAACTAGCACTCACGATTTTATCCACTATTTCCAATTAGAACCAATAGCACAAGAAATCGAAACATTAGAATCTCAATATCAAACTACAACCATAGCTATAGAAAATGGACTCAGCCAACCGTACTTCGACAGTCTACAGAACTTCGACCAAACATTGCAATATCTCCTCAAAACAGCCCAAGAGAAACTCGACTCAATCTATCCAGCAACCAGAAATAAAAGAGGTCTTATCAATGGCTTAGGAAGTATTATAAAATCCATATCAGGAAACTTAGATCAAGAAGATGCAGTAAGATATGATGCTGCAATTCAGACACTTGAACTTAATCAACAGAATATTATTAACAACATCAACAACCAATTAAGCCTTAATAAGAAAATAATGAACAACTATAATGAGACAGTAACGTTGCTAACCCACAATCAAGAGATAATAGCAGCAGAAACCAACAGAATCAGAACGGATTTAAACCAATTCGTCTTTGATTTCAACCACTACATGCAAGTTCGAAACGTTCTAGACCAGATGAATTTAGCCTTACAAACTATCATACAAATATTAGATGACTTACAGACAGCAATTACGTTTGCAAAAATCAAAACTCTTCACAATGGACTTATAAAACCAGACGAAATCAGATGGACCATCCAGAAGATGCTAGAACATCACCCAGCTTCTCAGCTACCATACCTCCAAGAAGAAAATCTGATGAAATACTACGAGATAGTAGAAGTAGATGGTTACTATTCCAACCATTCTCTAGTCTTTATCTTACATTTCCCCATTCTTCATTCCAAAGTATTTACATATTTTCATTTATATTCACTTCCCACCATCAACAATACAATAATTATCCCACCTGGGCCATATTTAGTTTCTAATTCGGAACTTTTCCAATACATGGACCTACCATGCAGAAAAAGCGAACCGAAGAAATTCATCTGTCCAGAGAAGTTCCCACAAGAAAATACAGAAACCGACGACTGCATAAATCAAATCCTAAAATTATCCAACGACGCCGCTCAATGTCAAAACGTGCCGATCACAATTAGCACAACAATTATCCAAAAATTATCTGAAGCCCACTATATTGCTGTTTTCCCAAAAGCTACTAAAATTTCCACCCACTGTTCTACTTCCAAAATTGAAGTACTAGAAGGAACATTCCTGATAGAACTACCCCCAGGATGCGAGTTCAGAACCAACAACGAAGTTTACATCAACTCCAAAGCAGCAGTAAAAGAAGAACCTTTAACCCTGCCAAAGATCAAAATTAAATTCCAAGACGAAGATCCAACAGTGAAGCCTCTAAAGTTAGACAGAATCCAATTAGATGAACTGCATAAACTCTCAACCGAAGAAGAAAGACTCCAACCCGTGTCCCTAACAACAATGGACCATTCTCATCTGTGGACACCACCAATATATTTCTTGGTAATTGCCCTTATCATTCTCCTGGTTTACAAATTAGGAGAGTTATGGAAAAAGAAGAAAATGGAAGAAGACGAAGAAGAAGAGGATGCAGCCGATCCGGAACCAACGCCTTCAGTTTTGTTCATCCCTCACAAAACTTCTCAAGGGGATGGAGAAATTATGGTGCAATAACCCCAGAGGTCAGCGATCGCAATTAGCAGTTTTACCTTTTATATTCAGCATTTTGATTTTATATAAAAGTAATATCATTTAGTCCTGTCGCCAGGGGGGTACAACGGCCTCCTGTATTCAGATGGACTTACCCAAGTTTTTTTTATGTATTTTGACCTGTAGAACACGAATTTTTTGGGTAACAGTTGATCCGGATGTCGATAAGATTGTTATAAACCAAGAAGTTGAGGAATCACATAACAGCGATTTCTCGCAAAACAAAACATTTTTTTGTATTTTTTGGTCCATTTTAACCGAAAAATGTTCCTACAAATTTTTTCGTAGGATGCATAGTTTTCGAGATATACGCGGTTGAACTTTCAAAAAATCGAAAAATTGGAATTTTTGAACCCGAAAAACTTTTGATTGAAAAATAAAATAGCAATTCTGCTTACCGCATTTGAAAGTTCAAGTCAAATTATATCGGTTTTAATTATTTGTATTGCCAAAAATGTATTATTTTATTGTTAAAACAAAGCTATAAACACCTAGTGCTTGAGTGATGTTTCAATGATTTCTCATTTAAAATCGAACGAGTACGTAGAGGAGCTAAAAGTGCAAGCGGGGCTATTTCTAAGTAGCATGAATTAAAACGCATGTATTAGGCACGGGAAACAGTATGTGTTTATAGCTTTTTTTAACAATCAAAAAATAAATTTTTAGCAATGCAAATATTTAAAACAGATATAATTTGACTTAAACTTTTAAAGGCGGTAAGCAGAATTGCTATTTTATTTTTTATTCAAACGTTATTCGGGTTCAAAAATTGCAATTTTTCCATTTTTTGAAAGTTCAACCGCGTTTATCTCGAAAACTATGCATCCTACGAAAAATCTTGTAGGAACATTTTTTGGTTAGAATGACCCAAAAAATACAAAAAAATGTTTTGTTTTGCGAGAAATCGCTGTTATGTAATTCCTCAACTTCTTTGTTTATAACAATCTTATCGACATCCGGATCTACTGTTACCCAAAAAATTCGTGTTCTACGGGTCAAAATACATAAAAAAAACTTGGGTAAGTCCATCTGAATTAAGAAGGCCGTTGTACCCCCCCTGGCGACAGGACTAATTGTAATTAATTTCAGTTATTTTCGATCAATTAAAAGTGAAGTATATTTGTAAAAGTTAATAAAGGGTCTTTTTAAAAAGTACCTTAGTGAGTTTAAACCTTTAAGTAGCGTAAAGATTAAACAACATTGGTGACAATATACAGCCTTGTCGAACTCCGCGCTTGATTTTTACTTCTTCAGAGCACTGATTCGCCACCCTAATACATGCAGCCTGGCCCCAATACAAATTTGCGATTATTCTAATGTCCCTACCGTCCAGGCCGGTAGTTTTGAGAATATGTAGCATTTTTTCATGGCGAACTTTATCAAAGGCCTTTTCAAAATCAATCGCGCACATGAAAACGTCATGATTTACATCTCTGCATCTTTGAATTAAAACTTGGGTTGCGAATAGTGCATCACGCGTTCCAAGGCCACAGCGAAAACCGAATTGAGTACTTGAGATTCTTTCCTCAATTTTTCTATATGTTCCTTAATGAATTATTCTGAGAAACGTTTTCAATACATGACTCATTAGGCTGATGGTGCGATAGTCGTTGCATATTGTGGCTCTGTGTTTTTTTGGTAGTACAACAAATGAGGATTTAAGCCAATCTTTAGGAATTTTTCCGCTTTCGTAGATTAAGTTGAACAATTTCGTAAGTATCTTAATGCCCTCGGCACCTAAAAGCTTTAGTGTTTCTACGTAAATCTCATCTGGTCCGATTGCCTTGCCGTTTTTTGCGTTCTTTATAGTGTATTGCACTTCTTCCTTAGTTATTGGAGGACCGCTTATGTCATTTAGCGTTTCTAGTTCGCTTCTTTCATCATCGAATAATTCCTTTATATATTCTGTCCATCGTATTAGTTGACCTTCGATATCGATTATAATTTTTCCGTTTTTATCTTCGATTAGTGAATAGAAAAAATAAGGCCAATGACTTAAAACACCGCTAACTTACATTATTATGCTTCCAATTAGATTTCTCCTATTTTTTCAAAAAAATAAATATTGATTTTTTAACGGTAACTTTTTTATTTTTTATTCTAGAAAGTTAGTTAAAAAATAATTTTGTAGGACTTTGTAAGATCTATAGGGCTATTAATATTAAATCCTTTTAAAATCCTCAGTCGCAAAAAAGTGACTTTAAAAGGGTTGTTAAAGGTGGTTTTTGCATGTTATTACAAGATTTAATTGTCAATAGCTCACTCAATTTTTGCCGTAAAACATTTTTCTTCAGACCATGTTCTTGAGAATTAAATAGCCTATAATTTTATATAAAAATATTTTTTCGTATCTCTGATGCTAATCTTTTTATTATGAAGAAAAAGGAATTTTTTACCAAACTACAAAAATTCGTTATTTGCTTTTAACTCTATTTTTTTTTAAAAACTAATCATTATAAGCCGGTCAAACCTCTAGAACCTATTACTAATATAAAAATGAAGAAGACGAAGGAAGGTCAATGACTAATTTTAATTATAGTTGTGAGAAGGGGCAAGTTTCCGATCACTTTTTGGCTGAAAAATATAGGGACTGGCATTCTTTTTATAATAAGTCACTTAATTGTTGAGCTAGAGACCACTTTTTAATTTCAGGAGATAGATATTTTTAAATACTTTAAATTAGTTTGAACAAGTTATCCTCGAAAAATGCATAGTTTTCCCGTCTTTTGACTTTGAAACTAAAATATTTAGCATTTGACGAAGAAGAGCTAACATAAAATAAAGTAGAGCTAGATTACTATTGGTCTTAAAGAAAATAAAAAAACAGTTTTGTTTGTTTTTTACAAGGTACATTTTTGTTAAGTAAAGTTTTTTTGATAAAACGAAAACTTTTTGAATTATTAGCAAAAAACTGATTAAAAACATTGATTTTTTCGATATAAAACTAAGACTTTCGATAGCGAATAAATCGAAAACTATTAATTTTATCAAAAAAATGTATAGAACGTTTTTTGCTTAAAATGAATGTTTTACCAACTTTTGCGGTCAAAATAAAATAAAAAATTTCCACCCCCGACATGGGGTGGCAACCACCCCCATGGTAGCCTTTCGGCCTTATATAGATTTTGATCCTTAGACTATCCACTACTTATTCTCAAGTTTTCAAGCAAATCGATCCATTCTGTAAAAATTGCGAGGTTTTGTCCTATTTTAAGCTTCATTACTTGGACTAAAAAGCTAAAGTCCGACATCACAATGACCTTCATATTCCCTTATTCGTTTTGTAGCTTTGCATGTAGTAACCAGAATATTTGAATATTCACTGGTTTTTAACATATTCACTTAACAGAGAGACCCATTTTCCGCTCGTCCAAATAAAAATTCGATTTTAATTTTATGCAACTGCAAGTGATCCATGCAGCACACAAAGGACCGAAATAAAAAGAATCGGAAAAAACAATTTCAATTCAAGTGTAAACACAAAACGGGATGATGTGCGTCTCTACTCATACGGTATGTGCCTAATTATTTCCAGATCAACGACACTAAATTGAATTCCTGCTTTTAAAAAGTCACTTTTATGGAAAATACACAGTTTTCTATTGCAATCAACTGACTAGAGTGATTTTTAGAAGGTTTATTATGAGTTTGTACAAAAGCGATAATTACACAAGATGATCTGATAAGAGTATGTAATAGAAAATAATATAAATCTAAGTAAATAATATTTATAAATAAGGAATTGTCAAGATTGGATCGAATGGAACAGAACAACTTAAACGGGATCCTATAACATTCACAAGAAATAATACGAGGAAAATATCAATACCATATATTATAAAAGACTATCCGAGAAACTTAAAACAATAGGAAATAAATTCAACATTTCAACAACATTCAAAACAACAAACACATTGAGATCTATTCTATCTAAAACTAAACCTAACAATGAACAGGAAAGAACAAAGAATTGTATTTATAAAATACCTTGTGAGTGCGAACAATTTTATTTAGCTGAAACATCAAGACCATTAAACGTTAGAATAAGTGAATATCAGTCTTATATTAAAAATAGAGAATTTGATAGATCTCGAATATGTCAACACGCATGGGATAATGAACAGAGTTCAGTGGAGAGATTCAAGTGTAGTCCTGAAAGAAACAGATATGTAGTAAAAAGAGAAAAATCAAAGAAGCGGCTCTAATTATGCTAAATGAAACCAATTGTGTCGCAAATTCCTCGGTAGAATGCAGTAGGATGTGGTTACCCATACTAAAAGAGTAAGTCAATAGAAAGAAAATACCACGACTAGTAAGTCAATACCATATCGAGTACATATTTTATATTTTAGTATTATTTATACAGTGAGCACGTAAAGGTTAGAATAAATTCATTTTTTCATGAATGGGCAATTTTGGAAATAAATCCCGAAACAGATCAATCTTTATTTTTAAATTACGACTTTTTGGCATATATAGCATACCAGTGACGTCACCCATCTGAGCGTGATGACGTTATCGATGATTTTTTTAAATAAGAATAGGGGTCGTGTAATAGCTAATTTGAAAGGTAATTCAGTTCTCTATTCAGTAACATAAACAATAACATAATTATTTATACAGGGTGTCCAAAAAAATTTTTTTTGAATTAATTTTATTGACATAAAGAGAAGAAAGTGTGTAATTTATTTAATTCAAAATACATTTACTGCTATTAGAAAACAGGAAAAAATGTTTATTTGACAAATAAATATTGTTTTTTGCTTAAGTTCAATATTAAAGCAGCCACCCACCTGCCTATTGACAGTGTGAACATTTAATTTAAGCGAGAAGCAATGATTATTTTTCAAATAAACCTTTTTTTTGTGTTTTCTGAGAGCAGTAAAATGTATTTTGAATTAAATAAATTGCATACATTCTTATTTTAATGTCAATGAATTTAATTTAAAATTTTTTTTTGGACACTCTGTATAAATAATTATGTTAATGTTTATATTACTGAGTAGAGAATTGAATTTCATTTCAAATGAGCTATCACACGACCCCTATTCTCATTTAAAAAATCATCGATGACGTCATCACGCCCAGATGGGTGACGTCACTAGTATGATATATATGCCAAAAAGTCGTAATTTAAAAATAAAAATTGATCTGTTTCGGGATTTTTTTTCCAAAATTGTGCATTCATGAAAAAATGAATTTATTCCAACCTTTAAGTGCTCACTGTATTTCTATGTATGATTAATATTATTTATAATTTAAAATAACATATTTATATAATATAATTTAAAGTCAGAATTTGATATTAGTTTTGAGAGTAAACCAAATGAAAGACCAAATACTTACGATGTCGGGATATTATCACGAGGTTTTTTCCTAGTTTTCCCTCGTGATTTACTATGGAATCTCTAACACGAGAATTTTACAGTCACCGTTGCATTTGGTTGTCTTTTTAAAGACAGATAACATGCTATGATTTTTTTGTGTCGGCTATTCTTGAGTTGGGGTTGATTTCATGTAATCGAATGAAATATCTTTCAGTAAAGTCGTCCCAGGAATGCAACCCGTAAATATTGGCAATATCATTTTAAAGCCTTCTACTTTAAAATGTATAATAAGTGCGTTCGTGGGTAACTGTCTGCGACAAATTGTCAGCAAATCGCATGCGCACTTTAAAATAATATAAATAATATCGTTAATAGATAAATATACAACGTATATTTACCTACTATAATTTAATAATTAGTTATTATTATTAATTAAAAGTAAATATACCTTGTTTATTTATCTTTTAACGATAGTATTTATATTAGGCGAGGTTAGGTTAGGTACCCGCGAACGATCTTATTATTTGTCTGAACTGCCGATATAATGAGTCAGATTAAATAAATTATTAGAAGAACTTTTTACTAAGCAACATTTTTGTTTAATTTAGTAATATTTTGTATTTTGACAACGACATCCGATTTGGGCGTCGAAACGTTAATAAACTCATTTTTTTAGTTAAATTGTGACTTATTTTCCATTTAGAATAGTTTAATATACCGGGTGGTGAATCGGAAAACGGGCCATAGGAAACTCAATGTAAAATTCTAAACTGTTGAATTCCTGCTTCCCTAATTATTTTACATCAAAAGACATTAGAAACTATTTGTAGAGGATTGAAATCTGTATTGAAAACACCTGTTAAAATTGTTCTACGAATTAAACATATTCCGAAATTTTGTAAAAATGTAATACATATTTCAGTTTTTCAGCCCAAAATTAGGCTACACACAGTGCAATAATGTGTTACAATGAAGTTATTATTTTCACATTTTTGAACTGTCAATATTTTTATTTTAACATTTATTGTTTATAAACAATACAGTTGATAAGATACCCTCAGTTGCGGAGAAAGTCTAATAAAGATTTTTTATTCAGTCAGTGGTGTGAGCACTGTCAGTTAAATAGTAACGTGTGGCCTAACTTTTACACCCATACCTAATACCTACTGTGTAGGTATGTGTCATAGAACATATTATCGTAGAAAATCGTAGAACAATTTGAACTTTTGATTTTAATACAGATTTCAATCCTCTACAAATATTCTCTCATGACAAATCCTCTCAATCCTCTCAATCCTCTACAAAATAATTAGGGAAGCAGGAATTCAACAGTTTAGAATTTTACATTGAGTTTCCAGATCGAAAAACTAAAAAATACGTCTTCAATATTTTTCAAAAATCTATCGAATGGTATTAAACATGACCCCCACGGAGAGGGGTGGGGGTAAATTTAAAATTTTAAATACAAACCCCGCGATATTTCGCAAAATGAACATCAGATCGAAAAACTGCAAAATACACTTTCAAAATGTTTTTGAAAAATCTATCGAATAGCACCAAACACGATCCCCACGGAGGTGGGATGGGGGGTTACTTTAAAATCTTAAATGGGACCCCCAAAATTTTTATTGCAGATTTGGATTCTTTACGTAAAAATAAGCAACTTTTATTCGAGACATTTTTTCGAATATTGGATAGATGGCGGGATAATCGAAAAAAAAAAGATTGTTGGAAATGGAAAATTAAATGAAAAATGGAAAGTCTCCACTAAAATGGAAAATTTTACTTAACTTTTTTTGGTTTTATGACCTAATAATCACAACCCAATAGGTCTCGATAATGCTCGAGTGACTGCAAATCTAGCATACTTTGCTCCCCTACCAAAATAATGCAATTTAAATTATGGTGAAAAAACATAATTTATAAATTTGTATTTATATCTAATAATTAAAAAAAAAAGTAAAATTTAAAGGCAATCCTTTTTCTTACAAATACCGTTTCTTAATTGATATTGTCTGAAATACTTTATCAGGACCATTGTACGGTCATCATTTTTTTGTGCAAGTTTTTTCGTGAATGACAAATTGATCGTTACTCAAAAAATATATTAAAAAAAATAAGAATTCTAATTATAAAAAAAAATAAAAAATAGGTAATTATTAAAAAAAATCATTGGTGGATTGCATTTCTAAACGTTTTGTTGAAAGTGTGTGGGGGGGGGGGGTGAATTATTTTGGATACTCCCTAAAATATAATCCTACCTACGTCACTGGTCCGTTTACATTTTAAACCAACTACATCTATATCTATCAGCCTTGTGACATCCAATATTGGAAATAGGCCTCCCCTTCGCTCCTCCATCTTTCTCTATCCTGAGCCATGTGCATCCATTTTGAGCCCGCTTGGTGTTTTAGGTCATCTACCCATCTCATCTGTGGTCTCCCTCTCTTTCGTTTGTATGTCTATGGTCTCCACTCTGTAATAATTTTATTCCATCTTTCGTCTTCTTGTCTAATAGTAGGTATGACCGGCGAATTTCCATTTTAGTTTAGCTGTTTCTTACCCAGGAATTCCATTTTCTATTTGACAGTCTTATGTTGATCATTTGTCTTTCCATTGCTCTTTGTGTTTTCGCAATTCTGTCCATATTCGCTTTTGTGAACGTCCATGTTTGACATCCATATTATTAAGGACCGGAATAATATATTGGTCGTAGAGTTTCGTTTTTAGATATTGAGGGTATTTTTTGTTCTTCAACATGAAGCTGAGCTTACCAAACGAGGCCTACGCTAACTTCGTTCGTCTCTTTATTTCTGCTGTTTGGTTGTCTCTATTCAATTTTATTATATGTTGCAAGTATATGTATTCATTCACTTCTTCACATTCACTTCTATTTGGTTTTGTTTAACTACGATTCATAACTCATCTTCTTGATTTGTTATGACTTTTGTTTTGCTGTAATTCATATTTAATCCAACTTTACTGGCTTCTTGGTCTAGTTGTTGTAGGTATCATTATTTGTAGTTGTTCCTTGTCTGTAGCGATAAGAACGATATTGTCAGCGTATCTTATGTGATGTTTTTTATTTTCTCTTTATAGGTACCTACTCTTGTTTATTTTCCCTTAATTTTTCCATATCTAAATTTTGTAAATTGTTTGTTCTCTTTTTAATTTCAAGTTGCCCATTAATGCTAAGGTTCGCTCTAACTAATCTATGACTAGTCACTACCAGTTATAAAATGGTTAAGAACGGTTTATTACGTCTTGTACAACAGACTTTTCCGATGAAAGGATGTAGTCTATTTTATTTTTTACTTGACCGTTAGGACTGATCCATGTCCATTTTCGTTGCGGTTTCTTATTGAAGAACGAGTTCATAGCATATAGTCTTCCAATTAGTTCAATCAGTGGCGGCTGGTCAGAGGAGGCAAGGGAGGCTTAGCCTCCCCATAAATTTTTTACACATGCTACACTGTTTTGTTTTTTTTTGCTATTTTGCTTCGCGTTAGAGATATCGGAAAAAGTTATTTGAACAAGTTATTCCAAATAATATTCTAACCCTACATACCAAATTTCATAACAAAATTCGCACTTTTAGTTTTTTCATTACTTGTCAGGATCCTAAAATCAGCAGCGTTTAAGGATGGTTTAAGGAGACCCGGTCTCCTAAAGAGCTGCATTATCGTTTAACGCACACTCTGCCCGGAGATTGGGCAAGGGCGGCTGATCGGCCAGCAGCCTCCTCTGCGATTTTAGGATCCTAACTACAAATAATGAAAAAACTAAAAGTGCGAATTTAAAATATCGGTAATTTACCTTGTTTTTGGATTCGCAGTAGGCCGCTTTTAAAATTAAAAAAATTTAGTTGAGTATCTTAAAAAATGTGAACCTTCAACCTGTATGGACTGCAAAACTTCAAATCTGTATTTATTTTGATATGCATATCTACTTAGAAATACTACTACTACTACAGAAATAGAATTGTTAACAAATAGACGACACAAACTTTGGTAATACACTTTTACAATTAGACTGTGAAACTGTGAATTATGATGATATTATAAAATGTAAATAAAAAATGGTCAAAAAAATGGAACCCTAAATTAGATTTTTTGGCGGATTTTTTTTGCTAGTGCAAATTTGTCTAGATATTTTACAGTTAGGTATAGCCTCCCCTATTGTAAAAATCACGAGCCGCCACTGAGTTCAACCAACTACTTAGGAACCATTAATATATATTTAATTATTGTAAAATACTTATAATAAATATCTAAGCTACTCTTCTATCAGATAATTCAACTTCTTTTTCTAACGTTGTTAGTGTTAGTAATCCAATTTTCTACTGTCGTTCTCACTGTGACGAAATACCTATTTCGTTTCGTATACATACTATACACCATGTAATAAAATAGGATTGAGATCATTGTATCGATATACATATAAAATAGCCGTAATACTAATATCCTCATCATTATATACATCACAATACGACAATGGCAAATCGGAAAACCAGTTAAAACTTACGTCTAGAGAAAAGTGAACCGTCGAGCGGGAGCAACAGAGAAAGAAGGAAAACAGTTTTCCCATTAAACAATCAGGGTTTATCGCAATCATAATTAAACGGCATTAAATTAGATTTAATCGTAAAGGAAGTGATTTAAACGAGTATTTAAGAGCTCTGTTTGGGGTTGAAAACCCTCGCCACCCCCTCCACCCGTACGTACATATTCTACAAGGCGGACCGTCAACGAAGATTATGTAAGAAAAGCGACCAATAGCAGACGACGAGTCCCCACTCTTCGAGAACAAATGCCTGTCGTTGCTTCTCTCAGGGTTGAATCGGCCACCCCTTGTGAGTATTATAAGAGAGAGCGAAAAAGTCTCTCTCGGTTACTCCCGGTCGGGGTTTCACTATGAAATTTGTAATACCTCTTTTAGAGGTATTTTTTGGTTTTGTTTCGACAATTGATTCGGCCTTTTGTGTAGGCGCTTGACGTTTACTTCTTTTGGAAAATGTTTTATTGTATTACTGGATGGCATGACTTTATATTGACCTATTGTCTGCAGGCATGTGTTAGCACAATCAATTCCAACAAAAAGACATCAAGACAAAGATATCAAGTAGGGATAAAATTGTGATTTAAGTGATAGATTATCTACTTTCGATATCGTGCAGTAAAAGTTTTAGAAATTTGAAAGTAATGGCGTTATGGCAGTGCCGGTTAACTTCGGGCCCTGGGCGCTGGAGGTTTAGGGGCCCCATTCGTTGCTATTCGTTGTCAGTTTTTTAACAAGAAAACACATGCATTAACCATAAAGGTTTATTGTAAAATCCATAAAATAATTTTTTTTAAACAAGCAAGAAGAATAGCAAACGTAAAAAATAATCCCGGACCGTCGTAGCTCAGGCGGTAGTATGCTTTACTCGCGTGCTGGTAGGTCGGTGTTCAAATCCCAGCGTCGGCAAGAACAACTAGACATTTTTAAAATGTCTATAGGCCCCAGATCGACTCGGCCTTAAATAAAATGAGTACCTTGGGTAAAACCAGGGGTAAATAATAATACGCGGTTGAAGCGTAGCACTGGCCCTGTTACCCTCCTTGTATAGCGTAGGCCCTAGATCTAGCAGACTACCCTGCTACAGTATTTTTACTACAAAAGCGATATTACGTAATACATATACGTAATATCGCTTTTGCAGTAAGATAAGACATTTAGATAAATTTATCTATATTCATTCTAAAAATTATCAA
The DNA here is from genome assembly GCF_917563875.1 of Diabrotica virgifera virgifera. NCBI lineage: Eukaryota > Metazoa > Arthropoda > Insecta > Coleoptera > Chrysomelidae > Diabrotica > Diabrotica virgifera. The sequence goes on along the minus strand of NC_065445.1, from coordinate 231,215,812 downwards.
GAACTTCATAAACTTCACTCCCCAATTTACAGTTTTGAATTCTCGCCAATTAGTTGAAAAACTTCAACTTATTAATCTTAATCCGAATATTACTATGCTTTCCTTTGATGTTAGCAATTTATTTACCTCAGTACCCAAACATGAATCTATTAGTCTGGTTAACTCACTTCTTTTAAATAACTCTATCACCCCTAATACCACTTCGTCTATCATAAACATTCTCAAAATTTGTCTATCTCAAGATTACTTTGTTTTCAATAACAACTTTTACCAACAACCTGATGGTCTAGCAATGGGTAGTTGCTTATCCCCGTTCCTAGCTGATGTTTTTATGGTATCATTTAGAATCCAACTATATCATAAAAAATACTGAGATTTTACACTGGTTCCGTTTTGTAGATGATTGTTTACTTCTGATCTCAGGCGATTCCAACTCAGCACAGAATTTACTTCATAAAATAAATCAAATTCATCCAAAAATCACTTTCACTATGGAACTAGAAACTTCTAACTCCATTAATTTCTTAGACCTTTCTATCACCAGACTAGATGACCATTTCAGCTTTGGGATCTACCGTAAACCCACTCAAACAGATCAGGTAATTCATTCATCATCTAATCATCCTCTTTCCCACAAACTTTCTTCATTCCGTAGTTTTATCCACAGATTAAATTCTATTCCTCTTTCATCAACAGAATTTAACAAAGAATTAAACATCATTAAACAGATTGCTATAAACAATGGTTATGACCCTGATATCATCAATAAACTCCAACATAAAAGAGAGCTCAGATTACTTCAACAGTCAGCTTTTTCTTCTACTTCATCTACAACAACTCCGATTTATGCTTCATTGCCTTTCCATAACCCTAATCTATCTGAAAGAGTTAAATACATTATTACCAACTCCTGTGATAATATAAAAATTTCTTTTAAAGTTAATAACACCCTTAACAAGAGTTTGACCAATACTAAGGATCCAATCAACTACATGAACCGTAGTGGTGTATATAAACTCTCTTGCTCAGATTGTGATGCTACCTACATCGGTAGAACTTGTAGATCTCTTGCCACCAGATCCCTAGAACATAGTAAGAGAGATACTACTTCCTCTTTCTCACATCACCTTAAAGTCAATAGACATGAACTTAAGATTCCTGAGGGTGTCCAGTTGGTGCACAATATACAGCAGAAAAACACACTCCGATTGGACTTGTATGAGGATTTGGAGATTATCCGAGACTTGAGGTCCAGTCCCAATTGTGTGAATAGACAAACCTCCCTTAATCGCAATTTTACTCCCATTCACCGTCAACTTTTTTCCTAAATTCCTTGTTTTTTCAATTTATCCTTCACTCTTAGCAACTTTCCTGACCTCACCCATAAAACCTTTAACTTAACCTTCTTTTTCATTCTTTTTCATACTTCACTTCCTTCTATTTCCAAAATCTCCTTTCATACTAATCATTTACTCTACAACCCCCAGTAACACCAACACAACTAATTCACCCTTTGCCATTTTCTCACCCTACTTTTCCCTTCATAAATCATTGACCTTATCTATTTGTCTATTCGCCGCTTGGGTCTTTACTTCGTTCGTTGATCTTTTCCAAATTGTTTTACTACGCTATTCATTTAATTCTTCTTTTTCATACAGGTCCTTTTTCCTTTTTATTTTATTTTTCTCTTTCTTTTTCTTTTTATTTTTCATTTTTTAAAAAAATTTTTTCTTAAAAATTCAAAATTTTAATATGTTGCATCTAACTTTCTAGCCACTCTAATCTCTAACTTTACAACTTTATTCTTATTTTACTATTTTTAACTTTTAATTATTTTCCAAATACAGTTTGTGTCTTGTGCATCCGGTTGACGCACTTCTTTTGAATCTTTTGTTCATTTACACATTTTATCAACTTAGTTTTAATTTAACAATCAAATAATTCCATTTTCTTTTATATGCATAATGTTATAATACTTCCTATATTTTTGACTATAACTAACACATTTTCACATTCCGTCAATTATTTATATTTTTCACTTAACAATCTTATATCAGTTACCTAAATTCTCACCAATTTTTTTAATTAGTTAATTTCATACAGAATCAATATCTTGCTAGACTTATACAACCAACATTACAGTTAACAAATTTATATTTCTATACACACTAAACAACTGTTGTATCACTTCAACGTTTTAACTTTCACCCACAAGGCTATTTTAGGCCAAAAAAAAATTATTAACTTTCATTAACCAATAATTCTATCTTACATTTTGTTTTCATTACCATATTATGACAATAAGTTCGATCAAATTTAATTTTATAGTCAAGTTTATAGTAATGGTTGTAATATTTTTATAAAAATAGTAAATTTTAAATCTAATATTAAAAATTAAAATTCCAACACAGTCTTAAACTTAAATTTCCGGAACCACATTGGATCTTGACCTTGGTTAATACCTTAAAAATTCCCTTTCCTGGATGTCAATGTTACTGACATTTGAAGTATTTCAACTTCCTTCTAAATCATTGACAGACTAAACGTAGTTCAATGTAGACCTAATAATAAAAAAAAATCTCTTAATTAATGGAGTAGAGCATCATGTTCCTAGTACTAATCCGTTGGAATCCAATGTAAGCCAAATTGTAGATCAGATTTCACCATGTAGTTAGAACATACATCTTGACCAGTGTTTGGCATTGTGGCTATTTAGCAAGGACAGAGAGTAAGTAATCGTAACCACACTTTTCAATTTTTAACATTCAAAATTTCACCCTTTTCAATTTTACTAAGTGAGATTACAGTCGAACCCGCTTATTGGAATAGCCTTCGTGTCAAGTAAAAATATTCCTATAACCGGGATATTCTAATAACCGATCATAGGTGGCTAATAGAAACGTTTCGGGACCTCAAATTTATATTCCTTAAACCGGGATATTCTTATAACAGGTATTCTAATAAGCGGGTTTGACTGTACTTACTTTTAGGTTCACTGATGATGGACTGATAAGTCCGAAAACGTTTTGAACGTAATCCGTTTGGATTTTTAAAAATTTTTATAAGTTTTATTAAATATACCAACTACACTAGGGAGTTTTACTTCATGTTAATTTTATTTTTTAAAAAAAGTTTAGATTGCAAAATTATTATGCAAAATCTAATAAGTCAATTTTAATGAAATTTGGTGTACGATTTTAGTACATTACAAAAATTTTCTAAGCGAATTAGGAAGGTTCCAAGTGTAACCTAAGTGATGGAAAATCATTGAATAAGGACAGGCTTGTTTTGCCCCCTTATTTTATATTTATTGCTATTTTGAAGCAAGGGTGATAAATTAAGGTGATACAGTAGCGATCAACAGGTAGCCAAAACGCGTTCCAAGATTGCGGCTGTAATTTTGAATATTTTTTCGAGATATTTGGCACACTTATTCGTAATATAATAAAGAATGGCGGTACAGAGCCCAATTTGAAAAATATATTAATATGTGGAAATTACTCTGTAATTAAATACAATATTAAAAAAACGAGCCTGTACCGCCATTAAGAAGAACAAAAAAAAATACACTTTCTTCAAATAAACTTTTTTATCCGATGCCTAGATTTTGTGTCATTGTGGAACTACTAATGGAATAAAAAATTTTAGTTGTTCCAAAATGACACAAAATCAAGATATCGGATAAAAAAGTTTATTTGAAGAAAGTGTTTTTTTTGTTCTTCTTAATGGCGGTACAGGCTCGTTTTTTTAATATTGTATTTAATTACAGAGTAATTTCCACATATTAATATATTTTTCAAATTGGGCTCTGTACCGCCATTCATTATTATATTACGAATACGTGTGCCAAATATCTCGAAAAAATATTCAAAATTACAGCCACAAACTTGGAACGCGTTTTCGCTACCTGTTGATCGCTACTTATTTACTGTTTCCTCTTAAGACATTTTTAACCAATCGCATCTGATAGAAAATTTATCTTTGTTTGATTTCTATAGGACTTTGTTCTAAAATGAATAGTTTTTAAGTTATAAGCAAAAAAAGTAGAAAAAAAAAACGAAATTTTTTGAAATTTTTAAATATTTTATTTTTTTTATTAATGTTCCGGGCATATTTGAGAAGGAGCATAAATAAATTATTATTAACGAAGTTATCACCTAACTTTATCTGCAAAAATCTGAATGCCACCTCTCACATCCACCTAAAAACAGATCCTTACTGGTCTAAAGCAATATTGCAAAATTGACTGTACATGAGCAAAATAGTAAAGTTTTAAGATATCTAGGGAGACAAAATTCCTAAGTTGCCATAGAACATAACAGTGCACAGACAATCTTCCCACTACATAATCAACGTGAGAGCTCCAAGACAAATTAGAATCCAGGTAACCACCTAACAACTTAGTGGAGTGGCTATTTACCACTGACCCATTGTCAAGTTTTACTAATGGACTCATCTGCATAGTAGAAGGTGAAAAGGTTACCATATTGGTCTTTGATCCATTTAAGATTAGGGCATTATTTAAACAGTAATGAGTCATACTTTTAACAAGACAGTTTGCTTTTTGTACTACATGAAAAAAATTATTGGAATTTAGTGCAACTGTGGTATCGTCAGCAAATTGAGTGACATAACAGCCCGATTGCTGCTCCACGTTTTCTACTCGAACGCTTATTGCATCAGAAAAATTATCTAATGGATTGCGAACCAAACATGTTGAGCTATCGTTTATTAATTGATTTAAATCATTGACGAAAATCAAAAATAAAAGAAGGCCAATGATACTTCGCTGTGGAACTCCGGAGAGGACACTTTCTTCTGAAGAATACATTATATTCCCATTCACATTGACCTTTTCGATAAAAAGAAGTGGATCCACTTTAACGCAGTTCCTCTAACACCACTATGATAAAGTTTTTCCAGCAGTATTGGATGATTTACAGTTTCAAAAGCTCGTGCTAAGTCAAAAAACAAACAGATAACTTTATTACCCTTATCAAAGTTCGATAAAATATGATTGCACAGCGCTAATAGTGCATCTTGCACATTTATACCTTCACGGAAACCAAATTGAGACTTTTCTATAATGTTGTGCTTGTTAATATAGGAGAGGAGACGTGTATGAAATGCCTTGAAAAGACAATGGTCACAACACGCAACCCTGTCTAACACCTCTTGATTTCTACGGTTTATATTTCGATATTTTCGATTTTAATCCTAAGGATATACTGACTTTAAATTTGTACTGTGCTTTTGAATAAGATTTAAATTAGTTGTTGCTAGAACTTAATATCAGAGGTATTTTGCAATTTTAAATTAAAACAGCTTATACCTGCGTACATAATCGGTCTACTACTATTATGTCTCGAGAGAGAGAGAGAGAGAGAGAGAGAGCAAATAAAACAGATTGTGCTTGAAATGTAAGATACGATCGAAAGGATAAAATTAAGAAAAATAATAAAAACTCAATAGATTTTTATATAAAAAAACGTTCATGTTGTGTTAATTATTTATGTCATCGTTTAGTAAATATGCCATCGACAATAACACAATAAGAAAAGTTCATCGGTTGCAATATAAGAACACAAAATAATAAGTGATTGTATATCACAACCGATGTTTTTGATCGATAGCACATCAACAGAGAAACCGACTCGTAATAGATTCTTCCCCTCAGTCAAAAGTCTCGGCTATTATATTATCCACTGCGTTAGATCTGCAACATATGTTTTTGATAGCGCCCTTAACAAGGGGTAGTTCTATCTCCATTTAAAAACACGACGTTTACGGATGCGAATATTTACTTCCAGTCACCCTCCGGACTTAACCGCACACGAAAAATCTGTATCACTTTGAATGTTTGGATTTCCTTTTGCAAATCCGATTTTGAAATAAGTACATCTACCTTTTCGATATTTAAGGGGATGATGACGGTTGTCCTCGATATCGACTCAAGGTAGGTTTTTTTATAAAAAGAATATACTGTACAAATAAGTAAAACAGGTTTTATATACCCGTGTTTTGTAACAATTTTTTCTGTCACAGACAAAAAATCATTATCATCATCATTATCATAATCGTCTTCATTATCAGTATCGTCACTCCAATATGAAATGTAACATTTCAAAGCGGCTGTAAGAACTTTTTTTTAATTGCGTCTGAACTTTTTTCTATTGACTTAATTAAATTGTTCGATAAGCAAAACTCTATTGGAGTTGAATCGTTAAGAAATATTATTTATATTCCCAAATTATAGAGGAAGGACGTTCCTCGGACGAAAACGGACGTCCTAGGGACGTCCCTAAAGTCCGTGAAGGACGTCCATTGGACGTCCTTGTGCTATTGAGGATAGTAGTATAGCATATAGTGTTATAAATATATAATGTAAGAGTAATTGTAAGAAAAAAATTAAATCTTTCAGCCCTAGGTCTTCAAGGCCTGTTGAGCTTAATAAATAATAAAATTATAGAGGGGATCATATCAGTCCGCTGTATGAGGCGGTACTGGCTTTTCACCGGAACTTTTGGGGGTCCAAGGAACTTTAAGGGCGATTTACTTCATAGAATCTGTGATAGACTAGGCATGAAGAAGAAAAGAACTACAGCATATCACCTGCAATTGGATGGAATGAAAGAGCGGATGAATAAGTCAGACAGTCAGCAAGTATTTGACAAAGATGGTGTCCAGTCACCAGCGAAACTGGGACCAGTACCTTTCGTTCTTCGCAATGGCCTAAACATCCGCTGTTAATGAATCAACGGGCCAAACACCAACAAAAGCCTTGTTTGGACGCGAGATGCGGCTACCTTGCGATCTAGAGTTTGGATGTCGACCTGGCGAAGATGTAGCTGGTGAAGATTATGTGAATAAATTGCAAAGAAGAATGGACGAAATCCACGAGTTGATTTGTTCCTATCTTCAGATCGCTAGCGATCGAATGAAGAAACGGTACAATACCTACCCAAACGAAAAGGGATGTTTTAAGAAGAACGGCAAAATCTGGCTTTATAATCCAAAGAAGCGAAAGGGTTGTTCTCCTAAGTTGCAGCAGTTCTGGAAAGGTCCGTACCTTGTTATGGAGAAAATTAACGACGTTATCTACCGAATAAGAAAGATTCCGAGGGGAAAGCCGGTGATAGTACACCATAACCGACTGGCTCCATTCTAGGGAGACTGCGACGTAGATGAAGAAGTGGAAGTAAACCCAGTCCAAGAAGTAGTTGACCTCAGGTATCATGGGGGCCTACATAGGTATCGGTAAAGCAAGACAAGGAGTTACCACTGAAGAAAAACAAGGCCTGCTCGCACACCCGATGGCTGCGTTAGATCTGCCACATATGTTTTTGATAGCGCCCTTAACAAGGGGTAGTTCTATCTTCATTTAAAAACACGACGTTTACAGATGCGAATATTTACTTCGAGTCACCCTCCGGACTTAACCGCACACGAAAAATCTGTATCACTTTGAATGTTTGGATTTCCTTTTGCAAATCCGATTTTGAAATAAGTACATCTACATTTTCGATATTTAAATACAGCACGTAGATACTTTCAACTTTTTGCGTGTATTCAGGATGATGTCAGAAAAAAAATCTACTATAGAAAAAAGGGTGGAAATGCATAGCATTTGAAAGTGCATAAAATGCATCCAAAAGTACATACACATGTCAAAATAAGCATATTAAGGGCCAGATTTTGTTACTCAGGGGGTTTTTGGATCACTGAGCACCAATATTAGAACAATTAGAGCAATTAGAACCGACCTCCGGGGCACCTGGTGCCCAGGGTCACTGCTAAGCCACGTAATCTTGAGGTTTAAGCGATATCGGCACTATATTGAAATATTGATGCAAACAGATTATTTTGAGATTTTTGGAGTCACTATATAAGGCTACGACTACGCCATCGAAACCAACCCCTGGAGCACTTCATGCCCAGTGTCGGTTTTTGGGGTTGCTGGAAACGAATACACCATCAGAACCGTCACTAGGTGTCTAGGGTCACATCATCTTCTGGAGTTTTAAGTGATTTCGGCAGTAAATTCATGCAACAGATTACACGAGGGGTTTTTGCGTTACTGAAGAGGAATAAGCCATCAGAACTGACACAATTATATACCTACTGACCTAGATTGTAAGATTTATTATAAATACATGTCTCACTAAAGACTCCCGATCCAGTACCATGGGCAGTTTAAGATCCATTAATATTTGGGACCTGTTATCGAGATGGTAAAATGTGTTAATCTTCTCAGTGAAGATTAGTTCTGGTGTCGTCATATTTGAGTTCATCATAAAATGGACTGCGTCTGCGTCGGCGTCGTTAACTTTTCCTTTAAATGAACACAAAGTCCTATCTAATAGCATTTTTCAAAAATATATTTTTTAGAGATGAAACAAATGAAAACGGATTTGCACTGAAAGTCAAAACGTCAGCTAAAAAATTTATGCTAAAATTAAGAGTTTATTCTCAAAAAAAAAAAATTAAAAATAATAAAATATTTTTAAAATATACTTATAGTCGGAGAGATAGAAGCGGATTTTGTGCGTGATAAGTAATATGGAAAAACTATACGGGGATATGTTGAATTAGTTGTGTACATGACTTTCACCAACGGCCGGAAACCAGAGTGGGGGCCGAGGGTAGTTATAAGGGGTCAAAGTCGCGGTTTTTATTATTTTTTTATGACGTTCATGATCGAGATAGTGCACCAAAATTTGGGAATAAGTAGGTCATGACGTACCTAAGTAAAATCTCTAGAGGTGCAACGCTACGTGGCCGACAAAAGGGTGGGGGTAAATATAAGGGGTAAAAAAAGATATAAGGGGTTTTTTTGCGACGTTCGTGATTGAGATAGTGCACCAAAATTTGGGAATAAGTAGATCATGACATTACTAAGTAAAATCTCCAGGGGCGGAACGCTGCGTGGGGAACAAATGTTGTGCCGGGTCACGAAAAAATAATACACACTGCGACTTTGATCCCTTAAAACTACCCTCATCCCCAACTCTGGTTTCTGGATCTGGGGATTTTACTTAGCTAAGTCATGGTCTACTTATTCCCAAATTTTGGCGCACTATCTCATTCTAGCACGTCGCAAAAAACCCCTCATATTTTTTATATTCACACCTACCCCCACCTCTTTATCGGCCACGCAGCGTTCCACCCCTGGAGATTGTACTTAGTTACCTCATGACCTACTTATTCCCAACTTTTGGTGCACTATCTCGATCATGAGCGTCACAAAAGAAAATAATAAAAAACGGAACTTTGACCCCTTATAAGTACCTTCCTCCCCCACTTTGATTTCCGGCTCTGGGGATTTTACTTATTTATGTTATGGTCTACTTATACCCAAATTTTGGTGCACTATCTCAATCACGAACGTCGCAAAAAACCCCTTATATTTTTTATATTCACCCCTACCCCCTCATAAATGTTCACCTCGTTCAGATTAAGATATATTCCCAAGATATGGAAAGTGGCTGAGGTCAAAATGATCCTTAAACCTGGAAAACAACCAAATACAGTATCATCGTACAGACCGATTTCATTGCTACCCGTAATTTCAAAGCTGTACGAGAAGCTTTTGCTGAAAAGGTTGAAACCTCTCATAGAATCTAAGGCTCTAATTCCATCACACAAGTTTGGGTTTAGAGAAAGTCATTCAACTATCGACCAAGTCCATATAATAACGGATATAATAGAGAGGTCGCTGGAAGGAAAGAAAGTTTGCTCCGCTGTCTTCCTCGACGTGGCGCAAGCTTTTGATAAGGTATGGCACGAAGGACTTAAGTACAAATTAAGCAGGATTTTGCCAAGACAATACACAGAATTATTGGAATCTTATATATCAGAGAGAGCTTTTAGGGTTAAGCAAGAAGAAGCCTACTCGGAACTAAAGGAAATCAATGCAGGGGTACCACAAGGTAGTGTGATAGGACCGGTCCTATACCTATTATACACTAGTGATATTCCTGAAGTAGATCATAACACAATAGCTACCTTTGCTGATGACACTGCCGTCTTAGCCGTAGGTGAAAACCATGAAGAAGCAGCAAGAAAACTACAAATATCTGTTAACAGACTTAACAAGTGGACTAAACGCTGGCGAATTAAATTAAATGAAATGAAGTCAGTCAGTGGCGGCTCGTCAGAGGAGGCAAGGGAGGCTCAGCCTCCCCATAAATTTTTTACACACTCTACACTGTTTTGTAGAACCTGATTATAATAGCCTGAAAGAAACAGAGTCGGCTTGGAAAAAAATAAGCAGAAATTATAAAATTTGAAATAATTAAATTATTTTATAAAGTATAGGCAATTAAGACTAGTTAATTGAATAAAGGATAAAAGAGGTAGATTGTTGATGTAGATAAGGTTAGCTCGTGCATCGGTCGTGGGTTGGATTGAGTAGGCTCAGGATTGCGGTGTGCGGGACGCCTGATCTATATCTAGCAAACACAGCGGAAGAACTTATCCTGCTAAAAGTTAAAATTTAATTAACAACGACAAACATAGCTTAAACGAATGAGCAACAAAAGAGATAAACCGGAACACGAAAACTCATTCGACGAGGAGGAAGTCTTTAAAAGAAGCAAATCAACGACAAGAACACCACCAAAGGACAACAAAGAAGAGCAAGAAAAACAAGAAATGGAAGAAATAAAGAAAATGTTAAAAGAAATGAACGAGGATATCAAAACACAAATAAAAGAACTGAAAACGGAATTGAAGGAAGAAAATGAGGAGATTAGAAACAACATAAGGGAGGTTAAAGAAGAATTAAAACAAAACAACGAAGAAATAAAAAACATAAAACAAGAAATAGAAAATATGAAGAATGAATGGGCAAAGGAGAGGAAAGAGTTAAAACAAGAGAATAAAATGCTCAAAGCAGAAAACAAAAAGACAACAGAGGATCTATCTGATCTTAAACGATCAATGGAAAGGCTAGACAAGGAAAAAAGAAAAAATAACCTAATCATAAGCGGATTAATTATAGACAGTGAAGATCCAATAGCTCTAAAACAAGAAATGACAAACATGCTAGAAAACCATCTAGGAATTAAGACCGATATCAAGAGAGCACAAAAAATTGGCACAGAAACCTGCCTAGTCGAATTAGGAAATGAAGAAGAAAAAGTAGCCATACTACGAAATAAAAGCAAGCTAAAAGAAGTAAAGCATAAGAAAATATGGATTACAGAAGACCTCACAAAAAGAGAGCAACAGAAAGCGAAAGCCTTAAGAGATATAAGCAAAGAGATGAGAGAAAAAGGGAAAATAGTAAAAATGGGATATAATAAAATTACAGTAGACGGAAGGGAATGGAGATGGAACCAGAAAGAAGAAAAGGTAATGGAAATAGCGACTCCAAAAAACTAACACAGTCACACGGAAGAAACGACGTAGGGACCATCCGAGGAACAGGGAGAGAAGATATTGCAAGTGAACAGGACACTAACAAAAAATGTATAGAATTAAGTAGTGATAAGTTTAGAAATAGGAAAATAAATATTAATTATTATAATAGTAATATGATTGGTGGTGGGAATAATAATTTTAGGAATAGTATTAAAAATCAAAACAAAAAGAAACAAAAAAGAAAACAGAAAATAATGAAAATATGCACCTGGAACGTAAGAACAATGTTAACTGCAGGAAAAATGGAAGAGATAGCAGGAGAACTGAAAAGATACGGTATAAACGTAGCTGCCATACAAGAGACCAGATGGAAAGGAAGCGGCGAATTAGAAAACAAAAACCTCAGCCTCAAATACTCAGGGAGCGAAAGACAAGGGCAATACGGAGTAGCATTTATGATACTCGGAGATGTAAGGCAAAAAATACTACAATTTAGACCGATAAGTAACAGACTTGCATACTTGCGCATAGAAGCAAAGCCAAGCAATTTGTCACTACTAAACGTATATGCGCCTACAGAAAATGCGAACAGAGAAGAAAAAGAAAAATGGTACGATGATATAGAGGAAGAAATAGAAAAGATACCCAAAGAAGACACGATCATGGTACTGGGAGACTTCAATGCCCAAATAGGAAAAGAACAATACACAGAAATTGTAGCAGGAAGATACACAATACATGAAAGGACAAATGACAATGGACAACGATTATGCAACCTAGCAACAAGAACAGGCATGGTCATAAGCAGTACAAAGTTCCCGCATCCTAACAAACATAAAATAACATGGATATCACCAAATCTGCAAACTAAATCTCAGATAGACCATATTTTGATAAACAGGCGGAGACAATCTTCAATTAAGGACGTAAGATCCTACAGAGGAGCCTGTGCTGACTCAGATCATTTCATGGTAACAGCAAAAATAAAACAAAAAACATGCAGGAGTAAAAATAAAAGCAAACAAACGAAATGGGACATTGAAGAACTAAAAGAGGAGCAAGTAAGAAGGAGATATCAGGAAGAACTGGAAAAATATCTAAGAATCGATGACAATCAAGAATGTGTCGACGTGAAACGGGAGTGGAGCTGCATAAAAGACGCCATACAGGAAGCAGCAGAAAAAACAATTGGCAAAAAGAGGAAGGAGAAGAAAAAAGAATGGTACAACATCGAATGTCAAAAAATTATGAAAAAAAAAGTGGAAGCGAGATTAAAATGGATAAGAACGAACACGGCAGAAGACAGAGAAAACTACGAATTACTGAGAAATGAGGGCAAAAAATTAACAGAAAACAAAAACGACAATGGATAGATCTAAAGATTCAGGAAATAGAGAACGAAAAATACAACAGAAATTCAAAAAAATTCTATAATAAAATAAAAGAAAACAATAGAACATTCAAAGGTAAATTAAAAGGAATAAAAAACAAACAAGGTAAAATTGTCGAGGAAGAGAAAGAGTATAAAGAAATATGGACAAGTCACTTTAAAGAATTACTAATTGAACCAGTTATAAATGATGAAATAGAAGACGTGGACGAAGAAGAAACGAACACACAGGAACCAACATTAGAAGAAGTAAAAAACATTATAACGAAAGGGAATAATGGAAAGGCACCTGGGAAGGACGGAATAAATCTAGAACTAATAAAATACGGAGGAGACATATTGCATGAAAAAATACATGAATTGATTAAGAAAATATGGAAAGAGGAGACAATGCCGAACGAGTGGAAAATTGGACAGATTATAACGATCCATAAAAAAGGCGACCAGCATGAGTGTAAGAACTACAGAGGTATTACACTATTAAACGTTGCCTATAAAATATTATCGTCAATAATAAAAAAAGGTTAACAGATGAAACAAAAAATATCATAGGACAATACCAATGCGGTTTCGTAAAAGGCAGATCAACAACAGATGCAATACATACCATTAAACAAATCATGGAAAAAGCACACGAACATCAACATGAAATAGAAATATTATTTATAGACTTTGAACAAGCCTTTGACTCAATAAAGAGAAAGGAAATAATGAAAGCCCTAAAGTATCAAGGAGTAAGTAAAAAACTAAGAAACCTAATAAAAATGTCTATGAATAAATCAAAAATAAGTATCCTAACACAAAAAGGGGAAACAGAAGAATTCGAAATAAATAAAGGAGTGAGACAAGGTGACTCACTGTCAGCAACACTATTTAACCTGACAGTAGATTTTGTGTTAAGAAAGATCCATAAGGGAAACCTAAGAGCATCAGGTTACCAACTAATCGCCTATGCAGATGATATAGCGATAGTAACAAAAACACGAAAAATCATGAAAAAATTATTAATGGAGATAGAAGAAGAGGGAAAGAAGATGGGACTAAGAATTAATGAAAAGAAAACAAAATTAATGAGACTCGGAAAAGCAGAACAAAACAGAGAGATAAGGATAGGAAATAAAAAATTCGAGGAAGTACAGAAATTTAAATACCTGGGCGTTATGATAAATAACAAAGGGGAAAGAAAAACGGAGATCGAAGAAAGAATAACTGCGACAAACCGGGTATTCCAAGCAAATAGAAAACTACTAAAGAGTAAAATATTGACCAAACAAACAAAAATGAATATATATAAAACAATAATAAGACCAATAACGATGTATGCAGCAGAAACCATGACTATGACAAAAAAAGAAGAAGAGAAATTAAGGATAAATGAACGAAAGATAATAAGGACAATACTGGGTCCAGTGAGAATTGAAGAACAAGACTATAGAAGGAGAACGAATAAAGAAATTTTAGAAGAATTAAATGGTGAAGATATAGTAAAGAAAATAAAAGTACAAAGAACCAAATGGCTAGGTCACATATGGAGACAAGGACCAGAATCAGTATCAAAAGCTATGATATTGTGGCAACCAGGAGGAAAAAGTAGACGTGGTCGACCCAGATCGAAATGGTTAACTGAAGTAGAGGAGGACCTAAGAGGAGCAGGAATTACAAAATGGAAAGAGAGGGCAATAGACCGGAAGAAATGGAGACATATTAGTGAACAAATACAATGATCATGGGGACTGATCCACCCCGTAAAATGGATCTAGAAAGCGAAAGCGGCGAAACCCCACATGGGGTGTTAAGCCATATACTATACTATACACTGTTTTGTTTATCATGAATCGCGAAAACAATAAGCACTCTCACTATTATACAACGTGTAAATTCCATATTATCACTAAAAATCCATACGCACGGAGCATTAGCATTAGAACGCATGATCGCGTCTCAGTTTTATTAAATATTATTGTAGCAAGACCCTGGGTTATCCCGAGATGCATGGACGGAGCCGAGAATCCCAGCAGTCTCCGTTGCTAATGCTCCGTGCAGCGCAGCAGGCGTTTAAGGAGACCCGGTCTCCTAACAGTGGCATCTACGGCGCCATCACACGCTGCCCGGAGATATACCAAGGGAGGCAGAGTAGCTTCTCGGCTCCGTTGCGTGGTTGCGTGCGTCTCGGGACAACGAATTTTAGGGTCCTGACTAAAAATAATGAAAAATCTAAAAGTACGAATTTTGTTATGAAATTTGGTATGTGGAGTTATAACAATATTTGGAACAACTTGCTCAAATAACTTTTTCCGATATCTCTAACTCAAAGCAAAATATCGGTAATTTATCGTGTTTTTGAATTCGCAGTAGACCGCGTTTAGAATTAAAAAAATTCAGTTGAGTATCTTAAAAAATTTGAAGCTTCATTATGTATGGACTGCAAAACTTCAAATTTGTATTTATTTTGATATGCATAGGTATCTATTTACAAATAGATGGAATTGTTAACAAATAAACGACACAAACTTTGGTATTAAACTTTTACAATTAGACTAACTATTTTTAAAATGATATGATATCATGAAATTATGAATTAGGATGATATTATGAAAAATGGTCAAAAAATGGAGCCTTAAATTACATTTTTTGGCGCATTTTTTTGCTAGTGCAAATTTGTCTAGATATTTTACAGTTAGGTATAGCCTCCCCTATTGTAAAAATCACGAGCCGCCACTGAAGTCAGTGCATATAAATTTTACAAACAAGAAAAATCAATACATTCCTGTTAACGTAAATAATACTCAGATACCATACGCATATACCGCAAAGTATTTGGGTATTACACTAGACGCTAGGCTACGCTGGAGGGCCCATGTTAAAAAGAAACGAGAACAGCTTAACATGAAGTATAAAAAAATGTATTGGCTATTGGGAAGACAATCCACTCTCTCGATCTACAATAAAATACTTTTGTATAAACAGATTATAAAACCTATATGGACATATGGCATCCAGCTATGGGGCTGCGCTAGTAATACAAATTTAATTATCATTCAACGATTCCAAAACAAAGTGCTAAGGAACATTGTCAACGCTCCATGGTACTATAGGAACAGTGACCTCCATAGGGACCTAGACATGGATACTGTTAACAAGACCATAGAAAAATTTGCCAAGAGTCACGAACAACGACTTCTTCAACACGTCAATGTTGAGGCCATCCAGCTCCTCGACAACACGGATCTAGCTAGAAGACTCAAGAGGAAGAAACCCTTTGAGTTAGTTAAGTGAAAAATAGTGCACGGTGCAAGTGATTGTACAAGTTAACATTTGTGCAATATATTAACAGAACCTAAAGGGTACTATCGAGTTTGTCCTTAGTCTTTAGTTTTTTAGTAGTAATTTAGGTTAGAAATAAGTTGCTCATTGATCACATTATTTGATCAGATTATAATGTCCTTAGCATCGTATTGGTGTTTAATAAAAAAAACCCCTACCCCCACCCTTTTGTCGGCCACGCAGCGTTGCGCCCCTAGAGATTTTACTAAGATACGTCATGACCTACTTATTCCCAAATTTTGGTGCACTATCTCGATCATAAGCGTCATAAAAAAATAATATAACCGCGACTTTGACTCCTTATAACTACCCTCGGCCCCCACTCTGGTTTCCGGCCGTTGGTGAAAGTCATGTACACAACTAATTCAACATATCCCCGTATAGTTTTTCCATATTACTTATCACGCACAAAATCCGCTCCCAGCTCTTAGACTATTATCAATAAAACGCAACATTATTTCGTGGTTAACTGTTTCGAGAAATAACTTAACGATACACTTTTCAGCAACTGGTATTCGAAGGAATGATAGTCATAAAAAGGCTAAGGCATAAAAGATGTCATAGCTGCATAATATTCGCCATGGACAGGAATCCACAGCTATGAAATGATTTGCAATGCTGCTGAAACATAATTTAATCCTGAATGAATATCTAACACCACACCTAACAAGACAATGAACGGTTGACGCCTACGCAGAAGTGCACGCCACCTTAACGCTTTGTCCACATGAGTGCGGTTTGCCAACGTCGACTGCGCGGTTTACCTATTTACCTTGGTAACTTCAAAGACGGCATTAGGGTGTGATCAAGTAAATAGGTAAAACAGGTAAACCGCGCATTCGACGTTGACAAACCGCCCTCATGTGGACAAAGCGTAAGAAGCAGAAGTGAGAAATCTTAAGATGGTGCCAAACATGAGTCGACAGCATGTTCACATCGAGTATGATTTAAATTTGATACCAATTTTGTTTATATTATTGATAATATTTATGATACAGAATAGATATATCTAGTTTCTACCAAGAAAAATACATATCATTGAAATCATACTATAACACGGATTATTAAAAATCGTATTTTTAACGCCACTGATACAAAATACATTCTTTGTGTTAAATCGACTTACCTGACTGTCTTTAAGCCCCAACTTTTCGGCGAGTTTCTTCCTATCTGGCTTGGAGATATATTTCTGAATTTGAAACCGCCTCTCCAACCCTTTTCGTTGTAAATCGCTGAAGACGGCACGCCTCATCATGCCCCTTCGCGGCTTTCCCCTGCCGCTGTGCGCCCATGGAAACGAGCCAGGTAACGGGAAAACTGCTGAGTGGGTACCGGACACTGGGGTTGACACTGAAAATGACAATTTGTTATATAACAAAGACGGATTTTATAAAGAAACGAGATGTATATTGTTATATTTCTATGTGATATGAAAATTAAAATTTGATAATTATAAACAGAATTCAATTTAATATAAAATATTTTCAATTTTCTCAACCACGGGCATATAAATTTAGAACAACCTGTATACAACAAATTGTTATATTTAATTTTAAGAAGTGATTAAATAAGACTCAAGTGAAATCGTTAATAGGTCATTATCGTTGTTCGCGGAAGGATAGATCATTAGCCGATGCTAAATAAGACTAAGTGGAAATAGAGAATAGGTCATTAAAATTTGTATATAGTAGAAAGTAATTTTAGAATGGGAATTAACTATTTTCTTTGAAATCCATTAAGCATATTTAGAAAGTTTAAAAATTGGTTTTGAGGAATACTGCGAATGAGAGTTGGTGGTGGAATTTTGATTTGTGAATCTGGAAGGGATATTTAGAAAGTAGGGGAATGAATGACAAATAGAGATCAGAATGTTTTGAGCTGTCGAGAAGTGAAGTCGAGTAGTAGACGGTAGTGTTCGAGGAGTGAGAAAGCCGGTGTAGTTCCGTGAGTGTGGAGTATCTATCGTGGAACGAGAAGTAGGCCAGGTCGAGAGTAAAAGAACCTCCTTGAGCCCAGAGTGTCCCGGTAGCTGATAGCAGTTTCGAAAAAGGTAGAACACAGCATCACGACAAAAGCAGGAACGAGAGCTATTCGAGCTAGTTTTTCAAAGGAGAACATCACTGGAAGCCAGGACGAGGTTTGATCGCAGCCAAGGATAGCAGGAAAGGGTTTTGTGTGAGGACATTTTCAGTTCACCAGGAAAAGGTCAGTCTCATTTGTTTGGACATGAATGTATGGGTTTTTCGTATTAAATTCCACATAAAAAATTGAATAACATAATCAATAATATCAGAAAAGCTTCATCAAACTTAAATAGAGTTGTTCCTAATAACTCCTAATAGGTAAATGTTAATAAAAACTTTCAATTGAAAACCAAAAGGAAATAAGATTCCCATTTGTAAATGTTATGTTTAAGAATAATAAGAAATAGCAAATATTAAGCATTGGTTGCCTTTTAAATAAAATAAAAAATATTTTGATTATAATTGTAACCCATATGTGTATTTTTTTTACTCTTTTCTTTTCTATCCCGATTAGGAACCATTAAGAAATATTTAGAAGCCACGGAAGTAAGTAATTAATTTATAATTCGCCCTGAGATTGAAAACATATTGATATGTGATCTGGTTAATTAATTGGATTAGTATTAATACATTGATTAAATTAAGTAACATATAAGAATATTATCTCATATCAATAATCAAGATCACATCAATATGTTATAGCCAAACCCCGAAGTTCAGGCACTCCTAGGTTTGACTAAACAATCCTCAGGTCTGACTAACGTTCTTAGTCAAACCCCGAAATAAATTCCATTTCGGCCTTTAACTAGTCAAACCTAGATTAGACTAATTTAGTTAGGCAAACGTCAAAACTTAATTTCATGAAACCGGGATTTGACCAGTCAAACCTAGGGATGGCAACGATGTATCGATATATTAAATATATCGATATATTTTAAAACTGTATCGATATTTTTCTATCGATATTCAACTTTCGATATATGGGAACATATTGTTGTGATCTTGATTATTGATATGAGATAATAATTTTATATGTCATTTAATTTAATCAATGCTTTAATAATAATCTAATTAATTTACCAGATCACATATCAATATGTTTTCAATCTCAGGGCTTTTTTATAAAATTAATTACTTACATACGTGGCTTCTAAGTATTTCTTAATGGTTCCTAATCGGGATAGGAAAGAAAAGAGTAGAATAATAACACATATGGGTTACAATTGTAATCAAAATATTGTTTATTTTATTTAAATGGCAATCACTGCTTAATATTTGCTATATCTTATTATTCTTAAACATAACATTTATACATGGGAATCTTATTTCCTTTTGATTTCCAATTGAAAGTTTTTATTAACATTTAACTATTATGATTTATCAGCAACAATTCTATTTAAGTTTGATGAAGCTTTTCTGATATTATTGATTATGTTTCCTCAATTTTAAATGTGGTATTTACTACGAAAAAACCCATACATTCATGTCCAAACAAATGAGACTGACCTTTTTTTTTGGTGCACTGAGAATGTCTTCACATAAGACCCGTTTCCTGCTGTCCTTGGCTGCAATCAAACCTCGTCCTGGCTTCCAGTAATGTTCTCCTCTGAAACTAACTCGTATAGCTCTCGTTTCCTGCTTCTGTTGTGATGCTGTCTTCTACCTTTTTCGAAACTGCAATCAGCTACCGGGAACTCTTGGCTCAAGGAGGTTCTTTTACTCTCAACTTGGCCTACCTCTCGTTCTACGATAGATACTCCACACTCACGGAACTACACCGACTTTCTCACTCCTCGAACACTACCGTCTACTCCTCGACTTCACTTCTCGACAGCTCAAAACATTCTGATCTCTATTTGTCATTCATTCCCCTCCTTTCTAAATATCCCTTCCAGATTCACAAATCAAAATTCCACCACCAACTCTCATTCGCAGTATTCCTCAAAACCAATTTTTAAACTTTCTAAATATGCTTAATGGATTTCAAAGAAAATAGTTAATTCCCATTCTAAAAATTACTTTCTACTAATTACAAAATTTAATGATCTATTATCTACTTTCACTAAGTCTTCTTTAGCATCGGCTAATGATTGAACCTTCCGCGAACAACGATAATGACCTATTTTCGATTTCACTTTAGTTTTATTTTAAGCGCATTGTTCCGAGTATCGTTTTAATCACTTCTTAAAATTAAATATAACAATTTGTTGTATACAGGTTGTTCTAAATTTATATGCCCGTGGTTGAGAAAATTAAAAATATTTTATATTAAAGTGACTTTTGTTTATAATTATCAAATTTTAATTTTTATATCAAATAGAAATATAACAAATCCCCGCCTTGTATTCGATAAAATTTATCTGCATTTTTAAATAAATTTTCTCGAGGCAAAACCAACTCCCTGTATATTTCCTTACTTTAATCTACGTCTTATATCCTAACTTACTATCTACTTCATGTAATTCTGTCTTTCATTCGTGATATTTGTATACATCGTGAATATTATAAATTCCTCGGATCTTTTCCGAGTTCCTGTGCCTCAACTCATAACTATTTATCCCATTTTCATTATTCACGATGTACGGACCTTCGAAAACAGGCATCAACTTTGCGCAAATGCCCCCAGGAAGATTTGATACTCGTAATGCCCTCACGAGTACTTTTTCACCCTTTTGGAAAGTCACTGGTCTTCTTTTTCTATTTTGTTCCTGTCTTTGGATATATTTTTCGTTGCTTCGCCGTAATCTTCTCTGTACGGTTTCAATCACCTGTTGATATTCTTTTGGCTCTTGGTCTTCCCATGGCCTTATCGGCAGTACACCCTTCATGATGTATTCTGGGGTCTCTTTTGTTACTGTGCTCGGAATTGTATTTAGATACCTTTCTATTTCCGCCATTTTCCTGTCCCAGTGGCGATGTTGACCATCTGTTGCAATGCGAAGAAATTTCGTCACTTCCTGTATGAATCGTTCCGAAGGATTACTCTGTGGATGCCTGATGCTGACAAAATTTGTCTCTATTCCTCGTTCTCGAAGTTGTCCCTTGAAACGATCATTTCGGAAATACGTTGCATTGTCCAGTAGAATCTTTTTTGGTGTTCCTACTATGGCTATAAAATTGTCGATTTTTCTTAATATTTCCTCCCCCTTTGTGGTGCGGCAACTATATAATTTTACGTATTTTGAAAACACATCCACCATTACCAGAATATGTTTGTTCCTTTTAGTGGTCATAATTAGATCGCTTAACATATCTATTGCTACAATGTCTAGTTTGTTTCGGGCTTCAATATTTTTGGCAACATTTTCGTTTTTGAAATTCCGACTCTTATATTTTTGACATACATCGCACTTCTGGGTAATTTCCTTTGCAATGCGGTAATCCTGTCGGCTGATGTAATTTTCCCTAAAAACGAGCCAAACTTTTCTGCTACCGATATGCCCATTGTCCTCATGTAATTTCTTTATTATCTTTTCGGCCAATGTCTGTGTCACTAAATATAGTTCCTTTCCGTCTATTCTCTTAAAATATATGTCATTTTCTATTTCCGCTCTTCTTTTCTCTCTTTCCTCTAGGTCTTCTTGGTTTGTCCTTATCTCATTTAACGAATATATCCCTTCTTCTTGTATTAATCTATTCAGTCCCACCTGTAGAGTAATTGTTTCCTTTTTTCCGGTGTCCTCATCCCGTGTTAGAGCGTCGGCTATTATGTTGTCTTTTCCTTTTATATATCGGAACTCAAAATCATACTCCTGTAATAATAGAATGCCTCTATGTATTCTATTATTTACTAATCTATTCTTCATGATATGTACTAAAGCTGCATGGTCTGTTTCGATTGTGAATTTTGCTCCCAATAAGTAAAACCTCAATTTGTTTACGCAATATAGTACACTGGCAAGCTCCAATTCTGTAACACTATATTTTCTCTCATGTGTTTTAGTCACTCGCGATATAAAACATATCGGAACTTCTTGGTCGTTTTGTATTTGAGACAGAACTCCTGCAAATTTTTGTATGGACGCATCAGTTCGGAGTATAAAAGGTAAATTGTAAATGGGGTGGTATATTTTCGTTCCTTTTGCGAATTCTCGTTTTAATGTTTCGAAAGCTTCCTCCTGTTCTTCTTTCCAATTCCATTTTATTCCTTTTTTAAGCAACTTTATCAGAGGGATTTCCTTTTGGCTCAAATCGGGAATCAGTTTTTTAAAATAATTAATCGTGCCAAGAAAACCTCTCAATGTTTTCAAATTCGTTGGTCTTGGGAATTCATCTATGAGCTTGACTCTGTCTTCGGATAATCTTACTGTTTTGGTGTCCAATTGAAAACCCAAATAAATGACTTCTTTTTGAAAAAATTGACATTTTTCAATGTTTAATTTCAATCCCGCTGTGTCCAATTCTTCCAGAATTATTTCTATGTGTTTCAGATGACTCTGAGTATCTTGTGAAAAAATTAATAAATCATCGATATAATGAACTATGAAATCTTCGTGGCGATTCAAAATGGTATGTAGAGCTCGGACGAGTGCAGCACAAGCACTCTGCAATCCAAACGGCACTACCTTAAACCGGTAGACAATACCATCAATAGAAAAAGCGGTGTAGTTTCTACACTTTTCAGCTAACGGTATCAACCAAAAACTGTGTTTTAAGTCAATTTTCGAAAATATGTGTGACCCGGTGATTCTTCCAAAAATGGCCTCGATGTTTAGAGGTGATTCATATTGTGATACAGTGTGCTGGTTGATATTCCTGGCATCTAAACATAATCTCAATTCTCCACTGCTTTTCTTTACTATCACAATCGGGTTAACATATGGTGAATCACATCTTTCGATGATTTGATCTTCCAACATTTTATTTATTTCTTCTTTCACCTCTTGTCGATACTTGTATGGAATCGGGTAAGTCTTTGATCGAAAATTTCCCAAGTTTTTCACCTCAAATGAATGTTCGTACTTTTTAGCCACTCTGTTTTCCTCATTGATCAAATTTTCGTAGTTTCGTAACATCAACCGCAATTCTTTTTCTTTCCCTTCTCCACATATCAATTTTCTGTCTTTTTTCTCAGATTCTTCACACATGTTTACCGTGCATTCTGCATCCTCGTTTGCATATACCTCCTCTTCAAATACCACTGTTTCAATCATATTCTTTTCACTTTCATTTTTTAGCTTTATTTCTTCTTCTCCTGAGCCCGTCTCTTCTTTTGAGGAATCCCAGGTTTCCTTTGTTTCTGATACTCTCAAATTTTCTTCTTCTGGGCTCAACTCTTCTTTTGAGGAGCCACAGGTTTCATTTTCTTTTATCTTTTTCTGACCTTTTCTCCTTTTTCTTCTTTGTCCTTGCTTCGCTGCCAAATTCATTTCCACTGTTTGTTCTTTACCTGATTCGTCCGTATTTTGTTTCTCATGTTCCTTGTCCTGTTCTTTTTCTTTTTCTTCTGTTAGTTTCATCGTATTATTTTTAAAATCTATCACTACATGTTTTTCTGCCAATTCGTCCACTCCTACTATCATGTCATGTGACATGTTTGGCATTATTACACATTGTAGTGCATACATTTTCTTGCCCAGTCGTACCATTACTCGTATGCCTTCATTTATAGTTGCCAATGTCCGTTTGTTTGCGCCCACTAAATTTACCCTAGGTATTTTATAAATTAAATTCGTTAAGTTAACTTCTTCTATTAGTTTTCTGTTGACCAATGTTATTTCAGATCCAGTGTCTATCATAATTTTAATTGGTTTCTCGTTGATAAATCCATCCACAAATTTTAAATTAACTCCATTTTTCTTTTCGTTGTTTCCTGCCAATTTAATAAACTCCTTGGGGTGACAAAAGATTCCTGTTTGATTTTTGGTTTTTAGTGAGCGCCGTCGTGAAAAGACGCCGGTTGCTCATCGTTGTTTATATTTTCGTCATAATGTCTCTCTCCGTCATATTCATCTGTCTGGGTATTATTTACTTCTCTTCTATTTTCTCTTGGTCTGTCGGATCTGTTTCGGTTTTCTCGATATCCCTGTTCATTTTGTCTACCATTATTTCTGTTTTCTTGATTTGAGCGTGTGGTGTTTCTATTCTGGTATTCTCGATTTCTGTCCTCATTCCATTGCCTATTTCTTTGTTCATAATTTCCTCTTCCGTTGTCTCTATTTTCGTTTTCCCTTCTGGGATTAAAATCTCGTCTTGTATAGTCCCTCCTATTTTGATTTCTATCTCTGTAATCTTGTGTTTCTCGGGGCCTGTAATCTTCTCGCGACCTTCTTGATTTTCTTTCTCTTAGACGTGATTCTCTTATTTGTAGGAATTGGCATAAACTATCTATGTCTTTGTAATTTTGCAATGTGATATGGTCTTCCAGCGTTTCCTCGAAATGTCTTGCAATCAGTTCGACTAATTGTTCCGATGAGTAATTATATTGTAAATGTTTTGCATTATTGTAAATTTGCAAAGCATATGTCCTTTCTGATACACCCATCCTATCATTGTATCTCCCATTTTGCAATTCCTTGTTAATTTCCAATTGTTGGACTTTTCCCCAGAAATAATTCAAAAATTTTTGTTCAAATTGTTGCCAATTGCCGAATTCTTCTTCTTTACTATCGAACCATAGGCTTGCTTCATATTTGAGATGGTTTCTGATAGTTTCTTTTGCTGTTTCGAAATTTCCGATGTGCTGTATTTTCTTTTTCAGGCTATTTATGAACGGCACTGGGTGTAATCTTCTTACGTCCCCGCCAAACCTTATCTTCACGTCATCTGTGCTATGTATAACCATTTCTCTTCTTTCTCCGACATTTTGTTGAGTATTGATTTCCGCAATCTTTCTTTCCACTTCTTCTATGTCTGCTTGAATAGCGTTTTGCAACTTGTTTTCCAAACTTTCCATTTCTTTTTTCTGGCAATTCGTTATCTCCTTTATTTTGATTTTGATTTCTTTAATCTCTAACTCCTGTTTCTCGCTCTTTTCTGCAATCTCTTCTATTTTTTTAACCATTTCCTTCTTAATACTCTCTATATTTCTGTTGTTTTCTTCTATGGCTTGTTTTGTTTCCTGTTGATTGTCATCCATTTTTTGCTCCACTTTATCCATTTTCTTTGATGTTTCTTCCTGATTTTTATCCATTTTCTTTGATGTTTCTTCCATGGCTTGTTTCGTTTCACGTTGATTTTCATCCAGTTTTTGTTCCATTCTTTGTGACTGGAGTTGCATCATTCGTAATATTTTATCTATTCCTGATAATTCTTGCTGTTCTGATGCCATGATTGTCGTGTCTAAAATGTCTTCTTGGTCTGAATTATTCTCTTGATTTGAATGTTCTTTTTGTTTTTTGTTGTCTTTGCTTTGGCTTCTTGTCACAGACATTTGTTTTCAAGAAGTACTGTCCCCGCCAAATATGAAATTTTACTAGTATGTTACCAAGACGACTTTTTCTCACCCAAATATTATAAATTGTCAATAAATATATCAAATGTAATATCGTAAAAATAAAATATTAAATCAGTTATGTAAAATTTGTACCCAAAGAGATCTAAAATTTTATGTTATCAAATGTAAGTATCTCACTTTTTACCACAGGCATATAAATTTTCAAATACCGGCTTTACTCTTTCTATCCTTCAAATTTGCCACTAGAAATACTTTATAATGCCCTCCACGTTGGACGACAGTTGTTGTGATCTTGATTATTGATATGAGATAATAATTTTATATGTCATTTAATTTAATCAATGCTTTAATAATAATCTAATTAATTTACCAGATCACATATCAATATGTTTTCAATCTCAGGGCTTTTTTATAAAATTAATTACTTACATACGTGGCTTCTAAGTATTTCTTAATGGTTCCTAATCGGGATAGGAAAGAAAAGAGTAGAATAATAACACATATGGGTTACAATTGTAATCAAAATATTGTTTATTTTATTTAAATGGCAATCACTGCTTAATATTTGCTATATCTTATTATTCTTAAACATAACATTTATACATGGGAATCTTATTTCCTTTTGATTTCCAATTGAAAGTTTTTATTAACATTTAACTATTATGATTTATCAGCAACAATTCTATTTAAGTTTGATGAAGCTTTTCTGATATTATTGATTATGTTTCCTCAATTTTAAATGTGGTATTTACTACGAAAAAACCCATACATTCATGTCCAAACAAATGAGACTGACCTTTTTTTTTGGTGCACTGAGAATGTCTTCACATAAGACCCGTTTCCTGCTGTCCTTGGCTGCAATCAAACCTCGTCCTGGCTTCCAGTAATGTTCTCCTCTGAAACTAACTCGTATAGCTCTCGTTTCCTGCTTCTGTTGTGATGCTGTCTTCTACCTTTTTCGAAACTGCAATCAGCTACCGGGAACTCTTGGCTCAAGGAGGTTCTTTTACTCTCAACTTGGCCTACCTCTCGTTCTACGATAGATACTCCACACTCACGGAACTACACCGACTTTCTCACTCCTCGAACACTACCGTCTACTCCTCGACTTCACTTCTCGACAGCTCAAAACATTCTGATCTCTATTTGTCATTCATTCCCCTCCTTTCTAAATATCCCTTCCAGATTCACAAATCAAAATTCCACCACCAACTCTCATTCGCAGTATTCCTCAAAACCAATTTTTAAACTTTCTAAATATGCTTAATGGATTTCAAAGAAAATAGTTAATTCCCATTCTAAAAATTACTTTCTACTAATTACAAAATTTAATGATCTATTATCTACTTTCACTAAGTCTTCTTTAGCATCGGCTAATGATTGAACCTTCCGCGAACAACGATAATGACCTATTTTCGATTTCACTTTAGTTTTATTTTAAGCGCATTGTTCCGAGTATCGTTTTAATCACTTCTTAAAATTAAATATAACAATTTGTTGTATACAGGTTGTTCTAAATTTATATGCCCGTGGTTGAGAAAATTAAAAATATTTTATATTAAAGTGACTTTTGTTTATAATTATCAAATTTTAATTTTTATATCAAATAGAAATATAACAATATATATCGATATTTGGGATTAAATGTAAACAATGTATCGCCCACACAGGATTAATATACCATATTGGCACGTATGTAATATTTTCCAGAACAAGATATTTTGCAATATTTGACATATAGCATATTTTCTAAAAATTCTGATTTCCAAAATTAAATTATTCAGAAAAGTAAATAAATTTTAATATGTACATAGTGTAGTAATGCCAGAAGCTGATAAATTGTCCCAAACCAACACATACAATAATAGGTAAGCATCTGGGTGGTGTTATTTTATTAAAGGAAATAAATAACAGATACATAACAATGTTTATGACTTTTTGAAATGGTGAAAAAATAGACCCTATCATAAAATGCATTATTATCGGTACCCTATTATCAAAAGTAAGTAATAAATGTTCCAAAGGGCTGTGTTAGCTATATTTAAAATTACTTGTTAATTTAAAGATTATTTTACTTTTATACCATAGGTCAGTGTCAATTGACATAACGTAGATATATATTCGTGTTTTATTAACGATTAATGATAAATATTCTAAAATCAGTTTTCTAGACTGATCTTTTAAATAGTGAGAGATGAGAATTGAATGAAAACAATTATTGTTCACTGATTAAATTTGTATTTATTAGCAAAATATAGTAATACTACAAATAATACCATGTAAACCATATATTTTGAGGTTACCACTTTTAATAGTGTGCTAGTTTCATCTACTCAGCAGAATGCACTGAAGATGATCTAATTTAGATCTAAAACGTTTTGCAATCCATTTGGATGACATTTTAAGAAGTTTTCTAATAAACTCTTTTATACCAGTGTACAAATCGAAGTTTTTTACTTCTGTATGAGCTTATTATTTATTTGTTTTTACCTGTCAAGTAGGGTTGCGACCTACAGTGAGTCGCCAGTAAAGGTGGGGGTTGAAATGTGGCGGCCGACTGGCAACAGGTTTGGCTATCGACGTTGAATGATTGTTGAGTTACGTCGAGAGGCCCAATAAACTAGGTGGGCTTCACTGCAATGCAAGTAAATGTGAATGTTTGGAATGGAGCTTTTAAGAAATTTGAGATGAATATAAATATCGAAAAAACAGAAGCTTTAATAATATCGAAAACTCAAGAAAATATAAATGTAAAGCTGAATAATGAGACCATTACACAAGTAGAGGACTTCAAGTACCTATCTAGGATCAACAATGAATGGACAAGGAAATATAGAACCAGAAATAAACAGCAGAGTAAGGAGTGCAATAACATTATACTATGCACTAAGTAAAAGTTCTATTGGGAAGAAAGAAGTAAGCCTGAGAACAAAAATGAAAGTACATATTTCAAATTGTATACGAGCTGGTGCTACTCGCTACTCTACGGTAGTCAAACATGGACAGTGAACGACAACATCCGTAGTACAATTCAAGCATGCGAAATCAGATATTTACGTGCGGTATCCGGGGTGACCAGACGTGATCGTATAAGAAATGAAGACATACGTGAAAGGTGAAAGGTGCGGTATTGGAAGGACTTTTGACAGACTTGAAACGAAACAGTTATCGTAGTTCGAACATATGGCGAGAATGAGTAAAGGTAGAACTGTAATGAGGGTATGGAAAGCGGCATCCGACAACAAACGATGAAGAGGCAGGCCAGCAAGAACATGGAACGCGGATATTGAAAAGGCTTGCGCAAAAAGGAATATTGGGTGGAGAGAAAAAGAGAGACTAGCTACTGACCGAAAGGCATGGAGACGTCTGATTTCTCCACTTACCTCGACACCGAGATACAAGAGGACGGCTTAAGTAAGTAAGTAAGTATAAATAAAAAGTGACGGCTTAAGTAAGTAAGTAAGTATAAATAAGTGAATAAAAAGTCAAAGAAAACTGACAATCTTTGAAGTTTCAAATAAACTTTTATTTTCTCCCAAATAAGTCTATTATGGCTACATCTATATAACTTTGAAGATCTCAAAGATTGACATTCTATATTTTTGATATAATAAGGAGTATAAAGGATCTCTATTTTAGTTCAGAGAAATAAGGGAAAAAAATATCCTGTTGGTGCCACAACCTCCTCCAGGCCGAAACCAAATTTTTTAACATATATATTTCCAATCAATAACATATATGTTTCCTGCAGCCGATTTTGATGATATACTTAGTTATAAACAAATGAAGATCAAAAAACCGTAAATTTTCGCTTCTTTCGTCTATAACCAAAAAGTATTTTAAACAAATTTGAGAGTGAGAAACTCATAAATCGAATAAAAAACTTCAATATGGCGTTCGCTGAATATGTCTATCCTTATTGGTTGCTTAGAAAATTGCAAAATAAATCATAAATTTTGAGTTTTTATAAATATTCATAACTTATGTAAAAATTAACTTAGAACGTTCTTATTACACGGAATGCTGAGACTTCTGGTGCTTAAATCATACCCTAAATTTCAAAGCAATTGGTCAAATAGTTTAAAAGGTATTTAATTTGTTTATCCCAAATTAATTTTTTTTGCAACGCTATAAGTCAGAACATGATAAAGTTACATTAATACTTTGTATAGTTTATGAAAGAAGAAGATTTATACTATTAATTTAATTTAAAAAAATCACAAAAAATAATTCTAAATACTGCAAAATTATTTTGCCAAAACATGTGAATTAAAAAAACTGGGGGCTAACTTCGTCCCTAATTGTCCTAGGACAATTGTTTTTCTTTCTAAATGTGTAATAAAAATTCAGTCTATCCAAATATGAAAAAATAATTTTTCTACGGGTAACGGTTAAAAAGTTATTCTAATTGTTTTTAGGTAAGCAAAAAATCGACGTGTTTTTGCAAAACAATTTTACACTGTTTAAAATTACTTTTTGTAATTTTTTTTAATTAAGTAGATAGTATAAATTATGTTCTTCTTCCATAAACTGTCAGAAGTCTTACTGTAACCTCATAATTTTTTGACTTATAGTGTTGCAAAAAAAATGAATTTTGGTTAAACAAATTAAATAACTTTTAAACTATTTGACCAATTGTTATGAAATTTAAAATATAATTTAAGCATCAGACGTTTCAGCAATTCTTGTAATAAGAAGGTTCTATGTTAATTTTTTTATAAGTTATGAATATTTATAAAAACTCAAAATTTATGATTTATTTTGAAATTTTCTAAGCAACCAATAAGGATAGACATATTCAGCGAACGCCATATTGAAATTTTTTAGACGATTTATGAGTTTCTTACTCTCAAATTTGTTTAAAATGCTTAACTTTTTGGTTATAGACGAAAAAAGCGAAAATTTACCGTTTTTTGATCTTCATTTGTTTATAACTATGTATATCATCAAAATCGGCTGCAGGAAACATATAGGTAGAATATTAAGTATGGAGAACGGTATCTAAGGGTTTTATACCGATCGAAGACAATTGTTTGTCCAATTATTGTCTGAGATCGGTTACCCTTAACGTTCGACATGCTTATAACGTTCTTTGCACGACTGATATCATTATAAATTATAAAATTAAACATTTTCGTCATATTGACTAGTTTCATTCATTTTATCAAGATAGATACTTTGGTTGTTAGGTAGTAACTAGGGTGCATAACAACAATGGAGAATTGAGTTTTTATTTAGTTGTCAATAATTTTAAGTACAATTTTGATTATTATAAATTAAAATATGAGCGAAAGTGAATTTGAAGAAATTGAACGGGCTTGGGAAGAAGGGTGTTCCGCAATTATTCCCGAAAAATCCAAAATCCGTTATCAAAATACCTACCAAAGTTTTAAAAAATGGTGCGAAGGCAAGAATTTAAGAATCGAAGAAAAGACTCTATTGGCATATTTCGTTCAAAGACATATGCAGTTGAAAGCTCCTGGAAGCCTCTGGGCAGACTATTCAATGATTAAATCCACCGTTTTTCTTTATGATGGCATTGATATTTCCAAGTTTTCAACTTTGATCGCGTATTTGAAGAGAAAAAATGTTGGCTATAGGCCCAAGAAAGCAAGCATTTTTACACGGGAGCAATTTGAAAAATTTCTGATGGAAGCACCGGATGAAGAATTTCTAGTTCACAAGGTAATATAAGCCAGTTTAGGTAAAAGAAATACTCTAATGAAGATTTTTTCATAATTTGTAGGTCGCAATGATATTGGGAATATCTGGTGCCTGTAGAAGAGAAGAATTATATAATATTACTATGAATGACATCCAACAAACCGATGGTTTAATGATTGTAAAAGTACCCAATACAAAAACGAACATCCAGCGTACTTTTACAGTCGTTAATAAACCAGACGATAAAATTCCATATTTAGAAATTCTGCAAAAGTATATAAAACTTCGTCCATTACAAGTAAAATCAAATCATTTGTTCTTAAGATACGCCAAAGGAAAATGTTGTGCTCAAGTAACAGGGAAAGGGACAATTGGGGGCTGGCCTTCTCAAATTGCCAAATTCTTAAATTTGCCTAATCCCGAGAACCATACTGGCCATTCGGTCAGGCGGACATCAGCAACGCTTTTGGCTAATAAAGGTGTTGATGTCCTCGGATTAAAGCGTCATGGAGGTTGGCGTTCATCAACAGTGGCAGAAAGCTATGTAGAAGATTCTCTTCAAAATAAAATAGATTTTGCCGAAAAAATATTGTGCAATACTAGTAATACATACTACTAATGTATGCGATTCTGCAGGAGTTTCTGTTAGAAGTGAAACCACAGCCCAAACAAGTGGGATTTCATTAAATAATTTAACAAATTGTACCATAAGTTTCAATATTAATAAATAATTCGTTAGTTTTCTTTATTCTATCAAAAAATAAATTAAAATTAAGAGATTTTTTAACTCGACGGTAAGTGAATTACTTACCGTCGAGTTGGAGTACTTACCGTCGAGTTGGATTACTTACCGTCGAGTTGCTAGTAAATGTCACCTACTGACGTAAAATCTGTCACGGTAAACAGTCAAAATTGATCAATCGTGCAAAAAAGGTTATTATATATGTCCATACTACTCAAAAAATTTGGTTTCGGCCTGGAGGGGATGTGTCACGAGAAAAATCTTATTTCTCTGGACTATTTATCCAGTTCGGGGATGTCAATATTGCTTATATAGTCTAATCTAATCTCTCTAGTTATATTAGTGAAGCAACATTATTTTGATGCTTTTTCCATAAACAATATTCGGTATGCCAGATCTCAAAGATATTTTTGAAGCTTTTTTGTTTCAAACATTAAACTCAAACAGTCTATATTTTATAAACTTACAAAAAATCCATAAATCTTTTTTGTTATGCACTAACAGTAAAAGTATTAATTGAGCTATTATTTATTTGTTTTTACCTGTCAAGTAGGGTTGCGGCCTACAGTGCGCCGCCAGTAAAAGGTGGGGGTTGAAATGTGGCGGCCGACTGGCAACAGGTTTGGCTATCGACGTTGAATGATTGTTGAGGTACGTCGAGAGGCCCAATAAACTAGGTGGGCCCACTCCCGCTGCCGCCGCTGTCGCAGTTACGTGCACTAAATTATCTGTGGACAAACAAACGGAAATTTCGTTAAAATGGAAAACACGATCGAGTGCTGTAGAGGAAGATCTATGGTCCTAGCTTTTTTTATAACTGAGTTATTACCACTAGGTTTATTTCAACTGTTACTTTATCAATTAATGCACCAGTCCATCTGGAAAAAAATCATTCATTTCACGTAAAAATCATATTCAAATATTTGAAGGTTTAAAATGGTATATGATGGATAGCTGATAAAAAATTCGTGAAGACATATAGCTGATTTTGCTTTGTTTTCTTTTTAAACAATCTTAGAAAGTGGAAAAAATAATGTTTTTGCCTATAAAACGTTTCTTATACATTTTAGAGAAAAATATACATTATAAAATTATTTTTTACATTTTATAAAAGTTGTAAATCACAAAAAGTTCTTTAATTTTAGGGTTTCTAAATTAAAATACATAAATAATTGACCGAGATAATTGCAAAAAATCCTGATTTTTGCAGTATGTAATCTATAAATGCTAATAACTTTGTTTTTGCATAACGATATGTAACACAACTACTCAAAAATGTGGCGGTTAACAAGCTATGAAAGTGTGCTAAATTTTAAACCGATCGTACAAATACACTGGAGTGCAAAATTAACCGGACATCTTAAAAATGGGTCAATTTTGATGTCTTGAATTTTCTAAACTTGTCCGATTTAAGTGATTTTTTAATATGGTATAGCTTTATTCTTTAACAATATCGCTGTAATAATATTGTTGCTAAACAGGTAAATTTTCATTGTATTCCGGGTGTACCAATGAAACTGTGTTTTTTTTTCTAAAACTTCGCATCACTCTGTGGAATATTCTAGCATTTATAACATACTCAAATTAAAACCCTAATTTTTTCTCAACATTCTGTTTTTTCATTTATTCGCTTATGTTTAATCATAAAAAAGTTAGGTACTTTAACAATTAACCATGTTTTTCATCAATACATGGTGTTTTTAATCAAGCATGGCAAACTTCAAGGGGTAATTCTACTTGAAAAAATAATAACAGTTTTATTTATAAACCTATGTCCGCAATTGCTTCGTTTTTGAGATAGAGGGTGTTGAAATTTTTCTTACAAACTGACTATTTATTTATTGCTTTAAAACAGCTTGAGATATGCAAATTTGGTAGGTTTTAAGACGTAGTTATTGCACATTTTTTGACTTACAATTAAAAATTTAATATTCACCATTGGCACGCATACGGGTAATATAACGGCTGATATTAACCGTATGCGGCCAATGGTGAATATTAAATTCTTACTTGTATATCAAACAATGTACAATAACTACGTCTTCAAACCCACCAGCTTTCATTTGCTTATCTAAACCGGTTTTAAAGCAATAAATAAATCGTCAGTTTGTAAGAAAAATTTCAACAACCCCTGTCTCGGAAACGAAGCATTTGCGGACAAAGCATTTGCCGTTTATAAAGCAACTTGTCATTATTTTTTCATGCAGAATTACCCTTTAAAGTTTGCCATACTTATTTAAAAACACCCTGTATTGATGAAAAACATGGCTAGTTGTTAAAATACCTAACTTCTTTATCTACTCTACTCTATCTACCTTATCTACTCTAAAACTGTCATTATAGATAGCAGGGCGTGAAGGGTTTAAAGTGTGCGTGAAGTAACAATGTATTTTAAATGGGATTTACTTTTTCGCACACTTTCAATGGGTTTTTTGGCACACTTTCATATAATCAAATATCCTTAACTTTCGCGTTGTCATGGTGATGACAATATGAGCAATGACTTACAACAAAATTTTTGACAGTTTTGTGGTTTGAAACTAGTTAGGATTTTTAAATGTCAAAGTTCTAAAAATTATAGAAAAGGAATGAATTCCAGTGACGAAGAGTTACAGTTTTTTTATTTGTTTATCGTAGATAAAATATTGTATGAAACTGTGCGTGAAGTACTTTTTGCGAACTTACGCGATGTATGGCACTCGCTCCGTTGTCGCTCGTGCTCTAAAAATCGCGTGCGTCCGCCAAAAGCATACTTCACGAATAGGTCTGGATCCCGCGTATGAAAAAAAAGTTGATTAATAGCAAGCTGAAAATTTGTTAATAGCTTAAGGGTGTCTAGCCGGATAAACTTTGATATATGGGAACACTGTAACAGGGGCAGTTTTAATTGTGGAACAGGTTAAAAATTTGGAACGGTCAGACCACGAAAACGGCACATTTATTTTGCCCGACAGAACAGACTTAAACTCTCCGAACAGAGATGAAACTCTCATGCAAAAATCAGACTGCTATTTATCACCTGTCATAATTCCTGTCATTTGACATATTCTACATGTTCCACTCATTAAAACGCCCATTTGGTGATAAATAGCAGTTTGATTTTTGCATGAGAGTTTAATCTCTGTTCGGAGAGTTCAAGTCTGTTCTGTCGGACAAAATACATGTGCTGTTTTCGTGGTCTGACCGTTCCAAATTTTTAACCTGTTCCACAATTAAAACTTCCTCTGTTCCAGTGTTCCCGTATATCAAAGTTTGTCCGACTAGACACCCTTAAGCTAATAACAACTTTTCAGCTTGCTATTAATCAACTTTTTTTTCATACGCTGGATCCAGACCTAGAACTGTTTCATAAATAACTATTTTATGGTCTAATGTAAACGAATGAATCAAAAAACCAATTGTTGAGAAAACATGAGGAGATAGTTAGATTTTAATTTCAGTATTTTATAAATGCTAAAATATTCCGCAGGGTGATGCGAACTTTGAGAAAAAACACAGTATGATTGGTACACCCGGTATACAATAAAATTTAACTGTTTAGCAACA
The DNA here is from genome assembly GCF_917563875.1 of Diabrotica virgifera virgifera. Classification (NCBI taxonomy): domain Eukaryota; kingdom Metazoa; phylum Arthropoda; class Insecta; order Coleoptera; family Chrysomelidae; genus Diabrotica; species Diabrotica virgifera. The sequence goes on along the minus strand of NC_065445.1, from coordinate 231,180,362 downwards.
ATACTATTACAGCGATATTTTTAAAGAATAAGGCTATCACATTTTAAAAAAATTACTTAAATCGGACAATAGGTTTAGGAAATTCGGGACATCAAAAATGACCCATTTTAAGGTGTCCGGTTAATTTTGCACCCCAGTGTAGTTTATAAGTTATTCAATTTGTTTACCCCAGAGAGCGATTATTTAAGCAACTGCACTTCCTTAAACAGTCCCTCTAGAGGTACTTTGTAAATCGCAATAAATTCTTTAAGGGGGTATACTTAAACTTTCTACATATAGGAGGCGCATTTAATAATGTACTACTACAGCACCTGGAGCTGGAGGAATGAATCCTGAATTGATAAAATATGGACCACCCAAACTATGACATATGCTTAAAAAACTTTTCGAAAGATCTCTAAATGGAGAAAAAGAAAAAAATAGATGAATGGATAACATCACATATTACTCCCATACATAAGAAGGAGCCTTAAAATAACCCCAAAAACTACGGGGGAATCGCAGTCATCAGCACGATTGGAAGATTATACTCCAGGATATTAAAAAATGAAATAGAACAAGAAATTCAAGGAAAACAAGCTGAAGAACAAGCTGGCATTCGTGGGGGACGTTTAACGGTAGACAATCTTTTCACTTTCAAAATACCACTAGAAAATAGAATACAGAGAAATCATGAAACCCACCTCGATCTTGAAGTAGATGAAGATATGTGTTACGATAGAAAAAATTGGAAGCTGGATACGGAGAGGCGGCGACAGCCGTAGAAATTCATTATACAGGGTGTCCCAAAAGTAGTGGAACGGTCAAATATTTCGCGAACTAAACATCGGATCGAAAAACTGAGAAATACATGTTCAATCATTTTCAAAAATCTATCCAATGACACCAAACACCAACCCCCACTATGCCCCCTGGAGGTGGGGTGGAGGGTAACTTTAAAATATCAAATAGAAACCCCTAGTTTTTCTTGCAGATTTGGATTCGTTACGTAAAAGTAAGCAACTTTTATTCAAGACATTTTTTCGAACTGTGGATAGATGGCGCTATAATTGAGAAAAACAATTTATCCTGATACCATAGGTAAACTATAGAAATGGTCTAATATCTCGAGAAATACACTTCCAAATGAGAAACCAAAAAATGTTTTTAATACTTTTCGAACACCTATCGAATAACACTAAACATTACCCTCCAACCCACCCCCTGGAGGTTGGGTGGGGGGTAACTTTAAAATCTTAAATAGCAACCCCCACTTTTTATTACAGATACAGATTCGTCATGAAAAATTAAGCAACATTTATTCGAAACATTTTTTGGAATTGTTGATAGATGGCGCTTTAATTGGAAAAATACGATTTATTAGCGCCATCTATCAGCAATTTTAAAAAATGTTTCGAATAAATGTTGCTTAATTTTTCATGACGAATTCGAATCTGTAATAAAAAGTGGGGGTTGCTGCTTAAGATTTTAAATTTACCCCCCACCCCGTCTCCAGGGGGTGGGTTGGAGGGTCATTTTTGGTGTTTGTCGATAGGTTTTCGAAAAATATTAAAAACCTGTTTTTTGGTTTCTCATTTGGAAGTGTATTTCTCGAGATATTAGACCGTTTCTATAATTTACCTATGGTATCAGGATAAATCGTTTTTCCCAATTATAGCGCCATCTATCCACAGGTCGAAAAAATGTCTTGAATAAAAGTTGCTTATTTTAACGTAACGAATCGAAATCTGCAAGAAAAACTAGGGGTTTCCATTTGAGATTTTAAAGTTACCCCCCACCCCACCTTCAGGGGGTGTAGTAGGGGTTGGTGTTTGGTGACATTGGATATATTTTTGAAAATGATTGAACACGTATTTTTCAGTTTTTCGATCCGATGTTTAGTTCGCGAAATATTCGACCGGTCCACTACTTTTGTTACACCCTATATATAATAATGTACTACTAAATTCAATCTATGATGCAGCAGCATCAAAAGGCTTAACCGTTACTATGCAACTAGCTCAAAGTAATGCTGAAAAAGGCTGATTCTAACCTGCAAGGAACGGAGACTTTGGCCAAAACAGCTAGTAGTGTTTTTTGTGTTACTTCCTTGTATATTCCATAATTCCATAATCCTTGTACATTCCTTACGTACTTTTATATTCCATAATTTTTATAAATTTAACCACTGTACAATATTTTAACTCAATATTCAGATAATTCTAAAATCCTTTTAAAATACGAAATTCTTAATTAGGGTATTGTTTATAGAATATACTTAGAAACATTTTCGGACTTCACCACGACATTAACACAAACCAGTATAGGATCAGAACCAACATCGAATTAAAAGCACTTTACAATGACACCGATATTGTCAAAGAAATTAAATCACAGCGACTAAGATGGGCAGGCCACGTGAACAGACTTCATAACGAGAGACTTGTAAGACTGGTATGGGAGGAGATTCCTACAGGCGAAAGACCACTCGGACGTCCCAGAATGCGATGGAGAGATAATATCCAAGCAGATCTCCGAAAAATGAACATCCCATTTGACCTTAGGTTAATGGAAGACCGAAAAAATTGGAAGAAAGTTGTACAGTCAGCTAGGACCCACCCAGGGTTGTAGCGCTACGTGATGATGATGATAATGATATCGTTTATATAAATTGTTAAATAACCAACAGACGATCAATGTGTACCACGAATGTGAGCACGCATTTTGATGACACTTTGACTTCTGCTTAGTAAGCAGTAAACATATTTTTATATCGTACGTATACAAACTTGACATAGAAGTGAAAGTAAATTTTATACAAACAAATCGATCTTATAAATAGAAAAACCCGGAATAGTACGGGGATTATTATTAGTTAGATTACGAGAGACTCAGTTAGGTTTGGGTTGCCTGCCGCTTAGAGAAATATGTAATGATTGCATCATCAGCTGGGTACTATCGATATTAAACAACTGTGTTTAACAACCAATAAAGTACTGATGGGTAAATAAGTGTATTCCTGCTGACCAACCCCACAATAAGGACAAAAAATATAACTCCACATCTTCATACATCTACATCTTCATATCACTCTAATTGATAAAATTGATTGTTTCTTAGAAATTAAATTAAAAACTTTATCATTTTAAGGAGTATTTAAGTTTTAAATTTTAAAAATCAGTTTAAGGGTGACTGATTTTGAAAATCAATATTGTTTCCCGTGAGGAGTATGCGAGAAGAAAAGTTTAAGTAGACCTAAACTTAATTATTTTTAAATTTTGTAAGAGGTATTTTCCTTCCACAGTCCTTGTTCATAGTATTACGAGTATACTTTGCACTACTCCAAACAGGCCCGGCCTAGGGGTGGGCTAACTGGGCGGCTGCCCAGGGCGAAAAATTTAGGGGTGGCAAATTTTTGAAAAGCCAATTTTTGAAATTAAAGAAATAATAAATTATGTTTTTAATATTATAAAAAATCAACATTATAAACAAGAGCGGCAAAAATGCCTCTGTAAAAACGAGAATTAAAAAAGTGAAACAATAACAATTGTTCATTCGACCGGAAATCGACAACACTTCCTTCTTCTTCATCGTATAAGAATAATGGTATCAAAACTACTCGCCAAGTCAGATCACGCTAAGTCTCCAGCTCATCTACAGTCACAGCGACAGTGGGTAGAACTAGCAATTTTATTAGACTAGAATAGAGCAAATCCATAGACGAAGAAACACAAAAAGTTCTAAAATGTAATAGAACGACTTGTATCAATAATAAATTCTTAGCACAACAGTGTTTTCCATTTAGGGGCGATTCTGATAAACTTTTTAATCACAACCATGGTAATTTTTAAAGCTTGTTGAGCTCTTTGAAAAATTGGATTCTGTTTTATAAGAGCACATTAGGAGAACAACGAATGGTAGTACCAAACAGCATCACTACTTGGGAAAACGTATCCAAAACGTAATTATTTAGCTTCTCCATGAACAAATCAAAAATAAAATTTTAAACTTTTTGAAATCAGCAAAGTATTACACGATGCGTGGACAGATGATATCAGGCGGATTAGTAAAAACTGGCAACAATCAGCACAAAACCGTGAAGTGTGGAAACAATTGGGGGAGACCTATGTCCAGCAGTGGACGTGAATTGGTTGGATGATGATGATGATGAAAGTATTATAGCATAATTTTAGATTATATACCTAATATTGCTGGAGTGAAAAAGATAACTACTGTTTTACGTTTTGTAGATTTAGATTTGTTCACAAAGTGTGAAAACGAAAACCACTGGCTTGGGATTTACAGAAGTTATTTTGGAAAAACTGAATGAACAGTGAATACCTTTGGAAGATATGAGAGGACAAGGGTGTGATGTATGATAATGGGGCATACATGAAAGGGAAGAACTTGGGAGTTAAAAACAGAATTTTGAAAATGAATCCTAGAGCATTTTTTGTCCCATGTTCTAGTCAATACTAGCCATTCACTCACCTTAGTCATAAATGATGCTGCTAAAGCCTCACAGTTTGCAGTTTCTCTCTTTTCTTTACTGACAAAAATTTACTTTTCATCAGCATCTATTCATCGTGGGGCTATACTGAAAAATCATATTTCTAACCTTTGTTCGAAACTAGATGGGAAAGTAGAATTGATGCAATTACTCCCATTAGATACAAAATTGAAGAAATCTACAATGCTCTTGTAGAAATCACTGTCAATAAAAACAACGATAAAATGGTTGCTCATGAGGCAAGCTGTTTGGCAAATCAAATCCGTGATTTTACTCTTCTTTGCTCTGTGGTAATATGGCATGACATTTTACTTCACATCAACGTAGTCAGCGATGCACAATCACTGCAGAGTATTAATATGCAAGTGTATCAAGCTGTAAATTTATTTAAAAAACGGAAATCCATTTTAAGTCTCTCAGAAGTGATTTAAAACTCCAGGGCTATTTGACAGCCACAAGAGAGCCAGTATCAAAGTTATAAATTGAGAATATGAAAATCGGAGGCACAGCAATTGCAAGAAATACGAAAGTGAAAAGATAATTTGTCTATAAAACTGAAGATGAAAGTATAGACGTACATAGATATAGAGACACGATATAAAGTTTACTTCTATTTAAAAATTATAGACACAACCTTTAACGCATTAAGTGATAGCTTTCAGAAAACTAAGAGCGATGGTGAAATTTTTGTTTTTGTGTCTACCAAGGGAAGGGGGTGGGGGCGGCGGTTGCTCAGGGCGGCAAAATCCCTAGGGCAGGGCATGACTCTAAAAGTCATACTCCAAAAATCATACTCTAAAAAAATTCATACATTTATTTATGCAATGAATCTAGATGATTTTCTCCAACTTTATCCTGTAAATTTCCCAGTTTGCGGTGATTTCAATCATACCTAATCTCGCAGAGAAGGAGAAAAATTTCCCAGAGAAACACATTCTCTTATTTATATGATACCTCTCTCGACGATGGTGAAAGCTGAAGTTAACAACTCTCTACTCTAACATATTACCTATTAATTACTCTATAACAAATTGATCATTTTATAAACTCTAATAAACTTATTCTACTCCAAAGAGATTTAATATTTGATTAGCTTACACAAATAAATGGAAGCGATGCCTGGCCACTGAACATAACGCTGATGAATAAGTTAGAAGCCTTTGAACTCTGGCTTTATAGGAGAATCTTGAAAATACCTTGGACAACCCAAACCACCAACGAAAATGTTCTGAGGAGGATGGGTACATATTATGGAACTACCGAAGATCATCAAAGTTATAAAAGTTAGCTACCTGGGACACGCAATGAGAAACGAAAGGAAAATGAGATTGAAGGAAAACGGGGTCATCAGAAACATTAGAAACATCAAAGACTGGACCGGCCTTGATTCAACATCTTTGTTTGGAGCCGCATTAGATAGAGACAGATTTGCCACTGTAGTCGCTAACCTCCACTAATGGAGAAAGCACCACAAGAATAAGAAACAAAGAAATGTAGATTCTGGAAAACCAATTTTAGGACGCCGTCAATGTATATCTTATAGGGAGTGAGGAAAGGCTGAAGCCCTGTCTCACTCCTCAGTTGATTTCGATCAGTTCTGTCCTTTTCTCACCAATGCTTATCATTATTTTTGTCTGACAGTATAAGTGCAGTTGTAAAATTAGTCAAACCGTTAGTTTATTAGTTAGTTATGAGGACTGATTTTGAAAAACAATTTCGTTTGCTGTGAGGAGTATGGCAGAATGGTTGAGTTGACCAACATTTAAATTATTATAAAATGAATGACACCTAAAATTTCATTTTGTTTCAGAGGTAGACTATCATCCTCTTACGTACGTTTCCCTCCTTTGAGCTTTTTAGAAATGCCCATGGTCTGCTCTGACCAAAAAGAAAACGAACTGTCTCACTAAGTAAAATAATTATAAATAATAAAAATTCCATCGAATCTTGGTTCCCTGTACTCAGATATGAGTAAAGCTAATGGAAAATGAAGACAGTTAATATTTCATTTTATTTCAGAGGTAGACCATATCCTCTTACATACTTTTCACTCTTTTGAGCTCTTTTGTGGAGTGCAATCTTAAATTTCTCTAGTCTTCTTCTTATTAGTCGTTCGTCTGCTTTGCAAATTTTAGAAGGCACGAATTTGGGTTGTCACCAGAAGTTGGTTCCAGTAAAAGTCTTTAGATTTTCGGTTTTAAAACTTCGAATTTTGTGTTAATTAGATGTCGCTATAGCGTCTAAAAGAAAATTATTGTTTATAATTTTGTTTAGTGAGACAGTTCATTTTTTGGTTCAGAGCAGACCGTAGGCTTCTCTGAAGAGCTCAAAAGAGTGAAACGTACTTAACAGGATGATGGTCTATTTCTGAAATAAAATGAAATATTAACGATCTTTCATTTTCTATTAGTTTTACTCCTATCTGAGCAAAGGGAACCAATATTCGATGGAATTTTACCTATAGTCCAGGGCGCATCTGTTTTGAGATGGACGTTGAAAGGCGACTCTTATTTTTTTACAGAAATTGCTTGGAATTAACTCATATAATAGTAATTAAGTTATCCTCCTAGTCAAAAAGGCCCGGAACATTGTTTAAATAATCAAAATGTCAAAGAATGAAGGAAAAATTCGATTTTTTCTTCGTTTTTTTTTTATTATAACTCTAAAAGTATTCACTTACGAGAAAGGCTGCACTAAAATAAAAGTTGCCTAATTAAATTTTCTACAATATAGGATTGGTTAAAAATTTTAAAAATTGTCACCCTTGTTGCAAAATAGCAATAATTGCGAAAATCCATAAAAAACAAGTATTGGCATTTTACATTTTTCAACCATTTATGCTAAATGTAAGGACATTTATATTTTACCCAGAAAAACTTTATGATGTAGTAAAACAACACTGTAAATCTCATTAAGTTTGGTGTAATAGATTTTGCAAAATAAATGTTGCAATCTAGCTTTTGCAAAAAAATTCATTTTTCAAAATGTCGCAGGACTGAAAATAAAGTAGATAGCAAGTTTAAATGTTTTATACATATAGAAGAATACTGTACCTTTCATTTGCAATTTGCAAAATTAAAATCTGTTAACTACCACGGCGTCAGGAATCTTTTTACATAAACATTAATTTTTGGTGCTACGCGCAGGACAGCGGTGTTCGATTCCGTGACCAGACACCTCGTAACGCGACAGTTCGTAACCGGACAGTTGGTAGCGGACAATTCGTAACAGCGACAGTTCATAACGGCGACACTTGGTAACGGCGACAATTCGTAACTATACAAATTCGTAACGGATAATTCGTAACGTCCAAATTGAATTATTATGTTTATTTTTGTTAACGTGGAAACCAACTGTTATTACAGTTATAATTGAAATTATGTTTATCAATTTAACGAATCAGTATGGATAAACATGTTCAAAACATTTTATATTTCGTGTTTCAGAATATTTGAAAGTCTTGAAACACAAACAAATATATTTAAATACATAGAAACTTTGAACATTATTTTTAAAATTGTATCGCTCTTATTTTTCTTTTTACATATACTTAGACAAAGGAACGATGAAGTACTTAATTCCTGAAATCTTTAATCTGACAATCGTCTTTAGACATTTCACACTTTTTAAATAAACATTTTGTAAAGGAAAGATTATAATTACCTGTTATTATAATAAGCCTTGTGATTGGTAATAGCTTTGGGGCATTCAATCAACGGCTATAGTTGATAAGAGGGATGGCTTGTAATACTTTAATACTTGGTTTAACTACTTTTATTACATTTTGAAACACGAAATATGAAATGCCTTAAAAATGTTTATCTTGATACTGATTTGTTAAATTGATAAACATAATTTCATTTATAACTGTAGTAACAGTTAGTTTCCACGTTAACAACAATAAACAGAATAATTCAATGTGGAGGTTACGAATTGTCCGTTACGAATTTGTATAGTTACGAACTGTCGCCGTTACGAAGTGTCGCCGTTACGAACTGTCGCTCTTACGAATTGTCCGTTACCAACTGTCCGGTTACGAACTGTCGCGTTACGAGATGTCGTGGAACTGTTCGATTCACACAAGTTGATTTCCACCAAAATTTCTTCCAGTCTTTATCTAATACACTCACCGGCACAAAATTCCGCCACCCAAAATTTTTGATTATGTTTGACCATCTATAACTTTATTATTTGTACCTCCGATTTTCAAGATTCTTGCATCAGTTTGTAGGTACATGTATTGATGTCGTTTGCTATTATTCCGGTAACAAAAAATTTTTTCTTAGATGGAATTATACGGGGGTGAATGAAAGCGTTGTTTTTTCTCCTAACTTTAAAAAATTGGAGGGTTGATTTTGTTTCAAACTCCTTTTGTATTATCCTGGAGGTATCACTAAAGTTTTGTTTCTTAAATTATCCTAATATCTCTTTTCTTGTAAGAGCTGTAAATAAAAACACTGCTTTGAAGGTTTATTTAATTAAAAATATCAAACGCACTAAAATTAACAAAACAAAACAAAATTAACAACAAAACAAATCAATTTAATAGCGGGTATGTGCACCCCTTGCAGCAACGACTGCTCGCAATCCGTTTAGCATCGAATAAAAATGTTTGTTTTTCTATACTTCCACAAAATTTATTACAACTATGTTATTACTACAGCTGTTTCGGCAAAGTGCCTTTCTCACTTGAAAAAGGCACTTAGTTGTAATAAATTTTGTGGAAGTATAGAAAAACAAACGTTTTTCAGTGTTTTATTGTGAGATAAAATGAACTTCCATCAAGTAACGGTCGAATCCATCAATTATTTGAATAAAAATGTGTTTTCCACCTACTTCTACCGAAAGTATACTTTTCCGGACCTGATTTTAGGGAGCAAAGTTGTACTTTTCCTCCCTAGGGAGGAAAAGTAGAAGTGACGTCATGGTATTTCATTCATGAAATATAACTTATTGACGCCTTGTACAATATCTATTTTCTATTACGTAAGTATCTATACATTTTAACGTTTATTTATAAAAACCCTGTATTTTGCAGAATGGTAAAAAACAGTAAATTGTTATTTTGATTTAACAATGTTTACATTAATAATTTGACTTAAATTTGACAGTTGACAGTTATATTGTACCTACTTGTTAGTTTTAGTTTTAATAAATTTTGTTAGTTAGTTACATACATAAATTAAGTAAAAATGAAAAAAATGATTTGTTATTTGAGGAAGGTGGAAAAACCATATGTATAACATGGGAGTAAAGTGCCTTTTCCTCCCTTGAATGATTACTGCCCTCCGCTACGCGTCGGGCAGTAAACTTCATTCTCGGGAGGAAAAGTAGCACTTTCCTCCCTTGTTATACAAATAGCTATTTCCTTGCCTGGGGAATAGCCCGATATTCCTCTACCAGGGCCATAACTGTACCAAATTTTCTGAAGGTCTGGGATGACGGCAAATAGCTTTTTTTTGTTCATCCCATAAATGCTCAATAGGATTGAGATCTGGGCTGCTTGCGGGCCATTCTAATCTTATCAATGCAACCTCTATTTTATGAGTCAATCAGTGGTTTTATTTACAAAAAATGGTACAGTTCTTACAAGAAAAAAGATATTCGGATAATTCAAAAAACAAAATTTTGGTGATGCCTCTGGGATAATATGACAAGATTATGTAACAAAATCAGCTATTCCATTTTCCACAGAATTTTTTAAACAGACAAAAGAAAGTTAATACAACGCTTCCATTCACCCCTGTATAATGCCACGCAAGCAAAACTTTTTTGTTACCGGAATAATACCAAACAATAATAATACATCTACCTACAAACTGGTGTAAGAATCTTGAAAATCGGAGCACAAATAATAAAGTTATAAATTGTCAAACTCAATCAAAAATTTTGGGTGGCGAAATTTTGTGCCGGTGAGTGTATATTATTTTCTTACTCTATATTTTGTTGTATTTTAATATTTTAATTCCACAAAAATCTAACTAATTTGATTATTGTTTATGAAATATTGTTTAAACAATTGCATATGCATATGTCTAAAAATAATTAATTTTTATTCTCAAGTTAAAATATAAGAACAAAGAAAGTTTTTGCTAAAAAAAAGTATTATTTCAAAGGACAGAGTATGTGTTTTTATTTTGCAATAATAAAGAATTGGAAGAACTATATCAAGAGGCAACGATCACGACGACGATCAAAGCACAGAGAATACGATACTTGGGGCACATCGAGAGAATGGGAAGTAAACGAATGCCAAAAATGGTACTCTCACGAAGACCAATACAAAAGAGGAGGAAAGGCAGGCCAAGGAAAAGATGGAAGGACAGTGTGTATGAAGACTTGAGAGATGGAAAGAACTAGCATTGGACAGAAGGATATGGAGGGAGGTGGTGAAGGAGTGTATAAAAAGACTGAAGTGTAATTAAATAGAATTTATAAGTTTTATAAGTTATATTAAGTTATTTAGTATATTATTTATGTATTCAGAAATGTAAACATTTTAGCCCTAGGCCTATAAGGCCTGTTGCGCCTAATAAATAAATATTTTGCAATAAACAAATTTATTTATTTATTTCGAACTGTACTAAAAATTAAAATTTATCAATCATTATCAAAGGTCATTGGAATACTCAATCAGAGCAAACGTATCCGCTATCATGCGCGTAGCACCAAAAATTAATTTTTATTTAAAAAAATTCCTGACTTCGTGGTAGTTAACCGATTTTAATTTTGCAAATTGCAAATCAAAGGTACAGTATTCTTCTATATATAAAAAAATTCAACTTGCCGTCTGCTTTATTTTCAGTCCTGCAACATTTTGAAAAAATGAATTTTTTTTTGCGAAAGCTGGATTGCAAAATTTATTTTGCAAAATCTATTAAACCGATTTTAATGAAATTTATAGAATTGTTTTGTTATATCATTAAGTTTTTCTGGGTGAAGTATAAAGGTCCTAAGTGTAGCATAAATGGTTCAAAAACGTAAAATGCAAATACTTGTTTTTTATATTTTTTTTTCGCAATTATTGCTATTTTGCAACAAAGGTGTCAATTTTCAAAATTTTTAACTTATCCTATATTATAGGAAATTTAATTACGCAACTTTTATGTCAGTACAACTTTTCTCGGAATTAAACAGTTTTAAAGTTATAATCAAAAAACGAAGAAAAAAAAATCGATTTTTTCCTTCGTTTTTTGCCATTTTGATTATTTAAACAATGTTCCGGATATTTTTGAGTGGAAGGATAACTCAAATCTTATATGAGTTATTTTCAAGCAATTTCTGCAAAAAAATATGAGTCCCCTCTCAACATCCAAATGTACTAATATTTTTACAGATGCCCCTTGGTCTTCTAGATAAATAGACTGGTTATAAACACAAGCTTAGATTCCCCCTAGCCATCTTCTTATTTATCGTTCGTTTGCTTTGCAAATTTTAGAAGGCATGAATTTGGGTTGTCGCCAGAACTTGGTTCCAGTAGATGTCTTTAGATTTTCGGATCTAAAACTTCGAATTGATTTAGATTATTCTTAAATTTGTAACAATTATTTTCTTTCCAAATTCTTGTTCATAGTATGACTCGCGCATGTTCCTTGAACTACTCTAAAAATCATACTCTACTAAAAATTCATACATTTATTTATGCAATGAATCTGGATGATTTTCTCCAACTTTATCCTGTAAATTTCCCAGTTTGCGGTGATTTCAATCATACCTCTATTATAAGGCAGCCATCTGCAGAAAGAGGCATTTTAAAAACAATCCCGCAGAGAAGGAGAAAATTTCCCTAACACATTCTCTGATTTATATGATACCTCTCTCGACGATGGTGGCGGCGCCGAGGACCGTGAAGGCGGCATCTGAATGGAATAAAATAAAATTGGTACGGATGCAAGTCAATTTATTCCCGAATTTAGCATTCGGAATGGCGCGTTTGAATTAATACGTGCGAAATGCGGCGGCAGGTTTTTTCGACAGGCCGAGGCCGGCAGAGCAAAAGATTTAGTCGGCGGCGGTACGAGCGGGATTTGGGCCCTTAGGGCCCTCTGGCTTTAGGACGGATACAGTGTAAGCCGAAGCTAAGTGCCGCCACAGCTGACGCGCGCCAGAATCAACCCCTTGTTACTCGGACGAGCATTTTTGCCGAGCGGACAATATAGCCTTGTTTATTGATGGTGGAAGAGAAGCTCTCTCCACTTCACCGTCTTAATTTTCGTTTAAGGAATGTGACTTTCATTGGATTGGATTCAGAAGCTTAAAATGATCAAAACATTTATTTAAACACCAGTTCTAATTAAATCAAATATATAGGGAAATAATTAGATTATTGAACTATCTACTTTCTAAGAATTTCTCCCATTCTTTGCGGTTTTGTATCAACATCCTAGCATCTATCTATAGTAGTCCTTTTCTCTCCAACAAATTTTAATCACTGTAACTAAAAAGTGAACTAAAGAAAAAAACCAACAAAAAGTTTAAGATATGCTTACGTATTACTCTTTTTATCCGATCTGGATCAGATGGAGAATGCAATGGTAAACTTTCAGTTCCAAAAAACTTATCCAGCTCATTAAGATATATGTAAATATATGTAGATCCAGAGTACGGATAGATAACAAACTCTTGGAATCGTTTGAAACAACCAGTGCTCTGAAACAAGGAGACGCGCTGTCACCTCTCCTTTTTAATAAAATCCTGGAGATAGTAGTAAGAACAGCACAAATTAGAACAGAACACTAACAGTAAATGGACCAAAATTACTACATACTAGAATACTCGAATGACATTGAGATTGTGGGAAACACAGTTACCAATGTGAAGGAGGCTTTCAATAAACGAGAGGTAGAGGCAAAAAAACTGGTTTGAAGGTCAATGAAGAGGAGACAAAATATATGTGCATTAACAGGCAGAAAAGACGAGATAGAATGGGGCAAAATGTTACAATAAACCCACATAAAAACCAATACAACTTTCAAAGAGTGGAGAATTTTAAATATTTCAAAGCGACAATTACCGCAGATAACGATATCATGGAAACGATAAAAGGGAGAATTCAGGCAGCAAACACTGCTGCCTGAATTCTCCATGCATAGTCTTTACAACGCTATTAAATCTAAGAGTCTAACACGAACATAAAAAATCAGGATATATAAAACAGTGAGTAGACCGTTGCTCATGTAAGGGTGAGAAACGTGTACGTTGACAAAAGCAAAGGAAAGAAAACTAAGATGTTTTGAGAGAATCATCCTCAGAGGAATCTTTGGACCTTATCTCGACCCGAATACTAACCAACACCAAATGCCGAGGCCAATCTGGTAAACAGTAAGCGCCACGCTTATACGCAGGGGTACCGAATTGTTAAGCTTATGGACTAATCCGGCCCATAATTAAAACACAATGACAACTATAAACTTCAAACACAACTGTTAAATAAATTGTTATAGGCCTGGATCCCGCCTATCAAAAAAAAGTTGATTAATAGCAAGCTGAAAATTTGTTAATAGCTTAACATTGTCTAGTCGGACAAACTTTGATGTATGGGAACACTGGAACAGGTGAAGTTTTAATTGTGGAACGTGATTTTAATTGTGAAACGTGTCATCCTGACAATTTTATGATTGTAAAAACTAGCAGGTTGTTTTTAAGTTTATAGCAAACTTTATATATAGTCCATTAAAATGTTACATTTAGGTTGCAATTTCTTAGAGGAGTCAATTTTATTTTTTTAATGTGTAGGGGCGTTCAGTAGAAGCTTAAGTTCAAGTTTTTGGGGTCGCCACCCTTGTCCCCCGGCCGCCATATTGGAAAAAGGGGTGCAAAGGGCTTTCGCGCTGTATCTTCTAAACTAGCAATCCTACAGAAAATTTAATTACAGATAAAATGTAGCAAATTCAATTTTCTACAATTTTATATATATTACTTTTTATCGTCACGTGACCAACAAAAAAGTTATAAATAAAAATATGAGAAAATTTTGTAAGAAGTTTCCTTTTGGAGGTTATAACTTTTTTTCCGTTCATTTCACAATAAAATAACGTCATAGCAATTTTGTAGAGGATTTTTCAATGAACAATTTTCGCTATAAAGTTGTTTAATTTTATTTATTATTTAGGTTTTACAGCGCTCCAATCTTGACCAGATTCTCGAATTCTCATAGGACTACAATAAACAAAATATATTTCTATCTACAGGGTGGGGCATTAGTGTGAAAACGTTCAATTACTCGTTTGTCGTAAGAGATAAGAAAAAAAGTTATTCAGGTAAAAGTTGGGGCATACATAGTACCATAATTTAAAAATATTTTCAATTATACAAGGGCGTGCGTATTGACAGGGTGACACAAAGTTATGTTTTTTTTAAATGGAACACCCTGTATATTTTTACATTTTTGGATTCTCCTCAATGTTTCCATTCTTAAAATACATGGTTTTGTAATACTATACGAGGTAGTTTAAAAGTTAATTATTAAGTTTGTTTGTTAATTTCATAGCAATATCTACACCCTGTAGAATTGTAGTGATTGGACATCAAATTTTCTATTTATATTCAAACGATTTTTAATATAGTCTACTACTGTTAATCCAGGGTGGGTCGAAACTCGGAATGAGTATTTTCTGAGTTTTCTTAAATGGAACACCCTGTATTTTAGTATTGTAATGAAATGATATTTTATGGTACTTTTTTATTTCTTAAGCATTCCCTATACCTAAGTGCTTTAATTTGTAAGTTATTCGTGATTCTTTAAGCCAAACATTAATTGCAACAAAATTTAAGTGAAATTTTATTAGGTGGCCGTGAAAATATCCAATCAAAAATAATTTTTCGGCAAAAAATACATAATAATCTAGTCTGATCCTTAATTTATTAATATTGGATTAAATATTCAAATACATTCGTAGTTAAGGTTGTTGGTGCTTAAAATATTAATCAAACATACAAAATTCTCCCTAGTTGGCTATCCTATGACACAAAATTTGCTTAAACATTTGACATTATATTATTTATATAGTTCCAGTTGATTTGTTAATATTAATTAACTAATATTAATTTTTCTAATGAGGAACCAATTAAAATGGCTTTGTGCTAGGAGAGTATAACAAAAGTGAGCTACTTGCAATAAAAATTTATCATCAGCAATTCCCTGATAGACGACAACCAAAAAGAGAAACTTTTGAAAGCATACTAAAACGGTTTCAACAGACTAGATACTTAGATTGTAAGAACGGTCGTATTAATATGCAGATCCTCAGTGACACTAAGGATTACATTTAATTCCTGTTTTCTTCACTTAGTACAATACTTTTTGTTCGATCAGATTTATCATAATCCAAGTGTCCAGTCCGTTAAAACCGTTCTAGTATATTTTTAAACATTTCTCTTCTTAGTTGTCGTCTATAAGGGAATTTCTGATGAAAAATTCTTATTGCTAGTAGCACATTTTTGTTATACTCCATTAGCACAAAAATCTTATGAGTTCCTCATTAGAAAAATTCATATTAGTAATGGAAACAAAGCAACTGAAACTATTAAAATAGTATAATGTCAAATTTTTAAGGAAATTTAGTGTCATAACCGACTAAGTAGAATATTGTATGTGTTTATTAATATTTTGCGCACCAACAATCTTAATTACGAATTTATTTGGATATCTCATCCAATATTAATAAATTAAGGATCAGAATAGATTATGATGTATTTTTTTTTGAAAAATTAATGTTTAATGCAATTAATGTTTAGCTTAAAGAATCACGAATAACTTACAAATTAAAGCACTTAGGTATAGGGAATGCTTAAGAAATAAATAAGTACCATAAAATATCATTTCATTACAATACTAAAATACAGAGTGTTCCATTTAATAAAACTAAGAAAATACTCATTCCGAGTTTCGACCAATCCTGTATACTAAAATTTAACATTTCGCTATACTGTTAATGCTTAACAATAGTAGACTATATTAAAAATCGTTTAAACATAAAATAAAAATTTGATGCCAAATCACTACAATTCTACAGGGTGTAAATTTGGGTGTAAACCTAACAAAAAAACGTAATTAACTTTTAAACTACCTCGTATAACATTACAAAACCATATATTTTAAGAATGGAAACATTAAGGAGAATCCAAAAATGTAAAAATATACAGGGTGTTCCATTAAAAAAAACATAAGTTTGTGTCACCCTGTCAATAGGCACGCCCCTGTATATTTGAAAATATTTTTAAATTATGGTCCTATCAATTCCCCAACTTTTACCTAAATAACTTTTTTTCGTATCTCTTACGACAAACGAGTAATTGGACTTTGTCATAATAATGCCCCACCCTGTATGTATATACAGGGTGCGCCAAACCTCTGGTTTTCTTTGATTACGGCTAAATTATGGGCTATACAAAAAAATGTTTTTAACAAAATTAATGTATATCCAAACCGTCTATAATTTAAAATTATTTTTAATTATACAGGGTGAGTCAGAACGACGGTACGAACCAAAGTTTTGTTTTTTTGTTTTTTTTAAATGGAACACCCTATAAAATCATTTTTGAATATATTTTTTAAAAATATTAAGAATTTGTATAAGGTATTATAGGCCTAAAGTTAACAATTTTCGAAATATTTACACTTTTATTCAGAAAAATGGTAATATTCAAAGGGCTGTGAATTAAGCTTTCAAGGTAATAAAAATTTAAATGATATTCCAAAGTTTTTTTAGTATACTGTTATTTTTAAATAAATTAACATATTTGACATATAGCCATAGAATATACAGTGTGATCACTATTTGCAAATACAAAATTTTCTCATTTTTTTTAAATAGGACACCCTGTATATTAGTATTGCCTTTTGTAGTAAATATTACAACCTTTCTTTTTGGTATAAGGTTGTATGTACCTAGCATGTTTCGTTTTCTAGATATTTAAAAAAAAACTATAGATTTTACGTTTTTGCGGATTTTTTATTAAAAAAATTTTTTGCAAAAAAAATAATTATAATATGGTTTTAGAAACATACATTAAAATATCAAATATGAAAATAAAAACGTAATTAAAGATTAAAATAAATCGCATACTAGTACAATTCAATTGAATTTAATAACTTAAAATTATTTTACAAAAAATATTTTACGATACTAATGAATTCATAAATTAGTTACTAAATTAAATAAACAACCAAATTTGATATCTACCCTAGAAATTTTTCTACCACAGAAACTTTCCTGTACCAAATTAATTGTTAGTTAGTTAGTTAGTATATTGTATTTACGACTAAGATCAGTTAAACTTTTAATTTACCTACCTCTTAAATTTACTTACATCTTGAGAACATAATTATAAAGTATGCTTTGAAACAAATGAATGTTAAATGTATCAGCCAAATTATTTATTAATATAAATAATATTAACTGGTGTCACAAAAGCTGGTAATACTTTTGTAGTTGAAATTTTTGTAACAATTTTTTATATTTTAAATTTCAATTTTTCAATCGAACAATTGGTGGATATGACATTATTTGTTTTGGGCGAAACCATTAGAAATTCAGCCCTATTCTGTAACTTTTAACAAATCGAATAGAAATGACCAAGTCGAATCGTAATTACCCAAAATCGGAATGTTTGATATCTATCGCGTCATTTTTGTGTTTGGATCGGTATTCTGTAACTCATATCGTAATCGGAATCTCTGACTTCTATTTCACGCGGTTCTGAGGAGGTGGCAGCCGCGCAGTAACCAGCGAAATTGTGTTCTGTGACCTATTTTGTTACTTGAGATATGACACCGTTGCCATTTCCTCAATGTTTTCATACTTTCTTCATACTATCCTCAAAGTTTTGAGAAGTAAATAAAATATTCGTGTAAATACTGGATGCAAAAAGCTTAAAAGAGGATAAATGGTTTTAAATTAAAGTTAATTAAAATTGATATAAAAAAGAAGATAAACTGATAAATAAAAAAGATAAGTGAAGATAAGAAGTATAAATGCTTTTAAATCAAAGATATTTAAATTGATGTTATTAATTCATTATTATTAATAAATTATTTAAAATTGATATTACTAATAATATGCAATCTTTAAGATTCGATTTCAGTTGAAATAACTGCTAAACAACTTTTCCCAAAAATGGCATCTTTTCTATAATTTGTTCAGGCTATGAGCGTTGACTGATAAATATACAAGTATACTGGTATAATATTTATTTATCAAGCTATTCTTGTGCATTATACCATTGATTGCAATTGTACAAGAAATATACGAACAAAATATGGCAACAATGTGAATGGGAAACATTCAGACGCCAAGTAGCAAATAAATAAGGTTAGGTCCAATTATTCATACTCGTACAACATGTCTAAATGAAATATATATAGTTCTCTAAACAAATAACACCACAGACTAAAAATTAAGCAGCTAAAAAAAGGTACAAATACTGTAAATAATTATAAATAAGTAGTATGTAATTAATTATTTTTATATATAAAATATAAACGTCAAAACAAAACAAAATGCGCTTGCGTCAACCACAATTCCGATAATCGGAATCTCATCTCGACAGGGTAAATGCTGTCGAAGTGATTTCTATTCACATTACGATTGTAGAGATTCCGAAGTAGTTATGGAATACGGATTTGGACTATTTCTATTCGACTTGGTCACTTCTATTCGATTTTACTGACTTCTATCATCGAAATGAGTTACAGAATAGGTATGATTATTACCAGTTTTGTGACACAACTACATACTTCATAATATACTTCTATAACGTTCATTTGTTTCAAAGCATACTTTATACGTTCTCAAGATGTAGGTAAATTAAAAAGTTAAAAACTGATACACAATTTAACTAACAAAATTGGGTACAATATAGTTACTAGGGTAGAAAAGTTTCTAGGGTAGATGTCATATTTGGTTGTTTATTTAATTTAGTACCTAATTTAGGCATTCATTAGTATGGTAAAATATTTTTTGTAAAATAATTTTAAGTTATTAAATTCAATTAAATTGTACTAGTATGCGATTTATTTTAATCTTTAATTACGTTTTTATTTTCATATTTGATATTTTAATGGATGTTTCTAGAACCAGATTATAATTATTTTTTTTGCAAAAAATTTTTTTAATAAAAAATCCGCAAAAACGTAAAATCTTTAGTTTTTTTTTAAATATCTACAAAACGAAACATGCTAGGTGCATACAAACTTATACCAAAAGAAAGGTTGAAATATTTACTACAAAAGGAAATACTCATATACAGGGTGTCCCATTTAAAAAAAATGAGAAAATTTTGTATTTGCAAATAGTGATCACACTTTATACTCTATGGCTATATGTCAAATATGTTAATTTATTTAAAAATAACAGTATACTAAAAAAACTTTGGAATATCATTTAAATTTTTATTACCTTGAAAGCCTAATTCACAGCCCTTTGAATATTACCATTTTTCTGAATAAAAGTGTAAATATTTCGAAAATTGTTAACTTTAGGATTATAATACCTTATACAAATTCTTAATATTTTTAAAAAATATATTCAAAAATGATTTAATATATAGGGTGTTCTATTTAAAAAAACAAAACTTTGGTTCGTACCGTCGTTCTGACTCACCCTGTATAATCGAAAATAATTTTAAATTATCGACGATTTCGATATACATTAATTTTGTTAAAAATATTTTTTTGTATATCCCATCATTTAGCCGTAATCAAAGAAAACCAGAGGTTTGGCGCACCCTGTATTAGTCGAGCGGCAGCAATCGTTATGCCGACCACGAAAATCAAATTTAAGGTGAAGGACCAAATTTTGGTCTATTTTTATGTTTTCGAGGTCGCTGAATCCGAATATGAAGTTTATTTTTATCGAGATTTGGTGGAACATGTTCAAAAATCAAATTTTATACAAAAATGCCGAAAATCAATTTTGATGATTTTTCAAATTTACCTCGCTGTATCTTTGGTCGCTGTAAATATTTCCTTTTGTAAATTTTACTGTTTAATCTCTGAAGTATGTAGATAACAATGGGATTTGTCCTATATATTTAAACACATTAAAAAATGAGTTATTAGTTTTTAAACATTTTGTCATCATATTTCGTTAGTTTCATATTTACTTAAAAAGTTGAGTGACAAACATTTTAGTTTATATTAACCAACACAACAATAAAATATAATTCATGAAGAAGTTTTTTGGAAAATTTTAAGTCAAAATATTATAGGAAAAAAGTTATGTTACTTCATAAACAAGCGGCACACCCCAAAAAAGCTTATATCTCGAGATCCTGACAACGGTGTGGTGAATGGCTAATTTTGATCATACTTTATGATTTTGATAACAAAAATTCGTTTTTTGCTCTTCTTAAGGATTTTGCAATATGCGGTTGCGTAATTCTTCTTCTGAACTGGCGAATTTGTCCTCAAACAACTTAGCATAGGAATGTTGAAATCATAATAAATTGTATGAATAAAAAATACATATAGATAGAAAAGTAAGCCTAACTTTTGTTTTTATTATGTCCCTATGAGCATTCGAGAATCTGGTCAAGTTTGGAGCGCTGTAAAACCTATATAAATAAATAGAATTAAACAAGTTTGTAGTGGAAATTGTTCGCTGAAAAACCCTCTACAAAATTGCTATAATGTTATTTTATTTTAAAATGAACTGAAAAAAAGTTATAACCACCAAAAGGAATCTTGTTAGAATTTTTTACATATTTTTGTTTAAATCTTTTTTGTCGGTCACTTGACGATAAAAAGTAATAGAAATAAAATTGTAGAAAATTTAATTTGCTACATTTTATATTTAATTAGATTTTCCGTAGGGTTGGTAGTTTACGAGATATAGCGCGAAACCCCTTTGCACACCATTTCCAAGATGGCGACCGGGGGACAAGGGTCGCGACCCCAGAAACTTGAACTTAAGCTTCTACTGATCCCCCTACACATTAAAGAAATAAAATTGACTCCTTTAACAAATGCAAGGTACGGCTTAAAAAATGTAACATTTTAATGGAGTAATAATATATGAAAAAATGTTTGTCCGACAAATATGTTGGGTATTTTAATAAGTCTGACACCTAGACCCGAATCAAATGACAGGAATTATTATATTAGTGGTAAATAGCAGTCTGATTTTTGCATGGGAGTTTAATGACAAGGTAACAAATCAATTGGAAGTTCTGTCCGACAAAATACATGGAACGTTTTCGTAGTCTGACGTTCGAAACCTGTAACCTGTTCCACAATTAAAACTTCCCCTGTTCCAGTGTTCCCGTACATTAAAGTTTGTCCGACTAGACACCGTTAAACTATTAACAAATTTTCAGCGTGCTATTAATAAACTTTTTTTTGGTACGCGGAATCCAGGCCTATTAACTTTCTAAATTTATGTACATTTTCTGACGTTCTAGACGTCACTCGATATTTCTGGGCTATTTTATGACATTTCGAATATTCTTCAATTTAGTACTTCTTCTTTACATCAAGGTATTTTTTCCATGTAGGATCAATCTTGCAGAACAATCGTAACAGTATAATAATAATAATAATATTAATAATGACTTTATTGCTTTTTTTCAAAAAAAAAAATACAAACTAGACAAACAGTAATAATTATCATAAAGCAAAAGGCGACGTTCGCTCTTAGATGATGTTCCTAGAAACACCAGCTAAGAAGCGCTCTTCCACGTAACCGTATATTAAATTAGAATTGTTTTTTTGATAGGTTTAACGAGCAAAAGAATATCAAAACAAAAGAAATCCGTAGCACTGTGATGTTTTTTACATATACTCGATCTGCAGTTAACTTAAATAAACTAACAAATGTTTACTAGTCTAGTTGTTTACTTTTGTGAACTTTTTACTTCTCTGCATAAAAGTTAACAGTGCAACAAGTGAAAGGTCCAGGACCGTATAAGCTCAACGTATGCGTGTGTCTACTAGCTTGGAGGTTACTGTATAGGACTAGCGACGTAGTCCAAGAGATTAAATCCCAACGTCTAAGATGAGCTGGCCATGTCCATAGACTCCCTAACGACCGCCTTCCCAAGTTAATCTGGAAAGAAGCCCCGACAGGACAAAGAAGACTTAGGACGCCCACGATTGCGATGGAGAGATAACATATGGTCAGATTTAAGAACCACAGTGTTACCCACTGACAAAAGGACGACTGTTCGAAATAAAAGCCAAGACCAGCCTGGGTTGTAGTGCTGCGAGAAAAAGAAGAAGAAATATGAAAAGTGACTATTTAAGAGTGGTAAATACGAAGCAGGTGAAATAAATTCAAAAAATGACTTAAAATCATTATTGTAGAAATAATTAAAAATTTAATTAGAGGAGGAATACCTAAACAAAGAGCAAAGACACCAGCCTTAAACTCTCGTCTCTAGTATTCGACAATCAGAAGAGAAACAAAACAACTATACTAAATTTACAATCAAGATGCAGTAGAAATAAACAAACCAAGACACGTTAAATGCTACTAGGTTACGTTAAATGAAACATCGAAAACATTGTTACACATATGTACATACACTTTTGTTGGTAGGTAACCAATAGCTAACTGCGGAAGAATAAGATAAGCAGTGGCGGCTCGTGGTAATTTAAGGAGGGTGTTCAATTAAAGAATGTAATTATACAAACGGTGAATAAGCGCTGCAGGCGAAAAATTTTTGGGGCCTCGCCAAAAGATGTAAAATGAAACCTATCTTTGACCCGATTAGTCAGGATGTCACACACTTTTTTTTGTTTTGTGCAGAATATGATACCTACTGAATGATGGCGCTTCTTCGGTGGTGAAGGTGAAGGCAGAAGTTACGAATATTGAAATGGCTTTGTCAAAACTGTTTAAAAATCCGTTTATTTTAACGGCATCCAAAGACCGAGATTGAAATTATAGTTTTATTCTTTGAAAATACTAAACATGGAAAACAAAATAAAGAATGTAGTTTATCACACCCACACAATCACGAAGTTTTTCTATATTGTTCAACTTTAAAACGATGTTTAAACTTTTTGTTTCTTATTGCACATTCTTGTACCAAGCTTATCTCCAGCCAAGTTAGTCCATTATTTTTATAAGAAGTCGATTTTCAAAACTATTTGCATTTTCTTTTATAAACTTCACTGAATAAGGCTCCATCCTAAAAAACTACCTACCAATATTGTATTTAATAAAATCCCCCAACAGAAAATGCCAAACTGTGAATCGAAACGATCCGCCCCGGTCTCTGTGTGCAGTGCACAAATCGTTAATGTTTTAAGATAGGAGAATCACTGGTTCACGGATTTAAGAGCTCTCGTTCTTCTATAGGGTTACTGTATAGTGGCTGGGTTCAATTTGAATTCTGCACTTACCACGTGCATCTAGCGTAGCGGTGTTGTGCTAAATTATGAGATTAATAAATACAGTTATATTTTAATGATACTGATATTTATGAGATTTAAGAAAAAATATTTTAATGATATTTATGAGATTTTTAAAAATATGTGTTTTATTGAAATTTGATTGGGTGTTCACTGCACAAGTGAACCAATGGAGAAACCGCCCCTGAAGATAAGTTACACTAGGAAATTGTAACGGCTGGGCCAACTTGGCCAAAACTACAAATTGGTCAACATAAGGGGTCAACGTTATTGGCAACAAATTAAGTCACCTGTGGTTCGCTGACGACAACGTGATTATAGTGAGCACATTCGAAGAACTACAGACCATGATGGAGGATAGCTCCCAATAAGTCGCTCTAAAATAGAAATGACAAAACAAAAATATTGTTCTGATACAATTTTTTTATTAAAGAAAAACAATGACAAGCACAGACAGATGACCCCATACCGAAACGTATGACTAGAAATAGAATTTAGGTAAAATAAGTCCAAGAATATATCAATATAGGCCAAAGTCTGAAACTGGACATTTCCCAAATGTCCAGTGAAGAGAACCAAAGGTGAACAGTCTGTTTTCGTTAGGGACGTTGTGAATTTTTTGGATGGGGAAAAAGTTTTAAATTAGCGACAGTCATCGCTTCGGCGAAATAAATTTTTGAAGTGAAAACTTCTTTAGGGACGTTGTGCACTTTCTGGATGGGGAAAAAGTATTAATTTAGCGACCGTCATCGCTTCGAAGAAATAAATTTTTGAAGTGATAACTTCTTTAGGGACGTTGTGCACTTTTTGGATGGGAAAAAAGTATTAAATTAGCGACCGTCATCGCTTCGACGAAATACATTTTTGAAGTGAAAACTTCTTTAGGGAGGTTGTGCACTTTTTATATGGGGAAAAAGTATTGAATTTGCGACCGTCATCACCTCGCCGAAATAAATTGTGTACGAATATATTTATATTATGTGTATGTATACATAAATAGGATAGGACGTACGCAACGCGTATATAATAGGTATAGTACTGACTTTTCCAGTGGCTTTTCCAGTGAGTACCTGAACGTATATTCGTATATTCTAGACAAAATTGAAATAAACTGACGCCACTGTGAAATGCTGCATACTATGTCTTAGTTAGGTACTATATTGACCTATTTCAATATACCACACTACTAAACCCTTAACACAATTCAGTTTATTTCTATGATGAACCATAAATATTTGTCAGGTACCCATTTAAACGAACATAGTATCAAGAAAAGAAGAAGAAAAAGAAACTTGGGTTAGCAATATTTTCAAACATATTTTGGTCTACAATATAATGAAACCGAAAGCACAATACGATAAACTTCCAGGATCTGCAACCTCCACGAACCCTTCAACATCTGAAGTATCCTGCAGTGTAAATCTATTATCCCTATTCCAATTAGAAATTAGTGGTGTTTACATCTTCCAGCCACGTTACTCAACGTAAATATCAAGTTGTCTGTGACAGGGTGGCGTCGGGGCGTCGGGAAAGTGCCAAGTCGAGCCGTCGCCTGCACCGGAGGAGCAAATGACGTCACACACTTCAACACCTTCGTCAAGTGTGCGCGCTCTCTCTCTCTCTGGAAAACGTTGCCATGGCTACTCGGACGCCTCAAGTAGCAATAACTGTGCCACCGATCCATGGGAAGATTTTCACATATTCTAACTGTTTGTGTCTTTATTGTACCATTATATTCGTAGTCCAAGACAAACTTTGAGGTGAAGATTTTCTAAAGAAGAGTTTTAAAAAATGTTACTTTACCTTACGTTTGAACGTGGATGTTGATATTTTTATTATTTATTTATTATTTCAAAAATTACGAAATAGTAATTGAAAGTGCAGAGATGGAGATATGGAAGCATGTTAAAGCCGTGGAACCGGATGAAATACCTACAGAAATTTTAAGATTACTAACAGAGAAACATATGGATAATTATAATTATAGTAGAATTATTCAACTATTGTAAATTTACTAAATCGGAGAAATTCCGAAAGAATGGCTAACAACTGAGTTCATCCCAATACCGAAACAACCCAACGCAATGAAATGTGAGGACTATAGAACGATCAATTTGAACAACCATGTTTTAAAAGTGAAGATAAAATGCGAATAAAAGAAGAAAGCCTTTTTACAATACACAACAAAACAAACACAACAGGCATACAACCACTACAAACGAATCAGAAACGAAACGGATACTTTAGTGAGGCAAATAAAAAGGGAGCACCAGCAGAGTTTCTCAAAATAGATGGAACACGACTTCTACGGAACACAAATAGAAGTATGGAGAATGATCAGAGGGCAAAGAAAGGAGATGAACGAATTAATAAAAGCGAAACACATTCAGAAGGAAACATGGACAGACTACTCCGATCTCTATTTGCTAAAGGCGACGATAATGAACCACCAACACCTGAAGTTACGACAAATGAAGAAATAAACATCGAGGAGGGAGAGGTAAAGGAAGCATTAAGAAAATGAAAAAATAGAAAATCTCCAGGAGAGGTCAGAATGTCGAACGAACTCCTAAAGTACGGAGGACAAGATCTAACTAAACAACTATTAAAACTAATACAAAAAATAATAGAACAAAACAGAATACCACAAGAATGGAGATCAAGCATCCTAATACCTCTCTTCAAAAAAGGAGATAAATCAGATCCGGAGAATTACAGAGGGATTAACTTATTAACACAACATTAAAATTAACAACAAAAGTGACAACAAACAAATTGAATGAAATTATAACATAAGCAGAAGAACAACAAGATTTTAGGTCGGGAAGGTCATGCACTGATGCTATATATTTATAATGAGAAGCGAATATAACGCGATATATATTTATAAATTATATATTTATAATTTATGTTTCGTGGACCTTAAGAAAGCATTTGACAGGGTCACATTAAAGGACGCTATCCACATGTTATACTCGAGAGAGGTACCTCTGGGAATAATTAAAACGATAGAAAACATCTATTATACCAGAACAACACAATAAAAGTAAAAGTGGAAGATGAACTAACTGACCCAGTTAAAGCCGGCAATAGGATAAGACAGGGGGATTCCTTGAGTCCTTTATTGTTCAACCTGATCATGGACGAAATAATAAAAAAAGTAAGAATTAAAAAAGGATACCAAATGGGAGAAAAACAACTTAAAATAATCTGCTATGAGCACGATGCAATACTAATCTCTCAAAGTGAAGATTTACAACGTATGTTTGTACGTAGAGTGATTTACAACGTATGCTGCACCAATTCAACATAATCGCCAGAAAATTTACCATGTTAATTTCCTCAAAAAAGACAAAATGCATGCTTATAACAGCAGATCCAATAAGATGTAAATTGGAGCTGGAAGGTCAGATAATAGAACAAGTGATGGAGTTTAAATACCTAGGCATCACACTATCTAGCTACGGAAGGCTCGAAACAGAAGTGGAAGATCAAGTGAATAGAGCAAACAGAGCCGCAGGTTGCCTGAATGACACAATATGGAGAAATAAAAATATCGGAAAAGAAATGAAAGGCAGAAATTACAAAACAGTTATCCGACCAATAATGACATACGCGGCAGAAACACGACCCGACACAGAGAGGACAAAATGATGGCTCGAAACAGCGGAGATGAAAACCCTTCGAAAAATCGATGGTAAGACTCTATGGGACAGAGCTAGAAGTACAGATATACGACGGAGATACGAGGCGGATAACATTAATAACTGGGTAAGAAACAGAAGAATAGAATGGATTAGCCACATAAGCCGAATGACAATAAATAGGGTAGTCAGGACAGAGAGAGACGGTTCCCCAATAGGAAGACGATCAGTGGGAAGACCACGAAAACGATGGAACGACAACTTACTAGAGGCACATTGAAAAAACAGACAGAGTCATGTCTATACAAAAAGAAGGAGAGAGAAGGAGAAGAAGTTTTAAAAGTATTCTGGCGAGGGTTCCATGGACGTGTCTAGAAAAAACTAGACGATAGCATAGCAGGAAACCAACTGGGATCTAGAAAAGGCTTTGGCACTAGAGAGGCATTATTTACTATACAAACACCCATAGAAAGGCGAACTGTGACGTATTCATATGTCTGGTTGACTTTGAGAAAGCTTTCGACAAAATACAACACAGAAGCCAAACATATTACGGAATACAGAAATAGATGATCAGGATGTGAGAATCATTACACATTTATACCAATATCAGAAAACTATATTTCGAGTAGACCAACAAAAATCTAAACAGATTCCAGTAAGAAGGGGAGTATGACAAGGAATGTGTACTATCCAGTAGCGGATCCAGGGGTGGGGCACGAGGGCACGTGACCCCCAGGCGGATCAAAAATACACTAGATAGAATAGATTTTATTGGTGTATATTCCAGACTCCTTGAGTTTGTAGCCTATGTGCCTCCCCCCTAATCGATATTCTGGATCCGCCCCTGGTACTATCCCCTCTACTTTGTGGTTAGAAGAAATGTTTAAAGAGGCAATAGAAGACATCAATGAAGTCATATCAATTAACGTAACACTAGTGAAAAATCTCATACATGCAGAATATGCAGACGATAGCGGACAGCAAATTTTGGTCTATCACACTACGCAGTACTGCGAGAGGTCTGGAATGGCGCTGAACACAAAAAAAAATCGTGATTGTCAGTAAGAACAAGATTGAAGACGAAACATTCTACGTTAAAGGAAAAGCTTTAGAGAAAGTAGCCAGATACAATTATTTGGGATGTGTGCTAAATGAACAATGGGACCGCAGGCTTGAAATTGAAGTACTTTCAATAAGATGAAAACAGTATTATGTAATGAAAAACTGGGAATATAAATTAGAACTAGAGTATTGAGATGTTATGTATTCTCTGTCCTTTTATATGGAGTTAAAGCCTGGACAATTACGTACGCAACTGAAAAAAGACATGCCAGCTTTGAGATACAGCAGTAGTATAAACAAGCGAATACATAATACATACAGTAGAGCGTCGATAATCCGAACTAATTGGTACAGGGGTAGTTCCGATTTTATCAAATTGTTCGGATTATCGAACCTATGTTCAAAATACATACAAAGCTCATAAACATAGTACATATGTACGTACGTTTTAGTTACAAGGAATAAAACACCTGCATAATAAACAAATATATTGTATGTATTTCTGCATAAACAAAACAAAAATCCGCGGTCATATTTTGCCCATATTGTCATATTAAATCCAAAAATTCGGTCCGTGATCATATTTTTTAACTTTATAATTTTTTTTTGCGTTCGGATTAGCGAACATTCGGATTACCAGGGTTCGGATTATCGACGCTCTACTGTAATATTATAGGACTATAGTGAAAATTAAATATATTTGACTTTTCGATTTTCATTTCGAAAATTGTTATTTTTATTTTGATAAAAATTTTCAAGTGGAAATCAAAACATCATCAAATAAATTTAATTTCAAACTTAGATTATGGCATATTGCCTTATTAGATTAGATGCCAATTTCCTACTGATTTTCTTTAACAGGATTGGGTTTTATAAATCAAATTTGGTATTTCAGTGGCCGATGGTATGTTAATGATAAGCCCTTGAAGAAACGTCAACCTCACCACCCAAAATCATCATCAATTGCCCAAAAATATAAAAAGTATCGAAAACCTCCACTTTTAATCCTCCGTAACTCTGGAACCGTTGATTTTATAAAAATTATGTATAGGATCTTTTTTGTTTTAAATTTTATGTAGAACATTTTTGTATAGAATATTGTGTACGCTAAAGCATAGTTTTAGAACTATTGACGAAAAACGTAAAAAAACTACTAATTTACCGACTTCTCCCCCATCTCCACCCCAAACTGGACGCTCAAAATGG
Organism: Diabrotica virgifera virgifera; assembly: GCF_917563875.1. Taxonomy (NCBI): domain Eukaryota; kingdom Metazoa; phylum Arthropoda; class Insecta; order Coleoptera; family Chrysomelidae; genus Diabrotica; species Diabrotica virgifera. The sequence goes on along the minus strand of NC_065445.1, from coordinate 231,150,604 downwards.
TGCAACTGTTTGAATGTTTTTCACACTTCTCAGTTTATTTGGGAAGTATCTGGGGACTTGCAAATATAGGAACCGGGAATCCGGTCATAATAAATCTACAAGCTATTAATATACATTCACACGCCCAACACTAATACATCACAAATCCCAGAAATACATTTCTTTATTATGTACGCCCATTTTGCCCTTTTTTATTACGGGGATCTAAAAAAATCACCCGAACCTTAAAAAAACAACTGACGATCATGTTCTGCATTATTGAATAATATTGTTCAATTTATTGCAATGAAAAGAACAGTCTCACAGGGCCTTATGAAAACACAATGTAGCTAATAAAAATGCCCTTTGTTGGTGCGTTTCTTAAATCCTTACTATAAATATACAGGGGGATTATCGCCAAAAAAGACCATTGTGAACCCGCAATACAATGGTTTGTTGAACATTGTTAATAGATAGTTACATAATGGGATGTTTTCATAAGGTGTTATGAAATGAGGAATGTTTTTAAGGGCAGTTTTTTCATTTGCTTGGTAATCTCTAAAGATAATAGTGTTGGACTGTATGAAATTTTCTTTAATATTCGGTTTTGTTTGATAGCGTACAACCTCAGATCTCAGATGTATTTTTTACAACATATCATAGTGACATATCATTAAATATCACCTTAAATTAGAATTTAAATCTCATACAGTTCATATTTTAATTTTAATTAACAATTTTGATCTTGTAACATTACAAATTGGAGGACAGCGGTCAGACGAGTTTCCTCTGACCGCTAAATTACAATGGACTAAAACAAGGCGATAGTTTCAGCCCCTTCCTTTGTAATAATAATGAACCGAATAATAAAAAATATCAGAACAAGAGGACAAAAAGTTACCACCTAAATGGGGTACAAAAATTTAGAACCAGTAAAAATAAATAGTCTACTGTACGCAGATGATATGGTGCTTATAGCAAATATTAAAAATAATATGCAGAAAAACCTTAATATATGGACTAAAGAAATTGAAATGATAAGAATGAAAATAAACATAGACAAAACCAAAACAATGATAATAAATAACAAGGAGGACCTAAACAACAAAGAGATAAAGTGCAATCAGATAACATTAGAAAAAACATCAACCTATGAATACCTATAGGGAGTATAATAACTGACGACGGGAAAATAGACGCTGAAATAGCAAACAGAGGAAAAAAATCGACACGAATATTTTATGCCTTAAATAAACCTATACTAGGACCCAGGTGCGGATCTAGAAATTCATAATAGGGGAGGGGGCAGGTTTACCGCAAATATTATATTATCCAGGCTATACGACTCACACTTACTCTAAGGATAAAATTCACTCATCCCAGATACCTACGGTATCAAAAGGATTGGGCTCTCGTGGGACTCTTTCCGTGTTACGGACAGGGCCGCGCCAAGGCTTTCAAGTGCCCCGGGGCAAGTAATTTTAGGCGCCCTTTTCGTCCTTCCTTTGTAAGTAGTTTTTTGTAGCTTAGTGAAACGTTATACGGTATACCTACAAACTATTTTTATGTGTTAGGAAAGTATCATCATCATAATCTAACCGTTATCGTCCACTGTTGAACATAGGTCTCCTCTAAGTTTCTCCATGTCTCCCTATCTTGAGCTACCAGCTATCCAGTTCCCGGCAGTTCTCTTCACATCGTCACGCCAGCTCGTTGATGGTCGATCTCTGCTTCGTTTATCCGATTGTCCGCCCGCGGTCGCTATTCCAATAATCTTCTAGTCTAGCCATTGTTCGGTGTTCTTGCCACGACCTGCACATCTCCACTTATTTTTTGCTACATGTTCTACTATGTCTTTGATTTTTGTTCTTTGCCTGATATTATTTGGTATTCTGTCTCCTTGTGATTGTTAGCATGGCCCTCTTAGTAACCCTTTTTTTCTGCTCTTAGATTTTCAGCAGCAGTAAAGTAATATACTAATAAGTTATTATGAATATTATAAATATTTACAAAAAACAACGATTATATTATCAGAGAACAAATAAATATATAATTATTATTATTAGTCCAGGAACCAAAGCTTTTCACCTCGCAATTTTTACAGAATGGATCAATTTGCTTGAAAATTTGAGAATGAGTAGTGGATAGTCCATGGATCAAATTTTGACCGCAAAAGTTAACAAAAACATTCATTTTAAGCAAAAAATGTTCTATACATTTTATTGATAAAATTAATAGTTTTTGATTTATTCGCTATCGAAAGTGTTAGTTTTATATCTAAAAAATCAATGATTTTCGATGGTATACTCATTTACGATTCATTCAATTTTTGCCATAGAACAAATTTAATCAAACCAAGTTCTTGGGAATTAAATTACTTACAATTTCATATTTAAACATTTTTTCGTATCTCTGATGCTAATCTTTATATTCTGAAGAAAATGGCATTTTTTACCAAATTGCAAACATTCGTTATTCGCTTTAAACTTCAGTTTTTTAAAAACTGATCATTCTAAGCAAGTCAAACTTCTAGAATCTATTAATAATACATAAATAAACAAGAATAAATAAGTACAATGACTAAAAACACCGCTAACTTACATTACTATGCTTCCAATTGGATTTCTCTTTTTTTTTTCAAAAAAATATATTGATTTTTAACCGTAACTTTTTTATTTTTTATCTTAGAAAGTTCGTTAAAAAAGAATTTTGTAGGTTTTTACAAGATATATAAGACTATTAATATTAAATCCTTTTAAAACTCTCAGTCACAAAAAGAGGTGGCATTGAAAGGGTTGGTAAAGTCGGTTTTTGCATGATATTACAAGTTTTAATTGTCAATAGCTCACTCAATTTTTGCCGTAAAAAAATGTTTGCAAACCAAGTTCTTGGGAATTAAATAAACTACAATTTCATATTTAAATAATTTTTTCGTATCTCTGATGCTAATCTTTCTATTCTGAAGAAAAGGGTATTTTTTACCAAACTACAAAAACTCATAATTCGCTTTTAACTCCATTTTTTTTTTAAAATAATCATTCTAAGCCGATCAAACTTCTAGAACCTAATAACAATACATAAATCAAGAAAACCAAATCAGGTCAATGAAAATTTTAATTAGGGTGGTGATTAGGGGGTTGTTTACGACAACTTTTTTGCTGAAAAAATAGGGATTGATATTCTTTTCATTAAGTGACTAAGTCACTTAATTTTTTAGTTAGAGATTTTTTTATTTCTGGAGATACATATTTTTAAATACTTTAAATTAGTTTTAATTAGTTTCATTTTTGTTAAGTAAAGTTTTTTTGAGAAAACGAAAATTTTTGAGTTATGAGCAGAAAACTGATTAAAAACATAGATTTTTGAAGTTATACTTCTTTACCGGCGATAGAGGGTGATTTTTTTATATGTTAAAACCTATCAGCCCGGCGCATGCGCATTATAACTTTGTTCTGATTGGATGTTCAAATGACATGTCAAAAATTATCCGATATGGCAGCTGTGGTTTGGAGGTAAAGCTAAAGGTAAACAAATGTATAATATATTAGTTTTATTGTTGTGAGGACAGAAACAAAAAAGTTTATAATATTGTAGTGACTTTTAAATAGTTTTTAAAAGCAACAGGTACGTAATCATTGTTAATGTATCATGGGTATAAACCTACCTATTTGATCTGCCAAAATACATAGTATGTAATACTTTTATTTATATAATTTGATTACCATCAAAATTTTTATCAATATTCACCTAATATATTGTTTTTTACTCTATGTTTTGTTGTATTTTTTCAATTCTAAATCATTTCAATTCAAAATTAAAATAATTTGATCAATTTTCAAAATATCAAAATATCACAAGTTTAATCCGTTTAGTTAGTCGATCTTCGTAAATAATGACACATAGTGTCCGTGGCTAAGCGGAGAAGGCAAATGAATTCCAATACCAACCGCTCTTATCAGCGCTGGTTCGAGTCCCAATAGAAACTTTCTTTTTTGTTTTTTTTTAATACATTTTATGATTGTAAGTATATTTATTATATAAAGTATATTAATTTCGTTTAAATCATATAATAGAAGTATAACTTCTTACGTGCGTACAAAGTACACACACATTCTTTTTTTCGATACAAAACTAACACTTTCGATAGCGAATAAATCGAAAACTATTAATTTTATCAAAAAAATGTATAGAACGTTTTTTGCTTATAATGAATGTTTTTACCAACTCTTGTGGTCAAAATATAATAAAAATTTTCACCCCCGAGATGGGGTGGCAACCATCCCCATGGTAAAAGCGCATTTTGGCATGATATAGATTTTGATCCTTGGACTATCCACTACTTATTCTCAAATTTTCAAGCAAATCGATCCATTCTATAAAAATTGCGAGGTTTTGTCCTATTTTAAGCTTCATTACTTGGTCTATATAGTCCATTTGCTTACTTTTTTTGCTCCGTATTTTAAAGAACCTCTTGGATTGATATGAAATTTGGCATATACATAGCTAATTTATAACAAAGAAAATAATTGATATTGCGTCGTCGGGGATGAAAAAATATACGATAAAATTAAGTCCGGAAATGGATAAACTGACTAACTCTAAGCAACTTTTGTTCCATATACAGTTTTCTCACTAAGTCAATATTTTTAGAGTTATTTGCGAGTGAATATGTTTATTTTTCAACTTAAAAACCATGGTTTTAGACGGTTTTCACAAATAACACAAAAAGTGTGTATTTTATTGAAAAAAATGTTCTTAGCAAAAATATAGCTTATAAATTTTTTTTTAAAACTTGTGCACGCATAAAATCGGTAGATCTAGTAGAGGAAGAGTTGTAGCTCGAGAAAAGTGGGTTCTTATTCGTCAAATTCCAAATCGAACATTTCAACGTGAAATAACGCAAAAATGAAGCACTTTTCGGGCAAAACTCGTTATAGCTTTTTTAAAGTCTTTAGAAAAAGCTTTGTTTTTGTTTTTTTTTTTCAAAAAGTTTCTAGCAGCAAAAGTAAGCCAGTAACGCTGAAAATAAAGTTGGTCCCTTTTTTTTTGCCAAAAAAACATCGTAAAAATCTCCGCTTAATAACTAGCATTCCAAAATGAAATTAATCGTTACAGCTTTACAATTTACTTCACTTTGTATATTTATATGATCTGGAAGTTTCACCATTTCAAAGTGCTTATTTTTGAAAAAAATTGATTTTAATTAAAAAAAAAAAAAATTTGAAATTTTGAAGGGAATTTTGAAAAAAACTTTTCCTAAGAATCTATTTTCGATAAAGTACTTAATTTTTGAGTTATTTGCGAAAAACCGTCTAAAAACGTGTTTTTTTTGTTGAAAAATGAACATATTAACTCGTAAATAACTCGAAAATTTACTCGAAAATAACTCGTAAATAACTCGGCGCGGCCCTGGTTACGGATGAAACACGGAAATAGTCTGTGGGGTCATGGGTGGGTGTCCAATACAATAGGGGGTCCATGGACCCGTTGACCCCCCCTGTATCCGCGCCTGCTAGAACATGAAGACTTACAAATGGAAGTGAAAAGGAAGATTCATAATACAATAACAAGACCAGTGCCTATTTAAGTGAAAATTTGACAATACAGAAGAAACATGAGTCAAAAATAGAAGCCATGGAGATGAAACGCTTAAGAAAAATCGCAGGAAAATCAAAATGAGATAAAATAAGAAATGAAGAAATAAGAAGAAGAACGGAAATATTATATCATATCCAAGATAAACAACAAGAATGGTATAGACATGTGATAAGAATGAAACCAGAAAGGATGCCCATGAAAATTCTGGAAATGGGAAACACGACAAAAAGGAGAAGAATGCGCCCCCGAAAGAATCGGAGGGATCAAATAGAGGACATAATAAATGCACGAGGGAAAACGAAAGAAGAAATGAAACGCCCAGCCAAAACGAGAAAAGAGTGGAAAAAATCGGCGAAAGAATTAACGCACCATAATCCGACGCAATAATAGGCATAAGGAAAAAAGACAAGGAGAGGAAGAATCTTGTAACAAACTTTTATTTGTATCATGATAATTTATGATATAGTATATTATATTGTTATGATCTGCTCTCTATTACTTTTATATTAATTATTATTTATTTGATCAATTATTTAATTAACGCAAATCATACATAAAACAAAAATATTAAGAAAAAAATCTCAGGGTGCCTTTTGTCAAAAAAGATTTAATTAAATTGTCTTAGGTTATACTTATCCTTTCTCGTAGCTTCAGTATCTCTTATTTGATCCTTATCGGAATAAAATAGGAAAAGGAAATAAATAGAAAAATCATAAATAAACACATACAAATACCTTTATTATCAAAAGCAATGCTCTATAAATTTATCAATTAAATCCTGTGGGCATAACTGTCCAAAAGAAACTTTTACCATATAAATTAATCTAATTCAAACAAATATTTATTGCTTTGTTCTTGATACCCTTAATAAAAAACAAGCTAAACAAACAAATTTGGTATTCGCAAATTACTTATACTTCCTATTAAATTTTTGAAATGTTGGAATCTTAAATGCATATGCTTTTACGTAAAAAAATTTAACTTCTGATTATAAAGAAAATCTATCACATAGGTTATTGACTGAACTTTTTGATTCACACACAATGATGTCTCCTCTTGACCCAAACAGCTCCTCCTTGTTGATTATGTTAGGCTACCAATCAAAGCCCTCTCCGTTCTCAGCAAACAATCCAGCAGGATACCAGCAACTATTTCTCCAAAACACAAGCCAGGTTTCCTTTGACCAGGACTCGTTCAATAAACTCCAAATCTCTCTCCTCTCTTTCTCTCAACAATAATCTCCTGAGACCCAAGTATCGTTTTTACTTGGTGTCACAAATAATTTTAATAACGATAATTCTTGTAACTTACTCTCTTGGACTTTACAGAATCAAAGAGGTATTTCTTCTCGATTTGATTTGTCTCTCGTTCCACTTTTCAGCTACTCTCACTATCAAAACAACCACTAGTACTTGCTTCTGAACTACTCACGAAAACCTTTGACTGCTCCTTTCGGCTGCCGGTAACACACAATAATCCCTCTTTCCAAAACTATCTGAAAATTCAACCTTCTCCCCTTCCCATTCCAAATTGCCAAACCAATCAGAGACATTTCTTCTTCCCCATTCTTTTTTTCATTCGAAACACCCACTCATACTTTCAAAAATATTCCTACCATCATAATAATTACTTTCGGGAAATTCTACAAAATTTACTCGGGGTTAAACAAAAAGAGATTAAAATTCCAAACTTTCTTTACCTAAATTTTTTAAGAACTAATTACCTATGGCTTCCACCTTTCCCGTAATAAACAATCGGTTTAAAATAAAAATCCTAAATAACTTTCACTTCACTTTTATTTACAAATGTTTTTATTATTCTTCATGGAAAAATTCATTAAGGAGAAACCACCTTGCGTGAAAGCTAACTTCTAATAAATATTTACAAATCAATATACAGGGTGTACCAAATTTATGTGCCCGCGTTAAAAAAAAATAAAAAATTTTATTCTATCTTTGATTGATAAATTGAAACACAATAATATACAGGGGAGTCAATGTAGATCGAAAATTTACATTGTTTCGGAAAACAAGCTTATATTTTTGTAAAATTTTTTTTGTTGGTTTACAAATATGTTAGGGTAACAAGTTCTACTCATAGATTTGGCCGCTTATTATTTTTGATTATGCTGAATCCAAATCAAAATTTTCCTGAGAAATCTTACCGTTAGAAAGAACATTTTTCATAGAAAAAGAATTTTGGTGGCTGTCCATGCTCTTCAACATCTTTTCTCGATGACTGGTAAAGTATTGCAAAGTACTCTGATACATAATGATGCTTTAACTGCACAATTTCATACCGTACAAAAGCACGTAATGGAAATGAATATAGAAAACTTCAATATTACGAGAGTGTAATTACAATTCTTGAATAATTTTGTCTTTAAAAGCATACTATTTTTTATTTTTGAGTTCAAAATTGTTACCTAAAGAAAGAACTGAGGCATGAGGATTTTCAAAAGCACTCAAAAAGTTGTTGATCATTTTCACTCATCTTGCTTGGTGCCCCTGAAGCTTCCACTTGTATCAAATAAAGTTTTTTGAATAATCCTCTTCTTCTTTCTTTTTCTTCTTCTTTTTCTTGTAGGACATAGTACTGTTTATTTCATCATTCCAGCTCTTACGATATTGATATCCAACTGTCATACCACCTCTTCAGGGTGTTACTAGTGGTCTTTCTGTATTGGGTTGATATGTTTTTGGTCTAAACGGCAAACAGGTGTATGTTCTCAAAAAACTTTTGATAGTGTGTAAAAAATGTTTTATTATCAGCTAAGTACTTTCAACACATAACGTGCCATCATCAGAGCTTCCTAAAAAGGACATTTAAGATAAGATTTTTTTACATAAAAAATGAGTAAAAAACTTACGTCCTCTTATAAAACCTTCATAGAAGAGCAATTGCTAAACGACACAATAAAATACATGGATACTGGGCATTGATATGTATGTATGTATAATTGCTATGTTTTTGGCCATGTTGAGATTTTTACTAGGTCCATTCTGTCGACATGATCTCTCCATTTGCGACGTCATGCTCGTGTTTATTTTAGCATGTTCTGGACTCCAGTTTCTCCCTTATTCTATCTCTGAGAGAAATTCCTCTTATGGTTTCTAATACGTTCATTTCTGTAGTAATAACTTTCATCAGTCTTTTAGTAAGGATAATTCTCTGTTCTTCATATTTGTTATTAAATAATTCGCACACCTCTTTCTGACTGAGTAATTTGTCCCCACAACCCACAATAATAAAAATTCCTATTCTTTGTCTCTCACGTAAACGTACAAACTTCACTTCAGATAGTTTATGTCAAATAATCACCAGCTATGTTATAATTTTTTAATAATCAAGTAGCAGAACCTGAAGATCTAAGGGTTGGAACATATATACTTTCGAAGGAGTAAGAGAGTTCGTATATCTAGGCTCACAAATCAACCAAAGTAATACAGTAACTGCAGAAATTAACAGACGGTTATATGTAACAAATAGAGTGTACTATGGGGTAGAGAAACTTTTAACACCAAAAATAGTCACAAAAAGAACAAAAATATGGATATACAGAAAAATATTGATCTAATCAAGCCCGTCCTCACTTACGCGTCAGAAACGTGGACCATAACAAAAGAGTGATGAAGAACGGTTAGGCTTTTTTAAACGTAAAATCCTCAGACGTATCTATAAAGGCGTGCAGGAAAACGGATTATGACGTAGACACAATAATTTTGAGCTTTACCACCTTTATAGTGAGCATAGTATTGGTAGATCTGTTAAAACAAACAGGCTGCGGTAGCTAGGCCACTTAGAGAGAATGAATGAGGTGGAGCCGTCGAAACACATTTATAGCCAGAGACCATTGTCGGATTAACTAATAGGCAAAGTAGGCAGGTGCCTAGGGGCCACGGCCCTAAAGGGGGCCTCGCAGGGCCCAAAGCGAAAAAGTAATAATTATAATTAACTTAAAACTATAAATGTTGAAAAATTCAAATATCGAGCAATACCATAAGAGTGATGGTGGACGTATGAAGTTACATTGCAATGCATACTTTTTTTCACACAGAAAGTCCATGTTGTAAGAATAAATCGCTAATGAATGCGCTTTGGTAATAGGAACAGTAGATACTACAGATGGAAATAAGAAAAACGATTCGAGAGTGGAGCAGGAAAACGCAAGAAAAAGAAGGAGAAAGAAAAGATCTTTAAGCAAGATCGAAAACAGAACCAAAACTTACTTAAATTCAGTTTCACACGGAAATCCATAGTTAGTGAAGCTGCAACCAATAAAATTGCACGTGGTGAAATAGAAATATCTGAGTGAAACAAAGCTTCCGTAACTGAAGAAGATGAAAAAACATGCAACAGTTCTATTCCAGTTCAAGAAGTTAAAGAACCAGAAACCGAAACTAACTTAGAAATTTAAGCTAAATAAATAATTGGGTCCCAAATTCGGAAAACGAGATAGGATTACGGAATACAATAACTGAAGAAGTACGGAAATTTTGGATCGGGAAAGGTCTTCAGAATGTAAAAATCTTGATGAAAGTTTTTCAGCACCAAAAAGAAATTTTGAAGGCAATACAAAACTTTTACAAAATCAATCGTTTTTCGACAATATATCAGTGGAACAATAATTCAAAGAGATTGGCTAACGTATTCTCCCTCAAATGGAATATGGTATTTTGGGTTTGTTCAGACCGTGTAGGTACAACTTTTTTCAGCCTCTAGCCACCGTTGGGAAGTTATGATCAAATGATTAAATGAAACTCCACTATAAATATCTGCGAATATAAGCGATATCATTCGCCACGATTTAGTACTTAAAATAACAAGCAGCACAAGATGGACTGCACGGGACATGCAACAAGACCTTTGTCTAAAGGTTACAACGCTTTCGAATCTGCTGATCATACTTTTGCTGAATACACTAATCAGAAAGCTGAAACAGTTCATGAGGCTAAGTGTTTGTTGAAAGAAATGTAAAGAAACATACATAATGAATGAGTTTTGGGCAACAATTTTAGAATGCGTCTACGCTGTCAGTAAATCATTACAGAGAGAAGAGAAGAGATTGAACTTCAAACTGCAGTTCAACTTCTAAATTCACTTTTGGAATTCTTAATCCCAAAGACATAGTTTTTCTTACTACGAGCAGAAGACCTGCGATCTACAATACTCTGAATATTCCGACGCGAGTAAACAAAAACCAGCAAGAAAACTACATTTTGATGATGCTAATTCCAATGGAAGTTTTTCTACAGGGTGTACAAAAGTTAAAAGTTGAAACGTATCCACCAATTTCGATAAGCTAATTACTGAGCAGAGTTGTCGGTTAACAGTGTACGGGTCAGTGAACTCAGTATTTGATCTTTTGTGTTTTTACAAAATTGAGTGATACTCTAATAAATGAGTGTGCTGGGTAAAACTACATGAAAACTATCTTGATGACACTGAATCTGAACTTGAAGATGAACTAGAGCAGTTCAAATAGCTTCAAGACTTGCAGGCAAAACTATTTCTGCTACACAGTCATGTTGGGTTATTTCGCAACAGGCGAACGGACATGGTCAAAAATGGTGAAAATTATTCTTCTTCTTCAAATGCAAATCCACTAATGGATGTTGGCGATCACATTTTCCATTAACTCTCTGTTTCTTGCAATGTGTATCAGAGATTGTATGTCGTTAATCCCTGTCCATTGCCTTATGTTTCGGAGCCAGGACATTTTCTTGCGTCCTATTCCTCTCCTGCCTTCAATTTTACCCTGGATTATAAGTTGAAGGAACTGGTATTTTTCGTTTCGCATGATGTGACCCAAATACGCCGTTTTTCTTTTCTTGATGTTTTCGAAAAGCTGACGTTCTTGGTTGATTCTTTTAAGGACATCCACATTTGTGACTTTCGCTGTCCATGGTATCTTTAGGATACGGCGATAAAGCTACATTTCGAAGGCTTCTAATCTGTTTATATCCCTCTTTTTGAGTGTCCAGCCCTCTATGCCATATAGCAGCACCGACCACACGTAGCATTTAGTAAACCTTAGTCTCAGTGTAAGGTCGAACTCTGAGCAGGTCAGTACCTTCCTGAATTTTACGAAAGCTTGTCGAGCCTGCTCAATGCGACATTTTACTTCCCTGTCCGATGCCCAGTCTTCAAAAAGCCACGTTCCTAGGTATTTGAATTTGCTCACTCTCTCAATGGACTTAGTATTCAGTGTTATGGTGGAGTTTTCAAATGCATCTAAGTTTCTGGAGATGATCATGAATTTGGTCTTTTTGGTATTAATCTCTAGTCCCATTCGCTTACTGTATTCTCCGATTATAGTGACAAGTTGTTGAAGATCTGCTATGTTGTCGCAAATTAAGACAGCATCATCAGCATATCGTATGTTGTTGATCAATACTCCATTCACTTTGATTCCCATCTCTGCATCTTCCGAAGACTCCTGAAATATGGCTTCCGAATAAATGTTAAATAAAAGAGGGGAAAGCACACATCCCTGCCGAACACCCCTTCTTATATGTATGGATTTGGATACAGAATTGTCTATTTTTAATTGTGCTGCCTGATACCAGTACAAGTTTTCAATGCATCTTATGTCTTTTTGGTCTATATCAAGCTTCTTGAGGATCTGCATTAACTTGTGATGTTGGACACGATCAAACGCTTTCTCGTAGTCTAAAAAGCACAGGAATACGTCCTTCCTCTGATCGTAATAATTTTGGACCAACACCTGTGTTGCTACTATTGCTTCTCTTGTTCCCAAACCTTGCCTAAACCCAAACTGAGAATCACTGATGTCCCATTCACATTTTTTGTATAATCTTTGATGTAGTATTTTTAAGAATATTTTTAAAGTGTGACTCATTAGGCTAATGAGTCTGTGATCCTCACATCTTTTTGCATTGACTTTTTTGGGTAGGGGAATAAATGTAGAGAGCAACCACTGCTGAGGATAGCAACCAGTTTCATAAATAAAATTAAATATTTTATGTAGTGCTGAAATTCCCCTTTCATCTAAGAGTTTAAGTATTTCTGAAGGGATTTCATCAGGTCCAGGTGCCTTATTGTTTTTTGAATATAATATTGCCTTTTCTATTTCCTCTTTATGATTGAAGGGCCAGTCAGCTGGTCGTCTGTATAAACTTCACTCATGGGTCTTTCGTCATGAAAGAGCTCCTGGATATAGTTTTCCCATATATGAATTTTCTCTTTTTCGCCTAGCACTACCTGGTTATCCTGATTAACTATAATAGTTGGTCTTCGTTTTCTGTATATTCCAGCAGTCTCCTTAAGCTTTTTATGTAAATTCCGATCGTCGTGTTGTCGTTGTAAATGTTCTAGATCGATACATTGTTGCTTAAGCCATTCATTTTTTGCTATTCTTATCTTTGCTTTTATTTGCCTGTTAATGTTTTTATACATATTGCTGCCATCTGGGTCATTCTTGTGTCGTCGTCGTTCATCCATTAGTAATAGTATTTCTTCTGTCATCCATTTTTGCTTCTTGTTCTTTGGTTTGTACCCCAAGTTGCTTTTCATGATGTCTGTTACAGCACTTGTAATCGTATTCCATGTTGGTGTTAGATCTTCGGTAACGTTTGTCGTCAATATTTGAATTTGTGTGTTTATTTCATTACTTATTTCTGCTTGTATCATTGGATCTTTCAGTTTATCCATTGCGATCTGTTGTTGAGTTTCAGGCTTGTTTTTGCATGAAGGAGCGATCTTTATGACGGCCACTAATAGTACATGGTCAGAAGGCACATCTGCTCCAGGATATGTGCAAGCTCTTTTGACAGTTGTGCTGAATCTACCGTTGATGAGAATGAAGTCTATCTGATTTCTTATTATGTTCTGAGCTCTATCGGCTGGAGATTTCCAAGTATAAAGGCGACGGGGGTGGAGTTGGAACCATGTGTTGGTAACTCTCATGTTTTCTTCCTGACAAAATTGTACAGGTCGGTCACCCCTTTCGTTCCTTGTTCCAAGACCGTAAGGTCCAACTATGTCTTCAAAGCTGCCTTTCCCTATTTTGGAATTAAAATCTCCCATAATTATGTTAACATCATGTTTCTTTGTCAATTTAAGCAATTCTTTGATTTCACTATAAAAGTTTTCCACCTCTTCATCTGCTGCATCTGCAGTTGGTGCATAGACCTGTATGATGTTGAGATTATTTGGCTTCGCTTTAAGTTTTACCAAGGCTGTGCGGTCGGAATATGGTACAAACTCTGTGACAGCTCTCATCAATTTTTTACTTATCATAATCCCGACGCCTTTTCTATGATCGCGGTCGTCATTGCCTGAGTAAAAGAATGTTCCGCTCTCTGTGGTGCATTTACCGGATCCAGGCCACCAGGTTTCTGAGATCCCTAGGATATCTAGATCGATTCTGCACATTTCTTGAGTTAGGTTAGCCAGCTTCCCGGCTTCAAATAAGCTGCGTGTATTCCAGGTGCCTATCTTTAATGTCTTTCTTAAGTTTGCTCGTATGTTTCTAACATTCAAGACCGTTCCCCCCGGAGATCCGATTGGGGAACCATTTATACCTCCGGATATTTCTGAGTTGAATGTATTCATGATTCTCTTGGGAAAAAATAATGAAGGTGGTATCCCGTTGCCTTCCTTCATGCCACTTCCAGGCTTAGTATTCAGCCGCCCACTATGGAACAGACGCCGTTTGCAACCGCCCATTCTGGGTACAGACGTTGCTATTTTCACCATATCTGGCTACCTACCCTCACTTAGTTTAGCCTGCAGACCAATGCAGTTGCCCAGGGTGTGGCACGTGGAGCCATAAGTGAGAGTTGGGTGTCTTATGAGGACCAGTTATCAAGAACCATCTCCCGTCTATGACGCTCGATGTGGTCGTTCCGATTAAAGGTACTACCTCTATAACACAACCCTACAACCCTTGAAAATTATTAGAAACGGAGAAAGCCTAGATTTCTTAAGGGGCCTCATAGCTTGGGTTGACTAGGGGACTCAAGATTCTTAATCCGAGACTGCCAGAGACCGGATGGAATGAGGAGAAGAGGCAAACCCGGAGCACGATTTAAGAAGTAGGCGGAAGACGACTTGCGAGTGTTAGGAGTGCGAAATTGGAAAACCAAGGCGAAGGATAGAAAGGAATGGAAGTTGATTCTGGAACAGGCCAAGACCCACCATGGGTTGTAGAACCAATGATGATGATGATACAATTTTCATAAACTTTTTGCATCCATATCTTTTGTAATGCCAAAAATAAATGGGTGGTAAATAAACGAAAACAATAGAAACTGATTAACTCACGAATAACGTTGAATTGTGTGAACAGTAATTTTTATACATTTTCTCGAATATTTCATAAAGTAATTACAAACAGAAGGACAGTTAAATCCAATAGCGTTGAACTGGTCTTAGAAGCTGTTCATTTCTGCAATTAAATATAGGGTGTCCTACATAAAATAAAGTTGATAATACCATATCATAACTTCGACAAATATGACAGAAAAAATTAGATGTAGGTACCGACATTAGATGCACAGCAAAAAAAATACAGTTCATAAACAAAAATCGACATATCTTCGGTTTTTACCAAACTATATCAGGAACAAAATTATGAATTGTACTCATCACTTTTAGGACACACTGTATATTATACCTATACAAACAATGAAAAGCAGTAAAAAATCAGAAGGGAGAATATGATGACCTTTTAAAACATCTAAAGGTTTAAATCAAAGATAATAATGAAGATAACGAAGGAAATTTAGCTTGTTATACCGTGTTGTTTGTGGATGACAAGATTATAATAGCGGATAATGAAAACGACACGACATTTTTGACTAGAATACTAATCGAAGAATACACAATATGGTGAGCAAAAAAATGTATAGTACCTATTAAGATATTTTAGAAAACCGTTATCTTAAGCTTATTACAAAATCATTTGTATGTGAATGGTGTGAATTTTAATCTATTGTACTTTTAATAATTATGATACCTGCTATTCAGTATGTTCATCTCTCGAAATTTAAAGATACTACTCAAATAAAAATGACTTTGAAATAGGATTAAAATAGGTTTTCTAAAATATCTTGGTTGGTACTATAAATAAAACATATTATATGATCGTAGTTGGAAGTAAACTAGAAGATTCGATAACATTTGAACATAAATATCTGTATAGATAGGGACTTGTATAGCTGAATAATATTTATTACAGAATAATTCAAGGATGAGTAACTATCCAAAGCCTAAACTTTCTATTATGGTCAAAAACTTTAGGACAACAATAATTTATTTATACAGAAGTATAGCGGAACCAATCACTACATATATGCAGCAAGTTGGCAAATAACAAAGAAAATAAAGATACACTGAAAACGCCGAAAATGCACTTGCTAAAAAAAGAGCAGTTTTTATATATACATATCTTAAATTTACTATAATATAAGAACTGAGCAACTTAAAAGGAAACACTAGAAATAAACCAAGACACGTTGAATGTTAGGAGGAGCATTCCTAAATCATGATTTACAACGTATAAACTTTGTAAATCATGACTTGGGATTTACAATGTGTATACATTGTAAATTATGATTTGAAAGTGCTCCTCGTAACATTCAACGTGTCTTGGTTTGTTTATTTCTACTGCATCTTTATTGTGATTGTGTTTTAGACAATTCTATTGACGAAAGAACAGATGCACGACAATTAATTTGCCACGAAACCCCCTCTGTGGCTCAGTGGTAGGAGCACCTTTGGACCCAAAGGTCGTGAGTTCGAATCTTATTTTTCATTTAGGTATTAAAAATTAATAAATGAAAATAGTTTCTATCCTTATGGGATCGGTACTCACCGGAGGGACCGCACAGACGTTTGGATACAATTAGCGTCTCTTTGCAAAGACAATGACGTCGACTTTGCAAAGTAACCAGACACTTACTCAACACACACACTACACATTACACTAGGTACCAGATTGTAAAAAATTCACTGTACCATTCCGATGGCTAATAGTTGTCGAGGCATTAAGCTGAATAAAAAAAATTGGTACGAGCACTTATAATATATGAATAAGAGCAATATCCTAGATAGATCTTACATTATACTCCATTCAAACACAAAAATAAGGTACATGTATATAGATAGACGCTTTAAATCTTAACACAATAGACGTCATGCGAATCTAAGAAATAGGAGAGCAAACTGGTAGACCCACGATTGCGGGGATTGAAGTGCGAGAAGCAACATGTTATACATATTACATAATATTAAATTACACTTTGATCTGTGTCAAATGCTTTTATTTCAAATTTTGAACCTCATATACCTATCTCAGCATCTAACTCTTTTTATGCGTAGTTCACGTTTCAAATACATACATAAATCGTGTTTTGAGGTATTCGAAACGACAAAATAAACTTATTTTAAATTAAAACTGCGGATTATTCCCAACAAAAATAGTAAATCGTGTTTATTATAAAGTTATAACCAAAGTATAAATTTCGAATTATGAGTAAATAACATTGTTGACCGAATACCTTATTATCCTATACTTAACTATACTTTTTATCTGTCAACAGAAGTTATTGTTCGATAAACTAGACAAAAATTAGTGTAATAAAAATGGGTAAAAACCTCATCTACACTGTATATAGATAAAACACTAAAAACGTGGAGCAAGAACAGATTGGAGTAAAAATTGACGGCAACTATATCCATATCTTTTGTTTGCCGATGCTCAAATAGTTCTAGCAGAAGAAAAAGACGACATAATCTACATGATGAAAAAGCTAGAAGAAGATTTTGGAAGCTGTTGGTTTGAAATTTAATTATGATAAATCGCAATACATGGTCATCGGAAACAGCGCAGAAGACCTGGAGATAATAGGTCTGGATCCCGCATACTCAAAAAAAGTTACCTACTGGTTTAACGGTGTCTAGTCAGTAGAGTTTAACAGGGGAAGTTTTAATTGTGGAACGTGTTATTCTGACATGTTTATGGTTGTAAAAACTAGCAGAATATTTTTACGTTTATTCAATTACAAACTTTATGGGTACAATATATGAAAAAAATGTTTTTCCGAGAAATATGTTGGGCATTTTAATAAGTCCGACACGCAGAACATGTTAAATGACAGAAAGTATGTTGGTGATAGATAGCAGTCTGATTTTTGCATGAGAGTTTAATGAAAGGGTAACAAATCAATTGGAAATTCTGTCCGACAAAATACATTGGACGTTTTCGTAGTCTGACGTTCTAAATTTTTAACTTGTTCCACAATTAAAACTTCCCCTGTTCCAATGTTCCCGTACATCAAAGTTTGTCCGACTAGACACCGTTAAGTTATTAACAAATGTTCAGCTTGCTATTAATAAATTTTCTTAGTATTCAACCATTTACAAATTAATGTAAATGGTTGGGGGCAGCTTCAACAAACGCAGGATTAGACGAAACGGATATAATAAATAAAATAAAAAAAATTGGTCATAAATTATACCACAGATTCTGGGGTCAAAAATAGGTTGATTGAACCTCACTTACCTATATACAATAGTGCACACAAAAAAGTTACTGCCCTTTTAAGTTACAAAATAAAAATCGATTTTTTTTCATATATCGAAAACTCTTAGAGATTTTTTATTGAAAATATACATGTGGCATTCTTATGGAAGCAACATCTTAAAAAAAATTGTGCACCCCATAAAAAGTGAAATTTGTGCACCCCATAAAATTTTTATGTGGGTTTTGTTCCTTTAATCCCCTCCAAACTTTTGTGTACGTTCCAATTAAATTATTATTGTGGCACCATTAGTTAAACACAATGTTTTTAAAACTTTTTTGCCTTTTAGTACTTTTTCGATTAGGCAGTGTTTATCGACATATTTTGAATATTTGTCGAATCCACCACATATTTGTATATGGTTAAGTACGATTATAGAGACCTGTTATAATCTGAAAATTTATTTATAATTTACATTTTTAGGTATATTTTGAAAAAGAAGCCACATCTCGATAAAAGGTGACCTGTCAAAAAAAGACTAAGAGGCAAAAAAGTTTTAAAAACACTGTGTTTAACTACCACAATGAGGGTTTAATTATTGGAACGTACACAAACTTTGGGGGGTTTAAAGGAACAAAACCCCCATAAAATTTTTATGTAAAATATATTAAAATAGAAGCCACGTCTCGCTAAAAACTGACTTATCGAAAAAATATTAAGAGGCAAAAAGTTTTGAAAACGTTGTTTTTAACTAATGGTATCCCAATAATGAATTAATTGGAACGTACACAAAAGTTTGGGGGGTTTAAGGGAACAAAACCCCCATAAAATTTTTATGGGGTGGACCAACTTCACTATAATTTTGTTTTAAGATGTTCCTGCCATAAGAATGATACATTTAAATTTTCAATAAAAAATATCTAACAGTTTTCGATGTATTGAAAAAAATCGATTTTCATTTTGTAACTTCAAAGAGCAATAACTGGTTTTATGAGCAGATTTGTACCAAGGTAAGTTGGGTTGACCAATCTTTTCGGGTCACCCTGTATAGAGCGACGATATTACAGACAAAACTAAACAATAAATCTTTAAACAATAGTGGAGATTTGCTCACTGTATAGCTCAGAGACGTGGGTAACAAATAAAAGAATAGAAAACAGAATAACTACAATGGAAATGATGTTTTGGAGAAGAAGCTGCAGGTTAACACTAATGAACAAAGTGAGAAATTAACGAATTAGGGAACTAATGAATGTGAAGTAGACACTAACAGATGACATAGAAAAACGAAAATTACTCTGGTATGGAGATATGCGAAGAATGCACCAAATAAGAATACCGCTAAGAGCTTGAACGTCCTAGATCACAGTGAAACGGTTGAACAAAAACAGCAATGAAAGAACAAACCTCACTGAAGAAGATAAAATATATAATAAATATGATAAGAAGAAATGGCAATAATTGAGATGTGGTAAATGGCAAACAGAATATGTTGTATAAATCGACGAATAAGTAAGTAAATAAATGGTTAAAAAAATATTAACTTACCATTATTATTATTACTATTTCTTTGTTGAAGTTTATCGTCTCCCAATATAGCACTAACACTGAACTTTAATACGGGCTTAGAATCTTTAATACCGTCACTGAGTCTACATTGCAAAAAGTTACAGTCTAATCTACCACAGTTCGAGCATATCCTATTTCTTAAACAACTATTGAACCGTAGAAAAACGTCGTTTTTCTCGGCCTGCAAACTACCGGAAGACATCGGGGACAATCTGTCGTCTTCATCTTCCATCTTGTGCTGGTGGGGATTAGGGGAAGTTTTGAATTCTTCGGAATCTTTGCTAGTATCCAAATTTTCCGGAGAAATCTTACCGTTCGAAAGAAGATTTTCCATAGAAAAAGAATTTTGGTGGTTGTTGATGCTCTTCAACATCTTTTCTCGATGACTGTTCAAGTATTGCAACGTACTCTGATACATAATGATGCTTTAACTGGACAATCTCATACCGTACAAAAGCACGTGGTGAAAATGAATATAGAAAAGTGAGCAGGATGAGATTTACAAGCACCCTTCTGCGCAGTGGTAGCTATTTAACTGAACTGATATATTTGTAGTGAAAGCCACCCTTAGACCGGTACGGGGGTTGGGCTTGAGCTATTTCAAGGGGTGGAGTTTTCTTTATATTTTGATTCGATTTTGTAGCGCCCTTAAGTTGCACTTTTATACCAGATATACAGCGATATTTCGGTTGATTTTTAAAGATTGTTGGGAAATAATAACACATAAATAATAAATACTGAATTTTTATTATTTTTCTTGAAAAAGGAGTCGTGAAAATATAAGACAATGAAATATATGATTGTATAAGATAATCTCGCTACTTTTATATTTTTTTAACTACAATACAGTGAAACTTGGATAATTCGAATCTCAGGGGACCGTTAAAAAAAATTCGAATCATCCAAAAATTCGAATTAAAAAATAAATCTACAAAAACAAGGATTACCTACAAAACATCTGCAAATGATAAATATCAGTAGATGATCAGCAAAAAAACAGTAGTTGATCATTTTTATCGCTTGGAGATGATTTTGTTCCTATTCTTGCCTGAGTTTTGTCAACCTAAAAAAATTGGCTAACAAAATTCGGCCAAAAATATCAATTAAAACATTTGCAAGCTATAAAAAAGACCGAATTTATTTTTTCCAAAGAGATCCAAAATTTTTAGCTGCTTTTTAGAATTTAGCTTCTCAGTAATGACAAAAGATTCTAAGATATTCAGAAAAGATAGCAGAAAAGTTCGAATTATCCAAAATATAATTCGAATTATTCACGACTTTTTATCACTACTTATATAGAAAATGCTAGGGACCAGAATAAAAATTCGAATTAAAGAAGATTTCGAATTATGGAAGTTCGAATTAAGCAGGTTCCACTGTATGTGTAAAATATTAATGGTATATTCTTAAAGAAAACTTAGTATTGAGTAACTCAGCATTTTCTTTTATTTATAATTTCAATAATCAAAAATTATTTAATTAATTCACAATTGGCGCAAGTTACGAAAGTTACAATATATTTTATGTTACACACCTATCTACTAAGGATTTATTCTTTTTTAGTATTTCGGAAAGATTGTTATTAGATTTTTCTTGGATAAGTTTCGAACAGTTTTACAAGTGTTTTATATTGAGAATTGCATTAGGGGAAATGTGTACAAAATGACATAGGTATAGTTTTGTTTTCGTATTGTAACTTTTTATTGGTAGTTCCAGTGGCGGCTCGTCAGAGGAGGCAAGGGAGGCATAGCCTCCCCATAAATTTTCTACAGACGCTACACTGTTTTGTTTATCTTGAATCACGAAAAACAACAAGTACTCTCACTATTATACAACGTGTAAATTCCATATTATCACTAAATATCCATACGCACGGAGCATTAGCATTAGACGCATGATTGCGTCTAAGTTTTTTATTATTATTGTAGGCAGGACCCTGGGTTATCCCGAGATGAATGAACATGAACGGAGCCGAGAAGCCGGCCAGCCTCCGTTGCTAATTCTCCGCACAGCGCAGCAGACGTTTAAGGAGACCCGGTCTCCTAAGAGTGGCATCTACGGTGTCATCACACGCTGCCCGGAGATTTACCAACGGAGGCTAACTAGCTTTTCGGCTCCGTTGCGTGCATCTCGGGACAACGAATTTTAGGGTCCTGATTAAAAATAATGAAAAAACTAAAAGTGCGAATTTTGTTACAATTTGGTATGTGGGGTTAGAATAATATTTGGAACAATTTGTTCAAATAACTTTTTCCGATATCTGTAACGCAAAGCAAAATATCGTAATTTATCGTGTTTTTGGATTCGCAGTAGGCCGCGTTTAGAATTAAAAAAATTCAGTCGAGTATCTTAAAAAATGTAAACCTTCAACCTGTATGGACTGCAAAACTTCAAATCTGTATTTATTTTGATATGCACATCTACTTCAAAGATGGAATTGTTAACAAATAAACGACACAAACTTTGGCATTAAACTTTTACAATTAGACTAACTATTTTTAAAATGATATGATATTATGAAATTATGAATTATGATGACATTATGAAATGTAAATAAAAAGTGGTCAAAAAAATGGGGCTTTAAATTACATTTTTTGGCGCATTTTTTGTGCTAGTGCAAATTTGTCTAGATATTTTACAGTTAGGTAGGTATAGCCTCCCCTATTGTAAAAATCACGAGCCGCCACTGGGTAGTTCACAGCACATCCATAACCTACCTATGTACATCCATCATTTTTGGTCTTTAAATTATCGGAACTAATTAACATTTTTAGCAACAAATATATATGTAGAAAAAGAAAAACAGACAACATTTATTTGAGATTAATGAGAACAATGCCATAGATCCGTGTGGCACAAAGAGCGATGGAGTCGTGTTGGGCGTTTCACTGCGAGACAAGATGCCAAACCGCCAGCTACGACGAAGATCAGGAGCGGCTGTTGCAGTAGAGAGAATAACAACACTGAAATGGAACTGGGCAGGTCACTTGGATCGAGTGACAGATAACAAATGGACAAAGCAGATACTGGAATAGAGAGCAAGAGATGATGCCTATCTAAGCAGAATTGGTTCGCCAACACGTTGGACTGATGATCTGAAACGTTGTCATAGGAATTGGATACAAGAGGCACAAGATCGAAACAAATGGAAAATTATGAGGATCTATGTTCAGCACAAGGCCGTAACTACCATTGGGGCAACCGGGGCAGTGCCCCGGGGCCCCTGGCCAAGGTGGGCCCCGCTGGGACCTTCGTTTGGTTGGCCGTGCATAGATTTTAACGAGGAAAATAAAATATGTATTTTAAAAGCCGATCCTAACGAAATATTTTCAAATGACACAATTTTAAAAAGACCTTACAGTGGCACCCTAGACCTCAACATAAAGTTTAGGGGGATAAGCAGGGGCCTCCGAGATCTTAACATAAAAAATTTAAATTATTACTTAGGAAATTAGTTATTTCGGCGTAATAAAACCTAAAGCGTCATTAGAAGAGGAGGCTCGGGCTAAGCTGGGGCCCCCGAGACCTTTCGTAAAGATAAAAAATGTTACTGAGGAAATGAGTCATTTTGGCGAAATAAAAACTAAAATGCAACCGGAATAGGGGCCACCAATCCCAGCTACTTTGTCTTAACCAATTTACCACAGAGGCACAGACTACATCTTGGTACGTGAAAGGAACCACACTGTAGTCGAACAATGTAATTAACATTACATATAGTATATTTTTATGAAAACAGAAAAGATGTTATATAGATGGTACTTGCAAAATTATTTAGCTTAAAATAAGGTGTTTTCAAAATTTTTTGTGTAGGTCAACTAAAATAGCAATATGAAGGTACAAGAAACTTCAGTCATGGAATGCATTAACATGAGTTTTCAAGGGGTTAAACATCAAACAATTTTCCGGACCCCCCATTCCGCTGAGGGGTACACCCCAAACTCCCCGCTAGGGCCCCTGGTAGATCACGTTTGCCCCGGGTCCCCCAACATCGTAGTTACGGCTCTGGTTCAGCAGTGGACAAGCGAAGATTGAATGATGATGAACGGTCGTTACAGTAAGTACAAACACAGTCCTTTTCATCGTCATGAGAAATATTAGAAAAATCTTCTTCCTCATCTTTTTAACTCAGCTCAGCCTCAGCTTTAGGCTCATTTTTAGGTTTTATTTCCAACATAACAGGAGTACAAGTAAACACCAAAGAGCTCTGTCGAATTTTTGGTTTACGTTTCCCTTGGCAACTAATAAAACATCCTTGCACCTGAGAAAAGAGCTCAATAGGAACTGCAAGAGTAGAAGATGATGGACGTTCATTGGTAGCAGCAGCAGTTAAAACAATTTCTAGACAGGAATTTGTTATGTTGGCGCTTAACACTTGGGTCACACATATCCGCACCGCGTCCGAGCCAGCATGGCTGGCCAATGACCATGCTGGCTCGGACTCGGTGAGATGTGTGACCTAACCCTTACCCAGCCAGGTTGCAAATGGGTTTTTTGGATACTATATACCTAATTAAAACCTATACTATTTCAGTCATGGGGGCGACTGAATTCGAGTAGGTTTTGTATGCAGAATATTAGTTACATATCCTATGCTACTTCGGTCCAGAAATTAACTGTATCGGTGTAGGATTTGTAAGCGAAATTTTTTATTATTATTGAGCAAATGTCTATACTGTTTCAGTCATGTACCTAAGTAAAACTAATCAAAGATTTGCTAAGTGGATTTATTATGATATCATAAAATTTAGATATGTTTTGAAAATTAGAATTAATAATATATATTTGGATAATATTAAAAATTAAAAACAAATGAATAATTACTAATGTACGAATATATGTATACAGTATATCAATGTGAGTTGGAACCATATGGAGAATTTTTTTATTATTGATTTTACGAAAAATTATATTCTTCATAAAAAGTTCTGCATGGTCTAAAACCGAAGATGCAATCATCTGATATCAAGCTTTTTCAATAGTATACGAGCGATGTCAAAAAATATGAATTTATCTCAAGAGTAAAGTACCTTTATATATTTCACAAGATTGAAAATTGTTATTACGAAAATTTGTTTGGACTTAAAAATAATTTTCTAATATGCTACTACATTCTTCTAATTGATAAAAAATTGAAATTTTTTCTCTAAAGATATCTACTTTACTCTTAACAGAAATTCATATTTTTTGACATTTCTCATATACTATTAATAAAACTTACTAGTAGTGATATCAGATGTAATAATGCAAAAGTAATATCAGATGATTGCATCTTCGGTTTTAGACCATGCAGAACTTTTTATGAAGAATATGTTTTTTTTTCGTAAAATCAATGACAAAAAAGTTTTCCATATGGTTCCAACTTACAGGGACATACTGTATATATTCGTATATTAGTAATTATTTATTTGTTTTTAATTTTTAATATTATCCAAATATATATTATTCATTTTAATTTTCAAAACATATCTAAATTTTATGATATAATAATAAATCCACTTAGTAAATATTTGATTAGTTTTACTTACATGACTGAAACAGTATAGACATTTGCTCAATAATAATAAAAAATTTCGCTTACAAATCCTACACCGATACAGTTAATTTCTGGACCGAAATAGCATAGGATATGTAGGTAACTAATATTCTGCATACAAAACCTACTCGAATTCAGTCGCCCCCATGACTGAAATCGGCGTGTGTAATTTCCTCACCAAAATAATCTTTTGCCTGCGTTTATAAGGGTATGTCATAATCCCACAGGTATTTTCCTCACCAAGACCAAAATGTAGATTATTTCAGGTAGATTTTACTAAAAGGCATTCAATTGAATTATTCATCTACTAATAAATTACAGTAGGTACCGACAATTATAATAATTAATTAATTAATTATAGTATTTTATTTTTAGTCACAATTGGAATTTTGACGAAAATGGCATGTTTAATAGAAATTGATCGCGGTAAACCTTACGCGGTATTGGTATTTGAAAATGTTATGTTTTATAAAGTGAAAGTTTTAAAAAGTGAAGAAGTGTTCTGGAGGATAAAACAACTTGTAGTGCGAAATTTTTTACTATTGGTGCAACTTTTACAATATCTAGAAGTAGCCGACAACATAATCATGAACCAGATTGTCAGAAGTTAGATCGAAAAATTGTTTCTAACTAGGTATTGTAAAATTGTAAACGTAAAGCCGAAGAGAATTAAAAAACCAGCAAAAATTATACGCCAAGCACTTGCAGCTAATTTGTCTGAAACAATTACTACGATTGTTGTCAGTTACATAAAAAAAAATATAACTATCGACGAAAAATAATGCCTGGTCGACTTCCTTCCAATATTGATGAGGTTTAAGAATTTGTGACGGGGTGTGCTCAAAAAACAACCAAGAGGGAAAATTTTCTCTTTATAAACTGTGTCAAAAGTAGGATAATTGTATTTAGTTGTGAAACAAATATAAGACTTTTAGCCACATTGAATTTTATTATATGGATGGCACATTGCAATTATTCATTATTCATGGGCTAATTAATGGGCATTATATTTCTTTATTATACTGTTTAATGCCAAACAAAAAAAAAACAGAAATTTACAACAATATTTTTTATTTGTTAAAATCAGAAATTTTTAAAGCTCTCAAAATTGAGTTTAATGCTAGTAAAATTTTTGAAGATTTTGAAAAGGAATGCAATCATTGAAATGTGTCCGAACACTGAAATATATGGTTGTAAATTTCACCTACACTAAGCTTGGTACCTATAAGAAATGTCTTGGTCTCTTGATTTATTATCAGAATATTAAAATGATTCTGAAAGAGGCAAGTGGTTCAAACATGCTTTTGGCCTTATATATAAAACCAGAAGACGTTTCAGATTGTTCTGTGTTTGACTTAATGTCATGCAAACCAGGAAATTAAATTTAAGATAGATATGTTGATTATTTAGTTGAAACTTATATAGACGAAAATGCCATATTCTCCCCATATTTGTGGACAGAGGCAAATTCTTCTGTTATTCGTATTACGAATGCTTGCGAATCTTTTCATTCGCATTTTAATTTATCGTTTTGTAATACGCATCCATCCATATATATTTTCTTTGAAAAAATTAAAAAATTTCAGGTAGATACGTATGTTAAAATTTAAAGTTTGCATATTGCAAAACCTATCAAAGATAAACAAGTTGAACTGAAATTGAAAAATGTAGTAAATTTACTAATAAGATATCAGTCTAATCAAATGACTAGAATGGATTTTGCAAAGTGTCTGTCTTATTATAGTAAATATTAAAATAATAATTTATACGTCTTGCATATTATCTATATTATAAACTATTATTATAATGCAAGGAAATTAACGTCTTGTATTCGGATTTCGGATGATTTCATAAGAGACATTCTTAAATTAAACCTATATTTTTTATTTTATTACCTGTGAGTTGGTGAGGAAAATACCTACCGGATTAATAGGAACTTTTAAATTTGGTGAGGAAAATACCTGTCGGATTATATGCTTTTACTGGTTGGTGAGGAATTTACCTCCGCCCACTGATATAGTGTAGGTTTTGTAAATTCGCGGTGCGGGCTCGGTTCGGATATGTGTGGCCCAACCTTAAGGATCTCGAACGTATAGTTTTGCCTTATTTCCCTGGAGTATATTGGAATATGTATTTACAGACTATATTATAAGAGCAACTATTTATAAATATTAAACGTTTTTGTTAAATAAATTTAAATATTTTACCTGTTAATTTAATTCGTTTCCTGATTTCCGATAAAATGGTCTAAATGACTGTTAGGTAGTTAAAAAATTAATTAAATTGAACAATTTTATATAAAATCCCATATTAATGGTTATAGCAAAAACATTTATTTATCTGCTGATTATTCAATGTACTGTAAACATGTTATGAACAAGTTAAATAGAAGGGCAATTAAAAATGCATTTTTCTCTGTAACATAGTGGATTTAACGTGGACAATGTTGCAATATGTTCTCTGCAGTCACTGATTTCAGTAGAATAAGAAATTTGTTAAAACTAATTTCTTTTTTAAACGCTTTTCTTTAGTTCAATAGTTTGCGTCAAATCTTTAGACGTTAATTTGACTGCATTTTCTTCAATGAAAATGAATGAAAATTTGCAGACACGAATCAATACACGAATAGTCAATAAAATTTTTTTTTATGTTTATTAATTGTTTAAATAAAAAAAAAGATTTTAATGGAAAATGCTTAAATTCTCTTGTTTTTTACAATGTAGAAACTTGAAACTTTGACGGATTGTAGCTAATGATATGAACTATACATAATTTCACTTTTTACGTTAATTGTTTACGTTATGCGTCATAAATTAACAATGAAGTTTCAAATTTTTTGCCGATTCCGACTACTTTTCATGTTTGTACATCATATGTTTTATACATATTTTGTTAAACATGACGATATATTTATATATATATATATATATATATATATATATATATATATATATATATATATATATATATATATATATATATATATATATATATATATATATATATATATGATCGGTTTAGAACGTCTTGCGGCGTTGTCCGATTCCCAAATTCCATTCCTTCCTATTTTGCCACAGGTCATCCCTGAGGTCTCGCGCGCTCATCGCTTTCCGGATGCCGGTGGTCCAATTAACTTTCGGTCTCCCTCGCTTCCGATGTTCAGGAGGTTGCCATTCCAGACATTGTTTTGGAAGTCTCTCGTCATTCATTCTGTTTACGTGTCCATACCAGATCAGTTGTCTTCTCTCTATATCTTTCATTATTGTTCCTTCTATTCCCATTCGATTTTTAATGTCTTCATTTCTGATATGTTCTCTTCTGGATGTACGTAATGACCATATATTTTAATGTTTGAAAAGTGTAAGACTAAAAAGTAAAAAATAAAAAAATATGAAAAAAAATTTAAAGCAACGCTTTTTTTTATTTACGAATGACTAAAATTAAAAATATTATAAAAAATCAACTAAAAAGCAAAAAATTAAAAAAATTGAAAAATCTAACACATTCGTTAAAGAAAAGCGTGGGGCGAAAACAGTTTATTCGATGAAGACGCGCCACGCTTTTCTTTGACGAATGTGTTAGATTTTTCAATTTTTTTTATTTTTTGCTTTTTAGTTGATTTTTTTATATTCTTAATTTTAATCACTCGTAACTAAAGAAAAGCGTTTCTTGAAAAAATTTTTTTATATTTTTTTATTGTTCTATATAAGTCATTTTTTGCAAAGTAGTAAAACAATTTTTTTATAGAGCTCAGCTAGGGGACTAGTGGTCAAAGAAGAAGTTCTGTCAGTCAATTCGAGTTAGAGGAGGAGAAGGAGAAGCGTAGAAAACTAGAGGTAGAAATCATAAATAGTTTATCTTATATTCCTGAACATTTTAAGTTAGAAGTATGTCAAATTACTAGTAAAATAACGAATAAGAAAACAAAATAGTAGAACAAAAAACAAAACGATCTAAAATCTAATAGAACTAGATCTTTATAAAGAAAAATTTTTACCTTAGCTTGTGTATATTTGTCTCAGTAATAGTCCAGGGCGCATCTGTTTTGAGATGGACGTTGAGAGGTGACTCAAATTTTTTTGCAGAAATTACTTGAAAATAAATCAAATAATAATATTTGAGTTATCCTCCCACTCAAAATGGTCCGGAACATTGTTTAAATAAATCAAAATGGCAAAAAATGAAGGAAAAATTCGATTTTATTCTTCGTTTTTTGATTATAACTTTAAAAGTATTCATTTCCGAGAAAAGTTGTACTAACATAAAAGTTGCGTAATTAAATTTCCTATAATATAGAATTGGTTGAAAATTTAAAGAATTGTCACCCTAGTTGCAAAATAGCAATAATTGCGAAAAAAACATACAAAATCAAGTATTGGCATTTTACGTTTTTCAACAATTTATGCTACACTTAGGACCTTCATATTTCACCCAGAAAAACTTTATGATACAGTAAAACAATACTGTAAATTTCATTGAGATCGGTTTAATAGATTTTGCAAAATAAACTTCGCAATCCAGCTTTCGCAAAAAAAATTCATTTTTTCAAAATGTTACAGGACCGAAAATAAAGCAGATAGCAAGTTGAAATTTTTTTTTGCTTATAAAAGTGTACTTTTTTTTTCATTTGCAATTTGCAAAATTAAAATCGATTAATTACCACGGCGTCAGGAAATTTTTGAAATAAACATTAATTTTTGGTGCTACGCGCAGGACAGCGGTGTTCGATTCACACAAGTTGATTTCCACCAAAATTTATTCCAATCTTTATCTAATATATTATTTTCTTACTCTATATTTTGTTGTATTTTAATATTTTAATTCCACAAAAATCAAACTAATTTTATTATTGTTTGTGAAATATTGTTTAAACAATTATTGCATATATTTAAAAACAATAAACTTTTATTCTCTAAGTTAAAATATATGAACAAAGAAAGTTTTTGCTAATAAAAGTGTTATTTCAAAGGATAGAGTATGTGTTTTTATTTTGCAATAAACAAATTTATTTATTTACATCGAAATGTAATAAAAATTAAAATGTATCAATCATTATCAAAGGTCATTGGAATGACCAATCAGAGCAAACTATCCGCTGTCCTGCGCGTAGCACCAATAATTAATATTTATTTAAAAAAATTCCTGACGCCGTGGTGTTAATCGATTTTAATTCAGCAAAATTGCAAATGAAAGGTACAGTACATTTCTATAAGCAAAAAAAAAATTCAACTTTCAGTCTGCTTTATTTTCAGTCCTGTAACATTTTGAAAAAATGAATTTTTTTTTGAGAAAGCTGGATTGCGAAATTTATTTTGCAAAATCTATTAAACCGATCTTAGTGAAATTTACAGTATTATTTTGCTGTATCATAAAGTTTTTCTGAGTGAAATATGAAGGTCCTAAGTGTAGCATAAATGGTTTAAAAACGTAAAATGCGAATACTTGTTTTTGTATGGTTTTTTCGCAATCATTGCTATTTTGTAACAAGAGTGACTATTTTTTTAATTTTTAACCAATTCTATATTGTAGGAAATTTACATACGCCACTTTTATACTAGTACAACTTTTCTCGGAAATGAATACTTTTAAAGTTATAATCAAAAAACGAAGAAAAAAATCGAATTTTTCCTTAATTTCTTGACATTTTGATTATTTAAACAATGTTCCGGACCTTTTTGAGAGGGAGGATAACTCAAATATTATTATTTGATTTATTTTCAAGCAATTTCTGCAAAAAAATTTGAGTCACCTCTCAACGTCCAAATGTATTAATATTTTTACAGATGCGCCCTGGTCTACAATGTGAGACATAATCTTTCACAGTTGAACCAGGCACAATTAGAACTAGTAAATATTTTATAATAGCCCCTATTCAAGGATCAACCAGCATGGGAAACTTATCGTTCTCAATTCGAAGCTGCAGCTATAGCAAATGGCTGGATTAAGAAAGAAATGACAGTTTCTTTAGTAGTGTCACTTAGAGGAGAGGCAACCGTATCGCAATTTATTACTCAAAATGCACTCAGTTATACCTCTCTCGCTCAAGCCTTTAAAGCAGGATATGGCTAGCAGCATCTAAAGCAGGTTTTTCACAGTCAGCTTCAAGTTCGATATCAAAAACATAATGAAATCTTACTAGAATTTAAAGTCGTTCATAAAAGATTATTACATTTGGCGTACCCTCAATCGCCTAAAGATTTTCTGGAAGAAATTGGTGTTCAGGCATTCATAGATGGATTTCTTCTTCTTCTTGTATTGTCTATCTATTTCGAATATCGGCAACCATCATGGCAATCTGTACTTTGCACACTGCTTCTCTGAAAAGATTTGTGGTTGTTGTGTTGGACCACGTACCTACATAGATTTTTAAGCTAGTAAGTCCTTTGTCTTCTTGGTTCTCGTTTTCCTTCTACTTTTCCCTGTCAGATTAGTTGCAGCAGTCCATATTTCGAGGGTTGAGAACAATAGGGTTTCAAGAGACATTTTTTACAAAATCGGTTTTTTAAAAAAATTCGATTTAATAAAGAATTCGGCATCGAATGATAGTTGAAAAACGTTGAATTGTTTCTAGATGGCGGTGTAATCAAGGATGAAATAAGGTTTCAAGTACCTGAAATGCTTTCAGGTTCGGGCAATAAGGTTCCAAGCGACAAGTACTTTAGAAAAATTAAGAGTGTGTGTACTTTGTACCCACGTAAGAATTGATACTTCTATTATTTATGATTTCAACGAAATAAATATACTTTCAGTGGCGTACCCAAGGGGATTTGTCCCCACTCAGCGCTTATAAAAAATATTTAAAGAGTGGTAGGAAAATGTAACTTGTCTTGCGAAAACAATACAAAAAAATTTTGGTGCCCAAGCCAACTTCCCCCCAAAGGAAAATTCTACTAGGTGCGCCACTGTAACAGTTTATTTGTATTTGAATTAAATATCAAACTAATTTTAATACTCACTATTTACTTTCTAAAAAATTTTATTAAAACATAAATAAAAAAAAAGAATGTGTCTGTACTTTTTACGCACATAGGAAGTTATACTTCTATTATATGATTTTAACGAAATAAATATACTTTTATTAACCAATTTAATTAGGTTTTTCCATAATGAATAAGTATTTCGTTTATTTTCATTTTAACTTCTGTTGTTTAATAGGTCTGGATCCCGCGTATGAAAAAAAGTTGATTAATAGCAAGCTGAAAATTTGTTAATAGCTTAAGGGTGTCTAGTCGGATAAACTTTGATATATTTATGGGAACACTGGAACAGGACTGGAACAGGGGCAGTTTTAATTGTGGAACAGGTTAAAAATTTGGAACGGTCAGACCACGAAAACGGCACATTTATTTTGTCCGACAGAACAGACTTAAACTCTCCGAACAGAGATTAAACTCTCATGCAAAAATCAGACTGCTATTTATAAGCTGTCATAATTCCTGTCATTTGACATATTCTACATGTTCCACTCATTAAAACGCCCATTTGGTGATAAATAGCAGCTGATTTTTGCATGAGAGTTTAATCTCTGTTCGGAGAGTTTAAGTCTGCTCTGTCGGACAAAATACATGTGCCGTTTTCGTGGTCTGACCGCGTGAAAATTTCCAAATTTTTAACCTACTCCACAATTAAAACTTCCTCTGTTCCAGTGTTCCCATATATCAAAGTTTATCCGACTAGACACCCTTAAGCTATTAACAAATTTTCAGCTTGCTATTAATCAACTTTTTTTCATACGCGGGATCCAGACCTATAAGCTACATTTAGGAAAAATATGTTTTGTGTTATGATTTTCTATTTAAAAATAAATATTCGTTTTATTTTGAAACTTATATCTTAATTTCACCAATTGCGCTAAGAATTTTTGGAAAATTTAACATTTTTGTGAAATGTTTATCTTATAATTCCATAAGGTTGCAAGTACAAGGCTTATAGTGCAATAAGGTTCCAAGTACACTGCATACGTCAGTAAATATGTTACAAAATTGCACATTAGAATCTTACTTATAACATTTTCTAACATGAGGCGTTATCACAATTTACTGTTAATAATTTTAAGATTTACAGTCCTTCAAATAACGAAGTTATGATAGTTTAAAATTAGAAATTTGTCTCCTGAAAAATTTATGAAATGGCGGTTGGAACATTATTGTTCTCAGCCCAAGATTTCTTGCTGTTCCTCATGATGTGACCGAGATATTCGATTTAGCCTTTTTTTATTGTGGTTAACAGCTCTTAATAAAGCACCCTTATTAGTAACGTGGTCAGTATAAGACATCTTAAGGATTCGAAAATAAGGCCACATTTCGAAAGCCTCAATTTTCTTGCAGCTGGCGCCTGTGAGAGTCCACGACTCAACTCCGTTCAACAGTATAGGAAAGATTTAACATCATAGTAACCTGATTTTTTTACTAGCTATTACTACTAGTAACTAAGCTAGGTGTAAGTTTTTACCCTTTCTATGTGTTGACCGTTCAAACTGGTTCGTCCAAATGGCTGTTCTTTTTTAGAGATGTTCTTGTTT
Source organism: Diabrotica virgifera virgifera (assembly GCF_917563875.1). Lineage (NCBI taxonomy): Eukaryota > Metazoa > Arthropoda > Insecta > Coleoptera > Chrysomelidae > Diabrotica > Diabrotica virgifera. The sequence continues at coordinate 231,116,913 of NC_065445.1, read as the reverse complement.
TCTTAATGTATAGTGAAAGTTCATATCTCTGACCTGTAATTCTATTCATTAATTCCTGGAGGGCTTCAGAACTGTTAGCGAACACCACCGTGTCGTCTGCGTATTTTATGTTATTGATACATTCTCCTTTATGTTGTTCTGAAGCTATTTTCTTGTGGCATTTTTACAATTTTAACTATTTAGAATGGGAAATAAGCCACAATATTATTAAAAAATGATTTTTTTTATTAACGTTTCGACGCCCAAATCGGGTGCCGTTGTCAAAATACAAAATACAATAGTATTTTGTATTTTGACAACGGCACCCGATTTGGGCGTCGAAACGTTAATAAAAAATCATTTTTTAATAATATTGTGGCTTATTTCCCATTCTAAATAGTTAAAACATTCTCCTTTATTTCGAATTTCTGCTTCAACATTGTCCACTGCTTCTTGAAAGATTTCCTCAGAATATAATATGTTGTGATCAGAAGTGGTGATAGTATACATCCCTGAGGGACCTCACGTTTGATTTTGGTAACGTCGGATCCTCCTACCTCTGTCCGGATAGTAAATCCTTTGCCTTCCTGATCCTCGTTTTCTTTCTACGTTCCTGTAAGATTATTTGCAGCAGTCCATTTCTCGCTATTTTCATTCCAGTAAACATTGCTAATAATTCTTAGATCAAAGGTGTTTATTTTATTCCAATATTGGTTAATATCTTCATCACCTTTTCGTGCTTTACAGTATCGAATGCTTTATGGTAATCAATGAAGCATGCATAAATATCGCAATTTACATCTCTACATCGTTGAAATAACACTTGTATACTAAAGAGAGCCTCTCTCGTACCCACTGCATTCTGAAAACAAAACTATGTACGGCTAATTTTTTCTTCGCAGTCTATATGATAGGCTTTCTATATTCGCAGTCTCTATTAGGGTTTTTAAAGTAAATATACCTTTTATAAAGAAAAAAAAATCTTCAAATTTTTTTTTGCAATTAATGGTATACGGCCAGCAGTCCCGGATTAAGAATCTTGAGGCCCCTAGGCAGCCCAAGCTAGGAGGCCCCTTAAGAAATTTTTGTCTTTTCCCTCCAATACCTCGGATAACTCCTCCATCTCCGAGCGGTATTCCTTTGATATATTAGTGGACATTTTGTAGATTTAAACTTAAATTTTTGTTTCATTTTGTAAAACGTGTTGCTTGAAGAAATAAAACAAATCGCTAAAAAACTGTTTATTTATATAATGTTGCTTGAATTTTGTAATAAAAAAGAATTTTAGTTTTTTTTTGTTATAATTAATTATCAATAAAGAAACGATTTTAATTTATAATATTTTTTCTAATAATGGAAAAAAAAGATGAAAGATGATGAAAAACGACACTTGCCTTCGGCTCGAAGGCAAGTGTCGAAGGCCTATAATAATTATTACTAAGCAACTTTTCTGAGTTTCATAGAAACAAAACTACTTAACAGTATTTTCAACTTCCAAATTTTCGAGCACATCATTCTCAGTAGCCATAATTGAGGAAAATGCTGTCTATTTTGTGCCATTGTCGAACGGTGACAGTTTTTAATAATTTTCATTTTTGAAAATGACTGTTCGCCTGTTGCATTTGTAATCATTAGCGTAATAGTCGGAGAGATAGAAACGGATTTTGTGCGTGATAAGTAATATGGAAAAACTATACGGGGATATGTTGAATTAGTTGTGTACAAGTCTTTCACCAATGGTCGGAAACCAGAGTTGGGGCCGAGGGTAGTTATAAGGGGTCAAAGTCGCGGTTTTTATTATTTTTTTTGTGACGCGCATGATCGAGATAGTGCACCAAAATTTGGGAATAAGTAGGTCATGACGTAACTAAGTAAAATCTCTAGGGGCGGAACGCTGCGTGTCCGACAAAGGAGTGGGGGTAGGGGTGAATATAAAAAAAAGGGTTTTTTGCGACGTTCGTGATAGAGATAGTGGACCAAAATTTGGGAATAAGTAGACCATGACATTACTAAGTAAAATCCCCAGAGCCGGAAACCAGAGTGGGGGACGAGGGTAGTTATAAGGGGTCAAAATCGCCGTTTTTATTATTTTTTTTTGTGACGCTCTTGATCGAGATAGTGCACCAAAATTTGGGAATAAGTAGGTCATAACGTAACTAAGTAAAATCTCCAGGGGTGGCACGCTGCGTGGCCGACAAAGGGGTGGGGCAGGGGTGAAAGCAAAAAATATAAGGGGTTTTTGCGACGTTCGTGATTAAGAGAGTGCACCAAAATTTGGGAATAAGTAGACCATGACAAAGCTAAGTAAAATCCTCAGAGCCGAAAACCAGAGGTGGGGGACGAGGGTAGTTATAAGGGGTCAAAGTTGCCGTTTTTATTATTTTTTTTGTGACGCTCATGATTGAGATGACGCACCAAAATTTGGGAATAAGTAGGTCATGAGGTAACTAAGTATAATATTCAGGGGTGGAACGCTGCGTGGTCGATAAAGGGGTGGGGGTAGGTGTGAATATAAAAAATATAAGGGGTTTTTTGCGACGTTCTAGATTGAGATAGTGCACCAAAATTTGGGAATAAGTAGACCATGACTTAGCTAAGTAAAATCACCAGAGCCGGAAACCAGAGTTTGAGATAAGGGCAGTTTTATGGGGTTAAAGTCGTAGTGTGTATTATTTTTTTTTGGCCTGGCACAACATTTGTCGTCCACGCAGCGTTCCGCCCCTGGAGTTTTTGCTTAGTAATGTCATGATCTACTTATTCCCAAATTTTGGTGCACTATCTCGATCACGAACGGCAAAAAAACCCCCATATATTTTTATACTCACCCCTGCCTACCACCCTTTTGTACCCCAAGCAGCGTTCCGTCCCTGGAGATTTTACTTAACTACGTCATGACCTACTTACTCCTAAATTTTGGTGCACTATCTCCATCGTGAGCGCCACAAAAAAAAATAATAAAAACTGCGAATTTCACCCCTTATAACTACCCTCGTCCGCCACTCTGGTTTCCGCCTCTGCAAATATTACTTAGTTATGTCATGGTCTACTTATTCCCAAATTTTGGTGCACTATCTCAATCACCAACGTCGCAAAAAACCCCTTACATTTTTTTATATTCACCCCTGCCTCACCCTTTTGTCGGCCACGCAGCGTTCCACTCCTGGAGATTTTACTTAGATACGTCATGACCTACTTATTCCCAAATTTTGGTGCACTATTTCGATCATGAGCGTCACAAAAAAAAATAATAAAAAACGGGAATTTGACCCCTTATAACTACCTTCCTCCCCCACTCTGGTTTCCGGGTCTGGGGATTTTACTTACTTATGTCATGGTCTACTTATATCCAAATTTTGGTGTACTATCTCAATCACGAACGTCGCAAAAAGAACCTTATATTTTTTATATTCACCCCTTCCTCCACCCCTTTGTGGGCCACGCAGCGTTGCGCCCCTAGAGATTTTACTTGGGTACGTCATAACCTACTTATTTCCAAATTTTGGTGCACTATCTCGATCATGAGCGTCATAAAAAAAATAATAAAAACCGCGACTTTGACCCCTTATAACTACCCTCGGCCCCCACTCTGGTTTCCGGCCGTTGGTGAAAGTCATGTACACAACTAATTCAACATATCCCCGTATAGTTTTTCCATATTACTTATCACGCACAAAATCCGCTCCCAGCTCTTAGACTATAAGATAAATCTTACAAGCTACTGACAAATTTCGAAATTTCGATTCGAATTTGTTCTCATAAATAACCCAAAAAGACTATTAAGCGGGAATAAATTGTTTTCGCTACAAGTCCTGAATATGGACTATAAAATATTTGAACTGCAGTAGTTCATCTTAAATTTCAGGTTCAATATCATCAGCATAATTTTTATGTAGTTTTGAAGCACACTCCTTTATTTGAGTATCACTCAGTTTTGGAAAAACACACAAAACACCAAATACTGAGTTAGTGACTCGTACGCTGTCAGTTGACGACTCAGCTCAATAATTAGCTTATCGAAAATTGGTAGATTCGTTTCAACCTTTAACTTTTCTCCACCCTGTAGAAAAACTTCATTGCAATTAGCATCATCAAAATGTAGTTTCCTTGCTCGCGTTTGTTTACTCTCGTCGGTATATTCAGAGTATTGTAGATCGCAGACCTTCTGCTCGTAGTAATAAGCAAAATTAAGAAGCGGAACTGCAGTTTCAAGTTCAATCTCTTCTCTCTGTAATTGTTTACTGACAGCGTTGATGAGTTATAAAATTGTTGCCCAAAACTCAAACAAACACTTAGCCGTACGAAGTGTTTCAGCTTTCTGATTAGGGTCTTCAGCAAGAGTATGAAAAGTAGATTTGAAGGCGTTGTAACCTTTAGACAAAGCTCTTGTTGCATCAGCCCTTGCAGTCCATCTAGTGCTGATTGTTCTTTTAAGGACAAGGTTTAGATCGTGGCGAATAGGATCGCTTAGTTGAGTTTAATTTAAGCATTTGATCTTAGCTTCTCAACGGTGGGTAGAGGCTGAAAAAAAGTTATACAGGGACTAAACAAATCCAAAATACGATATTGCTCCAACACAACTTTCAGTAGCACTTACTCCAACTAAAGCGAGTGTGCTGCACAAAAAATGTAAATTGGAAGTTTGTTAATCTTGATAAATGAGCCTGGAGACCATTGTATTTTCCTGACATGTAGCGAAAGGCATGGGTAGGAGAGGGCAGTGAGGGGGCGCTGACTCATTTGTTGCTCTTTATTATTTGTGCTCCGATTTTCAGGATTCTTGCACCAGTTTGTAGGTACATGTATTGATATCGCTTGGTATTATTCCGGTAACAAACAAGAATGTGTGTGTACTCTGTACGCACGTAAGAAGTTATACTTCTACTACATATTATGTGATTTTTAAGACAATACCAAAAATTAAAAAAAAAATAAAAGAATAAAACGCACACAAACACATTGAAAAATGCCACAAAGAAAAAATGATTTCTGAACGATAATAATTGTTGGCAAAAATTTTAAATACGCATTTTCTGAAAAAAAAGTTATATAACAAATATACTTACAATCATAACATGCATAAAAATTTGCCGTCATCCTAGGCCTTTAGAAAATTTGGTACAGTTATGGCTTTCGCAGAGAAATATCGAGCTATTCCCCAGGCAAGGATAACACATCTTTATTCGATGCCAAACTGATTGCGAGCAGTTTTTGCTGCAAGAGGTTGACATACCCGCTATTGAATTGTTATGTTGTGGTGTTAATTTTGTTTTGTTTTGTTAATTTTAGTGCGCTTGATAATTTTAATGAAATACACCTTCAAAGAAAGTTTTTATTTACAGCTCTTACAATAAAAGAGATATTCGGATAATTCAAAAAACAAAACCTTAGTGATACCTCCAGGATAACACAAAATGAGTATGAAACAAAATCAGCTCTCCAATTTTTCCACAGAATTTTTTAAAGTTAGGAGAAATTACAACCATTCCATTCACCCCCGTATAATGTCATTTAAGCAAAAAATTTTTGTTACCGGAACAAAACGACATCAATACATGTAGCTACCAACTGAGTCAAGAATCTTGAAAATCGGAGTACAAGTAATAAAGTTATAGATTATCAAACTTAATCAAAAATTTTAGGTGGCGGAATTTTGTGCCGGTGAGTGTATAATTATTATTAATCAATTATTAATTATATAATTATAATTAATAATTTTACACACTTAAAAAATATAATTCTTCCCAATCCTTTTATTTATCAGAAGTGTGTATAAAAACATACATATAGGTAAGTTTTTTCAATAAGTACCTAATTTTCTTTGACCTTTCGTATTTCGGTTCTTATTTGAATAGAATAGAATAGAATAGAATTTATTTCATCAAATATACAAAATCTCTTTTGTTTTTGACAAATCAGAAGAGTACGTACCTACATTATAAAATTTTCACAAAATTTAAAAGATAAATATTATAAATTATAATGAACAGATATACAAACAGGTACTAACAAATTTAAACAATTTAACACACTATGTAAAAACGTAAAGACATGTCTTTGAATCTTGTTGTAGGTTCATTATTTTATTGTTCTTTGATTTTATTCTTTCTTCCATAAGTTGCAGTACATTGTCATTCATCCAACTTTTCCTCTTCTCTTTCTTTTCTATTAGATGTTCTTCTCTGGTCTTGTTAAAGATTTCACATATATTTTGGAGTGATTCTTCGTCATTATATGTTTGCTCCAATTACATTATATCTAATGTAAGTAGAGCACCAATCTCAGACCAGAAGTATGAAGCTAAGAAAAGTATTTCCAAAATTAAAAGAAATAAGATTTCGAAAAGATGAGAAAGTCGTCTACCGCACATAACCAACAATCTATATTATCTGAGGCGTATATTATCTTGAGGCGTAAGTTGAGGCATATTCTGTTAGTCACTAGATAGCAATAGTTGGCTTATATTTTTATTATTACTGATTTCTGATAACTTCTAAATGATGCCATCTGTCACCTGTTGCATTTTTGAGAAGGTTTTCGAGTGTTTTTACAAACTTTTAATTTTTTATAAGAAATAATGTGTTTTTTTATTTTGGTGATTGTTTTATATTGTGTAATTATTATCCTATAAATAGAGAGTGTACGTTTTAATTGTTTTCTTTTGTTTATTGAACTATCAAAAAACGTCGTCAAATATTTGTAACAAAGTCACATTTTATTTTTTTCCAAATGTAGATTTTTGATTTTTTGTGATCTGTACAATATTTTTGTGAAATTTTATTTGTTTTATGTTTTGCAAATAAATATGTTTAAATAAGGATAGACAAAGTTATTTCTATGTTTTGTAAGTCAGGCACTACTTTCTTTCAGTACATAGTGCATGAAGTGCGAAGGTAGGATTAACAATTAAGATGCAGTAGAAATAAACAAACCAAGACAGGTTAAATGCTGCTTAGACCAGGATCTGTTTTTAGGTGGATGTGAGAGGTGGCATTCAGATTTTTGCGGATAAAGTTAGGTGATAACTTCGTTAATAATAATTGACTTATGCTCCTTCTCAAATATGCCCGGAACATTACAAAAAAAAAATAAAATATTTAAAAATTTCAAAAAATTTCGTTTTTTTTTCTACTTTCTTTGCTTATAATTTTAAAACGATTCATTTTGGAACAAAGTCGTATTAAAAACAAACATAATTAAATTTTATATCAGATACGATTGGTTAAAAATGTCTTAAATTATCACCTTGCTTAGGTTACACTTGAAACCTTCCTAATTCGCTTAGAAAATTTTTGTAATGTGTTAAAACTGTCCACCAAATTTCATTAGAATTGACTTACTAGATTTTGCATAATAATTTTGCAATCTAAACTTTTTTTAAAAAATTAAAATTTTTTAAAATCTTGCACAACAAAAACTAGAACATACAAAGATTTGTCAATTTTTTTACATATAAAGAAGCACTCTACCTATCTAATGCACTTTACAGAATTGAAATCGGATTATTTAAGCAGCCTCAGCAATGTTTTAAAGTTATAAACAATTTTTTGGCTTATAAACAAATTAGTGCTGTGGCCAGGAGGGGTTGCTACGGGCTTCTTTATTTAGATGGACTTACCCAAGTTTTTTTTATGTATTTTGACCCGTAGAACACGAATTTTTTGGTTAACAGTTGATCTGGATGTCGATAAGATTGTTATAAACAAAGAATTTGAGGAATTACATAACATCGATTTTTCGCAAAATAAAACATTTTTTTGTATTTCTTGGGTAATTCTAAGCAAAAAATGTTCTTACAAGTTTTTTTGTAGGATGCATAGTTTTCGAGATCAACGCGGTGGAACTTTAAAATAATCGAAAAATTGCAATTTTTGAACGCAAATAACTTTTGATTAAAAAATCAATTAGTTTTTTTTTAGCAAATCTTTTTGCATACGTTAAACAGCATATTAAATGTAAATGGGATAGACGTTGGATTCAGTTCGGTGAAAGTACAGGCACTAATTTGTTTAAATTACAACCAACAGTAGCTGTTAACCAATTTTACAAAGTTGTTGCACTAAGTAGAAATACAGTGTCGACGATCCTAAGATTAAAAGTAGATCATGGATGTTTCCCGAAGCATCTACATAAAATCGGAGTTCTCCCAACAGGCAGATGTGACTTTGGAACTAGCATAGCTAATCTAAATCATATATTTTTTAACTGTCCCTTAAATCTCAATGCAAGTATGTGGCTGCTACAAGAATTGCTGAAAGCAGGTTTAAGTACTCCCCTAGACTTAAATGTGCTATTAAGTGTGGATAACATTAAAATTTTTAAACTAATTATGACATTTCTTCAAAAAATTAAATTTAAAATGTGAATGTAAAACTAATCGTTTGAATGAATAAGTATTTCTTTTGTATTATGTAATGTATGAATGAGATATTTACTCTAATTAATTATATTATTTTGTAACCTATGTATGTTTTTAGTTCTTACCGTAGTGAAAAAGAAAAAAAAATAATATAGTTGTATTTATTAACATGTACGTAGGCATTGTTATTTGTAAGCTTTATTTTTTTTATTTTTAAGTGTATACTGGACAATTTTATACTTATGAACGAATAATAATTGTATATAACCAAGGCCAGAATAAAATAAAAAAAAATCAAATAGCAATTCTGCTGACAGCATTTGAAAGTTTAAGTCAAATTACACCGGTTTTAATTATTTGCATTGCTAGAAATTAATTTTTTTATTATTAAATAAAGCTATTTTTTTATAAGCCAAAAAATTGTTTATAATTGTAAAACATTGCTGAGGCCCCTTAAATAATGCGATTTTAATTCTGTAAAGTGTATTAGATAGGTAAAACACCTCTTTATATGTAAAAAAATTAGCCAACTTCTAAATGGTCTACTTTTTCTTCAGAAAGATTTTAAATAATTTGAACTTTTTTAAAAGCATTTAGATTGAAAATTTAGTATGCAAAATCTATTAGGTCGATTTTAATGAAATTTGGTAAACACTTTAAGTGTGTTATAAGAATTTTCTAAGCGAATTAATAAGGTTCTAAGTGCCACCAAAGTGGTTAAGAAACATTGAATAACAACAGGCGTATTTTGCCCCCTTATTTTGTATTTATTGCTATATTGCAGAAAAGGTAATACCTTAAGACATTTTTGACCAGTCGTATATAATAGAAAATTCAATTATCTTTATTTTATTTCTCTACGACTTTGTTCCAAAACGAATCGTTATAAAGTTATAAGCAAAGAAAGCAGAAAATAATCGGTTTTCCGAAATTTTTAAATATTTTAATTTTTTTATTAATGTTCCGGGCATATTTGAGAAGGAGCATAGGTCAATTATTATTATTGAAGGTGTCACCTAACTTTATCTGCAAAAATCCGAATGCCACCTCTCACATCCAAAAATAGACGTTTTTTTACAGATTAGTCCTGTTCTAACTAGGCTAGGAGCATTCCCAAATCAAATTTACAATGTATATACATTGTAAATCCCAAATCATGATTTCCAAAGTTTATACATTGTAAATTATGATTCGGGAGTGCTCCTAGTAGCATTTAACGTGTCTTGGTTTGTTTATTTCTACTGCTGCATCTTGATTGTAAATTTAGTAGATGTAGGTTAGAAGGATTTTATTTAGAATGTAATAATTGTATTTTATAAATAAATAATTTTATTTTTTACAAACTTTTTTATTTTTAGAAAAATTCATTTTCCTAAAGTTTAATGTGGAGACGGGGGTGGGGGGTAAATGACCTCAGATACAAGAAATTTGAACTTTATTTTGAGAAATAGATTATAATTGAGAAAATATAAGAAATGTTCTAGAAGGGCATTAATATAAAGAAAACACAGTTCACATTTTTATTCTGGTTTGAAAAGAAAAGTTATTTAAGCACACTGCAAAATCTTTAACAAAAAACTCAAAATAAAAACAGAAGATGTTTTGATTTCGGAAAAATAAAAGTGCTACTAGAAATAATAGTAGATATAGCATCCTAAAAATTAGATATCCCACAACTGACGACAGAAAGGAAAAAGATACTGCTCATTTGAAGGAGTAACCAGCGATTAGAGAACATAGATGACAAGTTTGCAAGAGCAGTGTAAGGTAACTCGAAATAATGCAAAAACTACACAATCCAATCTGGAATAAATGAAATTGATGAAGAAGAACTAGGTAAGGGAGAATGGGGAAATGGGAGCCATCGGGTAATGAGAACCACCCAGTTTTATTTAAATTACGCGCTTTTAAATACTTGCTAAAACTGGCGACACGCTACCAACAATGCAGAGAAGCAGCGACATCGTTGCAGATGTTTATTCAGAGTTGTTTGATTCTTGTGTGAGCATAATAGACTTTTTGCAGTAATCGTTATAATACACGTGGTTTACAAAATTCACGGTAAGTTGGTCCCAATATGTTTTTCCTCAAAACTATTTTATGCAAACTAAATTTAACTACCTAAAGAACAACTACATGTGATTTGCTTTTTAATCACTTGGTTTTGGTAATTTTTTTCATAAGTTAAAATTGTCTAAACAAAACGGGTAATGGGAACCATTAAGCGTTTAATGGCAGAACTGTGGTATCGCTGTACAGCTTGTGGTCGATGGGTACGTGCAGATTGTTCGGGGGTTGACACAGCTAAAGATTATCTCTGTGACTTTTGTTTAAACAAAATGAGTTGAAAACAATTTATTACTATTTTTGTTATAAAAAATTAAAAATTTAATACAGATAAAACTTAAAATAAATTGTGGTTCCTATTACATTACCTATTGGGACAATTGGAGCCATTCACTCTTTGTAGTAATTCCATAATAACTTTAACATAACTAAATAAATTGACGCAATAATAATAGGGAAGGATAATTAACATTTTAAACTAGCTCTTAACCTGGACCGATCTTTTATGTAACTTAAAATTTGTTTTTTATTAAAGAATATAGTTAAGTGGTTCCCATTCCCCCATTCTCCCCTACAAGAATTCCAAGATTACTCGAATTGTTGCAATTTTTCAATATTTTCACATGCTGTACGGTAAGGTTATATTTTCTCGAAATGAATACATCCATCTTTTATTTTTTCGAACAATTTTAGCTCCAATAAGTGTAAACCAGATAATAAAAGCAAAACAAAAATATTTTCCGGAAAAATCGTGCGAATTCAAGCGGCAACCCTGTCGGACCATACTCGTATAGTAACGTGGCATGGCATATACACAGCATCACAGCACAGAGCAATACCGAAATAAAAACAAGAGGGCTTTTGTTGCGGTGGTAGGGGCTATAAAATCCTCATAAAAAAGAAATAAAAACATAAGAGAGCACATTTATAAAAGGCGTGCCTCGGAAATAATCTATTTTGATTGGTTCGCATCTACCCCCACCGCGCTCTCCAACTGTAAAGACTTGCAGTAAATCAATGATTTTTTATAATCCCGGGAAATGAATTTTATTTTTACTCGCAGTTTTTCGGGACAATGTCCATTCGACTTAGTTTTATTCGATTCAATGAAAAATCTTTTTATTAAGTTGTAAAAGGAGTTTTCTGTAACGATACTCTGGGCCAAAATTAACTAGGTACAAGAATTTCAAGTGAGGCTTAATGGCCTTAAAATATGCAATTTTTGATGTTTTGTATTTCCTAAATCTGTTGTCCGATTTGGCACTGTAATAATATTGTTGATAAGCATGTAAATTTTCATTGTATACCGAGTGCACGAATCAAACTGTGTTTTTTTCGCAAAGTTCGCATCATTCTGTGGAATATTCTAGCATTTATAAAATACTGAAATTAAAACCCACCTATAGCCTCATGTTTTCTTAACATTCTGTATTTTGATTCATTCGCTTATGTTGGACCATAAAAAAGTTAGGTACTTTAACAGCTAGTCATGTTTTTCATCAATACAGGGTGTTTTTAAATAAGTATTGTAAATTCTGCATGAAATAGGGGTAATTCTGCATGAAAAATAATGACTTTTTGCTTTATAAACGTATGTCTGTAAATACTTCGTTTCAGTGGCGGGTCTAGAAATTTGCAAAAAAAACATATCCAAACTAACTAAAAGACATACTAAATAATAACTTATATGCATTAAGTTTCCTTTATTTTCCTAACTAGTGTGTTTATTGGGTTGAATTTGTCTGTCTGTGGTTTAAGCTTCATGTCAGCTAATATATTTTTATGTTTCAACACTTGTTTTCTTTAACTTTGGATCTTGTTAGGGGGGAATTTTCCCTCCCCGTAGATCCGCCACTGCTTCGTTTCCGAGATAGGGGGTGTTGAAAGTTTTCTGACAAACTGACGATTTATTTATTGCTTTAATACCGGTTGAGATATTCAAATGAAATTTAGTGGGCTTTAAGACGTAGTTATTGCAGATTTTTTGACATATAATTAAGAATTTAATATTCACCATTGGCGAGCATACAGGTAATAGGAGCCGTCATATTACCCATATGCGCGCAAATGGTGCATATCAAATTTTTAATTGTATGCCAAAAATGTGCAATAACTACGTCTTAAAGCCCACTAAATTTCATTTGCATATCTCAACCGGTTTTAAAGTAATAAATAAATTGTCAGTTTGTAAGAAAAATTCCAACATCACCTATCTCGAAAACGAAGCAATTGCGGACATACGTTTAAAAAGCAAACTTTCATTATTTTTAATGCCGAATTACTCCTTAAAGTTTGCCATACTTATTTAAAAACACTTTGTATTGATTAAAAACATGGCTAGTTGTTAAATTACCTAACTTTTTTATGGATCAGCATAAGCGAATGAATCAAAAAACAGAATGTTGAATAGACATGAGGCTATAGTTGGGTTTTAATTTCAGTATTTTATAACTGCTAAAATATTGTATAGGCTGATGCGAACTTTGAGAAAAAAACACAATTTGATTCGCACATCCGATATACAATAAAAATATTCCTGTTTTGCAGCAATATTATTACAGATATATTGCTAAAGAATAAGACTATAATATATTAAAAAAATCACTTAAAGCGGATAACAGCTTTAGGAAATACGAGACATCAAAATGACCCATTTTTAAAGTGAGCGGTTAATTTTGGCCCAGTGCATATTAGTACGAATATTTGACGTACCTATGTAAAACAGAGGAATATAGATAGAGTTATAAAGATGGTTTTCCTTAAATTATAAAAAAAATTAGGATCAGATTAGAAATTAATTCCTTTCTGATCCATGCTGTTGAACATATTCACAATCTCCATTATTTTTTTGATCTTACTCTCTAACTGTTCTTTTCTTTTTTCAACTTTAGGTGTTATCTTGTTAATGTTCCAGATTTTTTTTCTTGTCATTCCATAAAAATTTAATTGTATTTTTTGTATTTTTTTAATTATAATTTTGATTCACTGTTACTAGCAATATAGAAATTGCTTGGTACTTTCTATAGTCCCTTGCCTCCTTTTTATTTGTGGTAGAAGTACCATGTACTTTTCTAACATTCAAAGAACAAGTCTTTTCAGAAAAGACCAAATCATAAGCATGGCACAAAAGTGCAAAATAAGCACACAATTTTGCAAGAATACGCAAAATATTTCTGAAATAAGCAGTGTTCAAGATAGAAATTTCTTCAGCCCGCGCGGATCTAGAAATACATAATATGGGGGGGGGGCGGACTTACCCGCAAATATTATTTTATCCAGATTTAGCCACACTCACACTTACTACAGTAGACTCCCTCTATAACGAGAGCTGAAATGGCAAACTAATTACCTCGTTATAAGCGGATCCCGTTATATCAAGCAATAATATTGTGGATACTACCACCACTGAAATGTTTTGATGCCTCTTATGTAGTTTATTAGGTGTCGATGGTCGACCTCATCAATAAAACTTGGCCATCGTAAATTGTAAATTTCCTACAATATTCAATATCGGTCGATAGATAAACAGGAAAGAGTTTATTACAGCCGGCGGTGGAGTTTATTACAGCATTCGCCTCAATAAGCACACATATGTTGGGTATTCCTGTATACAGACAGTTGTATTTATTTATGGCCAGCACCGCGCCAAAAACAGGTAAAGAAACATATTCTTCGATTTCATTTTTTCTCGTTATAATCAAATATGCCTCGTTATAGAGGTGTTATAATTCAATAGGAATTTCATGGAACATATAGTGTACCTCGTTATAAGCGAAACCTCGGAATACCCGTGTTCGTTATAGAGTCTACTGTATAAGGATAAAATTCACTAATCCCACATACCTACTGTATCAAAAGGATTGAGCGCTGGTGGAACCCTTTCGTGCTGTTATCAAGCCGCAGGTGACTTGCTTGCTACGTCGGAGTATCATCCAAAAAATTTGTTACGTATCTGAATGTTGAGAGCAGCACAGCTTTATTATTTCAGATTTAGCGATACGGCTCACACTTTCTCAAAGGAGAAAGTTCATTCGTCCCAGATATACATTGCTGAGGCAGAGTGCATATACAATGCTAAAGACTATTCTTTCAAAATTCGCGCTTGAGCACCACGTAATTTTCCTGACATATTAGCTTCGCCTTCGTAACCTTGCCCACGAAGAGTTGAAATATCTAGCGTTAAGGTCCCGTTCGCATCTAAACATTCCGTATATGTATTTGGACCATAGGAGTTTTCTATTGGTTCGTTGCAGCACGCGGTAATATTTTAACCAATAGGCGGCGAGGTTCCAGATCCATATACGGAATGTTAGTCGGTCCCAAATTCATATACGGAATGTTAAATATCGTACACCGAAAAAGATAAGATTTTTTAGAGTCTGTTAAAAGGAGATTGATTTTAAAATACTTGTTACTGTATTATTAAATAAAAATAAAACAATTATAGTATTTCGAATGTTATTTGGTGCGAAATTCATATGCGGAATGTTAATTATTCGTAGACCAAAAATGGGACTTTTTATTAATCAGTTAAAGGAGACTGATTTTAGAATACCTATTTTATTGATGTATTATTAAAGAAAAATAAAACAACGATTAGGTACTTATTTGGTGCGAAATTCATAAATGGGATGGTATAGATTTGAGAGATATATTTCGTTATTTGACTAAGGTTTCGCTTTCTCAGAATTTTTCGTCTGATAGCACACAGCCCTAAACTTCAACAGAATTGAATTGAATAGCTGAAACAGATCTAAACATACTTATAGGTCTGGGTCCCGCGTATGAAAAAAAAAGTTAATTAATAGCAAGCTGAAAATTTGTTAATAGCTTAAGGGTGTCTAGTCGGATAAACTTTGATATATGGGAACACTGGAACAGGGGAAGTTTTAATTGTGGAACAGGTTAAAAATTTGGAACGGTCACACCACGAAAACGGCACATTTATTTTTTCCGACAGAACAGACTTAAACTCTCCGAACACAGATTAAACTCTCATGCAAAAATCAGACTGCTATTTATCACCTGTCATAATTCCTGTCATTTGACATATTCTACATGTTCCACTCATTAAAACGCCCATTTGGTGATAAATAGCAGTCTGATTTTTGCATGAGCGTTTAATCTCTGTTCGAAGAGTTTAGGTCTGTTCTGTCGGACAAAATAAATGTGCCGTTTTCGTGGTGTGATCGTTCCAAATTTTTAACCTGTTCCACAATTAAAACTGCCCGTGTTCCAGTGTTCCCATATATCAAAGTTTATCCGACTAGACACCCTTAAGCTATTAACAAATTTTCAGCTTGCTATTAATTAACTTTTTTTTCATACGCGGGACCCAGACCTATAAGTATGTTTAGATCTGTTTCAGCTATTCAATTCAATTCTGTTGAAGTTTAGGGCTGTGTGCTATCAGACGAAAATAAATGTTAACTTGGTTATAACGTTTGCGGTTGTGTTTTAAATATTATTTATTTTGGTTTATATATTTATTTTGGTCTACGAATAATTAACATTCCGCATATGAATTTCGAACCAAATAACATTCTAAATACTATAATTGTTTTATTTTTATTTAATAATACAGTAACAAGTATTTTAAAATCAATCTCCTTTTAAAAGACCCTAAAAAATCTTATCTTTTTCGGTGTACGATATTTAACATTCCGTATATGAATTTGGGACCGACTAACATTCCGTATATGCATCTGGAACCTCGCCGCCTATTGGTTAAAATATTACCGCGTGCTGCAACGAACCAATAGAAAACTCCTATGGTCCAAATACATATACGGAATGTTTAGATGCGTCCCGTTCTCATGACAGGCGCTTAACTCGCGTAAGCGCCTAAATGTGAACGGACTCTAAGTTTGTGAGTTTTCGTATTATAACGCTTGGCAATGTCCTCCAGTTAAATCCTGCACCCTGCTAATCTTAAAAAATCTTCTTTTAAACAGTACTTCTCTTTGTCTACATATCGCACACATAATGTTAATTGTTCATCGAACTGATGTAAATTGTTTCATCTAACAAAATAGAAAAATATTTGCTTTTCATAACCGGTTCAACAATTCTTTTCTCAATAACAGTGCTACATCAGTCCATGAAGTCATTTTGCGTTGTTTTACTTATAAGCGTTGAATTCTTGGGGGCATTTTTAAGATGGTGTTCCAGAATCTGGTCACCTACATCAACTGTATATTTAAGAAGTTCCTTGAAGTTCCCTTCGTTTGAATTATTGATTGATTCAGATGATTAGTACCATCATCTACGTGCCCTCTTAAAGTAATGTTTTGTTGACCGCACAAAATAATTGATTTTACAATCGGAACAAGTTTCATTCGATTTTTGCTTACTGTTTTTGCAATTTCATTAAGGGGATGGGTACGAACTTTCGGCTTGAATGCTATTTAAATTGGATTCATTTTTTCGAATCCTGCGAAAACTAATAAGTATTTTTGAAAAATTTAACCGCAGAATGAAAGATTACGTTATTACCGAGGACCGAAAGTCCTTGAAAACTTCTATAATGTTTATTTCAATAAGTTACAGGGGTGAAAAACTAAGAGAAAATTTAGTGTGTTTTTAATTTCAAATATTTCATTCAAATGCAACTTTTTATGCATTCTAAAGGACTTCGGCCCTCGGTAATAAAGTAATCTTTCATTCTGCGTTTAAATTTTTCAAAAATACTTATTAGTTTTCTCAAGATTCGAAAAAAATGATTACATTTAAAGTACATAGAAAATTTTGACATTCGTCAAGATGTTCCTTTTCTCTTTCTATCTTACCTTCAGACACTTTTTTAAAGTTGCTGCATTTTAATTAAGCCGTTTTATGATAGTTATTATCAAAAGTTTTCACACGCTTTAGGCCCGAATAAAACACACACAGTCTCCGGCATCTGACGTTAATGCCGGATATATACTCAGCCATTGCCACTGCTGCTGCCTCTGCCGGAAATATTGCCCGGAATACGATATCGACGCGAGTGAGGTGTTCACATCAGTTCCTCGCCAATGTCCTCACAACTCATTTACCGAACGACTGTCAAGAATGGAATGTGACGACAGCATCGTGTTGCTCACTTACACTTGCCGCTTTGCCAGCGGCAAGTGAGAGAGAGTAGTTGAATGTGAATACTCACTCGCGCTCGCGCTGCCAGTCCTTTGGCTTCCATCCCGAAAACCGACTTTTTTGGGAGCGCCGTGGAATGGCAGTACCATGAGCAGCGGCAGCGCGAGTGAGCTATTTACACATTCACGCTGCTTACTTCCCTGCCCAATTCCCTGCCCAATTCCTTGTCCAACAGGACTTAGTGTAAATGCTATTACATAGGCCTATTATTACTATCGGCAACATTAGTAGACCGAGATATTACTTCAGAACATGGCTTTTTTATAAACTGCATACTGCATTATGTCGGTATGAGTCTTTCGTTTGGACATATTTACTATTATTCACCGCTAGCAAATACAATTCACGACTATTAATCTCACTGGCCGCTCTTTACCAAGTGTAGGTGTTACGATTAACCTTTCTACTGTCAATGGGTACGCCTGGATTATCTAGTAAAATTCAAATTTTTATATTTTTTATTGTATCTCAAATTTGAGACGTGACTTTTCATGATATAAGGTTTATATCCAGTTTAACTTATTTGTATATTAAAATCTCATCCGTTGTTTTTGATTTCATCGGTTTTGATTACATCGGTTAAAAAAAAAAAGAAACATGGCGCCTCAGAAGAACGGTCGTATTTACGACTCGGAAGTTAAGTGTTGTAAAAAGTGTTATAAAGTTGCACAAAGTGGTCTATTATGTGCGAATTGTGGAACGTTATCCCATAGTGGCTGCCTGAAGCAACTAAAATCGATCAAATATATCGATGATGAGACAGTTATATGCTGTGAGGAGAGTGTGAGGTTAAGTGATCCACCAAACAAAACCTTGGATAGTGAGGCTGACGATGAGGATCCGAGACAAACTGAAATAAGGTACTTAAAGAAAATTATTCATCAGAATGAAACAATAATATCAAATCAACAAATTACGATAAATTTATTGAAGGAACAACTAGATTTATTTAAATATATGCAAATAGCTGATCATGCCGCCATCTACAAAACAAAATACGAATTCAATCAACCATTCAAACAGAGACCCAAATTTTGAACGACCGAAACAGTCTAGCAGTAAAATATATCCAAAAAACGAAAACACTACACCCGCAAAAAATGTTGCTGTAAATGAAAGTCTAGTTGTTGATAAAGAAAGGAGTTCCCCAACAAAAACTCTATTTAAAAATAGTACCAATAAAAATAAACAAGTTGTTTCCTTAATCGAAAATAATAAACAATTATCAGCTGATATTTTAAGAATACAAACGGAGGCAAAATGTTCAGATATCATTAATTTAACAAACGATGAGAATTTGATAAATACTGAGAGTAAAAATTCGGTTCCAGTTCCAAATAATAATGGGCAAGAATGGAAAACTGTTAGGTATAAAAGAAGGAATGGACCTATTGTTATTGGCAATAATGAAAACTCTGAAATCAGTGGTGTCCCAAAATTTAGTCATCTTCATGTTACTAGGGTAAACCAGCATACAACGGCAGATAATCTTAAGAAGATGTTAGAAAAACACTTTCCAGAAGTGATATGTACGTCCTTAACGCCTAAGCATCCCAACATATATTCATCCTTTAAAGTCTCAATTTTTGAACAACATTTTGGTTTAGCGATGGACCCAAAACTATGGCCCGTAGGCTCTTATGTAAGCAGGTTTTTTATGAAGCGTCCAACACATACTCAAATAAAATGAAGGATGAAGAAACGACCGTTAACCCTCCATCAAATTTTCAAAATAACCTAATTCAACAAGGCACGGTAAGCATGTTTCATGTCAATTTACAGTGTATATCAAATAAAGTCGATATGATCAATGCTTTTCTTGCGGATAAAAAGTTCTATGACGTCATATGTTTTTCAGAGCACTGGCAAACTGAAGAAAATCTAAAATTAATTAACATCTCCGGCTTTTCACTAGCTAACTTTTTCTGTAGGGTTGAAAAGAAGCAAGGTGGCGTTGCAATTTATGTAAAAGAAAATCTTATGTATTCTTCTCTTAATCTAAATGAATATAACGTAGAGCAAACTTCAGAGTTTTGTGCAATTTATATACCTTCAATGAGAACCAATGTTTTAACTGTATACAGATCAGGTAATGGTGACTGTGACTTGTTCTTGGTGAATTTTGAGAATGTTATAGCATTCTTACTTAACAAAGCAGACAAACTGATTATACTTGGGGATTTTAATATAAATTTTAAAATTAAATCTGACTCTTCTTATGATATTCAAAATCTGTTAATGTCTTTTGGTCTAGAAATAACGATAAACGATTATACTAGAATCACATCTCAATCCAGTAGTTGCATCGATAACATTATGACTAACTTTTCTGAAAATATCTACAGAATGGGCGTATTTGAACCTTGTTTCTCTGACCATCGAGCACAATTTATATCTATTGATTCTGATCTTAAAGTTGTTGACACTAATCAATCACTTCAACGGTCTATTACTTCTTCTGGTTTGCAGAAGCTTAAATATGCACTAGCTAGTACAAAGATGGACTTTTTCTATGACACCAATAACGATCCCGATGTCTTGATGTTCTTTTTAACTGAAACTTATAACAACTTAATATTAAAGTTTTTTCCATTAAAAAAAGTACGACAAACTGCTAAAATAACACCCGTGCAATGGTTTAATGACGAATTAAGGTCTTACAGATCTAATCTTTCTCTCATTAAACACATTGCAGATGTCACTAAGGATCCCGATATTTTCAAACTATATAAACAACAAAAATATGAATATAATCGGCAGTTACAAAATGCTAAAAAGTCGGCTTACTCTGGTTTTATTACTAACTCCAATAATAAACCTAGAGACTGCTGGAAAATATTAAACTTCGAAAGAGGCAATACAAGTTCCAGTTCGGTACAACCAGATCTATCTCCAGAAGAAATAAATCAATTTTTTATTACAATCGCAGAGAATATAATTACATCCCTTCCCACTATTAATAACGATATCCTCTTCAGTTACAGAAACTATCCTTCCCCGAGTAAGTCCTTTTGTTTCCGACCCGTTGTGGAAGATGAGATCTCTCAAATAATTAAATCTCTTAATAATTCCAATTGTAAGGACGTTCACGAAATTAATAGCAAAATTTTAAAAGAAACTTACCAAATAGTTTTAACACCTTTCACTCATCTTATTAACTTAATTTTATCAACTGGAGTATTTCCAGAAGCACTAAAGTACTCAAAGGTACTACCTATCTATAAAAAAGGTGATTCCTCGAAAGCTGACAATTACAGACCCATAAGCATTGTTTCTACATTCGGGAAAGTGATTGAAAAGGTGATCAAACAACAATTATATTCTTATTTTGAGTCTAAAAGTTATTTTAGCAACTCGCAATATGGATTCAGAAGTGCTCGTTCTACTACAAACGCGGTATATAATATTGTGAGCGAGGTGATTGAGGGGCTTGAACGTGGCAATCGCATAGCAATTTCTCTCTGCGATTTGTCGAAGGCTTTTGACTGCGTTTCACATGACATTTTGCTCCACAAATTAAACTATTATGGAATCAGAGGTATCCCTCTTAAGCTTATCTCTTCGTACCTATGTGGTAGACACCAGGCTGTAGTGTCTAAAGGTTATCTCTCCGATTTTCGACCCGTAAAACATGGAGTCCCACAAGGTTCGGTCTTGGGACCTCTTTTATTCATTATATATGTCAACGATTTGCCTCATTTCATATCTCCGTACAAATCAGTACAATTTGCGGATGATACGACATACATAATATCAGGTAATAAAAATGAGGATTTAAAAATGGCTTACGAGGAAGTCTCTGATAAATCTAGCACATGGTTTGCTGCGAACAAACTAAAACTCAATACTGAAAAAACGCAGGACTTGATTATATCTGCAAGTGGTTTACATGGCGATCCAGATGACAAAGACACTGCTAAACTATTAGGAATAACCATAGACAATCGATTGAACTGGTCGGCTCATATTTCACAAGTAAAGGCGAAGCTGTCTAGTTCATTGTTTCTTATTCGTCAACTAGCAAGGGTTGTCAACTTTGAGACATTGAAGGTGACATATTTTTCTTTATTTCACTCACACCTAAGCTATGGATTAATCTTATGGGGCAATTCAACAAATGCTCTTCAAATTTTTAGGATGCAAAAGAAAGCTATCCGGATTTTAGCAGGGGTTAGTTATCTGGAACATTGCCGACCTCTCTTCATCAAATTAAAAATTATGCCGCTACCTACTCTACTGTCACTATTTACGAACAAATCGCTCTAGATTGCGTCTTTCAGATAAAAATTGTCTTAATTATAACTACTACAATATTTTACCAAAAGATATTAAACAGCTAAGCTGTAACAGTTTCAAAAAAGTAATAAAAAGGTATCTGTTGAAACATTGCTTTTATTGCTCGGAAGAATATATGACTCATTGCAGAACATCTACTGAAATGCTTACCGTGACACAAAATATTTTTTGTTAATCTATACTCTTGTTTGTGATACATATTTATAAGTTGTGTTTTATATTTCTGTTTTATATACCTTGTGATTTTATATACCTTGTAATTTTTATATTCTTTATTTTGACTTTGTAATTTTGACTTGCTACAAACAATTTTTTTTGTAAAGTAGTTAAATAAATCTATCTATCTCAAATGCGCCTGCAGTTTATTTTTCAGAGAAGGCTGCTTTTATTATATTTTATGGCTTGTTTAGTCTGTTACATTTAAAATTTATAAGGGAGAAAGCTCTGTTTTTAGAAAAATAAAAATATAGCCCAGTCCAATTGACTGAAGCCGTTGAACTTATTTTTACGTCGTTATTTTGGCCTTTTTTTATCCAATCTATGTAAGCAAATTGAAAATTAGTCAACCGTGATAATGGTGAAACAGGACGGGGTTTGAGTCTGGCTTTGATTTAATTTATAATCATGAAAAAGGGTTTTTTCCGCGAAAAAATTTAATTTTTAATCAACACTCTAAATAACTGCACTTAAATTAATTATGGAAGATTGTTTTTTAAAAACGAGTAAACGATGAGCAGGACTTTCTGCTTTTAAGTAATTTTTGTATGGTTTTGAAGTTTAGGAATTTATTTTCACGAAGCAGAAAAGAGTTTTTGCAAAACACTTCACCAATTATGTATTATGATGAGCGACGATGCAGAAGATTTATGGAATGTGAACGTGGAACGAAGCAGCATTTTTAATAACTAGTAAAAACCCCAAATAGAGAATATGTATTTAGCAGATTTGTGCAGATTTAACCATGCGGCCAATGCTCCCTCTAAGGGGAAAATTCACTCATCCCAGATACCTAGGGTATCGAAATAATTGAGCTCTGGTGGGACTCTTTCCGTGTTATCGAGCCCTAGGTGACTTTATACCTGTGGCGGATCTACGGACCTTTGCCTTGGGAGGGGGGAAATTTGCTTTAGGAGGGGGGAGCTTCCAATAAAACACCAATCAAAAGACATAAAAAAGATAAACCCAAACTACATAAACGATATAAATAATATAACTAATGTGCATTAAGTTCCCTTAATTTTCATAACTAGCGAGTTTATTGGGTTGAATTTGTCTGTCTGTGGTTTGAGTTTCAAGTCAGCTAATATATTTTTATGTTTCAACAATTTTTTTCTTTAATTTTGGAACTTGTTAAGAAGGGGGTAAATTTCCCCATTATCCCTCCCTGTAGATTCGCCACTGCTTGATACGCCGGAATATCTCCCAAAGAATCTTCGTACGCATCTGGATGTTGAGAGTAGCACAGCTTTCTGCATGGTCTTGTAAATATGTTCATTTAGACCCAGCTTTTTGATGTTTTCTAAGAGATTCTTTGGGATGACTCCAGTAGTAAAAAGAATAATAGGCATTGCCTGGGTACTTTCCATTCTCCATTGCCTCCCTATTTGTATTTCGAGATCTCTATACTTGGCGATATTTTTGTTGTGATTAACACGCAGATTATTGTTGTTAAGTATCGCCACCTCTATTAATGTTGTTTGCCTACCAAGTTTATTAACAAGTATGAGATCGTGTCTATTGTATGCCATTGATTGGTCTGTGAGCACCGTGTAATCCCAGTATAGCTTGTAGTTGTCGTTTTCAAGAATTCTATCTAGGACGTATTGATAATAAGGGAGATGGTCGATTTGGAGAAGTTTGCTAGCTAGTTATTGGTGAAGAATCTTTAACAATTCGAAACAAAAACAATTAGAAATTAAATTTAGAAAGATGTACTGGTTGATGGGAGAAAATTTCGCTCTTTATATTTACAATAAATTATTATTGTATAGGCAAGTACTTAAACCAATTTGGACATATATGGGATACAATTATGGGGCTGTGCAAAAAAAAGTAACATCCAAATTATACAAGGTTATCAAAATATCGTGTTAAGGAGCATCGTCAACGTTACCTGGTGATCATGGTGATGGTAGATGGGGTACATTTGTGTCCACTTCAGACACTTGTCACTTAGATCTCCTAAGGCAGGTTTTTTATCACCCTTACCATACAGACTAGGTCCATAAGGATCTGGTCTTCGGCGTTTCTTTGCCCACCTTATCCGAACAGCCTAGACTGTACCGAACTCCCATATCTTCTAGAATTAGCAGGGGCTCCAAACCAAATCTGAGTCGTTCCGATTAATCTAAGTAAATGTAGATGCCGTCTAAGTCTACAGTAGACAGTCAGCATACTGGCCATCAGAGAGCATCTTCTACGGCTTATAAGGAGAAGTTGGACTGTAAGACTTTTGGATGGCCCCACTATTTGTCACATACCTCCATCACCGGTGCAAGAATCCTGGAATCTCCACAAAAGAGACTCCCCCGCTGCTTGATACTACCTCGACCAGTACTGAAGGGCAGTGCAATCACAGGTTTAAGTCCCACAGGCAGAGAGGAAGCTCTTCTTGCCAGGGTGTCAGCTCGTGCGTTCCCTTCCTCAGCTGTATGCCCCGGTACCCTTATCAAATTGACCCTATTGGTCAGCGCAACATTAGACAGTGCTCTTTGTATTGATATGATCCTGCCTGCTCAAGCCTCATCTTTCATCTCCTGAGCACATACCAGGATAATTAGAGACTAATGCATGGGAGCATGGAAGATGCAGAGAGCCTGGTAGACTCAAATCCAATTCCGCCATCATATACAGGGTGTTAGTAAATAAGTATGAAAAATTTTAAGGACTAATTCTACATGAAAAATTAATGCCAGTTTGCTCTATAAACATATGTCCGCAAATGCTTAATTTCGGAGATACGGGGTGTTTAAATTTTGATTTCAAACTGCCAATTTATTTATTGCTCTAAGACTAGCTGAGCTATGAAAATGAAATTTGGTGAGTTTTAAGAGGTAGTTATTACAAATTTCATAACATACAATTAAGAATTTTGTATTCATCATTGGCGCGCCTACGGGCAATGGTCTGAATTATTTTAAAGAAAAAAATAGTACGCCATTGAGATATTTCGAATTAGAAATTATTTTTAAATTCCACGTCTAATTTATGATAAAAAACCTTTCTTGCCTTTTTTTCATATGGTGCACCGTTTTTATGCAGAAAAATAAAACATCTTGGCGCATATTTTTCATTTCTTAATACATCATCAAGAACTATCCAATATAATAATACTAAACTAGAACAATAACAGAAAATATTACTAATACCATTTCAACTAGGTACAAAGCTGGAAGAAATGTTTAAAATGATCTCCTTTACAGGTAACAGAAGAAGTTTATAATCATCATTGGCGCGCGTACGGGTAATGGTCTGAATTTATTGAAGAAAAAAATAGTACGCCACTGAGATATGTCAAACTAAAAATCATTTTTGAATTCCTCGTTCAATTGACGACAAAAAATCTTTCTTGCCTTTTTTTCATATGCGGCGCCGTTTTTATGCAAAAAAATTAAACATCTTAACGTTTACAAAGTATTTGAACAAGTTTCTATGCATATGGAAACTACCTCAAATACTTCGTAAGCGTTAAGATGTTTTATTTTTTTGTATAAAAACGGCGCCTCGTATGAAAGAAAGTAAAGAAAGATTTTTTGTCGTAAATTGAACGAGGAATTCAAAAATGATTTTTAGTTTGACATATCTCAGTGGCGTACTCTTTTTTTCTTCAAAAAATTCAGACCATTACCCGTACGCGCGCCAATGATGAATATAAAATTCTTCTCTTATCTGTAAAGGAGATCATTTTAAACATTTCTTGCAGCTTTGCATCTAGTTGAAATCTTATTAGTAATATTTTCTGTTATTGTTCTAGTTTAGTATTATTGTATTGGATAGTTCTTGATGATAGAAATGAAAAATACGCGCCAAGATGTTTTATTTTTCTGCATAAAAACGGTGCATCATATAAAAAAAGGCAAGAAAGGATTTTTATCATAAATTAGACGTGAAATTTAAAAATAATTTTTAATTCGAAATATCTCAGTGGCGTACTATTTTTTTCTATAAAAAAATTCAGACCATTGCCCGTAGGCGCGCCAATGATGAATACAAAATTCTAAATTGTATGTCTAAAAATTTGTAATAACTACCTCCTAAAACTCACCAAATTTAATTTTCATAGCTCAACTGGTCTTAGAGCAATAAATAAATTGGCAGTTTGAAATAAAAATTCAACACCCCGTATCTCCGAAACTAAGCATTTGCGGACATATGTTTATAGAGCAAACTGGTATTAATTTTTCATGTAGAATTAGCCCTTAAAATTTTTCATTCTTATTTACTAACACCCTGTATATTCCAGCAACTGGTAACTTGTCAATTTGGACATATCTTTGAATCAGATGAGTTCGCTTTGACGAATCAGTATGCGTCTTTTTAGCCGTAATATTTTGTAATATTTTGCCGTCTTCTATTTTTTATATTCCGCAACAATTATTTTTAATTTGAGACGTACTTTGAGATGCACTTTGAAAAATGGATTTTCCGCTTACAACAATGTTATTTTCATTTGTCCCTTATGCCAAGTGGTCAACAATTTTCTTGAAGCTTTGACGAATCCAATCCAAACGTTTCATAACGATCTGTCTTACTTTAAAAAAGTTAGAGGTTAATATTTTATTTTCTCGTCTATATATGCACACTTAACAACAACACCGGGGGTTGTTAGCTAGGTTTAGACCATAAACTCGTGGAAGACTTTAGCGCGGCAAAACAGAAGCTGTTCACACCTTGAAAGCTTAAGGTCAAGTTTGAAAATAATTTTTGGAAAATATTTCTTAAATTTCAAATAGGGGGTCTGACGTTTTAAGCTATTGATTATGTAGTCCTAAGGCACAGGGCGAATGAGGGTGAGTTCTATGCACTTTTGGTACAAACACGTCTACAGGAGAATTGTTCCAGGTTAAATTTACTATCAAAACATTAGATTTTAAAGTCAAAAATACTTCTTTTTTACAAAAATATATTCAAAAGAAAAGCAAGAAAAAAACAAGAATGATAGCAATTTTGTCTTTTGTCCCATAACTTTTTTCCACGGGGATATAGGTATAGGCATTGCTTCACAGTAAAAAAACTTCATCCTTTCTCTTTGAAATGACGTTTGGTAAAAGTCTCTATGATTTATAGTTTCCAAAATATTATTTTTCAAAGTTCGCCACTCACAGCGATTTTTGCCCATTTTCATTGTTACTTCTCAAACCTTGTTCCGTAACTTTTTTCTACGTAGCTTTAGGTATATGCAACGCAGCACTTAGAAAGAAAAGTCAATCATATTTAAAATGGTTTATTGTGTAGATGGCTGTATAGCTATTTTTAAGCAAGATACGGTTGTTCAAATTTTATACTTATAATGCTTTTTGATATATTTTACGATTATTTTTAAATTTCTCATTACAACTTTTTTATTATACAGGGTGTCCCGAAAAGATTGGTCATAAATTATACCACACATTCTGGGGTCAAAAATAGTTCGACTGAACCTAACTTACCTTGGTACAAATGTGATCATAAAAAAGTTACAGCCCTTTGAAGTTACAAAATGAAAATCGATTTTTTTCAATATATCGAAAACTATTAGAGATTTTTTATTGAAAATGGACATGTATCATTCTTATGACAGGAAGATCTTAAAACAAAATTAGAGTGAAATTTGTCCACCCCATAAAAAATTTATGGGGATTTTGTTCCCTTCAACCCCCCCCCCCCCAAACTTTTGTGTACGTTCCAATTAATTCATTATTGTGGTACATACCGTTAGTTAAACACAACGTTTTTAAAACTTTTTTGCCTCCTAGTATTTTTTCGATGAGCCAGTTTTTATCGAGATGCGGTTTCTTTTTCAATATATTTACGTAAAAATTTTATGGGGGTTTTGTTCCTTTAAACCCCCAAATGTTTGTGTACGTTCCAATTAAACTATTATTGTGGTACCATTAGTTAAGGCTATGGGTACATAATTCGCAAATATTTTACGTGTATCCCTACTTTTTCTGTCTTTACACGGCAAATTACGTGTAGTAAAATTCACACTGGTATTGATATGTAAACATTACTAGAATGTCATTCTACTTGAAAATGTCATCATTAATTTAAAGAGATGGGTTTTGAATGTTCTTGGATAACTGTTATTTTTATAATTGGAAATTATTAATTCAGTTAATAAATGTGATAATTTTTTCACTAACTATGTATTCAGTGATTGTAATAATTTATTTGTACAACAAAGACTAATACTCAATCGAGAAAAGAAGAAAAGTGTTAAAGTGATTTTTTAATAATATATTGTTATGGAACGCTTACAATTTTGAACATCTTTAACAACAAAATACTTGGATCACAGAATATATTATCCTGATGTATTCTCTGCTTGGATCTTCCACAAATAATACACAATAAAGAACTTTTTATTAAGTTCACGTCTTAAATCAATTATTTATCAAATACACTATATTTCAATAATATTTAATTAATAACTCAACATATTCCCGATGCAATGTCAAATATTTAAAATTGTCACTGATTGTCAGTGTCTGACTGACAATATATGCTGACAATATTATATTCGGCTGAGTGCGTTGTAAGACAAAGATAGATTTGGAAAATATTACCACGGCATTATGTTTACTTTTTTCGAATCCTGAAAAAACCAATAAATATTTTTGAAAAATTTAAACGCAGAATGAAAGACTAAATTATTACCGAGGGCCGAAAGTCCCTTAGAATAAATAAAAAGTTTATTTTGAATAATATATTTGAAATTAAAAATCACACTAAATTTTCTCTTAGTTTTTCACCCCTGTAACTTATTAAAATAAACATTATAGAAGTTCTCAGGGACTTTCGGCCCTCGCTAATAATGTGATCTTTCATTCTGCGTTTAAATTTTTCAAAAATACTTATTAGTTTTCTCAGGATTCGAAGAAAATGAATCCCCATTTGGATAGCATTGCAGCCGAAAATACGTACCGATCCTCTTAAACACAATGTTTTTAAAACTTGTACCTCTTAGTCTTTTTTTCATAAGTCACCTTTTATCGAGATGTAGCTTCTTCTTCGAAATATACCTAAAAATGTAAATTATAAATAAATTTTCAGATTATTAACAGGTCTCTATAATCGTACTTAACCATATACTAATATGTGGTTGATTCGACAAATATTCAAAATATCTCGATAAACACTGGCTTATCGATAAAGTACTAAGAAGCAAAAAGTTTTTAAAACAGCGTGTTTAACTAATGGTACCACAATAATAATTTAATTGGAACGTACACAAAAGTTTGGGGTAGGTTTAATGCAACAAATAAAAATTTTATGGGGTGCACAAATTTAACTTTAATTTTTTTTTAAGATGTTGCTGCCATAAAAGTACCACGTGTCTATTTTCAATAAAAAACTTCTGAGGGTTTTCGATATATGAAAAAAAATCAATTTTCATTTTGTAACTTCAAAGGGATGTAGCTTTTTTTGTGTGCACTATTGTATATAGGTAAGTGAGGTTCAATCAACCTATTTTTGACCCCAGAATTTGTAGTTTAATTTATGACCAATCTTTTCGGGACACCCTGTATATTTAGATATGTTAAAAATATGAATTTCGCCCAAGAATAAAGTACCTTTATATTTGACAATATCGAAAAGTGTTATTAAGAAAAGGTATTTGGAATTAAAAATTATGTTATAATATGCAATTATATTCTTTTAATTGAAAATAATAAAAAAAAATTAAAAAGGTACCCTTGGATATCCTACAGATATCTTGTTTAAAAATAGTCCTAGAATTTTTTGTAATACACCATTTTTAAGTAAAGAAAATAAACTTTTTTATTCCACAATGTATATACCTAAATGTACAAGAAAAGAAGTCATAATGAAAAATTTAAAAAATAATCATTAAAAATATCAAAAATCATTAAAAGTATAAAACCTTGAAAAAGCATAACTTGCTTAAAAATAGCCATATAATCTTATACAATAGACCATTTTAAAGGAAAATTTACTTCTCTTTCTACTAAAGGCACCATTGCATATTAATGCATATACCTAGAAATTCGTAGAAAAAAGTTAAAGAAAAATGTTTGCGAAATAATAGGGAAAATGGCAAAAAATTTGTGAGCGGCGAAATTTGAAAAATTCTATTTCGGAAACTATAAATCCTAGAGATTTTTTCCTAACTTCGTTTTAAAGAGGAAGGATGGATGTTATTTTTCGCTGAAGCAATGCTATATCCCTGTGGAAAAAAGTTATGGGGCAAAAAACAAATTTGCCTTCTTTCGTGTTTTTTTTTCTTGCTTTTCTTTTGAATAAATTTTTGTAAAAATAAATATTTTTGACTTTTTTTTTATTAAAACAATATACAGGGTGAGTCACCACTAACCGGACGGAAGATTACAGCGAAATGGTAAAATATTTGAAAAAATTTTTAAATTAGTAGTTTGTAAGTTGATAAAATCTACATTTTAAAATTATTTTGAAATATACAGGGTGTCCCAGTAAATGGCGGCGTATCAAAGTTTTATTTTTTCTTATGGAACACCCTATATTTTATTGCATTTTTTAATTGTCCGCAAAAAATAAGGTATAGTTTCATAAGGCTTCCCTATACCTATGTACAGAGTGTTCTGAGTTATGTTGACTTTTCTTAAAATGTAAAGTTTTAAAAGAAGGCTTATTTTCAAGTTATTTAAGAAATTATAAAAAAATTACTTTTACATTTAAATATTTAGATATTGGTTGAATGTATTTTATGATTATTTATTACACATTTATTTACAGGGTGTTCAAAATTTACAGTTTCATTATTGGATTATTCAATGTGTCATATGATGGTTATTTTAAATAAAACACCAAGTATATTAATAAATTATTGTACTAAGCACAGGTTCCTCTTTCGAATGGTATAGGGATGTTCTATAACTAGGAGTCATAGTTTTTGCGTAATTTACAATTTTCTTAAACGGTAAATTGGTTTTAAAAATAATATTTATAGTCACAATCGATTTTCAAACTGTACGAAATAAATGTTTGTTTACTGTATCATAATGAAATCAAAATTACGTCTATTTACTAGACCATTATTATGAAAAGTAGGTCTGTATACAATACATTAAAAAATCAGGATCTTCCA
This sequence comes from Diabrotica virgifera virgifera, assembly GCF_917563875.1. NCBI lineage: Eukaryota > Metazoa > Arthropoda > Insecta > Coleoptera > Chrysomelidae > Diabrotica > Diabrotica virgifera. The sequence goes on along the minus strand of NC_065445.1, from coordinate 231,085,795 downwards.
TAAAGTTTAAAGTCCATAAACGATAAGTTAAATATTTATCATAATCCTGTTTGGTCTAATACTGGTGTAGTTGAGTTTTATATGGATAATAGTGGTTTCTCTTAAGTATTCTAACAGTCGTTTGACTGATTTACAATTCACCCGAAATTTTTTCTTTACTAGTATTTGGGTTTTCCGTAACAGAAAGCAGGACATCAAGCTCCTTGACGTCATCACAAATAACTGGTTTATTTTTATTTAACTTTCCGTGTGAAACATTACCAGTAGCACGGAATCTATTGAAATCTCTCAAAAACGTCCTTTTTTGGGTGTCTTCTATTAGGATACTTTTGAGCGTAAACTTAAGAAGGTAAGATACAATTTGGCAAACACTCCCCAATGCAAAGTACCATGTCTACTCTTTCGTAGATAACGTGATTATTCATTTTTAGGAACAATTAAATTTGAATATCATACACGGATGTTTATATTTTTAATAATTACCAGACCCTACTGTCATACAATGACAATGTCATACAATGAGATACATCTTTTGTTTTAAACTCGATTTACAGATTAAGAATTTAAATAATTGTAAATTACGCAATAACTATTAGACCTAGGTATAGGACATTCATATACCATTCGAAAGAGGTGACTCCGTTTAGTATAAGGGTATATTAATATACATGGTGTTCCATTTAAAATAAGCATCATATAACGCCAGTGGCGGCTCCTCTTTGAGGCCGCATGGCCGCGCGCCCTCCCAGATATAATGTTGGTTAAAAAATTCTGATACAACCAACTTCAACATTTTCTATTCTAATTTTAATTTGTTGAAATTCACATAAAAAGACTGTCTGATATTTTTTCGACGCTCAACCAGCTTGTCATAGCTTTATAGGACGTAGGCGATGGTTGAGACCACGTTGAGAGGGCACGCACGATATTTGGGCGCAAGAGAAGTGCGGCCACGTAAAACCATAGCAATCGAGGACGGTCGACCAACACTCCCACTCATCTTCAGACGTTGCGTGATGTTGCATTTTGGCCGCACTTCTTTAGCGGCCTCAGTGAGCAAGAAAGCACGCGGCAAGAAGCTTTGCAAGCAGTTATCTCTGACAACAATAAAGCGAAAGCAGTGGAAAAGTTTGCAGTAGTAGTGTTTAAAGTTTCACTTATTCTTATTACGTAAGTACACATATTTTTCATATTATAACACATGGGCTAATTAGAACGAATTTATTTTAGCATCATGAATACTGTTCATAATATATTAAATACGAACTTTTCCAATCTGCCACTTGAAGATAAGTTAAAAATTAAAGAATTGGGTAGGCCGTTGCCAAATTTGAAGTTAACGCAAAGCAGAAAACAGAAGTTTCACCCGCCATTTTTCAAGAGACATTTATACAAGAAATAATTGGATTTGTGGTTGTGACGTTTCGAATTTATTGTACTGTTTCCCGTGTTTATTACTTTACAATGCCGGATCAGGGATGGACCGAAATTGGGCAAGAACAGGGATAAAAGATCTTCACCACCTTCCTGCAAAAATAAAAAAACATGAATCGTCTCGTGGTCATATTAATTCATGCACAGGGTTCGCATTGCTTGGCAAAGTCAATATTTTAACACAATTGAGTTCTGCATACAGGGAGTCTTTAGTACTACACAATAATAAAGTCAGAAAAAACCGACACATTTTGAAAAGAATTATTAGCTGTGTAAAATTTTGCGGTTCTTTTGAACTAGCACTTAGAGGTCATGACGAAAGCGAGGGATCTGAAAATCGAGGAATATTTAGAGAGTTGATAGATTTTACTGCAGAGTTGGATGCTACACTTAAAGAACATTTACAGAAAGCAACTGTGTTTAAAGGAACCTCCAAGACCATACAAAATGATATTTTGGACTGTATGCTACTAGTTTGTCGGGAAGAAATTTCCCATCAAATTGAAAAGGCCGACTTTTTATCTATCCAATGCGATGAAACCACCGATGTCTCAAATAATTGTCAAATGGTATTGATATTACGGTATTTCTACGAAGATTCCATTTATGAAAATTTTTGGGGCTTTTTAAGGGTTATGGATAAAACAGCAGCTGGGTTAAAAACCTGCATTGAAAACGAAATAGATCCGTTAATTTTAAAAACTCCTCAAAAACTAATAGCGCAAACTTATGATGGTGCAAATGTTATGAGCGGTTCTACCAGCGGTGTTCAAATCCAAATTAAACAGAAATATCCCAGTGCACATTTTATACATTGCTATGCCCATCAATTAAACCTAATTATGCAGAAAGCCGCATCGCAAAACCCTAAAGTGCGAGTGTTTTTTAATAATCTATCAGCTATCCCATCGTTTTTTTCAAATTCTTCCCATCGATGCGATATTTTAGAAGAAATAGTAAATAAAAGATTACCGAGAGTGGCCGTCACTAGATGGAACTATAATATTCGTACGGTTAATTCTGTATATGAAAATCGTGAGAAACTTATAGAAGTTTTTGAAGAGGTCGAGGACAGATGTGAAAAGAGTGTTACTCCCAATGAGGCTTCTGGCTTGAGGCGAGCGTTAGAAGATCCAGAATTTATGTTTTGGTTAACGATTTTCCATAAAGTCTTGCCGCAAGTCGATATACTTTATAATCAACTCCAATCAAGAAATAAGGACAGTGTTGAATTGAAGAAGGACTTAGAAATTTTTGAGCAAAGTATTACCAACATTCGAAATGATACTGATGAAATTAAAGATGAAATTAAAATTTTAATTAAATTACACTGGCGCACCAACGCACTTGTCTTATCCGAAGAATCGAGCTGTGAATGTGTGGTTTGGTAGCAGACAACAAGCATTAATAAATACTATTTTCACATATTTCATTTTATATTCAATTTTTGCAGTAAATCTATATATATTATCTATTTTGGTACTTTTTGACTACCTTTTTGACTAATTTTTATATATTTTCACATGTTATGGGTCAAAAAGTATTACCAGTTTCAATAATTTAATTATATATTTCAGCATAATTGATTTAAAATACATTTACAGTTGCAAATATTGGTATTTTTAACATTTTGATATTTTTTACCTACTTTTTTTTTGGCTAATTTTTATGATAGGACCTTGATAGTAATGTCCACATGGTGTTTTTTCTGTTTTTTCAATTTAACCAGTTTTTTTTGGTAGTTCTTCTTTAATTACTCTTATTTTGTCGTAACTTTCCAAAACCCAAGAGAATTTTTCCATTTATTGTCATATTTTCTGTACTTTTTATACGTACTATTTCTTCTATGTTCTTTTCATAGGTACTTCTGTGTACTCTAAAGTGCATTTAAATCTTGTTTTATTACTTATTTTCAATTACTTTTTACTTATTCTTATATTTCCTAGTTGTTTTCATTTTGTACAACTACCAAAAATTTTGTTGTTTCCGTCGAACTTTCTGTTCGGATGGTATATACTACTTTACTTGTATAGTAAAGACTAGGACAATTTTCAACTTCTTTTCTTTCATTGAGGTATTTTATTCTTATTCTTCTTCTTTACGTATTCAGAATATTAATTTAAATCATTCTTCTTCTTCTTGTGTTGAATCTCAAAAAATTTTTTGTTCGTAAATCTTGATATTTTACATTTTTCAATTTTTTGCATTAGTGCACTTATATTAATTATGATAAACATCATATTTAACATCTTTTTTATTTAACAATGCCCTATTTATCTATATATTATTGTTTTATTATTTTATTTTGGGTGTTGTACTGATTTTTGATACAGATTAGCACGAAAGCCTCATCCGGCACTTATAAGTTGTGTATGGCTTATATATAGCTGCATAGACACCTAGTGTTTTTTTTCCTAGGGTACATATAAGTTATCCATAGGGTTGGGCCAGATCTATTGAGTCTGAGTTCCGTTTTTTTGGTCTTAATGACTGTTGATATACAGTTTAATGCTGTATATTATTTTTAGGATGATGTCTTTTATAAATTTTTTCTTTTGGAGTTCAAACAATTCTATGCATATCTACTTTTAGAAATCTGGTGTAGAATTGTGGCGCTTTGAAGTATGATTGTAGTTTAGCTACTAGCATTTGTTATTTTCCATCTTTGCAAATCATATTTATGCATTTTTATATCTATATTTTTTTCTTTAGTGTAGATCCCTGGTATGTATTTGATGGAAGTAGCATTTGCATTATGTATCATTATCTCTCTCTCTCTTTATTAACTTATTGGTTAAGTCTTTTAGGACTGGTTTTATGCAGTTTTTTCAAACCCTTTGGTGTAGAACTTTGTCTTATTGGCTTTCCATATAGTTGGTACTTATTTTTTTTAATGGTTTATCTATAGTTGCACTTGCATTTCTTTTTATCATATTATACTTATGTTATCTTTATCTACTTATATGCTTTTACTCACCTTATCATATTGATTATTATATATTATTACCTTACTTTAGGTACTTGTTATCCGAGTACTTGTTATTTTGTTCGAGATTCAGTTGTTGTTAGTAGCTCCAATAGCTATTTATTTATTTTATATAGGATGTGATATCCCTAATATTTACTTAAATTTGGTTATAATATGCCTTTTACTTTATATAAATACCTGAATATTTGCAATTCATTTTTATAAATAACAACATTATTTGGCTTAGGTCAACTTATTTACCTTTAATTATTACTTACTTGGATTTTTAGTTGAATTTGATTAATACTTACACTTTATATAAATCTTTATAATTTTAAATTGATTTCATACTTTTTTAAAGTACATTTATTTTTTTTTCCAGAGATAGATATTCTCTGATGTCATTTATTTATAATGAATAAATATTTTACAGTGTGATGAATACTACAATTCATTGGGTAATATTTTTATTTTCCCCAGAGTAACATCTGAAAATTATTTTGGTACTTTAAAATTTTTTATGAATAATAATTTAAATTAACGATATACATTGACTTAATAATTACTTTATTATGAGTATTTATTTTTGATTTGTTTTGAACGATTACTACAGCATATATTTATTTCTGGTTAGAACTTTGTCTTCTTATTTTCTGTGAGAAAAATTTCTCACCTGTGTTCGAAATTTTTCTGATGAGTGGAGGGAGTGTGTAACATTCCTGTTTTCTTTGAGAAAAATTTCTCACCTGTGTTCAAAATTTTTCTGATGGGTGAGAGGAGTGTGTAACGTTACAAACGTCACATCTTTGATATTTTATTTTTAAAATAATTATTTTACCTTATTTTCTTTAATATTTCATTAATAATTATCTTCTTCTAATTGGTTTACCCATTTTCCCCTTTAAAAATCGGTTGGCGCTCTCTTTTATTACCCTCTTTTATTATCTTCTATTTAATATATCTCTTTCATTTAAATCATCATACTGAACATACATCGTATATTCATACTCTCCAAATATCTGTATTTTCAATACGGAACATGCCGCTACTTCATAGTACTTGGTTGTCATTTTAAATGTCGTTTTCAATGACAGTGTCACTTCATCGACTTGACCCCCTACTCCCTGACATACACTGGAAGGGAAAAATTAATCCTTAAAAAGGCATGTAATTCGAAAAATAAATCATTTCTATTTCATCAAATCATCTCTTGGGGTAAGGATAACATTATATTGTGATTATATTTCTCCGTCTAACAGTTTTTCTAATTGTTTTTTATCTAACCTAACTTCCAATGTCAGACCATGTGTTCTGATATTTTAGTTTCAAATATAATTATCTTTTAATTTACATGTATGCACGTTTAGTAATCAGAATTTTAACTATTCTCATCTAAATTTCATTTGATTTATTCTTGTCATCTGCTACTCTTTCTGACGATTAGAACGGCAGATGGCACACGTTGGTTTTTCTTCTTGATGATTGATATGTGTCTCTATTTTATAGTTTTTTGGAAAGAAACCACTTTTCTCCCTCCGGGAGTTTCAACAACCCTCAAATCGCCGGCGATACAACAACGAGGACCATGTCATCAGGGCTGCAACCACATAACCAAGACTGCAACGACCAACATCCGTAGGCCTGGTGGAATACAACACCTACAACCCCAGAGCCCGTTGCAGAACCAGCAGCAGTACCATACGACATCAAGAAGATACCATCAGCTACCAAAAGCCATAAGTATAATCCAGAATTGTTAGTTTTTGGCAAGAATTTAAATACATTTGTTAATGCAATTTACAAGTCATTTTATTTATTATATCTTTATGAACAATAAACATGATTAGTTAAAATATATTGTTTTGTTTGCTTCCATTCCAATTTTCATAGTTCATATCTGAGGTTGGGACAAGACCAACACACACCTGAGTGACTGAGCTAAGCTAAGGGTGTAACGATGGCTATCTTGGTTAGTTGGGGTAATATTTTCGAATATTGTTTCAATTAGCTGGGGTAGTCTATCGCTTACTCGTTACAAAGTTTTGAATCAAATTTTGAAAGTGCTAAAAGAAGAAGAACTGATGATAATATGCGAAGTGTTATTGCCAAGAAGGTGTGTGATGTAATAACAACACAAATGAAGGAAAGGTTCTCTTATCGGGGCCATTTGCAAGCGGCTGAACTATTCAACAAAGACATGTACTCAAAATATTCGAAAACTTTTCCAGTTAATATTCTAGATGCTGTAACTACTTGTTATCCCGTGTTATGCAAGACCAGATTAAAGACTGAATTAGAAGTAATATATTCGAGGCCAGACTTAAAAGAAATTGTTGGAGCTATGAACATTCTCACGTTTATGTTAGAGAATAATCTTGCCGAAACCTTTGCAGAAACAATAATGGTGTTAAAAATTATTGTGACAACTCCAACGACAACTGCAGAATCGGAACGTTGTTTTTCAACCCTTAAGCGCATAAAAACATTTTTGCGAAACACAATGCTTAATGATCGACTAAATGCCCTAGCTATGATGTCCATAAACCGAAATTTACTTCATGATGGGATCAATGATTTCGAGGAAAAAGTTATGGAAAAATTTATTGCTATGAAAGACCGTAGAGCCGATTTTAATTTTAAAAAGTAATTGTAATGTATTAATTATTACGAACGCAATGTTGTAGTGTATTTCTTGAATAGAACTATTAAACTATTATAAATCAAATTTGTTTGTATTTGAAAATTTAAATATGTAGTAGGTACCTAGTTCCTGTAAGTTGTACCTAACTATTTTATTTTGACCAGAGCCGAAAGTCGGTAAAGTTGGTTTTTCCCATAATTTGAGAAATTTGCCGACCAGCCCATCGTAAAAATTATTGCCCCTATTTGAGTATTGCCCTTCATTGCGTTTACCTGCGTAACGCCAATTTAATGTTTTCTACGAACTTGAAACCGTTTGCCGCGTCAAAAGCTTTGCCGTCATATTTGCCCATCTGCGTATATAAACCTACAATAGTTCTCAGCAAACATTCTAGGGAAAAAATTGCAAAGACACCGTTCAAATAGTAAATGGAAATCCACTTTGCACCCGATAGAAAAATGAAAACCCGCTGCCCCTGATCAAATTCCTACTAAATCCCTGAGGGCAAATTTTTGTGTGCAATTGTTATTATCTGCGCCCTCCCTGCTCAAATTCCACGAGCCGCCACTGTATAACGCATTGAATAATCCAATAATGAAACTGTAAATATTGAACACCCTGTAAATAATTGTGTAATAATTAATCATGGAATATATTTAACCAATATCCGACTATTTAGATGTAAAAGTATTTTTTTCATAATTTCTTAAATAACTTAACAATAAGCCTTCTTTTAAAACTTTACATTTTAAGAAAAGTCACCATAACTCAGAACACTCTGTACATAGGTATAGGGAAGCCTTATGAAACTATACCTTATTTTTTGCGGACAATAAAAAATGCAATAAAATACAGGGTGTTCCATAAGAAAAAATATAACTTTGATACGCCGCCATTTATTGGGACACCCTGTATATTTCAAAATAATTTTAAAATGTAGATTTTATGAACCTGCAAACTACTAATTTAAAAAAAATTTCAAATCTTCTACTATTTCGCTGTAATCTTCCGTCCCGTTAGAGGTGACTCACCCTGTATATATGTATATGTAGGCTATACACTCCGTGCGGAGTTGGAGCCACTCTTATTGAGCTCATTGACTCATTTATTGTGGTGAGTCACTCCACATTCTTTCTTCTCTCAAGTTAACTAGTCTAATCTAGGGTTCCTCTTAGCGTCCTCTGTTATTTTCCTCCATATGTCCCGGTCCTGTATTTTCTGTCTCCACTTCCAATCTTTTTATGTCCTCCAATATCTGGTCTTCCCACCTGTTTTTTGGTCTTCCTTTCGCCCTTGTTATATTTGGGTTCCACATTGTAACTTTTCTTACATCTTTTTCTTCTCCCATTCTTCTTAAGTGTCCATACCACCGTAGTCGCTGGGTTTTTATAGCTTTCACTATGTCCTCGCCTCCTAGTATGTTTCTTATTTCTAAATTCAAGAGCCTTTCATAATCTTCGTGCACTGTTTTCTTTGGTCCATAAATTCTTCTTACCATTGTTCTTTCAAATATTTTTAACATTTCTTCTTCCCTCTTTGTTAGGCTCATGGTTTCTGCCCCATGTATCACCACTGTTCGAATTGCTGTTCTATATACTCGGATTTTCGTAACCCTGCTGATTTTTTTGTTTTTTAAAATACTTTTGTATTTATAATATGCTCTATGACCCGCTTGTATTCTGTTGGTAATTTCTATATTTCTTTCATTTTTGTTGTTAATTGTGACTCCCAGGTATTGAAAATTACTGACTATTTCAAAATTATAATTTCCGATTTTTATATTTCTTTCCTCTGTATCTTTCTTTTTCCTCTCTATTTTCATGTATTTAGTTTTCTCTTCATTTATTGTTAAGCCTCTTTTCACCGCTTCCTTTTCAATTTGTCTGGTTATGTCATCTAAGGTTCTTTTGTCTCTTGCCAGCACCGCTAGGTCATCAGCATATGCTACTATCTGGATTGAATTGTTGGTGATCGTCCCATTGAGTTTGCACGTCTTAATTATGGCGTCTAATGTTATGTTAAAGAGCGTAGTTGACAGCCCATCTCCTTGTCTTACTCCTGCATTGTATTCGAATTCTTCTGTTGTTCCTTCCTGCGTTAATACGGATGCCTTTGATTCTTTCATCGTCATTTCCATGAGTCTTATTATCTTTCCAGGTACTTCTATATTCCTCATATCGTTTACTACTTCTGGCCTCTTAATACTGTCAAATGCTTGCTTGAAGTCAATAAAGAGGATATGCAGCCACATGTCATATTCATAGAATTTCTCGACTGTCTGAGTCACTATGTGTATGGCATCTACGGTAGATCTTCCTTTCCTAAAACCATTTTGATTCTCCCCTATTTTTATATCTGTATGCTCCATCAATCGTTTATTTATCATTGTGGTCAAGATCTTATAAACTACATTTAGAAGAGTAATACCTCTGTAGTTTTCACAAACTTTTGGGTTTCCTTTTTTAAATATCGGAACCATTAACCCTTTTTCCCATTCTTTAGGCATTGATTCTTTTATCCAAATCTGTTTAATTAGGTTATGCAATCTTTGCTGTATGGCTGTTCCTCCATATTTAATCAACTCATTAACTAGACAGTCTGTTCCCCTTGCTTTATTTTGTTTTAGTTGGTTTATCACTTCGTTAAATTCTTCTGCCGTTGGTATGTTTTGTTCAGGCCGTTCTTCTTCTGTTATTTCCAAAACTTCATCTTCATTTGCTTGTATATATTCTTGCGTTAAGAGATTTTTGAAATAATTTTGCCACTCTTTCTTTTCTATTGTTGCCATATTTAATTTTTTATTTTGCTTGTTAATATATTTATACAGCTTGCCGTTGTTTTTTGTGTCTTTTTCCAGTGCATCCATGGTTTCTTCAATCCACCTCACCTTTTTGTGTTTTATTAGTTTTGTGGTATCTCCTCTGATTTTTTGGTATATTCTGTAATCATCTGTGACTCCCGTTCTTAACCATTTGAGTCTTGCTGATTTTTTCTTCTTTAATATTTCTTCGCACTCATTGTCGAACCAGTCATTCATTTTTTCTACATAGTTTCTTCCTAGCACTGTATCTGCTGTGTTTTCTATACTTTTTCGTATATTTTGCCAGTCTGTTTTAATGTTTTCATTTTCTATATTTTCCAATAGCTGTTGTTCCATTTCTTGTTGATATTGCCGTTTCTTTGTTTTTAACTCTTCTATTCTCCATCTCTTCCTTTTGTTTTCTTTTTCTCCATATCTATCATTCTTAGCTTAAGCTTTGCTATTAAAAGGAAGTGATCAGATCCCACATCCGCGCCTCGATTAGAGATGCATCAAGTCAAACTAATTTGATTTTACTCATCAAACTTGACTTGACTTGGAAACCAAACCTTTTTTGTAAAAAAGTTTGACTTGACTTGATTTCGATATCTTTAGGTTTGACTTGAAATCAAACTTCTTCAAACAGTTTGAAGTTTGAATATCATATTGCGCAACGTGTTTATTTCTAATTCTAATTGATAGCCTTTTGTTTTGAGTTATTTGGATTGGTCTGAACCTGTACACTGCTAATATGTATATGATTGGCTTGTTTGTTACGTTCGTTTTGAAGTGTATACATTGTGCGATAATGTCTGAACCTGAACCTTTTTCGGATCAGAATCCGTACCAGAACAAATTGAATCTGATTTTGAAGGAATTCACACTGCAAAAATTAAGAGAAAAAATCTGTAGACGAAACAGAATTAATTAAGAAAACGCAATATACTGATTTATTTGATGTTACTGCAGGCAATTGAAAAACAATGAAAATTGCAAAGTGCATAATATGTAAAAATAAAGAACAGCGTTATAAAATGGCAAATAGTGGAACTAGTTCATTAAAACGACATCTGATTCAAAATTACAAAAAATTCATTGAACCTGCTCTGTCAAAATATATTTATATTTTGTTGTTCCTTCATAAATTTTTGTTGAAGTAGATTAAATTACACTTGGTATGATAAAAAACCATGCAACGAATTTTTTGTTGTAATCTATTGGTAACACTCAAATAAAAATATAAAAAAGTTAATCTTCTTAGCCTTCTATCGTCCACGTTTGGACATAGGCCTCTCCCAACTCCTTCCATCGGTCTCTATCCTGAGCAACATATTTCCAATTCGTTCCGGCTACTCTTTTAATATCATCAACCCATCTCATCTGTGGTCTTCCTCTCGGTCGTTTACTTTGGTAAGGTCTCCAATGTTGTATCGTTGCATTCCAACGTTGGTCTTTTTGTCTAACAGTGTGGCCTGCGAAGCTCCATTTAAGTTTGGCAACTTTTGTTGTTATGTCCTCGACTTTTGTTTTTGATCTTACCCAGTCGTTCCTCTTTTTATCTGACAGTCGTATACCTAACATTGCTCTTTCCATAGCTCTTTGTGTTGTGGCTAGTTTATTCATATTTGCCTTGGTTAGGGTCCAGGTTTGACACCCATATGTCATGATAGGAAGGATGCACTGGTTGAACACTTTGGTTCTCAAATATTGAGGTATTTTGCGGTTCTTAAGTATCCAACCAAGTTTTCCAAATCCTGCCCATGCTAGTCTCGCTCTTCTATTAATTTCCGCACTTTGGTTTTCTTTGTCTAGTTTCAGGATTTGGCCTAGGTAGATATATTCCTGGATTTTTTCTATCTCACTGCCATTTATAGTTATGCGTCTGGGGTCATCTGTGTTTGTCATTATTTTTGTTTTCTTCATGTTCATTTTCAGGCCGACGTATTGGGAGCTGCCTGCGAGTTCCTCCATCATAATTTGCAGTTCCTCGAATGAGCTCGCTATAATCACAATGTCGTCAGTGAATCTGAGGTGGTTTAGCTTCTTGCCATTAACGTTAATCCCATAGGTTGACCAATTTGTCGTTTTGAAGACGTCTTCTAGTGCTAGGTTGAAAAGCTTTGGCGATATTACGTCTCCTTGTCTCACGCCTCTCTTAATAGGGATGGGATTTGTATTTTCGTCTAGTTGTACTATCATAGTTGCATTTTCATATATATTATGTATTAGTTGTCTATATCTCGAATCTATTCTACAATTATTAATAGCTTGTTCTATGGCCCACATCTCGATACTATCAAACGCCTTTTCATAGTGAAAAAAGTGAATAGAATGCATGAAATAATCAATGATTACCGATAAAACGAAACTTGCCAGCAATCAATTTTAGGCGTAAATAGATTCTTGAATTTAGGACTCTATTTTGACTTAATCGCTGCCTGTATCAAGTTACTTTCATATGGGACTGATTATATTTATAATTTTGTTATCTTATTTCGCAACTAACATTTCTATGTCGACAAAAAGTATAAATCTACAAAATAAATCATTTTTCAAACTCTTTCAAACTAGTTTGACAAACAGTTTGGATTTTCAAACCTGTAACCATTTACCAGTTTGACTTGACTTGAATTATTTGTCAGAAGGATTGACTTGAGTTTGACTTGAAATTAAGTCAAACTCAAGTCAATTTCAAACATTCAAGTCAAACTTGTGCAACTCTAGCCTCGATATGACCTTACATCTTGGATCATTCTTGTTCTCTTTTTATTTATTAGAACGTGGTCAATTTGGTTTCCTGTATTTCTTCCTGGAATAAGCCATGTTATTTTATGCTCTAGCTTGTGCCGAAATTTAGTACTTACTACAAACATATTCATATCTGTTGCTAGATTGCCCACTCTTGTTCCATTTTCATTTGTTGTGTCATGTGCTGTTTCTTTCCCTGCTACCGATCTCCAATGTTCCTCTTTACCCATCTTTGCATTGAAATCTCCTAGAATTATAAGTGTGTCATGATTTTTAATTTCCTCACAGAGCCTTTCTAGAGCTTCATAAAAATCATCCTTCTCTTGATCATCGGCTTGTTCTGTGGGTGCATAGATATTTATCATTGAGATATTAGCAGCTCTATTCTTTATCCTTAAATAAGATATTCTTCCATTTACTTTTTTAAATTCTAATACATTTTCTCTCCATCTTCTACTTATCATAAAACAATATAAATACACCTAATCTACAAGATTAATCAGTATTTTTTGTTTAACCCAATTTCCCTAAAAAATGTTTGTAAACTAGATGTTACCTGGTCCGGGTCTACTCCAAAATCCCGACAGCCAAAATCTCTACGGCCAAAATACCCACACGCCAGAATCCCGACCGGCCAAAATCCCGACACGCTAAAATCCCGACACGCCAAAATCCCGACAGGTTTGATAAGTTCCTTTTTAACATATAATTACATTTATTTCTGGTTTTTTGTTTATGGCCATCTGTTTTTTAATATTTGTTACTACACAAAAGTATTTACCATTTAATATGAATTAATTTTCTAAATAAAATTTCTAACATGGGTATATGAATTACATTATTTTTTTTGCCAATATATAGTCCAATACTATATGTATAATCAAATCCTGAATTCAAGTTTACTTTCATATAATAGATATTATCATGTCACTTACAACCTTCCATTTCAGTAAGTATAGCTTTTATATTATAAAATGAAGTGTTTAATGATTGTTTCATTTAAAATAAATAATAATTAGGAATGTACTTATTAGTAATTAATTAATTTTTCAATTTCGATATTCTATAATATGATTTGGTATTGCATTTGAAAAGGAAACAATAAATATTCAAAATGTAGTGGACGTGATTTTTGTTTATGCGAGGATTGTTGCATGTCGCGATTCTGGCGTGACGCGATTCTGGCGTGTCGCGATTCTGGCGTGTCGGTGTTTTGGCCGTCGGGATTTTGGCTGTCGGGATTTTGGCTGTCGGGATTTTGGCTGTCGGGATTTTGGGCGCCACCGACCTGGTCCATCCTAGCTTTTTTTACATGAAATCCACTTCTTTGTTGTGGTTACACAGCACAGCACTGACTCTGCTTTTCACTAATTGCTCACGTCTTTGTTGTGGCTACAAATACAATGCACAACACTAACTAAGCCCGGCACAACTTAACACATTACACGAGCTTGAACGGTTTAGTCCTCTTGAGCCTTCGCATCTGGGGTTCGTTGACAAGAAGCTGAAGTACTTCATGGTTGGGATTCTTGACTTTAAAATGTGATACTTCGATAGTAAATTTAACCTGGAACAATTTTCCTGTAGACGTGTTTGTACCAAAAGTGCATATAACTCACCCTAATTTACCCTGTGTCTAGGGACTAATTCACCCCTTTCTCAAAAACGCACCCCTCTAAATGGTAGCACGCCGCGGTCTTTTCAAATTTAGAGGTCCATTGACAATTTGAGACAATAAAATCCCCTTAACGTTGTAGTTCCTTTTAGCTCTCTTATTTTGAACATAATCAATAGCCTATTTGGGAAATTTTGAGAAATCTATTCAGATACACTCTGGGCCAAAATTAACCGGCCACCTTAAAAATGGGTCATTTTTGATGTGTTATATCTCCTAAACCTTTTGTCCGATTTAAGTGATTTTTTTAATATGTTATAGCCTCATTCCTTGACAATATCGTTATAAAAATATTGTTGCTAAACAGGTAAATTTTCATTGTATACCGGGTGTACGAATCAAACTGTGTTTTTTTCTTAAAGTTTGCATCACCCTGTGGAATATTCTAGCATTTGTAGAATACTGAAATTAAAACCTAACTATAGCCTCATGCTTTCTCAACATTTCGTTTTTTGATTAATTCGCTTATGTTGGATAATAAAAAAAGTTAGGTGCTTTAACAACTAGACAGGTTTTTCATCAATACAGGGTGTTCTTAAAAAATTTTGACAAAGTTTAAGGGGTAATTCTGCATGAAAAAACAATAATAGTTTGCTTTATAAACTTATGTCCGCAAATGCTTCGTTTCCGAGATAGGGGGTGTTAAAATTTTTCTGACAAACTGACGATTTATTTAATTGCTTTAAAACCGGTTGAGGTGCAAATGCGATTTGGTGGGTTTTATGACGTAGTTATTGCATATTTTTTGACATACAATTAAGAATTTAATATTCACCATTGGCGCGCATATGATGGCTCATATTACCCGTATGCGCGGCAATGGTGAATATTAAATGCTTAATTGCACGCCAAAAAATGTGCAATAACTACGTCTTAAAACCCACCAAATTTCATGTGCATGTCTCAACCGGTTTTAAAGTAATAAATAAATCGTCAGTTTGTCAGAAAAATTTCAACACCCCCTATCTCGGAAACGAAGCATTTGCGGACATAAGTTTACAAAGCAAAGTGTTATTATTTTTTCATGCAGAATGACCCCTTATACTTTGCCAAATTTTTTTAACAACACCCTGTATTGATAAAAAACATGTCTAGTTGTTAAAGCACCTAACTTTCTTATTATCCAACGTAAGCGAATCAATCAAAAAACAAAATGTTGATAAAGCATGAGGCTATAGTTAGGTTTTAATTTCAGTATTCTACAAATGCTAGAATATTCCACAGGGTGATGCAAACTTTAAGAAAAAAACACAGTTTTATTAGTACAACAAGTATACAATGAAAATTTACCTGTTTAGCAACAATATTATTATAACCATATTGTCAAGGAATAAGGCTATAACATATTAAAAAAATCACTTAAATCGGACAACAGGTTTGGGAGATATAAGACATCAAAAATGACCCATTTTTAAGGTGGCCGGTTAATTTTGGCCCAGAGTGTATTTATAGTGAGCGATTTTGATATGGCTTATAACTAGCCTACATCAAAATCGCCTGTAAATCGGGTTGATAATCGCCTTGCAGCGAGACCAAAAAGAAAACGAAGAAGAAGAAAGATCAAAATGTCATTAATAAAGTCAACGCGGTGTTACCAACGAACTGTCAATACTGACAGTATAACGAACTGTCAATACTGACAGTATTGACAGTTCGTTGAGTGTTCCACGTATTTTTAAATGTGGTGGACAATGGCTCATTTTTCACTCCATTTAGCAACAGAATTAGGAGAACTAGTTAAAGTGAAAGAGCTGATTGAAAATAAAGGAGGAGCAATAATTAATGAAGTAGATTCCAATGGCTCTACGGCACTACATATAGCTGCGGATTTCGAGCATATAAAAGTAGCCAAATATTTGTTGGAACACGGTGCAGATGTGAACGCAATCACAAATCCTGAAAAGCAAGGTCCGTTACATCTCGCTACTGAAAATAATAATTTTTTAATGGTTCAATTATTCACAGAAGCTGGAGCAAATATACAGTGTATAGATTACGATGGAAATATGCCGATTCATATTGCAGCTGACATGGGATATATAGAAATTATAAAATATTTTTTAGAAAAGGGGATAGATATCGATATTATAAATGAAAGCAGCAAAATGACGCCTCTCCAAATGGCTGCCCACAGAGGCCATATAGAAGTAATAGATTATTTGCTGTTAAATAACGCCAACTTGCATCTCAAAGATTATCAGAATCGGAGTTCAATTCATCATGGTGTTTTAGGAAAGAGAGCTAAAATTGTTCATAGCCTTATTAAAAAAGGAGTTGATATAAATGTTGAAGATATCCATTATTTGACTCCTTTACATTTAGCTTGTAGAGAAGGGAATTTAGAAATTGTCCAGTTACTTTTAGAAAACGGTGCAGTGTGTAACCTAAAAGAGAGATTTTGGACTTATTCTCCACTCCATTGGTCTGAAACCAATTATCTAAAAATTATAAAATATTTTATCAACATAGGGGTAGACCTGAATTTCGGTACTAGTCAAGAATGTACTGTTCTGCATGTAGCTTGTAAGCGGGGTGAAATTGAAATTGTTAAATTTTTGATTGAAAATGGTGCAGACGTTAACAAGAAAACTCTACCCAACACAGAAACAGCAGGTTTACAAGAAGACTCTACTCTTTTATGCTTTGCAATACTCAATTTACGCACAGATGTTGCAGAGTTCTTAATTCTAAATGGAGCGGATTTAAAAGAAGCTGAATATAAAGGCAAATCTTCTTTATCGATAGCTTTAGAGTATATTCCACGTAAATATATAATGTCTGCACGTCTGCAGACAGATTTAATAGTTCTTTCAAAAGTTTTAATCAAATACAACGTGTTAATTTACAATCCCTCTCATACAATTATTCAAGATGATTATCATTTCTTCAAAGAATTATTGCAATATTATAAGGACTGCCAAAAAGAAATATCAAGTATGAAGAGTGTAATAATAAGGAATAGTACTGTTTCATTATACCAAATAATTTGCGACTTCAATAGAGGTAAGGCGCTTGTTAAGTACCTTTGTAACGACAATATTAGAAACGAGTTACAAAATCTTGAAGAATATCTTAAAGATTTTTCGATATATGGTAATATTAATCCGTTGATACAACTTAGAGTTAAGGAAGGCTTGAAAAGGATGGAATTACTTACAGACGCTGACTTAATAATGATAAAAATTGCACCTCAGTTACCATCAGAAATAAGGTATACAATATTGGAATACCTAAACATGACTGATCTTAAAACTGTAACTAAATTAGATTTATTCAAATAAAAGATTTTGTGTTTGTCTGTTTCTTCATAAAAACTAAAATATTGTTAAAGTTAAATTTTTATTCAATGATATCTGTCAGCCGCACCGACTCGGTGTTTGGTACTTCTATGCGTAGGCCAAATGAACTTTCATGTCTATTCATGAGCATGAGCTCAATATAACACCGAACGGAAATTTCAAAAAGAAGGAAATATTATTATGTAATAATATTTGCTGAAACTTGTTATTTCGTTGTTTATAAGGTTACTGAGGGTTTCATTCATATACACGAGATTGCGTGAGATATTTATATCCACAAAAAATTATTATTAAATCTAAAAAAATTCTAATTATTTTTTTTTTCATAATTCGCGCTCCGAAAGTAATCGAAAGTAGAACTGGAAGTCGATATTTGAACTCTTCGTGTAACTTTGCGTCGGCGTCGATTGATATACGATTTTACTAATTTCGAGTCATTTTTACTAAACTTTGGGTCATCATCATCACTGTTTAAAAAGAAATGATTTCAAAATCGGAACTAAAGATTCAAACTCAACTTTTCAATACGCTTCGATTGATGTGTTACATGTACTATTTCTGCGACTCTGGCACTTCTGGCAGAAGTGCTTCCGACATTGTACATTTTCCCATCTTACTAAGGCACGTCGAATGATATATCGCTTATACTATTTCGGTGACTCTAAAAACAGTACTTGCAGTTTTAACTCTAGAACAAGAAGTCTGATGTCAAATTTCTCATCTTTAATACCATCCTTGGGTTATAAGCTTACATTCGACACCTCATTTGTCATTCTATCCGTATTATTAACGGAGGAGTTATATTCACGGACGGACAGACAGACGGACAGAAATTCATGAAACCGGAAGTATATATTTGTTCCCGTCTTGCGATGGGCGCGTCGAATAATATATTGCTAGTACTATTCCGGTGACTTTAAAACAGTACTTCTGGTTGCTTTTCTAAAACCGAACGTCCTAGGTCAAATTTCTCACCTTTAATACTATCCTTGGATTATAAGCTTTCACTCGACACCTCATTTGTCATTCTACCTGGTATATTAACGTAGGAGTTACATTCACCTTCGGCCGGACAGACAGTCTAGGTCAAATTTCTCACTTTTAGTAGTATCCTGGATTATGGGCTTTCATTTGACACCTCATTTGTCATTCTACCTGGTATAATGACGGAGGAGTTATATTCGCGGTCGTACGGACAGACAGAGAGACAGCCTAGGTCAAATTTCTCACCTTTAGTACCATCCTTGGATTATAAGCTTTCATTTTACACCTCATTTGTCATTCTACCTGGTATAGTAACGTAGGAGTTATATTCGCGTTCGGACGGACAGACAGTCTAGGTCAAATTTCTCACTTTTAGTACTATCCTTGGATTATGGGCTTTCATTTGACACCTCATTTGTCATTCTACCTGATATAGTGACGGAGGAGTTATATTGGCGGTCGGACGGACGGGCAGACAGCCTAGGTCAAATTTATTACCTTTATTACCATCCTTGGATTATAAGCTTTAATTTTACACCTCATTTGTCATTCTACCTGGTATAATGACGGAGGAGTTGTGTTCACAGACAGACAGACGGACAGATGGACGTGGATAATTAAAAGGTTTCGTATTTTTTTTTTTCAAAATTGGGTGAAAACAAAAGAAGGAAATATTTAAACAGTCTTTGTTCTGATCTATATGAAAAATATATAAAATGTAGTTATATACTAGTGTAATTGGTTCCTTGAGTAAAGACTTCCGATTGTGACCTAGCCATAATTTTCTCAAGTAACGTGTTGTGTTTTAGATTTTTTCCTTTCATCAAAAAGATATATGCTTTTTTGCATATCCTCTTTTTTTAATACTGAACAACGCCGCTGTACAATTCAGCGTATTGGTAATGACCACTAACATTTTACATGGGATATATGGGTTTCAATTTATCAAATTGAAAAATGTTAAAGAAATCAAAAATCTTAAATAACTCAAATATTTCACCAAATAAAACTTGGTATGACTGTTTTGCTCATTAAAATTCAATAAAAAATATACGAGTCAACCCTTTGCAGCTTCAGAAACACCATAGTATCCTATCAAAATATAAAAGAAATTATCCGAAGATACCTGTAACTAATTCCTTTATGGATGAGCGGACGTTGCTTTATTGATATGTGAGCTAACTGCAAAACTCACATTCTCCACTTTTCTCAAAAATGACTTTTTTTTAATATAATTTTTACATAATTTGTAATATAGGATGATAACCAAAACTAACAATATCCAATATAAAATCAAGTACAAAAACACTTGTCATTTTCAAAACTCACATTTTTCTCCCTGAAGTCCAATCAGAGGCATGCATTTCGGTCATATAACCTATGTGTTTTAAACATTGTGCGGTTGGATATTATACTAGCTGTATAGTAGTGAATGGTTTTTGATATTTTAGTTAGTAATTTACAATAATTAATTAATATCTTAATGTAATCTTGTATTTTTAAATAAGTCTTTTAAAAAATGGAATCAAACGTTACTTCAGTTAATACTTCCACCAAAGAATATAGACGTAGAGTATATTTTGCTTCCAGCAAAGAGAAGTCAAGTAAACAAAAATACGAAAAACGATAATAAACATCAATCACATTCTCCAACATTTAATGTGGAATTTCTGCATTATTAGGCTAGTGAAAAATTTTATAAGCTATCAAAACTGTTGCTTATGTTACACTATTTACAAAAAAGAAATAAATGAAAAATAGTTAATTTTTTAAATTTTATAATTTTTTTTAGTTCCTGTAAAATTTGAAAAAGTGGAGAATGTGAGTTTTGTTGTTGTAGTATATTATAAGAGACACAGATGATTAGATTTTTTAAGTTAGTTGTAATGTGACGGAGATGGAAGGTGGATAACATTAATAACTTTAACCCCCTCCGTGGCTCAGTGGTAAGAGCGCCTACCTTTGGATCGAAAAATCCGAAAGGTCGTGAGTTCGAATCTCGCCAGGGTCAGAAGTTTTTCGTTTATTATATAGCCCAGGGGTCACCAATTAGTTTCCCTGAGGGTCCGTTTCGAAAACCTATGACACTTCCGGGGTCCGGATTTATGCTGCCTGTGTCTGACTGTTGTGATTCGGTTTCTTTGTGGATTCTTGTTAAAAAATATCCCCTATAAACAAATCAGAAGAGTGCCGGGCGAAATTTTTAAGCAGAAATTGTTTAATATATTTTTTAACAAATTCAAAACATCACTTTCTTTGCCCGCGAAAATATGTTTTTAGCATTTTTGGGCCATCTTAAATATAAAAAAGACCTGTCATTTTATTAAAACTTAAGAATTTTTAAGTATCGCAAATGCATATTTTCGAATTTTTCAGATTTTAAATCACTTATAACTCGAAAACTATCAACTTTTCAGAAATATGACAAGAGACCTTTATTGTTTATAATTACCCAAGAAACCTAAAAATACATTTTTCGAGGCCAAAAAGTAATTTTGAATTTGCTTAAAAAATTGTTTCACCCGACACCCTTCTGATTTGTTAAAAGGGAACATTTTTAAACAGGAATCCGCAAAGAAATCGAGTCAGAAACATTTTTCATACGAAAGTGGCCTCACACATGGACTAATATGGAAAGAAAAACTAATAATATCTGATTGTTTTTTTTTTGTTTTGATGTTATTATCAGTATATTGTAAATTGAAAACAGCAATATTGTAAATTGTTACTGAGAATATTTTTAAAAATTATGAATTTATATTTTGAATGCTAATGAAGTTTTTAGACATCTTCAATTTTGTAGAAAGAAAACTGAGAAATTTAAAAGAAATAATCATACATAGTACAAAATGCTAATTAACATGATATCTTTTCTACATTCGTTGCAATGCAAGGCGTTTGTTGCAAACTTATTAAATCTGAAAATTATTTTAATTAAATGCACATCTGAAAAGTACTCCTACTTAACATATAGTAGAGAGAAAATGAATATAAAAAAATGAAACATGACAATTTTATATTATTACAGTTTACTTAATTTCAAAATTAGTAATTAGTAAGTATAACCATAAAGGGGAAATCTCTTTAAAAATTAAATTATCAGAGAGAAAAATGACATTTTTTATGTACAACCTGTCTGAAGTTTGGAGTGAGTTTAGTGCAACTGAGGCTCATTAGTAATCCGGTCAACTTAGACATCAAAATGCTTGGCAAATAACAAAAATTGCCGGAGAGCCAAATTTTGGTGGAGAGCTAGGGTATACCTTAACAAATAAAGTTTAAAAAGTCCCCATCGATCCCATGTGTGCGTCAAAAGTTATTCGGGGTCAAAGGTCAAAATTTGAGATTTTTTGGATTTTTTTCGAAAACGGTAAGTTTTATCAAAAAAAACCTTAAATCAAAGTTGTAGATCTTAAAATTCTCTACAAAAATAGTCCTTACTATTTTTTTCCTAAGAGTTGCCATTCCTGAGATATCGCGATTCAAAGAGTCACATTATACATGATTTGCACACACACCACCTGTGAGGTAGTGTACTCGGCGCGTTTTTTTTTACCGTGGTTTCCCCTGTAGGCCTACTCCACTAACTGTTTTGACAATTTTAGGATAATTTAAGGAAACAATACCGGTCAAGTTCTAGATATTACCTTATTATTGATATTGATTATTGATATTGCTATTGATTATTAGGTTAACTATTGTTTTGATTTCTTTAGATATTTTAATCAGATTCATATTCTTGAAAGTCTACTTCAACAGTCAAGTCTTCTTCGATTTCATCTTCTTCCTCTTCCTCTTGCTGGATGTTCAGAAATTGTTCAACTGTGACTGAGTCATTGGTCTCTTCATTAAAATCACAGGAGTCTTCCTCTGTTGTACTAAACTGGATATTTGAGCAAGACTGACCTTGGCAGTTGGTACACACTAGAGAACACAGCAACCCGACTTTTTTACATCCACATTTGGCACTACAACCTTTTTTGCAATTGCAAAAAATAGTGTTAAGGAGTTTTTCTGGAGCAGGTGGGAGTAAGGTTTTAATCGGTTCCAGAGTATTATCTATTAATTTCCAACCCCAGTCTTCTGGATTCAGTTCATTGCCTAGCCATGTTTGAACTTGATAATATACTCGATACAAATGTTGAAAAGCAGATGCTGATGTTGGAGGAAGACATGATAGTTGTACTTGTTTCATGTTTCGCGTATTTTTTACAAAAGTTAAGTATCGGTATTTATCAAGACAAATAATTTTTTTTGGAGCTCCATAAACCGCGCCGAGTACACTACCTCACAGGTGGTGTGGAAACGTGTGCATATCATGTATAATGTGACTCTTTGAATCGCGATATCTCAGGAATGGCAACTCTTAGGAAAAAAATAGTAAGGACTATTTTTTTAGAGAATTTTAAGATCTACAACTTTGGTTTAAGGTTTTTTTTGATAAAACTTACCGTTTTCGAAAAAAATCCAAAAAATCTCAAATTTTGACCTTTGACCCCGAATAACTTTTGCAGCACACGTGGGATCGATGGGGACTTTTTAAACTTTATTTGTTATGGTATACCCTAGCTCTACACCAAAATTTGGCTCTCCGGCAATTTTTGTTATTTGAAATGTCTATATAGACCGGGTTATAGGGTGAGATATTCATCTGTTAAGTGAGATCTCTACCGATTTTTAATAAAGTTTTTTAATTAAAATTGCCAAACACTAGGTATATTCTGAATTTGTTGACGGTCCGCACAAAACTAGCTCACGGTCCGGATGCGGACCACGGTCCGCTAATTGGTGACCCCTGAATATAGCCCATTAAAATGTTACATTTTTAAGCCGTACCTTGCATTTGTTAGAGGAGTTTTATTTCTTTTATTTCTTTAGTGTGTAGGGTGGATCAGTAGAAGCTTAAGTTTAAGTTTTTGGGGTCGCCATCCTTGTCCCCCGGCCGCCATCTTGGAAATGGGGTTCAAAGGGGTTTCGGGCTGTATCTAGTAAACTACCAACCCTACGGAAAATCTAATTAAACATAAACTGTAGCAAATTAAATTTTCTACAATTTTGTTTCTATTACTTTTTATCGTCAAGTGACCAACAAAAAAGATATAAACAAAAATATGTAAAAAATTTTTAACAAGTTTCCTTTTGGAGGTTATAACTTTTTTTCAGTTCATTTTAAAATAAAATAATATTATAGCAATTTTGTAGAGAGGTTTTCAGCGAACAATTTTCACTATAAAGTTGTTTAATTCTATTTATTTATATAGGTTTTACAGCGCTCCAAACTTGACCAGATTCTCGAATGCTCATAGGGATACAATAAATACAAAAGTTAGGCTTACTTTTCTATCTATATATATTTTTTATTCATACAATTTATTATGATTTTAACATTCCTATGCTATTATTAATCTGTTTTTGACCTTTCTCCCCACTATAAAACTTATAACCCTAAGCATATTTATATAGAAAAGGCCCAAGAAGTTGTTTGAGGACAAATTCGTCGGTTCAGAAGAAGAATGACGCAACTGCAAAATGCAAAATTCTTAAGAAGAGTAAAAAAACGATTTGTGATATCAAAATCATAAAGTATGATAAAAATTAGCCATTCACCGCACCGTGGTCAGGATCTCGAGATATAAGCATTTTTTGGGGTGTGCTTGTCTATGAAGTAACATACATTTTTCCTATTGTACTTATATTTTGACTTAAAATTTTTCAAAAAACTTCTTTTCGTGAATTATATTTTATAGACCTGGATCCCGCGTAAGAAAAAAAAGTTGATTAATAGCAAGCTAAAAATTTGTTAATAGCTTAACGGTGTCTAGTCGGACAAACATTGATGCACGGGAACACTGAAACAGGGGAAGTTTTAACGGTGGAGCATGATAAACGTGTCGTCCTGACAAGTTTATGATGGTGAAAAATAGCAAGTTGTTTTTAAGTTTATTCAATAGCCAAAGTTATATAATATATGAAAAAATGTTTGTCCGACAAAAAGGTTGGGCATTTTAACGAGTCCGACACGTAGAACATGTCACATCACAGGAACTATGTTGGTGATGAATAGCAGTCTGATTTTTGCATGAGAGTTTAATGAAAGGTTAAAAAAGCAATTGGAAGTTCTGTCGGACAAAATGAATGGGAAATTTTCCTAGTCGGACATTCTAAACATGTAAGATATAGACAAAAATGTTGGTGATAAATAGCAAGCTAATTTTGATTTGTTTATGTACAAATTATATTTTGTAACGCAAAAAGTTATATGTCGGACAAAAAGTTTGGGCAAATCGAAGGAAATAAATAAAAAACATTTTTTCAGAATGACTTAGTCACATATTGATAAAGCTATTTTAGTTGTATATTATTATTTATATTCACATATTTGCATGTGCATATATATACATGCAACTCCAAAAACAGTGAGGTAAGTTTCAATGCATGTATATATTGCAAAACAATTATTTTTTTGGGTTGAGTTTGTTCTAGATATTCTCAAAATGACAATAAAAAATGTTAAAGAACATATGAAATCAATCTCTTAGGGTTTTCTAATTAGGCGCATCAGAAAGTACGGAAAATTTCCTACAAAAAACGTTGTATACATTTTTTTCCATACTCAAATCTTAATCCTGTAAACGACATTGAAAAATGTGAAGAGTCTAAAACTTCGGTGCTTTTAAGAATAGACGTAAATATGACACATTATGCTTAGAAGTATGTATTAGAAGGCTGCATTTGTCAGTGTGACACTTTGTGCTATACAAAGTAGTATTTGAAAGTACATGGTCTCTGAGTTTCTGTTTGCAACGTGTGTTGGAAATTAAAATTTATATTAACTATGGAGTGTTTTTGTGTCTATTTTTGAGTGTCAACAGTTTAAATTTTAAGTCGCCAAATCAAAAGTGAAACCATTCAACGGAAAATTTTTGAGTAATTTTCGAACATTTTACAAAGTTAGTAAAATACTTGGTCATCAATTCAATGAGGTTCAGTTGCAAGATAATTGTGAAAGTTCTATTGAATATCATTATTCGTGCTATAATGCTGTGCTTGATTGAAAAAGGGTACCTAAATAAATTATTACTAAAATTGTATAACGTAATTTTTCTCAACTTTCTACAAATGAAATAATAATGTAATTAATATGTCACATGGCAAGAAATAATTTGCTGCCAAAATAAATCGATTAGTTTAAATTTGAAGTTACGATTGTAATTTATTATGAATTATTGTCAAAAGTGACAGTTTTTCTTAAATGGAAATGTATCCATAGACATAAGGGTAGACAGGGAATACAGTGCAAAAAGTCGATAGGTGGTCTATCTATCTCTTTTAACCAAGCGATCCCGCGCATGTGGCAGACAAAGATAGCTAGACCACTCAATCCATAATATAATTTGCCTGATCTACTATAAATGTATTACAGTGAGGTATCTAAATGATGTTGACATAAATCGAAAGATATCGATTGTAATTGATTGCAGATACTTTTGACATAGAATAATCACCCCTTATTGAAATTTAAAAAATTATTTTTTTAAATTGTCCGACTACAAAATCTACCCCTTATTTTTTTCCGACAACAGTCATTCTTGGTAAGGAATAATTTACTTAATTAAATTTCGTCTTTGTCGGAAAGCTATTTATCACCAGCATTTTTGTCTATATCTTACCTGTTTAGAATGTCCGACTACGAAAACTTCCCATTAATTTTGTCGGACAGAACTTCCAATTGCTTTTTTAACCTTTCATTAAACTCTCATGCAAAAATCAGACTGCTATTCATCACCAACATAATTCGTGTGATGTGACATGTTCTACGTGTCGGACTCGTTAAAATGCCCAACCTTTTTGTCGGACAAACATTTTTTCATATATTATATAACGTTGGCTATTGAATAAACTTAAAAACAACTTGCTATTTTTCACCATCATAAACTTGTCAGGACGACACGTTTATCATGCTCCAGCGTTAAAACTTCCCCTGTTTCAGTGTTCCCGTGCATCAATGTTTGTCCGACTAGACACCGTTAAGCTATTAACAAATTTTCAGCTTGCTATTATTCAACTTTTCTTTCTTACGCGGGATCCAGGTCTATTATTGTTGTGTTGGTTAAAATTATAAACTAAAAAGTTTGTCTCTCAACTTTTTTAAGTAAACATGAAACTAACGACTAACGAAATATGATGACAAAATGTTTAAAAATTAACTACTCCTTTTTTAATGAGTTTAAACATTTTGGACAAATTTCATTATTATCTACATACTTCAGAGATGACAGTAAAATTTTCAAAAGGAAATATTTACAGCGACCAAAGATAAAGCGAGGTAAATTTGAAAAATCATCAAAATTTATTTTTGGCATTTTTGTATAAAATTTTATTTTTGAACATGTTCCACCAACTCTAGATAAAAATAAACTTCATATTCAGATTCAGCGACCTCAAAAACATAAATGTAGACCAAAATTAGTCATTCACCTTAAATTTTATTTTCGTGGTCGGCTTAACGGTTGATGCTGCTCGCCTGTGTTTCATTAATAATTTGTCCATATAGTAACTGGAGAAACCTCAGCACAAAATACGAAGATTTAACATAAACACTTAAATAAAATATGGTTCCTTACTGCGTTACAGGGTGTTCTATCTAAAAATTTAAAAACTATTTTTGCTCAGCATTTTAAAACCATTCGACGTATCCTTTTAATACTTGGCAGGAAGTGCGACTACCATTATACACCCTACTAAATTATGGTAAACAAACGTGTCTAGCTACTACCAGAGGCGTACGACAGGGGATGGTGAATGGTTGACGTTTCTCAAATTCTACGCCACTGGAGGAATTACTATTTTAGTGCCATTTTTAGATTCTACAATACTTTCTACGTAAATAATATACTCTTCATTGGTAACGATAAAGTCATTAGTTTTAGATATATTTGAAGTTAAATATGAAACGGCACAGGTATTTTGATTAATTTATGATATGATTCATCTGATTAAAATTTAAAAATTATTTGTACCCAGTACTTTAAAACGATTTGACGTATCCTTATCATACTTGGCAGAAAGTGTAGGTACTGTATACCCTACTAAATTAAGATAAATAAACGTTTCTAGCTACTACCAGAGGCGTATGGCAGGGGATAGTGGCTGGCTGACCCTTCCCAAATTCTACGCCACTGAAGAAATTGATATTTTAGTGTAATTTTTTGATTTTACAATACTTTTTATGTAAACAATATACTCTTTATTCGTATCGATACAATGATTAGTTTTCGAGATATTTGAAATTAAATATGAAGCGACACAATACACTGATCAAAATAACCGTGTCGTTTCATTTTTAACTTCAAATATCTCTAAAACTAATGACTTTATCGTTACGAATGAAGAGTATATTATTTTCATAGAAAGTATTGTAGAATCCAAAAATTGAACTAAAATAGCAATTTCGCCAGTGGCGTAAAATTTGGAAAGGGTCAACCATTCACTTTCCCACGTCGTACGCCTCTGGTAATAGCCACAAACGTTTGTTTAACATAATTTAGTAGTTTGTACAGTATCTGTACTTACTGCCAAGTATGAAAAGGATACGTTAAATAGTTTTAAAATGCTGAGCAAAAATAATTTTTAAATTTTTGGATAAAACACCCTGTAACTCAGTAAGGAAAAACATTATATTTAAGTGTTTTAGGTTAAATTTTCGTATTATGTGCTAAGGTTTCTCCAATTACTATATGGAAAATTATTAATGAAACACCCTGTATAGATAGAAAAATATTGTTTTTTTGTATTCCTATGAGAATTCGAGAATTTGCTCAAGTTTGGAGCGCTGTAAAACCTAGATAATAAATAAAATTAAACAACTTTATAGTGAAAATTGTTCATTGAAAAATCCTCTACAAAATCGCTGTGATCTTATTTTATTGTGAAATGAACAAAAAAAAGTTATAACCTCCAAAAGGAAACTTCTTACAAAATTTTCTCTAATTTTTGTCTTTAACTTTTTTGTTGGTCACTTGACGATAAAAAGTAATACACATAAAATTGTAGAAAATTTAATTTGCTACATTTTATGTGTAATTAAATTTTCTGTAGGATTGCTAGTTTAGGAGATACAGCGCGAAAGCCCTTTGCACCCCTTTTTCCAACATGGCGGCCGGGGGGACAAGGGTGGCGACCCCAAAAACTTGAACTTAAGCTTCTACTGAACCCCCTACACATTAAAAAAATAAAATTGACTCCTCTAAGAAATGCAACCCTAAATGTAACTTTTCAATGGACTAATAAATTAGTAAATGAAAATGGTTTCTGTCCTTGTAGGATCGGTACTCACCGGAGGGACCGCAGACGTTCGGATACAATTAGCGTCTCTTTGCAAAGACAATGACGTCGACTTTGCAAAGTAACAAGACTCTACACTCACACTACACATGACACTAGGTACCTAACTGTAAAAATTTACCGTACCTACCATGCCAATGGCCATTAGTTGTCGAGGCATTAGCTAAATTAAAAAAAAATCATTAATAACTGGGTAAGAAACAGAAGAATTGAATGGAATGACCACATAAGCCGAATGACAACAAAATAGACCATACCAGGTCACGCGACTGACAGCGTCACTGAGGGGCAAAAATTGTGTTTACGGTGTTCTTTTTGCTATTTTCTCGTTTTATTATAAGAAATCTGTGGTTTTAACTACAGCAATTTCAAATATTAGATTAGGACACCCTCATAGGGGATGCAAAACCCGGTATAATCAGAAAATCAGTTTTCTTGACCTATATCGTCGTTCTTTTACAGTGCATTGTGATTATAGTGATTTAAAACATCTCGGTCTTTAAATGCGGCTGGTATTATAAAAAAACTCACTTTATCTCTTTTGCTTTTACTGGAACACTTTACAACTGAACAAAACGCTGGTATTTTAATCATATTCTTAAATTAAACAATGGTTTTCTACACTTAACCTACTTTGTTTACAAGATCTTTGCCCTCCAGTCGCTGTCAAATGACGTCACCCTGGAATGGTCTATAGGAAGACGATCAGTGGGAAGACCACGAAAACGATGGAACGACACCTTACTAGAGGCACATTGAGAAAACAGAGTCATGTCTATACAAAAAGAAGAAGAAGAAGAAGAAGAAGTTGTAATTTCCTGTTAAATAAAAATACAAGTACATACAATTGATTTTAATCATTTAGATTTTCACTCACATCACACTAGCTGCAGATTCCTCATGTAATTCAAAAATAAATAAGGCAGACCGCTTGTATAATACAGTTACCATTTGATGAGTGCACAGCGCATCGCTTGTTCACACAGCATCGCAAACAGAAGTTGTTCACACCTCGAAAGCTTAAGAGTAAACAGTTAGCAATCAACAAGTAGCAACAAAATATAACTTCGGGAGATAGTATCATAAACTTTGGCAACAGTGGTAATCTTTGACATTATCTAAGATTAATATTTTGACAATATCACAATATAAAGAGGGACAGTAGAACCACTCTCCGAAAAATTGGAAGTAAAATCTGTAGTCGCGCATGGCGACCGCGCAATGTTGGCAGTCGCTTTTGCCCCACTTTCGCATTGCTATTCGCATAGAAACGTACGGCTTTCAACAGGGAAAACCCGCTTCCACCACTGGTGAATTACCAATTGCGTACTGCCGGTATTACTTCCTGAGATCAAAGCGTCGACAGAAGAGTGATTTTACTGTGGAACCTCTATATACTGTGACAATATCATAGTCGCGCTAAATGGAAGTATGTAATAGAAAACGATTTTATTATTAATAAATAGATATTTATAAAAATAAACCAAAATGGGTGCAAATTTTATGTTAAGATAGGTATTTAGAAAGGTATTTGCATGAAATATCTAATAGTAAAACAATAATAAATAATCATTTTTTTTTGTGAGGCGAAACAAATTTCGATTTTCGCATAATTTTGGCACGGTTTTTAATGGACTTTTTCTTGGAAGGTTTCACTTTATTTTTCGTTTGATTTACTTTTTCCATTTTGTTAAAGTATTGATAATATTTATAGAATAAAAAATCCTCCTAAAACTTTATATACTCGCATTAGAATTCGAAATATTTTTACGTAAAATATACGTACCTACCTACATATAACTAAAACTCACAATTAACTACAATCTATTCTTTCAAAGAGGCCAACAACTTATAGAACAACAACAAATATAATAAATTAACTATCAATAAACACTACTTTCCAATGAAATAACAATAACGAATTCTTAAATTAACACACTACTGCACTGAACAGATATCGATAAAGATGACAGAACAGATTAGAGAAAATCTGACGCATGTTTGTCAAAATGACAGTGATAATTTCTCTATGTTGCCTAATTAGTTATTTAGTTATAATATGCTCGATTTCTTGTTAGAAATAAAAAATTTTAGTAGTTCCAAGATTACATAAAATCTAGGCATGGGATAAAAAAGTTTATTTGAAGAAAGTTTATTTTTCTTTCTTCTTAATGGCGGTACAGGCTCCTTTTTTCAATATTTTATTTAGTTATAGAGTAATTTCCACGTACTAACATATTTCTGAAATTGGGCTCTGTACCGCCATTCTTTATTATATTACGAATAAGTGTGCCAAATATCTCGACAAAATATTCAACATTAGAGCCGCAACCTTGGAACGCGTTTGTTGCTACCTGTTGATCGCTACTGTAGCCTCTTAAGGTCAAGTTCAAAAATAGTTAATTTTTGGAAAATATTTCATTAATTTAAAATAATAAGCGTGCTGGTAATCGCCTTGCAGCGAAACCAAAAACCCCAAAAAAGAAGAAGAAATTTAGCGGTCTGACGTTTGGTGTTTTTTGACAATTCTAACCTTTATGTCCATTTCTATTTCAGACATTTAAAGATCAAAATTGTGTCATTAATAAAGTCAACGCAGTGTTAACAAGTATTTTTAAATGTGGTGGAGAAAAGCTAAATGGAGTGATTTTCCACGCCATTTGGCAACAGAATTGGAAAAACTAGAAGCTCACCAGTTGATTGAAGGTGGCGCAATACTTAATGAAGTAGATTCCAATGGCTCTACGGCACTACATAAAGCTGTAGATTTCAGAGACTTGGGCTTAGCCAAAAAATTATTGGAACTCGGTGCTGATGTAAACTCAGTAAATAATCCCGAAAAGCAATGTCCTTTACATTTCGCTACTGCCAAGAATAATATTGAAATGGTTCGGTTACTCACAGAAGCTGGAGCAAATATGCAGTGTTCAGACTTCGATGGAGATATGCCAATTCATATTGCAGCTAAGGAAGGACATATAAAAATTATTAAATATTTTTTAAAAAAGGGGATGGATATAGATATTATAAATGAAAATACCAAAATGACGCCTCTTCAAATGGCTGCCTATAGAGGTCACATGGAAGTAGTAGACTTCTTGCTGTTAAATAACGCTAACGTGAATCTCAAAGATTATCAGAATCGGAGTTCAATTCATCATGGTGTTTTAGGAGGCAAAGCTAAAATTGTTCATGGCCTTATAGAAAAAGGAGTCGATATAAATGTTGAAGATATCTATAATTTGACTCCTTTGCATTTAGCTTGTAAAAAGTATTTCGAAATTGTTAAGTTACTTTTAAAAAACGGTGCAGTGTGTAACCTAGAGGAGGGATTTTGGACTTATTCTAATAAACTCCATTGTGCATATGAACCCAATTATCTAAAAATTGTAAAATATTTTATTAGCATAGGGATAGACGTTAATTTCGGTACAAGTCAAAAATGTACTGTTCTGCATGTAGCTTGTAAATGGGGTGAGATTGAAATAGTTAAATTTTTGATTAAGAATGGTGCAGACGTTAACAAGAAAACTACACTTACTCCTTTATGTTTTGCAATACTCAATTTACGCACAGAGATTGCAGAGCTCTTAATTCTAAATGGAGCGGATTTAAAAGAAGCTGAATATAAAGGCAAATCTTCTTTATCGATAGCTTTAAATTATCTGCCAAGTATTTCTCCAATTTCAAAACTGACAGAGTTAATGGATCTTGCAAAAGTAATAATCAAATACACCGTGTTAATTTACAATCCTGTTGAGACAATTATTCAAGATGATCGTCCTTTCATCAAAGAATTATTACAATACTATAATGAGTGCCAAAACCAAATAACAAATATGAAGAGTGTATTAATAAAGAATAGTACTGTTTCATTATATCAAATAATTTGTGACTCCAATAATGTTAACGCGCTTTTTAAATATTTATATAACGACAATATTAAAAACGAGTTACAAAATATTGAAGATTATATTAAAGATTTCTCGATATATGGTAATATTAGTCCGTTGGTGCAACTTAGAGTTAAGGAAGGCTTGCAAAGAATGGAATTACTTACAGACGCCGACTTAATAATGAAAAAAATTGCACCTCAGTTACCATCAGAAATAAGGTATACAATATTGGAATACCTAAACATGACTGATCTTAAAACTGTAATTAAATTAGATTTATTCAAATAAAAGATTTTGTGTTTTTCTGTTTCTTCATAAAAACTAAAATATTGTTATATATAGTTATTTTTTGTTTAATGAATACCTTTCAGTCGTACCGACTCGGTGTTTTGGTACGTCTATGAGTAGGCCAAATAAACCTTTATGTCTATTCATGAGCATGCACCGAATATAGCACCGAACGGAAATTCCAAAAAAAAAAGAAAATATTTAAGGGGATGGGAGCAAAATTATTCACTAATGCTTTTTGTTTATTCTAAGAAACTTTTTGTTTATTCTAAGAGACTTTCGGCCCTCGATAATAATGTATTTCATTATGCGTTTAAATTTTTAAAAAATATCTACATTATTTTTTTCAGGATTCGAAAAAAATCAACACCATGTCCGTGGTGATATTTTTCAAATCGAACATTCGCTATCTTTGTCATACAGGGTACTCAGTCCAACATAATGTGCCGACAAGACAGTGAAAATTTTAAATAGTTGACACGACGTCAGGAATATTTTGAGTTGTTTATTAAATAATATTGATAGTGTATTTGATAAATAATTGACTTAAGACGTGAAATTAATAAAAAGTTATCTATTGTTCATTATTTATGGTAGATCCAAGCAGAGAATACACCAGGATATATTCCGTGATCTAAGTATTTTGTTGTTAAAGATGTTCAAAAATTTATATAAGCGTTCCATACTAACAATATATTATTAAAAAAAATCACTTTATCACTTTTCCTCTTTTCTCGATAAAGTATTAGTTTTTATTGTATAGTATAAATTATTGTAATCACTGAATACATAGTTAGTGAAAAAATAATTCAATAATTTAAGCGATTACATAATAATAATAATAATAATAATTATTATTATAATAATAATAATAACCTTTTGATACCGTAGGTATCTGGGATGAGTCAATTTTCCCCTCAGAGGGAGTGTGAGCCGTATGGCTAAATCTGGATAATAATAATAATCACCACCCTAAAAGTGCAGTAGAACGAACGACATTACCCCGGTATTTAGGAGGAAGAGGACTTATGGATATAGTTGAGCAATTAGATAAACAGATTGCTAATTTAAGAACTTTTTTTCAGATGCAGGCTGAGACATCTACTCTACACCGCGCAATTTGCGCAGTAGATGACACAACACCGATCAAACTGAGGGAACCAGAAATGCGCATAAACCACCTTACTAAGGACGAAAAACTGCGCACCTGGATGGGTAAACCTCTGCACGGGCGACATCCCAATGACGTTAGCCAAGACTATGTCGACAATACAGCGTCGAACTATTGGTTGACATCAGGAAAGATGTTCCCTGAAACGGAGGGTTCATTACTGGCCATTCAGGATCAGGTTATACCAACCAGAAATTACCTGAAATATATCGTCAAAGACCCTCAGGTTCAAAACGACAGATGCCGATATGGATGTCAAGCCCAAGAAACCATCCAACATATTACAGGGGGCTGCCAGGCATTTGTTGCAACTGAATACAAGGAACGGCATGACGCAGTGGGAAAAATCCTTCATCAAGAGATAGCTAACAAGCTGGGACTTCTCCAAACGGACCATCTCCTATATTATCAATACGTTCCTGAGAGTATGCTTGAGGATGGCAACTACAAGCTATACTGGGACCGCAGTGTGCTCACAGACTAAACAGTGGCACATAATAGACCAGATCTCGTACTAGTTAATAAATTAACAAGACAAACAACACTAATTGATGTGGCGATACCTAACAACAATAATCTACGTAGTAAATTTACTGAAAAGATCGCCAAGTATAGAGATCTGGAAATTCAAATACGGAGACAATGGAGAATGCAAAGTACCCAGACGATACCTATTGTTATGTCTACTACTGGAGTCATTCCGAAGACCCTCCTCGAAAGCATAAAAAAGCTGGGTCTCAATGAACATATTTATAAGACCATGCAGAAAGCTGTACTACTTGCGACGGCCAGAAGTGTAAGAAAATTACTGGGAGATACACCTGCATTCCAAGTCACCTAGGGCTCGATAACACGGAAAGAGTCCCACCAGAGCTCAATCCTTTTGATACCGTAGGTATCTGGGATAAGTCAATTTTCCCCTCAGAGGGAGTGTGAGCCGTATGGCTAAATCTGGAATAATAATAATAATAATGCCTGTGGGAGTTTTTTGTCAGTTCTTCTATCAGGCGCGGCCCTCTGCGAATGGGGGATGCTTTCTGGGTATTCGTAGCGCCAGTACCCAGAGAGTAGCAGGGATATTTGCCGTGGAACAAAAACTGACACCTGGCAGTAGGTATAAAATGCAAACCCATTAATATGGAGAATTATGATTTATGTTTAGGATCGCTGCCTGGGGATCGCCAGGGCACGTCTGGAGCCGGCGCTGGACGTGACAGCATGCGGGACGTCGGTGGCAGAGTATTGAGGAGGCGGGCCCCTGTCATACAATCAGCTACAGCCCAACCACAACCACAACCATAAGCGAGCCAAACATCAACAAGAGCTCCACCCGCCGAAGGTGCTGCGCTGGAACCTCAGCCGGCGCTCACTCAAGCGGGACGACCGAGGCAGCGCATGAAATGGACTGCGTCCATTAATGAAAACATTTTGCGCTTCTACTACAAGGTGACAAACCTCGGTCAAGAAACGATCGGCTACCGACAACAGCTGTATGCCGAATTTTGCAGAGAGTACCCAGATATTCAAGTATCGGAGCAACGAGTATCAGATCAATACCAGGTAATCATCAGAAATAATCTTATCTCAGAGGCTAGACGCGATACCATCAAAAGCGAAGTCGAACGGGAGATTAACAATCAAGGGCTAATTTTAGATCAAGTTCCTAATGAAATCCCTGATGAGCAGATTCCTGAGCTTCCCATACCAGAAACTCAACCTGATAATACACCGCAGGAAAAAAACGAGTTACGTGATAGCCTAGTAAACGAAATGGCTTGCGCCGTACAAGAGTTTAATGGAACAAACCCACTTAGCAGACCACCGCTACCAAGAATTAACTCTTGTAAGAAACTAGGTGCGCTGTTACAAATTGTGAACACTGAAGTCCTACCCAATTACGTCGTAGAAGCTCACACATTAGAATATTTGCATATGCTCATCTACTGTGCAGCTACAGCAATTGCTAATGTAATGGGCATTAAGATCAGAACACGACGGGGTACTAATAACGGAAGAACTGGTAACAGAATTGCACCCTGGGAAAAAAGACTGCAAGGGAAGATTGAATTACTGCGTAGGGATATTGGCCAAGTCACAGAATATTTACGAGGAGTACCAAGTAGAAAAGTTATTAGGAGAGCTGAAGAAATAATGCGGAACACTGCAAGACACTCGAGATACGATCCAGACAATAACACAGCCCAACAGTGTCTGGATACATTAAAGCAAAAACTCTCCATCTATTCAGGGCGTCTAAGGAGGTACAAAGTTAGTAACAACTGAAAAAGTGACAATGCACTTTTTGAAAATTCCGAGAAGGCGTTCTACCGAAAACTCAAGTCCACCGTAGAAAGTGCCGACAAGTCTTACCCAAGCCAAGAAGAAATTCATGAGTTTTGGGAAAATCAACTTTCCACACCAGCTGCTTTTAACAACAATGCTGGATGGATAGAAGATACGACGCACAACTGTCACCACTACGTTACTGCTAACTACGAACCGTTCACGACTGAAGAGGTCTCAAATGTCATCAAAGAGCTTCATAACTGGAAATCCCCTGGACCAGACGGAGTTCAGAACTTCTGTCTTAAAAAGTTTTGGTGTATTTATGATTGTTTATCAACATTAATTAATCATGTTATTTCTAATCCGCAGGAAATACCATCATTTTGAACTCAGGGAACTACTAATTTAATAGAAAAGGATCAAAATAACACCCAAGATCCATCCAAGTACAGCCCAATTACTTGTCTTCCAACTTTGTATAAATTGGATACATCCTGTGTAACCCGGCGTATCTACCGACACTGTGATCTAAACAATATCATAGAGCCTCAACAGAAAGGATGCGCTAAGGGTTCCATGGGTTGCAAAGAACAACTTATCATCGACTCAGTCATTTCTAACCAGGCATTCACAAAAAAAAGGAACCTTTTTACTGCTTTTATTGACTATAAGAAGGCCTTTGATTCAGTACCGCATGAATGGCTTATAGATATATTAAGAATATACAAAGTCGATGATAACCTTTTTAAGGCATATAATGGGAGATTGGAAGACTAAAATTCACCTCCAAATACCCGGTGAAAACAATATCGAAACCGAAAATATCGCAATCAACCGGGGCCTGTTTCAAGGAGACTCGTTGAGTCCATTGTGGTTCTGCTTAGCTTTGAACCCCCTTTCCCAGCTATTAAACTCCACTGACTCAGGTTTTAGCATTAGAAACAATAATACTGTGGTAGCGAAGCTCAATCATCTGTTGTATATGGATGATTTGAAATTAATGGCTTCCACTCGAGAACACCTAGAACAGATGCTAAAAGCTGTAGAAACATTCTCTAATGATATTAGCATGCACTTCGGACTAGACAAGTGCCGTGTTTTGAATATAGTCAGAGGAAAGGTACAACCCGGAGGATTCGATATGCAAAATGGCCAGAACATCGAGGCCATGGGCGAAAACGATATGTACAAATATCTTGGGGTAAAGCAGGCGCAGAAAATTGACCATAAGCAAATGAAAACTGAGATAACTACTGAGTTTATGCGAAGGGTAAAACAGCTGCTTCGTTCACAGCTTAACAGTAAAAATTTGTTTAAGGCACTAAACACCTACGCTTGTTCCGCGCTTAGCTATTCATTTGGTATTGTTAAGTGGACAAAAACGGATATAGAACATCTTCAGCGAAAAGTACGAACACACCTCACAAAGGCACAAAAACACCACCCTAAAAGTGCAGTAGAACGAACGACATTACCCCGGTATTTAGGAGGAAGAGGACTTATGGATATAGGTGAGCAATTAGATAAACAGATTGCTAATTTAAGAACTTATTTTCAGATGCAGGCTGAGACATCTACTGTACACCGCGCTATTTGCGCAGTAGATGACACAACACCGATCAAACTGAGGGAACCAGAAATGCGCATAAACCACCTTACTAAGGACGAAAAACTGCGCACCTGGATGGACAAACCTCTGCACGGGCGACATCCCAATGAGGTCAGCCAAGACTATGTCGACAATACAGCGTCGAACTATTGGTTGACATCGGGTAAGATGTTCCCTGAAACAGAAGGTTCAATACTAGCCATTCAGGATCAGGTTATACCAACTAAAAATTGCTTGAAACACATCGTCAAAGACCCTCAGATCCAGAACGACAAATGCCGATGTGGATGTCGAACCCAAGAAACCATCCAACATCTTACAGTGGGCTGCCAGGCATTTGCTGCAACTGAATACAAGGAACGGCATGACGCAGTGGGAAAAATCCTTCATCAAGAGATAGCTATCAAGCTGGGACTTCTCCAAACGGACCATCTCCCATATTATCAATACGTCCCTGAGAGTATGCTTGAGGATGGCAACTACAAGCTATACTGGGACCGTACTGTGCTCACAGACCAATCAGTGGCACATAATAGACCAGATCTCGTACTAGTTAATAAATTAACAAGACAAACAACACTGATTGATGTGGCGATACCTAACAATAATAATCTACGTAGTAAATTTACTGAAAAGATCGCCAAGTACAGAGATCTGGAAATTAAAATACGAAGACAATGGAGAATGCAAAGTACCCAGACGATACCTATTATTATGTCTACTACTGGAGTCATTTCGAAGAACCTCCTCGAAAACATAAAAAAGCTGGGTCTAAATGAACACCTTTATAAGACCATGGAGAAAGCTTTACTACTCGCGACGGCCAGATGTGTACGAAAATTTCTGGGAGATACTCCAGCATACCAAGTCACCTAGGGCTCGATAACACGGAAAGAGTCCCACCAGAGCTCAATCCTTTTGATACCGTAGGTATCTGGGATGAGTCAATTTTCCCCTTAGAGGGAGTGTGAGCCGTATGGCTAAATCTGGGATCGTATGGCATTTTTGCCGAGGAGATCCTTTCGGGCAAGTTTCGGCGCCATTTACATCTTTAACCCTGTTTCAAGTAACTAGTGTCGATGTACACACTGGCCCAGGGGACCGACGGCTTAACGTGCTCTCCGAGGCACGGTGAAACGGCTCGTATCATTTCTAGAAATAAAAAATTGATGGTCGTTGGCAGGGCATGAACCCACGTACTCTGGCGTATGAGGCCAGCGATAATGCCGTTGAGCTACAGCCGTTCACCAGCAATTACATAAGTAACGGTTATCCAAGAACATTAAAAAACTGAACGAAAATCTCTATAATGCTAATGACAATGTCATTGTCAACTACTAATGTTTACATCTGCAGTTTTCATGGCAATGATAATTATACTATTGTTCTTTTCATGAGCATTTTTCAGTGCGTCACAAATGATAGAAAAAAGGTTAGTCCGTGATAAATACACATTTATGACATTTATTCTAACATGACATTTTAGTTAAATCTGAAAGTTGTCATATTTTATTTGCAATT
Organism: Diabrotica virgifera virgifera; assembly: GCF_917563875.1. Lineage (NCBI taxonomy): Eukaryota > Metazoa > Arthropoda > Insecta > Coleoptera > Chrysomelidae > Diabrotica > Diabrotica virgifera. The sequence goes on along the minus strand of NC_065445.1, from coordinate 231,046,131 downwards.
TGGTATAAAAACAAATCAATTGTGTTTATTGCATTTATAAAATGGTATTTTCTTTGATTTGTATAGTCTTATAAATTGTACAGATTAAATTATTCTATATAAATAATATAATATTATTTAATATTATATTACTAGCGCCATGTATTGACAACTAGATTAAATGTTATAAATGTCACCGGCGAAATGTAATCAGCGACGTGCGTTTTTTTCTGTCACATACAATTTAATGCGTTAGAGATAAATCGAAAAACTGTGACGCACTGAAAAATGCTCATGAAAAGAACCACACGCAATTTGCCGTGTAAAGAAGAAAAAAGTAGGGATAGCTCCGTAAAATATTTACGCCTACACTCTTAAATATTTATTGTTCTGATCTACATGAAAAATTTACATCTATTTACTATAAAATAATGTAGTTATATACTAGTTTAATTGGTTCCTTGAATAAAGACTTCATTAATTGTGACCTAGCCATAATTTTCCTAAGAAACGTGTTTTAGATATCTTCCTTTCATTACAAAAAGAGATATGCTTTTTTGCATATCCTCTTTTTTTAATACTGAAGAATGTCGCTCTACAATTCAGCGTATTAGTAATGACAACTAACGTTTTGCATGGGATATATGGATTTATTACAGACAATCAAATTGAAGAATGTTAAAGAAATCAAAAATCTTAAATTACTCAAATATTTCACTAAATAAAACTTGGTATGACTGTTTTGCTCAATAAAATTCAATAAAAAAATATACGAGTCAACCATTCGCAGCTTCAGAATCACCATGGTATCCTCCTATAAAAATATAAAAGAAATTATCCGAAGATACCCGTAGCTAATTCCTTTATGGATGAGCGGACGTTGCTTTATTAAGTATTTCGAAAATAAATAAGGGAGACACGGCTCATTTGAATGATTAAATTTGCATATATTACACGCAACTCCCTAACACCATCGTACGGCCTCATACCCAAAACAATCTGCTCCAGATTTATATATATATTTGTGTGTCCGTCCTCTGGTTTTGTTTTGTAACTTGTCGGTGACATAAATATACTAGAGAAAGGGAAATTATGTCCAGTGTTAAAGTCAAAGAGGTGCAGAATAGGTCACATGTAAATTTATTTAGTTTAGTTCAAATTCAAAATTATAAGGCTGCACAAAAGGGAGCGAACTCCAGTCGAAATAAAAAGCAAAAACTGACATAAGTGACATAGTCGACAAGTAACATGTGGACAAAATAAGAAAAAGTACAAAACTGATATAACCAAAGATATAAATATATTATAAGATATTACATCAAAATATTTTATTGATATTTAGTGGAGTCACTGAAGGTGGATATGAGCCATTACCTCCGATTTCGTTGAACCTCCATCGATTTGCATGAAAATTGGTGAGTGGTTAGAGGATATCTCAAGAAACAAAGGTGACATGGTGCCAACTTGCGCTTTTACCCTGGGGGTGGATGCCACCCCTTCTTGCGGGTGAAAATTATTTTATTAAAAATAACCCCATAATTCGATAGAGGGACAAATTTCAAGCAAAATTTGTTATATAAATATATTAAAATAAATTAAAACTTTTTGAGTTATTGAAGATCAAAGATTTAAATTTTTCTTGAGAAAAATGCATGTTTTTAACCAGTTTTTCATCAATAACTCAAAAACTGTAAGTTTTTACAAAAAAGTTATTATCAAAATTGAAGCTAATAAAAAATGAAATAAACCCCTTACTACAAAAACATTTTAATGTTAACTAAAAATGAGTTATAGGAAATTGAATGTATATTTTTTTCGGCGAGTAAAAAACTCTAAGTATTCAAGCTGAAATAACGGGAAATTGATGCATTTTATAACATAAACTATTAAACATTTGTCAAAGTACTTAAAAATATCTATTAAATGAGCCCGCGAACATGTTGATAGCGTTAAAATTTATGCTCCAAAATTGTTTCAAAATTTATCTTTTTAAAAATTTTTCCAAAAAATGTTATTATGTTTTTTTAATAACTCCGTTCGTGTTTACGATATCTCTCTCTCTCCTGTCGTTTCCCCATTACTGAGGATCATGATTTCTTCCAATATTCCTAACAATGTTTCTCCATTGGTCTCTATCTGCAGCTGCTCTAAGAGCTTCGCAGAATGAGTTTCCAGCTGAATGCTTAATTTGGTCGGACCATCTAGTTGGTGATCGTCCTCTTGATCTTCTCCCCGGAACGTTTCCAGAAACAATTAATCTCTCCAAACTGTCGTCACCTCTGCGAACCACGTGACCAAAGAATTGCAGAATTCGTTACAGACATATTGTGGACAGCCTTTTTTTAATATTGAGTTGGTTTAGAATGGAAACGTTTGTCCTATGAGCTGTCCAAGGTATGCGCAGCATTCTTCTCCAGCACCACATCTCAAAGGCATCAATTTTTTGGCGCTCGCATGCGCGAAGAGTCCAAGTCTCTGCTCCGTATAGAAATATTGAGAATACAAGGGCATTCACCAGTCTTATCTTGATATTTTGAGAGATAGATCTGTCTTTCCAAACTTTAGTTAGGCGACTCATCGCATTTTTTGCCATAACAATACGTCTCCGAACTTCTGCTTCACAGTTACCAGTTTACGATATCAGGTTCATCTAAAAACTGTTTGAAAGTTAATTCCAAGTGCTATTTAAGCACGTTGAACCTAACCTTTTAAACCCCTTGCTTTTTTAAAAATAAAAGGTTAAATGACCCCGGTTGCATGGTTCCCACAGCAAAATTTAAGATTTAAACGTTTCTATCTCGGTTATTTTTTACCCTACAGAAATAGTAGACAGGTAAAATATTTGGCACAGAAAAACTAAAATGTGGTTATATACAATTTTTTACGTATATTAAGTATTTTTGGAGTTATTTTCAAAAGAATATGAGAATTGCAATAATTTTAAAAATTATGATTTTTTTAAATTAAATCTTTTTTTCAAAAATATGCATTCTAAACCGGTCAAAATTATCAAACACATTACTTATGCTAATATAAAGAAGTTCTTGTAAGGATTACTATAAATTTTAATTTTTGTGGAAATGACGTATGTTTTATTTTTCACTTTTTCCTAAAAAATTCGAAACGGTTCTTTTATTTTCATTATAACTTGCTTAATTTTGACGCTATTTCCTTGCTCTAAAGCTCATTTGATAGGTATTCTGAAGTACTTTGGCAAATTTTTAGCAGGAATATTTTATACATTGCATCGTTTTCCCGTTATTTAAGCTTGAATACTTAGATTTGAGTACTCGTCGAAAAAAATACACATTCAATTGCCAATAACTCACTTTGAACTAACATTAGTTTAGTTCTTTATGTGAGGAATGTATTAAATTTTTTATTATCTTCAATTTTAGTAATAATAACTTTTTTGTAAAAGCTTATAGTTTTTGATTTATGCGTGAAAAACCGATTTAAAACATGCATTTTAACAAAAAAATAAAATCTTTGGTCTTTAATAACTCAAAAAGTGTTGATTTATTTTAATAACTTTATATATCAAATTTTGCTTGTAATTTGTCCCTCTATCGACTTATGGTATTATTTTTAATATAATAATTTTCACCCCCGAGAAGGGGTGGCATCCACCCCCAGGGTAAAAGCGCAAGTTAGCATCATGTCACCTTTGTTCCTTGAGGTATCCTCTAATTAGTCACCAATTTTCATGAAAATCGATGGAGGTTCAACGAAATCGGAGGTGAAAACCTTCAGTGACTGCACTAATTGGATGTATCCGAGACGAATCAATAAAATGATAAAAATTATATTAAACTATATGAGGACAAATATTTTAATAGTTTTGCAGATAGGCTAGGCTGTCCAAAATAAAAAGGGGTTATCAAACGACGTGTGAAAGCAACATTTGCTTTCTTATATCCATGCTGGATGTAGTCAAGAACTAACGCAAGATGTACAGAGAGGTTCAAAATTATGGAATACATTCATTTTTTCGATAATAGGCCGAAGGAATAATTTGAAGGAAAATCCCGAGAGAGGTCGATTTTCTTTTTAAATTATTATTTTTTGGCATATATATCAAAATAGTGACGTCATCCATCTGGGCGTGATGACGTAATCGGCGTATTTTAATGAGAATAGGGGTCTTGTGCTAGCTCATTTGAAAGTTTATTCAATTCTGTATTCAGCATTATAAGCCATACCGTAATTATTTACAGGGTGATTGATTAGTGGGGTAAAGCTCAATAGATCCGCTATAGTAATAGATAGCAATAAAAGTTAAGAACAAAAATTGTAGCCACCTTTGAGATTCACATTACAAAATTAGTTAGAATGTTACAGAGTCTTTGATAACACAATGACAGGTCAAACTTGTTTTTTTAAATGGAACACCCTATATTTTATTTTAAATTCGGAATCCTGTTAACTTCTCCATCCCAAAAATATAAAGGTTTGTTATGTTATACAGGGTATTTACAAAGTTATAACCAATTTTGTATGAAAATCGTAAGAAGTTCAACTCGCTGTATAAATAAAAATAAGCACAACAGCAATGGTTTATCAGTTATTAATGCCATATTTTTTTATTTATTGTCAAAATTTTCAAGAATTATTGAAATTGCTAATTTTCTTTATATTAAATACAGGGTGAGTCAAAACGCAAGTACATTATTTTCTCAGTAATGTTAAATGGAACACCCTGTATTTTATATCATTATTAAAAAGTAACATTACCGTACTTTAATTTTTATATAACATTCCTTATGTCGAAATTTATTAGTTTTCGAGATATTTTCATTTTTCAGAACAAATTATTTTAGGTGTCTAAAATCTAAATTTTAAGTAAGTTATGACGGAATTGACAATTGACGATTACTGATTACTAATCCGGTAATCAAGGTAACAATGTAGCAAATAAAGAAATTAATATTATAATTTATTAGAAATACATTTTACAAACAAAACACAACCACCACATGCAACATTTTTGAAACAATTAAAAACTAATTTTTTATGTAAATGTAACAAATAAAGAAAAAAAATTAGTAATAAATTTTACAAAAAAAAAAACACAAACACAAAATACAACATTTTGTGAAGACAATTAAACACTACTTTTGTATGTAAATGTAACATGTAACAAATAAAGAACGAAACATAATTTATCAATAATACATTTTGCAAGAAAAACATGTTTGAAAAAATTAGAAGGTACTTTTAATAAAATATTTTTAATATTTAATCACATAAGGTGTTCAAAATTATCTCCTAACACATTTATGCACGCCTAAAAACGATCATTGAATGAGCTACTTACTCTAAAAAAGCATTTGTAAATTAACACATCGAAATACACTTTGTATTCAATTTTTCATCTCATGCCTTGTTGTTGAAGGTATTTCATAAACTTCATTATTAACGTAACCCCAAAAAAAATCAGTCCAGTTTATTAAATTCTGGTTATTTAGGTGGCCACGCTAATAGTCCATTGAAAAATGAAAATATGTCGAAAACTAATAAATTTAGACATAGGGAATGTTATTTAAAAATTAAAGTACGGTAATGGTACTTTTCAATAGTGATATAAAATACAGGGTGTTCCATTTAAAATTACTGAGAAAATAATGTACTTGCGTTTTGACTCACCCTGTATTTGATATAAAGAAAATTAGCAATATACCTTATTCCAAGAATATACGTCTGTTTTGGATTATTTCGACAACGAATATTTTATTGTGCAAAATATGAAGAATGAAAATACAGTTGAGTCCGCGAATTTTTACCCGTGCCTCATCATTTAAAGCATACGAAATAAGTCGATGATAAGTCTGAAATTGAAATTTACTAAACGCAACAGCAAGTCACTTACTGTCACTTGCTGTTGCGTTTAGTAAATTTCAATTTCCGACTTATCATCGACTTATTTCGTATGCTTAAAGTGATGACGCACGGGTAAAGTTTCGCGGACTCAACTGTAAATTGCAAATTACATTGCTGTTTATTGGAATAATTATTAGAGTCATTTACTTTCGTACTTCGTATGTTGCACACTGAAATATTTGTTGTCGCGATAATCCTAAACAGACGTATGTTGGTGGAATGAACCATATCAATAATTCTTGAAAATTTTGACAATAAATTAAAAAATATGGCATTAATAAACCATTGCTGTTGTGCTTATTTTTATTTATACAGGGAGTTGAACTTGTTACGATTTTCATACAAAATTGGTTTTAACTTTGTAAATACCCTGTATAACATAACAAAACTTTATATTTTTGTGATGGAGAAGTTAACAGGATTTCGAATTTAAAATAAAATATAGGGTGTTCTATTTAAAAAAATATAAGTTTGGTCTGCCACTATGTTATCGAGCACCCTGTAACATTCTAACTAATTTTGTAATGTGAAGCTTAAAGGTGGTTAAAATTTTTGTTATTAACTTTTATTGCTATTTATTACTATAGCGGACCTATTGAGCTTTACCCCATTAATCAATCACCCTATAGGGTGAACAATATTGCACATAAGACTTATGGATAAAAAGAAAAACGAGTAGATAAGAGAGAAAAACAAAAGTTAGGGATGTTAGACAAGAAGTTGCAAAATAGAAATGGAGATTTGCTGGACACAATATGAGACAAAAACAAGACCGATGGAATGGAACAAAATTCTTATAAATTGGAGACCGTGCGAATATAAACGAAGCAGAGGAAGGTCTCAAATGAGATGAGCAGATGATATCAAGAAGCACGTTAGATCTAGGTGAGTGACTGTAGCGACAGATAGAGAAGATACAAAATTTAGAGAAGATAGAAAATTTAACAATATTTAACAATATTCATTTTGTAAAATTTGTAAACTTCTTCTTTTTGTTTTTGGTTTCGCTGCAAGGCGATTACCAGCACGATTTATAGGCGATCTTGACGTAGTCTGGCTCTAAGGCAAGCCGCACACCAAAGAAACATGAAACGAAAAACATGAAACATGAAACGAAAAACATGTTTCATGAAAAGAAAACACTGCTAAACAAATCTCAAAGTCCGCCTACCAATGAAACGAGACCATGCTCATTAGTCCTGTCGCCAGGGGGGGTACAACGGCCTCCTGTATTCAGATGGACTTACCCGAGTTTTTTTTTATGTATTTTGACCCGTAGAACACGAATTTTTTGGGTAACAGTCGATCCGGATGTCGATAAGATTGTTATAAACAAAGAACTTGAGGAGTCACATAACAGCGATTTCTCGCAAAACAAAACATGTTTTTGTATATTTTGGGCCATTCTAACCAAAAAGTGTTCCTACAAATTTTTTCGTAGGATGCATAGTTTTCGAGATAAACGCGGTGGAACTTTCAAAAAATCGAAAAATTGCAATTTTTGAACCCGAATAACTTTTGATTAAAAAATAAAATAGCAATTCTGCTTACCGCATTTGAAAGTTCAAGTCAAAGTATATCGGTTTTAGTTATTTGCATTGCTAAAAATTTATTATTTTATTGTTAAACAAAAGTATAAACACCTAGTGCTGGAGTGATGTTTTCAATGATTTCTCATTTAAAATCGAACGAGTAGGTAGAGTAGGTACAAGTGCAAGCGAGGCTATTTCTACGTAGCATGCATGTAAACGCATGTATTAGGCACGGGAAACACTATGTGTTTATAGCTTTTTTTAGCAATAAACACATAAATTTTTAACAATGTATATATTCGAAACCGATAGAATTTGGCTTGGACTTTCAAATGCGGTAAGCAGAATTGCTATTTTATTTTTTAATCAAAAGTTATTCGGGTTCAAAAATTGCAATTTTTCGATTTTTTGAAAGTTCAACCGCATTTATCTCGAAAACTATGCATCCTACGAAAAAACTTGCAGGAACATTTTTTGGTTAGAATGGCCCAAAAAATACAAAAACAGGTTTTGTTTTGCGAGAAATCGCTGTTATGTAATTCCTCAACTTCTTTGTTTATAACAATCTCATCGACATCCGGATCAACTGTTACCCAAAAAATTCGTGTTCTACGGGCCAAAACACATAATAAAAACTTGGGTAAGTCCATCTGAATACAGGAGGCCGTTGTACCCCCCTGGCGACAGGACTACATGACACATTTTTATTTTCGGAGAGTTTAATAAATGGCCGGACGTATATTTGTTTAGCAGTGGTTTATTTCCATGAAATGTAATTTACGTTTCATGTTTCTTTGATGTGCCTATCCTTAGCCATACCAAAATCGCTGACTATGTTCTTGTAAGGAAGCTTTTGATGAGGTGTGATGATTATAATTAAATGAGATTAATTGGGTCAGGTTAAATATGACTAAAAATTAAAACATAAATTAAATGACAAATAGCAACATATAACACGAATACATATAAACAGTTGAGCCTTGCAATTTGTAAGCTTATTTTGTTAATTGCTAGAAAACGCATTGCAGTTTATAAGCTTATTTGTTTAATTGCAATAAAACGCATAATTACAATGACTGATTCTTCCGTTAAGGAACTTAGAATATTGTATATAGAGAGCGGTGTTTTGAAGTTCATGGAAATGAATTTTGTGTATATATCAAAATTAGGAATCACATTAATCGGGCATTCAAAAAAGATGTGGTTTAGATCCTCGACACGACCACATTCACAAAAAGGATTATCTTTTATATTCATTTTATACAGATGTTGTTTTTTAAACAATGGTCTGTGCACATTCTAATGATGGTGGTAGTGTGTCTTCTATTTCTATATCTAAAATTTGAATACTAAGGTTTTGTGGGAAAGAAGTCTTGAATTGTTTTGTATTGCGAAGTCTTCTTCTGGACTAAAGATTTCCATTTTTCTTGGTACTCTTTTGTAATTTTTCCTCTGATGACTGATAGGGCATCCTGGGAATCCAGTTGTACTTCCATTGGTACATTCAGGTCTCTTCCTATTTTTGCCAGTATGTCAGCCTGGGTGTTACCAAATATATTAGAGTGTCCAGGTATCCAGGAAAGGAGAATTTTGGTGCCATTCTCATTGACTGAAGATATAAGTTTCTTTGTTTTTAGGGCCCTTATATCTGCTGAAGCAGATATGTTACATGTTTTAATATTGGTTATTGCATTGAACGAATCAGAAAATATAGCTTTCTTTAGATGTTTTGTAGTTGCGACTTCCACCGCTTGATGTATTGCTATACTCTCTGCTTTGCTTATGCTTAGATCTCCAGGAAGTCTTGAGGAGAAATTATATTCAATACTAGGGATGCATATCCCAAAACCTACCCTTTCTTTGTTTTTTGAGGCATCAGTATATATAAAGGTATGGTCTTTCCCATATTGTTCAGTAGTTATAAGGAATTTTTCTTTAATCATCGGGTCATATTTTTTGATATTACAATTTAGAATTGGAAATGGATTCATTAGTGTATCATAGTCTAATTCATAGCATGGAAAATTTGCGCTTTTGTATATTTTTTAAAATATGGAAAACATATTCTAATGCCGAAACCAAGTATGGTACATTATGCCTTGTATAAAAATTAGGTTTGTTTATGAGTCTTTTACGTATTTCAATTAGGAGTAATATTATGGGATGATTCTCAATAATGATGATTTTACTTAAAAATTTAGAGGCTAACAATAATCTTCTATGTTTCAGGTCCATTTGGGCAGACTCTGCTAAGATTGCCAAATTTGGTGTAGACTTCATGCACCCCAAACATATCTTAAGTCCCTCAAAAAATACTGAATTGAGTTTGTTGTTGCATTTTTGTGATATTGGGTTGAATAGGAAAGCACCATAATCGAGGTGAGATCTGATCAAGGCATTAAAGACCATTAGGAGTGTTCGTGGGTCAGCTCCCCACCAGACTCTACATATTGCACGTAGGATATTAATATTTTTCTTTGCCTTGAGTATAATATTGTCAACATGTAAGTCCCATGATAGATGCTTATGAAAATTTATGCCTAGAAATTTCACTTCATTTTTTAGAGGAATGGTTGTGTTGTTGATTTTGATTTCTGTTAGATTATCTCTTCGCCTACCCTTTGTGAACCATACAGCTTCACATTTGTCTTTGGACAAGGAAAAGTCATGTTCTGCAAGCCAGTGTAATGTGTTTTCCAATTCTTTTATGCTTTGGATAAAAGCATGTTTACCATGCATAAAAGCACTTACCATGCTTTGGATATCATATCCCTTAATATACAAAACCAAGTCGTCTGCATATCCACATATTTTAACTTTATTATTGATAATACAAAACAATTCTGCTATATAAATATTAAACAAAATGGTACTTAAGGGAGAACCTTGAGGTAGCCCCTTAGTTGCCATGAAAGGTCCCAAAAAGTCACCATCATTAGATCTTGAATATAAAAAATATCTATTCTGTAAAATTTTGAACACAATATTATTTATTGCAGATGGAATATTTCGAAGTTTTAGTTTGCTATAAAGTTTGTATATATTGACATTATCATATGCTGCTTTGATATCAAGAAAGATGGCCAAAACCGATTGGGAGGATTCAAAGGCTTCCACAATTGTGGAATGAAGGAGGGTTAAGTTGTCAGCAGTGCCTCTACCTTTTCTAAAACCTGTCTGATGGTTGGTGAATGAACCGTTATGTTCAAAGGACCAATTTAGGCGATTCTTGATTAATATTTCTAATATTTTAAGCACACATGAGGATAAAACTATTGGTCTGAAACTACTGGCTAAGAGTGGATTTTTGTGTGGCTTTAAGATATTTATAACATTATGGTTTTTCCAATCTTCAGGCAGGTTGTCACCATTTAGACAATTATTGTAGATGTTCAACAGAAAATGTTTAGCTTCCAGTGTTAGATGTTTTATCATAAGGTAAGGAATGTCGTCCATACCTGGTGCCGAATTTTTTTTATTATTTGCAGCATTGTTAAGTTCCCAGATTGTAAAAGGGGAAACTTGCTCGTTTATATCGTCAAGCTCAAAATTTGGATCAATAAAAACTGCAGACATGTTCTGTAGAATTTCTGTTTTAATGTTATCTGCGGGGTTATGAAACGTCTGGCCGTAATTTTTGTCATCTGAGAATTTTTTAACTTTATTCCAAACATAGGTAGTGTTAGATTCCTTATTTAATGATTCACACAAGTTTATAGGTCTGGATCCCGCGTATGAAAAAAAAAGTTGATTAATAGCAAGCTGAAAATTTGTTAGTAGCTTAAGGGTGTCTAGTCGGATAAACTTTGATATATGGGAACACTGGAACAGGGGCAGTTTTAATTGTGGAACAGGTTAAAAATTTGGAACGGTCACACCACGAAAACGGCACATTTATTTTGCCCGACAGAACAGACTTAAACTCTCCGAACAGAGATTAAACTCTCATGCAAAAGTCAGACTGTTATTTATCACCTGTCATAATTCCTGTCATTTGACATATTCTACATGTTCCACTCATTAAAACTCCCATTTGGTGATAAATAGCAGTCTGATTTTTGCATGAGAGTTTAATCTCTGTTCGAAGAGTTTAAGTCTGTTCTGTCGGACAAAATACATTTGCCGTTTTCGTGGTCTGACCGTTCCAAATTTTTAAACTTTTCCACAATTAAAACTGCCCCTGTTTCAGTGTTCTCATATATCAAAGTTTATCCGACTAGACACCCTTAAGCTATTAACAAATTTTCAGCTTGCTATTAATCAACTTTTTTTTCATACGCGGGATCCAGACCTATTATGAATTTATTTCTTTTTTTAATTCTGAGGTTTCGTTTAGTTTGGGCGATTATACGTTTAATTTGTAAACTTCATGTCAATAATAGATTTACTTAAAGTAGGCAACCATTAACAAAAATGTGAGAAGAAGTATCTGACATTTTAGCTAACCTCCATATGTCTAAATACTGTCAAAATTCCCTCTAAATGAGGAAACACAAAAACTAGATTTAAGTTTTAGAAAATTAAAAATCAGTTATTTAGTGAATTTTGGAAATGTAGTGCTACTTCTCATCCAAATTTATACCACTTGTTGTTTCGTCTGTGTAGTTATAAAAATCATATGTGTTCTGTGTTAATTTATTTATTTATTTTAATATTTTCACAAGTAAGTGCCTACACCCTGGAATTATTTTTTCAATATTTAATTCAGAACATACACTATCATACAATAGCTCAAACAAACCCCTTCCTTTTTCAGATCACCTTTAATTTTTTAGTTTTTCAACCAATTTTATTTTGACAATCTTTTTTATCTATCTTTTTTTATCTAATTACTTTTCTTAATACCTCTACATTTCATAGATTTCCAAGTGTTAGGCACCTACAATGATACTAAATAAACGACATCCCGTAGTCCTGTGACTGGGAACAATATAAACTTGAATATTTATTCCTATTTGTCATTTTCCTTACTTTGACCTCTGCCCATAGCTCAAAACATCTAAGAGCAAAGACCTTCACCACATAGCACAAGTGTTTACAATAAATCCACGAGGAAAAATTTCCTGTAGTTGGCTGTATACCATTACAAAAACATAAAATCCTTTATAAAAGGTATATTTGTTAAAATCCCTATACAGGGCTACATCAAAAACAGAACTAGTTTTCGATCGGTTGACCGATCATCATCAGTGCAATCTTAGAATCTACATGCAAGCCACCAAAGTAAATATAACAGGGTAAAAACCCTTTACAATTGATCCGTCATCGGAACATATGACAAAGATGTGAATTATAACATGGATGATTAAGATATCCAATGTTTTTCGCCCGAGGCTTCCGTACAGTCATGATGTGAACTTGTCAGATAGAGCTCATTGGTACCTCGACGTAAAACATTGGATATCTTAATCATCCATGTTATAATTCACATCTTTGTTATATGTTCCGATGACGGATCAATTGTAAAGGGTTTTTACCCTGTTATTTTTACTTTGGTGGCTTGCATGTAGATTCTAAGATTGCACTGATGATGATCGGTCAACCGATCGAAAACTAGTTCTGTCTTTGATGTAGCCCTGTATAGGGATTTTAACAAATATACCTTTTATAAAGGATTTTATGTGTTTACAATAAGTCTATTTAGAACTCAGCTGCATTAATAACATTCCCACTCGAACGTCGTCTTTCTCATTACTAATACATCTTTCTCTGTTTCACAACACACATATGCCTTCAGGATCTATTCCAATTCACTGTGTTTTGACCTACGAAGCATGCCCGCTTGCCCAGTCCCTCACCTAGCTATCCTATTAGCATAAGTTGGACGTTTAAACATGTTATCGATGAACTTACAAAGCATCCCATGTAACGGCATGTAAGTGGATCAAAATTATATAGTTTAAAGTTTTAGAAAACAGTTTTTAATAATTTTTTAATAATTTTTAAAATTGAACTTATTCAACAAATAGTCATAAACCGCATGCATCTATGTGCGCATGCATGCTTATGAGTATCTGTTTCTCATATGTGTGCATATGTATGTATCAGTTTTTTGTTCTGAAATGTCAACAGTTGCATCACTTTTAAAAATTTTGGCTTTCTGTTTGCAATTTTATACAAAACAATGTTCTAACTCTGGCTTTCTTTTAATTGTAGCATTTAACTACTTGTAACGCCGACCTGAAGATGATCTGAATAGTGTAGAGATCGAAACCGGTCGTCAAAGTATAATTAAATGATTGTGAGTAAGTCTGTGTTTCTTTACTTCATTTAGATAGAGAAGAATTTAAAAGGATTGGGGAGGCATATGTCGAAAGATGGACCGAAGAAAGCTAATTAGATAGATATACAGCGTGTCTACTTGAGTTGGAAACATATGGGAAACTTTTTTATTATTAATTTTACGGAAAAAAGTTATTCTTTATAAAAAGTTCTGCATGCCCCAAAACCTAAGATTCAATTATCAGATATCAAATTTTCTCAATATTATACGAGGTATGTCAAAAAATATGAATTTCGGCTAAGGGTAAAGTACCTTTATTTCTCTCAATATCGAAAATTCTTATTATGAAAAGTTGTTTGGAAATAAAAACCAAGCTCAAATATGTAATTACATGCTTCTAATTGGAAAAAAATATTTTCCAAATTTTTCTCAAATTTATTGATACTAACTTCGTTTTTATTCATTACACATACGATAACTCTTTTATTATTACTTTTACGAAAAAAAGGTATTCTTTATAAAAATCTCTGTATGTCCTAAGACCGAAGATTCAACCAACAGATATGACATTTTATTAATTTTATACGAGTTATCTAAAAAAATATGAATTTCACTCAAGAGTAAAGTACCTTTATTTTTCACAATATTGAAAACGGTTATTAAAAAAGTTGTTTAGAATTAAAAACTATGTGTCAATATGCAATTACATCCTTCTAATTGAAATACTGAAATATAAAGGTGCTATAATATTGAGCGAATTTCATATTTTTTGACACACCTCGTATAAAATTAATAAAAGTTGATATATCATGGTTGTGTCTTAGATTTTAGACCATGCAAAGTTTTTATGAAGAATAACTTTTTTTCGTAAAATGAATAATAAACGAGTTATGATATTTGTAATAATTAAAAACGATGTTGGGTATCCATAAATTTGAGAAAAATATTTTTTTTTCAATAAGAAGCATGTAATTGCATATTTCATCTTAGTTTTTAATTCCAAACAACTTTTTATCATAAGAATTTTCGATATTGAGAGAAATAAAGGTACTTTACCCTTAGCCGAAATTCATATTTTTTGACATACCTCGTATAATATTGAGAAAATTTGATATCTGATAATTGAATCTTAGGTTTTGGGGCATGCAGAACTTTTTATAAAGAATAACTTTTTTTCGTAAAATTAATAATAAAAAAGTTTCCCATATGTTTCCAACTCAAGTAGACACGCTGTATAGGAAGGGTTGCGCCAATTGATACCAAAATGAGAGAGCATAGGATAAGATGATTTGTTCATGTTCATCATCGAAACATAAATCACCCAATAAGAAGAATTGCTTGACTTCGGGTTTCTAAAAGGAATGGGAGAGGAAGACAAAAAAGACTTGGGGGAGAAGTTTAGGCAGGACATGTCGGTTAAGGAAACTGTCCCAATTGCAGGACATCGTCGGGATATTAATCACCCAATACGAAGAATTGTTGAACTGCAGGTTCCTGGAACTAGTAGGAGAGGAAGACCCAAGAAGACCTTGGGGGGAGACGTTTAGGCAGGACATGTCGGTAAAGGGATTAAGATTGATCTGATCTAAGAGATTCATGAAGAAATGCAATTAGGGAAGCCGATCCCGCATAAGGATGATGATAAAGCTACTACGTTTTCAATCTGTCACCCTGTATGTAGAAACATAATCAACATCTCATAAACTCATAAACTACATTTCCTTGTTCTTTTAAATGTAAATGGAACAAAGAAAGCGGGCAATTGGAAAAAATAAAAGAAGACATCTCAAAAAACTAGAATTAGATGCAGACGAAGATGGATCAACAAAGACGACACCGCAGGGAACACGGACACAAAAAAAGGAAATCAAAAAACAAATTAATAAAATAACAGAAGAAATGGTAAAAGCAGCAACTTGGAATATAAGAGGATCCTATCAGGAAGGAAAGCTGGAGCATTTAATAAACGAAGTTAAGAAATGTAAGTTTGATCTAGTAGCTTTACAAGAGACAAAACAATTGGGGCAGGGTAGCCAGGAAATAGACGACTATATATTTTTCAATAGCGGAGGCACTAACAGACTGCTGGGTACAGGTTTTATAATAAGTAAAAAATTGAAAGAATTTGTTTCAGACTTTAAAGAAATTTCGGACAGGATGTGCACTCTCAGATTAAAAGGTAAATACCAAAAAATAACATTTGTTAATATACATGCACCCTCGGAGGAAAAAGGAATGGATCTGAAAGAGAAATTTTATAGCAAATTAGATGAAATATATGAGGCTATACCCAGGTATGATATGAAAATCATTCTAGGAGAGGCTAATGCCAAAATAGGCAGAGAAGAAATATTAATGCCCACTATAGGCAAGCACAGTTTACATCCAGAGACTAACGAAAATGGATATTTCCTGGTAGATTTTGCCAAAGAAAAGAGACTTATAACAAAAAGTACGTACCACCAACGAAAGGACATTTATAAGGGAACATGGAAATCTCCATACGGCCGTACAGTCAACCAGATCGACCATGTTTTAATTGAGAAAAACGAAGAACACTGCATAACAAAGGCGAGAACATATAGAGGACCTGATATGGACTCAGACCACTATTTGGTCGGAATATGGATGAAACAATTAGTACCAACTCTTCGAAACAAAAAGAGATTAAAATACGAAAGAAGCAAACCAATTAGATTACAGACAGAATGTGAGCAAACGTTGTATGGACAAATTATTAACAACAAATTAGAGAGCATAGTGGATGAAAGGAATGTAGAATGCATGTGGGGAACATTAAAAGATGTAATTAAAGAAGCAGCAAATATTTCCAGCACCAATGACAACACAAAGAAAAAACAAAAAGAATGGTTTGATGAAGAATGTGAACAATCATTGGAAGAACGGGCCAAGCTACGATTAAAAATGATAACTCAAGGAACAAGAGAAGCGCAGGAAAATTACACTAAACAAAGAAATAGAACCAAAAAAATACTACGAGAAAAAAAAAGGAAACATTATGAAGCTAAACTGAAAAATATAGAGGAAAGCTACAAAAATATTCAAATAAGGAACCTGTACCAAGGGATAAAAAATGAGAAACGAAGGGCACCAACCGAAAACTGTACATTATAAAGACAAAAATGGAGAAATGATTATGGGTGAACCAGAGATATTAGAACGCTGGAAGCAGTACTTTGATGAGCTTCTAAATGGACCTGAAAAGACAGACGATAATAACGAGGAAACAGAGGATCTAGTAAATGAAATACAAAATCAACAGGGTGAAGAGCAGGCTCCGACTATAAGCGAAATTCAAAATATCATCGATAAATTAAAAATGAACAAAAGCCCAGGAAGCGACGGCATAACGGCTGAAATGATTAAATTTGGAGGAAATCAGTTAGTAGAAAAAATCCATAAACTAATTAATAATATATGGGAACAAGAAATACTACCTGAGGAATGGACAGAAGCAATACTGTGTCCTATTCACAAAAAAAGAAATATGGCTGATTGTCAGAATTATCGAGGCATAGCGCTGCTAAACATAACGTATAAAATATTGGCTATGCATATTAAAAACAGATTAACAACGAAGGTTGATAAAAGCATAGGAGAATATCAAAGTGGGTTCAGAAAAGGCAGAAGTACTGTGGATCAGGTCTTCACACTACGAGAAATACAGGCTGAAAGTTACGAATATAATAAAGACACCATGGTTCTTTTCATTGACTTTAAACAGGCTTTCGATCTAGTGAAAAGAAGCGAGTTATTCACAGCATTGCAAGACATGGACGTTTCTCCAAAGCTTATTAGAATTATAAAATTAACTCTCCAAAGAACAATGAATAAAGTCAAGATAAACAATACTATAACAGAAAGCTTTGAGGTCAAACAAGGAGTGCGGCAGGGTGATCCATTATCGTCTATAATGTTTAGCATATTACTAGAAAAGGTTATACAGGAAGCAAACATTAATAGAACAGGTCTGATCTACCACAAAAAACATCAGTGCTTGGCATTCGCAGACGATTTGGTAATCTTGGCTAGGAGCAAAATATAACTTATCGAAACAGTCATGAAACTCGAGGAGAGGGCAGCAACCAAAGGATTGTATATAAATGAAGCAAAAACAAAGTATATGGAATGGACAAATAAGCAATTCGTTCGGGGGCAATACATAACAATGACAACAGCGAAGGGAACACAGTATAAATTCGAAGAAGTTGAGAGATTTGAGTACTTAGGAACTGTCTTCACAAGAGATCCTAACAGTGAAGAAGAAATACAAAAGAGAATTATGTCGGGCAACCGCGCTATATTTGCTCTTAATTGGTTGTTAAGAAGTAAAAATATATCACGAAGAGCAAAACTAAGAACTCACAAGACCCGTAATAAGGCCGATGGTAACGTATGCTTCTGAAACATGGGTCACAACAAAAAAACATCAAGAGTTGTTATTAGTTTGGGAGAGGAAAATACTGCGCAAAATCTTCTGTGGGAAAAACTTAAATGGACAATGGGTAAGGAGAACAAATAAGGAACTAACTGAGCTCTATCAAGATCCTAACATACTAGCAGTAATTAAGGCGCAAAGACTTAGATGGTTGGGCCATGTGCAGAGGATGATTCCATCTAGAATTCCCAGAATGGTACTATCTAGTGCATTGGCAGGGAAAAGACGAAGAGGAAGACCGAGGTCACGATGGAGTAATGGAGTTAGAGAAGATATGAGAAGAATTAACGTAAGGAACTGGGAAAGAAAAGCGACTGACAAAATGGAGTGGAAAAGAATAGTACATCAAGCCATGGGCCTACTAGGCTCGTAGTGCTATTTAAATGTAAATACCGACAAACCAAGTAAATTGGACTCACATTATTACCCCTGGTTTTACCCAAGGTACACATTTTATTCAGAGGATGAGTCGACCTGAAGCCTATAGATATTTTTAAAATGTCTAGATGTTCTCGCTGGGGCATGGCGTTGGTATTCGATCCCCGGCCTATCTGCGTGGAAGTCAGACGTCCTACCGCCTCGGCTATCCGGCCCAATTAGAAAATTAATATTAAATAATTTGCAACAGACATTTGACCAAATTTAGCAGTTATAGCTCGCTGTTAAATAAATTAGCAAGTTTGAACTTTTTTCAAGCTTTTCCCATTCATGTCAACTATTTGCCGATTTCAAAATCGACAAAAGTTTTTGCCATCTAAAAAGTTGTATCCATCAGTATCAAAACACACCCATTATAAGTGATATTTAATAACGGATTAAAAGGGAAAAAACCAATGAAACATCATTCAAATAAAATATTGAAAATTTTTGTATGCATAACAACACTACCGAAACTAAAATTTAACATTAATTAACAAACGTTTGTTATTTATAGAAAAAGACAGCAAATACAAAATAAGTGATTGATGTGATCGTTCATGGGTATTCTTTCATTTTTCCGACTGTAGATTCATTCAAATAAGGAAATTAATAAGTAATTAACGATAATTATCTTTTCTTTTGTATGTGTGGTCTTTTAATAAAAACAAATCGTATTTCACTCTGAATTTATTACTGGAGGTTATCACATGGTTTATTTGCAAGAGACATTTGACCAAATTTAGCAGTTTTAGCCTGCTGTTAAATAAATTAGTGAGTTTGAACTTTTTTCAAGCTTTTTCCATTCATGTCAACTATTTGCCGATTTCGAGACCGCACATTGCTCTATAGGACAAAAGTTTTTGCCATCTAAAAAGTTGTATTCATCGGTATCAAAATACACCCATTGAGCGACATTTAATAACAGATTGAAAGGGGAAAAACCAATGAAACATCATTCAAATCAAAACTTCACATTAATGCAAATGAGTATTGACACAAAATTTGCGTGTAAACAAAAATATGTTTTGTGGTCTTCGACAGAGAGCAGCAATGCCTATGCGATAGAGCAGTGGTGTGGGCCTAAATCTCTAATAATCAGTTTTAATACTTTTCAAATATCTTCGGGAATAAAGCACAAATTCTACATTTATTCTATATTTGATGTTTCATCTTTTAAATTAGTAGTCTTTTTCGCAATGCAATTTTATGCGTAGATTATATAAATACACAATAAATTTAATTGATTAGTTCATTTATAGAGATTCTGATCAATAAAATCTACAAGAATAAAAATCACAGCGATTATTCTATTCATAGGAGATTCTAACCAATAGAAAGCTACAGAAATAAAAATTAAACTGATTATTTTTTATTGATTTTAACTTCCAATCGTATAGTAAGATATTTGATCACGTGTTTAATTCTGTCCAATCAGATTAAAATTATACTGAGAATTCTACCGTAGAAAATTACCGATAGAATTTTTTTAAGCAGATTGTTTCTGTTTAATTGCAACCAGTTCCTAGTTTTGACAACTGTCACATTTAAGAAAATATCCATAATATACGTATTAAAAAATAATCTTACGAATATCACACGACAGTAAGAATAAATAAGAAAATAATGCTTCATTTTTACTCAAATTTGTTGTCATTGGGCAAAAGCCACTCGAGCCCTGCGGGCTCTCGTGTTTATTGCCAGACAACAAATTTTCGAAAAACTGTCGCATTATTTTCAATTTATTCTCTCTCTTGTGATATTATACCCGATAATTTTTGATTATTTCATTCATAGGAGATTCTAACCAATAGAAAGCTACAGAAATAAAAATTAAATTGATTATTTTTTAATGATTTTAACTTCCAATCGTATAGTAAGATATTTGATCACGTGTTTAATTCTGTTCAATCAGATTAAAATTATACTGAGAATTATCTACTGTAGAAAATTACCGATAGAATTTTTTTAAGTAGATTGTTTCTGTTTAATGGCAACCAGTTCCTAGTTTTGACAACTGTCACATTTAAGAAAATATCCATAATATACGTATTAAAAAATAATTTTACGAATATCACACGACAGTAAGAATAAATAAGAAAATAATGCTTCATTTTTACTCAAAGGACCAGGCAACACTCCTTATGGAAAAGTGGCCCCGATCAAATTTGATGAAAGTTTGGTCAATGATACTTCTTGATGTGTAGATTAAAAAAGTTTCTGGCACCTGGATCTGAATAACTACTATTCTCGAGTTACAGCCTTCTGAAGTTATTGGATTCGGGTGCTCGGTTTACGTTAAGTGCACTAATTTACGGTCAAGTGAACGAAAATATTTATTATTAGAAGAAGAGACACTCATGTTCTTCATACATACTTGCGTGTTGTATATGAATTTGTGGTCAAAAATAGTTGGATCGTATTTTAGTCTTCAGAAAACCTCCGAAAAGTCTTCAGAAAACTAAAGAAGTGCGGTATAAAATGTACTGCTAGATCGATATAAGCATTATCATGTTTTCATGAATGCTTCTCAGTTATGCAATACCAGCAAAACTGCAGTTCGGCTTTATCTTTAGAAAACTTCTGAACAGTGGCAGATCTAGGGGGGATAGGGGTAATTCCACCGGTAATATGTTCCAGAATTAATGAAATAACTTTATTTAACGAAAATGAACGAGATGGAGCCATCAAAACACATTTATAACCAAAGAGCGGATAATGTGACGAAAAGACGTAAGCCCAGAGCACGGGCGCCCATATAAAAATTTTTAGGGGTGTGGCAAACGTGAAGATGTTGCACATTATATTTTGTATACTTTGAATAACCATATATAATTCAAGAAATGAATGGAGAATCCCTGATTAGAAGAAATGGTCAATGGAGAAGGCTTCATAATCATGATTTTGCTAACTTTCCTGTTTTCTACTTAGACTGCCTAAAAGACCTTACGATTGGGATATATCAAATTAAACTGGCACCATCTTACATACAAGATAAAATAATAAGAGAAAATGGCGAAGAGTTTCAAATTGATGAATATGGATCAACCGGGATTCATAAGAATTCGAATTTTTTCTAGGTTTCGTCAAGCTACAAAACACCAAGTATTCATTTCCTATACGGTTGATGAAGATAATGATGAAGATGAGCCTGTAGAAGAACCGATTAACGGGTACTACTGTACCTGTCAATCTGGTGCGAGAACTGTAGGTACTTGTGCTCATATCACCAGTGTGTTATGGTTTTAGGCTTTGCAAGACATCAACCCAATGTTAAGTATCCTGATAGGTCGTTAATTAACACGACGTATGATGCATCTAACTGAAATCAGCAAAATGTTAACATACGAATAGTCGAAGATGATTTAAACCCGATTTTTCCATAGACAATTGTAATTATTATTTAGCATTTACAAACTACCATTTACTTTGTTTTTTTTTGTATTGAAATCAAGTCCATGTTCTGTACCTGTCTTATATCTGATATGCGGGACAAGTTTCATGTCAACTAATGTATTTTTTTATGTTTCAACAATTTTTTTAGATCCGCCACTGTTCAGTAGTTTTCTAAAGATTAGGCGGAACTGTAGTTTTGCTGGTATTCCATAACTGAGAAGCATTCATGAAAACATGATAATGCTTATATCGATCTAGCAGCACCTTTTATACCGCACTTCTTTAGTTTTCTGAAGACTTTTCGGAGGTTTTCTAAAGACTAAAATACGATCCAACTATTTTTGACCACGAATTCATATACAACACGCAAGTATGTATGAAGAATATGAGTTTCTCTTCTAATAATAATAAATATTTTCGTTCACTTGACCGAAAATTAGTGCACTTAACGTAAACCGAGCACCCGAATCCAATAACTTCAGAAGGCTGTAACTCGAGAATAGTAGTTATTCAGACCCAGGTGCCATGGACTTTTTTAATCTGCACTTCAAGAAGTATCATTGACCAAACTTTCATCTAATTTGACCGGGACCACTTTTCCATAAGGAGTGTTGCCTGGTCCTTTGTTGTCATTGGGCAATAGCTACTCGAGTCCTGCGGGCTGTCGTGTCTATTGCCAGACAACAAATTTTGGAAAAACTTTCGCATTATTTTCAATTTACTCTCACTCTCTAGTGATATTATACCCGATAATTTTTGATAATTTCCCGTCGTCAAGTATATTACGTCAGATGCCCTTCGTTGCTATGAAAAAATACATTCAGTGACATTAATGACAATTAATGTTTTAAAAATTATAAAAGTGATGACTTTCAACCGTCAAATATTTATAACAACTGTGTGTCTAATTGTACTAATTTGTACTTACATAAATAAATTACAATAAAATATTGGTTTTGAACAGTTTTATTCATGAAATAATCGCAACAAATTGAACTCGATCTCTAAAATTATAATAGAATTTTTGCCCTCGTGACAGTTTGACATAATTTCACTCGCTTTCGGCTCGTGAAATTTAAACTGTCAAAGTGTCACATGGGAAAAATTCAATAATTTTAGAGCTCTTGTTCAATGACTACTGATTATTGCATTCATAGGAGATTCTGACCAATAGAAAGCTACAGAAATCCAAATTAAATCGATAATTTTTGATAATTGCCCGTCGTTAAGTATATTACGTCAGATGCCCTTTGTTGCTACGAAAAAATACATTCAGTGACATTAATGACAATTAATGTTTTAAAAATTATAAAAGTGATGACTTTCAACCGTCAAATATTTATAACAACTGTGTGTTTAATTGTACTAATTTGTACTTACTTAAATAAATTACAATAAAATTTTGGTTTTGAACAGTTTTATTCATGAAATAATCGCAACAAATTGAACTCGATCTCTAAAATTAATATAGAATTTTAGAGCTCTTGTGTAATTACTACTAGTAATTTTTCTTGTCTTCAAAACTTGTCAAAGAAAACAGCAGGAAAAGATTTAATAAATATTCAGGCGAAGATATTATCAATAAAATATTAGTTAAAATGATTTAAAAAACAGTTTAACTCATGAAATATTCTTATCGAGTTACACTCGAACTCTTAAAAATTACCGATCTGTTTTGCCCTTTGACATAATTTCACTCCCCTTCGGATCGTGAAATTAAAACTGCCAAAGTGTCACTAAGGGTACAAATCGATAATTTTTAAGCTTTTTTGTAATTACTACTGAAAATTTATGTTAGTATATATTTTTATATCAGAAAGGAAAATTGTACAAAATAATTAGGGAAATGTCTCATATAGAATAAAACGCAGTGAAATATGAAAGAAAGGGCACCCCCTGTTAAATGGGAAAATTGCCCCCACTCCCGAGCCACAACTGCGCCACTTTTCAATGCAATCAATTTTAAAATTTTAAAAATTCACACGCATAGTTAAGGCTTTTACAAAACATGTGTATTTTTATAAAATAAAACGTGGGTTCAATATATGAATGGACCTAAATATTAATTTTTTTCGAAAAAAGTGTAGCACTTAATTGGAGGTAAGTGCAGGCATATTTTTTTATTTTGTGTATTTTATCAAAAACTATTTCTATTTTTCCAATATTTTTCTGTAATGTGTGCCAACATCAAAAATCCGAAAGATTGGGGGGTTTTTGGAACTTTTCCCCATTTAGAGCCTTGAAAATAGATTTAATAGGGTAAATAGATTAACAAGTTGACAAGTTGTTTTTATAATAGGTTATAATATGTAATGTGAAGTAACTGAGTCCTTTAGGATATTTAAAAATAGGTGAAATTACATTAAAGCTTCTTTAAAAAAAAGTTTTTAAGTATTTTAGGGGTTTTTGCGGTGTTACTAAGATTTTTTGAAATGGATACAACCTAAATTATTTTTTTTTCATTTTTTACGTTTAACGTCAACAAAAAGTAAGAATTATTTTTTAGCATAATTTTAATCCGCCATCCCCTTCCTATTCCCAAAAATATTGCTCTATTAAATGGCGAACGAGTAACAATTTTTGAAATGCCGATGACACTATTTTTGTCCACACTGCTCAATAGTCCAGAGAAATAAGGTTTTTGTCGGGATACTTGACCAGCCAGGTTGCAAATGGATTTTTTGGGTACTATATACCTAACACATTATAAATACAAAATGCCCGTCACAATTCGGACGAGAATTTTAGTTTAACATTAAGGGTCAAAAATTACAGTTTTTTCGTTTAAATCGCTACAGGTAAAAATAGGGTAATTAAATATCTTAGGGGCTGTCCATTAATCACGTGATGCTCGAAAGGGGGGGAGGGGTCCATAAAAAATCACGAAACATCACAAGGCGGTAGGGGGGTGTAGTAATATATCACGTGTATTTTTTTTTCGAAAAATTCCCGATACTTAACCCGTTACGTGTATTTATTTTTTCGTCAAATGCGTACAAAAATCGAAAGCGGCATTGCTGTGACTAATAAAAAAAATCCATTTCTCTTTCATAATATACACAACCCAGCAAATTGGTTCCGCCCAAATTATGTTGAATGTTATGATAAGAAGTGACCCATTTCAAATCGTTTTGTTGTGAATGTAGCATACGTTTCTACTAAATAGGAATACTGACCGGGACTCTGTCGCCCTCTCCGACTTGTTATTTATGAGCCTTTAGTCTTTACATGTGTTTTACCTACTATCTGATGAATTGGAAATTCTCAAATTCCTGTCAGTTTTATTCCGTTGTTTTGTCACTGAATACATGCGTTTAAACTGTTTTTAACTTCGTACTTTTTTCATCACAATGTCTAAGTTAGGTGATCTGTATAAAGAGCTATTTACAGAGTATAAGAAAGGAAAAAATCCTGGTGTCGCTCAAAAAGAATTTAATGAATTGTAGGTTAACGGGAAACAAAAATATACAAACGAAGAATTTTTGTAGATACTAAAAAATACACGTGATATAGGGGCTAGGGGGGGTTAGTTTTAAACCTCACCATGTATCACCAAGGGGAAGGGGTAGTTAAAAAATGTCAAAAAAAACATCACGTGATTAATGGACGGCCCCTTATTTAGAGTATTCATCTTTTAGTAGATGATCAAAGGTTTAAAATGGCTGTTTCTGAATTTTGGTCCGATCATTTGTTGCCTCGAAAATTGCAAAATAAAACTAAAATTTCGAAAATAAAAAAATTGCTATAATTTTTGCGAAAATGAATTTAAGACTTTGATATTGCACGAAAAGTTGAGTCAAATAGTCCATATAATGCACAAAAAGTTTCAAGACGATTAGTCAATTAGTTTAAATTTTATTCAATTTGTTTATCCCAAAGAGTTTTTTGCAAAGTTATTGTTCAGAAAATAATAATAATACAGCAATTCTGTGAAAAACACATGAAAGAAGAATACTTATGTTTTCAACATAATTAAAAAATAAATAAAAGTCATTTCTATCATTCCGAAAACATTTTACTGAAGTAGACATTTTTGGCTTATAATAATCAATTTGAATAACTTTGCTAATATTGACCATAGGCTAAATTAATATACGTTGGGATTTGAAAAGCTGTTATTTATACACGAATTTTCAAAAAACTTTTCGCCTAGGTTAAGTACGATCATAGTTAGCCACTATTATTATTTAATTCACAGTTACTTCTATATACATAAAATTCTCCTGTAACAGGGTTAGTTATCATACTCCTCCGAAACGGCTTGACCGATTTTTATGAAATTTTACACGTATATCGTGTAGGACTGAGAATAGGTTGTAATCTATTGTTCATACCCATAAGTTAAAAGCTGTCACATAATATGAAGCAATGTAAAAGCACAAAATGTCAGCCCCCTGACATTTTTTTTCTTCTGGAAAAAACTTTCTACATTAATTTTCACCCTTCTATCACCAACCACTATTTTTAATAGCCATCTATATATTTACATCTATAAAATTCTCCTCTCACAGTGTTAGTTTCCATACTTTCCCGAGACCGCTTGACCAATTTTTATCAAATTATATATGTATACTCGGTAGGTCTTAGAATCGGTCGTAATCTATTTTTCATATCCGTGAGTGATAAGGGGGGTTACCCCCTAACATTTTGTAATGTTAGGTGAGGATATGTGTACATAACGTACTCTACAAGACAACGAGTACATACAAACTATTAAAAAAATAATGATCAAAATCCATCAACAAGCTCCGGAGATATTAATCGCAGCATATGTTTGAAGAATCAAATTCATTTTTTGAGTGCACGGATTTTAATAATTCCCCTCCACCGAGTCGACTTCGTTAGGACGTCATTTTTAAAGCTTTATTAATGACTCTGTTGAAGTTCAAAGTTTACTCAAGCTTTCACTCATAAACTATATACCTTGAACTTCAAAATGGCGCTAGTTAGGTTGCTTAATGATTATAGACAAAGTAGCTGTGAATTAAATAAAAAAGTGGCTAATTTTGACCGAAATTAACTTAGGTGAAATGTTTTTTTTTTGAAAATTCGCGTAAAATTACCAGCTTTTCAAATTCCAAAGTAGATTTAGTCTACAGTCAATAGTAACAAAGTTACTACTTTAGTAAAATATTTTCTTAATGGTAAATATGATTTTTTGTTGATTTTTTTAAATAAGATGAATACATAAGTATTCTTCTGTTATGTGAGTTTCACAGAATTGCTGTATCGTTATAATTTTCTGAACAATAACATTGCAAAAAAAGCTCTTTGGGATAAACAAATTGAATAAAATTTAAACTAATTGACAAATCGTCTTGAAATTTTTTGTGCATTATATAGACTATTTGACTCAATTTTTCATGCATATCGTGCTTCATTTATTTATTTATTTATTTATTTATTTTACGGGTAAGCCCAATTCTATAAAAATAAATTACATTTTTTAATTGAACATAAAGTGTTACATAAATACATAGTGTACAGATAAAAACAATAACATAATATAATATAAAAAACAGACATACAGAAATATAAAATATAAATATAAAATATTCATTGTCACGTTGTCGTTGCCAAAATGAGATCGACAGAGGAAATTGAAAAATACTTCGGAAACATCCTTCTTTAAGAATGGTAATTGTTATTAAATAATAACTAAATTATATTACAAAAGATCTTCGTCCATATCACTTTCATCCCATTATAACATAATAATATACCCCTTTACAGGGCTGTTTTATCCATTAGGCAATATAGGCAGTTGCCTAGGGCGGTAAATTATGAGAGGGCGGCAAAAATACTGTACAAAAATATTTGTATATAAAAATTGAAATCGAATAACATTTAAGTACATAGTATACATCCATCAATGGAATATAAGTGGGCATTCATTTCTAGAAAACAAATTGCATTTTCTTAACACTATTCATTCAAAAAAGACAGAAGTTGTAAATTTAGGGATTATTGGGCCGTCGCGTCGGCAGCACCGTAAAGGTTCTATAATTTTTTTAAACTCAATCCTTTTGGGTTATTCGTGGTTGAAGATTTGCCATTTTCAATGAAAAATGTCGCCTATTCGGACGGTTTTTTGTGAATACATACCTTAAAAATTATGCATCTAACAAAAAAAACTATATAAAACATTTTTGTAGCTTATGAAAAATCAAAGAGATTCGTTCCTTCATAAGTCTTCTAGTGATAACATAAAAAGAGATATGCTAGGTGAAAAGACATTTTTTTGTGCATGCTCAAATCGGTGTGTTTAACTTAATAACAGAGAAATGTTTGATTTTAAGGGTATAATGCTATCAATATCTTTTGTAAGTACTGCCTGAAAAGACCTTTAAAACGACCGCAATGTTAAGTTTCGATTACATTCAAACTAAGCGAGATATGGTGCAACAAAAAAGGATGACTAATTTATTTTAAGATAAAATGCGAAGTATGTATATTTTAACCCCTCATCCACCAGATTTAAATGCATCGTTTTGCTTCTACAATACCTTTTACTATAGTATTATTTCTATGTTCAACAAGTTTGACTGGTTTAAAATGTATAGTTTTTGAAAAAAAAAATAAGATCAAATTATAGAGAGCACTTTTAAATTTTTTTAAAAACCTTACTTTTTCTCCATGTATAACTCGAAAATGATAATAAGATATAGTAATGAAAGAAAAATAAAATTGTTATCTAAAAGAAAACCTACATTTTTGTAAGGTATTTGGTATTTTTTTACGTATCTCTTATCACTTTCGAATTACATCGAGAAAAAGGAAGATTTTTAAGGAAATTTAAAGATGTGGTCTATAATTTGATCTTTTTCTTTTCAAAAACCATTCATTTTAAACCTGTCCAGCTTTTTGAATATAGAAATAATACTACAGTAGAAGGTATTGTATAAGGAAAACGATGCATTTAAATTCTGGTGGATGAGGGGTTAAATATACTTTGTTTTTCGATATTTATATATACTATTTTTTATTTTATACTAATTTTTCCTTAAAATACATTAGTCATAAGTTTTTTTGCACCATATCTCGCTTATTTTGAATGTATTTAACCGACATTTAACAGTTCTCGGTTTAAAGGTTTTTTCAAGCGCTACAAAATGTATTCGTAGCATTATACACCCGAACCCGCTTATTAGAATACCGGTTATAGGAATATCCCGGTTTAAGGAATAAGTATTTAAGGTCCTGAAACGTTTTTACTAGCCGCTAATGATCGGTTATTAGAATATCTCGGTTAAAGGAGTACTTTTGTTCGGCACGAAGGCTATTCCAATAAGCGGGTTCGACTGTACCCCTAAAATCGACCATTTCTGTTGAATATACCGATTTGAGCATACACCAAAAAAAAATTTTTTTTTACCTACCATCTCTTTTTTTATTAAAACTAGAAGATTTATGAAAAAATGAATCTCTCTGATTTTTCATAAACTACAAAAATGATTTATATAGTTTTTTTCGTTAGATGCACAATTTTTATGGCATTCCCAAAAAACAGTCTCCGAAAAGTGTCATTTTTTTTCAATGAAAATGGCAAATTTTTAACCACGAATAACTCAAAAAGTATTGAGTTTTCAAAAAAATTTATAAAACAGTTTTTGCTTAGAATTAGGTTCTCTGGTAACTTCCGGTGTTAGTTTGATAAAAAAAAATTTCCACCCACGAGAACGAGTGGGAACCACCCCTAAGTTTAGCGCCATAGGATATAGGGTAGACTTTGTTTCTTGAGCTATTCCTTCCTTACAGTGAAAATATCAAGTAAATTGATGCAGTAGGATGGAATTCGGAGCCAAATACCCTCACTTACTGCACTAATAGATACCTACATCATTCATACATAAATGCATTCACTTAATGGGTCATTTGGATACCACAATAAAGTCACCAATTACCAATAATTGACATATCTAAATATTTAAAGAAGAGGGGATTGAAAGATATTTTCCCAAATTTTGATATTGCTTTGCGCATTTATTTCTGCCTCCCAGTCGCCAACCAACGTGTCCGCTAAAAGGTCATTTTCTAAAATGTCAAGAATTGAAAATAGTAATGAAAATAATTTCCGATAAAGTATAATGACGCAAGAACTTCTTAACAATTTGTCGATTTTGCCCATAGAAAGTGACGTAACAAAGGCGATAAATTATGACGACATTATAGATGAGTTTTCCAAAGAAAAATCAAGAAAGAAATCTGATGTGATCGAACTGGAATGAAAATTTTTACGTATTATTTAAATAAAAAAATCTGCTTGCAATTTTTTTTCGCAAAAATGGTACATGCTTGAAGGGCGGCTACTAGAGAATTGCCTAGGGCATCAATTGACCTAAACGCGGCCCTTCCCCTTTATTCTGAATGGAATACATACTACAATTTGTTTGTCAAAACTCTTGAGAGATTTTACAACGCCCAATAGGCAGGCTAAGGCTAAAGAGTTTAGAGCACTTGTTTTGGAATGGAAAAAGGCTTAAAAAATTATATTAATACGTTACTTTTAGTTTATATTCATGGTATTTTGAACGCCAAGACTCCATTTACAATAATAAAAACTTATTTTTACTCGTATGGTCTAAAATTAATTCAAATTCATACCGACCCTTTCGGTGTGGATGGGAGGGCAGCTACTGCGGCATATGTATCCAAATCTATAGAGTCCAAAGGGTAAATATTGTGACAAGAACTAAAACGAAGGGAACACAGACTATTTTGACTGATTAACATATTTGCATATACATATCGATATAACAAAAGACAACACGATAGTAGCTTTTAAAATAAACATTTACATTAGACTTGTTTGCATAAAATTGAAGTCAATATTTAACGTTTTAGAATTTCTATTACTCAATGTGGTATGTGTGATTCGTTTACAATAGATTGACATTTCCTATTCATATCATATATATTACTAAATGAAACATTTTTGTTTAATTTAGTAATATAGTTCGTCTAGAAAGTATCCGGAAAAAAGAAAGCAGAATTATAATTTTACGGTATTTATTTCTATCACTTGAAATATAAAATTTCAACAAATAATTCATCTCATTTACTTATACAACCTCCATTTAAATCTAAACACCCCCCGAAACTAGGTCAAGGCCATAATTTTCGGTAATGGTGTTCCAGGCCTGTAAGGCTTTGGCCACACGGGCGATTTTTTACGGCGCCGTAAGAGCCGTAAAAATCAGCGCGAAAATGGGTCCCACGGTGAGAATAGTAGATGGCCAGACTGAGCTGTAAAATATCGCGCAGCAACATCGAACCGGCCCATCTTTGGCGCCGTAAGAGCCGTAAAAATAAGCGCGAAAATGGGTCACGCTAAGAATAGTAGATGGCCAAACTGAGCTGTAAAATATCGCGCAGCAACATCGAACCGGCCCATCTTTGGCGTCGTGTCACAAACGAAGGGACGAATTCATTTTATTGGCGACACGCCGTAATTTACACCCACATGTGGCCATGCTTTTTACAGCGCTTACTGCCGCGTAATTTTACGGCGCTTACTGCTCTTACGGCGTCTTAAAAAATCGCCCGTGAGGCCAAAGCCTTAAACTGATCGAATCAAACCTTCTTTATCTCGTGGCGCTGTTCGTTCCACTTCAATCTTAATCAGTCCCCATAGGTTTTCAATGGGGCTAAGATCTGGAGATGCTGCTGACCACAGAATTGTTGCCAATTCGTGTTCTTGCATCCAAGCTTGAGTATAAGCAGAAGTATGGCATCATGCATTATCTTGCTGAAAACGCCACCCCTCTGGATATAAAACATGAGCCGTTTCAAGAAGAAAACCATTTAGGATGTCACAATATTTCACACTATCAACAGTACCATTAACTATACAGAGAGGTGTAGCACCACGCTGAGATATTGCTCCCCAAACCATTATTTTGGTGGGAAATTTGGAAATTTGAACGGTAACATTTTCTCTTGTTAGGACTTTTAGGTGATTTGCACCAAGCTAGAAACAACTTTCATCAGATATAAAGACATTATTAAAATTATCTTCTCGAAAACGTTGCCAAAATTTGTATGTAGGGATGGTGTCTGGTGTCATTGTAGGGATTTTTTTAGATTCATTGATATATAACCTTGCTTTTTCAGTGACATGCGAGCAGTTTCTGGGCACACTTTTATTCTTCGTTGATTTCCAAATCTGTTCGCTAATTTTCGAAACCCTTGGGCGCGGATTTTGTCGTCCTAGAGCAGAGCCACTAAAGCATTGAAATTGTTTCCGCGAATCTTACGCGGTCTACCCGAAACTGGTCTATGTCTCATATCTATGCCATTTTTTATCCTCTTTATTGTCTCATACACTGCACTTTTTCCGAGTTCATTCAATTGCACTAATTTTTTAACGTTTTGGACACCCTTTCTATACAAATATTCCACCACTTTTCTTTTTTCTACTTGCGACATTATTTCACAAATCTTAAGTCTGTTTACAAACAACAATATTTGACAGATGTGTTGTCATGCGATTTTGTCCATAACCTACTATCGGCACAATCTACTTGATGCATTAATTTTGTCTTACAATGTTACAAAAAGGAGATCTAGTAAAACTAGGAAAAATATAAAATTCCGGATACTTTATAGACGGACTATATTTTGTATTTTGATAACGACATCCAAATTGGAAGTCGATACGTCAATAAAATTATTTTTTAAGTTAAATTGTGGCTTATTTCCCATCTAGAATAATAAATTACATAAATGCCACAAATAAATAGCTTCAGAACTCCATTAATGCTAGAATTTTCGAAGTCGTCCACTTCTGCTTTTTATTTGTCTTTTCAGGCTTTAAATTTTCTTCTCCAGCCTTTAGCAATGCGTTCTGTATATTATTCATTTTTCATTGACATCTTCTGATGTTAAAATTTCTTCTCTTACTTGTGTTAGATTTGAGTTGACTTGTTGGATCACTTTTTGATGTATTTATTTTTTTCTTAATTTTGTATAATCAAATGTTGGTTTATTATTGCATCTTACAATCTTTTTGAACTTCACGTGCATTACTGCTATCAGCGGGTTATGGTCTGAGTTGACATCTGCTCCGGGGTACGCCTTTACTGCTTTAATTGAATCTTTGTATCTATTTTTGACTAATAGGTATATAGTCCATTTGACTTCTGACGATGCGGTCTTTGTTGTCTGTAGGAGATCTTAAAGTGTACAATCTTCTCTCAGGTAGTTGGAACATTGTGTTCATTATTGCGAAATGTTCAGTTTGAAAAAAATCCACAAGTCTATCCCCTCTTTCGTGTCTGACACCTAGTCCAAATCCCCCAACATATTCGTCAACTTTTCCTCTCCCGACTTTAGCATTAAAGTCCTTCATGACAGTCGTAATGTCTTCTTTTTTAATAGCTCTTAAAATTGTGTCTAACTCCATGTAAAAATGTTCTATCTCCTATTCATCCTTTTCCGCTGCTGGTGCGTATACTTGAATTAAGTTAATTTGTTGTATGATCGTCTTCAACTCAACCATTATCATGTTAAAGTAAAAAGTTATACTCGCAGATGTGGCCGCTAATTGTTTATTAATTGTTTAATCAATAACAATTGCTTTGTATAAATAATTTTAAAAATATCGTTAAATTCATCATTTTGCTTTGATCAAATATGTTTCTATTTTGTTTTTGATTATGCTGAATCCGAATATGGCATTGCAATTTGAAAATTCTTATACAGAAGCTCTTATACAGTATGTCTGCGTAGCTAGGAACCACATGGAAAACTTCTTATTATCAATTTTACGAAGAAAAAGTTATTCTTCATAAAATGCTCTGGATAGTCAAAAATTTAAAATTCAACCATCAGATATCAAATTTTATCAATTTTATACGAGTTACGTCAAAAATATGAATTTCGTTAACGAGTAAAGTACCTTTATATTCCAGAATATCAAAAAATGCTATTATGAAAAGTTGTTTGAAATTAAAAACTATGTTTAAATATACAATTACATCATTCTAATCGAAAAAAAAAATTCAAATTTTTCTCAAATTACGCATACTTATCATCATTTTATTACAACTATGATAACTATTTTATTATCACTTTTACGAAAAAAAGTTATTCTTCATAAAATGCTCTCCCTGGTCGAAAATCTAAGATACAACTATCAGATATCAAACTTTTTTAATTTCATACGAGGTATGTAAAAAATATGAATTTTTCTTAAAAGTGCCTTTATTATTCACAATATTTTAATTAGAAGGATGTAATTGAACACTAAAACAAATTTTTTAATTCCAAACAACTTTTCTTAATAACAATTTTCGATATTGTGAAATGCAACGGTAATTTGCTCTTGAGTGAAATTCATATTTTTTACATACCTCGTATAAACTTAATTAAATTTGTTATTTGATGATTGCATCTTAGATCATATGCGATGCAGAGTATTTTATAAAGAATAACATTTTTTCGTAAAACTGATAATAAAAAAGTTATCAATAGGCTCCAAGTTACGCAGACATACTGTATAAGAGCTAAAAAAAAATTGTTTTTGCTGAACATGTATTATTGTTGAAGCTTATTATTAAATGTATTTTAGGTAAGTTCTACAGAAAAAAGTTTTGATCACTTTGTAAAAACATTATTTAGATGGTAATTTTCGGTTTTTGTATTACATTTTTGTTATCTTTCTTAATTTTCTCAAAAGGAAATAGTCTACTTCCTTTCTAAAGTGAGATAGTTCAGTGTATTTTAAAGATTACATCCTAAGCTTTAAAAAAGCACTTATAAAACTGTAATAGATCTATTCAAACTTGAGTAATACCGTCTTAAATTGGTGGTAATTCTGTAAAACTACGAAGATTTCAAAAATTACATTTTTTGAGACGTCATATCATTTGAATTAAATTTTTGAGATTTTTTTTGAATGAAACATCATTTAGTAAGATGTTTGAAAGGTTAATTGTGCAAAATTGAGGGGTTTATAAGAAAAATTGTATTAGTTACACATTTTTAAATCATTTTTAAACAAAATTCATGTAAGGCTCATTTTCCACCCCCACCGTACTTATGCCCATACATTTTATTTCTTTTTATTATAACCATAAGATAGCTTAATTATTATTCTTTCATGTTCAATTTGTAAAATTTCATTTGATCCATTAGTTATAGAATTACATTAAAATAAGTCAACCGTGCACTTCGCCGTACGCTAGTTTACAGTGCGCCAATGTTTGTGAGAAGGGTGGCTTTAGCGTTATAAATAAAAAAAGTATAGAAGATACAGATTTAATTTTAGAAAATTCTTTATATAAGATTTTTTCGTAAAATTTCCTGAATTTTTAAATGGTTGAGTCAGTTTTTTTCTAAAATTTATTGTTTCGGAGTTATTTAAAAAAACATCTTATTTCGCAGTTCATTTGTTTAATAAAAAATGAAGTACCCACTTCTCGTGTAGAACTTTTTAATATGTTGTTTATTAAACATTTCTTAATGAAATTACAAAAAGTTCTATCTTGTTTGCTTTTTTCCGAAGTGAAAATCTATAAGCACTCCCCTATTAGTAAGAAGTGAAGCTTATCCTTATCACTATTTATTAGTTTCTTTGTCTAACAAGTTTGCGACTCGATAGTGATGGGCCGGATCGTTGCTCCCAGCGTAATATATCATGCCAATGGTTAATATATCATGCCAATTTTTGGTTAAAGGCAATAGTAAAGGTGGGAAAGACTCACGAAGAGTTGTAACGCCATTGATTATGATGATGATAATTTTTGGTTATAAGTTTGCCGGTGTCTGGCCTTTGTACGTCTCTTACGCCCAGTATATTTATTTCCATTCTTTTCATTTCTTGTGTTAAATTATCTAATTTTCCTGGCTGGTAAAAACTTCTTACATTCCATGTTGCAAGTCTTATTGGTCTACTTTTGTGTGTTCTTAGACGATTAATTCTATTATCTAAATAAGGATTTTGCTTGCTTTCGACCTGGATGGACTCGTCTTTTACATGATATTTTCCTTCCCTGCCGGATCTTGGTTTACTAATTCCATAATCATTAACGGCTAGACTTTTTTGCGTATTTGCCATGATGAATGACTAGGGATGTTCTGTTGAACCTTTAATGCAGTAGTTTCTCCTTGCCTTCGGCATTCTTCTGACGTTGACCAATTTATTGGTTTTCTTCCGCCCTTGGAGGTTGCTGCATGTCTCGCAGCAAGGCTGAAAACAAAAAAGAAACAAAATATGCATAAGATAGAATGCAACCATAGACACGTGTTTCTGACTTAGTAGTCGTCATCAGTATGGTATCGCCGAGTTAGAATAGGTTTAGGTATGTTAACTTGGGAAAGGACCACTACAGGAGCAATGCAACCAATTTGTGGCTGTAATATTATAAGACTCTGAATATTCCCGAGCAACAACTAACACATCCACGATCCTCGGAGGAAGCTACCTACAGCTACCTTATTAACTAACATTACAGCCACAAATTGGCTCTAAACTTGGCAAAGAAATATTTAAAACATATGCAGAGGCTAACACAAAGTTTTCTCGTTTTAGTTTTTTGTCCAATTTATATTTCTCTTCTCCCTCTTGTCAGGACGGACCTTCCCCAAATCACTTGGTCGACCATGAAATAAAAAAGGGTGTGTGTACTTTGTACGCACGTAAGAAGTTATACTTCTATTATTATGATT
Source organism: Diabrotica virgifera virgifera (assembly GCF_917563875.1). Classification (NCBI taxonomy): domain Eukaryota; kingdom Metazoa; phylum Arthropoda; class Insecta; order Coleoptera; family Chrysomelidae; genus Diabrotica; species Diabrotica virgifera. The sequence continues at coordinate 231,009,575 of NC_065445.1, read as the reverse complement.
TCAACGAAATAAATATATTTTAAACAGTTTAATTGCATTTTTATCTAAATATTAAACTAACTTTATTACTTAAAATAATTCCAAAAATTAAAAATAACTTTAATAGTTACGATATATTTTATGAACTGTATCCTTCCGCAGTTCCTTTCTCCTTGATGTATCGAATGAATTATGAATAATTACTAAATCGGTAAAGTTTTGATTTATTTAATATGTATTTAATTACAAAATACTACGGAATTTCACTTTGTGACATAATTTTAATTAATAATAACGCAAATTTTGTACACTATTTTTAATAATTAAAATAAATAAATTTTAAGTTCACTTAAATAAATAATCGATTACTGCCATCGACCACTTACATTCAATCTCGGTTAATTTGGTAAAGTAAAATTCTTCTTTCAGTACAATAAAGTGTTACTTTACTACCACAGATGAGGGCAAATGAGTTTAATGATAAATGACTTTAGTGACGGTCGGCGATAAAACTAGCACACATTTATTTACCCATAGCCGCCATATTGGATAATTTTCGACGTGTCATTTGGACACCCAGGACCAACATTTTTGATGAAATCGCGCACATTTACATTCACTCCCTATTGCGCCTAAAGAAGTATAACTTCAAAAACTGCAGTTGCTATTTAAAACTTAAAGGCTACCTGAAGATACATACAAGCATCTAGATTCAACTACATCCAAGCCAACAACTACACCAAATATGTTCAACGGTCTATTTAACTCTAGGAAGCCCACAGTACATACAACAATAATGTGATAAACATAATTTATATTTTGTAAAGTTTTAGGCACGATATGCTATGTGAATATCAACATTCTTATTCATTTTTAGTGTAAAATAAATATGATTAGTTAATTTCATGTTATTTGCATAACAAAGATAGTCCATAAACTAAATACGTAACCAAAGTTACAGCAGAAGACTAATTCACTGAAAATATTCCAACACCTGGAGGAATTAGACAAGGCGACAGTTTAAGCCCCTTTTTGTTTAACCTACTCAAGGGCAAAATTTTAAACAAATTAACATCTCTTAATCTCGGATATAGAATGGGCAACAAAAGATTTGGTATGGTGAGTTACGCAGATGACGCCGAATCAGAAGATGATCTTCAGAGGCAGCTCTTTCAGTTCTTTCAAATAAGCCGCCACCTAAATATGAATATTTCTGGTGATGCAATTCAGATATCTGGGCACAGATATATCAAGCAATCGTCAGACCTGTACTAACATATGGTTGCGAAACGTGGACCATGACCAAATCAAACGAAGAAAAGCTCAGACGTTTTGAACGAAAAATAGTTAGAAAAATTTTCGGACCTCACCACGACATTAACACATTTATTTATTTAGCGTATGGCACCTGACACATTTACATTTACATATATTTTGTATAAGACAATACATAGGTTCACAAACGCACATCCAACTTATTTACATAGTCTATCGACTCTGGAGTGGCCATCAGGGAATCCTCTGACCTGCCATGATATAATCTTGTGGGACACTGTTCTGTGATGTGATAGATGGTTTGTGGTTGTCCACAGTCACAGAGTGGCGATGGTCGTTTACCCCATTTGTGCATCATGTAACCACATCTGCCGTGTTGGGTTCTGATTCGGTTCAGCATAGACCATGTGTTGCGTGGTAAGTCAAAGCCTGGTGGTTTTTGTGTGATGCACGGTAAGTTGCTATTTTGTTGTTCCATCCATTCTCGAGTCCATGTTGTCGTTAAATTGAACTCACCCTCCACAGCAATCTTTGCTGTTTTTATTGGTGGTCGTCTGGAGCGTAGACGGTTACCGTTGGCGGCATCTATATCTTGATGGATTGGCAGGTTCTCGTTACCTACTATCTTTCTGTACTCACTAGTGAGTGCGTGTATGCGTCGTAGTTTGGGTGGTGGAATGTGGCTCAGTACTGGGAGCCATTGCATAGGGGTGGATTTGATAACTCCAGCAATAATTCTCATTGTATTATTCAATTGGACATCTACTTTGTGTATATGTGGGCTGTTAAGCCATGCTGAAGAGCAGTATTCCGCAGTTGAGAAGACTAGGCCCAAGGCAGATGATCTCAAGGTGGAAGCCGATGCTCCCCATGTTGTGCTGCACAGCTTCTGGATGATGTTGTTTCTGGATTTAAGTTTTTCCGCTGTTTTTGTCAGATGTTCCTTGAATGATAGGGTTCTGTCAAGAGTCACCCCAAGGTACTTTGGTGTTTTATTGTAGGCGAGTGTGGTGTTTTCGAACTGAATATTGAGTATTCTTCCTGCAAGCTTGTTATTTAAGTGGAAACTGGAAACCTCTGTTTTCGTAGCGTTTGGTTGGAGCCTCCATTTACGGAAATATTTTCCCACTATGTGTAAGTCCGCCGTGAGGATTTCTTCTGTTTCTTCAAATGACTTACACCTTGTTGCAAGGACCCAGTCATCGGCGTAACCAAACTTTCTTGATCTGGTTTCTGGTATATCAGAAATGTATAGGCTAAAGAGAAGAGGAGCCAAGACAGATCCCTGAGGCAGTCCATTCTTCAGTTTCCTTGGGGGGCTGATGTCAGATCCCATGACCACTTGAATCGTTCTGTCGGCTAGCATGCTGTTGATTATTCGAGCGGTGGATTTACAGGGGATTTTACGGAGGAGCTTGTATATCATGCCTTCTCTCTAGACTGTATCGTTTAACACAAACCAGTATAGGATCAGAACTAATTTCGAATTAAAAGAACTCTATAATGACACCGATATTGTCCAATAAATTAAATCACAGCGACTAAGATGGGTAGGCCACGTGCACAGACTTCATAACGAGAGACTTGTAAGACTGGTATGGGAGGAGATTACTACAGGCAAAAGACCACTCGGACGTCCCAGAATGCGATGGAGAGATAACATCCAAGCAGATCTCCGAAAAATTAATATCCCATTTGACCCTAGGTTGATGGAAGACAGAACAAATTGGAAGAAAGTTGTACAGTCAGCCAGGACCCACCCAGGGTTGTAGCGCTACGTGATGATGAAGATATATCAAGCACCCACGACCCAGTAAAGGACCTCAGTAGTCAGATCAACAAAGCATCTGAATTGTCAGGATGTCTGCTGAAGATAGTCTGATAGTAGTCAAATAGTAAAATTAGAATCAACAAGACTTGCATCGACCGATCATGGCATATGGCATAGAAGTGCGCGAAGACAACAACAAAACGAAACAGATACTAAGAGTTGCCGAAATGAAAACTCTTAGAACAATAGTGCGAAAAACAAGAAGAGATAGGGTGAGAAATACAAACATTAGAGATTAGAGAGCAATGCAAAATTTAAGATATTGGGGAAGGCAACGCAAGAGGATGTAGTACATCCATTATAATATGACAAATGGATGAGAATAGACTCCCAAAAATTGCCCAAGAAAACAACCCGCCCGGTTCAAGACCTCTCCCGGAAGACCACCTAAAATATGAAGGGATAGTTGCAGTGCCGGATTAACCAATAGGCAAAGTAGGCAGTTGCCTAGAGGCCTCGGCTCCAAAGTGGACTCGCAGGGCTCAAAACGAAAAAATAATAATTAGAATTAAATACAAACTTTAAATCATATTTTGTTGAAAAGTTCAAATATCGCGCAATGTAATACCATAAAAGTGATGATAAACGTATAAAACTACTAGAATGCATACTTTTGATCACATAGAAAGTCTAGGTTGTGAGAATAAATCGCTAACGAATGCGCTTTGGTAGAAGGAACAGTGCTAGATGGAAATAAGAAAAAATATTCGAGAGTTGAGCCGAAAAACACAAGAAAAATCAGGACAAAGAAAAGATCCTTAAACAAAATCTAAAAGAGAACCAAAACTTATTTAAACTCAGTTCCACACTGAAATACATAGCTAGTGAAGCTGAAACCAATGAAAATGCATGTGATGAAAAACATATAACGGCAGCTCTATTCCAGTTCAAGAAGTTAAAAAACCAGAAACCAAAACGAACTTAGAAATTCAAGTTAAAGATAAATTGAATATATTTTTATGAATTGGATTACGGAATACAATATCTGAAGAAGTGCGAAGATTTTGAATTGGGAAAGGTCTTTAGAATGTAAAACTCTTGACGGAAGTTTTTCAGCATCAAAATGAAATTTTGTAGGCATTACAAGATTTTTACACAATCTATGGTTTTTTGAAAACATATCAGTGGAACAAAAATTACAAGAGATTGGCTAACGTATTCTCCCTCAAATGGAATATCGTGTTTTGGGTTTATTCAGTCCGTATACAACTTTTTTTCAGCCTCTACCCACAGTTGGAAAGTTATGATCAAATGCTTAAATGAAACTCCACTAAGCGATCTCAGTTACCACTCTAGACCTTACAAGAATAAGCAGCACAAAATGGACTGCAAGGACACATGCAACAAGACCTTTGGCTTAATGTTACAGTGCTTTCAAATCTGCTCTTCATACTCTTGCTGAAGACTCTAATCAGAAAGCTAAAACAGTTCCTGCAGCTAAGCGTTTGTTGGGAGAAATGTCAAAAAAAAGAAACGTTCATAATTAATGAGTTTTGGGCAACAATTTTAGAACGTATCAACGCTGTCTGTAAATCATTACAGAAAGAAGATTTTGAACCTAAAACTGCAGTTCAGCTTCTAAATTCACTTTTGGAGTTTTTAAAATTCCCAAATTTTAATAGTCTGCGATCTACAATACTCTGCCGACGAGAGCAAACAAACGAGAGCAAGAAAACTACTAATGCTAATTCCAATGTGAAGTTTTTCTACAGGGTGGAGGAAAGTTAGAGGTTGAAACGAATTTACCAATTTTGGATAAGCTAATTATTGAGCTGAGTAGCGTATGAGTCAGTAACTCAGTACATGGTGTTTTGTGTGTTTTGCCAAAACTGAGTGATACTCAAATAAAGGAATTTGCTTCAAAACTACATGAAAACTATACTGATTATATTGAACCTGCAATTTTTGATAAACTATTGCAGTTCAAATATTTTATAGTCCATCTTCAGGACTGGTAGCGAAAACAATGTATTCATGCTTTATAGTCTTTTTGGGTTCAAATCGAAGTTTCGAAATTTGTCAGTAGCTAGTTCGAAAATGCAACAGGCTATCTATCATTTTAAAAAATGAAAAGTATTAAAAACTGTAACCGTTGGACAGTGGCACAAAATGGACTTACCTCTCGGAGATGAAGGGGCTATCCGAGGTTTTGGAGGGAAAAGAAAAAGTTTCTTAAGGGCCTCCTAGCTTGGGTTGCCTAGGGGCCTCAAGATTCTTAATCCGGGACTGGATAGTTGGCAATCTACCTATCAGGAAATTAACCAGAGGCAGCTTCAGAATTAAACAGATTGAAAGATCTCCAAGAAGTAAAGAAAGAAGAAGAAAATATTGTTACACATTAGCCCCCAACTTTATGTGGTTGTAATATGGTTACACTTTTTTTTAGAACGTCACTGGTCAGAGAAAATTTTAATTTTTATTCTAGAAATTCTCTTATACTCCATTTAAGAGAGTTCCAGAAAGTATTTTGCAAAATCTCGTTCATTCGTATTCGTCTATCAACATTGCATATTTCACATCCATATCGACACCAATCTCCACCATCGTTCCGTACCTACATACCAGCATCTTTTGTATTTTATTGTAACTTGTAATTTATGACACACATTATAGCGAAATAAAACACTTTTTTCACAGCGATTAGTTCGTAAATCAATATTTATCGATATGGAATTGATTCGATAAGAAAGGGGTGACTGTCGCAGGCCCTGGAGGGATTTTAAATTTACGACACAACAAAAAGTCATAACTAAGTGATATATTGGCATTCGCAAGTGTATGTTGCTTACTGGTGAGTTATGGGAGTGCCTTATGTGAAATAGAAATGGATTTTTAAGATATTGTTACTGGAATTTATTGTAAATTGAATTCGAGTTTAAGACATATATATGTGGAGAAGTTGCCGTGTTCTGGAATGATATATTGATCCAAGGAAAAGGTTTTTTACCATACGTTTAGAGAAATAATATAAAATATTTCCTTATATTTAATATAGACAAGTCAACGAACTAGCTTATCGTATTTCGTCGGCTTACTGCAAAACAAGCTAAGTAACTCAATTTTTAAACTTTTGAGAAGATTTAAAAAAATTAAAAATCGTTTGAATTTAAAAAATGATTTACAGTTTAAAAAATATTAAAGAAAACAACATTTCATACGAAAAACTTTCAAAAAATTTTTAAAATAAAATGAAAATTACTGACTAAGTGCACTTTTCAAATTTTTGAAAAAAAAACTTGAATTTGAAATAAAAATCGTCTGAATTTAAGAATGATTTATAATAATTAAAATAACAAAAAAATGGTTAAAATAAAGTGTGAAAATTAAAAAACATATTATGTGAAAGACATTATTTGTTTTAAGTAACACTTGTCTGGTTTTGGCTCTACAACTACAAAGTTAGTCAGTATCCAGGTCATTTTGAACATCACTATGCTCAATATCAGGGTCAGGTATAATACCATTGTCGATATTTTTCGTGGTCGGTAACGATCTAATACAATACTGATGAAACTCATGTGATGAATTCTCTGATGTTTGGGATAAAGGGCTTGAGTCAGAATTTCACAACAATAATATTTTGATGCTTTCTGGATAGGGATGGGAAAAACCTACCGGTTAAAACCTAAAACCTGTTTTTTAATTCGCAATAACCGGTTTTAGCGGTTGTTTTTTTTCTCCCGGTTATAACCGGTTTTTTCTTTTTACAGTAATAACCGGTGAAAAACCGTATAAGTTACTTCTGAAAAAAATAAGGAATTCGAAGAAAAAATATTGTTTGTTTAAATTCATCAATAATTCTTGATTTGTTTAATGTTTATACATATTCGTTAATGACTCTCGCAGTCACTGAAATATGTTTAAGAAATGTGATAAGCTGAATTGGCTAAATATTTTGATGAACTTGAGAATAAGCATGTCTTGCTACCTACACAAACGAGAATAAACATATAGGTCTGGATCCCGCGTATGAAAAAAAAGTTGATTAATAGCAAGCTGAAAATTTGTTAATAGCTTAAGGGTATCTAGTCGGACAAACTTTGATATATGGGAACACTGGAACAGGGGAAGCTTTAATTGTGGAACAGGTTAAAAATTTGGAACGGTCAGACCACGAAAACGTCACATGTATTTTGTCCTACAGAACTTCCAATTGATTTGTTACCCATTCATTAAAATCTCTTGCAAAAATCAGCCTGCTATTTATCACCAAATGGGCATTATAATGAGTGAAACACGTAGAACATGTCAAATGACAGGAATTATGACAGGTGATAAATAGCAGTCTGATTTTTGCATGAGAGTTTAATGAAAGGGTAACAAATCAATTGGAAGTTCTGTCGGACAAAATACATGTGAAGTTTTCGTGGTCTCACCGTTCCAAATTTTTAACTTGTTCCACAAATAAAACTTCCCCTGTTCCAGTGTTCCCATATATCAAAGTTTGTCCGACTAGACACCCTTAAGCTATTAACAAATTTTTAGCTTGTTATTAATCAACTTTTTTTTCATACGCAGGATTCAGACCTATTATATTTATAAATCCAGCAGAAAATAACCATTCCTCTGGAATCACTTAAAAAAATGAAAATAATAAAATTGTTTTGTGTATGTTGTGCAAAAAGGATTTTTACTTTATCGTACTACATACGTAGTATGAGTATAATAGATAAAGTTATAGGATCGTGCAAAAAAATTTTTTTCAGATTTCACTTTTTTTGACGTTTTGAGTCCCCCTGAGTGTAAAAAGCAAATAAAAAAAACATGTCGGAAGTATGTACGTATGTCTGTACGTATGTCTGTACGTACGTATGTACGTACGTATGTACGTACGTATGTCGCCACCGCCCAGCAAAAACTACCGGACCGATTTCGATGAAATTTGGTATGAGTAAGTTTAAGAGAATTTTGTCGAGAAACTAAGCTTTTGAACAAAACCTCTCAAAGGGGGGCCGAAATAGGGGGGTTATTTGGGGCCCATTTTTGCAAATTTTGACCGAAACGAATGAAATTTAACATAAAGTTAGCTTATCGATAGTTGAATAGGGTTGAAATACGGAATTTGACATTTCCAAATCCAAAATGGCGGCCAGCATGGCCGACCTCCCACCCGATACATTTCCCTACCAATCTAAAAACTTGTTTAAGATAAATTTAATTTGAAAAAACATTTATATAGCCTAAAGATGGGCCTATAACAAAAATATTATCGTTTTTCAGAAAAGGTTATGGGTTGCCTATATTTAAGGGGTCAAAATTTGACATAATTTTGAACTAGATTTTCTCAAAAATGGCACCAAGGAATTTGTTTATTTTTTGATATATTTTTAATATCTTATCGGTTAATTCAATAACATTAGTCAGATTTCTTATCTCCTCATAGGAGGGGAGTTATAAATTTTTTATAAAAAAATATTCGAGTGCCCGTAACTTCCTCTGTAATAGAGACTATAATTTGAAATTTGGCAAACATATAGAGTGCTTTATTATCTATTAGTTCAATAAATTTTACCCACAATATGGCTTCCAGTTGAACCGGAAATGAAAAAAAAATCTTAATTTTTTAGATACGCCCTGTATATTTTTACATATTTTGAAATAATGCAAAATTACCTTTCCAATGTCATAAAATTCGTTGCTGTAGCTCAAAAACTCGAAAAGTTACAGAAAATAGAAATTTTGCTAGAATCTTGTGTGTGTCCCCTCTCACGCGATCATAGCAGAGCATTATTATAGGGCAGTCAATGAGGGTATTTGGCTCCGAATTCCATCCTACTACATCGATGTACTTGATATTTTCACAGTAAGTAGGGAATAGCTCAAGAAACAAAATCTACCCTATATAATATGGCGCTTTTATCTTGGGGCAATTCCCACACCTTCAAGGAGGTGGAAAATTTGTTGGTCAAAATAAGCATGGAGGTGGCTAGAGAACCTATTATTAAGCAAAAACTGATCTATACTTTTTTTGAGAACTCAATACTTTTTGAGTTATGCATAGTTGAAAATTGGCCATTTTCATTTAAAAATGACACGTTTTCGGACGGTTTTTTGTGAATACCTTAAAAACTATGCATCAAACGAAAAACAGTATATAAATTTTTTTAGATTATAAATAATAAAGAGATTCGTTCCTTCGTAAATTTTCTATTTATAATACAAAAAGAGATATGGTAGGTAAAAAGAGTTTGTTTTTTTGGTGCATGCCCAAAGTACTCATGCTTTTGTAGTGTTTGAAAGGGCATTTAAAACGAGCACCGTTAAAATGTCGGTTACATTCAAACTAAGCGAGATATGGTGCAAAAGAATATATGACTAATGTACTTTAAGGTAAAATGAGAAGTACATACATTTAACCCATCATCCACCAGAATTTAAATGCATTGTTTTTCTTTTGCAATACCTCTTAATATAGTGTTATTTCTATTTTCAAACAGTTGGACGGGTGAAAAAAATAAGATCAAATTATAGAGCGCATTTTTAACTTTTCTTAAAATTCTTCCTTTTGCTCCATGCAGTTCGAAAATAACAATGTTCTATCCCCGAGAAGTGGTGGGAACCGCCCCCATGATAAAAGCGCCATAGTATATAGTATATAGGATAGACTTTGAATTAGGAGATTGGGCTTTGGGCTACTCCCAAAATTTCATTAAAATCCATGCAGTAAAATGCAAATATTGTAAACTATTAATTTCTCAGAAAAATGAACTAATTTGAAATGAAAGTATGACTAATATTCTATTGATTTAGGTATGCAATAATCTATAGTGTGTCCCCGAACATTCTCTCAAATGCAGGAATTAATGATGCGTAGAACCATAAAATATTTTCAAGTATACAAGGTGTTTCTAAAATATCAAAATAACGAGTAACTTTGTTATTTTTATAGAATGTCGGTATCTAGTACGATAACGATAATAGATCCGTACGATAAAGTTCTCGGGCGGCTCTTCCGTCCAGCGTTTTTTTCGGAAATACACTACACATACAAATTGAAGACAATAATACATCCAGTCCAGAATTTTAAAATAGATTTTATAAGTTTTACCATTTTTGATGTTACATTTTTGTTTTTATAATTCATATACATCTACACATTGTAGTATAATTTGCTTCATAATTTATTAGGTTTATAGTCTTATACCTAATTTCGCCACCATTTGTATTTTACAATTATTTGATATTATTTGGAGCCGAAATTTCATTGCGTTAGTTTATTATAAAGGGTGTAACAAAAAGGTAGGTAAGAAATTAAATCACATATTTTGGGACCAAAAATAAATCGATTGAACCTTAGTACAAAATTGCACATAAAAACAGTTGCTGCACATTTCGAAAACTGTTAGGGATTTTATATTAAAAATAGGCATGTCGAGTATCACAAACTAAAGTGCAATACAAATTTAACGTTTTAACCTATTGGGTATTGAATATTGATTAAAAAAACCGAAAACCGATTTTTGGAATAACCGGTTTTCTGACCGGTTATAACCGCCAGGTTAAACCGTAAGTAAAAAAACGGTATAACCGAAAACCGGTGTTTTGACAAAAACCGCCATCCCTACTTCTGGACCAAAAAAATCGGCTCTTTATTGGTACATACGGTTTAGTCTACAACACTGTTGTAGACTTAAACCATATGTACCAATAAAAAACAGCCGATTTTTTTGGTCCAAAACATCAAAACATTATTGTTGTGAAATTCTGATTGAAGCCTTTTATCCCAAACATCAGAGAATTAACAGAGTTTTACTTTTAACACTTCCTATTTTTCAACTGATTAATCGGGTTTGAAGTATGTTTTTTTTTAAGTTTATTTGGCGATGATAGATAAATTTCTCAAATTAACAAGTGACACTGTGACTCTGAATGAAGCTTCAAAAATGGTTTAAGATATGAAAAATCAAAGCAAATAAAGCAAAATCATTCCATGCGGCATTCAGAGTGAGACTGTGACTAAAACTTGTCCTCCGGTTATTTAAATGATACTATGTCAACTAACAAAAATTTTAACAATAATTTTATCCAATAGATTGACGACAAAATTCGACAAATACCAGTCGAAAGAACAAGCTGTGTTTAGAAAGGGATTCAGCATAAATAACCATTTATTAAGTATGAAATTCCTTATTGGGACCGTGCAAGTTCGGAAAAGCGACACCTGGTTTCATAGCTCAGCAACATTTTTCACACTTTCAATTATATTGGCAAATTATATTAGTCCTGGTTGCTGGATAATTGTCAAGGCCATAGCACAAAAAAAATATAAAAAGAAAAAGTAAGACTGAGGCTATGTTATTAAAAGGTAAACAATTGTATGTAGTAAATAAAATTAATTATTCAATGCAGTACTGCAAGCAAAATACAATTAATTACATTTACTTTTATATATCTTATATCTTATCAATATTGTGGAGCAACATATAATTTTTCTTCTTCAATGAGAAGTAGATATGAAATATACGTCAATTTGACAATTTTAATCGACACTATGAATTATTTAAGAAAGTTGCAAAATTTCTCCACTATTTGCGCACGATCGTTTCTCGTATCCCCTCCAAGTACCTACTTGCACACCGCGTATAGAACGAGCAAATGAATAAAACACTCCTCTATATATAGCGTTCATAGATTTCGAAAAGGCTTTCGATAGTGTCGAACATTGGGCAGTGAAAAGTTCTTTGATTAACAGCAGCGGCTACTATTAATGCAAACCGAATAGCTAGGTAAAAGTAATAAATATGGCAGAATTAATCACTTCGACCGGTAATTATTAATAAATCCCGGATTAGAACGGTAAATTTGGAGGTTTATTAGTCACTGCGACATACCAGAACTAAATACGGCGCATAGTCCATACCACAGTGTTAGTCAATCTGTAGTCGGAAGCGGCCACTGTGTAATCATACACATACACTATTTAATGTATTAAATACATAAGGCTAAAGTAGGAATAAAAACATCCTTACTTCCTGGTACTTTATCCGAAATAAGAAGAAGATTTAGAAGCGATAATAGCAGATCATTCTGATGACGCTGATGACGGAGCAAAGCACCGTGGTGATATGGAACTCAACAGTACAACCGAGGATTCACAGAGCGAATATTGAACATACAGGTAACACTAACAGCCCAATCGAACATAATGCGTGGGCGATAATTGCTGTCAATGAGGAAGACAATGCCAGTATTGGAGTTAAAGAAAATAAGGCAGACGAAGAAGATGGCAGTGCAATTGACAAAGCTTCAAAAGAAAATTCAGGAGACTCGGGATCTTGCTAAACAGTCACTTGTAAAATAATCTGACAGAATTTTAAAGCATTCTAGATATATTCCCCTTTTGAAAAAGTAGGTAAAGGTGTTAGAGTGCGAATTCCAGAAGGTGATAGAGCTAAGGCCGATAGCTGAAACATTATTGCCATTATTATTTCTGTTATAGATGAAAAGCTATACAAGCTAGGCAATAATCACGGCATTTTGAACCAACTTCATGCAAGAAACCAATTTTCCACCTGCAAGGAAACACTTATTTCAGTTAATGAAGCGCCTATACTGAGATAAGTCTCAGTGAATGCGTTCGTAAAGATTCGAATTTAGGCAGTCAAGGATTCCGCCACTGCAATTGTAGTGGCTAGTGCAATTAAAAACGCTGCAAGTGTAAAAAATTAAGCGTTCTTTGTAATTATAAGTGCCACAAGAGAATTTCCTATGAAAACAAGTGATTATAGTCTAGTAACTTAAAGCCTAATGCGTGAGTATGAGTTTGTTTTTACTTATAAGGTGTATAGTTGAGGTTTTTATTGTTAAATTGTGTTTAAGTGTTTAACTTTATTTAAAATATATCAAATTTCAAAAATAAACAATAGTGAAGCCCAAAATGCGTTTTTATTACATTATCCGGAATTGTTAGGTAATTATTAATACAGACCGGATTTATCACGTCAACTCTAAAGTAACATATATAAGGAAGCCAAAATATCAAGTATACGAAGGAACAAAAGCAATACAAATAAATAGAGGCGTGAGACAGGGTAACACAATATCACCGAAACGTTTCAATCAGGCTCTGGAAGATATTTTTAAAAGATTAGAATGGGAAGAAAAAGGTTTTAAAAATTTATGGATAACGCTTGAACCATCAAAGGTAGGATGACGATATCGTATTGATAACGGATAAAAAAGAAGAATTTTTGAAATGATGGAAGAACTAGTCATAGAAGCTGGAAAGATAGGTCTTAATATGAATTCCAGCAAGACCAAAATCATAACAAATACAGATGAGGACATCACAATGAGGATCTGACAAGATGAAATAGAACAAGTTCACGATTATGTATATCTGGGTCAAATTATAAATCTTAACAAGGAAAACCAAACGAATTTAAAAAATAAGTTAGACTGGTATGGGTAGCATTTGGCAAACTAAGCTACATCCTTAAAAACAAAAGATATCCACAACATCTTAAGACCAAGGTACTTATATAATCAATGCGTACACCATCTCACTTATGTTTCCCAAACGTGGACGTTTACAAAAGCAAACATGGACAAAATCATAAAAACTCGAGGAGCCATGATGGAAAGACAAATGTTGCACATAAGACTAATGGATAAAAAGAGAAACGAATGCATAAAAGAGAAAACAAATGTTAGGGATGTTAGACAAGAAGTTGCAAAATAGAAATGGAGATTTGCTGGACACAATATGAGACAAAAACAAGACCGATGGAATGGAACAAAATTCTTATAAATTGGAAACCGTGCGAATATAAACGAAGCAGAGAAAGGTCCCAAATGAGATGGGCAGATGATGTCAAGAAGCACGTGGGCTCTAGTTGGATGACTGCAGCGACAGACAGAGAAGAATGGAAAAAGATTGGGGGGCTTATGTCTAAGGATGGACCGAAGAAGCAGAGGTGTAACCAGGATGATCCTAAGGGGGGTTACATCTACTTGAAGGTCTCTGCGGGGTATGGAATAATAATGGTGTTAAGCGTAGACAGAGCTCAAAGTACATCCAAAAGGGGGGTTATAACCCTCAAAACCACCCCTGGTTACGCCTATGCGAAGAAGGCTAATAAGATAGATAGATCGATATCAACTAACAGACTCCATAAAATAAATTTGTAGGCATACATTTGGACGTAAAACTGATTTGACGGAAGCATATCTTTACTAAAATTAAACAACTTAAAGAACAATGCGTAAGTTGAGACCAAGATATTCAAATTAAAGCACATGTTAAATAGAAGATATTCTTTTATTTTATGACGCAATAATATTTGTAAAATGTTTTATAACTTATTAGAGAAAAAATAGAACAAATGTTATATTGAAAATTATAAACTGCTTTTTTCGTACATTTAAAGTCATTTAACAATTGTCTACAGATCAATTTTTGTGATTTTAGGTATCGTTAATTGTCCAGTGACCCTAATATTAGCCGGGATAAATGATATTTAGGGTATTATGGTGGAGATTTTGCCACAATATCCAAACCGAGGATAATTTTTCTACTGTATCGAATGTTCTTTTCGATTCATTAAAATCGTATATCGAACAGAAGGGGTGGCAGCGAAAGCAAGGGATGTAACCGTGGAAAATGAATAAAAAGGCTCAAACAAAAGGATAAAAAGACATATGCGTTGAGTACAGAGTTGGACTCTAAGAATTATTTATTCATAGTTATATTCGTTGTAATAATACATCCCGACAAAATGTTCATAATGTAAAATATAAAAAAAATTAAAGGCACTCGTGGGAGTGCCGAGAGAAGTGAAAACTTCTTATAGTATATAAATTACGAGGTAAATGCTTTTTACCCATCCAAAAAGTGCACAACGACACTCAAGAAGTTTTCGTAACAAATTCGTAATAAATATCATAACAAGTTTAGCTCACTGCAACAGCAATGGTTTATTGGTGCCATATTTTTTTGTTGGTTGTGAAAATTTTTAAGAATGGTTGATATTGCTAATTTTCTTTATATCGAATACAGGGTGAGTCAAAACGCAAGTACATTATTTTCTCAGTAATTTTAAATGGAACACCCTACATTTTATGTCACTATCAAAAAGTACCGTTACCGTACTTTAATTTTTGTATAATATTCCCTATGTCTAAATTTATTAGTTTTAGAGATATTTTCATTTTTTAGACCAAATTATTAATTAGGGGTCTAAATCTTTCCAAATTTTAAGTAAGCCATGACTGAATTCTTTAAAACTGATAATTTAAGATTACTGATTTTCAATCCGCTAATCAATGTATCAATGTAGCAAATAAAGAAAGAAAAATAATTTATTAGTAATACATTTTACAAAATAAAACACAACCACAACATACAACATTTTTGAAACAATTAAAATCGACTTGTGTATGTAAATGTAACAAATAAAGAAAGAAAAATAATTTATTAGCTATAAATTATATATTAGCAGTTTATTAAATTTTGGTGATCTGAGTGGCCACGCTACTTGTCCATTGAAAAATGAAAATATTTCGAAAACTAATAAATTTAGACATAGGGAATGTTGTATACAAATAAAGCACGATAATGGTACTTTTCAATAGTGATATAAAATACAGGGTGTTTCATTTAAAATTACTGAGAAAATATAGTACTTGCGTTTGGACTCACCCTGTATTCGATATAAAGAAAATTAGCAATGTCAATCATTTTTAAAAATTTTGACATTAAGTAAAAAAATATGGCATCAATAGACCATTGCCGTTGTGTTTATTTTTATTTATACAGGGTGCTAAACTTGTTACGATTTTCATAGAAAATTGGCTATAACTTTGTAAATACCCCATATAACATTACAGACCTTTATATTTTTGTAATGGGGAAGTTAAGAAGATTTCGAATATAAGATAAAATATAGAGTGTTCTATTTAAAAAAACATAAGTTTGGTCTGCCACGATGTTATCGAACATTCTAATTAATTTTAAGATGTAAAGCTCAAAGTTGACTACAATTTTTGTTATTAACTTTTATTGCTATCTATTACTATAGCGGATCTATTGAGCTTTACCCCACTAAACAATCACCCTGTAGATATTATGTACAAAATTTATTTCGCCGAAGAGATGACGGTTGCGCTGACGGTCGCGAAATAAATCCTTTTTCCCCATCCTAAAATAGGTTTTACATTTATTTTAAATTTAAATACCTCTATACAATTTATATATACATACAAAATAATATATCTCATAAGCGATGACGGTCGCAATGACGGTCGCGATGACGGTCGCGATGACGGTCGCGAATTCAATGCTTTTTCCCCTATCCAAAAATCGCACAACGTCCCTAAAGAAGTTTTCACTTCAAAAAGAAGTAATTAAGAATCATATTGTGATAAATACAATAGCACAAAAATTCCAACTGTGATTCAACATGAACCCTCTGATCTAATAAATGATACTAAATATGGTATTTAAATGTTGATGGCAGCCAGTTATTATACTTAAAAAATGATGCTATTGAAGAAAGTCTCTAAGTGGCATCCAAATCAGATTTCTACATTAAGCTACACTGCAAGACAATTATAAATAAAAGACAAAAATTGGTTCCAAACACTAAACACAGAAAATTTTAGAGAAGCATTGGCAAAAGTTGACGTACTAGTGACTGCCCGAGACCTTGACAAAACGTGGCGTTACAAAAAGAAAGTGGATCACTTGAGCCATCAACAATACAAATTCGAAAGAAAAATAAATAGGAAAAAACATTGTATGAGTGAAGAGATATTGTATAAAGACGACAAATTAAATTTAATATAAAAAGAAATAGAGATAGGCACCATAAAGACTGGTATAGAAGGGATAAAAATAAATATGTATTATTGTGTTTCAATTTATCAATCAAAGATAGAATAAATTTTTTTATTTTTTTAATATAACGCGGGCACATAAATTTGATACACCCTGTATATTGATTTTTAAATATTTATTAGAAGTTAGCTTTCACGCAAGGTGGTTTCTCCTTAATGAATTTTTCCATGAAGAATATTAAAAACATTTGTAAATAAAAGTGAAGTGAAAGTTATTTAGGATTATTATTTTAAACCGATTGTTTATTACGGGAAAGGTAGAAGCCATAGGTAATTAGTTTTTAGAAAATGAAGGTAAAGAAAGTTTGGAATTTTAATCTCTTTTTGTTTAACCCCGAGTAAATTTTATAGAATTTCCCGAAAGTAATTATTATGATGGTAGGAATATTTTTGAAAGTATGAGTGGGTGTTTCGAATGAAAAAAAGAATGGGGAAGAAGAAATGTCTCTGATTGGTTTGGCAATTTGGAATGGGAAGGAGAGAAGGTTGAATTTTCAGATAGTTTTGGAAAGAGGGATTATTGTGTTACCGGCAGCCGAGAGGAGCAGTCAAAGGTTTTCGTGAGTAGTTCAGAAGCAAGTACTAGTGGTTGTGTTGATAGTGAGAGTAGCTGAAAAGTGGAACGAGAGACAAATCAAATCGAGAAGAAATACCTCTTTGATTCTGTAAAGTCCAAGAGAGTAAGTTACAAGAATTATCGTTATTAAAATTATTTGTGACACCAAGTAAAAAAAAGATACTTGGGTCTCAGGAGATTATTGTTGAGAGAGAGAGAGAGAGAGAGAGAGAAAGAGAGAGAGAGAGAGAGAGAGAGAGAGAGAGAGAGGAGAGAGTTTTGGAGTTATTGAACGAGTACTGGCAAAAAGAGGCCTGGCTTGTGTTTTGGAGCAATAGTGGCTGGTATCCTGCTGGATTGTTTGCTGAGAACGGAGAGGGCTTTGATTGGTAGCCTAACATAATCAACAAGGAGGAGCTGTTTGGGTCAAGAGGAGACATCATTGTGTGTGAATCAAAAAGGTCAGTCAATACCCTATGTGATAGATTTTCTTTATAATCAGAAGTTAATTTTTTTTTACGTAAAAGCATATGCATTTAAGATTCCAACATTTCAAAAATTTAATAGGAAGTATAAGTAATTTTGCGAATACCAAATTTGTTTGTTTAGCTTGTTTTATTAATGATATCAAGAACAAAGCGATAAATATTTTTTTGAATTAGATTAATTTATATGATAAAGGTTTCATTTGGACAATTATGCCCACAGAATTTAATTGATAAATTTACAGAGCATTGCTTTTGATAATAAAGGTATTTGTATGTGTTTATTTATGTTATTTCTATTTATTTCTTTTTCCTATTTTTATCCCGATAAGGATCAACTAAAAGATATTGAAGCCACGAGAATGGATAAGTATAATCTAATTTAATTATTTTTTTTTATGACAAAAAGGCACCCTGAGAATTTTTATTAATTTTTATGTATGATTTGCGACAATTAAATAATTAATCAAATAAATAATAATTAATATCAAAATAATAGAAAGCAGATCATAACAGTATATTAATAAGATATGTGCACAACTAAAGCAACATGCTGACCACCAACAATTTAGGGAACTTTAGAAATTTAGGGAAACACCAAACTGCAGAAACAGATCATCAAATATATCATCAAAACCTAATATTCAGAAAAGCAGAAGGGGAAAATGGAGTAATAGCTCAGACACTCAAAGAAATGGGAGAGGTAGGGACTGAAGTAACGCTTTGAATCTGCAATGCAATCTGGAGTACCGGAAAATGTGGTTTCGAAGAACTTCAAATTGAAATGAGGAGTTCGGCAAGGGTGTATAATATCTCCTATTCTATTCACTATATATAGTGAATATATTATGTGTCAAGTTTTTGAGGAATGACGAGGTGAAGCAACTATTATATATCAGGAAGAACAATCAAAAACCCAATATATGCGCATAACACGGTTATATCGGCGTTTTCACCAGAAGAACTTGAACAAATTATCAATAAGCTCCGTACGGTGAGTGCGGAATATGGTTTGAAAATAAATATACAGAAAATCAAAATAATCATCATCGATAAAAACAGAAACAACCAAACAGAATTAGAAAACATGGCAGGTTATCTCATAGTTGAATATCTTCCTCCAAATACCGTTTTCACAGATGCCATCGAATATTTCCAATCCATATGCCAACACTGGTAGTATAAGGGTTTTTATATTGTTATTTTTGTTTTCTGGTTTAAATTTCTCTTTTTCAAGTGTTTACTTTGCCCAAAATAGCAGTTGTACTCCAGAATTATTATTCTCCATTTGATTGCCTCCGTTATGCAGTTATTGAAGCTGGTCATCAGGAAGCCTAAGTATGTGAATTTGTCCACCACTTCAAAGGTAGAGTTATTAAAAGTGAATTGAGGACCGATGTTTCTGGTTCTATTGTTGGGTGTTGATGCCACGCTTTTGTTTTTATTTATTTATTTGTACGCCCATACGTTTTGGGCTATTTGAGAAAGTGGTGTATATGTTTTCTAGCTTGATTTTTGTACGAGAAAGTAGGTCTAGATCATCTGCATAAGCTAGAATTTGTGAGGATTTGTTAAAAATATTTCTCTATTGTCTATTATAGCGTTTCTAACTACCTTTTTTAAGACTATGTTGAAAAGGAGGCATACCAGAGTCTCCATGCTATCGTCCGACATGCATTTCAAACAATTGTGATTGTTGACCCTTTATACCTACTTTGCAAACAGCTTTACGCCTTTTAACCATTACCAGTCTTTTTAGTTTATCGGAATGTAGAGTTGATCCATGGTTTCATACAATTTACTTGTAGCACACTGTTATAGGTTGTTTTAAAACCTATGAAGAGATTGTAGTTGTATCTGTCTCAGCAAAAATCGGGTCCATCGTTGATCTACTAGACCTACAACCACTTATATATTCTTCAAAAAGCTCCTCACTACTCCCTTAGGCGACCATATGGGATACTGGAAAATATTTTGTATACTCTATTAAGAAAGGCTATACTCCACTAGTTTCTCCATTCCAATTGACCACCCTTTTTGTGTAACGGACAAAGAATTCCTGTGACCATTGTTTCGAGCCGCAGCGAGCAAGGTTATGATTGCCAATATGCTTTCCAACATCCGAAACGGATAGAACCCAGAAGAAGAAAAAGACCACACTTCTTGGATTTGTTAATCATTCTACGCTTTTCCCATTATTGTATGGGTCTGATTCTCCTCCTCCTCCTAAGTGCCTTCTCTATTGAGGTTGGCGATCAATATGGCAAATTTCTCTCTGTTCTGGGCTTGATGAATTAAGTCATTCCCTGTTGTGTGGGTCCAATCTCTGATGTTTCGGAGCCAGGATTTCTTCTTTCTTCCTATACCCCTTTTACCTTCGATTTTGCCTTCTAATATTACCTGAAGCTGCTCAAATTCCCTATGGCGCATTATGTGTCCTAGATATGACGTCTTTCTAATTTTGATCGTATTGACCAGATGAGGACGTGTGTTCATTATTTCCAGTACTTCTTCATTTGTGGTTTTGCTGGTCCAGCTTATTCTTAGCATTCGGCGGTCATCCACATTTCGAATGAATTCAGTTTGTTGACGTCATACTGTTTTAATGTCCAGGTCTCACAGCCATATAGTAATAGAGACCACACATAACACTTTAGTGTTCTCAATCTTATTGTGACTGATAGTTTGGGGTTACAGAGCATTTTACGCATGTTCATGAAGCCAGATCTTGCTATTTCAATGCGTCTTCTAATTTCTATTGAGTGGTCTAGCTGACTGTTTAGCTCTCTGCCCAGGTATATGAAGCTCCAGGTGTATGTGTCTGATGAAGTGGTAGATATTCATTTTTTTTTCATTTTTTCCATTTTTAGCTTTAGTGGAAAGTAGCTATCTAGTTTTACATATTCCTAGCCTTGGTTTTAACTCTTTTCTTGCATCATTCGGAGATTTACAGAATTTATCAGTCGTAGACTGATTAGTCGAACCAGTCATTGCATGGTGGTGGTCTTTCAGAAGTACCATTAAACTTTAGTGATTACCGTAACTTAACACAAATTTAAGTACTATTAAATATTAAACGCTTCCAGAAATTTGTACATCTGTCTACTGGGCACTAAGAAAACTTCATATGATGCTCTACTGTTCGGAATATCTAGAAAATTCCTCCTAGACCGGACCTGGTATTACAGGAGTGTGCCCCTTTCGATATAATGTATAAATGTTTTATATTTATTAATTTAAACTTATTCGGCACGGTGAGGTCGTTATTGTGCGTTAAATTTTTGATATCTGTCAGGCACAATTATAAATGGCGCTGTATTATCTAGTAAAGGTGATGGGTGGGCTGGAACTAATGCGGAAGATATAAATATTGCCCCCGGATGGTACAAAAACAAGTCAGATCTATTCACACGCAATTAATTACTTCTTTTATATCGTTTATTAATATTACGTTTTTTCCTTTTGAGTATCATAGATATGAATGTCATAAAAGTTGCTAAGAATGCAGTATTAGTGTTAATTAATTGTATACCCCACTCAAAACATATGGATCTCGGCAAATTCTGTAAACTTTATGATTTTGATGAATTTGCTATCGTAAAGATAGCACGAGATAGATCACCAAAAGAGGTGGAGTGACAACCTGGATATCTGATGAGGAGGCATCCAAAGATGGAACAGGCGCGAGCCTATTAAGGAAGTAGAAAGAAGAAGAAGATTAATTTGCTGATAGTCATCACTTCTAAATACAGGGTGTTTCATTAATGATTGTCCATATAGTATTTGGAGAAACCTTAACACAAAATACGAAGATTTAACCTAAAACATTTAAATAAAATGTGGTTCCTTACTCAGTTACACGGTGTTTTATCTAAAAAATAAAAAACATTTTTTGCTCAGCATTTTAAAACTATTCAACGTATCCTTTTCATACTTAGCAGGAAGTATAGGTACTGTACAAACTACTAAAATTATATTAAACAAACGTTTCTGGCTATTACCGGAGGCGTACTACGGGGGAAAGTGAATGGCTGACTCTTTCCAAATTCTACGCCACTGGCGGAATTGCTATTTTAGTCCAATATTTCGATTTTCCAATACTTTCTATGAAAATAATGTACTCTTCATTCGTAACGATAAACTCATTAGTTTTCGAGATATTTGAAGTTGAAAATGCAACAGCTCAGCTATTTTGGTTAATGTATTGTGCCCCTTCATTTTTCACTTCAAATATCTCGAAAAATAATGATTTTATGGTTACGAATGAATAAAATATTATTTACATAGAAAGTATTGAAGAATCTAAACGTTATGCTAAAATGGCAATTCCATCAGTGGTGTCAAATTTGGAAAGGGTCAACCATTCACTTTTCCCTGTACTGTACGTCTCTGGTAGTAACCAGAAACGTTTATTTAACATCCAATAGTAGAGTCTACGGTATTTACACTTTTTACAAGTATGATAAAGATATTTGAAATACTTTTAAAGTACTGGGTACAAAAATTTTTTAAATTTTAAATCAAATTACATAAATTACATAAATAATAAAAACCTTATTTTGTAAAAGGTATATGTATTTAAAATCCCTAAAAAGGGCTGTATCACAAAACGTTTTCGGAATCAATATTCCATCATCAGTGTTATCACAGGTTTACATGCTTTAAGCCACCAAAATGTACGGATAAAAATCCTTAAATTGATTTTAAACAGTTGGGGTTACATTATGTTATCTGATTTTGAAGGACGTTAAAAATATTTCCAGATTAACCCCTGGCATCACATGACATCAACCATATTGGTTGGAAAATTGTAGGTAGAACCTTACATAGCAGAGTTTAGGTGACAACATATTTTAAATACATATACCTTTTACAAAATAAGGTTTTTATTTTTTATGATTTATGGTATACAGCCAGTACAGGAATTTTTTCTTTGTGATATTATTACATAAATATTAACTATTTGTATCCAATACTTTAAAAGTATTCAACATATCCTTATCATACTTGGCAGAAGGTGTAGGTACTGTACACCATACTAAAATATGTTAAATAAACCTTTCTGGCTACTACCAGAGGCGTACGACAGGGGAAAGTTAATGTTTGACCCTTCCCACGTTCTACGCCACTGGCGGAATTACTATTTTAGTGCAATTTTTAGATTCTCCAACACTTTTTATGTAAATAACATACTCTTTATTCGTACCAATAAAATGATTAGTTTTCGAGAGATATTTGAATTTAAAAATAAAGGGGCACAATACATTAACCAAAATAGCTGTGTCGTTGCATTTTCAACTTCAAATAACTCGGAAACTAATGACTTTATCGTTACGAATGAGGAGTACATTATTTTCATAGAAAGTATTGGGAATCCAAATATTGGATATTAATCCAAATACTAAAATAGCAATTCCGCCAGTGGCGTAGAATTTGAAAAGGGTCAATCATTCACTTTCCCCCGTCGTACGCCTCTGGTGATAGCCAGAAACGTTTGTTTAACATAATTTAGTAGATTGTATAGTACCTATACTTCCTGCCAAATATGAAAAGAATACGTCGAATAGTTTTAGAATGCTGAGCAAAAATAGGTTTTAAATTTTTAGATAAAACACCCTGTAACTCAGGAAGGAACCTCATTTTATTTAAGTGTTTTAGGCTAAATCTTCGTATTTTGTGCTAAGGTTTCTCTAGTTACTATAAGGACAATTATTAATGAAACGCCCTGTGTAGCTCCTAGACACGCGTGGTGAAAATAGCAAGAGATAAATCACCAATCGGTAGAAGAAGTATCGGTCAACCGCGCAAAAGATGGAGTGACAACCTTCCATAGAGGTATCAATCCGCCAATGAACAAGCACAATGGCTTATAAAGAGAAAGAAAAAGAAGAAGAAGAAGACTTTTACATATAATATCTAGAACGTTGGTGATGTAATGCTCTTGTAGTTTAACGTTTGATTGATGTGAAAAATACTATTTTCCATTCTTGTGCTATTTTTCCTATATTATTCTTCTTCCTCATCTTTATAAGCAACTATGCTTATCCATTGGCGGATTGATACCTCTATGGAAGGTTGTCATTCCATCTTTTGCGCGGTCGGCCATTACTTCTACCGATTGGTGGTTTATCTCTATTTTGACCACACGTCTTGCCCCCTTTCTGCTTATGTGGTTATTCATTTTTTTTCTATTTAGTATCCATTCCTTTATACATTTTTTTTCTAATGTCTTTACTCCTCTTTCGATCTCTTAGCTTATTTCCTGTCACTACAACAACTGTAGGTACAAACATTTCTTATCAAATGTTTTTTTGTGTCTTTTCCCAGATTTAACCATATTATGGTTCTCACTCCATCTAAGGGGAAAATTCACTCATCCCAGATACCTACGGCATCAAATGCATTGAGCTCTGGTGGAACTCTTTCCGCGATATCGAGCTCTAGGTGACTTGGTATGTTGTATCTTCCAAAAATGTTCGTACACATGTGGTCGTTGAGAGTGGTACAGTTTTCTGCACGGTCTTATAGAGATGTTCATTCAGGCCCAGCTTTTTTATACTTTCTAAGAGGTTCTTCGGAATGACTCGAGTAGTAGGTATTGCCTGGGTATTTTGCATTCTCCATTGTCTTTTAATTTGAATTTCCAGATCTCTGCACTTAGGGACCGTTCAAGTATTACTTAACGCCGGTTGGGGGGGGGGGTTAAACTCCCATTAGACTGCGTTACGATGGGAGAGAGGGTAGGTCAAAAATCTTCAAAAATCGCGTTAGGTAATACTTGAAAGCTCCCTTAGCGATCTTTCAGTGTATTTAGCATATAGGTTATTGTTGTTAGGTATCGCTATATCAATGAGTGTTGTTTGTTTTGTTATAACTAATACGAGATCTGGTCTACTGTGTGCCACTGTTTGGTATGTGAGCAGAGTGCGGTCCCAGTATAGCTTGTAGTTGCCATCCTCAAGCATACTCTCAGGGACGTTTTGATAATATGGGAGATGGTCGGTTTGGAGAAGTCCCAATTTGACAGCTATCTCGATGAAAGATCCTTCCTACTGAGTCATGCAGTTCCTTATATTCAGTTACAGCTAATGCTTGGTAGCCCCCCGTAAGGTGTTGGATAGTTTATTGGACTAGACATCCATATCGGCATTTGTAGTTTTGGACATGAGGGTCTGTGACGACATATTTCAGGTAATTTTTGGTTGGTATAACCTGATCCTGAATGGCGAGTAATAAACCTTCTGTTTCAGGTAACATCTTTCCTGATGTCAGCCAATAGTTTGACGCTGCATTGTCGACATAGTCCTGGTTAACTTCATTAGGAATTAGGATGTCGCCTGTGCAGAGGTTTACCCATCCAGGTGCGAATTTTTTTTTCGTCCTTAGAATGGTGGTTTACGCGCATTTCTGGTTTCCTCAGTTTAACCGTTGTTGTGTCATCTACTGCGCAAATAGCGGAATGTACAGTAGATACAGTGTGTGATTGCGTGTTTTTATTAATATATTTATGATTATTCTTTTATCGTCCTATTTCCTTGTAAATTGTAAAAGGCTGGGATTCAGTCTCTATTTCTTACATAATAGTTAATATTATTATTCTTCTTCTGTTTTTGTTGATTTTATTGTTACTTGTTGTTTATGCATTATCTATTTGTACCAAATAATACTTTACTTACTAACTTATACAGACTTTTTCATTATGATTTAAATAATATCCGTTTGTCCAATAAGCTATGAATATTTTCACGGCGTTCGTTTTTCCTAATAATAGGTTGCATACATACATGGGGAGCTGTGATTTGAAATAAAATGATTTCATTACGTTGTTTCGAAACTCTCGGCGTTGACAGTGTTTGAATCAACACGACCCAAAACACGGACAACAATATATAAAACGAAGCGTTTCCTTTGGTCATTTTTACACCCCTGTCAAAAAATCAAAGTGAAAAATACCACCGTCAATTGCACTTGTGTTCGGACATTTGCCGACAGAAATGTAATCTGCGAAACACTTTCTCTACCAGATAAAAACGATGCAGGGGAAAGAGGCTTTATATTTTTGTGTGTCATTTTTATATTATTGGTATTGGCTACTTTCATTATGTCGGGGACAAATACTACTCTTATAATGGTGAAAATGTTATATCTATTTGAGAATATTGACTAGAATCGATAAAAATTTACTGTACCTACACAAATCTGGAGGGTTGAGAAATTAAGAAAAGGTGTTATCCAGTGGCGGCTCGTGATTTTTACAATAGGGGAGGCTATACCTAACTGTAAAATATCTAGACAAATTTGCACTAGCAAAAAAATGCGCCAAAAAATGTAATTTAAGGCTCCATTTTTGACCATTTTTTATTTATATTTCATAATATCATCCTAATTCATAATTTCATGATATCATATCATTTTAAAAATAGTTAGTCTAATTGTAAAAGTTTAATACCAAAGTTTGTGTCGTTTATTTGTTAACAATTCCATCTATTTGTAAATAGATACCTATGCATATCAAAATAAATACAGATTTGAAGTTTTGCAGTCCATACATAATGAAGCTTCAAATTTTTTAAGATACTCAACTGAATTTTTTAATTCTAAACGCGGTCTACTGCGAATTCAAAAACACGATAAATTACCGACATTTTGCTTTGAGTTAGAGATATCGGAAAAAGTTATTTGAACAAGTTGTTCCAAATATTATTATAACCCCACATACCAAATTTCATAACAAAATTCGCACTTTTAGATTTTTCATTATTATTAGTCAGGACCCTAAAATTCGTTGTCCCGAGACGCACGCAACGGAGCCGAGAAGCTACTCTGCCTCCCTTGGTATATCTCCGGGCAGCGTGTGATGGCGCCGTAGATGCCACTGTTAGGAGACCGGGTCTCCTTAAACGCCTGCTGCGCTGCACGGAGACTGCTGGGCTTCTCGGCTCCGTCCATGCATCTCGGGATAACCCAGGGTCCTGCCTACAATAATATTGAATAAAACTGAGACGCGATCATGCGTTCTAATGCTAATGCTCCGTGTGTATGGATATTTAGTGATAATAAGGAATTTACACGTTGTATAATAGTGAGAGTGCTTATTGTTTTCGCGATTCATGATAAACAAAACAGTGTAGAGTGTGTAAAAATTTATGGGGAGGCTGAGCCTCCCTTGCCTCCTCTGACGAGCCGCCACTGGTGTTATCTTAAGTTTGATTTGCCATATATGGTTCATTTATGAAGTTGGCGTTTTCCTGATAAAAATTAAGTTAATTAATATAAAATGTACCATAAAATAATAATATAATACTGTTTTTAATATTTACTGAAAATAGTCTACTTGACATATTTGGCTAAACTATCAGATTTCTCAGAAGAATGATGGTTTTAAACCATTTTTGTGTACTATTAATATATGTATAATGTATAAAAGATAGCTTTATCGTCATGCTGTGCCAATATACAGGGTGTCCCGAAAAGATTGCTCACAAATTATACCACAGATTCTGGGGTCAAAAATAGGTTGATTGAACCTCACTTACCTATATACAATAGTGCACACAAAAAAGTTACATCCCTTTGAATTTACAAAATGAAAATCAATTTTTTGTCATATATCGAAAACTCTTAGAGATTTTTCATTGAAAATAGACATGTGGCGTTTTTATGGCAGCAGCATCTTAAATAAAAATTAAAGTGAAATTTGTGTACCCCATAAAAATGTATGTGGGTTTTGATCCCTTAACCCCCCCCCCCAAACTTTTGTGTACGTTCCAATTTAATTATTAGTGTCGCACCATTAGTTAAACACACTGTTTTTAAAACATTTTTGCCTCTTAGGACTTTTTCGAGAATATGGAAAAAATAGCAAAGACAGAAAGAGTCATGGAAAGACAAATGCTGAACATTAAATTATCAGACAGGAAAAGAAACGAATGGATCCGTAACAAAACAAAAGTGAAAGACGTCTCTACCCAAGTAGCAAAGCTTAAATGGAAGTTCGCCGGACACACCCTACGGCAGAAGGATGAAAGATGGACTAAGATGGTAATACATTGGAGACCATGGAACCACAAACGTAAAAGGGGAAGGCCACAGATGCGATGGTCAGATGACCTGAAGAAACACACTGGGTCAAAATGGATGCAAATTGCCCAAGATAGAGAGGCATGGAAGAAGGAAGAGGAGGCCTATATCCAAGGATGGATGTTTAGGGCTGATTAGATAGATAGATAGGACTTTTTCGATAAGCCAGTGTTTATCGAGATATTTTGAATATTTATCGAATCCACCACATATTTGTATTGGTTGTACGATTATAGAGACCTGTTAATAATCTGAAAATGTATTATAATTTACATTTTTAGGTATATTTTGAAAAAGAAGCCACATCTCGATAAAAGGTGACTTATCAAAAAAAGAATAAGAGGCAAAAAAGTTTTAAAAACACTGTGTTTAACTAATGTTACCACAATAATAGTTTAATTGGAACGTACACAAACATTTGGGGGGTTTAAAGGAACAAAACTCCCATAAAATTTGTATGTAAATATATTAAAAAAGAAGCCGCATCTCGATAAAAACTCACTTATCGAAAAAATACTAGTAGGCAAAAAAGTTTTAAAAACGTTTGTTTAACTAATGGTACCACAATAATGAATTAATTGAAACGTTCACAAAAGTTTGGGGGGTTTAAAGGATCAAAACCCCCATAAAATAAAATTATTATGGGGTGAACAAATCTCACTATAATTTTGTTTTAAGGTGATCCTGACATAAGAAGGATACATGTCCATTTTTTCGATATATTGAAAAAAATCGATTTTCATTTTGGAACTTCAAAGGGCTGTAACTTTTTTTATGAGCACATATGTACTAAGGTAAGTTAGGTTCAATCGAACTATTTTTGACTCCAGAATGTGTGATATAATTTATTATGACCAATCTTTTCGGGACACCCTGTATATTTGATGATTTTTTTCGTTTCCGTCAACAATAAGACATTTACTCCATGTTCAAATATACGTTTTTGAAATTTCTGCTCCCTGACCGATGTACCCTTTTGAGCATGTACCAAAAATTATCTTATAAATTCTTGAACTACGGCATCTATATCTGATTTTATTATTCTTTATGTATTTTCCTAAAGAATTGCTTGGCTTTAAAGCGTTTTATAACATGTAATCAATAGCAATAATCACAAAGATACCTACTCAAAAATATATACAACTCTGGAGAAATACCAACTTAATAACTGAAGTCTGAGTTTAATACATTTCCAAAAAAAAACAGGAATCAAGTCATAAGGTTCATGATATGAGTTCTTAAAAATATTCTATAAGAGAATTTACAAGCTCTGTGAAAATCAAATTTGCTCCAATCAGTTCAGGTTCATAAATGCTGTTAGTACGAGAGTGGCTTTTTTCTCAGTACAAGTCTTATTCCAGAGATGCAAAGACGTCAATTGCGACGTATACGCATGTCTGGTTGATTACGAGAAAGCATTTGATTGACTACAACACCCCAAGATGTTGCAAATACTAAAAGAAGCAGAAATTAACAACCAAGACCTAAAAATAAATAGAAACCTTTACTGTAATGAGACCGCAAATCTCAAATTTTAAGGTAATTTAAGGTTAATACACCGAATATGTGAAAATTATATGGCTGTATTTGTCTCCAGTAATCTTCGATCTCTAATCTGATCAGTGGCGGATCTAGAAATGTGTTTTAGGGGTTAAGGAACCTTGTCTTTGGGGGGGGGGTACTTCCAATGAAACACCAATAAAAACACATATAACCAAAAGACACCAATACGATCAATTTGATACCAGGGAAGGCGAAGCAAAGATATATAAAGTAGCCAAACAGAGAGCAAAGAAAGCAAGAGATTTTAATCAGATTAGATGTATCCGAGATGAAAATAATAAAATACTAATTCACGAAAAGGATGTCAAAAAGAGATGGAGAAAGTATTTTGACAGTTTATTAAATGAAGAATTTGACAGACAGCCGGTGTAGTTAACGGAGACAGTAACAGCAATGGTTACCAGAATAACAAACGATGAAGTGGCTCAAGCGCTTCAAAAAATAAAGAAAGGAAAAGCAGTCGGACCAGATGACATTCCTGGGGAAGTATGGAGAGCATTGGGAGAGACAGGAATAAGTTGGCTAGCAGGTCTATTTAATAGAATTATGGAAGTTGGACAACAAACGAAAGGAGACCAACGCTCATATAGTATTCATTGATCTTGAGAAAGCATTTGATAGAATTCTTCGAGAGATTCTGTGGTGGGCACTCAATAAGAAAGGAGTCCCTGGCCAATATGTAAAGATTGTGAGAGATAAGTATGAGGGAGTAACGACTAGTGTTAGGACAGGCGTGGGAGAGACTGATAAATTCCAGGTGAAAGTAGGATTGCACCAAGGCTCGGTGCTTAGTCCTTATTTATTCTCATTAGTTTTGGACCAGATAACAGCGAAACTACAGAGTAGCATTCCTTGGTGCCTAATGTATGCTGATGATGTAGTGTTAATAGGAAATAGTGAAAGAGACGTAGAACAAAAACTGGAACAGTGGAGACAAGCTCTGGAGGAAAAAGGTTTAAAACTTAATAGGACAAAAACAGATTATTTGGAATGTTCATTTAAAGATGGAGTTACTACAAATAAAATGGTATCTTTGGATGGTGAAATGATTGTGAAAAGCAATAGTTTGAAGTACCTAGGATCTTTATTACAGAGTAATGGAGAAATAGATGGAAATGCATGCAGTAGAATTAGGGCTGGATGGATGTAGTGGAAAGAAGCGAGTGGTGTGTTGTGTGACAGAAGAATTCTAATGAAGCTGAAGGGAAAATTCTATAAAACAGTCATAAGACCGGCTATGATGTACGGAACTGAATGTCGGGCAGAGAAAAACAAAGAGGAACAACGAATGCATGTGGCGGAAATGAGAATGCTTAGATGGATGAGTGGAGTGACAAAGAAGAATAAAATTAGAAATGAGTATATTAGGGGAAGTCTAGGTGTGGCACCAATTGATGCCAAAATGAGAGAGCATAAGTTAAGATGGTTTGGTCATGTTCAACGTCGAGACGTTAATCACCCAATACGAAGAATAGCTGAAGTGCAGATTCCTGGAAGGAGTAGGAGAGGAAGACCAAAGAAGACCTGGGGGGGAGACGATAAGGCAGGACATGTTGGTAAAGGGTATTAACATTGATATGACCCAAGATAGAATTGTGTGGAGAAATGCAATTAGGGAAGCCGACCCCACATAGGGATAAGGCAAAGAGAATGATCATGATATATCAAAAGACACATTAACCCAAATAACATAAAAGACATATGTATTAAATTCTCTTGATTCTCCTAAATAGCGCGTTTATTGGCTTGAATTTTTCTATCTATGGTGCAAGTTTCATGAATTTTGAACCTTCTTAGGGGTGAAATTTTTCCTCTTCCCCTTACCCCCACCGTGTAGATCCTGAAAGGATATTTACCGAAAATTTGTACGAAACTGAAAAATGGATTCTACTGAGCGAATACCGGCTAAACAACATCAGGTATGCAGGTGACACCATAGTATTTGTGGACAAACTAGAATACCTACAAGTCCTTATGAACAAAATCGTATTACAGTCAACAATATGGACTTGATATAAATGTAGAGAAGACAAAGCTAATTATAATTAGTAAGAAAAAGATAACAGAAGGTCAACTCTACGTCAACTAAGCCACAAGCAGAAAGAGTGACGCACTACAACTACCTCGGCACCATAATACATGAAGAATGGACCAACAACCAGGAGATAAGAGCACGCATCGGAAAAGCTAGATCCACTGGTAACCGAATGGGAAGCTAGATCTATCTTCAAGACTTTTCTCTTGGCCTAAAAGTAAGAATGCTGTGATTATACGTTTCCATTCTCCTCTGTCCTTTTTTATGATGTAGAGTCGTCATGGACCTTGAACATCTATATGCAGAAGATTGGAAGCATTTGAGATGATGAGACTATATCGGAGAAGACGATCCCGCGGACTAATCGGGCGACTATGATCTCCCCCACGCTATCTAGATTTTAATGTGTTCAGTTTTACAGTAGGATTAAAAGCGACTACGAACTGCCCCACGCTACCTAGGTACTTAGATAATATTTTTGTGAACATTTATAGTTTTTATTTTACTATATTGCATTCAAATAGGAACCCAATTCCCAAAGCATGAGCGAAAATTTTAAATGATTAAATAATGAAACTATAACAATATATTCCAATAAAGTTTATTTATAAATCTACATTAACTTATATCATCATCATCAGGGTTTTTCATTCCAGGTGGAATGTTTGCCGCTCTTACTTAGAGCTCTCAGATTCGCTTATTGCGGTGAATCACTCCGCATTCCACTTGTATGTTGTCAAAGTTTGTTATATGACTTGGCTTTCGTTACTATTTTCTTCCACTCATTTCGATATGTGCATAGTTCCCTCCAGTTTCTCACTTCCAGAATTTTGATATCTCTCATGACCTGGTCCTCCCATCTCTCTCTGGGTCTTCCTCTTGGTCTTTCAGTTGCCGGTTTCCATTTGGTGATCTTCTTAATCAGTCGGTCGTTTTTCCTTCTTTCTATGTGTCCCAGCCATCTCAGCCTCTGTGATTTAATAAATCTAACTATATCTTCTCCCTTCATTATGTCTCTTAGTTCATGGTTCATTCTTCTTCTCATTTCTCCGTTGTCCATTCTTATCGGGCCCATAATGCGTCTGAGGATTTTCCTTTCGAATATTCTCAATTTTTCTTCGTCTTTTTCCGTGAGGCACATTGTCTCAGCTGCGTACGTAACTACTGGTCTGATTGCAACTCTGTATATTTTCAGTTTTGTATTTCTGGATAAGTTCTTGTCCTTCATAAGCCTATGATATCTCCAGTATGTTTTGTTGCCTGTTAGTATTCGTTCCGTTACTTCTTCACTTCTCTTGTTTTGGCCATTCACTATTACTCCCAAATATTTAAATTGTTGGACTCTTTCAAAAGTGTAGTTTTCTATTTTGATTTCTCTCATCCTGTTATCTTCTCTTCTAGAGCAGAGTAGATATTTTGTTTTTCCTTCGTTAATTTCTAGACCTCTTTTCCGTGCTTCTTTTGCCAGGATTGTTACTGCTTCTTTTAATCTTTCCTTGTCTCTTCCCATAAGAACTAAATCATCTGCATATGCAACTATTTGTGTTGAGGAGTGGGCTATAGTTCCTTTAATTTTGCTGTCCTTGACTGTTCCTTCTAGTGCTATGTTGAATAATGTGGTTGACAGGGATTCGCCTTGTCTCACTCCTGTTTCTATTGCAATTGATTTTGTGCTACCTTCTTCTGTTGTTACTTTGGCTCGAGCTCCATCCATGGTCATTTTTGTTAATCTGATTAATTTTGCTGGTATATCTTGATTTTTCATTTCAATAAATAATTTGTTTCTTCCAATACAGTCAAAGGCTTGTCTGAAGTCTACGAAGAGGATGTGGAGTTCTCTGTTGTGTGCGTGGCATTTTTCGATTGTTTGTGTAACTATGTGGATCGCATCTGTAGTGGATCTGCCTTCTCTGAATCCTTGCTGGTAGTCCCCAATTTTTTTCTCTGTGAATTGTTTAAGTTTTTGTTTGATGAGGGCTGTTAGAATTTTATATGTTGTACTCAGTAGAGATATTCCTCTATAGTTGTTACAGTTTGTTACTTCTCCTTTCTTAAATATTGGTATACTTCTGCCTTCTTTCCAATCCTCGGGCATTTCTTCTGCTTCCCATATTCTAACTATTAGGTTATAGATGCTTGTTAATAACTTTTCCCCTCCGTTTTTAATTAGTTCATTGGGAATTTCATCTGGGCCTGGTGTTCTTTTCTGTTTCATTTTTTGAATGATGGCTAAATATTCATCATGTGGTGGCATCCCTATTTCATTATCTCTAATGTCTTCCATTGCGCCTACCTCCTCTTCCGGGCTTTCTTTGCATCTATATAGTTCTGTGAAGTGTGTTTCCCATGATCTATTGTCAATTTTAACTACTGGTCTGCCTTTTCTTTGTTGGGCTTTTAGGTATCCAAATAGTTTGGCGCTGTCTTTACTATTCATTTCTAGTTCCTTTAACAGCTCTTCGATCCATAGTTTTTTTTTGTTCTTGCAACAATTATCGGCTGCTTTCTTTTTTCTTTATATTCGTTTCGATGATGCACCTCTTTAGTTGATATCCATTTATCTCTTGCTTGGTTTTTCTGTTTGATTTTGTTTTCGCATTCTGCATCAAACCACTCTTTCCTTCTTTTTATTTCCCTCTGTCCTAGCACCTCTTCAGCTGAATTCAAAATGGATTCTTTTATATTTTTCCATATGTCCTCTGTGTTATTTGCTTGTGTTAGGTTTTCCTTTAGGGTTGTCTCATATTGTTCTCTTAGTTCCTGTACTTTTAACTTCTCCAGATTCCATCTTCTTTTGTTTTGTCTTGTTCTCTCTGCTTTAATTATCTTCATTTTGATTTCTCCTATTACTAGAAAATGGTCTGTGTCCGCGTTTGCTCCTCTATATGATCTGACATCGTGCATTATTGCTTTCCATTTTTTGGATATTAGTATGTGATCTATCTGATTGCCATCTGTTGTGCCAGGTATCAACCATGTTACTTTATGCTCTCTTCTGTGCATGAAGTTTGTACTTATAATGTAACTGTTTGTTATTGCTGCTAGTTGGCATAATTTTCTTCCGTTATCGTTTGTCTCGTCATGAATAGTTTCTTTCCCTGCTACTTCCTTATACTGGTTTTCTTTGCCTATTTTTGCATTGAAGTCACCAACCATTAGTACTATATCATTTCTGGGTAATCTTTCATATAATTCTTCCAGTTGTTCATACAATTCAATTTTATCATTTTCTGGTGCATTTTCTGTGGGTGCATATATGTTTATGATTTTCATATTGGTTTTTTTGTTTTCTACTTTTATATACGACATTCGTCCATTTATCGCTTTAAATTCTATAACTTTGTCCCTAATCTTACTGTTAACCATGAATGCTGTACCGTTTTTTCCTTGCTTGTTTTCTCCCGAGTAGTATATTGTGTAGTTTTTCTTTTTGATATTTCCTTCTCCCTTCCATCGTACTTCTTGTAGTGCTAGTATGTCTATTCTGTATCTTTGCATTTCTCTTGCTACCTCTTCCATTTTTCCTGGTCTCAATAATGTTTGAACGTTCCAGGTTCCTACTTTTACTCTATTTTTCTTCTTGGTTTTTCTTTTTCTATCTCTTTTTCTTATGTTTGATTCGTTGTTCTTTTTCCGTGCTAGTTTCGTTTTCAGGTTTTCATTCATTTTCTTTACAGTCTCTTTACATTCCATAAATGCGTTTTCCATATTCGTTTGCCGGTATGTTTTAGTGATACTAGTCGTTTGTTCTTTACTATGTGCTACTTTTACATACAATCTCAGTTTTTTGGCTTTGTGCCGGAATTATGTGCAGTCTTGGTTATTTTCTCCATATTTTCTGAATCATTTTCGTCATCTCCTGGTTATCTTTCCGTATATGTTCTTCCTCTGGGTTTTCCTTGAGGTGTTTTAGTATTTATCATTTCGCTTTGTGTCCTCTTGTATCCTAAGCTTTCCACAGTATATGTTTTGTCGTTTATTTTTAGCCTATTATAATTTAGCGATGCCTTCTGACCCCTTTCTCTTGCTTCCTTTAAGTGTTGTTTCAGTATTTTTCTCTGGTCTTGTATCTCCTTGGAATAATCTTCACTTAGGTAAATGTCTGTTCCTTTTAGTCTTTTCGATTGGTTCAATATTTCAGTTCTTTTGGAACCGCT
Source organism: Diabrotica virgifera virgifera (assembly GCF_917563875.1). Classification (NCBI taxonomy): domain Eukaryota; kingdom Metazoa; phylum Arthropoda; class Insecta; order Coleoptera; family Chrysomelidae; genus Diabrotica; species Diabrotica virgifera. Next base: position 230,973,778 of record NC_065445.1, on the reverse strand, counting down.
TTTAAGTTCCAGTAGTATAGGTCTCGGTAACTGTCTTAGGGGATCTCTTTGTATACCAACGCGTTTTATGTCTATTATGTCTGTGTGTTCATTTAGTGGAACTTGGATTTTAATTGCCATATTTTGTATACTTTTTATCATATCATTTTCTTGTTCACCTTCTTTCTCTGTTATACCGTATACTATAATATTTTTCTTTCTTACCTCTCTTTCTAGATCTTCTATTCTTTTTTCGTGTACTTTATTTTCTGATTTTAATGCTATATTTTCAGCTTTTAATTCTGCGATTTCCAGTTTCATGAGCTGTAAATAATTTTGCACTTCATTTAGTTTTTGTTCTATTCTTATGCCTCTATTATCCATACAATCTAATTTTTCACTCATCTTTTTCATCATTTCCTCCATCTTTTTTTCGACTATGGATTATTTTTCTAAATCTCTAGGCTAGCGTTAGAATCTTTCTCACTTCGACGGTTAGTAAGATTTTGCTTTTATCCAATCTCAGAGATTAGAATTTTACTATTTTGTTACGTAGCGTAAAATGAGCCACACCCGTGTCAACCACGCGGAGGTGTGTCCACTTATCCACGCACCAAAAATATTCTTATTTTTCGAAAGTATTCTTATTTTTATTTACTGTAGATTGTTCTTTTTATTTTAAATCCGGCAACACTGCTTAAAATTCAAGCAGAACTTCACCTCTGGTATACTGGTTTTCTTATCTGCTTGACCGCTTAGCTTTTTGTAGTGTTCCAATGTTTATTATTTATCACCCACAATCGTTACCTTATAAAAAAACGCTGTTCTGTTTATGTTTGTCTATTTCCACTTTTTTTGTCCCAATAGAACGTCTTCACTTTTATAATTTACGTTTCGCACTTGCTTTGTATTTAAATTTCACTACACCACGCGATATTCGGGGAAAATGCAGGAGTAAATTTACACACTTTATTTGCGTTCCAATGCCACGTTGCCAAGGACATTAACTTATATACAATAACAAAAACTACAGTTAAACAATAACAATGCTTAATTCTAATGTCTGATTAGTGATTAAAATAAGTAAGAGTGAACACTATATTTTAGATTTTAAAAGTTTAAAAGTTAGATTTTAAATAATTAAAAAACGGACTTGAAGTCTAATTTAGTAATGTTTTGATTAACGTAATATCCATTTAACCTATTTTCAATAAAATCAACTTTTCTTTTTGCCGTTTTATCAAGTTTTTTTTCGAATCTATGTGCAGTTCTAATTTTCACATATACTTCTGCTTGAAAATTTAACAAAATGTCTGTAAATTTAAATATATCAGGATTTGATTTATAAAAACATTCGTTAAATTTCGAGTGAAATGATTCACATGCGTTTGTAGTACCTAAATATAAGAGATGATGAATTTGAAGCCCACATTTAAGGTGGAAATGTTGAATCTTCCGTTAAATAATTATCAACTAGGTAATCACAAAATTACAAAACCCTGTCATCTTCTGGCATAGTATTAAAAAGTTCATCAGAAAAAAAGTCACCAACATCATTTGGATCTAAATAAGGAATGCCGAACAAACCTAAATTTTGAATTTTTCGGTACCAATTTTGTGTTAAATGAAATTTGCAACAAAAAATAATAATGTCGGGCCACACTAACTTGGCTGCATTTTGAATTGCTATTTCAAAATCAGAGATTATTCGCTTCGGTTTGAAATTTAAATTCAAATCTGTACATAATCTGTATCTGTACATATTGTTATTAATGTATCAAAAGTACTTTTGTACGATTGCTCTGATTTATTTGGAAACAAACAAAATACTAGAGGAACATAAAACCATTTTTGTAGCCATGTTTAGTAAACATCTGACAAACATATTTAGAACAGTATTGAAAAGTTCCATCTACATACAAATAATCTACATTACACAAAAAGTAAAGATTTGTAAAACAACTAAAAATTGCGGAATTATTTTTCTTAGATAATAAAAAGTTTTCACCTGTATTTGTTTTTAAATTTAAGTTCACTAACACTTGTAGAACTTCTTCCTGTGACTTAGGCACGTCTTGCAGCATAAATATTTCTTCAAACGCAAGAAATGTCTTTCGTCGTCAGCGGTAAATTGCTGAAATTTTCCTTCCTCAATTCCTTGTGGACAATCTTTAAAGGTTTTTTACATATATGGGTCAAAACGGCAAATATACATATATCTTCTACAGCTTTCTTCTTTGTAGAATTACTAAAAATTTGCCGGTTAACGTGGATATCTGGAGCATGATTATCCTCCACCGATGCTTTTTCAAGAATAACGTAATTTTCAACACCTTCCTTTGTGTACACTTTTTGTTGACACCCTTTTTTGATGCATACCCATCTAATTTTCCATCTTTGGAGACATGGGCCTTTGAATATTTATATCCATTTATTATTAATATAAGTTCTCCCCTTTGACTAAACATAGTCGTTGGATTCGCCATTTAAAAGTTAAACACTAACGGACAAAACCGTTATGTAAAACTGTCTTGTATATCTGGGTACTCATATTAATGAAAGCTGGAACCCTAGTACAGAAATAAAAAGTAGAATTGCCAAAGCAAGAACAAGTTTTATGAAATTTAAGAAAATCCTGTGCAGTCATGATCTAAATTTGGAACTTCGCATAAGAATGGTCCGATGTTATATATTCCCAGTACTACTTTACGGGGTTGAAGCATGGACACTGACAGAATCGCTTTTGAAAAACCTAGAAGCATTTGAAATGTGGGTCTACCGCCGTATTCTGAAGATCAGTTGGGTAGAAAGAGTCACAAACGAAAGGGTTTTGCAACGTTTGAATAAAAGTTGCGAAGTAGTGAACACGGTTAAAAGGCGCAAATTGGAATACTTTGGTCATATAATGCGTCACCCAGAAAAATATGACATACTTCACCTTGTCATGCAAGGTAAAATAATGGGAAAAAGAAGTGTGGGCCGCCGTACAACTTCTTGGCTTAAAAACCTACGCCAATGGTTTGGGAAAACTAGCACTGAACTATTTCGTGCGGCTGTAAATAAGACAATGATTGTTAATATGCTGCACAACATGAGAGCCAACGATCGACAAGCGGTCTCGGCACCTTAAGAAGAAGAAGAAGGACAAAACCGGACACTATACCGTAATACTTGCAACTGAAGTGAATAACTGAAAATATTTATATTATTACTTTCAACTATAATCAAATTTGGAATTTCCGGTCATTAAGACTTAATCCCCAACTTTCTCGGCGATGGGGCAGCAGGTACTTGGGATTAATGGGCCCAGGTAGTTCGTGGGGCAGTTAGATAACGCCGGAATGACCGAGTCACAAATGTGGAGATCATCAGGAGGATGAAGAAAAACCGAAAAGTTTTTAATTAGTTAGACAATATACTTTGAGGAAACATTGAATATAAAATAAAAACAGAACTATCAATCCGGAGATTTTATCTTTCAATAGTACGGAGCCTCATGCCGTACGGCTAAATCTATCAAAAAATGGATGGAATAACATGACATTAAAGTTCTGTCACAAACTTCTAGCAGCCCGAATCTTAATACAATAGAGACACTTTGGCCTTTGGCACAAACTGAAACGACGCCTAAGACAGAATATTCAGCGTACTTTGCCACAACTACGTGCTAAATTCCAAGAAATATGGGATACGGGCATAGGTAAATTGAGTCCCACATACCTGAATTAAGAAGGGTCAAAATATTGTCACGGTCCCAGGCCGGCCCTGTCAACGCCAGAACTTTCTGGCGCCGAAGTGTCTGAAACCCTGTTCGTCGGCGAGACAGCTGTTTACGAACGTATCGGCATATCTAGAAGGTCACCTAATACACCTTTCTTTTGTTGCTTTGTAAATAATACATATCTTTCGATTTTTTCTGGAAATCAGTAGATTAATTTTTATAACTATATAAAGAGACATTTTTGAAATTAGAGTTAGTTATAAATTTGTAGTCGTCGGTCGAGTAACATTTTTCGATGTTCGGACGCGAAATAAATGTAAATGTAAATGGTACATATTAGACATTTAGATAAATTGTTGTTTTAGTGTAATCTTTAATAAAGCCGTGGTTATTTTGTAACGAATAAAAATAATGTAGTATTTTAATGTTAAGTTTGTAAATTAGTGTTATTAAAGGATATAAATTCAGTGTTCTTTATTTCTTTAAGTGTAAGTTATTAAAAATAAATAAAGTCAATTAAATTAAACTTAGTGCGTAAAAACATAAACAATAAAATAGTAGAGTCAACCACGTAAAAAGACAATTACGCCACAAATGGTGCAGAAGTGAGGATACTTGAAATAAATATCAACGTAAAAATTTTCGGTTTAAATAGAGTGTGGAACCTTTAAAAATAAATAAAATATAAATCGTAATAAATAAAGTGTGTGATCATGTCTACCTTGTGTAAGCTAAAAATTGCAGACCTGAGACTTGAATTGGAAGAAAGGGATCTGAGTTCTACTGGGAAAAAGGCTGATCTGGTCGAACGTCTAAAGAACGCTCTTCAGGAAGAGGGTCAAGATCCAGAAACCTATTTGTTTGAAGACAAGCATGCTGCTGTGATCTCGTCGATTTCGAAAGTTTCCTCCGATGTTTCTAAAGTTTCGACAGACATTACATCGTTAGAGAGCAAAGTTTCTAGTGAAATCTCCCAAGTTTCAACAGACATTACATTGTTAGAGAACAAAGTTTCTAGTGAAATCTCCCAAGTTTCAACAGAGATTACATCGTTAGAGAAAAAGGTTTCTAGTGAAATCTCCCAAGTTTCCTCGGATGTTTTGAAAGTTTCGACAGACATTGCATCGTTAGAGAAGAAAGTTTCGGGTGATATTTCATCCCTTGAAAGCAAAATGACTAACGAGATTTCTGCTAACATCTCTAAGGTCACTTCGGATTTTGACGACAAGATATCGTCCATAAAATCTACTTTTGAAGAAAAGATCAAGGAAATAGAAAAGAAACTGGAGGAAACTGAAAAAGTGGACAAAGTGGTGGAACCCATCTTAACAGATATTAAAGATGATGAAACCAAATACAAATTGGAGCCACGGTCGATAGTTGAAGGGAGTGTAGGTCATGCTCGTGTTAAGGTGCCAAATTTCGACGGAAAGTCATCATGGAACAACTACATGAAACAGTTCGAATCTGCGGCCAGAGCGAACGGATGGTCCGAAAAAGAAAAAGCTGTAAACCTCACTATTGCTCTTCGAGGCGACGCTTTGGATGTCCTCCAGACCATAGCCGTAGAGGAGACAGATGACTTCGAGCAGCTGAAGAAGAGACTGAATATGCGATACGGGCACGAACATTTAGAGCATGTCTATCAGTCGCAGTTTAAAAATCGAAGACAAAAGAAAGATGAAGCTCTTCAAGAATACGAGGTCGATATTGCCAGGTTGGTACGATATGCATATCCAACAGCTCCCGAAGACATGATGGAAAAGTTGGCTGTTCAAACATTTATTGATGGCCTTCGTGATCATGAAATGCAAAGAACACTGCGATTAGCTCGTCACAAGACGCTGGTCGATGTCTTGTCTGCCGCCCTCGAATACGAATCAGCTACCCAGGCCTCTGGTGGGTACAGTAAAGTGAGGACTGTGAAAGAGGAACATGATGAGGACAAACTTGACCAGCTTGTTAATATGATGAAAGACATTGCATTCAAGAAAACGAAGACCATAAGGTGCTGGAACTGTGGTGAAATGGGACATGTACGGGGTTCATGTAATTACCCTAGGTACAATAACAATCAAGAGACTCACCAGCAGGAAAACTAGAACGGGTCGGCCTTAGGGGGGCAGCTTCGACCCGCAACTTTTCCAAAGACCCTCTCATACTAATAGCTTCTTTGAAATGTCGTGAAGATAATGTATATGTGGATGGAGAAATAAATGGTAAAAAGTATACATTGTTGGTGGATACCGGAGCGACCAGGACCATTATACGACCGTCAGTTTTAAACAGCCGTAAGAAACTCTTACCAACGAGGTTGCGACTGCGGACTGCCACAGGTGAAAACGCCAACACCCATGGAGAAATCCAGATACAATTAGGGATTGGAGCAGAAAAGTTCGTCCATACTGTCATAGTTGCAGACATCGAAGAAGATGTTATATTAGGAATGGACGTAATGAATTTGCATGGATTTCAATTGGATTTTAAGAATAGGGTAATCAAAGTTGGCAACGAGGAGGTATTTCTTCATCCACATGATGACAGAACTGTGCTAGCAGCCATTAAAGAAGATACAGTTGTGCCTGCGAGGAGTGAAACGATCATCGTAGCGCGGCTACAGGGAACTGTAGAAGAAGGAACGCCTGTTATGATGGAGCCATGGAACCACGACGAGGAGGTTGGCCGAGGAATCATAATTGGAAAGGAATTGGTTACTTCTGCTAAAGAAATTCCCGTGAAATTGATTAATGTCAATGACTACCCAGTGACCATCAAGAAGGAGACAAAAGTAGGAACTTGTGTACCCGTGACGTCCATAATCCGTCAGACGACAACATCAGATAATTCCAACGACAAGTTCGACCAAATGGTTGCAGTTGCAGGCCAGTCTCTAAATCAAATGAAAAAAAGGAAATTAAGGGAATTTCTTAGGCAATATCGTGACATATTCGTACCGAAAGGAGGAAAGACAGGAAGAACGACAGTTGTCAAACATAAAATTGACACTGGTACCGCTAGGCCAATTCGTCAAACAGCTCGACGATTACCACAGGCGAAGAGAGAGGAAGCTGAAAGGATTGTTCAAGAAATGAAGAAAGACGGGGTGATAGAAACTTCTACGAGCCCATGGGTCTCTCCGGTGGTCCTGGTCAAGAAGAAAGATGGAACTACGAGGTTCTGTGTGGACTACCGTTTGTTGAACAATGTTACCAAGAAAGATAGTTATCCTCTGCCTCGGATCGACGACACGTTGGACACATTGGCTGGAAGTAAATTGTTTTCTACGTTGGACTTGAAGTCTGGATATTGGCAGGTAGAGATGGATCCAGTGGACAAAGAGAAGACGGCCTTTACGACAGGATCTGGATTATGGGAATTCAACGTTATGCCGTTTGGACTCTGTAACGCACCTGCGACATTTGAGAGGCTTATGGAAAATGTGTTGAGAGGGTTATCTTGGAAGACGTGCCTGGTGTATTTAGACGACATAATCGTTTTGGGGGAGACGTTTGAAGACCACCTGAAGAATTTAGAAGACGTTTTTAATCGACTTAAAGCTGCCCAGTTAATGTTAAACCCCAAGAAATGCCAGCTATTTCAAAGTAAAGTCAATTATCTAGGCCATATAGTCAGCAAAGAAGGAGTGGCCGTGGACAAAGGAAAAATCGATTCCATTAAGGAATGGCCGGAACCAACTGATAAACATCAAGTGAGAAGTTTCCTGGGACTATGTACTTACTACCGGAGATTCATTAAGAAGTTTGCAGATATCGCTAAGCCATTAACGCGACTTACAGAGGAAGCAAGGGATTATTGCTGGGATGGAGACTGCCAAACGGCCTTTGAAACTTTGAAGAGGCATTTAATTACAGCGCCAATATTAGGGTATCCACTGCCAGAAGGAGAGTTCATCTTAGATACGGATGCAAGCAATGTGGGAATTGGAGGAGTGCTGTCGCAGATCCAAGGAGGACAGGAACGAGTCCTTGGATATTTTAGTAAAGTGCTTTCAACACCTGAACGAAATTATTGCGTCACGAGAAGAGAACTTCTAGCAGTAGTAAAATCAGTGGAACACTTCTATCAATACCTCTACGGAAGGAAGTTTCTAATCCGAACCGACCATGCCGCCCTTAAATGGTTAATGCAGTTTAAGAATCCAGAGGGTCAGATAGCCAGATGGATTGAACGACTTCAAGAATATGATTTCAAGATCGAGCATCGGGCCGGAGTTAGCCACAGGAACGCTGATTCTCTATCTAGAAGACCGTGTCCAGCAGAATGTTCCCATTGCAACAAAACAGAGTCAAAGGAAGCAGCAGTACTAAGAACAACAGTGGTCAACGACGAGTGGACGCCTACCAAGATCAAGGAAGAACAAGAAAAAGATCCAGTTTTACAGAAGATTCGACAATGGAAAGAAGAAAATCGTCGACCATCTTGGCAAGAAATATCAAGCCTAGGCTCAGTAGTTAAGACGTATTGGGCCCAGTGGGACTCATTTATCTTGGAAGACAGCTTGCTTAAACGAGTAATAGAAAATGATGATGGTTCGGTGAGGAGAACACAGTTGGTGATTCCAAAGAGCAGAGTAGCCGAAGTACTTCGTCAGTTACACGACAGTCCATCAGGAGGGCATTTTGGTGTAAAGAAGACCCTTCAGAGAATTCGGGAACGATTTTATTGGATGAATAGTTCCGACGATGTGAAGGACTGGTGTAAGAAATGTACTACCTGTGCTACAAGTAACGGGCCCTACCGGAAAAGAAAGGCTCCTATGAGACAGTACAATGTTGGAAGTCCGTTTGAAAGAATAGCTTTGGATATTGCCGGGCCATTTCCAGAAAGTGACAATGGATGCAAATACATGTTGGTGATAATGGATTACTTCACGAAGTGGGTGGAGATCTACGCAATTCCAGACCAGAAGGCCGCCACTATTGCAGATGTGTTAATCAAAGACTGCATCAGCCGATTTGGAGTACCTCTGGAGATCCATAGTGACCAAGGAAGGAACTTTGAGAGCGATCTATTTCAAGGAATCTGTGATAAACTAGGCATGAAGAAGACAAGAACCACGGCCTATCACCCGCAATCGGATGGAATGGTGGAGCGTATGAATAGGACAGTCGGCAAGTATTTGACAAAGATGGTGTCCAATCATCAACGAGACTGGGACCAGTACCTTCCGTTCTTCGCAATGGCCTATAGATCTGCTGTTAATGAATCAACTGGCCAAACACCAGCAAAAGTCCTATTTGGACGTGAGATGCGTCTACCCTGTGATCTAGAGTTTGGATGTCGACCTGGAGAAGATGTTGCTGGTGAGGATTACGTGAATGAATTACGAAGAAGAATGGACGATATACATGAGTTGGTCCGTTCTAATCTTCAGATCGCTAGCGACCGAATGAAGAAACGATACGATACCCAAGCTGAAAAGGGATGTTTCAAGGAGAACGACAAAGTCTGGCTTTATAATCCAAAGAAGCGAACAGGCTGCTCTCCCAAGTTGCAGCAGTTCTGGGAAGGTCCGTACCTCATTGTCAAGAAAATCAATGACGTTATCTACCGAATAAGCAAGATTCCTAGGGGAAAGCCGATGATAGTTCACCATAACCGGTTGGCGCCGTACGAGGGAGACCACGACGTAGATGAAGAAGTGGAAGTCAACCAAGTTCGAGAAATACCTGACCTCACGTTTGAGGAGTTCATGGGGGCCTATGGAGGTACCGGTAAAGCAAGACATGGTGTTACCACTGAAGAAAAGCGAGATTTACTCGCACTTCCCGATGACTATTCACTGGCCCATACCATCCCGGCCAGTATCAAAGACGCACGAGGGTTGGCATCCGCCTTCCGAATGAAGTTTGGTCGAGTTGCAGAACTTCAATGCCAACTGCCAGCTCCTGGCAAAGCATTGAAACTCCAAGATGCATCACGTTACCTATTCTATCTGGTAACAAAAGACACTGTCCATGACCAACCTACCTACCAAGATGTATGGGATGCATTAATTCAATTGAGAGAGCACGTGTTGGAGTCCGACGTGCAAAAGTTAGCCATGCCAAAGTTAGAATGCGGCCAATTAGACTGGAGAGTTATCCGAAATATGGTAGAAGAAATTTTCCAAGACACCGAGGTCCAGGTGTTAGTCTGTTGCAATCCGCATAGTTACTGGTGCGGAGAGAAGACCGTCCCCTGTCACTTTTATACAACTGGGAGTTGTAAAAGAGGGTCCAGTTGCAGATACCAGCATCCAGTTCCAGTCCCGACAAGGTTCCAGGAGGAACCATCTTTTGAGGAGGGGGCAATGTCACGGTCCCAGGCCGGCCCTGTCAACGCCAGAACTTTCTGGCGCCGAAGTGTCTGAAACCCTGTTCGTCGGCGAGACAGCTGTTTACGAACGTATCGGCATATCTAGAAGGTCACCTAATACACCTTTCTTTTGTTGCTTTGTAAATAATACATATCTTTCGATTTTTTCTGGAAATCAGTAGATTAATTTTTATAACTATATAAAGAGACATTTTTGAAATTAGAGTTAGTTATAAATTTGTAGTCGTCGGTCGAGTAACATTTTTCGATGTTCGGACGCGAAATAAATGTAAATGTAAATGGTACATATTAGACATTTAGATAAATTGTTGTTTTAGTGTAATCTTTAATAAAGCCGTGGTTATTTTGTAACGAATAAAAATAATGTAGTATTTTAATGTTAAGTTTGTAAATTAGTGTTATTAAAGGATATAAATTCAGTGTTCTTGATTTCTTTAAGTGTAAGTTATTAAAAATAAATAAAATCAATTAAATTAAACTTAGTGCCTAAAAACATAAACAATAAAATAGTAGAGTCAACCACGTAAAAAGACAATTACGCCACAATATTTAGATGGTCGAATTGAGTCCCGGGCATCGTAATACTTCTAATTACCTTTTAATAGCTTTCTAATTTGTAAGTACTTTCTAATTTGTACTTAAGCATATTTAGAAATATTGTTATTACCTGGAACAACAATAGAGGAATGAAATGATTTTATTGGTTATGCATTTATGGTAATCAAATATAAAAAAGCAATATCCTACAAAATATTTAGTATGGTGCGATCTATCTGTATACGATACGGTGTTAAGTTGATTGCCAAAATGAGTTCAGTGAAAATTGTTCTTAGTGACAAAGGAAAACAATTGATTGTGTTAAATGGCTTCAAATATCGTTTTCACAAATATTTAAAGAATAACGACAAGCGTTGGATGTGTTGTGCGCAGACGAGAGAAAAATGTAAAGCATTTTTATAAACCCATGGTGACAACGTAGTGACGGAAATTCGGGATGAACACAACCATAGCGAATTAAACGAAGATGCACTTAACCGTCAAATGTTAAGTAACCCCTTAAAATGAAAGGCCGCAGAAGACATCGGTGAAAGATCTATGAAAATTTTGCAAAAGGAATTACGAAATGGAGATATTAGTACCTTGACTACCAAAGACGCGGCATTGGTTCGAAATAATATGTATAACGCCCGACGATCTCTTCTGCCTAAATTACCAAAAAGTATGGAGGAAACTCATCATATATTAAAAACATTTCCAGTGAAAACCAACAAAAACGAGGATTTTCTAATGGTGAACGACATAGAAAACCAAATTATTATGTTTTCCTATAGCAGCAATTTAGAATTTTTAGCAGATTTGGACACCATTTATATAGATGGAACTTTTGAATATTGCCCAAAGTTTTTTAAGCAAATGTTCTCCATCCATGGTCTAAAAGAAGATCATTATATACCTTTGGTTTTCTTCTTATTGCCAAATAAACAAAAACATACATATACACTGGCACTTAAATACCTAACAGAACAAGTTGAGAAATGCAATAAAAAACTCGCTTTAAGAACGGTATTTGCAGATTTTGAAGAAGCAATTCAGCAAAGTGTCACTGAAGTTTGGACTAATGTTTTATTGAAGGACTGCCGATTCCATTTAGGACAATCCTGGTAAGTAAGTCATATTTGAATCCTTTTTTGAATAATGATGATGTGTATGTGTGCTTTTTGTTTTTTGGTTTTTTTTGTACTGATTTCCCATATGCCACGCTGTTGTAATTTTCCTGGTCCTGATAAGTAGTCATATTTGACATATTTGAATCTTTTTTTTTTTATGATGATGATGATGTGTATGTAAACTTTTTGTTTTTTGGTGTTTTTTACTGATTTCCCATATGCCACGTTGTTGTAATTTTCCTGGTCCTGATAAGTAGTCATATTTAACATACGAGTATTTGAATTGTATTTTTGATGATGTGTATATATGCTTTTTGTTTTCCGGTGTTTTTTACTTATTTTCCATATGTCATACTGTTGTAAATCTAATGATGTTTTTTTCTTTTTTCAGGTGGCGCAAAATTCAGGCACTAGGTTTAACATCCTTATACAAAGACAAAGAAAGTGATGTAGGAAAATATTTAACATACTGCTTTGGAATGCCATTTCTCAACCCAGAAGATGTAGGAGATTGTTTTGTTGAAGCTTTATCATCAATACAGCCACAAAATCATAGAATAGTAGGATTTGCAGATTATCTGGTCGATAATTATGTCTCAGAATCAGCTAAGTTTCCGCCAGAAATATGGGCGGAGATGTCAAGCAGTTTACAACGGACGACGAACGTATGTAAGAGTTTTCATTCCAGGTTTAACTCGTCATTTTATTTTGCTCATCCTCATATTTTCCAATTTTTAGCAGTTTTAATAGACTTTCAAAGTGAAACGTATGTTAAAATTAGAAGTGTACAAAAAAAAAGTAAAAAAAAATTTATTCTGCACAAACCCTTACATCAAAAAAATTTGTAGATGAACAAATTTTAAAATTAAATAATAGATTAATATCAAAATTTGATTACCTCAAAAGTGTAGGTGAAAAATTTAGAATAGTTAAATAAATGAATTAGCATGTAATTCTAGCTTATATTGCTTTTTGTAAATATTATAGGTATACATGTTTGTAATAAAATTATATGCTCTAAAATAAATTATTGTTTTCTAATTCCTAGAAATCATTACGTACACCGACTAAGCCCCAGGTAGACACGGGACTCAATTTACCCATCTTCGGGACTCCACTCGGCTATTAGAAATACGGATTATAAATTCTGGGACTCAACTAGGTTACTCCGTGGGATACTTTCACCCCAGAATTATGTGAAGCCTTAGTTGATACAATGCCCAATAGAGATCAACCAGTTATTCAAGCTAAGGGCGACGTTACGCCTTATTATTATTACAGTGGAACCTCGATAACTCGGATTAATCGGGACCGCGGCCGATCCGGGTTATCAAAAATCCGGGTTAGCCGGAGAATATGGTAAAAATTAATAAAACACGCTATATTACAGATAAACTCCGTTATAACTGAAATAACATGAAATATATATGCACACGTTAGCATTACCTAGACAAGAAAACACGCAAATACAAACACTATCTGAAGCACGATTACAGAACGGAAGCGAACAATACAAGACTGTACTACAGTCACAATCGGAACGATGTTATAATATTTAAGAACAGTGGAGACTAAGACCATTGTTTAAAAAAGAATTTTTTAAATAGTCTTTTTTAAACAATGCTAAGACTGTTTGAAATGAATAAAGGAATAGTACAGGTGCCTGTTGTTTCCGATTCTGAGACAATGAACGTCGCTCTGCCGCCGCCGTGTGCCATGAGTCATTTTTACTATCGTATAGTTCAAATTACATAAATAGGTAGGTACACATTATCTCTCAAATATTATATTACATACATTTTTATTGTTGAAATATTTGTCTGCTGAAAATCGGTCCGGGTTACCCGGACTTCCGGGTTATCGGGGGCCGACTTGTCGGGGTTGCACTGTAATTTGTTAAAAACCTCTTTTTGTAATATTTAGTTGTCAGCATTTTTAGATTATAAAACAATTCTTTCTTAGGCATTTTGTTAGCAACTGTCACTTGCTGTTGCGTTTAGTAAATTTCAATTTCCGACTTATCATCGACTTATTTCGTATGCTTTAAATGATGACGCACGAGTAAATATTCCCGGACTCAACTGTATACATAGTTGTTAGAGCTCGTAATTAAAGAAGTTACGTTGAGAAAACATTGAATATAAAATTTAAAAAAAACAGAAATAAATTTGTTTCAAATGTACAATGTTATATATTAAGTCTACATAAAAATCTCAAGTATTTGGTCAATTGAGAAACAAGAATTGGTTGGTAGACATCAAAGGGTCACTAGACATCACGATTAAAGTTGGAAATACATCATCCGTCGTACACGAGCCATCAAAACCACTATTCGGCCTAGAGAGAGACCATTATCCTCAGAAGCATACATACACACACAGATCTACCAGAACTTTTATATAGCGGGCACGTGTCATTGCTATTGCGGTAGTTGTACATATTATACATAAATGTCACTTACATGTCTTTGGTGAGAGGGTCGGGTCGGGCTGGGAGTCACAGGGTATTTAAACGCCGCCTTAGGGTATAATTGGTATTAATCGTGTGTGCGTCGGACAGCCTGGCTGCCTTTGCATGTTATGGACACGATAATGAGGCACAAGAAGCGGGGACCGTTTATATGCATCGTCGGTTTCACAAGGCCTCTCCAATATCGGGGTCTTTTCTTCTTCCTAGTTTCCTTCTTGTGTTGCCTCGCCGCCCACTCGCAGGCAGGACCAAACGACCGGCGATCGGCTTATATTGCAGGATTTTGATTTGATTTCGGCTTATCTGAGAACAGATTACGCCTGTTATAGAATAACTTTATTGTGGAAGTTTAGAACTCCACTTCAGACAAGTTATTGATTTGGATTGGAGAAATTTGAGGTTTAAGTTTGAAGTTTGTGTGAAACAGACACGGAGATTATTAATGTTGTGGAAAACATTACTTGTTTTTTATTACCAAAAGTTATTAAGACAACTTTTTAATGTATATTTATAATGTAGAAACTCTGGAAACTCGGGACATAGACTAAACACCGTTTTTTCTCCTTAAAGAACAAAATTTATTAATTTTGAATACAATTATGACAAAATATTTACATACCTTAAAGAAAATCGGTTTTATAAGTCTTTAACATTCTAATCTTTAAATTAACAATAACAAATAATATATTAACAAGTTTAAACGAAAAAATTAACAAATATGTAAGAAAATATTAAATTAGATTTTAAAATTGACGGAACAAGATTTATGTCAATTTTGTGTCAGAATATTTATTATTCTTCTATTTCTTTATAAATAGCCTTTTAGACTTTTACATACCAGGTTTTCATTATTACATCTCCCCCCCCCCTTGAAAAGGCAAGAGCTTACTGCTATGGACAAAATTTTTCTGATTCCGACGATAGCCTCCATTTATTTCATAAATTGATGACGAAAACCTGTTTAAAATTTTGAATGGCCCCTTTCTTATCGGATCAAGTTTTTTTCTGTTAAGACGGTTACCCATTTCGACATAGACTAAGTCTCCGACTTTAAAATCATAGTCTTGCTTCTTCTGGTCAACTCTAATTTTATTGTTATTGTGAGCTCTTTGTGAATTTTGGAATGCCAGAGTTCTGTTCTGAGTCAAATCTTGGGGCTGATTAAGATCTAAGGGCAAAATTGAAGATTGTTCACCCGTGAGTAAATAAAGTGGAGAGAATTTTGTTACGCTGTGTGTTGTCCGGTTGTATTCTTCTGTACATTCAATTGCGATATTGGACCATAGATGTCGTGGTTTCTCGTTAACCTTGCAGCGGATACGATTTACCAGTGTTTGGTTGAGACGCTCATTTAATCCGTTTGAAAAAGGACAGTCAACAGCCGTAAAAATTAAAGTGATGCCACAGTTTCGTATGAAGGATTTGAACTCATTTGAATTAATCGCTGCATAACGATCAGCCAGGAGAACTTTCACCTTATTCTTCTCAAAAATAGGACGTAAGAACCTGATTAGATCCTTAGCTTGTTGGCCTTTAGAAGGGAATGTATAAGCAAACCTACTAAAATGATCTACCAAAAGATGAAGATAACGTTTAGGTGAATGGTTGCCTGCAAACCCACCAATAGTGTCAAGTGACATGATTTCATATGGTTCCTTGGCTGGCCCTAACTGTGATAAACGACCAATGTCTCGGCTTCTTCTTGACTTGTTTTTCTTGCAAATATCACATTGGTTACAAAATTCTGCTATAACTGCACCCATATGTTTAAAATAATAAAAAGGTCGTATCTTTGCTATCATATGACCAGTTCCAATGTGGCCATAGTGAGAATGAATTTTTTTTACCAACTGTAAACCGAAGTTCTTAGATATAAAGATGCGTTCTTTGTTTCTTAGTTTTTTATAAAGAAGTTCGCCTTTTTTAATTATACGTTTGTCTAAAGAGAGCTCAGTGCTATTATTTTGTTGATCTTCTTTTAGGTCTTCGATGGTTATCAAATTAACCACTTGTAGTATATCATCAGTATTCTCAAATGATTCCAAAACAGGGTTTCTCGAAAGAGCATCTGCTTCTTGGTTCGTTTTGCCTGGAGAATATGTAATGGTAAAATCATATTGAGACATATAGTACACTAGGTCTCCAAGTTCTTCATCAGTTCGTGCTTTTATTTTAAGATTTTCTAATGGTTTATGATCTGTGATTACCTGAAACTTAAGCCCTATTAACCAATGCTGCCAATAACGTAGCGCTTCTCTTATTGCGAGACACTCCAAATAGACCGCTTTTTTCTTTGCTTGTGATGGCGTGAATTTCTTTGAAAAATATGCTACTGGGTGCAACTCACCATTGTCTTGTAACTGTTTCAAAACTGCCCCAACTCCTAAAGCACTAGCATCTGTAAATAAAAAAGTTCTTTTCTCTGGGTCAAAAATTGACAAGATGGGACTCTGGCAGAGATATTCTTTGATTCGAATAAATGTTGCCTCGCATTCATCTGTCCATTTAAACTCTGTTTTATTACGTAGAAGATTATGGATGGGCTCAAGAAACCTAGTATGATCTAGAATGTATTTATGGTAAAAATTTATTTTTCCTAGGAACTGACGAATATTTTTCTTATTTTGAGGTCTGGGAAAGTGCTTAATAGATTTTAAGTTATCATTATGTGGTCTAACAGAATTGTAAGAGAGAACATGGCCTAAATACTTCACAGAAAATTGAGCAAATTTACATTTTGATAGTTTCAGCAGGAACCCTTCTTGTCTAAGTGCATGAAGTAATTGTTCTATGTGATGTATGTGTTCTTCGAAATCAGAAGAAAATATTAGAATATCATCAATATAATTTATGCAAAAGCCCTGAAGTCCGTTACGTCGAATAGTAGTGGCTAGTATTCGTTGAAAAATCGCTGGAGATATTTTTAAACCAAAAGTTAATTTCTTCCATTGATAATGACCGCACTGTGTAACAAATGCCGTCTTATAACGATCTTTTTGCCTTACTGGTATTGTCCAAAATGCTGAATTAATATCCAAAACTGTATACCATTTGCAGTTTCGAGCCTTTACTATAATGTCTTCGATTCGTGGGAATGGTTGTGATTCCGGTACCAAAATTTTATTCAGTTCACGAAAATCAACACAGAGTCTCGATCGTCTTCCTTCATCTTTCTTATATGCCAAGGTCACTGGTGCAGCAAAAGGAGATTCAGATTCCTCTATCAATCCTGCTTCAAGTAACTTGGTTATCTGACTTTCAATTTCACGTTCATCAGGAATGGAACATCTATAAGGTTTCTTTGAAATATATTTATTTTCTAAGAGTTTAATGTGAGCTTCCTGATTTTTTACTTCTCCTACATCGTACTTGTGTTTTGCAAATATCGATAAGTTTTCATCCAAAATTTTAGAAATTTGTTTTATTTTAATGTTGTCTAGATGTTTTACTTTATCTAAATAGTCATAGGAGTTTTCTTCGAAATGTCTTACCTGAACTTTATTGTTATCTAAAGTCTCGGTTGTACTATTATGACTATATCTTAAATTTTCCTCTAATATCTTAATATCTTCTATCTTATTTTCATCCACTCTTTGAAGAATATTCAAATTTTCATCTTGCAGCAAACGAAACTGTTTAATGGCATCTAATCCTAGCAATACGTCATAAGAAAAATTATCATTTTTAATCACAAAAGCATCTATTTCTTGTTCTATTTTATGGATTTTCATAGGTAACTTTATTTTTTTATGACTTTTTTCCACACCACTAATTGTTCTAAATGTCTGTTCATTTTCCAACATATTATGTTTAACATCTTCAATAATCTTTGAATTTATCAGTGTTATATTAGATCCACTGTCATAAACTCCAGTAACTTTATTATTGTTTATTGTAACAGTTAATTTAATTAGTGGTGTATAATCTAGTTTTTTTGTTGTTCTTCCTCTTGAGCATTAACAGCAACTTCACCCACATCCGCTAGATTTACCCTTCTCGCCTCAGCGCTACGGGTTTTGTATCTGCAAATTTCAACTGGATGAAAACGTCCTGGGTACCCACGAGCCTCGCAGTTACTGCATGGTCGTTTTTCTATCGATTTTTGATTTCTACTTTCATTCAAGCGAATATCAGTCTCATTAGTAACACTTAAAAATCTTCCTTGTCTTTTTTTGAATCTAGGAAATATTGATGTGTATCTACGTAGCTGATTCATAAGCTGTTCAGTAGTATTAATGGTCTCTTTGTCCAAGCGATCTTGAATGTCCAATGGCAGACCCACTACAATGTGATTTATGCGCGATTGATCTGACATCCTCGATTGAGCCTAGATGGCTCAGTCTCTAACAACATCCTTTCTTTTTTTAGCGCATAGTCTAGAAAAGAACCGTTTATATACTTAGAAGTATATGCTAGATATACTGTTCGCCAACTTTTATCGCCGTAAGTTTCTAAAAAAGAATTTTGCCATTCCAACCATGTTCCATGCATTGTTAATTTACATAAAGTTGAGCTATACCATTCTATAGCATTATGTTCCAGAAATAGACGTAATATTTGTATTTTAGCTTCATCTATTACTATTTCATGTCTTTCGCACTCATTTTCAAAATTACTCATCCACTGTCTAGCATTTTCTTTGCCTTGAAATTTATTTAAAACAAACTGACTTTGAATTTGGGAGATATCCAGCCCTCTGTTTACTTTTGTCTCGAATTTATTACTTAATTTATCAATTAGTCTAATTAAATCTACTTTAGTTTTATCTGTTGCTTCTAATGAAACCGGAGTATTTATCAGCGTGATATTCTCTACTAATTCCTCTAAATAACAATTTTTAAAAACAAAATTACAATCTTCATCTAAATACAAAGTAACAATCTCAGGATTTAATGTAATCGTGATGTTCCTATACTGACCTACTTTTGTCAGAGCTTTACTTGCCATTCTGACAGTACTACTTGTGTCAAATAAATCTTTATGATGTTTTAAATTTTGTAAATTTGTTGGAAAGAAATAAGTGATATCATCTGATAATAATCTAATTGTTGTTAATTTAACTACCTCTAAGCTATTTTCTTCACCAAGTTCCAAATGGATTCGTACCTTCTTTGTTGACATCTTCCTGTTTTCAAGGTGACCAAAAACCGATTTATAATGTAGAAACTCTGGAAACTCGGGACATAGACTAAACACCGTTTTTTCTCCTTAAAGAACAAAATTTATTAATTTTGAATACAATTATGACAAAATATTTACATACCTTAAAGAAAATCGGTTTTATAAGTCTTTAACATTCTAATCTCTAAATTAACAATAACAAATAATATATTAACAAGTTTAAACGAAAAAATTAACAAATATGTAAGAAAATATTAAATTAGATTTTAAAATTGACGGAACAAGATTTATGTCAATTTTGTGTCAGAATATTTATTATTCTTCTATTTCTTTATAAATAGCCTTTTAGACTTTTACATACCAGGTTTTCATTATTACATATTTATAGTATCTTCTTGAAGCAAGAAGGATGTTTTTTTTACAGAAGGATGGTTAGAATAGCATGAACACAGAAGAAAACGAACACGGAAGTATTGCGAGAAATGGGCAAAGAATACGAAATAATAAACACAATAAAAATAAGAAAGTTAAAATATCTGGGACACGTAATGAGGGACAACGATATGAAATGCTAATAGACAAGGCGAAAACGGCGGGTTCGTTGGAAAAACTATTACCATGAGATTTTTTTGCATAATCAAATTCGTGAGACATCCCAGAATAAGGTTCAAGAAGTCGCCCACGTCACAAGTGGTCCAATTTTTTTTAACAATTTCTTTTTAATCAAATTGCAAAAATCAATATTTTCGGCCCGAACAATTTTGGCCAACTGACAACTGGCCATTGAACTTCAATATGTGAGGTTTTTTCCTCAAAAATTCCAATTACGTGGGAAGAGTCCTGTGTTGCCCTGGATAATATCCATGTATATCTGCAACATTTTTAATCATTTTTATTAATATGTAACATAACATAACTATAAACTTTTAAAGGGTTTTTACCCAAATCATTTTGGTGGCTCAGGCATGCTATTTTTTGGCTTTTTAGTAACACTGATGATGGATTTCTTAATCCGAGAACGTTTTGTTTTAATGTAGCCATTATTTAGAGTATTTTAAATATCTCTCGTATTTTTGTGATTTATGGTATACAGCCAGCTACAGGAAATTTATTTTCCTCGTGGATTTTTTATTAATAGTGTTAATAGTGCGACCATCAGTCATAAATCTCATTGAACAAACTACTGACATATAAAGCTATATCAAACACCAAAGTAGACCTATGATATTCACTTATGGGGGGCAGCCATTCAAATAAACCTATAGAAATACTGCAGAGATTCCAGAACAAAGTCCTTACAACAATGCTGATGACCCTTGGTATATGCCAAATTATGTGGTAGAGCAAGACCTCAATGTGCCATACATAAAAACAGTAATAACAGAATAGTACAAACAATATTCCAAGAAACTAGAATCTCATCCAAACCAGTCAGAAAGCAACCTCACTTCTGATCATAATGATGTATGACACTTGAAGATATTCAAAATAGTGGTCCTAGCAAGAGGATTCGAATAACCTATAAAATTAACTTATTCTAATTTAATTTATGTAAAGAGAGTGATCAATAGGTCCTCCCTCTACAGGTCAAATTTTCAGTCAAATAATTTACCTGTTGTTCTTTTTGTTGTTCTGTTCTGTTGAAATTTTGACGCATGTCAAAATTTTTAATGTGTTTTAAATGTATCACTTTTTTGGAATCCTGAGAAAACTAATAAATATTTTTGAAAAATTTAAACGCAGAATGAAAGATTACATTACTACCGAGGGCCGAAAGTCCCTGATATAATGTTTATTTTAATAAGTTACAGGGGTAAAAATAAAAGAGAAGTGTGATTTTTAATTGCAAATATTTCATTCAAAAGAAACTTTTTAATTATTCTAAGGGACTTTCGGCCCTCGGTAATAAAGTAGTCTTTCATTCTGCTTTTAAATTTTTCAAAAATACTTATAAATTTTCTCAGGATTCGAAAAAAATCAATACATTTAAAACACATTGAAAATTTTGACATGTTTCAAAATATTGCATTTTGCTCCGTTCCCCTTAAGGACAGATTGTAAATATTACAAAAACAAAATAGTGCTACAATATTTATTGTGTAATATAGGTTTAATAGCTAAAGTAAGGCTTAAGCTTAAACATATTAGAAAACTCCCAAACAAAGAACCCCAACATTAGAAGTTAACAAACTGAAGGAGGATGGTGAAAAACAGAAACTCCAACAGAAGACATCTGAAAATCTTGATAAAGTAGACACAAACACCTATGAGATCAACAGACAATGTGAAATACTACAAAACTCTTGTGGCGACACGCTTTAATTACTATATTTGCTAATTTTATTTTTTAATAACTTTTCTCAACACGAAATAATATGGGTCATATAAAATTCACATTTAATATACAAACCAGATGCTAAGAAGGGCCCTTAAGTTTTACGAAACGAAATGACGTTCTTGGTGTGTTCAGTTTAATAAACTAAATTTCCCATAAATTAATTACCTTATCAGACCTTATGTCAATAACTCACTTGGGAAATGCATTCGAAGACGTTTCTTAAAAACTGCAGAAATTTTTCAACTTTTAAACGCCAGATCTAAATAATTTATCGCCTTTCTGGCCAGATGATAGAAATACAAACATATTAGCGTTTGTGGTTTTTTTCAGTTCAGTCGATCTGCAACCACGCGTCGGTTCACGCACCCCCCAGCAAACATCGGTCGCTCGCTGGGCCAAACAATAAACAACCCTCTTACGAGATGAATAGGCACGCCTTTTAAAAATAAAATAAATATTACTGTTCGTTGTTTACACTTATTTTTAATTGATTCGGTTAACACCCAAAAACGGAACACTGTATTCTCGTTCCATGCAAAGAAATGTTAAAAGACCCAATTACAAAGAAAGATAACTGGATGATCGACGAGAAACTGGACATGATGGATCAATAGAGATAAGCCAAGAACAAAGACAGTCACAAATTCAAAATTATTAAAAATGAAATGAGATAAAAGATAAGAGATGCAAAATAAACTTAGTTTAAGGAAAAATGTAAAGAGATAGATATTCAGAACAAATACGTTCAACCTACATAAAATGGTTAAAGGAACGGCAGGATTGCAAAAAGAAACCATAACACAACTCTTTTTAATAAAAGGGATCTCTTAACCAAAGGGAAACCATAACACAACTCTTTTCTTTTAGTGGGAACACCAATGGTAAACGGAATATAGAAGTGTTAAGGAGAATAGACAGAGACAGTGAAATTAAAAACACAAGAACGAAAGGAAATTGCAATATCTCAACATCGTGAGACTCATAATTCAAGGAAGAATAGAGGGTAGGAGAAGCGTAAGAAAGAGACGTGTTTTCTGGTTGAAGAACCTGAGAGAATGGTTTGGTTGCAGCTCAAGGCAACTGTTCAGAGCAGCTGCCTCAAAGGTCAAAGTAGCCATGATGATTGCCAACCTTCGTCGCGGAGGGAAGGAAGAACGGAACACTAGGAGAAGAAGAAGAACACTTAAAGGAGAAGAACGGAACACCAGGGACAACCACGGACGAAAAACTAAAGCAATGGAAAGAATATATTTATTCATATTGACGGAGTGTTTAAAGATGAAACGGGAAAATTCAATTCAAATTCTGTCACTTTTTTAAAACTATATGTTATGTAGCTGTTACTAAATAAAATATTAATTCCCGTTCATAAAAAACTGGAAATAAAAAAATGTAGTCTAAATTTTGCCTTAAGCACTAAATAAAAAACTTGGTTTAATTTAAAAAAAAAACTCAAATTTTTGGCTCTTGGCAATTTTCAAACTTTATATCTTTGATTCAGCTTTTCTAATCCTCAGCATTCCCTGTTAAAAGCTATGAAACTGAAGGTTACATTTGTGTAGAACCTGGCAACGACTATTCCAGTGGCTGGATGAAATTAATACGAAAAATGTTGCTGGTAAATGATCCCGATTAAATTCACCTCGGCTACATTGTTCTAAAAAACAAAACCGAAATTCGGGCGTTTAATGAAACAGTTTTTCCAATTTTTTTAGGAATGGCCTGTTCTTGACGGCCTGCCATTCAGCTTGATGTGAGCAACGTATTTCCTCTACACATTTAATATTTGTAAAATCATGAAAATTTTTGTTCCGTTGGATAAACGATGAAAAGCAGAACGATGGTGCTCCAAATTGTTACTACTAATAGAGTTGTTAACTCAAGGAATTAAGCAGCTGCGTCTGTAACTGTTCCAAAAATCTCTTCTTCGAATCAAACTGAATAATTTTTTCAATATTACTGACTTAATGTAGGTACTTATAAACCGACAATGTCAGTCAAAGTAATCTTCTCTTCTTCGTCTTAATGTGCCCATTCGGGACAAATGTTGGCGATAATAATGGCAATCTTTATCTTATCTGCAGCAATGCAGAAAAGCTGCTCAAATGTTGTGTTGAACCAGATTCTGAGATTCTCTAACCAGGATGTTCTTGTTCTTCCTGGACTTCGCTTTAAAAATATTTTTCATTGCAGGATAGCTTGTTGAAGAGCATATCTGGATTCATTTCGCATAATGTGTTCGATGTATTGTAACTTTCGATTAGTCCAATTTTCTGTACATATCTTCGTTCTTTATCCACGATTTAATCATCTTCATGGCATCCACACTCATAGCGGAGTGATTGCCGCCCTTGTTGGGCTCTTCCGATTCGATTGTCGCGGTGAATCAATCCGCATTAACATTTTGGTTTTACAATTGGTTGTGTGACTTGGCATCTTCTAAAATTTTTCTCCATTCGTTCCCGTTCTTGCTTATGGTTGCCCATTCTCTGACTCCCATCTTCTTAAGGTCCTCGACTATCTGGTTCTCCCATCTAGTTTTGGGTCTTCCCCGTGGTCTGCTTGATACAGGTCTCCATTTGGAAATTTTCTTGATGACGGCTTCTGGATTTCTCCTTTATATATGTCCCATCCATCTGAGTCTCTGTGCCTTGATAAATCTGATGATGTTTTTTTCTTTCAGAAGTCCTCTTACTTCGTGGTTCATGAGTTTTCTAAATTCATTATTACCTAAATCTAGTGGGCCTGCTAACCTTCGAATTATTTTCCTCTCTAGGATCCTCAATGTTTCTTCCTCTTTCTGGGTCAGACACATTACCTCAGCACTATATGTGATTACTGGTCTCATTGCTGCTTTGTAAATCTTCAGTTTAGTATTCTGAGTAAGCTTCTTATCTTTTAGGAAGTTATTGTATTTCCAGTATACTCTGTTTCCTGCCTGGATTCTTTCACTAATTACGATGCTTCTATCGTTAGTTTCATTAACTGTGACTCCAAGATATTTAAAGTGTTCTACCTTTTCAAACTTATATTCACCAATATTTAAACTTGTCACATTATCTGGATTTTTTCTTGAGCATATTAGGTATTTTGTTTTGTTTTGATTTATTTCTAAACCCCTTTTGGATGCTTCCTTGCATAACTTCGTAAGTTCTTCCTTTAAACTGTTCAGGTTTCTGCTAATTAATGCTATGTCGTCAGCATACGCCACAAGTTGCGACATCGATGTTATAATTGTACCTTTTATTTCTGTAGCTCTTATTGTTCCTTCTATTGCGACATTAAATAATGACGTTGATAGAGAGTCACCTTGTCGTACTCCACTTGCTATTTCTATATTTTTGGTGATACCGTTATCTGTAATTATTGCTGAAGTCGATCCTTCCATTGTCATTTTCGTAAGTTTTTTAAGTTTCATTGGTACATATATCTAGGTTTTTCATGTCTTCTATTAGGTCGGGTCTTGTTAAGCTGTCAAAGGCTTGCTTGAAATCTATGAAAAGGATGTGTAAGTCGATATCATGTTCGTATCATTTCTCAATTAACTGTGTGATTATGTGAACTGCATCTATTGTTGACCTTTCCTCTCTAAATCCGTGCTGGTAGTCTCCTATTTTAGTTTCAATGTATTTTGAGAGTTTTTGTCTGATTAGTGCTGTCAATATCTTGTAGCAGCTGTTTAACAGTGTTACTCCTCTATAGTTGTTGCATTTTGTAGTGTCCCCTTTCTTTAGAACCGGAAATATCCATCCAGTTTTCCATTCTTCGGGCATTCTTTCTTCTTCCCACATCCTTAGTATTAGCTCGTATATTTTCTGTTGTAGTTCTTCTCCGCCTCGTTTTATTAGCTCGTTTGGGATTTCATCTGGGCCTGCTGCTTTCTTTTGTTTTAGGTTTCTTATTACACCTAAAAAGCCCTTATATGACGGTTTTTCGATTTCGATTTCATCATCAAGGTCTGTATCCTCTATATATTCGAGAGAACTTTCTCTCGCCTTAAATAACTCTTATTTTGTTTCTTCTTATTTTGTGATTTTATATATTTGTAAAGCTTTACATTATTCTTGCTATTTACTTACATCTCTTCTATAACTTCATCAATCCATATCTTTTTTTTTTTGGTTGTACAGCTTTTGTCTGAGTCTTTCTTTTTTCTCATATACTCTTCCAAATCCTCTTCTCTACCTATCTTCAGCCATTTCTTTCGAGCTAGACTTTTTTCCCTGGTTGCTGTTTCGCAGTCTTCGTCATACCATTCTTTTTGCCTTTTTATTTCTTTGTATCCTATTACTTTTTCTGCTGCTATCGAAATGTGACCTTTTTTTTCTTTCCACGTTTCTTCTATGTTATTAGGGTTCGTAACTTTTAAATTTGCTTCAAACTCTTTAGAATAATCTTTCTGAACAGTATCCGAATCTAGTTTCCTTACGTTCCAATTTTTTCTTTTCGTGTATTTCTTTGTGTCTTTAATTATTTTTATTTCCATATTTCCTATTACTAGGAAGTGGCCAGAATCTGCATTTGCACCACGGTACGACCTGACATCTTGAATTGTTCTCCTCTACTTTTTTGAAATCAAAATATGATCGATTTGATTACCCTCAGTTGATCCTGGTATTAGCCACGTTACCTTATGATCTTTTTATAGAAAAGTTATGGGGTAGGAGAAGCGTAAGATAGAGACGCGTTTTCTGGTTGAAGAACCTGAGAGAATGGTTTGGTCGCAGCTGAAGGGATCTGTTTAGACCAGCTGCCTCGAAGGTCAGAATAGCCATGATGATTGCCAATCTTCGTCGCGGAGGTAAGGAAGAACGGAACACCAGGAGAAGAAGAAGAACACTTAAAGGAGAAGAAGGGAACACCAGGGACAACCACTGACGAAAAATTAAAGCAATGGAAAGACAATATTTACGCATATTGACGGACTGTTTAAAGATGAAAGGGGAAATTTCAATTCAAATTCTGTCACTTTTTTAAAACTATATGCTATGTATCTGTTACTAAATAAAATATTAATTCCGTTCATTAAAAACTGGAAATAAAAAAATGTAGTCTGAATATTGCCAAGGAAGAATTTTGCTGAAGGAAAATCACCAAATGAAGTGTCTTCATATAGACCATTATCACTTTTACCAGTGATGTCGAAGCTTTTTGAGAAACTTCTGCTAAAAAGAATAAAACCAATAATAGAAGAGAAAAAAATGATTCCAAACCACCAATTTGGCTTCAGAAGTAAACATTCTACGATTGATCAGGTACGCAGAATGACTAACATAATTGAGAAATCATTAGAAGAAAAGAAAGTCTGTTCTACAATGTTTTTAGACGTCTGTTTTAGAAAGTCTGTTCTACAATCGACAAAGTTTGGCATGAAGATTTAGTCTACAAACTCAAAATTCTTATGCCTAAACAATATTCAGAAATTTTACAATCATATATATCTGACAGATATTTCAGAATTAAGCAAGAAGGCGTCTACACTGATCTAAAAGAAATCAGAGTAGGAGTCCCTCAAGGAAGCGTATTAGGTCCTGTTCTCTACCTGTTATACACACACGATATACCTGAAATGGAAAATGATACTATAGCCACATTTTCAGATGACACCGCTATCTTAGCAGTAGGTGATACCAGCGAAGAAGCAGCAGAAAAATTACAGTTGGCAATCAATGAAATACACAACTGGACTAAAAAATGGAAAATCAAATTAAATGAATCTAAATCTATTCAAGGCAATTTTACAAATAAAAAAATCGAAAACATTCCAATTAGAATAAATGATGCCCAAATACCATATGCATCTTCTGCAAAATATTTAGGTATCACACTTGATGCAAGGCTTCGCTGGAAAGTCCACATTAAAAAGAAAAGGGAAGAATGAGGTATCCGTTACAAAAAAATGTATTGGCTGATGGGAAGAAACTCTGCATTGTCCACATATAACAAAATACTTTTATACAAACAAATACTTAGACCAGTATGGATGTATGGTTGCCAACTCTGGGGCTGTGCCAATTCAAGTAATATTCAGATTATCCAGAGATTCCAGAATAAAGTATTACGGAACATCGTTGATGCTCCTTGGTATATCCGAAATGTCGACCTCCACAAGGATCTTGAGATGGAAGATGTAGATAAAGTTATCAAGAATATGGCAGGTGTCACGAACAAGGGTCCCATAGTCATGTAAACATCGAGGCCATCCAGCTCCTCGATAATACTGGGCTAGAAAGAAGACTCAAACGAAGAAAACCATTTGAGTTAGTGTAAAGTGTTAGTGTAAAAGCAGAGCATAGTGTTGTATTGTGTGTTGTTAGTTCTAGTTTTAAAATTTCATACTTGTTAAAAAAAATAAGAGGACACCATAGGTTTAAGATCTTAGATTATGTATCATTTAGTAATATAAGTTAAAGAAGAACTGATAATTGGTCAACTGATGACCAGATTTCAGTAGTCTAAACACAGCTTGTTTAATAAAAAAAAAACTTTTTTAAAGCTATATGTTATGTATCTGTTACTAAATAAAATATTAATTCCCGTTCATAAAAAACTGGAAATAAAAAAATGTAGTCTAAATTTTGCCTTAAGCACTAAATAAAAAACTTTGTTTAATTAAAAAAAAACTCAAATTTTTGGCTCTTGGCAATTTTCAAACTTTATATCTTTGATTCAGCTTTTCCAATCCTCAGCATTCCCTGTTAAAAAGCTATGAAACTAAAGGTTACATTTGTGTAGAACCTGGCAACGACTATTCCAGTGGCTGGATGAAATTAATACGAAAAATGTTACTGGTAAATGATCCCGATTAAATTCACCTCGGCTACATTGTTCTAAAAAACAAAACCGAAATTCGGGCGTTTAATGAAACAATTTTTCCAATTTTTTTCGGAATGGCCTGTTCTTGACGGCCTGCCATTCAGCTTGATGTGAGCAACGTATTTCTTATACACATTTAATATTTTTGTAAAATCATGAAAATTTTTGTTCCGTTGGATAAACGATGAAAATCAGAACGATAGTGCTCCAAATTGTTACTACTAATAGAGTTGTTAACTCAAGGAATTAAGCAGCTTCGTCTGTAACTGTTCCAAAAATCTCTTCTAAT
The DNA here is from genome assembly GCF_917563875.1 of Diabrotica virgifera virgifera. Taxonomy (NCBI): domain Eukaryota; kingdom Metazoa; phylum Arthropoda; class Insecta; order Coleoptera; family Chrysomelidae; genus Diabrotica; species Diabrotica virgifera. The sequence continues at coordinate 230,945,039 of NC_065445.1, read as the reverse complement.
AATTTTTTCAATATTGCTGACATTTATATGTGTTTACAAAACGACAATCTTAATCAAAGTAATCGTTTTCTTCACCTTGATATTCCTATTTGTAACGAATGTTGGCGATTATCATGGCAATGGCACAGATTTTGTGTTGAACCAGATTCTGAGGTTCTTTAACCAGGATGTTATTTTTCTTCCTAGACTTCGCTTTCCAAATATTTTTCATTTCGGGATGGCTTGTTTAAGGGCATATCTGAATTCATTTCGCATAATGAATTATTGTAACTTTCGGTTAGTCCAATAGGGATTTCAAGTATTCTTCGACATAGTCACAGTTTCCAATTTTCTGCACATTTCTTCGTTCATGCTCCAAAAAGGACAGGGAAGACGTAGCGTCGAAGTATTTTTACTTTTCTACTAAGACAGAGGTTGAGGCTCTCGAAGTAGGTCCTAATCTGGTTTAAAGTGACGCTAGCTTTTCCGATGCATGCTCTTATCTTTTGGTTGTTGGTCCATCTTCATTTACATATTATGGTGCCGACGAAATTGTAGTGCCGACTCTTTCCACAAGGGCCTAATTGACGTAGAGTTGACCTTTTGTTATTTTTTTTTATCTTTTTCTTGCTAATGATTAATGATCATAATGTTTTGTACTTATTTTGATAACGATTTCCGAAGGAAAGTGAAAAATTCAAATAGATACTTAGGATTTATAATCTCGAAGAATGTAACCATTGAGTAAGAGATAACCAGCCGATTAGGACAGAGAAGAAATATATTAAACAAATGAACCAAGTACTATGAATATGAAATAGACAGGTTACCAGAAATATAAAGAAGAGAATATATAATACCTTGGTACGTAGTGTAATGATTTACAGAACAGAGAATTAGGTAATAAACAAACGAAACAGGTACAAAATAACAGCAACTGAAATGGAGTTAATGAAAAGAAGCTGTAGATGGTATTAGAAATGACGAGATAACACGAAGAATGGTAGTACAACAAGACATACTATCTACAATCTACATTGAAGATATGGATATTAAAGATTTTGGACTGGAGTTCAATAGGAAAGAGAAAACAGCCTAAGATCATGGAGGGATGAAGAGGACGAGGACATGAAAATACGTGATCTTAGATATGGAGAATGTCAGGATAGAAAAGTCTGGAGATGTTATTCTTATTGGTCACATTTATTTGAGAGCTTCGACTCGAACTCCAGAAGATAACCTTGCCATCTTTGCCTAAAAAAATACGGTCTTCGAGACATTCAGGCATAATTCTACTGATGATAGTTTCGCACCATTACCCGCTCGAGTAGATAAGACAAGTGTGTCAACGAAAAGTCCGAACCTGCGGTTCCTCTTGAACTGAAACTTGAACTTGAAATAGAAAATATGTTATAGAAAAAGATAATAACTAAAGACGGGAATTAACTCACAAAATCCAAAACTGTTGAGTGAGCTGTACGTATGTGCTCTTGAGTCTACTGAACGCGGTGTAAAACATATCTAGGTTATGGCGGAGGAACTCTTATTGGTGGACGACTCCTCAAATTAAACTTTAAAATTATTTTTCGTATTGTAGAAGTGAAATAGCGTTATTTCCCTCAAAATTTATGATTTACGATCCTTGGGCTAGGACCGAACCCTCTATTCATAGCCGGCATGGATGGCGCGAAGTCTCCCATTCTTTGTCGGTAAATGAACATTGTGCAAAGGAAGTCAGAAGCTGATACAAATTCTTCCAACTAGCTAGGGACTGGCACGGTCAGCGTCGTGGTAATTTTACTACGGAGTGGTCTAACGACGTTGTGTTGGAATTTTTATCATTGTAAGAATTAACCAACTTACTAAAATTTCTACCGCTAACAAAAAATAAATAGTTATTAATTTCAGAGTAACCCCCTCTATGGCTCAGTGGTAAGAGCGCCTAACCTTTGGATCGAAAGTTCCGAATGGTAGTGAGTTCGAATCTCACCAGGGTCAGGAATTTTTTTATTTATTATAAATTAATAAATGAAAATAGTTTCTGTCCTTGTGGAATCGGTACTCACCGGAGGGACCGCAGACGTTCGGATACAATTAGCGTCTCTTTGCAAAGACAATGACGTCGACTTTGCAAAGTAACAAGACACTTACTCAACACACACACACACACACTACACATTACACCTGAGTTAGTGATAAGTTATATAATTACGTGGCTAAAGGTTCTAGTTCTAAACCAAGGCCAGAATCAGAGAAGAAAAAAATTTCAGAGTAACGTGTGGCGCCAACTGTACCCTCTGTTCTTTTCACTATTATTTATCTTCTATTTCTCTTTGTCGACGTGAACTGGTGAAGAGTGCCACACCACATTCCATGGGATTCCGTTTTAATAATCTTATATCTGCACACTTTTTCTTTAAAAATAGAAACGGTTGGGTCCGTTATTGGACACTCACCGGCCGGTCACACCTCTATCTACTAATAATTTGGCGTTCGATTTAAACGTCAATCATCAAATTAATGAACCGTTTTAATGTTGATTTTGTCGAATTGGTTCGCCAAATATCGTGGGATGCATGTATTGTGTAATTATTTAGATATAATTTGATGTTTTTCAACCAAAACACATTATTCCAAAATCTAATAATTGTGTGGGGCTTTTTAACAATATATAATTATCAGTGAGGCATGTTACCTCATTAGTTAATGTATCGAATTATTTAGTATAATTCATAGTATTTTTTTGTTCTATTAATATTATTCATATGTGGTGCAAAAAATGCAACTAAAAATATTTTGTGAATACTACATTTGGTTAGTTTTAATAAACCCATTTCTATATTTACAATAGAGGGTCTTGCTGGATTTGAACGGAATATACGGCAGTCCGATAAGTACTTGGCCTACAAAAGAAAAAGGAAAATTTTGGAAAGGTGGCAATATATTTCTCTACATAGTCTCCTTTTAGCTCGATACACTTGACCCAGCAATGCTCTAACTTCTTTAACCCGTCTGAAAAATACCTTTTCTCGAGGTCTGCAAAATAGGCTTCCGTGGCGGCGATGACCTCCTCATTCGACTTAAATTTCTGCCCAGCGAGTGTCTTTTTCAAGTTTGGAAACAAATAGTAGTCGCACGGGGCTAAATCTGGAGAATACGGTGGATGTGGCAACAGTTCGTAGCCCAATACGGCCATGGCGATGGTTTGAGTCGGTGGGTTGACAACCAGTGGAAAAACATTCCCTGAATCCATGAGGGAAGCTCAGGACAGAAGCCGATGGAAAGAGATAGTTGCTCGTATTATAGGGAATCACGACACTCAGCAATGAGGAAACGACTGAGGAGGAGGAGGATCATTTTGCCCTTCTCCAAGTAATCGATGTAGATCACACCTTGGGAATCCCAGGAAATGCTGACCATTACCTTTCCGGCCGATTGGACAGTCTTCGACCTCTTCGCAGTACATTCGACGGGTGCTGTCCACTCTTTCGACTGTTCCTTGTTTTCTGGTGTATACCAGTGAATCCATGTTTCGTCGACGGTTATGAAATGACGTAAAAATTCCTTTGGATCACACTTAAATAGCATCAAACACTGCTCTGAAGTGGTCTCACGGTTGCGCTTATTGTCTGAAGTGAGCAAACGCGGCACCCATCGCGCCGACAGCTTTCTAATGCCCAAAATTTCATGCAGGATATTATATGACCTACGCGGTCTTTTGAGATGCCTACTTTCAGCTATCTCGCGCAACTTCAGTCGGCGGTCTGCCAATAAAAGATCGTAGATTTTTGTCACGATATTTTCCGTGGTAGCCATTTTCGGGGCACCTACGCGTGGCTCATCAAAAACCGACGTTCGGCCACGTTGAAACTCATTAAACAAATTTTTGACAGTTGCCATCGAAGGGGAAGAGTCACCGTACACAGCATCCAAGCGTTCTTTGATTTCGCTGCGAATTTGCCTTCCAAAATCAAGAATCGAACATAGAGTTATATATTAGAATAGAGAGAGTGTCATTCAGAGCGAAGTGACGACACCATCTTTTTATTTAGATTAGTGCTGTTTCACTCTTACGCATAGTAAAGCTGCTACAGTTGTCCTCCCCTTCCGTGCCTATACTCACACTTAATGTCATCTTAGTTTCTCGATACAATGTGTTAGAAAGAGATGCCGCAAACCAGTCCGTGAGATCTTGTCGTCAGGAAGCGCGGAAGGTAGGCTCACTCTATGTTAATATATACCTCTATGGAATCGAATCACCGACCGATATTGCTCTTCTTCCATTTTATTAAAATCCGCGGACACGCTGACTTTGACACGCAATCACAATAATACTCTAATTTCGATTTGGCTGAATTTTGACATTGGCGTCTACGAGAACGCATTAAATGACAGTACATTTCATTTGCGATAGTGGCGCCATCGGCGGAGAGGCTAAGTACTTATCGGACTGCCCTAGTAGTAGCTTTTTGGAACTCAGAAAAAAAGACTTAAGTACTGAAATGTTTAATTATGCGGAAAAATTGCCGACGTTAAAAATTGGAACATAAAAAGAAGATTCAGGAGATACAAAGGTTTGAGACGAAAATTTATTTTTTTCCATAACTGAAAAAATTAAATTTTTTTCCACCTCTTGTCAGTTGGTTAAACGTCATATTTTATCCCATGGGGTAAAATCCATTCTATCTCGCTCGAGGACGTCAAAAATTTATAAAATACAAAATCAATGGGAAAATCCCAGTATCTGGCTGTATACCATTGTTAAAAAACTAATACTGTTAAACTTCGATTTGTATATTTGTATTGTTTATTAAAAACTTTTTAAAATGTCGTCCAAATGGATTGCAAAACGTTTTCGATCTTATTCAGATCATCTTCAGTGCATTCTGCTGAGTAAACTAGTACACTATCGAAAGTGGTAACATCGAAATATATGGTTTACATAATATGATTGTTTGAAATATAGCGACTCCAAGTCGATGTTAATGGATTATAGAAGCTAGGACAAATAATCCCCGGACAAACAATCCTGGACAAAAAATCCCCACAAATTATCCCTGGACAAAAAATTCCCGGACAATTATCCCCTGACAAAAAATTCCCACAAAAAATCCCGGACAAATAATCCCCACAAATTTTTTTGGACAAAATATCCCCACAAAAAATCCCGGACATAATATCCCCAGAAATATTTGCTGCCGAATAATTCTCAAAAAGTTTTCCCGTGAATGCAATCGAAGCAAATGTTTTTCAGCCTCAGTGCATGAGGGTTATGCATAGCAATTGCCATGAAACTGCTTTTCGGTACGAAAATAATGAATAGCAATTAATTTTAAGCATGAATTGTAATTTCGATTACCAAATTTCGAATTCCAATTCCATGTCGAAAACTTCAAATTTTACATGACAAAAAAGTTTTTTCAAAAATCGTGGAAGATATGGGGAATGAGCTAAGGCTGTGGGATTCATGTTGTAATTATTCGCTTAAATCTTTTGCTCGCTCTGATTGTAATAATGCAAGAAAACCTGTTCTTTTTTGTAAACCTTACGTCAAAAATATTTAGTCATCATCGATCATCATCAATGTCGTTACAACTCTTCGCGAGTCTTTACCGCGTTTACTATTGCTTTCCATGTTTGTCGGTACTGTGCCACTATTTTCCATTGTCTCACTCACATTTTCTCCCGATCTTCTCTGACTGCATCTTTCCACCTTTTTCTAGGCCGTCCTACAGACCTTCTTCCATCTGGCCTCTCCCCGACCATCTATGAAAGATTTTTGAGAAAACTCACTTTCTTTTGTCATGTAAAATTTGAAGTTTTCGGCATGGAATTGGAATTCGAAATTTGGCAAAATTTCGGGAAAACTTTTAGAAAATTATTCGGCAGCAAATATTTCTTGGGGATATTATGTCCGGGATTTTTTTTGGGGATATTTTGTCCAAAAAAATTTGTGGGGATTTTTTGTCCTGGGATTATTTGTCCGGGGATTTTTTGTCTGGGGATTTTTTGTCCACGGATAATTTGTGGGGACTTTTTGTCCGGGATTATTTGTTCGGTGATTATTTGTCCGGACCCCGGATTATATACTTATTAATACTCAAAGGGCTACATGGTTCCCTGCTCGAATAGAACGCGTGGTTCTTGCCAGTTCAATGGGCCAAGTTGGTCTGTGCCCATTGTAATGTTATTCTAGTTTATATCATTCAAATTGCATAAAAAAAATTGCAAAAAAATATATTTTTGTTATTGCATTCAATAACAAAAATAGACAATTAACTTAATTTTTCAGTTTGACAGTATATGACATTTTATGATATCTTTAGAGCTTGCTAAACTTGAAAAGATGTATAGATCTTCGAGGTGATTATAATTGATTTCTTTTTTTTTATTTAGCTTAATGCGTCGACAACTAATGGACATGGTACAGTGGACTGCATGGTACAGTGGATTTTTCTAATTTGGTACCTAGTATAAAGTGTAGTGTGTGTATTGAGTAAATGTCTTGTTACTTAGCAAAGTTGACATCATTGTCTTTGCAAAGAGACGGCAATTGTATCCGAACGTCTGCGGTCCCTCCGGTGGGTACCGATCCCACAAGGATAGAAGCTATTTTAATTTATTAAAAAAAAATAAAATAAAAAAAAAACTCTCATATATATGTAGAATGTAGATGTCATAGTCTCATATGTAGGTAGGATGTAGAATAAAATTTTTGGATGTTGTTTTATGTGCTATTAGATTTAAAACTTAGATTTTTTTTGCTAGCAGTTGCCGCTAGGGCATCCCTGCCATTTCATTCGTTGCAGAGAGAGCAGCATATGTGCCTCCTGATGAGAGACTAATAAGTTTCGAAACCGGTAGAGGTGCTTGCTGCACTCTCTGATTGAACTGGAATATTGATGCGGCTGTAGTTTCGTGTTGCAACGAAATTGAAAATGGTTATTCATTTTTTATTTTCATTTATTAATTTTTAATAAACGAAAAACTCTCTACCCAGGTGAGATTCGAACTAATTGATTTCGATAATTGTAAAATGGTATTTTTGATGATAACTATTGTTTTGACCCACTATATTAGTTTACCGTGAGTATACGTTGTATAATGGGATTTATCTCATTATTTAGATATTTTAGAAATCATTAAATTACCTTAAAGTATTCGTTAGATATTTATTTATAAAACAATAAACATTACGCATATTTGTTATAATAATTGCAAAGTAGAACACCTTAGTTAAAGTCCACGTTTTGCTTAGATCAACAAGGTCGATTATTCATTTTGACACACTAACGAGAATATATACAAACATATTTACAAAACGAAGTATTTGATAAATATGGGAACACGATCAGATTTAAGTCATTAGTGGGTCAGTCGAATTAGTTAGTTAGGTTTGGGAGGTTGCTGCCGTTAGAGCAGAATAATGTAATCACCTATGAACTGAATACATTTATATGGTAGTACTTCAATCAAATAAAGTAATTGTGAGTACATAGTGTATTCCTGATAGTCAACCCCATTCCAGTATAGTAAATATCCAGTTACCACCATAGTTGCTATATAGGTATTACTTTAGCAAATTAAAATAATATATGACGACACTTTTCGATAGAACTCTTTATTGATTACGTGCATACGAGTGATATACGTGTTTACAGATCTAATTTTCTCTGGCTACTGAATACTACTAAAATTACAAAACGATCCCCACCAGAAATCCCTGATGGTGGGGAACACAAAAATGTCCTACACAATTTCACTTTGGAAAAAACGTAATTACAAAACCGTTCATCACTGTCCTCAGAAGCTGACAATAACCGCTGGAGTCTCCTAACCTGGAGTCGTTAATTTCCAAATACCTACTTTCTAAAGAAAAGTATTATGATACAAATGACAAATGTTCCCCAAATATATGTAAAAATGAATGTATTTTAACCTTTTAAAAGATTTCTGGAAACTACTTCAGCCAAACTTTAAGAATTACTGATATGAATTTACATCGTAAAATAAAATCTAAAAACAAAATTAACTAAACTATAAGGATACGGAACACTATTTGTTTTTATTAGTCAGTCCTACGAATTAGGTATTAAACTCTTGCACAATGTATTATATTCAGGTGGTGTTGTCATAAAAACCATTATTTTCGACCATTCAATCCCAACAGTCTACATTTATCGAAACGATCCATGCATTTTTTCACTCGACTTCACTTTACACTTATATTCAACAACATAAAGAAAACGATTTGTCATCTTTTACAAGGAAGATCATTTCTAACGCTCCAATTTTTTACAGTGCACTATTAAGAGTTGAAATCGGCCAGGGTGGTCCACAATCAAACCCCAGAGGGTTAAAAAATTCTCGAAAGCCTTTATGGGGGCTTGTTAAGAGCGATTAAGGTTTTTTATTTGTTTGATAAATAGTTTGTTTTGTAGTTTCTTTTGTGCAGACACAATGGGTTGCAAAAATTGTATTTAATCTTGGGAAAGGATGGCAATCCGTGAAATTTTGTGTAAAATAATTGGTTCATTTGGTAAAAAAAATTACCTGTAGTTATTGTTCTTACATAATTATTTTATGTATACAGACTATTACAAAGAGTGGACCATCCATTTACGAGATGTTAGGCCCCCATAAAAATTTTATGGGGGTTTTGTTCCCTTAACCCCCCCCCCAAACTTGTGTGTACGTTCCAATTAAATTATCATTGTGGCACCATTAGTTAACAACAATACATCTAAAACTTTTTTGCCCCTTAGTACTTTTTCGAAAAGCTAGTTTTTATCGAGATATTTTGAATATCTCTCAAATCCACCGCATATTTGTATACTGTTATACGAATATACAGACCTGGTAATTAGCCCAATCAGGGAACACAAAATTTTACGAAAACCTCCAAAAACATAAAGGAAGGATGAAAATTTGGAAATAGGTAGTTGAAATTGTCTATTATTATATAAGAAAAAGTTTACAATTCGACATCCTCTCCATTTTACAAAAATTGGGAAATACGGGGTGAAAAATATTTTTTCATGAGTGAAAAAATATACGTTCAAAATAGGCCCGGAATTGGATAAAATGACTAATTCTAAGCAACTTTTGTTCTATAGAGTTTTTTCACTAAGTCAATACTTATAACACAATAAGTCGAGTTATTTGCGAGTGAATATGTTCATTTTTAACAAAAAAAAAACATGTTTATGGACGGTTTTTCGCAGATAACTCAAAAAGTAAGTACTCTAGCAAAAAAAATATTCTTAGTAAAAATATAACCTATAAAAAATTGAAAAAAATTGTGTAGGCGTGAGGTCTGCAGACCCAGTATAAGCAGAGTTGTAGCTAATGAAAAGTAGGTTCTTCTTCGGCAAATTCCAAATCGAATATTTCAATGTGGAATAACCAAAAAACAGAGCACTTCTAGGGGAAAATACACTACAAGTTTTTTAAAGTGTTTAAAAAAAGGTTAATTTTTGTTTTTTTTTTAAATTTTTAACATTAAAAATAAGTGAGTTACGCTCAAAATATTGTTGGTCCCTTTTATTTTTTGGTACAAAAATCGCGAACATCACCCCCTAATTAGCTTCCCAAATAAAATTAATCGTAACCGCTTCACAAGTTACTTTACTTATGTATTGTTTATATTATCTATAAGTTTCATTGGTTCAAAGAGCTCAGTTTAAAAAAAATTGGGTTTAAAATAAAACATTTTTTTAATTAAAAAAAATGGAATTGGTTATGGAATTGACTTAAAAATTATTAGTAATACCAAAAATCTTAAAGAGTAATAAAATGTATGTTTTGCTTTTCTGAATATTTTTCGTTTTTTGTTTTCTTGTTATACTAAAATTGATTATGCTATGGCTGTTCAAAATTTGCCTAAACTCGTGATTAGTTACTCGTTCGAGCCATTTTAACTACAGCTTTTTCAAAAATAAGCACTTTGAACCGATAAAACTTACAGATCATATAAATAATACATAAGCAAAGTAACTTGTGAAGTGGTTATGATAAAATTTATTTGTGATGCTAATTAGGGGGTGATTTTCGCGATTTTTCTACCAAAAAATAAAATGGAATAACAATATTTTAAGCCAAACTCACTTACTTTTAACGTTACAAGTTTTTTTAAAAAACAAAAATAATCCTTTTTTAAACACTTTAAAAAGGTTGAAATGAATTTCCCCGAAAAGTGCTCTGTTTTTATGTTATTTTACATTGAAATATTCGATTTGGAATTTTATGAAGAAGAACCTACTTTTCATTAGCTGCAACTCTGCTTCTACTGGGTCTACAGACCTTTAGCATACACCATTTTTTTCAGTTTTTTATAAGCTATATTTTTGTTAAGAACATTTTTTCGCTGAAATACTTACATTTTGAGTTATCTCCGAAAAACCGTCCAAAACATGTTTTTTTTTCTGTTAAAAATGAACATATTCACTTGCAAATAACTTGAAAAGTATTGACTTAGGGAAAAAACTCTATAGAACAAAAGTTGCTTAGAATTGGTCATTTTATCCAATTCCGGACTTATTTTCAATGTATATTTTTCACCTTCGAGAGGGGGGTATTCCCCTCTATTTTTGAAAAATAGAGGGGATGTAGAACTGTAAACTTTTTCTTGTATAATAATAGACAATTTCAACTACCTATTACCAAATTTTCATCTTTCCTTTATTTTTTTTTGTCAGAAAATTTATTTATAAATAATTATAGTTTGATGTATATTTTGAACCATATTAGAAAAGAAGCCACATCTCGATAAGAGGTGCCTTATCGGAAAAATACTAAGAAGCAAAAAAGTTTTAAAAACATTCTGTTTAACTAATGTTACCACAATAATAGTTTAATTGGAACGTACACAAACATTTGGGGGGTTTAAAAGCACAGAACACCCATAAAATTTTTATGTAAACATATTAAAAAAGAAGCAGCATCTCGATTAAAAATGATTTATCGAAAAATTACTAAGAGGCAAAAAAGTTTTAAAAACATTGTGTTTAACTAATGGTACCACAATATTAATTTAATTGTAACGTACATAAAAGTTTGGGAGGGTTTAAGGTAACAAAACTCCCATAAAATTTTTATGGGGTGCACAAATTTCACTGTAAGTACTTTTTAAGATGTTCCTGCCATAAGAATGCCACATGTCCATTTTAATTAAAAAATCTCTAATAGTTTTCGATATATCGAAAAAAATCGATTTTAATTTTGTAAATTCAAAGGGCTGTAACTTTTTTTTGTGCATATTTGTACTAAGGTAAGTTAGGTTCAATCGAACTATTTTTGGTCCCAGAATATGTGATGTAATTTATGACCTGTATTTTTGTTACACCCTGTATATTTGTCATTGACGTCATTGACAGTTACAAAATTAATTCATTTTTAATTAGTTTTTGAGTTTATTTGGCTTTCCGGACCATTGGTCCGGAAAGGCCGGATGGTACATGGTGCTATAAAACCGGACATTATATAAACACAAACACATTTTTTGCTATAAATTTCTGAATATTGTCTGAAATCCATATTCTTTGCTATTTGTCTTTTTTCACTCTTTATATATGTTTTTTTCTCTACTCTAGACTTATCTAAATCCAACGATACTATGGTAGCAGCATTCGCAAATGACATCGCAAGCCTCTCAGCCTGTGCGAACCCACTCCTAGCACCTAGCACCACGAAAAAGGGTTAATAGCGGCAAGTCTACTCCAATTACCTTAAAATATATAACATTAATAAATAATACAACATTTTTTTGTGTTGCTTCTAATTATTAAAAAAATATTCTAATAATTTTAATTTTGTCTGACTCATTCATATCGGAGATTCAGACATATATACATTTTAAAGTAGAAGATTTTAAAATGATATTGCCAATATTTATGAGTTGCATTCCTGGGACGACTTTATTGGAAGATAGTTTATTCCATTATATAAAATCAACTTTTATAAAATCAAACTCTGATTTTATATGTATTTTATTTTAGTATAAATGATGTATCCTCTATATGTTAACTTACTAATCGTGGTATTTTCTTTCTATTGATTTTCTCTTTTAATATGGGTAACAATCTCCTACTTCATTCTGCCGAAGAATTTGAGACACAATTGGTTTCATTTAACATAATTAGAGCCGCTTCTTTGATTTTTCTCTTTTTACCATCTGTTTCTTTCAGGAATATACTTAGTCTTTCAAGCCTACACTTAAATCATTCCATTGACCTCTATGTTCACTGTACCATGCGTGTTTACATATTTGAGACCTATCAAATTCTCTATTTTTAACATAAGATTGATGTTTACTTATTCTACTGATGTTTAAATCAACAGTCAGAGAAAAGTAAAAGATCAAGGTATGGAAGAACATTGAAGACTCCTGTCAGATTCACCGCCGCCTGATACCTGGGTCCGGAGAATGTTGGGACACTAGAATCTAGTATATATGTTACAGTTCAAGTTGATTCTCGGTTAGAGTTGACTTTTCCTAGTTCGAGCCAACTCCAACTGAAACGAGCTAGAAGTAAAAGTTGATTTGAAAAATTTAAATCAACTTTTACTAGTTGAAGTTGACTCTTCCTAACTCTTGTTAGTAAAAGTAGATTATACAATTTATACGAGTATAATCTCACGTGCATTTTTGATGAGTGTGCGTCTCTTTGTTTTGACCGTTTCAACTACTTATTAGTCCAGGCTATAACGTCGCCCCCGTTAGGTAAATTATTCAGATTCGATTTTTTTGCACAAACTTACTCAAACAAATACATCCTTATAAAAAATACGGTACCGCGGTCGAAAAATTGTTTAACCAATTTTTGTTAACCAAATTCAAAAAATAATTCTTATCTACTCTACCTCATATTATGTATAAGTTTTTATTGTGTGAAAATTGTAAATATAGATAGCAGTACAGGAAGGGTTTAAAGTGTGCCTTAAGTAATAATGTAGTTTAAATGGGATTTACTTTTTCGCACTGTTTTTTAGCACACTTTCATATAATCAAATATCCTTAACTTTAGCCTTGTCATGGTGATGACATGTGAGTAATAAATTCCAAAAAAGTTTTGACAGTTTTGTGGTTTGACAGAAGTTTGAATTTTTAAATGTCAAAGTTCTAAAAAATTGTAAAATAGGAATGTATTCCAGTGACGAAGAGTTGCAGTTTTTATATTTGTTTTTTGGTAGATAAAATATTGTATGAAACTGTGCGTGAAGTACTTTTTGCGCACTTAGGCGATGTATTGCACTCGGCCCGCCCGTTCTCTAAACATCGCGTGCGTGCGCAAAAAGCATACTTCACAAACAGTTTTATAAATAACTAAGTATTTCACTCTGGACAAATTTTTTTAGATTATTTTGGTCATTCGGAGCAAAAAGGTCTCTTGTGATTTTTCTCTAAAATTGATAGTTTTCGAGTTATACGCGATTTAAAATTTGAAAAATGCGAAATGACCTATTTTAAGGCTTAATAACTCGATTAAAAACTATTATTATGAAAGTCAGAAAGTCACCTAATCAAAGTTTAAAGCTCACCCTACAAGATCCTGAAGAAATTTTTGTCATTATTTTATTACTAAGTTGTTATTTTTAATTATCAACAATGAGCGCTAAAAGTGTATTGAGCCGGCCGTCAATGTGAGTGCGAGTAAGATCCTCCATTCCGACCGTCCAATGGTGCATCTCAGTCGCACTCACATTGACAGCCGCCTCAATACGCTCCTAGCGCTCATTGTTAATAATTAAAAATAACAGCTTAGTAATACAATAATGACAAATATTTCTTCAGTACCTTGTAGGGGGGTCGTTAAAATTTGAGTTGGTGACTTTCTTTCATAATAATAATTTTTAACTGAGTTATTAAGCCTTGAAAATGCTCATTTTCGCATTTTTCAAATTTTGAATCGCGTATAACTCGAGAACAATAAATTTTACAGAAAAATCCCAAAAGACCTCTTTTGCTCCGAATGACCCAAATTAATGATGTAAAAAAATGTCCGAAGTGTATTTTTTTGTGAATTTGTTTAAAAAAATTGTTTAAACAATTTTTCGATTACGGTACCACCTGACACCCTGTGGATTCGTTATAAGGACCTCTTTTTGAGTAAGTTTGTGCAAAAGACTCGAACTGGAATAATTTACCTAACAGGGGCGAAGATACAGGCTGGACTATAAATATCACGATTTGAACATAATAATATACAGTAACATTTAATTTCTAGAATCGGTTGTTTGTGTGAATCAACTTTTACTAAATGGCATTGGGAAGAGTATACTTTAACTAGTAGGAGTCTACTTTTACTCGTTAATGTTGAATAAAAATCTTCATTTTATATTTATAATTAACTTTTACTAAAACCAGCCGTTTGAGTCGACTCGAACTAGGAAAAGTCAACTCCAACTGGATAATACGTTGTTGTGGGTAACCATATTATAGTTTGGTTTTACGATTAGTATATTGTTTTTGAGAAGTTGTCAAATAAATTAATAAGAAAAGTCACTATTCACGTATTCACGTTTCCCTTTCTACATAAAATACTCTAATAAAACACACAAAATTTACAACTAGTACCTTAAGTCTCATATCCAGTATACCTACTTTTAAACTATGTCATGTGTGTCTGAACTGTCAGTATGAATAGGTCAGGTGAAATTAAATTATCTATTAGAAGAATTGTTTATCAAGCAACACAAAAAATTTGTTTAAGTTTTTGAGGTTTTGTATTTTGATAACTATTTCCAAATAGGAAATCGAAACGTCAAATAAATTTTATTTCAAACTAATATTGTGGCTCATTCCCAATTAAAATAGTAAATTTACAATTTATGTAATTTCTTTGTCTCTCATCAAAAACCACTTAAGACTTCTATTGCGAAATCCGATCAGGGGCAATTGATTCGAACAGACTGATAGATACGCATTTATCGTGGTCCAACGTATTCCTTGGGTTATATTCCTTCTACAGAACGAGTCTATCATTTAGTGATCCATTTGTAATAGGATACGTTTAAAAGCGTGCGCCAAATATTTGCAGATTCTTTGGGGATTTCGCGAAACATATGTCGGCAAATATTTGCTTTTCTATCGATTCATTTTGGTGGGTTCTCATGATTTTCCTCACTGAATGGAAACATTTTAAGCTCCAGTTTCAAAGCCACTTTGTGTCTCATAAAATTCGTCGAAGGGAATGTTTTTAATAATATCTACAATATTGTATTTATTACAGAAAACTAATAATATTGGGGGAAAGGACTGACTAATAAAGTAAAAAAATGAAACAACGTATAACTAGCAGTGGCATAGCTGAAGATTGCGGGGCACCCCGCGACAATTTTTGTGGGCCCCCGTATTAGATAGATAGATAGATAGATACATTTATTTCCTTTTAAAATTTTACAATTTTATGGAAAGGGTGAGAACAAATATTTCGTTCCTTTTTTTTCCCTTTCTTTCTTCATCCCAAGAAACACACAATATGTTTATTTTAGGGATAAACAAAAGAAAGAAACAAATAAAAAAAAAAAAAAAAACAACGAGTTATATAAGAATTAATTAAAGATACAAAGTATAATTTACGTATTTAACTATTCATTTATGATGAAAGACCTAAGTTTTAGAACATTCCAGATATAGCCAGCTATTATTTTAGCTGAATACACTGTAATGTTATTTAAGGTATGAGTTACAGTATCAATATCGGCTATATAATTAATGGATGATTGTTTCATACAAGAATATATTGGACAATCAAAAAGTATATGTTCAATTGTTTCTAACTCCTTATTGTTACAAATAGTACAGATTTCATTAGGATTAATTTTATATGTAGAATCCTTATAAGTGAACGTTAAGCAGAATGAATTACATAATCGAAGCTGTGCAATAGTTCTTGTAATCTGGATGGGCATTTTTAGGCATAAGTATTTTTGACTTAATTCGGAAAGAGCTAGGTGTTTATATAAGGGGAGAAAATTGGATTGCTGACAAAGAGAAATATCTAATTCTGAGAGCTTATTTTTAAATTTGATTAACAAGGCTTTTCTATTCAGTTGTAGGGAATGAAGGGAGAGATTATTCCAAATAGGTTCAGCATCAATAAAAGTAAAAAGTGATTTTACCTGCGCTGCCCAGTTATACCTGCTATCGGTCTCCATCAGTTGTAGTTGACGAAAAAAGCACATTTTGGGGTAACGGGAATCGTCCATCATATAAATTTTCTTTAACCAGTTTAGTGTCCACTTGAATATATTATACAAGAGTTTGACTCTGCCGCATTCCACTCTGACTATGTAACCGGGTGTGGATATGGGAAGCATAAGAATTCGTTTTAGGAATTGTACTTGAACTTGTTCGAGAACATCTACATAACGGAGTGCCCATACAGAAATACAATTGGAGATTGTACTTGTTACTAATGCATCAAAAAGTTGTAGCCTCGTTTGCATGCAGTCAATTTTAAGTTTAGCTAGAACAGGTATAAGTGCTCCAGTTGCTTGTTTAGCTTTCGCATTACTCACATCTGCCATTTCACGGAATAGAGACGAAGAGGCAAAAGTCACTCCAAGGTAATTATAGGTGTTAGTTAATAGAATGGGATATTGATTGAAAGTGAATTTAATATTATTTTTTAAGTTATAAGGACCCCTAGAGAAACACATAATTTTAGTTTTAGCAGTATTGACAGTAAGTTTGTTTTGTTTGCAGTAATCCTCCAACATTTTTAATTTTTTTGATATATCGATCTCCGAGTGACCTAATATTACCAAATCGTCAGCGTATAAAAGCATAAGAGTTTCATTTACGTTATTAACATTGATGCCTTCTGCTCCGCGGCTTTTAAAAAAATCTTCGATGTCTGCAAGAAATAACGCAAATAACAAGGGACTGAGGACTTCTCCCTGTAACACGCCCTCACAAATGTTAAACGATTTAGTATATTGCTCGTCAGCATTAACCCTAAAGGTAGCATTAGAATAGAAAGATTTAAGTAGAAGTACAATTTTAGAGCTAATACCCAAAGCAAAAAGTTTAGACCAGAGCAACGCGTGGTTAATGCAATCAAAAGCCCGCTTAAAGTCAACAAACAATACAAATAGCTTGCGCTTTTTAAATCGGAGACGAAATTGAATGATGGATGTAAGAGTATAGACATTATCGTAACAACCACGTTCTTTACGAAAACCAGATTGGGATTCGGGAAGTATATTAAACGATTCTACCCAATTGACTAAACGGTTCAAAATAATTTGCATGAATACTTTAGTAATGCAGTTTACTAAAGCAATTCCCCTGTAATTGGAAGGATCGTTAGAGGGACCTTTTTTGTGGAGCATTTTTAGAGTAATTTTCGACCAACTATTAGGAAAAGTGGAAGTGTTGAAGATAGTATTGAAAAATGAGTTAAGGTATAAGATCCAGTTATTTGGTAAGTATTTGTAAAACTCATAGGGAATATTATCAGATCCTGGAGCTTTGTTGTTTTGACAGGAATTTAAAGCTAAGTAAATTTCATTGGTGGTAATAGGATTATCAAAATACGGATTCCTCGCATCGAAATAGAGGGTTGTGTCCACTATCCCGGCTCCCATAATTTCAAAGTAGAATGTTTCCCATGTTGCAGCAGGTAAAGATATGTAACTATTTGAAATATTTCGAGCTCTTTTAATATGAAACCAAAAAGTTTTTGAATCAGTAGAGTTGGAAATATTACCAATAATATTTTGTTGAAATTCAGTTTTTTTTACTTTTAATAATTTTTTATACTCTGCTTTAATAATTAAGTATTCGTTTTTAGTTTGATTTGAGAAATTGTTTTGTTGACAAATTTTGAGTTTACTTTTAACTGATTTCTTTAGATCTCTACATTGACAATCATACCACGGTTTGTGTTTATTAGGTCTGTTAGGAGCGATTATACTTTTTGACAGCCCAAGATTATCAGCTGTTTTATAAATATTATCCAACAGGTTTTTGTTTGCCATTTCGACATCATGAATTATGTGCACCCCCGCCGAATTTTGCATGTTTAGTTTATTTAGTATTATAAACATAATACAACTAATAACAGTATAATTACTAAAATATGTGTAAATGACAATATTTGGCATTTCTTTAACAAGCCTTCATTAGTTTATGCTAAATAATATCTAATAATAGCTAATTTGTATTGGAATCAAACAGTACAAGTCAAGGTCGATGATGAAATGACTGAGGAGATCAAAATATGTAGAGGAGTAAGACAGGGGTGTATTCTATCTCCTCTTTTGTTTAATTTTTATAGCGAAGTCATATTTAAAAAAGCTCTGTCGGAGGTTAGTTGTGGTGTAATGATTAACGAAAATACAATCAATAATGACAATCAATAATACAATCAATAATACAATAATAATGAAAATACAATCAATAATACGCTGACGACACAGTGATATTAGCAGACAATCTTGCAGATCTGCAACGACAGATGGAACGCATTAACCACTACTGCAACAGCTACGGACTTACATTAAACCTCAAAAAAACTAAATGGATGGTAATAACAAAAGATCCACACGCCAGGAATGATTTGGTTGTCAATAACACCGTTATAGAAAGGATATCCTCCTATAAATACCTTGGAGCTTGCCTGGATCATACAGGCGATCAAACAAAAGAAATAAGAGCAAGAATAGAAATAGCTAGATCAGCATATAACAAGATGAAAATATTTCTCTGTAGTCGTGACATAAATCGTGATCTGAGAGTGCGTATGCTGCGGTGTTATATCTTCTCCACTTTATTATATGGAGTTGAGTCATGGACCATGAAGACGGGCAGCATTAAAAACATTAAAGCTTTTGAAATGTGGTGTTGGTGTTACCGTAGAATGCTACGTGTATCTTGGGTGGACCACGTGACGAATGCCGAAATTTTACGTCCGATCGGAAAAGGATGTGAAGTTGTACTTACTGTTAAAAGAAGAAAGCTTGAATACTTTGGCCATGTTATGAGAGGTGACAAATACTCGCTGCTGAGACTGATCATCCAGGGTAAAACCAGGGGTAAGAGAAGTATCGGTAGGCGCAGAATATCCTGGTTAAGAAATCTGAGGGAACGGTTCGGCTGCAGTTCCATCGACCTATTTAGGGCAGCCGCCAGTAAAATAAGAATAGCTGTGACGATTTCCAACCTCCGATAGGAGACGGACTTTAAGAAGAAGAAGTTTATGAATAGACATGAAAACCTATTATACATGTATCTTAATCCCACAAACCTATTAGTAAGTTATTGCAATATTATATCTAAATTTACATTGAAAGCATTAACTACAAAACTTCATTGTCACGCAAAACGTCAAACTGACAGTGCCCATTAAAATCTGCTCTTATTAAAATTAATTATTTAGCGAGTTAATTAGTAGAAAAAAGGACACTTGGTGTGATTTAAAAACTGATATTAATTGAGTGCGATAAACAGTGCTATAAGCGACCCCCAATGGGGGAAGCTTTTTCCCCAGGGACACCATTAGGTGAAAACTTTTCAGGTGCTAGTGAGAATAGTGAAATGGATATTATTGAATCAAGTTTAATCGAAAATTTGGATGATTCTACTGCGAAAATTACAACTAAAACCAGAGATTTTATTAAAGTGCCGACACAACAAATCCCACCTCCGCAAAAAGTTGTAGAGAAAAAATTGTTCAACGTTGCATCAGATAAGTACAATTTTAATAACGTTTATGTATATATAGAAAAATCAAACAATCAGGATATTGGCCGTTTACATCCACTTACTGTTGCGGACATCTTGCATAAAAAATTGAACATTCCTAATATTATTGAAATAAAAGCCATTGGAAAAAACAGAATTAAAGTTTTGTTAAGGTCAATCGTAGATGCAAATAATTTGGTTAAAAATATAAAATTAAAAGACCAAAACTTAGTAGCATATGTCCCTAACCATTTACTAGAAATTAGAGGCCTAATAAGAGATATTGATACTCAATACGATGAAAAGTATTTGTTAGATAATAGTAAATCTCCCTCCCCCATAATAGCCTTTAAAAGAACTTACAGAAAAGTTGACACCGATGGAAAAACTAACTATGTACCCAAAAGGACAATGATAGTCACCTTCGAAGGGAATATTCTTCCTAGCTACATTTCAATAAATAGTGTATTTTTTCCTGTTGAAACCTACATTGGCAAAGTAACACAGTGTTACAATTGCTTAAGATTTGGACATATTTCCAAGCAGTGTCGCAGTCCACAAGCACATTGCATAAAATGTGGAAAAATCAAAAATGAAGATCATACATGTCAAGATAATGATGTTCAATGCATACATTGTGATAGTAAAGATCATGTTTCCATATCCAAGAAGTGTCCAAAATACGAAGATCAAAAGAAGATAAAGAACGTGATGATTGAGCAAAAAATTTCCTTTATCGAGGCAAAAAATTACTGTGAATCGTCCTTCTCGGGATTGTTTATTCAGAATAGATATTCCACACTAGACAATATCGAAGACAGTTTTCCTCCCCTCCCAACATCTTCAAAAAAATCATCCCCTTCTACTACCACACATAAAAATCAAAACATTTCAAATAATACATCCCAATCCCAACCCTCCTCAAGCCACTATAATATAGCTAAAAAACGAAAAATATCACCAAACCAATCACAAAACAATTCACCCATGTTCCCTTTTAATTTTGGGCCCTCCAAACCCCTTCCTGCTAATTTAAAACCCCCAATTTGTCAAAACAAATCAGATCAGAGAGTATTGGAAACACTCATTTCCAATTATATTTTTAATTTGATTACAAATATTCAAACTGTAGATGATATAAAAACTATGAGTCAAGATAGTATTTACCATGGTATAAAAACGATTTTAGAGGATATCACTCATAAATAACATGTTCCCAGAACTTAAATCATTAAAAATTTTGCAATGGAACGGTAGATCCGTTGTTTCGAATAAAAATAGTTTAATTCATTTTTTAATAACTGAAAATATTGATATTGTATTATTAAGTGAAACCTGGTTCAAACCAAATCAAAATTATACATTTAAAGGTTATAATGTAATTCGCCAAGATAGATATGACGGGTATGCAGGTGTTGCAATTTTAATTAAAACAACTATACCATTTCGTGAAATAAATATTAGAAACAATTTTAATGAGGGAATTTTAGTTTGCGGTGCTATCGTTAAATGTAACACAATAGAACTAAGTTTTTTATCTATATATAGACCTCCAAATATTAGTACATCCAAAAACGATTGGATAAATATCTTCTCACAAATCAAATCACCTTTTTTAATTGGCGGAGATATGAATGCTCATCACTCACTATGGGGCTCACTGCGTAATGATCCAGTTGGTAACCAAATTGTTAGCAGTATCGAAGACCTAGATCTTGTAATTTTGAATAATGGAGAACCTACATATCTTCCTAGATATGGTACTCAAAAATCTATGATTGACATTTCACTCTGCACAGCTAATATAGCCAGTAAATTTACTTGGTCAGTTTTATCTGACACCTTAGGCTCGAATCATTTTGCTATAACTATGAATTTTTCAATAACCAACACCTCACAAGAAATAATTTATCCAAAAAGCAAATGGAATATCAAGAAAGCCAATTGGTCCCTGTATACATCCTTAATTGAAAACATGTTTTCCAACTACAATAACTCTTTCAATACTTATCAAAATTATAGTTTTCTAATAGATTGCATTAATGATGCTGCAATTAGGTCTATTCCTCAATACAAAATTTTTAAATCTAAAAATCGATCGCCTCCACCATGGTGGGACCCAGAATGCGATCTGATAATCAATGACAGAAAAGAAGCATTAGCATTGTATAAACGTTCACCAAGCCTTGATAATTATCTAAATTGTCAGAAAGTTACTGCTCATACTAAAAAGCAGTTGAAACAAAAAGCCAAAGCTAGTTGGATTAAATGGTGTTCTAATTTATGCAAAAATACCTCCTCTAAGGAGATATGGTCACAGGCCAACAAAATGAATCGAAAAGCATCTATTAGTATAAAACCCTTCAATGATAATCTATTGGACGACTTTTTTAATAAAGTATGTCCTCCTTTTGCTCAAAATTCACCTACACGATCTACACAAAGTCATCATTCAAATAATCACTTCCTGTTAAAACCATTTACTGAAACCGAATTAGATTTTGCCCTTAAAAACCGCATAAATACTTCTCCTGGTATCGATCATATAAAATACCCCATGTTAATCAACCTACCAGATGTTGCTAAAAAACTTCTTTTAAATGTCTTCAATGATATCATCCAAAAAAATATAGTTATTGATTCTTTCAAAGACATCTTAGTTGTTCCTATCCTTAAACCCGGAAAAGACCCAAACATCGTAAGTTCATATAGACCAATATCCTTACTGTCTTGTATTTTTAAAACTTTAGAAAGGCTTATAAAATTTAGATTAGATTGGTGGTTACAAAAAGAGAATTTACTTCCAGTAAACCAGTTTGGTTACAAAAGAGGTTTTGGAACTCTAGACGCTTTAACAACACTTGTTGTAGATGTACAGAATAACTTAACTAAAAATAACTACTTAGCAGCACTATTCTTAGATATTGAAGGAGCTTATGACTCAGTTTGTTTATCAACCTTAAAACATAAAATGGTAAATTTTTTTCATATGCCAATTGCTTTCGTTAACACAATAATCGGTTTCTATACAGATAGGGTAATTTACATCAGAGATCATAATAACAAACTAATAGGACCTCGACATAATTATTACGGTATACCACAAGGCTCAGTATTATCACCAATTTTATTTAATCTGTACACCTCTGATATACATAAGATGCAAATAAACAACATCCCATTCAAAATCATACAATATGCAGACGACTTTTGTGTCTATATGGAAAGCAAGAAATATGAAAACGGTATGCAAAACCTAAGTACAGTTTGTAGTTCCCTCTTTCCATGGTTCTTAGAGAACGGCTTAAATTTATCAATTAACAAATCAGCAGTATCTGTCTTTACAAGACACAATCTTCCTATAAACCAAGATGTATTACTTAGTGATCAATCTTTTACATTTAAAAATAATGTCAAATATCTGGGACTCATTCTGGACAAAAAACTAACTTGGAAACCACACATACAATATATGCTGGATAGATGTAGCAAAGGTATTAATTTCCTTAGAATGACAACTAGAGTGTGGTGGGGCTGCGATGTTGAAACATCTTTATTGTTTTATAGAGCTTATATACGATCCATTATAGATTATGGTGCTACTCTCTACGGTTCTGCTTCCAAAAACCTTTTAAGAAAAATTGACATTTTCCAAAATTCTGCCTTGAGAATCTGTTTAGGTGCTATGAGATCTACTCCTATACAACCAATACATGTTGAAGCTTCTGAGCCTCCTTTAGAGATTAGAAGAAATTTACTAAGCGAAAAATGGGTACTTAAAGCATACACTACAAATTTCGAATTATTTTCCAGTATATGTCATCTTAACGAATCAGATCTTACTCACAAGTATTGGATTAAAAAACCATCTCCGCCTTTATGTACTGCATTACAGAACAATCCTATTTTTTCAAATGAATTAAACACAGTAGACAAAAACTTAGACTACTTTGCTCTCTTCCATAAAACTGATGTAATAATACCCACATACAACGAAAACAACATAATCAGCAACAGTATCCTGAAATCTATTTTGAACTGCTACAGTGATGCAACAGTTATATACACAGATGCATCTAAATCAAGAGAAGGATCTGGCTGTGCTTATTTTTTACCCTCAGGAGGTTTCGAATTCAAGTACAAACTTCCCAATGAGTTTTCAATTTTCTCTGCGGAATCATTGGCCATACTCGAAGCGTTGAAATATATTAAAAACTCTTATACTAAAAAAACGTTAATTCTTTCAGACTGCCTATCAGTTTTACAGAATATCAAAAATACTTTTTTGCCCAAAACATTTAGTAATCCTTACATATTTTTAATAAAGGATATGTTAAAGCAGTTAGAAGACTCTGGCTTCAATATAAAATTTATTTGGGTTAAGGCACATATTGGACTCAAAGATAATGAGTATGTAGACTACTTAGCTAAATCCAGTATAACATCAGGCACTTTATTGTCATATTCTTTATGTGTATCAGATGTTATTACTATTTTTAAAAGAAACCAACTATCGATATGGAAAGATCAATGGAATCTTTATTGCTTAACAAACCCCACAAGATACACCACTTTACAACCAGTGATTCCACAAAGTACCTGGTTTAAGAGTTTTAAAGCTCCACGTAAATATATAACAACTATAAATCGACTACGTTTTGGGCATGCTTGCTATCCAAGTCATTTATATAAAATAAATGTGATTGAAGACAATAATTGCAAACATTGCGGAAAGCAGGGTGATCTTGATCATATCTTTTTTGAATGTACTAAGTTTCAACAGCATTCAAACTCTCTCTATAAAAATTTAATTAAACTTGATATGCATGCACCATTCAATATGCAGTCTTTGCTGGCTACAGGCTCACAACAAATATACAATATTATTATAGCTTTCTTGTCAGATACACGCACGGTCCTATAAGATTTGTACGCTGGCATGATATTTTTTATGATTTAAGTTCAGATTTGCATCTTTTTTTTTGTCATAAATGTTTTATCACTTTATCAGAGTTCCATTATTGTTTTTATTGTATTATTGTTGTATTGTATTATTTATTGTATTACTATATTGTTTCTGTTTAATTTTGTATTAGGGATAGGATTGTATATTGTTTATTGCAACTGGCTGAATGACTAATGTCTATGCCATTAAATAAAAAAAAAAAAAAAAAAAAAAAAAAAAAAAAACTACAAAACTTTTTTGCTAAAAGTTATTTTTTCGTCGCAGCTGAAGCTGAGCTCACCGTAAAATTTGTTTATACGTTTTATCGGTTTATTTTTAAATTCCGGTGTAACACCCCACTATTCTGCTATTCCTGCTGCTTTTGCTAAAGTTTCGGAAAACGAATTTCTCATTTCTAGAAGATTATCCCAAGTTTTTTCAAAAAGTTGAAGGGCGACTGTTAACTCTGCTATTTCAGAGTGCAAAAGTGTTGATGTTAGATTAATAAAGTTAAGTATTTTAGATTAAATAGTAATGTTAACGACAAATTCAAAATTATTCATATTATGCTCTAATATTTCATTAACTGATAATTTTTTATCGTTTTTTAAATAGCAATGAAATTTTCGTTAAAGATTTCATTACTTGTCGGAAAGCTCGACAAAAAGGCATAACAGCATCATGTCTGGATGACCACCGAGTTTCATATAACCTTTTAAGTGTTGGCAAACGCGATGGATCCAAAGTCATAATAGTACATAGTTACA
This sequence comes from Diabrotica virgifera virgifera, assembly GCF_917563875.1. NCBI lineage: Eukaryota > Metazoa > Arthropoda > Insecta > Coleoptera > Chrysomelidae > Diabrotica > Diabrotica virgifera. The sequence goes on along the minus strand of NC_065445.1, from coordinate 230,919,658 downwards.
TACTATCTTTTAATACTTGCATTAAAAAAAATAATCTTTTTAATTATATCCGAAAAAAAAAAAACAACTCCTGTACACCAACAACGGCATCATTCAACACTAGGTTCAGAACATAGGAAGCTGCTTTTTCAATGTCAGTTATACGCCTTTGTACGCCTGAATATACACCACTCATAACCCTTGCCCCATCATACCCCTTTCCTCTGCAGTTTTGTACGGAAAGGTGCTTTGATTGTATAAATTTTAAAATTTCATTTACAAGACCTTCTTCACTTTGGTCTAACATGCGAATAAATCCCAAAAAACTTAACAACTTCTGCTTTAGAAGATAGATTATTTTCAGCGCAAGTTACATACCGGAAAATAAAATTAAGCTGATAGTGTTTCGAATTGTCTTGAGTGGTATCAAGAATTATTGAATAAAAACATTTTTAATCAATTTGTTTTCAGTTTCTTGAGCCAGCAAATTTATAACTTCGTTTTGTATTTGGGGGCTCAAGTAATTTGTTTTTTTTTAGTTATTGTTTTTATCGATTAATTTAGCTATGTATTTTTTTATAAAACATTTTTATCTAGTAAAAGAACCAGCGACAAAAAATTACTTTTTGGGATTCACTTTAATCTAAACTACCAACATGTCCACGAAAGTACGAAACGCTAAATTGCACCCGAAACGAGTAAGAGTTACGTCAATTACCCGCTTCATTACTTCCTTCCAAATTCCCTATTTTGATGCTTATTATGAAAATATGGTTTGGTCCCCAATTTAAACAAAGTAGAAGTATTAACTCGGGTAGCGGATAGGAACTCCTTTGGATAGTCCTACCAGGGAAAATGAATCAATCCCTGCCCTCCGTAGATTCCAGGGGTTTCCTGACCCGGGAAACTAGTACCTGCTTAGGGTCCCTTGTCCAGGGTTACGGATGAAGTCCACAACGGCAGCCATGGCGGAGAAGAACACCTTCGGTACGGTATGGATGGCGGACGTGGCAACCCCTTGATTCTAGGGTTTGTATGGAATCAAAACAGCGCAGCGTCTGACTCAGAATGAGCGGCTGACAACAGCGTCTGACCCAGAATGGGCGGCTGAATGAAAACTCGCCAACCCGCCTGACAAGCGTGGCGTTTTAATGTCAAAAAACCCTCTTCAAGAAAAACATGTCGAATCACAAAACAAACGGAATATTACCCCAGGTGGGTAGAGATAACAACTCACAGTCCCACACCGACAAACCGGTCCGCCTCAAGGATTCTGGGGGAGGCAAACATTCGACTAAACTAAACATAGGTACATATAACATCAGATCCATGAATGAAGACACTAAACTCCACGAATTAGAAGAAGAACTAACTCATATACAATGGGATGTCATCGGTCTGTCAGAGATAAGAAGAAAAGGAGAACAAAAAATACTATTAAACTCGGGAAACATGCTGTACTACAAAGGTAATGAAGATAACACCAACAACGGAGTTGGTTTTATAATAAACAAGAGAATCGTTAGATACATACAATCCACCAAGGGTATATCAGACAGAGTAGCCTACATTATGCTTAAATTAAAAAGAACGTCGTTGAAAATTATACAGGTATACGCACCAACAAGCACATATAAAGATGAAGATATTGAAAACTTCTACGAAGAAATAACACTCGCTGTGGAAGAAAAGAAAACTAAATTGACGCTAATAATTGGAGACTTCAATGCCAAATTAGGGGTAAGAATAGACGAAGATGAACACAGAATAGGACAATATGGATACGGCGAAAGAAATAATAGAGGACATACATTAATGAACTACTTGGAGGAAAGACAACTTTTTGCTATGAACTCGTTTTTTAACAAAAAACCGCAAAGAAAATGGACATGGATAAGTCCCAACGGTAATACTAAAAACGAAATAGATTACATCCTTACTACAGAAAAAGCCATCATCAAAGATGTTACAGTGCTGAATCGTTTCTCAACCAGTAGTGATCATAGACTTGTCAGAGCCAAACTCAGCATTAATAGCCAATTCGAAACAAAAAAGAAAATGGAAAATAGATCGAAACTAGATATGGGAAAACTTAAGAAAGCAAAAGAGGAATATAAACAAAAAATAAGGGAGAGTATACCGGCCACTAGAGATTTGGAAAACAAAAATATCGATGAAATAAATCAGCTATTAACCGATACATTAGCAAAGGCGGGAAAAGAGGTAGCACAAACAAGAATAAAAAAGGAAAACTATATATCCCAGGAAACAAAAAACCTCATGAGCAAAAGAAAAACATTAATAGAACAAGATAAGAGAAACACAGTAGATTACAAAGAGGTAAACAAAGCTATCAGAAGGAACATCAAGGAAAGTCAAAGGAGAATACAGTAAGAAAAAATAGAAAAAACCATTGAACAAAATAAAAATATGAAGTGCTTAAAACCACAGCTTGGAAGCATACAGATTAATAGTATAAAGAACAAAGAAGGCATAGAGACCAATAATATAGAAGAAATTATACAAATAACACAAGAATATTATAAAAACCTCTACAATACAAAACAGAAACCAACACAAGAAATGCTTAAGCAATTACAAATAAAAATAAAGAATGTCAATTCCGACTTACAACCAGAAATCAGTAAGAATGAGATAAAAAGAGCACTCAAGGAGATGAAGAATAATAAATCGCCAGAAAAAGACGGGATAACTGTAGAAATGCTAAAAAATGGTGGGAAAACAACTAGAGAAGTTTTGTACACACTTATGAATAAAATATTAATGACAAAACAAATACCCAACACTTGGAACGAAGCAGTAACATTGTTACTATTTAAGAAAGGAGATAAAAAGGATCTAAAGAATTACAGACCCATAACTTTACTAAATGTAATGTACAAACTATTAACCAAGATATTAACAAACAGATTAACAACTAAATTAGATGGATACCAGGCAAGAGAACAAGCCGGATTTAGAAAAAGCTTCAGTACAAGTGACCACCTTTTAACGATGAAGATATTAATCGAAAAAGCTAACGAATATCATATCCCGCTATACATGGCATTTATTGACTTCGAAAAAGCATTTGATAGTGTGGAACACTGGGCAGTAAAGAATTCCCTACAAAACAGCAGAATAGACTACAGATATACCGACTTAATTACAAATATATATGATAAGGCAACAACAACTATTAAGCTAATGAAACAAACGGAGCCTATTAAAATAAACCGAGGAGTAAGACAAGGAGATACCATCTCGCCCAAGCTATTCAACCAAGCGCTAGAAGATGTGTTCAAACAACTGCACTGGGATGGTTTGGGTATAAACATAAACGGGCAATATCTGAATCACTTACGATATGCTGATGATATTGTATTAATAGCAGAAAGAAGTGAAGAATTACAAAGAATGATGGAAGAACTAGATAGAGAATCGACAAAGATAGGACTGAAGATGAATTACAGTAAAACAAAAACCATGACCAATCAACAAGAAGAACTAGTAATTACAGTGGCACAAACAAGAATAGAACAAGTAAAAGAATATATATATCTAGGACAAATCACTAGATTAAATAAAGAAAATCAGACCGAAGAAATAAAGAGAAGAATAAGGTTGGCCTGGGCATCATTCGGAAAACTGTCTTATATTCTAAAGAACAGAAAATACCCGCAATACCTAAAAACAAAAGTCTTCAATCAATGTATACTCCCTGTTTTAATATATGGCTCTCAGACATGGACGTTTACAAAAGAGAATATGGAAAAAATAGCAAAGACAGAAAGAGCCATGGAAAGACAAATGCTGAACATTAAATTATCAGACAGGAAAAGAAACGAATGGATCCGTAACAAAACAAAAGTGAAAGACGTCTCTACCCAAGTAGCAAAGCTTAAATGGAAGTTCGCCGGACACACCCTACGGCAGAAGGATGAAAGATGGACTAAGATGATAATACATTGGAGACCATGGAACCACAAACGAAAAAGGGGAAGGCCACAGATGCGATGGTCAGATGACCTGAAGAAACACACTGGGTCAAAATGGATGCAAATTGCCCAAGATAGAGAGGCATGGAAGAAGGAAGAGGAGGCCTATATCCAAGGATGGATGTTTAGGGCTGATTAGATAGATAGATAGATAGAAGTATTAACACATTGAACGCCACGTGAGTTGTATTTAACTCACGTCTTGTTTGGTCCAGGCGCTCAGTGAGTTAAATATTGTTCACATTAACATTGAGATTCTGAACGTGGAGGCTGAAGGCACAAACAAAAAATTTTAATGTGGCGGTTAATGTGTTAAGCTTGAAGGCTTTAAGGGGCCCCTCCTAACGTCGGGGCCTCTCGCCTTGTGGGCCCTGCGGGCCTGTCAGCTACGCCACTGATAACTAGAAAGGTAGGACACTAAACTAGAAGTTTAAGTATTATGATTAAACGGAATTAAGGACATGTGATGAGAGGAGATAAATATACTCCAGGTCATTATGCAAAGAAAAATCCAGGGAAAAAGATCCGTAGGAAGGAGACGTAACTCATGGCTGAAGAACCTTAGGGAATTGTTTAGATGTAGTAACAACGAATTATTTAGAGCCGCGGTCTCAAAAGTAAAAATCGATTTGATGATTGCCAACCTTCGAAGCAGAGACGGCACCTAGAGAAGAATGGGATTGAGCCAATTACTGGTGTAAAAATTACATTTTTAATTAACTAATGTTTGATGTCGACGGTCGAGTGGATTAGGAATATCATTTGTTTATTAACGCGAAATAGATACATAAGGAGAGGAAATCTCGCTCAACTCACCAGGGGTAAGACATATAAGGATCTACGCTCAATTCGCGTAGGAGATGGGGTTTTGGATGGAAATTTTATTAAAAAGCAGACAGTAAGTCTGCTGTTTAACAATAATAATTGTACATATTACATTTAAAATTAGGGTTTATTTCATTAGTGCCGAAAATAGCAATAAATTTCCCAACAACGATCAGACATTTGACACGTCTCGTAAAAGCGATTCGCCTCGCCGAAAATATTCATCTGCTAAAATGAAATCATAATAGAAATAATAAGAGAAGAGAAGAGATATGACGAGAGAAAAGACATAGCTTGGCAGAGTCAGGTGTTTTTGTGCAGCGGTTTTTATGCGGCTTCTTTTTTAATATGTTTACATAAAAATTTTATGGAGGTTTCGTTCCTTTAAACCCCCCAAATGTTTGTGTATTTACGTTCCAATTAAACTATTTTTGCCGTACCATTAGTTAAACACAGTATTTTTAAAACTTTTTTGCCTCTTAGTTTTTTTTTCGATAAGGCACCTTTTATCGAGATGTGGCTTCTTATACCTAAAAATGTGAATTATAAATAAATTTTCATAACTACCAGGTCTCTATAATCGTACTTATCATCATCATTCTCTTTGCCTTCTCCCTATGCGGGGTCGGCTTCCCTAATTGCATTTCTCCACACAATTCTATCCTGGGTCATATCAATATTAATCCCCTTTACCAACATGTCCTGGCTAATCGTCTCCCCCCAGGTCTTCTTTGATCTTCCTCTCCTACTCCTTCCAGGAATCTTCACTTCAGCAGTTCTACGTATTGGGTGATTAACGTCTCGACGTTGAACATGACCAAGCCCTCTCAACCTAGGCTCTCTCATTTTGGCATCAATAGGGAACTTGCACATTTTTTTATTACATAATAATGTTCAGTTTTGTATAAAAATGAGATTTCCAAAATTTCACGCTTCAAAAACTCATAATAACTTAGAAGTACAAATTTAAAGTCTTCGGTATCTTAAAATAGGTCAAACGGCCCGTGACGCCACTCAGTTTAACTATATGGTTCCGTTTATGGTTATAATTAGGTATATTCTTCTTCTTCTTCTTTAGTTTATTGGCCTCCACCTATTTTGGTATACCTGGTCGCGAAATAAAGGAAAAATATTTATATTCTATTAACATTTATCGTATGTCATTGTAATAATATATACAAGTTTGTTGACATTGGAGTTTGATATAGTTATTGAAGGAAAAGAAAGAAGGTCTACTACGGAAAATAAAACCATTTTGTAAAAGTACAGTTTTCTATGAATAGTTCAAACGATCAAAACACTTGTAACGTCAAATAAATGTATTTTCTACTGACGTTTATAACGTCTAATTTAAAATTCTGTTTACTTTGTTGGAAAAATGTAAATGTACAAACTAATGACGTCACGACGCGTTTTAGGCCACCTGTTTTAATTTGAATTTTTAATCCCTTTTGGGGGCCAAACGAAAGACCTACAAAATTTTTTTATCTTTGATACATGTTTTAAATTATGTTCTGTTGTGATTTATAACATTTTTTTCGAATTTAAAAATTTATGCAAGTTCCCTATTGGTGCCACACCTAGACTTCCCCTAATATACTCATTTTTAATTTTATCCTTTTTTGTCACTCCACTCATCCATCTAAGAATTCTCATTTCCGCCACATGCATTCGTTGTTCCTCTTTCTTTTTCACTGCCCAACATTCAGTTCCGTACATTATAGCCGGCCTTATGGCAATTATATAGAATTTTCCCTTCAACTTCATTGGAACTTTCCTGTCACACAACACACCACTCGCTTCCTACCACTTCATCCATCCAGCCCTAATTCTACTGCATGCATCTCCATCTATTTCTCCATTACTCTGTAATACCGATCCCAGGTACTTAAAACTATTGCTTTTTACAATCAGTTCACCAGTAGCGTAGCTAGCCCCACAGGGGCCCCATATCAACCTTTGTCGCGGGGCCCTTTTCCACCACTGACATAGTGCTAAAAAATGTTCAACGAAAGAAGCAAAACGCTTGTATAGAATATAATAGAAATATGCTTTATTGTCACTGAAACTTTTACAATTTTATGGACAAAGCTTACAAAGATTAGAAAAAAAATAATAACAAATACAGTTTACTGAAATTACATAAATCATCAATATTATTATAAAATAAAAGAATGAAATAAAACAAGACAATACGGGGTATTTCATTAATAATTGGAAATATTTTAACTGTAGATTCCTGGGCTCAAAATATTAAGGGTTAACCTAAATCACCTACTCCGAAAATGCTTCCTAAGGGAGCTGAAGTTCTTCGAAGATGGTGTCTTTTAATAGTTTTTTTTTAAATACCTCTAGAATACTTCTATTTAGAAAAACAAAACTGGTACGTCAATTTATCTTCCAGAGATAAGTCGACTCCATAAATTGCGAATTTCTAGTACCGGTCATATGCGTCCGTTTTGGGAAGTAAATGTCATATGCGTCCTCTTTTATAGCGCAACGGTTATTTTATCGCATAACTTTTTTGTCTTTAACTTTTAGGCATTTTTGACGCTGGACTATTAAATCGTGAGGTATTCTAGTACTAAAAGTTACTCTTACTTTTAGTCGGTAGAATACACCGTTTTCTAGAAAAATCGATTTGAAAATGTTTAGTTTTTTGAATTTGAACGGAATTTGAAAAAAATTAAAAAAAACTGTGTAGGTTACCGACCTAAACCAAGAGTAACTTTTAGTACTAGAATACATCATAATTTAATAATCTACTGTCAAAAATGTTTAATGTTTAATAAAGACACAAAAAATAATGCGATAAAATAACCGTTGACCTACGCAAAACGGACGCGTATTACCTATACTAGAAATTCGAAATTGATGAAATCGATTTATCTCTGGAATAAACGTGATAGTTTTCGTTTTTTGTTTTCATTTTTTTTTGGAAATTCTTCTCAAATTAAAAAAACACAAAATTTTCAAATTGACATTTCTAGAAAACGGCGTATCCTACCGACTTAAATCAATAGTATCTTTTATTACGAGAATACCTCACAATTTCATAATCCAGTGTCAAAAAGGGCTTAAAAGTTAAAGACAAAAAAGTTATGCGATAAAATAACCGTTGCCCTACCCAAAACGGATTCCTATGACCAGTACTAGAAATTGGCAATTTATGGAGTCGATTTATCTCTGGAAGATAAATAGGCGTACGAGCTTTCGTTTCTCTAAATAGAAGCGTTCTGGAGGTATTAAAAAAAAACTAATTACAAGACGCCTTCTTCAAAGAGCTCTAGCTCCTTTAGGAAGCATTTTCGGATTAGGTGATTTGGGTTATATCTTAATATTTTGAGCCCAGGAATCTACAGTTAAATTATTTCCAATTATTAATGAATCACCCTGTACATTGCAAAATTTAAATATGCATGTAAATTGCAAATAGCATAATACAACCTTGGAACTAACAAGTTCTTCGTATAACACCCAAATATAGATAATAGTAATAAACCTAATGAACTCTAATAAACCAAAGTCGAGAAATAGATTTGAATTGTTGAGACTCATTGTTTTAAAACAGATTCAGTTTTTTCAAACCAAGGGTAAATGGACTTTGAAAATGAGCGTAAACAAAGAAGCTCTGTAATTTAACGGCGAGCGACCAGCAAATACAAAGATATACCTAAATACAATAACAGATTACATATATACGCGAACGCGAACAATACACAGTTTTTCAATGTTTCAAATATTCAAAGGTAAAGCGATTACGAATATTGCAATTTGGCATTATACATTATACAATGTTTCACAAAGAGCCAACGGTGAATAGACAATAAAAAGTAGCTTTGAAAACAAAAAAACTCTGTAGTTATAGAAAGGCGAGAGGAAGAAAATAGAATAATTATGTAAGACCTGTACATAAATATCTACAGTTTATATAGAGATAAAGAATACATTTCACGAAAATGTCGATATCCAAACAATATACAATGTTCAAAGCATTTTAATACTTAGTGAAATAATTGTAGAATATTTTGTTCAATTTTTTGAATGGAATTTTGTTTCGACATGCCACTCTGGGGCCTCTGAATGTCGGGGCCCCGTATAATTGATACGGCTGATACGGCGGTAACTACGCCTCTGAGTTCACCATCCAAAGATGTTATTTTATTTGTAGTAACTCCATCTTTAAATGAGCATTCCAAATACTCCTACTAAGTTTTAAACCTTTTTCCTCGAGAGCTTGTCTCCACTGTTCCAGTTTTTGTTCTAAGTCTCTTTCACTATTTCCTACTAACACGACATCATCAGCATACATTAAGCACCATGGAATAATGTTACCCTGTAGTTTCGCTGTTATCTGGTCCAAAACTAATGAGAATAAATACGGACTAAGCACAGAGCCTTGGTGCAATCTCTATAATCGTACAATATACAAATACGTGGTGGAGTTGAAAAATATTCAAAATATCTCGATAAAAACTGTCTTTTTGAGAAAGTACTAAAAGGCAAAAAAGTTTTAGAAACATTGTGTTTAACTAATAGTACTACAAATATAATTTAATAGGAACATACACAAAAGTTTAGGGAGCTTTTAAGGGAACAAGACCCCCATAAAATTTTTATGGGGTGCACAAATTTCACTATATTTTTTTTTAAGATGCTCCTGTCATATGAATGCCCCATGTCCATTTTCAATAACAAATCTCTGATAGTTTTCGATATATTGGAAAAAATTTATTTTCATTTTGTAACTTCAAAGGGCTGTAACTTTTTTTATGTGCACATTTGAACTAAAGTAAGTTAGGTTCAATCAAACTATTTTTGACCGCAAAATCTGTGGTATAATTTATGACCAATCTTTTCGGGACACCCTGTATATCTCCTACGACCATTAATATCTCTGCTATTTAGTAGCACTCCGCTTTCTCCGGTACAATTATTTAGGTCTTTTATTACTGCTATTATCTCCATTTATGTCGGTTTTTGTGTTTGTGGTTGTTGTTTCTTATGTTTGTTGTTGTTGTATTTCTGTTTCTGTTTGGTCTTTATCGTTTAATAATTCTTTTTGTTTAATAACTCGTCTTTCTTCTGTAAATCACTTTTAAATAAACTTTATGGACATTTCGAATGTAGTATAATTTTTTGAGTGCCCCTGTGTCCGTTTATTTTCGATCGACGATGATAAATAAATGCTAAAGTGGAGTAAAAAAATGGTTTTATTGACAGCTACTGAATTATTACACTTCGGTTGTTGGTCAAGTAAAATTTCAATTAAGACTGCACTCAAAATAGTCCGAATTCACTAATTTATAAGTTCACCAATAATGTACACCTCAGCACAAAGATTAATGTCTCTAACATAGTAACAAAAGCTTGGCAATTTATTCATTTTGCAAGAAGTTAAATAAACTGATATTTAAACTATTAATCGATATGTTTTGCAATTATACAAGATGATACTATAAATAATTAGGAAGTTAAGATTAATGTGAGATTGAACACTTTAAATACATAAACTTTACAAGTTCTCATTATTTCCGAAGTTATTTTATTAAAAAGCAGGCAGTCAGTCTGCTGTTTAACAACAATAATTGTACTACATTTACAATTAGGGTTTATTTCATTAGTGCCGAAAATAGCAATAAATTTTCCAGCAACGATCAGACATTCGACACGTCTCGTAAAAGCGATTCGCCTTGCCGAAATTATTCCTCTGCTAAAATGAAATCATAATAGAAATAATAAGAGAAGAGAAGAGAGATAGCGAGAGAAAAGACGTAGCTCGGCAGAGTCGGGTGTTTTTGTGCAGCGCCATGTGCTTTTATAATCTTATATTAATAATTCAATGTTCCCTCTATTATAGTAATAAAGTAATATGTCATAAAGAACCCGATGCGACCAGATGTCGGAGATTTAATATCATCCCCCTTATAGCTTCGTCGTTCTTCGAGAGGATTCGGCAGGAGCTCGGAGCGAGTAACACTTGCTGGCAGATAATGGGAATTATTAAAATCTAAGGCGGCTATTGTAACTTCATTTCCGGATTTATTCTGCTTTTATTGGACTTTTCGACGTTCGTCGATTTTGGATTACGTCATGGATGAACGATGAATTTTTTAATTAAATGGGCATTACAAGCTTTATAGGATTTCACATTTCATAAGACCGTGAAAACATTGGTATCATATTTACGGGGTTAACTTCATATACACATCGTATAACAAGTATGTAATAACTAATAAATAAATGAAAATTAGACAAATTACAAATATTACATTATTTAACTTTATCGATCTATAAAAAATTATCATAATTGAAGTAAGCTCTGAAATTTAAATATTTTATGGATCATATTTTACAAGAGCTGAATTACATATGAAGGGTACATGTCCATAGAGAGCTAAGTCACCAAATGTTTATTTCGTACAAAACAAAGTTTAAATTTTAAAACCAGTTATTGATCAATTATTGATGGTTATCACGAACTCTGTTGATTAGATCTGTTAGGTACTTGGGTAATTAATGAGACACAAACAAAAAATTAAACTTATATTCATATTATTCAAAATAAGAAAATAAGCCTTAATTGGTCAAACCGTCAAACCAACAAACATTGGCCTCAAGAGGGCAGACAAAAGTTATTAATATGAAATAATTCTAATTCTTGGGCAGGTTATCAAAAAATTGTTTTGTTTCGTCACCACAGAATTTTTTTAAATCTTGTAGGCATTTCAATTTTTTAGCCGAGATTGTTATATCTAATGGTAGGGGAGCCCAGGCGGGAATTTTTGCAGTTACTCGAGCGCGTCAGAAAATCACATGGGGAGAAACCTTGTACCCTGTAAATGTACCCCTACCATTTATTGGATCAGGAGATACAGGGAAGTTCGTTAAGGAGGGTCCGAAAAAATAGGAAACTACGGACTTGGATCAAGGAATATTAGGGGTGAAAGACTACTAGAATATTTGGAACAACAAAACCTTCATGCAATAAATACATACTTTAATAAGAAGTAAAACCGAAAATGGACATGGGTCTCCCCAAATGGGGTGAGACAAAAAATGAAATAGACTACTTCCTCTGCCAAAATAACAAATCTTCGAAGGCGTAACTGCACTTAATAAATTCTCAACTGGCAGCCACCACCGCATACTAGGAGCCAAAATAGAAATAAGCAAACTAGAGACGCAGAAATCTAGAAGAAAACCAACGGCTATTGACCATAGCAGAATACGACAAAACGCAGAAGAATATAGACAGACTTTAAGGGAAAACTATAAACAACAAGTAGCAAAGGAAGAGTCAGAAATTAATAAGATTAATGAAGAAATGAAAGAAAAACTCTTGGAAGCGGGAATGAAATCTGCCAAAAAACTAACAACAAAAGAAAATAGATTAAGTAGCGGGACAGTTAAATTAATGGAAAGTAGACGAAAACTACTAAGCGAAAACAAAAGAAACACAGTAGAATACGTAGAACTGAACAAACTTATTAGGAGAAAAACCAGAGAGGATCTAAGAAAACACACTAAAAATGAAATCGATAAAGTAATTGAGAGAAATAAGGGCCTAAAATGGTTACGACCAAATTTAGGGAAACCACTACTCATTTCAATAAAAGATAAAACAGGACGGGAAGAGAGGAGAAAAGATAAGATATCAGAAGAAGTAGAAAGGTTTTATAAAGAACTATACACCTCAAAGAAAGACGCAAACTTCAACACTCAGGAATATATCAAGAAAACAATCACGAATGTATACTCAGAAACATTACGAAAAATAGAAAATTATGAAATAGAAGCAGCACTATCACAATTAAAGAACAACAAAGCACCAGGACCAGATGGAATCCTTGCTGAAATGTTGAAAGAAGGGAAAGAAGAAATCTTACAAACATTAAGAAATCTGTTTAATCAGTGTCTACATAAAGGAGAAATACCCGACGAATGGAACGAAAGTCTTACAATCCTGCTATTTAAGAAAGGCGACAGAAAGGACATAAAAAATTACAGACCCATCTCACTGCTGTCGCAAACGTATAAACTATTCATGAGGATTATCAACAACAGGCTAACACACAAATTGGACTCGTATCAACCAGTAGAGCAGGCAGGATTCCGAAAGGGATATAGCCCCACTGACCATCTTCTAACAATTAGGACACTAATATAAAAAGCTAACGAATACCATATAGATCTGCACTTAGCGTTCGTTGACTACGAAAAAGCATTTGACAGCATGGAAATGTGGGCAATAGAAAAAGCTATAAACAACTGTAGAATAGATTCCAGATACAGAATGCTAATACATAATATATATATAAGAAAGCAACAATGAGAGTACAATTGGAATAAACCACAAAACCCATACCAATTAACAGAGGAGTGCGACAGGGAGATGTTATTTCTCCTAAACTATTTACATTAGCACTGGAAGATGTTTTCAAAACAATGGAATGGACAAACATGGGAATAAACATAAATGGAAAGAAACTAAACCACCTAAGATATGCAGACGATGTAGTAGTCATAGCATCAAGTTTTGAAGAACTACAAACCATGCTAACCGAACTAGCAAATAAATCCGAACAAATAGGTCTAAAAATGAATTTTGCCAAAACAAAAACAATGACAAACACACAAGACAATAGAAACGTAATACTAAACGACACCACAATAGAAGCGGTTAATGATTATATATATTTGGGACAGACGATAAAAATAAATAAGGAAAACCAAACAGCGGAGGTAAAAAGAAGGGTCAGATTGGCCTGGGCAGGATTTGGAAAATTAAAATGGGTCCTAAAGAATAAAAAAATACAACAATACTTAAAAACAAGAGTGTTTGACCAGTGCATACTCCCAATTCTCACATACACATGCCAAACATGGACCTTGACCAAGGCAAACATGGATAAAATAATGAAGACACAACGAGCCATGGAGAGAGCAATGTTAGGAGTAAAATTGACAGACAAAAAGTAAAACAACTGGGTCAGAAATAGAACAAAAGTCAAAGACGCAGGCCAACATATAGCCAGGCTAAAATGGAGCTGCGCAGGTCATCACTCTAGACAAACGGACAATAGGTGGAATAGCACGATACAACAATGGAGACCATGGACAGGAAAGAGAGTAAGAGGACGACCCCAGATGAGATGGGGAGACGACATTAAAAAGATAGGAGGAACGCACTGGAAACAGAAAGCACTAAACAGAAGCGAATGGAGGAAACTGGGGGAAGCCTATGTTCAAAATTGGACGAATTAAAGGGCAAAAGAAGAAGGTAAGTACATGCAGAACAGTGTATATTTCAAAAATCTGACAGTTTGAGCTTAGGAAAATGAGTGAGTCACAAAGTTTCACAAGAAAAAATTAAATATTTCGAAAAATAAACGAGAGGCTCGATGGTAAAAGGTCAATTGGTCGCCCAAGAAAAAGATGGAAGGACTCAGTAGCCAGTGATCTACGTAAAATGGGAGTACAACAATGGGAAATAGCTGCTCAGGACCGACAACAATGGAGGGAAATAGTAACCGCGGCCAAGACTCACATAGAGTTGTAGAGCCAAATGATGATGATGATGATTATATTACTGCTCATTAATAGAAGTCATTATTTTAATATTCTTGACTATAGTTTTTCTTGCTTTTTAAGCACATTTTGAAAACATTGTTTACGACAATTATTACAGATTTCACCTCGTGACTCTACAGTCTCATTTTTTTCATGACATCTCTCATTCTGCCGTGCTTTTTCCTCTTTTCTAATTCATTCTATCTAGACACTACTTTAGTCTCATTCCCACTATTATTGTTTTCTGTATTCATTGTTATTTACTTTTAAATCAATTGGAAAACAATGAAAACACTAGTTACACCAACGAGTCTAACTCTAAACTGCGCGTATTAGATCAACCGCTATCAACTGGTTATATGGACTTAATTAACCCTTTTAGAACCTGTCTGATGAGGACTTGCCCCCTATTGGCGGTGTAGGTATGCTTAAATAAGAATTACCATTTCACAGGCACTAGCGCTTTTAGGACGTGTACAAGCCATGGCTACTTCTACCTTAAAATTGCTACAAAATGGCACCACTAGATCTATTTGTGTAAAATTATGACTTCCCCTTTTGGACCTGTACCCTTCATATGACTTGTTAACAATATCCTAAAAAGTTTATGACATAAAAATCGTCTTCTTCTTCTTCATCTTTATAAGCAATTCTGTTCATTATTTGATTGATACCTCTATGGAAGGTTGTCGCTCCATCGTTTGCGCGGTGGTCTGCTACTTCTTCTGCCTATTGATGATTTATCTCTTGCTATTTTGACCACACGGGTCTCCCCCATTCTGCTTATGTGGTTATTCCATTCCTTTTCTATTTAGTGTCCATTCGTTTATACACTGTACGTTACATTGTCTTCTAATGGCTTCACTCTTCTTTCGATCTCTCAGCACTCAGCATATTTCTTCTAATTCTTTTCAGTCCTCTCATACCTGCCGTTTCCAGTAGTCTTTCTGTTATGGCTTTGTTGCGTCTTGTTTCTGATACATGTGTCATTATTAATCTTACACTGGCTTTATAAATTCTTGACTTTATCTCAATGTTACGAGCTATGTCGGTTTCGCCATATAGTGTTTTCTTGAAGTAGTGCTTTCCATATAGTGAAGGCATCCTGTCAGTCTGTTTACTTATAGAGAGAGAGAGAGAGAGAGAGAGAGAGAGAGAGAGAGAGAGAGAGAACCTGGTCTTTCTCCAGGTTTCCATAGCAGGACATTGTAATTCCAAGGAAATTTCTATTACTGGTTTAACACTAATGCTATCAATTTCTATTTTACATCTGGTTGGCTCTTTGCTGATTACTACTGTTTTAGTTTTCTTAGTTGAGATTGTCATACCATTTTTTTTCTCGTATGTTAAATCTGTGAACTCATCGTCGTCATGATCATTCAACCCGGATCTATCTACTGCTGGATATAGGTCTCCCTCAGTCTTTTCCATGTACTTCTGTAATGTGCTGTTTGCATCCAATTTGGTAGATCCGTTTTATGTCGTCAGACCATCTTGTTGGCGGACGACCTCTACTTTTATATTCTTCTTGTCTTAGCCTCCAGTGTATTATTCGCTGTGTCCATCTGTTATCCGATATTCTAGTTATGTGCCCCGCCCAGTTTTATGGCATCTGTCACTCCCGTTCTCCGTCTTATTTCCTTGTTCGTAATCTGATCCCTACGAGAAATGCCTAACGTCGGTTTCTGTTAAAGTTTCTGCGCCATATGTAAGTACTGGCAATACGCACTGATCAAAGACTTTTCTTTTGAGACACAGGCAGTTCTGACTTAAGGACTAGTCTTTGCTAAAGACCAGCTTTATCTTGGGCTATCAATATTACGTCTTTTTCGTTGGTTCTGTAAGTTGTCCATCTACTTTTACTTCCATTTTGTTGTTTTGGTCCATGTTTCCAATATTGTTTATGATATTTGTTTAGGGCAACTTCTCTATTATGTAGAACATGTATTACATATTTGAGTCTTACTCTGTCAAATGCTTTCTTTAAGTCAATCAGACACTGAAATTTTGGTCTATTATACTCTAGTGATTTCTCAGTAACTTGCTTCATGACGAATATTGCGTCTATACACGATCTTCCAGTACAAAAACTTTGTTTTTTATCTGCTAAACTTGTTCCCTGATTCATTAGTGTTGTTAATTGTTTTGTCACTGCTTTTCCACAATATTTCAGAATTTCGTTTGGTATTTCGTCTTTACCTGCAGCTTTTCTGTTATTCAGTTTTTCAAGTGTTTGTCGAACTTCCCATGTATTTATATTAACTTCTCTATTTGCAGTAATTTCTGGTATTTCCCGTTCTAGCGTTATTTGTTTTTCCTCTGCATAAAGCTTTTTTTTGGATATTAAATCCACGTATGCTTTTCTATGTATTTTGGTTCTATTAGTTCCTTTATGTACCTACGTTCTTTTATCTCTTATAAAGCGCCATATTTCCTTTTTACAGACCATAAACATTATGTTCCACTTCTTTCGAAAAACGTTCTCAATGATCATTTTTTATTCTTCATACAAATGCATCATTACCATTACCAGCTAACCTTTTCGTTGACGTGGCACAATACCAGTGTGGTTACATTTTTATAGTACTACAGCTTTATTGGTAATTCTTAAATTGTCAGAACAATTTACTAATTTACTAGTGTGCCTGTATTTTTCTTAGATCTATTTTAATTTTTTAATTTGATTTTTTTCAAATCTGTTCGACCAGAAATTCTTTAGTAAAAAATGTTTTCTTAAAAAGAACTACAAACAAAAAGATTACAAGAGAAACGGCAAATAGAGATAACAACGTCAATAATAATTCGTCAATGTTCTAGTTATTGAATACTGTGTAGATGTATCTTCCTAGAATATTTATAGGTTACAAATCCTTCCCCTTTCTGCTTTAATTTCTCAAAATTGGTGAATTGCTCCTGATGAAAGAGTTACAAAAACAGTCTCGTCAAAGTATTTATAGATCCTTGAAGCGGAAACAGTGGCAGTGTCGATTCCCCTTTGAAAGGAGAGCACCAATAAGGCCGGCGCTTATTATTAATTGAAACGAGTCAAAAACAATGGCCATTCTGCCGGATGCGGTAAAAATCAATCAGTGCACACAGTGTGTATTTGCAAAAACGGCGTTAATCGTATTACTAATAGTCCAGCGGTGACGGGCCCCACTGCGAAAAGGACCCCGAAGGGATCGGATCGCGGCCCTCGTACGACGGGCTCCTGCAAGTGACAGCTTTTATAAGGGTGTCGGATTCCTGCCGGGCCCATGGGCGCCCGTGGTCGCGGGGGCGAGAAGCCGGAACGACGGTCCCTCGGGGCTCTTTACATTTAAGATTATTCATTGTAAGCGGGTAGTAAGGCCGGCTTACGAGTTATTGCCTAATGTTTGTTTTGTTTTACTTAAACCTATAACCCTTCTGGATAATATAATTACGTAAAATCAATCGTAGTAAACAAAAAATATACAAGTCGAATTAAAAAGGTGTAAGTTTGAGTAAAGAATTGAACATAATTTACTTTATTGTTTCTTACTTCTTTAGAATTAACATATATGAGGAGATAAATATACTGAAGATTGAAGAATAGGTTCTAAAATTAGAAATTATGGTGAAGGTGGTATGTGCAAACTAGCAGAAGTGCTATAATGACGATTTCTAACAGATTCTTTTAAAGAGTGAAAGCAACAAAATTAATTTTTCAAAATATTATTATGCAAGTGCAAACATCACGCCTTGCCCAAATCTGTATGAATATAAAGAAATGAAAGAATATAAAGTTAATATACTAGGTATCGTTAAGACACGCTGGAATGAACGGGAATAACATGTCAACAAGGCCGCCGCTAAAGTGTTGGCCGCCCGTGTGCAACTTAATATTTGCCGCCTCCCTTTTAACACTTTAGTCGTTTCAACATAGGTACTAGTATTTAAAGAAATGTGCAGGAGATACATCGTAACCGTAACGGGTATATGAAAAATAATTGTTCTGATCTCGACGTTACTTTTAGACCTGGATCCCGCGTACCAAAAAAAAGTTGATTAATAGCAAGCTGAAAATTTGTTAATAGCTTAACGGTGTCTAGTCGGACAAACTTTGATGTATGGGAACACTGGAACAGGAGAAGTTTTTATTGTGGAACAGATTAAAAATTTGGAACGTCAGACTACGAAAAAGTTCCATGCATTTTGTCGGACATAACTTCCAATTAATTTGTTACCATTTCATTAAACTCTCATGCAAAAATAAGACTGGTGTCTATGACTAACTGGGCATTTTAATATGAGTAAAACACGAAGAACATGTCAAATGACAGGAATCATGTTGGTTAGTAATGGCAGTCTGATTTTTGCATGAGAGTTTAATGAAAGGGTAACAAATCAATTGGATGTTCTGTCAGACAAAATCCATGGGACATTTTCGTAATCTGAAGTTCCAAATTTTTAAACTGTTCCACAATTAAAACTTCCCTTGTTCCAGTGTTTCCGTACATCAAAGTTTGCATGACTAGACACCGTTAAGCTATTAACAAATTTTTAGCTTGCTATTAATCGACTTTTTTTGGCACACAGGTTCCAGGATTATTTGAAATACAGTAGTGTGCAAAAGAAACGGGCACACTACTATATATCTATTACAAACAAAATGGTTTATCAAAAGCGTGTCTAAAATCATCAAATTCTCAACTTAGACTGAATTATAACCAATCTATAACCATACATAAACATAAAGGAACAATATTATAACAGAGCAACCATCGAGTAATAAAAAAGATTTTTTAAACCATCGAGTAATAAAAAAGACTTTTTTATTACTCAATGAGAGCAACTTAACAAGCACTCGTCTAAATTCTTGTAAAGTATCCTATTGTCGTGTCGTACTCTCTTAACAAATCATAAATGTTCAGAATTTGAAAAATTCGCATATGGACCACGTAGATAAAAATATTCATAAAGTCCGAAAACCGCCAGCCACTTTGAATTAAAAAGCATTCCCGGAACTACTTTATGACTACAGCTGCAAAAGGGCAGTTCATATAATAAATAACATTTTCTGGCATTTTTGTTTAGATTGTTTGGAATATTAGAGTTTATAGAAATATCTGAATCATTACTATTTGTTTTTTGAATTTATTTTCGTTAAAAAAAATTATCATCAGTGGACTGCTTTTGGCCGCCCCTATAATCGGCCGCCCGTGTGCGATGCACACTTTGCACCCATGGTAGCGGCGGCTCTGCATGTCAACATGGAAACCTGCTGATATACTTTGGTATAACGGATAAGACATGAAAATAAAGTAGTAATCCTATTTAGTAAAGTCACAAAAATTTTCTCTTGGAATGGAAACTAGTTTCAAAACGAATAATCACTGCAAGGATTAGGGTCAAATGTCAAATTAAGATAGGTACATAATACTTACTGATTCAGTGCTAGGCACCAAACAACTGAATAAGAAAAAGAGGCTTTCTACGAATGCTTTGAAGAAGTATAAGAACAAATTAAGATCTTAAATAAAAGTAGTGTTAGGGGACTTCAATGCCAATGTTGGCACTAACAACACCAACCTAGGACACGTCACGGGAAAGCATGGTACTGGTCAAAAAAATAACAACGGCGAACTCTTCATTAAATTGTGTGGTAACCATGACCCAATCATTAGAAGAATTTTGATTCCACATAAAACATTACCAAGAAAACGCCAGACAACCGCACTTACAAGCAAATCAACCACATCGCAATAAGTGAGTAGTGAAGAATATAATATCTTAGATGTCAGATCATGGAGAGGCTCAGATACGACCGCATATGATGTGATGTGATCACTACCTGATAATGGCCGAAATTAGTTTCAAGCTAGCTAGGAAGAGAAAAGAACTATAAACAGTCCTATATGAAAAAAGTTCAACGTTGAGAAACTACAAAATAACGAGACAAAAATAAAGTTCGTATAAGAACTGCGAGTCAAAATAGACGGAAGACAGAACAAAAATTGGGAAACGATTAGCAATGCCCTTGTGGAAACAAGTGAAAACATTTTGAGCCTAAAGAAATGCGTATAAAAGAATGGATCATCAAAAAACATCGCAAATCATTACTCTAGAACTGCTAAATAATTCCAAAACAGAAGCAAAAAAGAACCGACGCTATTTTCAAAATATACGTCAACCGTGCACTGAAACAATGGGCAATGGAATAAAATTATATGCAAAAAAGGAAATCATATGCCAATCCAAATTGCGATTAGGCAAATATATATATATACTCTTTTATTTTCGGAAGACTAGGTTGTTATTGCTGAAGGCGAGGACGACATGATAACAAAATTTGCTAACAAGACTGAGTATCTCATAATACGAAAATATAATGCAAATGATAATGCAAGTATACAAAACAAAATAGGAAGAGGTAAAACTATAACAAGACAGTTACATTCCATACTACTGATGTAACAAAAGGTTTAGTGGAGTCACTGAAGGTTTTCACCTCCGATTTCGTTGAACCTTCATCGATTTTCATGAAAATTGGTGAGTAGTTAGAAGATACTTCAAGGAACAAAGGTGACATGATGCCAACTTGCGCTTTTACCCTGGGGGTGGATGCTACCCCTTCTTGGGGGTGAATTTTTTTATTAAAAATAATACCAGAAATCGATAAAGGGGCAACTTCTAAGCAAAATTTGTTATATAAAGTTATTAACATAAATCAATACTTTTTGAGTTATTAAATATCAAAGATTTTATTTTTTCTTAAAAAAAATGCATGTTTTAAAGCTGTTTTTCACGTATTACTCAAAAACTATAAGCTTTTGTAAAAAAGTTATTATTACCAAAATTAAGGATAATAAAAAATTTAATACACTTCCTACTTAAAGAACTAAACTAATGTTATTTCAAAGTGAGTTATGGGTAATTGAATGTATATTTTTTTCGACGAGTACTCAAATCTAAGTATTCATGCTTACATACTGTGAAATAGATGCATTTTATAGAATATAATTGTTAAACACTTGTCAAAGTACTTCAGAATACCTATCAAATTAGCCCCAGTAGAAGTTAATTGCATCAAAATTAAGCAAGTTATGATGAAAATAAGAGAACCCTTTTGATTTTTTTAGGGAAAAGTGAAAAATAAAACATACGCCATTTCCACAAAAAATAAAATTTGTAGTAATCCTCACAAGAATTTCTCTAGGTTAACATAGTTAATGATTTCAACAATTTTGACCGGTTTAGAATGCATATTTTTGAAAAAAAAAGATATAATTTAAAAAAATCAGAATTTTTAAAATGATCGTACTTTTCATTTTCTATTGATAATAACTCCAAAAATACTCAATATACTAGGTCTGGATCCCGCGTATGAAAAAAAAAGTTGATTAATAGCAAGCTGAAAATTTGTTAATAGCTTAAGGGTGTCTACTCGGACAAACTTTGATATATGGGAACACTGGAACAGGGGAAGTTTTAATTGTGGAACAGGTTAAAAATTTGGAACGGTCAGACCACGAAAACAGACAGGTGATAAAAAGCAGTCTGATTTTTGCATGAGAGTTTAATCTCTGTTCGGAGAGTTTAAGTCTGTTCTGTCGGACAAAATAAATGTGCCGATTTCGTGGTCTGACCGTTCCAAATTTTTAATCTGTTCCACAATTAAAACTACCCCTGTTCCAGTGTTCCCATATATCAAAGTTTATCCGACTAGACACCCTTAAGCTATTAACAAATTTTCAGCTTGCTATTAATCAACTTTTTTTTCATACGCGGGATCCAGACCTATACGTAAAAAATGATATATAACTAAATTTTAGTTTTTTCTGTTCCAAATACTTTAACCATTTTACTATTTCCGTAGAGTAAAAAATAACCGAGATAGAAACGTTTAAAATTTCAATTTTGGTGCGAGAACCATGTAACCGGGGCCATTTAACCTTTTATTTAAAAAAAAAAAGTAAGAGGTTACAAGACTAAATTCGACGTTTTTTTACTAGCTCTTGGAATCAACTTTTAATTAGTTTTTAGGTGAACCTGACATCTTAAAAATTAACGGAGTTATTTACAAAAAAAATAATAACATTTTTTGGAAAAAAATTTAAGAGATAAATTTTGAAACATTTTTGGTGCATAATTTTAATGATATCAACTTGTTTAAGGTCATATTTTATAGATATTTCTAAGAAATTGTTTAATAAGTTTATGTTATAAAATGCATCATTTTCCCGGTATTTTGAATACTTAGATTTGGGTACTCGACGAAAGAAATATACATTCAATTACCTATAACTCACTTTTAGTTAACACTGAAAGGTTTTTATAGTAAGGAGTTTATTTGATTTTTAATAAGCCTCAATTTTGATAATAATAGCTTTTTGTAAAAACTTATAGTTTTTGAGTTATTTATGAAAAATCGGTTAAAAACATGCATTTTTCTCACCAAAAAATTAAAATCTTTGATCTTTAATAACTCAAAAAGTTTTGATTTATTTTAATATCTTTATATATCAAATTTGGCTTATAATTTGTCCCTCTATCGAATTGTGGGGTTATTTTTAATAAAATAATTATCACCCCCGAGGAGGGGTCGCATGCACCCCCATGGTAAAAGCGCAAGTTGGCACCGTGTCACCTTTGTTCCTTGAGATATCCTCTAACCACTCACCAATTTTCATGCAAATCGATAGAGGTTCAACGAAATCGGAGGTAATAGCTCATATCCACCTTCAGTGACTGCACTAGTTATCAAATCAAACGAAGAAGTAGTTTAGATCGTTGCTAGAAGGCAGTGTAACATGCGGAGAAGAATTTGTGGACCTTATTAGAATAGGATAAAAGAAAAATGAATACGGTTAAAACTGAGTTTTATAGTCCAAGTTACATTATTAAATCGTGTCAGAAATGAAGAAATTCGGAAGAAAATGGATATAGAAACGATGTTAGTAGACAAAATAGAAGCGAAACAACTGTTGTGGTACAGCCACATAAGGAGAATGCCACACGAAAGATTATCGAACCTTTATAGAATAGAATATAACAGAATAGAATAAAATGGAAATATGCTTTATTGTCATTAAAAATGGTAAAATTTTATAAAGAAAGCTTCGGGTCAGAAAAAAAACAATAACAAAAAATACAATTTACTAAAATTAAATAAATCGTCAAATACATAAATAATAAATAAAAATAATGTAAAATAAAAACAATCCATTGCAAAATTTAAATAAATTGCAAATTCCATAATGTATCTTAGGGACTAATAAGTTTAAGCTGCTGCATATAACACCCATATATAGATAAAAATACTACTTCTACATAAGGGTACTGAGATTAAGCAACTCTTCTAGTGAATAATATAGTTTCAAATAGATAAGCTTTTGTCATTTTACGGAACTTAAAGAAATATGTTGCAAATTTAAATTGTAGAAGGAGATGCTTGTATAGTTTTTTTGCAGAATACACATTCAGTTGGGAGATAAAAAGAAATTAAACTAGCGGAGGTGGGAGATTTAGCGATAAAAACCTATAAATTTACATTCTACTTATTGTTTCCCACCTTTGGACCTATCAGAGGAGTATGTTAACTACAGTGCCAAACTCATCCGATAAGTCTAAAGGTGAGAAACAATAAGTAGTATGTAAATGTATAGGTTTTTATCGCTAAATCTCTCACCTCCACTAGTTTAATTGTTACCCACCTTAGACGTATCGGATGAGTTTGGCAACTGCCACTGTGACAGTGGCAGTTTCAGTTGACATACTCCTCTGATAGGTCTAAAGGTGGGAAACAATAAATCGAATGTAAGTTTATAGGTTTTTATCGCTAAATCTCCCACCTCCACTAGTTTCATTTTTTTTATCTCACAACTTAATATGTCTTCCATCTTTTGCGTTATTTTACCGGTTATTAGCGCGCTCATCACTGTATAGATTTCTTTGCTAACTCAGTGGACGGAATCGGTAAATACACGTTAAAGGTAGAATTTCTGGTGGAATAGTTAATATAATATAAAGAAGGAAGTATTAAAGTCCCGTGATCTGTGAAGTAGCTTCTGCAATGTGTTGTTCTTTTGAGACCAAACAAATATCTTACTGCTCTTTTTGTAAATTAAAAATAGCATCGGATTGGGCAGCTGTACCAGAATCCCAAAAGGAAGACCATATTGAAGATGAGACTTTAACAAAGAAAAATATGTTATTTTGGAAGATGCTAAATAATTGGGTTCCACAAAGATTGGGGGTAGACCAGCCAAAAGGTAGAAAGAAGGTATCAAAGAAGCGATGAGAAATAGACATTTGGATAAAGACTCCGGGAATGTTAAAAAGAATGGTGTAAGAGGTGCGAGAGATGGTTAACTTAGCTGGTCTTGTATATAATATATACAAGATCTTAGCACCTATACTACAGAATGCGATTAAATAAGTGAATATTACTTAGGAACCAGTAACCATTAAAGAGTTTTTAACCATAATTTGTATGTATGTATACACCGTTATTAGGCGTCAACGCCCTTCGGTAGGGATCTATGGAGGAGTATCACCAAGCCGCAAGCCCTTATCCCTTGCCGTACCGCTCCTCCATAGGCCGATCAGACACCAGTTTATTCCAGACCAAGTCGTAGATTCTATTGAATTTTAGACTACCGACGTTGGCCTTTTATTAATTTAATGGCCTGGCTGAGGCTCGAACCGTCGTCGATCGCAAATCCACTAATTTTGTCGATCGACTGCGTCTCTTCCAACTGGGCTGTCGTGACCGACACCATAATTTGTAAAAAAATATATATCATATCAATACTAAAATTGTGTTTATCTATTTTCAGAATTTATTTCAAAAACGAGTTACCTAATGATTGCATGAATGTGGCGATAATATATCCCCTAAAAATTCACTTACATGCACAGCTTGATGTATAACTGTCGAAATCGGACATAACTTTATTTTCCACCAAAACCCATAGAAAAAAATTCTAAACGAAAGCATATTTGTCCCCTTTTGCCTCCGAGTAGTATAGGTATATTCATTTTAATTGATATACTTTTAACAAGCGTATCATTATGACTATTATGCCAGCGATGATCGATCGTTGTGGAAGGAGCACCTTTGCGATATCGATCCCACTGAATATTGTCGATTCTCCATTGTCGAGAGCAGACGCAACAAAAGGCCGATGACAAATCAGTTTTTATTTGGCTGATTGATGATAGGAAATCGCAAAAATAAATTCTTTGGAGCTAACGGTGTTAGATAATGTGTTATTCGCTTAGAATATTTTTGATTATTGCGTGAATTTTTCTACAGTTCATTTAAACAAAAATGGTACAAAAATGTTACACAATATTTAATTTCAGTTTTTAATTTAAAACTTTTGGATAATATTCTTTGGAATTTGCCATTAGTATAGTATAGTTGATCCAAAAGATGGCATAACCCAGACATCCAAAGTGAAAGTTATAGAATAGAGAAAGTTAGAAGGGGGAGAATTCGGTAAATTCGTAGTTTTTTAAGTTTTTCGCCAATATTTCTAAAACTATGCGGTTTAGCATGAACAACCCTCTATACAAAATTGTTATACATTAAATTTGAAATTAAAAAGGCCCTATGCATAATCTTTCTAAAATGAATGGTTCCAAAGTTACGGAGGTAGTATAGTATAACTGGTCCAAAAAAAGGCCTAACCAAAACATCCAAAGTAAAAGTTTTCCTCCAACACCAAAATGTTCTATATGGTCCACATATTGTTTAGTAAATAGTTACACCATTTTGAGCGTCCGGTTTGGGAGGGAGATGGGAGAGAAACCGGTAAATTAGTAGTTTTCTTTACGTTTTTCGTCAATATTTCTAAAACTATGCTTTAGCGTAAACAATGTTATATACAAAAATGTTCTACATGAAATTTAAAATAAAATATGTTCCATACATAATTGTTATAAAATCAACGGTTCCAGAGTTACAGAGGGTGAAAAGTCGAAGTTTTCGATACTTTTTATATTTTTTGGGCAATATTTATGATATAACTATTCCAAAAACCCAGACATCCAAAGTGAAAGTTATCCTTCAACACCAAATTCTTCTATATGGTCCACATAATGTTCAGAAAAAAGTCACACCATCTTGAGCGTCGGGTTTGGGGGGGAGAGGGGAGAGAAATCGGTGAATATAAAAAGTATCGAAAACCTCCACTTTTCACCTTCCGTAACTCTGGAACCGTTGATTTTATAACAATTATGTATAGAACCTTTTTTGTTTTAAATTTTATGTAGAATATTTTTCTATAGAATATTTCTTACGCTAAAGCATAGTCTTAGAAATATTGACGAAAAACTTTAAAAAACTACTAATTTACCGACTTCTCCCCCATCTCCCCACCCCCAAACCGGACGCTCAAAATGGTGTAACTTTTTACTGAACAATATGTGGACCATATAGAACAATTTGGTGTTGAAGGAAAACTTTTACTTTGGATGTCTGGGTTAGGCCTTTTTTTGGACCAATTATACTATACTACCTCCCTAACTTTGGAACCGTTCATTTTAGAAAGGTTATGCATAGGGCCTTTTTTATTTCAAATTTAATGTAGAACAATTTTGTGTAGGTTGTTCATGCTAAACCGCTTAGTTTTAGAAATATTGACGAAAAACCTAAAAAACTACGAATTTGCAGATTTCTCCCCCTCTCCCCCCCCCCCCCAAACCCGACGCTCAAAATGGTGTGACTTTTTTCTGAACATTATGTGGACCATATAGAACAATTTGGTGTTGGAGGATAACTTTCACTTTGGATGTCTGGGTTTGGGTCTAACTATACTAAACTACATGGCTAATTCATCTTTCAGATATCAATTTTATTTAAAGTATCTTCTACCATTTAGTTCAGTATGAGAATGATGTACTTAACAAGATATATGAACAGAAAGTTGGATGAAGAATATAAGGGTTAGTAGTCTAGGCGCCAAATAGAGGTCACCGTGTCCTTTTCAATTCTGATGGACAAACTCAACGGTTTCTCATGGATTTTTGGCTGCTGATTACGAATTTGGAGGGTGGATTTCGATCCGAGTGGTCAAAAAATTGTTATAAACAAGACTAAGTTTTCACTCTAATGGCATATAAAACAACATAATGCTATTCTACACCCCACCAGAATGAAGACAATGGGAACCTTCTCTGGTTACACCTCCGAGGCTTCTACAATTTGCAAGCCATACGGATGCTGAGACTAGGGAAGATGAGGGAATTCTATAATTTACAATTCACGTCCCATCTGCTCAGCGCGGTAAAGTTCCAACAAGAATGGTTCCCTTCGTACTCCAATCAGGGTAAATGTAAATCAAAAATCAAAAACTTAATTTTTTATAAGGCTCTGGCTCATAAACTAAAAGAGATAAAAAAATGTTTCAAATAAAATTGTTCCTTAATAAAAAACGAAGACAAAAACGTTTAGTCCAAATAATGAAGCTTAAAATAGGACAAAACCTCGCAATTTTTACAGAATAGATCAATTTGCTTGAAAATTTGAGAATAAGTAGTGGATAGTCCAAGGATCAAAATCTATATTATGCCGAAAGGCGCTTTTACCATGGGGCTGGTTGCCACCCCATCTCGGGGGTGGAAATTTTTTATTATATTTTAATCGCAAAAGTTGGTAAAATCGTCCATTCTAAGCAAAAAACGTTCTATACATTTTTTTGATAAAATTGATAGTTTTCGATTTATTCGCTATCGAAAGTGTTAGTTTCATATCGAAAAAATTAATGTTTTTAATAAGTTTTCTGCTAATATCTCCAAAAGTTTTCGTTTTATCAAAACAACTTTACTTAACAAAAATGCACCTTTTAAAAATATAAACAAAACGGTTTTTTTTTTATTTTCTTTAAGACCAATAGTAATCGAGCTATACTTATTATACAGGGTGTCCAGAAACTCTACCGATAAACGAAGACAGGAGATCCTTCAGATAATTTTAAGATAATTTAACCCAATTCACTTAGTCCGAAAATGCTTCCTAAGGGAGCTAGAGCTCTTTGAAGATGGCGTCTTGTAATTAGTTTTTCTTAAATACCTCCAGAACGCTTCTATTTAGAAAAACAAAAATTGGTACGCGTATTTATCTTCAAGATATAAATCTAATCCATCCATTGCAAATTTCTAGTACCGATCATAGGCGTCCGATTTGGGTAGGGCAACGGTTATTTTATCGCATAACTTTTTTATCTTTAACTTTTATGCATTTCTGATACTGGATTATTAAATTAAGAAGTATTTTAGTACTAAAAGGTACTCTTGTTTTAAATCGATAGGACACACCGTTTTCTAGAAAAATCGATATGAAAACTTTTCGCTTTTTAAATTAAAAAAAAAATTCAAAAAAAAACTGTTTAGAAAGGCGAAAACTGGTACATTTATTTATACTCCATAGATAAATCGATTTCATTAATTGCGAATTTCTAGTACTGGTCATAGGCGTCCGTTTTGGGTAGGTCAACAGTTATTTTATAGCATACATTTTTGTCTTGAATTTTTGAGCATTTTTGACACTAGATTATTAAATTATGAGGTATTCGAGTACTAAAAGTTACTCTTACTTTATGTTGGTAAAATACTTCGTTTTTTGTTGAAAAGTTCTTTCAATTTTTTTTTAAATTCCAAAAACGAAAAACTTTCAAATCGATTTTTCTAGAAAACGGTGTGTCCTACCGACTTAAATCAAGAGTACCTTTTAGTACTAGAATTCCTCACAATTTAATAATCCGGTGTCAAAAATGCATAAAAGTTAAGGACAAAAAAGTTATGCGATAAAATACCCGTTGCTCTACCCTAAACGCACGCCTATGACCGGTACTAGAAATTTGCAATGGATGGAATCGATTCATCTCTGAAAAGTAAATATGCATACAAATTTTCGTTTTTCTAAATAGAAGCGTTCTGGAGGTATTTAAGAAGAACTAATTTCATGACGCCATCTTCAAAGAGCTCTAGCTTCCTTAAGAAGCATTTTCGGACTAGGTGAATTGGGTTAAATTGTCTTAAAATTATCTGAGGAATCTCCTGTCTTCGTTTGTCGGTAGAGTTTCTGGACACCCTGTATATTAGCTCTTCTTCGTCAATGCTAAATATTGTTGTTTCAAAGTCAAAAGACGGGAAAACTATGCATTTTTCGAGGACAACTTACTTACTTACTCCGTGGCGTTACAACCATTCGTGGGTTTTAGCCGACTCGACAACATGTCTCCACTGTTTTCTGTCTTGAGCAACCTCCATCCAATTCTCCACGCCCATCGCGCTTAGGTCTCCTGCTATATTATCTCGCCACCGGAGTCTAAAGCGTCCGCGTGGTCTCCTTCCAGTGTTGGGACCTCCTCCCACACCAGTCTTACTGTTCTTTGGTCAGAATGTCTTCTGAGGTGTCCTGCCCATTGGAGTCTTCTGGACTTTATTTCTTTTATGATGTTGGCGTCTGGGTAAAGTTCTTCGAGATCTTTGTTAGTTCTTATCCCCTATTGTCCTGATGCTTCATCCAGCACAGGACCAAAGATCTTTCTTAGGATTTTTCTTTCCCAAACACATAGTCTCTCTTCGTTTGCCTTTGTTATCGTCCACGTTTCGCTTCCATACATCACAACGGGTCGTGTGATTGTTGTATAGACCTGTATCTTCGTACGTCTTGTTAGTTGTTTCGATTTTATAAGGTTTTGGAGGGCAAAAAGACATTTATTGCCGGCCTGAATCCTGTTGTTTATTTCTTGTGATCCGTTATTGTCTTCAGTTATTGTTGTTCCAAGATACTTGAATTCTCTAACGCGCTCAAAATTAAAGTCATCGATGGTGATGTTCTGGCCGATTCTGTCTCTGCTTTGGTTATTGCGGCTCATATACATATATTTCGTCTTGTTTTCGTTGATATGGAGCCCCATCTGCTCTGCTTCCTTCTCGAACCTCACGAAAGTCTCCTTCATCCTTAATCGTGTGTTTCCTATTAGATCGATATCGAGGAAAACTTGTTCAAACTAATTTAAAGTACTTAAAAATATCTATCCAGAAATAAAAAAGTCTCTAGCTCAAAAATTAAGTGACTGTCAGTCCCTATTTTTTTCAGCAAAAAAGTGATTGTAAACAACCCCCTAACCACCACCCTAATTAAAATTAGTCATTAACCTTATTTATTATTTTTTATTTATGTATGATTAATAGGTTCTAGAAGTCTGACCAGCTTAGAATGATTAGTTTTAAAAAAAATGGAATTAAAAGCCAATAACGATTTTTTGTAGTTTGGAAAAAATGGCTTTTTCTTCAGAATAGCAAGATTAGCATCAGAGATACGAAAAAATGTTTAAATATGAAATTGTAGCTTATTTATTTCCCAAGAACCTGGTTTGCAAAAATTTTTTCTGCGGCAAAAATTGAGTGAGCTATTGACAATTAAAACTTGTAATAACATGCAAAAACCACCTTTACCAACCCTTTCAAAGTCACCTCTTTGTGCGACTGAGTATTTTAAAAAGATTTAATATTAATAAGCTTATAGATCTTTTAGAAACCTAAAAAATTGTTCTTTACCAAACTTTCTAAGATAAAAAATAATAAAGTTACGGTTAAAAAATCAATATATTTTTTTGAAAAAAAGGAGATATCCAATTGGAAACATAATAATGTAAGTTAGCGCTGTTTTTAGTCATTGGCCTTATTTATTCTCATTTATTTATGTATTATTAACAGATTCTAAAAGTTTCACTGGTTTAGAATGATGAATTTTTTAAAAACTGGAGTTAAAATCGAATAACGAATTTTTGTAGTTTGGTAAAAAATGCCATTTCTTCAGAATAGAAAGATTAGCATCAGAAATACAAAAAAAATGTTCAATATAAAATTGTAGGTGATTTCATTCCCAAAAAATTGGTTTGAAAAAATTTTTCTACGGCAAAAATTGAGTGAATCGTAAATGAGTATATCGAAAAACATTAATTTTTTCTATACAAAACTAACATTTTCGATAGCGAATAAATCGAAAACTATTAATTTTATCAAAAAAATATATAAAACATTTTTTGCTTAGAATGAATGATTTTATCAACTTTTGCGGTCAAAATATAAAAAAAAATTCCTTGAAAAAAAATTTCACCCCCATGGTAAAAGCGCCTTTCGGCATCATATAGATTTTGATCCTTGGACTATCCACTACTTATTCTCAAATTTTCAAGCAAATCGATCCATTCTGTAAAAATTTCGAGGTGAAAAGCTTCGGTTCCTGGCCTAGTTTACTAAACTTAAATCCAACAATAATTATAGTCTAAGAGCTAGTGAACCCTCCGACTAACGGTCGTCCTGCAAGGCTAGAAATTTGTCTAGTGATAATTCATAGCACACCAAGGCTAAAAACCATGACCTGGCAGGCATCAGCCGTGCACGTGATCGACCAGGTGAATCGAAAAGTGCAAATTTAGGGGGTAAAATAAACTTTCTCCTGTAAAGTTTAAATTTAAGTATGTGTTTGAGTAAGTCATTTAGAAGAAATGTGTACAATTACAGGCGATTCTGAAGAGCATAAGATTTTGCCAGGCGAGGGGAAAGATTAGGAGTTTTTCCTAAAATTATTTTTTTTGCATCGAACAATTTTTTTTAGGTTTTTTGAATCATTCCAAACAGAAAAAGTCTTTAGTGATTTTTCTCTTAGGTTAATAGTTTTTGTTATATAAGCGATTAAAAATTTTGAAAATTGCCAAATCGGCCATTTTTAACCCTCTTATCGGACATTTAACAAAAATTTAAATGTTGCCAAGGTAGGTAGATATTCTTTAAACATTGATTGATGAAATCCCGAAGAGTTTTTTGCAATACAATATCGAAAACCCCTTTGTTTTTTAATTGCTAATCAAGCGGGAGCGACACTGTAGTATAAATGAAGACGTTTGAGTTTGCATAAATTCATTATCTCGAGAATGGGCAAATTTGAAGAGAAATCTTCAGACAGGTCGATTTTTATTTTTAAATTAGGACTTTTTGGCATATATAGAATACTAGTGACGTCATCCATCTGGGCGTGATGACGTAATCGATGATTTTTTTAAATGAGGGTAGGGATTGTGTGATAGCTCATTTGAAAGGGCATTTAAATATCTATTCAGTAATATAAACATGAACATAATTATTTATACAGGGTGTACAAGAATTTTTTTTTATTAAATTAACTTTGATTAAATTTGACAAATAGAAGAAAAAATTTTTTTGTACACCCTGTATAAATAATTATGTTAATGTTTATACTACTGAATAGAGAATTAAATAAACTTTCAAATGAGCTATCACACAACCCCTACTCTCATTAAAAAAAATCATCGATTACGTCATCACGCCCAGATGGATGACGTCACTAGTATTATATATATGCCAAAAAGTCCTAATTTAAAAATAAAAATCGACCTGTCTGAAGATTTCTCTTCAAATTTGCCCATTCTCGAGATAATGAATTTATGCAAACTCAAACGTCTTCATTTATACTACAGTGTCGCTCCCGCTTGATTAGCAATTAAAAAACAAAGGGGTTTTCGATATTGTATTGCAAAAAACTCTTCGGGATTTCATCAATCAACATTTTAATTTTTAGTTAAATGTCCGATTTAGGGTTAAAAATGGCCGATTTCGCAATTTTCAAAATTTTTAATCGCTTATATATCAAAAACTATTAACCTAAGAGAAAAGTCACTAAAGACATTTTCTGTTTGGAATGATTCAAAAAACCTAAAAAACTTTGTTCGATGTAAAAAAGATAATTTTAAGAAACCCCCTAATCTTTCCCCTCGCCTGGCAAGGTCTTATGCTCTTCAGAATCGCCTGTCAATGTACACATTTCTTCTAAATGACTTACTCAAACACATACTTAAATTTAAACTTTACAGGAGAAAGTTTATTTTACCCCCTAAATTTGCACTTTTCGATTCACCTGGTAGATACACGTGCACGGGTGATGCCTGCCAGGTCATGCCTGGTTTTTAGCCTTGGTGTGCTATAAATTATCACTAGACAAATTTCTAGCCTTACAGGACGACCGTTAGTCAGAGGGTTCACTAGCTCTTAGACTATTAGAACTCAAGCTTTTGTAAAATTAGTGCACAATGCAAATTGCAAATTGCAAAATAAGTATTTTTCGAAGCTTTATCAATCGTAACTCGGCTTCTACGCATGAAAATGAGCCGTAGAAGGTCTCATTTTAAAGCCGAATTAATAGGCTTCCAAACAAAGTTTGTTAAATTACTTTATCTTCATTTGGTTTAAAGTTATACCGGCTTGAAGTTATAATTTTCTTTAAAAAATTGTACATTAATTTGTTTATAAGGGTTTTAAGCAAACTGGAGCTATAAACATTTATAATTTAATTAACAACAATGATAGAAGAACTCAAAAGGAACATTTTGAGCTTACGAAAATGTTCGTAAGTTTGTTTAATTAAAAACACAATTTACATAAATAGATTGGTCTCGAAATTACAAAAAATTCATGTCCTACGCCAACTTTGAATTTTAATTAATAACGGCTAAAATAATTGTAATTAAAATTTATCGAAATCACATTTTGAAGTTCATAAAACTGTCATCGATAAATACTTATATACTTATATTATTATATTTATTCTAATTAATCTTTAGTCTTAATAATTAGCCTAAAGGTTGTTGAAAAGATCTTTCTCAACGTGAGATAAGCTGATTAGAAGAAGTACGACTGACCAAATAATACCTACTTTATTATCTATAAGATAAGATACAGGGTGTCTGCGTAACTTGGAACCATATGGGAAACTTTTTTAGTATCAATTTTACGAAAAAAAGTCATTCTTTATAAAATGCTCTGCATAGTCTAAAACCTAAGATGCAATCATCAGATATCAAATTTTGTCAACAGTATACGAGGTATGTCAAAAAATATGAATTTCGCTCAAGAGCAAATAGTCCAGAAAGCCACTGCGCATCCGCTAGGAAAAATATTCTGATTCGGATTTTTTGCACAATCTTACTCAAAAAGGACTCCTTTTAACAAATTTGCATGTTGCCAGGACTAAAAGGTGGTCAAAAATTTTTTAAACGTTTTTTTTTTGTTTTTTTCCTAAAATTATTTTTTTGCATGGTACAAAGTTTTTTTTAGGTTTTTTGGATCATTCCAAACAGAAAAGGTCTTTAGTGACTTTTCTCTAAAGTTGATAGTTTTTGACATATAAGCGATTAAAAATTGAAAAATTGCGAAATCGGCCATTTTTAACCTTCAAAAACTATGTGAAAAACTTAAAATTTGAATGTTGCCAAGGTAGGTATATATTCTTTAAACATCGATTGATAAAATCTCGAAAAGTTTTTTGCAATACAGTATTCAAAACTCCTTTGTTTTTTAATTTCTAATCACGCGTGCGCGACACCGTTGCATGTGTATACAGTATGGTGCAAATGAAAGGAATAAATTCGTTATTTCGTAAACCGGCGACTTAAGGAAAAAACCCGAAACAGGTCGATTTTTATTTTTAAGTTATGATATTGTGGCATATACGGTATACTACTGACGTCATCCGTCTGGGCGTGATGACGTAATCGATGATTTTTTTAAATGAGAATAGGGGTCGTGTGGTAGCTCATTTGAAAGGTTCTTCAATTCTCTATTCAGTAATGTAAACATTTACATAATTATTTATACAGGGTGTCCAAAAATTTTTTATTAAATTAAATTATTTGACAAAAAAGAAGTAGAAGGACACCCTGTATAAATAATTATATAAATGTTTATATTACTGAATGTAAAATTGAAGATCCTTTCAAATGAGCTAGCACACGACCCCTATTCTCATTTAAAAAATCATCGATTACTTCATCACGCCCAGATGGATGACGTCACTAGTATGCACTATATATGCCACAATATCATAACTTAAAAATAAAAATCGACCTGTTTCGGAATGTTTCCTTAAAGTCGCCGGTTTACGAAATAACGAATTTATTCCTTTCATTTGCACCATACTGTCGGTGGAAAATAGTGTCGCGCACGCTTGATTAGCAATTAAAAAACAAAGGAGTTCTGAATATTGTATTGCAAAAAACTCTTCGGGATTTCATCAATCGATGTTTAAAGAGTATCTACCTACTTTGGCAACATTTAAATTTTCAGTTTTTCACATAGTTTTTGAGGGCTAAAAATGCCCGATTTCGCAATTTTTCAATTTTTAATCGCTTATATGTCAAAAACTCATTTTTAGAGAAAAGTCACTAAAGACCTTTTCTGTTTGGAATGATCCAAAAAACCTAAAAAAACTTTTTTCCATGCAAAAAAAAATAATTTTAGGAAAAAAAAACAAAAAAAAAACGTTTAAAAAATTTTGGACCTGGCAGCATGCAAATTTGTTAAAAGGAGTCCGTCTTGAGTAAGATTGTGCAAAAAATCCGAATTAGAATATTTTTCCTAGCGGATGCGCAGTTGCTTTCTGGACTAAAACTACCTTTATATTTCAAAATATCAAAAAATTTTATTATGAAAAGTTATTTGTAATTAAAAACCATATTTAAATATGCAATAACAGCCTTCTACTTGAAAAAAAAAAATCTGAAATTTTTCTAAATTACCGATTCTGATCATTTTTATTTATTAGACATGTAATAACTCTTTTATTAATAATTTTAGGAAAAAAAGTTATTCTTCATAAAAATCTGTGCATGGTCTAAACCTTAAGATGAAACCATCAGTTATCCAAGTTTGTTAATTTTATACGAGGTGTGTCAAATAATGTGTCAAAGAATTGTTTCTAAATTCATATTATTTGACACACCTCGTATAAAATTAACAAACTTGGATAACTGATGGTTGCATCTTGAGGTTTAGACTTTTAGACCATGCACAGATTTTTATGAAGAATAACTTTTTTTCCTAAAATTATTAATAAAAGGGTTATTACATGTCTAATAAATAAAAATGATGTTTCGGAATCAGTAATTTAGGAAAATTTCAGAATTTTTTTTTT
Organism: Diabrotica virgifera virgifera; assembly: GCF_917563875.1. Taxonomy (NCBI): domain Eukaryota; kingdom Metazoa; phylum Arthropoda; class Insecta; order Coleoptera; family Chrysomelidae; genus Diabrotica; species Diabrotica virgifera. The sequence continues at coordinate 230,883,316 of NC_065445.1, read as the reverse complement.
CAAGTAATAGGCTGTTATTGCATATTTAAATATGGTTTTTAATTACAAATAACTTTTCATAATAAAATTTTTTGATATTTTGAAATATAAAGGTAGTTTGCTCTTGAGCGAAATTCATATTTTTTGACATACCTCGTATATTGTTGACAAAATTTGATATCTGATGATTGCATCTTAGGTTTTAGACTATGCAGAGCATTTTATAAAGAATGACTTTTTTTCGTAAAATTGATATTAAAAAAGTTTCCCATATGGTTCCAAGTTACGCAGACACCCTGTATATATAAGATAAAATAAGAGTAAGCCTCTGCCTTAATCTCTCAGAAAGTTTTATGCATTACCGAATTAGAAAATTTTTTTTCTCTCTTTGATACACGTACATTACCATTTGATTTTAGATTTATTTATTTCAATTTACGCCGTTACTATTCAAAATTCAGAGTTGGCGTAATGATATGAATTTATTGAAATTTCAAGACTATTCTATTTCTATTCATGTAAATTTTATTTCATTTGAGTGACATTATATTTTCCATAAGTTGTGTGCGGTGTCGTTTGTCGATATTTTTAATAAAATAATACTACATACATAATCGATTGCCTCTTTTACCATCAGGTGTCGAGGATTCCTCCTTTATATTATGATACTCTCTGCAAATTTACGCCACTTCTTCCTATCTGCTGCTAAAACTTTTGCTTCTTGTCACGATGTTCCTCTTTTCTTAAGTATTTCGTTTGCACTAGTGTTCCAGCTTTCCTTCGTCTGCCCCTCGTGCTTTTACCCACTGCTTTGGCCTCCCATGTCATTTTCACTTGTCTGTCGCCACTCATTCTTATCATGTGTCCAGCCCATTCTAACTTCTTTTCTTCAACTTTTTCGTTGAGCGATTTTACCTGTAGTTCATGTCTTATATCTTCGTTTCTTCTTTTGTCTAATCTTCTTGCTCCCACCACTTTTCTTAAGTATCTCATTTCTGTAGCTTGAAATCTTTTTCCTTGTCGGTCATTAAGTACCCAGTTTTCTGCCCCATATATTGTAATTAGCATATATATGGTTTAATATACTGTCATTTTGGTTTTCCTCGATATTTCCTTTTTGTTTAGGTAATTTTTATACAGTGAATAATAAGTTCTCGTTGCCAATTTGATTCTGTTTCCAATTTCATCTTTTTGTGTACCTTTGTTGTTTAACATTATTCCCAAATACTTAAAGAGGTCTACTTGCTCGATTTTTTGGCCTTCGATTTCAATATTTACAGTTGCTTCTTTGTTGGCTATTGTCATTACTTTAGTTTTCTTTTTTTTTAGTTTTATTTTAAGATTTAGAAAATAATACTAAGAATTTAAAATCATTAACTACCTATGCAATTTGTAAAGAAGATTTGTGTTATTATTAAAATTAATGAAGAATATGTTAAATTTAGAATACATACCTTCAAAAAAATTAAAACCACTTTTTGCATAAAAAAATTTTACGTTTAAAAATCAATTCTATTCACAAAAATTATTGCTGATTTAATTTCTTCATTAAATATTCAATCAAAGAAATACACGCCCTCAAGTCGAATATCACGTTAAAAAAAATAATTAAACCTTCCTACAACTGAGTCCTTAGATTTTCTTTTTAATGTAACACAGGACTGAATCAGAAAAATTTTAAGAAAATAAATTTTGCTTCGACAAGCAAATTGCTTTTTTGAAAATATCATCTAAATACTTAAAAGTAAAGTAACATATTTTACTTATTTTTCTAAAAAATAAGTTTACAGTGAGAGGAAAGTTAATAGCTATTTGTATAACAAGCGAGCAAAGTGCTACTTTTCCTCCCGAGAATAAAGTTTAATCATTCAAGGAAGGAAAAGGCACTTTACTTCCATGTTATACGGGTCTAGGACGTTTCATCGCCGCCAGTTCATCGCCGGTCGATTCATCGCCAGCCGATTCATCGCAGGTCAGTTAATCGCTAACCGATTTATTCCGAATTTCCGACCAATTTTTAACAGTTACATTTATTATTTATTTTTAATATTAATTAGGAATTCTAGGAAATGACCTAACCTAACCTAATACTACATAAATTTGAACAAATACGTTTCTACAAAGGCTATTTAACACTACAAATTTAGTTATATTTAGTATAACATTTAGAGGAAGTAGAAATAGAACAGTAAATACAGTGAGGTGGAATAAGTGTTTCCCCCCGTGTTAACTTGTTTATTTTAAGAATATAAGCAAAACGCTCGGACAGATCGATTTTTAAACTAACCATAGTATATTATAGCATCAACGTTTCGAACTTTACGCTATCCCTCTTTAGGTGACAGCCATAACTTTGATTTTTTTAAATGGGAAAGTACATCATGTTATACCTCATTTAAAAGCTCTTAAAATACTGAGTTCAAAAATATCTAATACGTTGATCCTGTTTGATAGCGTAGGCGCAAAATTTCGGTCGAATTCTTTCTACTATCATTTTTTTCGAATCCTGAAAAAACTAATAAATATTTTTGAAAAATTTAAACGCAGAATGAAATATTACAGTATTCTCGATTATCCAAAGTCCCTGAGAACTCCTATAATGCTTATTTTAATAAGTCGCAGTGGTGGAAAAATAGAAAATTTAGTGTGATTTTTAATTTCAAATATATCATTCAAAAGAAACTTTATGTTTATTCTAAGGGACTTTCAGCCCTCGGTAATAATCTAATATTTCTTTCTGCGTTTAAATTTTTCAAAAATACTTATTAGTTTTCTCAGAATTCGAAAAAAATAAATGCGTTTAAAAAGAGTTCGACCGAAATTTTGGGCCTGCGATCTCAAAAGGATTAAAGTATTAAACATTTTTAAAATCAGTATTTTAAAAGCTGTTAAATGAGGTGTCACATGATGTACTTTACCTTTTAAAAAAATCAAAGTTATGCCTGTCACCTGAAGAGGGATCGCGTAAAGTTCGAAACGTTGATACTATGATATACTATGATTAGTTTAAAAATCGACCTGTCCGAGCGTTTTGCTTATATTCTTAAAATAAACAAGTTAACAGGGGGGCAACACTTATTCCACCGCACTGTATAATAATATATTTTCATCTTTTTAATTGTTCTAAGTTTTGAACTGAATTTAACGTCGTGTCGTGTCATCTCAAATAATACGGACGGCGATTAGAGATTGCAAGTGCTGAGCCCAGCATCCTGCAATCCAGATGGATCCAGCGTTTATTTTTACATGCTGGATCCAGCAAACCGTGCTGGATGCAGCAGCGCGGATCCGCAAACGTGTCAAATTCGAAATACGTTACTTTATGTCTTCATTAGCCTCGTTATTCAAAGCCGTGAGTCGGCAACAGTTTGTTTAGCATGCTGTAACGTTTCTACAGTCTAAAAGTTTGCATCGATAAAGCGTTGATGGACATTGATTCTGGGATAAAAGTGGTAAATAATCAATGAATTGATCGCCACTCTTTAACCGGTGAAACTGGCTGTAGAAGATCTTTTCAGAAGAGAAAGAGAGTCTAATTTTATAACGGCCGACACAACCATGAAATTGGTCTTTTGACCATGAAAACCATGAAAATTTCAACCATGAAAACTTTTATAACCAAAAAAATTGGTTCTTCAAGAATATTACGAAAATATTTTGATAAAGGAAATGACCGTTTATGAAACCAAAGGAATAAAACGCGATCATTTGTCCATGGTTTATGACTATTTGATGACCTTAAAACCGACCAGCCTAGAGTCCGAACGGGCTTTCTCCTCAACTGGCTAAGTATATATGTGTTGTTCTTTGCGAAGTAGTTTAGAGTTTAGACGATAAGATGATGAATAAAATATTTGTTTTAAGGTCTCACTTCCAAAAAACTAAATAATTCGTGTTTCTGTTGTTGAGAAATTTAGAATACAGACTGATTTTTATCATGAAACCAAAAAAAACTCGTTCGCAGTAAGCCATAGAAGAAAAAAATATTGGTCAACTTGTGCCAGCTCAAAATTGCCATCAATGAAATTTGCTTCAAATGAACTACTGTTACAACAGATAAAATTCATTTAAAGTTTATTTGGATAAAATTTCATGCGTGACAATTCTCAGCCAACACAAGCAATGCTATATATTTCACTTGCATGGCTTACTGAGGACGAGTTTTTTTGGAATCTCATGATAATTGCAGCATTTGCTCTAACCATTTAAAGTTAAAGAGATGTAAGATTGATTGCGAATTATACGTCCGTATTTGAGTATATACACATAATGAACAAAAAAAACATTAAAATAGTGTTTTCATTTTGATTCCACATTTTGCTGGATCCGCGCTGAATCCAGCTGGATTCAGATCAATCTTGCAAAAATCTAGCTGGACTGAAAATTCTGCTGGATTGCAATCAACAACGGCGATGAAACGGATGGCGATGAAACGGATGGCCATGAAATGGACTGGCGATGAATCGGCGGCATCGAAAAGGCAGCGATGAACCGGCGCCGATGAAACTTCCCATTCCGTGTTATACATATGGTTTTTTGACCTTCCTCAAATAACAAGTCATTTTTCATTTTTAAATAATTTATTCATGTAACTAACGAACAAAATGTATTAGAGAACTAAAACTAACAAGTAGGTACAGTATAACTGTCAACTGTCAAAATATAAGTAAATTTATTAATGTAAACATTGTTAAATCGAAATAACAATTTACTGTTTTTTACCATTCTGCAAAATACAGGATGTTCTATAAATAAACATTAAAATGTACAGATACTTACGTAATAGAAAATACAATATTGTATAGGGCGTCAATAAGTTATTTCATAAATGACATATCATGACGTCACTTTTACTTTTACTCCCTAAGGAGTAAAAGTACTTTGTCTCCCTAGGGAGGAAAAGTACGACTTTGCTCCCTACAATCAGGTCAGAAAATGTATACTTTCGGTAGAGATAGGTGGAAAAAAAATTTATTCAAGTTGATTTTATAAAATTTTAAACATTTCTATGCTGAAGTAATCATTTCAAGATTTCTTCCAATTTCGAAAACAAAGTAGAGAGTTGTGAAGGACCGCTAGATGTATTAAAATAATTTCGAAAAATTATTTTTGAAAGACCTCACCTAGACAGTTCTGGGAAGATTAGAAGAAAAGTTATTTAGCGGCTAATGAGACACTAGTTTCGAGAAGAAATAGAGCAACAAGGTTTGCATTTTCACGTTTACATTTAAATTGGATAGTAGACAATTAAAAAACATTTCCTACTAACACTATATCATCAGCAATATTATGTACGATGTAATAATATGTATGTATATTATTACACTGTAGTTATCTGATCCAACACTATCATGGAAACTACATTGTAACAGGTGGTACGGATCAGGTGAAAGGAAGCGAATGGTGTGTTGTGTAACATAAACATTCCTATCATACTAAAAGGAAAATTCTATAAAACTGTCATAAGACTAGCTATGGCTATGATGTACGGAACTGAATGTTGAGTAGTAATATACATCCTTAATACGCAATACGACATTTGCACCCAGTAAAAGTAGGTAATATGTTATTGGGTTGTTTCTAATAGTAAGGGTAAGCTTCATTAATGGCACCGTTGATCGACTTATATATCGACCGTATAAAAATATACAAAATATTGCTCCCTTCTACTTCTTTTTCCAGCTTTTTTGGGTGATATTAGCATTTTAAAATTTCTGGCAGTTATTTTTGAATTGGTGCAGTAAACGTTGCAAATCACCTTTACTTTGAGAGATAAATATTGTGTCGTCTGCATAGCAGATTATTTTAAGTAGTTTTTCTCCCATTTGGTATCCTATTTCGTTCTTATTTTTTTATTATTTCATCAATGATTAGATTGAACAATATAGAACCCAGGGACTCCTCCTGTCTTATCCAATTGTCATCTTTAATTGGGTCAGTCAGTTCTTCTTCTGCTATTACTTTTACTGTGTTATTTTTGTAAATATTTTCGATCGTTTTAATTATTCCTATAGGCTCTCTTACGTGCAAGTGGATAACGTCCTTTAATTTGACAGTGTCAAATTCCTTCTTAAAGGGTCAACTTCAGTGGCGTACTGAGCATAGGGCCCGGGCCCCACAGGGGCCCGCTCTAACGCGCTTTTTGCTTCTTTTGTGTCTAATTTGTTTAAGACATTTTGAACTACACAAGTAACACATTACGAAATGTAACTGCTTAATAAATTTTAATTTTTGTGTAGGTATTTATAAATAAAAACAAAAAATATCTATTTATCAAAAAATTTGAAGACCAAATTTATTAAGAAACACTGAGAACGCTATTGTAAGGTTCCTTCGTTTTACCTGCTAAACAAAGTCCTTGTCTCAACACTTGTAAAGAATAGCCGCCGGTGCCTGCCTAAACACGTGCTAACACAAACACGATTATATTAGCACGATCCATGAGTTGTAAACTGCAAAGTTGCAGTAATTGGGAAACATATATTCAATGCAAGTTTTATACGGTGGGTCATAAAAATAATTCCAAGACGCTCGATACTCCTTTTGTTCATATTTATAGCACCCTCATAAGACAGCATAAATTTAGACAATTATAAATGTTATTTGCGAGTGAAAATGTTTATTTTTCTACAAAAAACCACATTTTCAGGAGTTTTTTCGCAAATAACTCAAAAAGTAAGTAGTATTTTATTAAAAAAATACTATGAGCAAAAATATAGCTTATAAAAAAGTGAAAAAAATGGAATATATAAAATCTGTAGACCCGTATATAGAAGCAGAGTTGTAGCTAATAAAAAGTAAGTTCTTACTCGTCAAATTCCAAATCGAATATTTCAACGAGAAATAACCAAAAAATCAAGCAAATTTTGCGGGAAGACTGATTTCAACTTTTTTTAAATTATTTAACAAAAAATGGTATTTTTCTTTTTAAAAACGGTTTCTAACATGAAAAGTAAGAAAGTTACAATCAAAATAATGTTGGTCCCTTTTTTGTTAGTAACAAAAATCGTGAAAATCACCCTCTAATTAGGATGCGAAATGAAATTAATCGTTACCGCCTCACAAATTACTTTACTTATGTATTTTTTATAAGATCTGTAAGATTCATGAATTCATAGTACTTATTTTTGAAAAGGCTGTAGTAAAATGGGCTAAACGAGTCACTAATCACGAGTGTATACAAATTTTGAATAGCCATACCTTAACCAATTTTTGTTTTCAGGAAAACAAAAAACCCAAAATATTTACAAAAGCCAAACCTATATTTTTTTACTACTTGAGATTTTTGCTATCCCCACTAATTTTTAAGTTATTTAAAAAAAATTTATAATTAAAAAAAAACAATTTTTACTCAACCAATTTTTTTCAAAAATGAGAACTTTGAACCGATAAAACGTACAGATCATAGTCAACTTCAAGGTCTTCTGTAAACCTATATTTAAATAAGTTAACTAAGAAGAGCCCCCATTTTGGTAATATATGTATAACAACAACCTTTTAAAAAAATATTCGTGAAATTTGCACATTTCAAGAATTGTAACCCAATTCAAAAAATGCAATAATTGTATGTAAGTCCGGTCCTATTTTGGACGAAAAAGAAGAATCGGCTCTTTTTAAATCCGAGAAGGGGAAAGAACGGGGATTAATTTATTTAATAAAGAATAATTAAATACACCCCGATATAATTTTTGACTTGTCAAACGCAACGGCTACGTTTAGATGTCTTCCTCCAGTTAAATTTGTGGAAAAATATGAAATTAAAAATGGAAGGACAGGGACAGGGACAGGGAGGTGGAATCAAGAAGACGAAATTATGTCTGATAATTTCTCAGAGTTTTTTCTCAAGTGGAGATTTTATTTTTGAGAGGGACTAAATTGAATGGTGGAATTATTAATTATGTTTCACGGCTCTCGGCAATGAAATTAAGGAGTTTCTATAAAAAAAGTTGATAGAAAATATTTGTATATTTGTTTTTAATATTATTTTGACATATTTTTTTCGTCGTAAATTTTCCCTGGCATTGGCTCGAGAAACTTTGTATCAAACCCCAATCTCTCATGAAATTCACTCAACAAAAAAGGTACGTAATATCAATAAAAATGTTAATTCAGACAACAAACGCAATTCTTAAAATTTGTCCAATTCTTGGTTTTATTGGAACAACAAAGCGATGTTCATCAATTCATTATTTTCGTTAGTTGAGCCAATGTATTACGTTTATTGAATGGACGAACATTCATTATGTATACTATAATATCATTTTATTGATATTACGAACTCAGTTCATTGAGTCAACGAACACTATTTATTGAAACAACAACGTCGTTAATTGACCGACGAAGACCATTCGTTTGCCAATAACAGTGTTATTTCTCCTAACGTATTTCATTTATTTCTACAATTATTTCCGTTTATTGTTACAATTAATTCCGTTCATTGGCACAATAAATACGGTTATTCTTACAAGCAATTCTATTCATTCTTACAATCAGTTTCGTTCATTCCTGCTATGAACGTATTTTATATTAATAATTACTGAATGCATTAGCCCAATGTATCATATTAATTGATTAATAATAATTTTTTAAATCCCCTTTTTATAAACAAAAAGTTTCTTTTGAATAGTATATTTGAAATAAAAAAATCATACTAAATTTTCTATTTTTCACCCGTGACTTATTAAAATAATCATTATAGAAGTTCTCAGGGACGTCAGACCCTCGATAATACTCTAATATTTTATTCTGCGTTTAAATTTTCAAAAATACTAATTATTTTTTTTCATTCAGGATTCGAAAATTCATTTTTAGTTCATCTTATAAATAACATCACAAGACAATATTAAAAGTAAACACTTACAAACATAAGACACTGACAAGTTTATTTTTAATTAGAATGTTCTCCCGTATTTAACTTATCAGAAAAAACTTACTTTTATTCAAATATAAAAAATAAGTAATATCTTAATGTTGTTCTGAAGCTATTTCCTTGTGGCATTTTTATAATTACGTATTTTTTATGGGAAATAAGCCACAATTTTACTAAAAAATGAATTTATTAACGTTTCGAAGCTTAAGAAATTTAAGAATTTGGTATTAGTTTTTTGAAGGTAGATTAAATGTAAGGCCAAATACTTACGATGTCGGGATAGTATCACGAGGTTTTTTCCTGGTTTTCCCTCGTGATTTACTATGGAATCTCTAACGCGAGAATTTTACTGTCATCGTTGCATTTGGTTGTCTTTTTAAAGACAGATCACATGCTATGATTTTTTTGCGACGGATATTCTTGAGTTGGGATTGATTTCATGTAATCGAATGAACTATCTTTTAGTAAAGTCGTCCCAGGGACGCAACTCATAAATATTGGCGATATCATTTTAAAGTCTTCTACTTTAAAATGTATAATATACGTCTGAATTGCCAATATAAATGAGTCAGATTAAATAAATTATTAGAAGAATTTTTTTACTTAGCAACAACATGTTTGTTTTATTTTAATAGTATTTTGTATTTTGACAACGAAACCCGATTTGGGCTTCGAAACGTTAATAAATTCATTTTTTAGTAAAATTGTGGCTTATTTCCCATAAAAAATACGTAAGTAATATCTTATCCTTATCTTCCTTCTACTACGGACTACACTTGGAAACAAAATGCAATTATTATTCGGCACTTTCAAGGAAAAGCCGTTACATTTCAAATGGTCAAGCAAAACATTTATTGTCTCAACAGCCACGATTATTGTCACAATTAACGCATTGATTGTGGGAATTAAAGGCAGTAGTAGATTAATTAATGCATTCGTTGGCACAACAATCAGTGTACATCTATTCAATAATCATATATTACTCTATATTAACAACATTTGTACATTGTTTTAATGAAATCTGTACGTTGTCACGATAAACCAAGGTAATTGCTTGTCATCTACGAAATCAAGAACGTGAGTTGCTGCCACAATTAACAGTATTTATTAAATATACGAAACTAAGTTATTGGCTGAATAAATTGAGTGTTATTGATTAATGTACTCTAGTTATTCTCACAATTATTATTCAATCATTGTGACAATAACCAAGTACATTCGTCAATGTCTAAAAGTTCGTTGAAACAACAAATTAAATTGTTGTGAGAACGAAATACTATTCAATAATCACTGTTAATCAATATTACGAACTAAATTTTTTTGAGTGTTCTATCTAAAATCTGGTGATCTTAGATAAAAGCCATCAACTTTATAAATAATTGGTTTCTATTTCTTAGTGTTCTCTTCATTTCTGAAGGTCGGCAGCAGTTGTGCCAAATCTTTCTCTATCATGTGCGGCTCTCAATAAGGGTTTAGTACCGAGACTCGTCCACTCTCTGATGTTTTTCAATCACGAATATATTCTTCTATCTGGTCCTCTGCTTCTTTAAATTTTTCCTCCATCGATAACCTCAAGCGCTCATAATGGTAAATTCCCACACGCCTTAGGTAAATGGTTATGAGCTTCTTGATAGTGTTAAGAAGTCACGACTCATTTTATGCAATACTGCCTCACAATACAACACACATCTCGAATGGCTCCGACCTTATCAAAGCACTTAAGTTCATTGTCCATGTCTCTACCCCATATAAGAAAATAGATATAGGGATGTTTTTTATTTTAAGGAATATAGATCTTGAGTATTCAATTCGAGCTTGAAAAGAAACATCAAAATACAGAGACAAACTACAATTAGATAACCACCTCTTTTATTCATAGATAAAGTAGCAAATATCAATTCTCTAAAAACTATTGCCAAAGTTATGTCCGGATCAATACATAATATTAAAAGCCTTAGGACCGGAACTAGTTAAAGTACAATCAATATACGGAGAAGCACTTATAGAAAAGAAAACACAGAGTTCCACACGTATAAATCCAAGAAAAAAGCTAAAACACATACATAAGCAGAATTATACTAAAAAGCATACATCATTATACAGACCCTGATGAAATTAAAAATAGCATAGAAATATTAGGACATGAAGTCGAACAAATATGGAAGATCAACAATTATTATAAAACAAAAAAATCTGTCAACGCAACTTTAGATGTGTAAAATACACACAAACCACATCAAACTAATCAGTGTCCAATAAACTCAAAAGATAACATGTTAAAATGCGTAAATTGTTCGGTACACCATCCAGCAAACTATAGAGTAGAGGCTGCAAAATGCATTAAAAGTTGCAACAAAAGACATGCCGATGGTGCAGAATGGAAACCTTCTATGTCAAAAACCTCAGTTTTTCAAGAGGAAGAAACTCTCTAAAATAGCTTCTGAGCCAATTATTTCACAGCAATTGATTTCTTAATACAATTAAAAATGACGTTTCTATGGAAATGGAAACCTTCTATGTCAAAAACACAGATTTTCAGGAAGTTTAGAGAGTTATTTCTTCCTCCTGAAAAACTGAGGTTTCTGACATAGAAGGTTTCCATTCTGCACTATCGCATATCCCAGATTAAGAGACAAAACTCCATCAAACATAAACAGAGAAGCACAACAACCTATAAATCCAGGGTTCACTTACGCACAAGCAACATCTCAGCAAACACATGCTGCTAATAACATAAACCAGCCAAATCAATCGGTCAGGATAAAAACTAGCCAGCACTCTGATCTCGATGAGTTGATAGTAATGATGTTATATAACACAAATAGAAACAATTATGAATCTGATCATAACACTTATAGCAAAAATATCGAAATGTTTTTCGGTCCGTTTTTTCGTTTCCTTCAATACCAGTATGTCCAGGACTGCTTCTTTATGTGCCGTCTTCTACCGAAGGTTGGTGACCATGATTCTATACGTTTCTCTGTTTTGAACCGCATGTATTATGTTTGCAGTTTGAACCATTCTCTAAGTTTCTCAGTCAGGATTTTTCCTTTCTGTCCAAACCTCTTCCACCTTCAGTCTTGCCTTCCGCTATAAGCTGAAGTAGACTGTACTTACCTTTTTTTTTCTAAAACCTCGTAACTTTTTTATAGTTGCTGCTATTAACGTCCACCCTTCTACTTCGTAAAGTAGCGTAAATAGTACGTAACATTTCGTGGCGCACTATCGGATGCTAACGCTTAAGTTGCGGTTGCTTGAGGTTTTCCTAGATATCCAGAGAAACTTAACTTTGTTAGTTTTTCCCATCCGAATCCGAATCATGTAAGTACAACTTAATCTGGTGTATTTAATTTCCACTGTAAGCTAAGAGCTATGTTAAAGCCCTCAGCATTCAACACATTTAAGCTTACTAAATACATAATACTAGTTCAGTAAAAAGATGTGTTTTTATGTTAAAAGATGTATAATTATAGATTATGGTAATTTATTGGTATACATTATAGTAGGGGTAATATATATTGAGATTTTGCTGATATTTAAGCTAGATTATGGTAATTTATTGGCATACATTATAGTAGGGGTAATATATATTGAGATCTTGCTGATATTTAAGCTAGATTATGGTAATTTATTGGCATACATTAGGTTATGAATATTGTATTGAAATTTTGCTGATATTTAAGCTAGATTATGGTAATTTATTGGTATACATTATGGTAGGGGTAATGTATATTGGGTTTGCTCAATTTCTTCTATTTGCTGATGACCTTAAATTATTTCACATAATTACCTCTGATTTGGATCACTACAATTTGCAATCAGATCTTAATGGTCTTGTGGAATGGTGCTCACTTAATGGTATGGACTTAAATGCAAACAAATGCCATGCTATAACTTTTACTCGACTAAGACACTTTGAGAATAATTCTTACTTTATACGGGACACTAGGTTACAATTAGTTGACTCAGTTATAGATCTGGGTGTTATTCTTGATACTAACTTAAATTTCAACCTACACATTAATAGCATGGTTTCTAAGTCATTAAAGATGCTTGGCTTTGTTAAAAGATGCAGCTATGACTTTACGACTGGTCGTTCTTTAAAATTTCTTTATTGTTCTTTGGTTAGACCACATTTAGATTATGCATCATGTGTTTGGTCACCTCAATATAACTGTCATATTAATAAAATCGAACAAGTTCAGCGTAAATTCTTACGTTATTATGCTTATAAGATGCATCTCACTGGTCAAAGTTATGAGTCTTTACTGCAAATTATTCGACTTGACTCATTACAGAGTCGTCGTCAACATAAAGATCTTTGCTTCTTATATAACTTAATTCATGGTCATAAATTCTGTATCCCACTTTTAAATAAAATTGGTCTACATGTACCTTCAAGAACCACCCGTTCTGTGACCACCTTCCACGAGGTCATTAACCGCACAAATTATAGTTCAAGTTCCTATCTCTCTAAAACTCTTAAATTAGCAAACACATTATCTCCGCAAATTGATTTCTTTGTGAACGACTTTACTGCGTTTTCCACACAATTATATTTATACTTAACTTAATGTTCTGATTTCAAGACTGATTTGTCAACTACTGTTATTGTCTTTGTTCTAGGATAAGTTGTATTTGTCAATTTCAAAATGTTCTAGCTCTCAATTGTTGAATGAGAGCAAGTAAGTTTATTCTTTATTATTGTTTGTTATGTATTTACCAATTTTGTATCTACTAGATCTTATTTTTCTAATTTGTGTGACATTTTAATTGTAAAAAATTTTAATTGTATCATGTACTAATGGACTTCGGTCCGTAAATGAATAATAAATAAAATAAAAAATAAAATAATTCGTTTAACATTATGCAATAAGTATTTCAATACATTAAAATAAATAATTATGATAAACAAATAACAAAAAACACAAATAATAGTAAATACATAAGTACTATTAGGTTGGATTATTTTAAATATGTACTAGTGATGTTGAAAAAGTAACTACTCGTTACAAAGTACTCATTATTATTTATGAATACCGAAAGTAACGATTACTGTACAGAGAGGCAAATCGATACTTTGATTACTTTGATTACTCTGATCTGATTACTTCGTTACTTCGTACCAATCGTATCAGAGCGAGTACCTATTTGAGTATTGTATCTACAATCGGTTGATATCGGAGCCGGACCGGTATTCCACGAGTGTTCGGTATCAGTACAGTTAACTATAATTTTATCTATGAAGGGCAAAGGCTATGAAGAATTTTACAGGATTACAAGGCGCGGAGAAGTAGCTGAAATAGAGGGAGGTAAATCATTTAACAAAGCATGCACCCAGAAACAGATGTCTATACGATAAAATACGATTTGTCGAGGTAGATAATTCACAGATGTTTGTTCCTTTGAAAATAAAAATGCAACATATTGGATTTTAATAATCAATGCACACTGTTCTTATCAGGCCTAGAAAAAAATACCTACCTAGCTTAGATTAACCGGAAAAAATGTAGAAATGATAATATTTCTAGACTATGATCATCAACTATAATTTTACATGTAGGTATGGCATTGTTTTTATTAGACCACGGCATTTAACACTAAAAACACAGGAATAAATCTACTTTTAAATATAGTAGGTACCTAGAGACTTGCAGCTTTTTGCATTGTATTTAGGATTAGGATGACGTCTGGAAAAAAGTCATCAATAGAAAAATGGGTGGAAATACATTATTACATTTTAAAGTGAATAAAACGCATCGAAAAATGCATAAACATGTTAAAATCAGTATATTAAGGGCCATATTTGCTTATATCGGGGTATTTGGGATCACTGAACACGAATATGCAATCATAACCGACCTTGGAAGCACCTGGGTGCCCAGGGTTACTGCTAAGGTACGTCATCTAGAGTTTCAAGGGTTTGTTTTGGGCACTTAATTGATGCAAACAGATTACTCGAGATTACTGATATTATGGAGCAGCAATGACAGAAAAATTAACAGCATTAATTAACAAAATCATAAAACACAATAAAATACCGGAAAAATGGAGAACATGCGAACTAATTCTACTATTCAAAAAGGAGATAAAAGCAGCCAGAAAACTACAGAGGTATCAATTTGTTAAATACTACCCTAATGTTAAAACTTACAACTAAATTTTTACAAGACCTGATGAATCAGAGTTTAGCAGATGAAAAACAGGGTTTTCGTACTGGAAGATCATGTAACGATGCAATATTCGTCATAAAGCAAATTACTTAGAAATCACTAGAGTATAATAGAGCAGCATTTCTATGTCTGATTGACTTGAAGAAAGCATTTGACAGAGTAGAGTTAAGACTTACAAATGTAATCCATCTTCTGTATAATAGAGAATTTGCGTTAGATATCATAAAAAATATTGAAAAAATCTACCATAACAACAAAATGGAAGTCAGAATAGATGGACAACTTAGAGAATCTATACATATAGGCAGCGGAATAAGACAGGGAGACTCGTTGATTCATATGCTCTTCAATTTAATCATGGATTAATTTTTATGTACTTTTGGATGCATTTTATACTGAAATTATGCATTTCCACCCATTTTTCTATTGAAAACTTTTTCCTGTTCCACTATTTCCCTAAAAATCATTTATTTTTTCCTAAATGCCTTGATCTTTGTGTATTTTATTGTTATGATCCAAAAATCTATAAATAATATCAATATCTGCCCGGGCCAAAAAATTAGTAGGATTTATAAAAAAAATTCATTTTTAATTATTAATTAGTCTGGACAAAATTATGTCGGGCACCCCTTGTTTTTAATAATTTAATTTCTATCCATTAAATAGATCGGTGAAGGTCGTTGTTATATCGGATCTTATACGAAATACTGAGAAATGCGATTCTCGATATGATTAACGGTACTCAAATTCAAAAGTAATCGTAGTAATCAAAATATCCTACTAATACAAAATATGTACTGAGAAATGCGATTCTCCATATGACTACCGGTACTCAAATACAAAAGTGACAAAAGTAATCAAAGTAACGAATACTGTGAATGATTACTTTAGGGAGCGTTCAAGTATTACGTAACGCAGTTTGGGGGGAGGGGGGGTTTTGTAAAATGTTACGGCGCGTTACATGGGGGGGAGGGGGGTTCGAACAGCGCGTTACGAAACATTATTTTTTAACTTAAATAAAAAAAACTGCATAATTTCTTTTATGTTTTACATAGACCCCTGAATTGTATTATGATTTGTCTACTGATTTTTCAGCAGACATACTGATTTGAACTCCGATCTACTGAAAACTGTATAAAACCTACTGATTTGAACTCCAATCTACTTATCTACTGAAAACTGTATAAAATCAACCGAAAACTCTAAAAAAAATTCATTGCTCAAATGTAAACCATTTCTTATTTATATTATATAACCCAAAGTCCAACATCCAACAGCGCATAATCTTCTTTCGTTTCACTTCACCTAAATTATATTTGATGGATAAGTTAGCGACAAAGGATTTTCAGGATAAAAATGATGTCAAGTGCCTAAGTTTAACAAGGGATTCTTTCGTTGAGAATTGTTTTGTTTTCAAAAGACCATGTGTCATATTATGTTTCCAATATCCGGAACTGTTCCCTCGGAGTTATTTATGGGTTTATCTGATGAATAGATAGGTAGGTACTTTATATTTTGGTAAAAATGAAATGGGTAATTTAAGTCCATAACATGCAGTATCGTTTTCAGCAGTAGGTAGGTATTCATTAATGTTTTAAATATGTACGCAAATTTTCAAATTATTTAAAAATGTCTTTAAATAAAAAGCATTAAATACAAAGCCCACTATATTGATACTTAGTTTAGAAAAGTGATAGATATATAAAAATAATACCCTTATTTAAAGTGTGATTCCTGAATTATTAATTTCAAAGTTTTATGTGATTAACATCTTGACGAAAATTATACATAATTTCAAAATTTCACCTTGCATTATTCATAATAGACCCTACATAATCCAAATTTTTGAGATGAGGTTGTTAAGAAGCTTCTAAAAACAAAAATATACGGTGTTTAATTAAAATTAAAGATAACGGACTACACTAGGCTTGCATGAATCACCCTGTACCTACATTTAAATTTATGTTTAAAAAGCACACATTTTTATATATGAAAATTTACGGGTCCCAGCGTTTTTTAAAATTATTTAAAACAAGGAGAGAAATAATTTTATTCCATAAGTGCCTTCTTATATATACAAGGTGTTTCAGAAAAAGGTAACACGATCTCTAGGATAGGTGAAAAATTAAAAAATAATTGGGGTTTGCTTACTAAATAATTTTGGTAACGGCATGCGTTTTCACGATACAGGGCGTTGAAGAACAAAAAGTTTTACACATTTTTTTCACTATTTTTCCGAAACTACTGGTAACATCGTATATTATTCGTTAAACAAAAATTTTTACTAAGCAAAATAAAATGTTGAAATTATAAATATGTTATTTTATTTTAAGCTTTTATTAAAAAAGATAAAATAGAAGAATGCATGAGAAGAACAATAGAGAATGAAACCAAAAATGTATGTAAGGATGGGGCCAAGTAGGAAAAATGTAAATGTAAATGTAAAATTAATAATAAAAGATTATTATTGTAAGTTTTGAACATATTTCATGTCATGGGACATGAAATTACGAGTGGCAGGGATAACCAGACACATGAACTGAATAGAAGAATCGTTCTTGGGTGGGCAGCATTTGGAAAACTGAGAGAAACTTTTAAAAGTGAGTTGCCTACATGCCTAAAGAGAAAGGTATTTGATCAGTGCGTCCTCCCAGTCTTGACGTACGGATCAGAAACACTTACCTTAACTAAAGCCTCGGCTACCAAACTAAGAGTAACGCAGAGAAGAATGGAGCGCTCATTGTTAGGAATAACTCTGCAAGACAAAATCAAAAACGAAGAAATCAGGAGAAGAACAAAGGTGACTGACGTCATCGAAAGGCTAGCCAGGTTGAAGTGGAGATGGGCAGGACACATTGCCAGAATGACAGATGGGCGATGGACAAAAAGGTTATTGGAATGGAGGTCAAGCGAAGACAAGAGAAACGTCGGTCGACCGCCTACAAGATGGACTGACGACTTAAGAAAGCTAAATAAAAACTGGATGAGAGCGGCGCAGGATAGACGTGGTTGGAAACGAGGGGAGGAGGCCTATGTTCAGAAGTGGACATTTAAGGCTGAATGATGATTTTAAGTTTTTATTATTACCTCAAATGCCATTAAAATAATAACAAAGTTCTTTTACCGAGTTTCCGGTACTTTTCGCAACATCGTTTTCCATTTAGGTTCAAATGACCACTTGGGTGTTACGTAACGTTTAGGTAGGGGGAGGGGGGTACAGAAAAACGTTACGGTGCGTTACATGGGGGGAGGGGGGTCAAAAATCCTCAAAAATTGCGTTACGTAATACTTGAACGCTCCCTTATACAAAAGTAACGATTTGTAACGATTACTCGCAAGTAACTATAATCAACATCACTAATATGTACTGTAAAAAATCACAAAGGAGTTCTTATTATTCCGCAGTGCGTACGATGTTGCCAGGGTATTTAAATTTCTAAACATTAAAAAACAGGTATATGGAAAACCATGTAATCTTTTTTTTTGGAAACGTTTAACTTTAGAAAAAATGGTACTGGACTTTTTTGTTCTAAATTGTATATTCTATCCATAACTTGAAGGAACGCCCTATTTTCCGGGACAACCTGTATAAAAAAATTAATATCAAATATAAAATAAAATAAATCAAAAATGATTAATCAAACTAAAAACCTGAAATTTTAAAACTAAATGGATATTTTCGGCTATTAATATTACTGGCATTACTCAGCTGAGAATGAGAAATGGGAGCACTTTTATAAAAATTATATGATCACAAAAAAAATTAAAATTTAAAATAGAAAAAAATCATAATTATATTTTGTTTATTAGAACCGTTATTAATTGTTTATTAGAATTGTTTATAATTTTTAGTTTTTAGAATTAGTAGTAGAATGGGGCTATTGTTAATTAGTCAAATAGAAAATTATTAAAGTAATAATTATTAAATAAACTACTGTAATTCCATCAGGAAACGACCTGGATTAGTCACAAGAGGCCAGGTCATTTGTATTATAAATAAATAAAATAAAAAAATAAAAAATAAATCCGAATTGGATTCTGAAGACATTTTATTTCTCGTATATGGATAGATACTTCACAAAAGAATAATATTCTAGATCTCAATTAATAAACAGACAGACGTACAGATGTATAAAAAATAAGACTAAAAAATATAAAACCATAAATATTATTACTCTCATCTTTTATTTAAAATAAAATCTTAAAGCCCTTTTGGCACATTGTTTACCAACATTTTCAACACCATAAATTCAAGTTGTCATGCTAATGTGTCGTTCTAATTTCCATCAGGAAGCAATTAACCGACTGTTAACTTTTATCTGAAGCTAATAAACCCTACGAAAAACTTGCCGGCCTGCATATTAAAAAGATATTTTTAATTCCTAACATCCCATTTAGAGATGTGAGTTGCCAACAAAGAGCTAGTATTGTTATTCCTTGTTTAGGCCATATCTTAATAGTTTGTTCGAGTATTATTCGGTAATATTCAGGGAGGCATCGGCCCGAGTGTGTATTAATTATTAGAACATGGTATGGATTGCTTTCGATGGATGGCGATTGTTAACACATTCTTTAAAAAGAGAGAAACTCAACTTATTACCTAAAAAAGTGGACAACATCAATCCCAAATAGACTACTTTATGATAAGGAAAGAGACGACATACGTGAATGCAAGAACTGCAAGGTAATAGTTAGTGAGACAGTAAGCCAACAACATAAGCTGCTTGTTCTGGACATCGAAGTAAAAAGCGAAACTAAACAAAAATATTGGAGAGAACCACAAAAAATCAAGTGGTGGCTGCTGAAAGATGAGAAAAAAGGTCTACTCAGGAGAAGAATAGTAGAAAAAATATGTTGGAACATGAAAGGAAGCCCTAATACAATTTGGAGAAAAATGGCCAGTAGTATTAGAGAGACTGCTATTGAAATATTTGGGAAAACGTCAGGAAAAAAGTTTGAGGATAAAGAGACTTGGTGGTGGTCAAACGAAGTACAAGGAGAAATAAAAGAGAAGAAAAAATTATATAAAAAGTGGCAAGAAACCATATCCGACACAGATCTTCAAAACTATATGGTGGCGAAAAAGGAAGCGAAAGTAGCAGTAGCAAAAGCCAAAGCAGAAGCGTATTCAAACCTATACGATCAACTTGACACCAGGGAAGGCGAAACGAAGATATATAAAATAGCCAAACAGAGAGCAAAGAAAGCCAAAGATTTTAATCAGATTATATGTATCTGAGATAAAAATAATAAAATACTAGTTCACGAAAGGGATGTCAAAAAGAGATGGAGAAAGTACTTTGACAGCTTATTAAATGAATAATTTGACAGACAGCCTGTAAAGTCAACGGAGACAGTAGCAGCAATGGTCACCAAAATAACCAACGAGGAAGTGGCTCAAGCGCTTCAAAAAATAAAGAAAGCAAAAGCGGTAGGACCAGATGATATTCCTGGGGAAGTATGGAGAGCATTGGGAGAAAGGAACAAGGTGGCTAGCAGGTCTATTTAATAGAATTATGGAAGTCATACAAATGCCAGACGAATGGAGAAGCAGTATACTGGTACCTGTTTACAAAAACAAGGGAGATATACAACAATGTACAAACTACAGGGCTATAAAACTGCTTAGTCACACCATGAAAATTGGGGAAAGAGTAATTGATAGACGGATACGTGAAGAGACCGAAATATCCGAGAATCAATTTGGCTTTATGCAGGGTAGATCAACAACAGATGCAATTTTCATTATAAGGCAGTTGATGGAAAAATACAGGAGTAAAGAAACAAACGCTCATATGGTATTCATTGATCTTGAGAAAGCATATGATAGAGCTCCTCGAAAGATTCTGTGGTGGGCACTCAATAAGAAAGGAGTCCCTGGTGAATATGTAAAGATTGTGAGGGATATGTATGAGGGAGTAACGACTAGTGTTAGGACAGATGTGGGAGAGACTGATAAATTTTATGTGAAAGTAGAATTGCACCAAGGCTCTGTGCTTAGTCCGTATTTATTCTCATTAGTTTTGGACCAGATAACAGCGAAACTACAGGGTAACATTCCATGGTGCTTAATGTATGCTGATGATGTCGTGTTAGTAGGAAATAGTGAAAGAGACTTAGAACAAAAACTGGAACAGCGGAGACAAGCTCTGGAGGAAAAAGGTTTAAAACTTAGTAGGACAAAAACAGAGTATTTGGAATGTTCATTTAAAGATGGAGCTACTACAAATAAAATGGTGTCTTTGGATGGTGAAATGATTGTGAAAAGCAATAGTTTTAAGTACCTAGGATCGGTATTACAGACTAATGGAGAAATAGATGGAAATGCATGCAGTAGAATTAGGGCTGGATGGATGAAGTGGAAAGAAGCGAGTGGTGTGTTGTGTGACAGAAAAATTCCAATGAAGCTGAAGGGAAAATTCTATAAAACAGCCATAAGACCGGCTACAATGTAAGGAACTGAATGTTGGGCAGTGAAAAAGAAAGAGGAACAACGAATGCATGTGGCGGAAATGAGAATGCTTAGATGGATGAGTGGAGTGACAAAGAAGAATAAAATTAGAAATGAGTATATTAGGGGAAGTCTAGGTGTGGCACCAATTGATGCCAAAATGAGAGAGCATAGCTTAAGATGGTTTGGTCATGTTCAACGTCGAGACGGTTATCACCCAATACGAAGAATAGCTGAAGTGCAGATTCCTGGAAGGAGTAGGAGAGGAAGACCAAAGAAGACCTTGGGGAGGCGATAAGGCAGGACATGTTGGTAAAGGGGATTAACATTGATATGACCCAAGATAGAATTGTGTGGAGAAATACAATTAGGGAAGCCGACCCCGCATAGGGATAAGGCAAAGAGAATGATGAATGATGATGGTATGGATTGCTTTCGCACAAACAAATAAAAAAATGGAAAAAGGAAAAACTCTGGTCAATTAAACTAGATGAGTCTTATTTCATCATGATTATCATATCATATGTAGCTTCCATTAGAGCAAAGGGGTGTTTTTAATTTTTCAGTTGCAATAGACTTACTAACATGTTGCAGAAATACCAGATAGTAAACACCTTTGTCTATCTCGGGTCTAGTATAACTAACGATGGTAACTGTGAAGCAGAAGTTCGGAGACGTATTGGTATGGCAAAAAATGCGATGAGTCGCCTAACTAAAGTTTGGAAAGACAAATCTATCTCTTAAAATATCAAGATGAGACTGGTGAATGCCCTTGTATTCTCAATATTTCTATACGGAGCAGAGACTTGGACTCTTCGCGCATGCGAGCGCCAAAAAATTGATGCCTTTGAGATGTGGTGCTGGAGAAGAATGCTACGCATACCTTGGATAGCTCATAGGACAAACGTTTCCATTCTAAACCAACTCAATATTAAAAAAAGGCTGTCCACAATATGTCTGCAACGAATTCTGCAATTATTTGGTCACTTGGTTCGCAGAGGTGACGACTTGACGACAGTTTGGAGAGATTAA
The DNA here is from genome assembly GCF_917563875.1 of Diabrotica virgifera virgifera. Taxonomy (NCBI): domain Eukaryota; kingdom Metazoa; phylum Arthropoda; class Insecta; order Coleoptera; family Chrysomelidae; genus Diabrotica; species Diabrotica virgifera. The sequence continues at coordinate 230,860,812 of NC_065445.1, read as the reverse complement.
TTGTTTCTGGAAACGTTCCGGGGAGAAGATCAAGAGGACGATCACCAACTAGATGGTCCGACCAAATACAGAATTCAGCTGGAAACTCATTCTGCAAAGCTCTTAGAGCAGCTGAAAATAGAGACCAATGGAGAAACATTGTTAGGAATATTGGAAGAAATCACGATCCTCAGTAATGGGGAAACGACAAGAGAGAGAGAGAGAGAAGAGAGAGAGAGAGAGGGAGAGAGAGACAGAGACAGAGACAGAGACAGAGACAGAGACAGGAGACAGAGACAGAGAGAGAGAGAGAGAGAGAGAGAGAGAGAGAGAGAGAGAGAGAGAGAGAGAGAGAGAGAGAGAGAGAGAGAGAGAGAGAGAGAAGATACTGACGCACGTGAGACTTGTGGTGTTGGGCTCGTTGCATTAGCCCGACTAATTTTCCATGTTCAGTTTTCAAAATAAATACAGATTGTACTTGTTTAATTTATTGGATAACTTAACAAATACAATTGTAACCTAGGTCGGGTCGCTTACTACATTACAAACGGTGTCAGTGAAACCACATACTAACTAAATTAAATTTTATCAGAATTATACAGGTATCTGTTTAGTTTGTTCGAGATACAAAATACTCACAAACATTGTTAATCGAAGACTTCAATCTCTCACTGAAAAAATCATCGAGGAATGTCAAGCAGGGTTTAGGTAAAATAGATCTACCACCGAACACCTATTTACAGTTAAACAAATACTAGCCAAAGTATGTGAATATGACTTGGACGTAATAGATAGAAACATTCTACATCAGCGTTTCTCAACCTTTTACCCTTTGCGACCCAATCTTTCATAATTATTTTCACCGCGCCCCCCCCCCCCCGTTCGATAATTTTGACAAAAAACAGTAAAATCTTACTTTTTAGTATTGCAAGTTCTACCTAATATATTGCAAGAATTTGGCATACCATCAAAATTAATACGACTAGGGCAATGACAGAAACAGAAGCAGATGTATGTATTCAAGGACAGCTCACTGATGCTGTGAGCTGTATGCTTATGTGAGCTTTGTGATAACGTAAGGACTAAAACAAGGCGACAGACTGGCTCCAAAGCTTTTTATTCTTGTTCTTGAATATATAATTAGACGGTTGACGGTAAGCAGAAATAACATCTTATAAACAAATGTAAACAGTGAATGCGGCGGAAGAAACCTACGTTGAGTTACGAGAAACAGAGTGAAGAAGCTGTAGGGTTAGCAATAAATACAAATAAAACAAAACTACTCATACATACCAGATCAAATAGACCGGCGAAAAAACAACGCACTTTATAGACGATGTAGAACACGTGAATAAATTCACGTATTTAGGAAGGGACCTGGACCTCGATTTTTGACCATTCGCTTCATTATCGAACGTATTCGCTTCGTATCTGTTAGTCCTGTCGCCAGTGGGGGTACAACGGCCTCCTTAATTCAGATGGACTTACCCAAGTTTTTTTTATGTATTTTGACCCGTAGAACACGAATTTTTTGGGTAACAGTCGATCCGGATGTCGATAAGATTGTTATAAACAAAGAACTTGAGGAATCACATAACAGCGATTTTTCGCAAAACAAAACATTGTTTTGTATTTTTTGGGTTATTCTAAGCAAAAAATGTTTTTACAAGTTTTTTCGTAGGATGCATAGTTTTCGACATAAACGCGGTTGAACTTTCAAAAAATCGAAAAATTGCAATTTTTGAACGCGAATAACTTTTGATTGAAAAATAAAATAGCAATTCTGCTTACCGCATTTGAAATTTCAAGTCAAATTCTATCGGTTTTGATTACTCTCATTGCTAAAAATTATTTTTTTTTATTGTTAAACAAAGCTATAAACACATAGTGATTGAATGATATTTTCAATGCATTTCCCATTTGAAACCGAACGAGTAGGCGCGCATACAGGCAATTTCTACGTAGATTACGTACATTAAAACGCATGCATTGGGCACGGTAAACACTATGTGTTTATGGCTTTGTTTAACAAATAAAAACTTAATTTTTAGCAATGCAAATAATCAAAACCGATAGAATTTGACTTAAACTTTCAAATGCAGTAAGCAGAATTGCTATTTTATTTTTTTTAATCAAAAGTTATTCGGGTTCAAAAATTGCACTTTTTCGATTTTCTGAATGTTTCACCGCGTTTATCTCTAAAAGTATATATCCTACGAAAAAACTTCTAAGACCATTTTTTGCTGAGAATAACCCAAAAAATACAAAAAAATGTTTTGTTTTGCGAAAAATCGCTGTTATGAAATTCCTTAAGTTCTTTGTTTATAACAAACTTATCGACATCCGGATCAACTGTTATCCAAAAAATTCGTGTTCTACGGGTCAAAATACATAAAAAAAACTTGGGTAAGTCCATCTGAATTAAGGAGGCCGTTGTACCCCCTCTGGCGACAGGATTATGTTTAGTATACGGGACCTAGGTTAGGTCATTAAAAATGGAAATACTTACTCTTGCGGACGTTATAAGAAAAGAACATTTTTTATTATTCTTTGAGATATTCATACTTTTATATTTTAATTAATTAGATTAAAGCTATAAGAAAGTACATAATAATTAGAGAGCTGAAAGTATTAAATCTGCTGCCTGCGCTATCATATCCATGGCTTAAAGGACCGTTTATCGAGACCGGATTCTAGCAGGTAGCATCGGCGCAAACGTCCCCTGTCCCATTTTGAGTCTCGTTCGATATTGTCTCCCAATTTTTATTCATACAATGTTCATACTGTTCTATTTCTTGCTATCCATTTTGCTTCTTCTTGTACCAAGGCATTTTCTTTTGTTCTTCACTAGTTTTCTGTCAATTTTTGGTAGACTGCTAGGATGTATTTCTAACCATGGTGTCATATTTTTGGAAACAAATTGCAATAGCTTCTTTAATAATTTATACGTGATGATAACGAAAAATGAATTAGCAGTTATATCCGAGATTTTTGAATTATCAATCAATAAAAAATATATACAATAAAAATCTCAATGTCTCAGTGTCTCAATAAAAATAAATATGATGGACATTTATTTATGTTTAACAGTGCCCATTTATATTTAAAATTTAAAATCAGTGGCCTACTGACTACCCTAGAGAACCTACTGTCTTACTCGCTGAAGTCAAAGATGCAATTAAATCACTAAAGAGAAATAGATCCCCAGGCATTGATTCAATACCATGTGAAATATTACAGTTACTAGGTGACAAAGGATTACATATTATACATATCATCCATTCTATCTGTGTCGCTGTTTGGAATTCAGGAAAATGGCCATCTCTTTGGTGTACCTCAATTTATATCCCACTACACAAAAAAGGAACTACATACTACCATATTATGTGAAAACTACGGCACACTATCACTCATAACACATGCTAGTAAAATCTTGTTGCATATAATCAAAAACAGATTAAAAACCTATCTACATTACCAAATACCTCAGGAACAAGCGGGGTTTGTAAAGGGTAAAGGTACAAGGAAACAAATCCTGAACCTGAGACAACTCATTGAAAAGTCTAGAGAATTTTAAGTACCTATGATTATATGCTTCGTTGACTACCAAAAAGCATTTGTTTGTGTAAGCTGGATAAATCTGTGGTCAATTTTAATAGAAATGGGCACACCAATGCACCTGGTGACACTTATTAAAAATCTGTACCAGTCTAATATAACGACAGTACGACTAGATCAGAAGTTCTCAAACCAATTCAAGACCGATAGAGGTGTTAGACAAGGATGCGTGTTGTCACCTGACTTATTTAACATTTATGGTGAACATGTCATGAGGATGGTTTTAGAAGGATGGGCCGGTGGAGTAACAGTAGCTGGTAGGAAAATCTTCAATTTAAAATTTGCTGATGACACTACACTTATAGCAGCAAATGAGCAAGAAATGGTTGATCTTCTGCGAAGAGTTGAGTACGAAAGCAATAAAGTTGGTCTGAAAATCAATAAAGCTAAGACAAAAATAATGGTGGTCGACAGATTCGACACTATTCAACTGACTAACATGTTACAGGAATACCAGATAGTAAACACCTTTGTCTATCTCGGGTCTAGTATAACTAACGATGGTAACTGTGAAGCAGAAGTTCGGAGACGTATTGGTATGGCAAAAAATGCGATGAGTCGCCTAACTAAAGTTTGGAAAGACAGATCTATCTCTCAAAATATCAAGATGAGACTAGTGAATGCCCTTCTATTCTCAATACTTCTATACAGAGCAGAGACTTGGACACTTCGCGCATGCGAGCGCCAAAAACTTGATGCCTTTGATATGTGGTGCTGGAGAAGAATGCTAGGCATACCTTGGATAGCTCATAGGACAAACGTTTTCATTCTAAACCAACTCAATATTAAAAAAAGGCTGTCCACAATATGTCTGCAACGAATTCTGCAATTCTTTGGTCACGTGGTTCGCAGAGGTGACGACAATTTAGAGAGATTAATTGTTTCTGGAAACGTTCCGGGGAGGAGATTAAGAGGACGATCACCAACTAGATGGTCTGACCAAATAAAGCATTCAGCTGGAAACTCATTCTGCGAAGCTCTTAGAGCAGCTGAAGATAGAGACCAATGGAGAAACATTGTTAGGAATATTGGAAGAAATCACGATCCTCAGTAATGGGGAAACGACAAGAGAGAGATATTTAAAATTTGAGGGTCCCAGCCTGTTTAATGATTTTTTAAAATAAGGGCACAAAGAATAGAGTGCGTCCATAAAGTAACGCATAAATTCATTATTTCGTAAACCGGAGACTTTAAGGAAAAATCCCGAAATAGGTCGATTTTTATTTTTAAATTACGATTTTTTGGCATACATATTATACTAGTGACGTCATCCATCTGGGCGTGATGACGTAATCGATGATTTTTTTAAATAAGAATAGGAGTCATGTAATAGCTCATTTGAAAGGGTATGTAATTCTCTATTCAATAATATAAACAATAATATAATTATTTATACAGGGTGTCCAAAAAATGTTCTTTTAAATTAAATTAATTGGTACAAAAAGATGAATGTATGTAATTTGTTTAATTCTAAATATATTTTATTAGTGCCAGAAAACATAAAAATGTTTTATTTAAATATAAACATTGATTTTCGCATAAGCGTAATGTTAAACTTCCAAGAGGTAGTGGCAATATATAATAAAAGCAATATTTATTATTTTTCAAATAAACATGTATTCCTGTTTTCTGACAAAAGTAAAACGAATTTTTTAATTAAATAAGTTACATACATTCTTCTTTTTGTCTCAATTAATTTAATTAAAAAATTCTTTTTGGACACCCTGTATAAGTAATTATGTTATTGTTTGTATTACTAAATACAGAATTAAATACCCTTTCAAATGAGCTATCATATAACCCCTAATCTCATTTAAAAAGATCATCGATTACGTTACCAAGCCCAGATGGATGACGTCACTAGTATGATATATATGCCAAAAAATTGTAATTTAAAAATAAAAATAGACCTGTTTCATAATTTTTTCTTAAAGTCGCCGGTTTACGAAATAATGAATTTATGCGTTACTTTATGGACGCACTGTATTATTCCATAGGTAGTTTCCCCACTGAATAATGATTTGACTAAAGAACAATTTTTATCAAATAAAACTGTTGTAAGTCCACCCCTGTAGTGTTGCTCTAACTGCGATTCATGACCACGCACGATTTACATACAAAGATCCGTCAATTTATCATCAATTAGAACCCTTGAACCCTTTGGCCCTTTGTGTTTTCTCTCCAATTTTCAACACGGATGCTTCCGAAGAATAAACGATACTCAAATTATGTAACATACCGAATGGGATCGAGATCTCTTTAAAATAATCTGCCAAGCACGTTTTTTTATAAAAATATATTGGACCCCTGGAAGGGCTCGTTTTTGTTAGGTGGTTTGTTAAAAGGGTAGACAGCTACGAAATAAATACTGAGATATGTTTTTATGTTTAAATTGCGTATCTGAATTCTCCAATTAAAAACAAGGTAATTGGAATTTGACAAGGCAGTAATAAATTTATTTTCGAATGTTATCGGTATATCGCTATTATCACTTTTTATTTGTATATGTATAATATGTACATATCGCGTTAAAACGTGCGCCGACGTCTTGCGATTAATAATCTTCATTCTTCCCTATTTGTCCAGATGTCATCCTCCAGGCCAGTGGCGTAGCGTGAGTGTCGGCTGCCCGGGGCGGAGGACAATTTTGCCGCCCTCTTATTAAGGTATTTTAATTTAATGTATACTATACATGACATACATTAATTATAGAAAACTTTTCGGCGAGAACAGTCATCATTATTTTGCATTATACAGGTTAGATTTTAAATAAAAAAGGTTATCTAAGTTTTACAATCACGTTTAATAATTCTCTGTCAATATGACCTGTAAAGCATTTACTTTCTGAGCGCACAATTTTATGCCAAGTCTCCTTGTTTGTACATATTTTTGTGCATCATTCACTTCATGTAGCACCGGTTGCCACGGGCCGAAAAAACAAAGAAATGAAAATGACTGTATCGAAACTAGTAAATTACGGCATCGCCTCTTGCACTCCACCGCGTGTCTTGAACCCTTTTTAAGAAGCTTTTGCCTGTAGCTGCTATCATAACTTCTCAACGATGTGCCGATGAGGAAAAAAATAGCAATGTTCTAAAATGCCGAAAAAAATTACTGAATCCACCTCAACTGAGGCAGCGTGTAAACAAACTAGGTTTAACGAATGATTTGAGCAAAGTACGAATTCAGTTTTGGGGTTTATTTCTTGAATTCTTTGCTGAACTCCTGAATACTTTCCAGCCATAACAGCAGCATTATCATATGCATGGCCTCTACAGTTGCTTATATGTAGGCCATCAGCTTGAATCTAGTCCCAAATCATCTTTGAAATTCCTTCAGCAGTTTTGTCTTTAGTTTCAATGAAATCTATAAAATATTCTTCTTTTTCTTCATGTGCTATCTCCTCTAAGAAGGTTGGCAACCATCACGGCAATTCGCATTTTCGATACCGCTGCTCTAAAGAGATCAGCAGAAGTGCAATTGAACCAAGCTCTCAAGTTGTTTAACCAGGAGATGCGTCTTCTTCCGCGACTCCTTCTACCCTGTATTCTTCCTTGTATTATTAATTGTAACAAGTTATAACGCTCGCCCCTCATAACATGTCCCAGATATTGCAGTTTTCTGACTTTAATTGTATTTAAAACCTCTTTATCTTTTCCCATTCTTCTCAACACCTCGATATTCGTGATGCTATCCACCCAACTTATTCTTAATATTCTTCTGTAGGCCCATAACTCGAAGGCTTCTAATCGGTCCGAAACATCCTTTTTTAATGTACAAGTCTCCAACCCATAGAATAATACGGAGAACACGTAGCATCTCAGAAGTCTTATCTTTAAAGAAATTGTAATGTCCCTGCTACAGAGTACTTTTTTCAGTTTGTTGAAAGCATTTCTTACCTGTCCTATTAGATTCCTGACTCGTTTAATCTTTATGAGAAAGATCTGGAGTGCTGTCGAATATAATTGAATAATACTTAGCCTTTTTTATTCGCCCGATGATACGTTGGCGAACATTATTTCCCAAAATGGCAATAAATTCGTTTTGTATTTGTGGTGACATATAAGTGATTGAAATTTTGCCATACATTTTAAAACTTACAAGATGTTCAGGAAGTACAGGAACGTATTTTGCAATTAAATTAATAAATTCTAAACAGTTTCCTTTATTAGTACTGGTGTCGTTTTCTATATGTCCACGTAAAGCCAAATTTTGTTGGGCAAGGAATCTTATAATATCAAACATTCTGATAAGAATTTTCTGCCATTTCTTTATTTCTTTTGCCACTATGTCTTGCTCTTTTTTGTCAATAGTCTGTCCTTTTTGAAGTCTGCTCTCCAACTCCTTCCACTTGCAATACTTTTGGATGTGTAGTGCACTTGACTCGTGACTTGAAACCTTAGGATTTAATTTACACCAAGTATTAAATCCATCAGATGAGCAAAATTTAGATCCATTTGGTGTATTACGTGTTCTCAAATAAACGACAACAAAAGCAAAATAATGATGCTTTAGATGGAGAATAAGCCATCCAAGTACGTAAAACTTTTTCGCCGTTAGTCAATGTACGGTAAAACCATTCCTTAGTAAGCCGTCTTGTCTCTCCTTTTGATTTTAAAGATTCCGTGCTCCTTTCAATCGGTCCGAATTTGTAGTTGCGATAAAAATATAAAATGGTTCAAATATTTACAAAATATTTTTATTATTTATTGTTAAATTTTGCCGCCCCCTAAAAAGTGTCGCCCGGGGCGGACCGCCCCTGCCGCCCCCACTACGCTACGCCACTGCTCCAGGCCTCCTTCTATCATCTCCTTGTCAATACCTTCTCGCCAACTCTTTCGTCGTCTTCCTCGTCTTCTTTTGCCTCTTGGGCTGCACTGTTACATTTTACAATGTAAAGTAGAAATGGCACTTAGAAATTCACTTAAAACATGAAACATAAAACGTGAAACACGTTTCATGAAAATAAAACAATGCTGAACAAATAGAAGTACGCATATAAATGAAACCAGTGTGATTCATGCGTGTGAAACATTTTTATCTTCCGAAGGCGCACACCAAAGAAACATGAAACGTGAAACACGTTTCATGGAAATAAAACACTGCTAAACAAATAAACGTCCGTATATCTATGAAACGAATGTGATTCATGCCCATGAAACATTTTTATCTTCTTGAAACATGTTTCATGAAATAGGACGTTTTCTATTTTTCGATATCAGTTTCATTGTTTTGAATAATTAATTACGTGCGTAAAATAAATGCCGACCAAGAATTTAATATTGCATTGGTTTCTGTGGTGGAGCAGAACGAAGAGTTGTACAATTATAACCTGGAGTGGTACTCGAATAGACAATAACAAGAAACCATCGTTTTTTTTAAACCAGGACCCACAATTAAACAATGTAAATGTTTGAATATTCGTTCGATAAAATTATTGAAATATAGCAAGATGATTATTTAATTCGTTTGATTCGTTATGATTTTTGGACAGTAATAAAAGAGTTTCCACAACAGCAACGACCTCATCACCATCACTTTCTATTATTTACTATACACATTTTATTTTTGTTTCTTTGATTAGTATATTAGTGTAGGCAACAGAGGTTAAACTTCCCAAACTCGACACAAGTCCGGTTTTACTTTTTTTTCTGGTATATCAAAGGGTGTTTATTATGAGACTAACATTTTCTTAAAAGATTTGCCCCGGAACACCCATTTTCATTCCTTTAAAGGGGGTAGGGAAAAATCCTACTCCATCAGTAGGATTTTTTATAAATATGTATTGTGGTTATTGCAGCATCCCTGCGGAAACTACCCTTATCCCTGAAAATAAGTTTGGCGAGCATGTTTTTACGAATTTTCCATTACCTACATATTTTTTGAAACAACGCTTATATACAGAATTAAAGACCACTATTTGCTCTACAAATAAGGTCCTATGCATTTTTTTCGTATAAGCAACCGTTACGGCACAGTGGAGCCGCAAACCTCAGAAATGCTTTGGCGGGCTCCAGTTTTTGTTTTTATTTTCGTCGCCTATTAATTTTATTAATAACATACTTATGACAAATAAAAGAACACACTGTCTGCTACATATTATGACCTATACATATTTTACTTTCTTTGCACCCTAAAGCCGCAGTGGTGACCCAGAATCAATTTTTGCATATTTTCTTTATTCATTTTGATTTGTTTTGGGGTGGTTTCGGGGAAAATTTGGGGGTGAATTATACAAATTTTTAAATAACACTTATACATGGGTAATCATTGAAAGTTTTTTTACGTTAGCATAAGCGGTTCAGATGGTATAAAAAGGGACATTTTAAAATTTAACAACTTGTAAAAAATGGACAATGCCCTTAACCTTCCGATGGCCAACCTTTTTTTGTTACAAGGATGACCAAGAAGGGGAAAATGACCCCAGGTCAAAAATGCCAAAAATGACAATTAACAAAAACAGAAAGTTTTTTTTTTAATTTTTAATTTTTTTTTTTGGTATGGGCTTTATGTCATTCAGCCAGTCACAACATGAGTATTAGTGTCATGTGTAGTGTGTATGTTGAGTAAGTGTCTTGTTACTTTGCAAAGTTGACGTCATTAGCGTAAAACTACTTGTAATTACACATAATAGACGCTATTTTACTAAACATCAACTTCAGAATATATTTTTTATTCGTAAAATATAGGGAATTTTTTTTATTTCAAAATATGAGGATATCTAGAATGATATTAAAGTCAAATAAAAAAATAATGAGTTAAAAATTAAAAATACTTTTGAATTTATTAAAGAAAAACATACGCTGGGGTCACAATTTCCCCCGCTTGGTCATCCGAAGATTAAATGAAACCTATACCAAAAAATCAGACATTTATTCGTGATTAATTGCCGCTGTGATTCCCATTACGGTTAGGAAAAAAAAATTTTTTTTAAAACATCTTTTTTAAAATATTGTCAACTTTAAAGCGCCACTTCCGCTCAACGGTGTGTGATAGATATATGCTGTCGCGGAATAAATTGTAGGAAATATAGTCCTCTTCATATTTCTATTAAGGAATTTTTTACAATAACGTACAGGAAGGGCTACGTTTCGCAAAAACCACAAACTACCCACTTTAAAGGGATGAAAATGGGTGTTCGGGGGCGAAATATTTTAAGGAAAAGTTAGTCTCATTAAAAGCACCCCTTCATATACTAGAAAAAAAAATTAAATCGGACTTGTGTCATGTTTGCGAAGTTCAATCTCTGTTTCCTACACTATATAACGTGAAACGGTTTCGTTCTTCACAATTTATTTGTTTCATGTTTCACGTTTTATGTTTCACGTTTCTTTAATACAGTGGAACCTCGATTATCCGTCTCTCCATTAACCGTCACCTCTGTTAACCGTCAGGGTACATACATACGTTGTATTGACTACATAAGCAAAAAATTTTAATGTAAAAAAATATAAAAAAAAGTTAATTTGATTTGTGATGAGGACACAAACGGCTATCCATTGCTGACAGATAAAGAAATCGTTGAAGTGGCAACAAAGGCGGACCAAACAGATTCAGAAGCTGACACAGACTTGGAATTTGACTGTAGATATTATTATGTTGGGTTGGTGAAACTATTGTAACTGACAAAGATTTGCGTAAATAATCTACAGAAGCTGCATCGCACATGCAGTAATTTATCGAGTGGTATTCTTAACAAGAAGAATCCAATAAAGTAGATTGCATGATCTTATGCCGATTAAGAAATTCAGCCGTCGCAAAATGTGAAGCAACAGTAAAACAAACAAAGATTTCAGAATATTTTAAATTGATTCGATTGTATAAACGGTTAATTTTTTTACAATAATTTATTTGTTTCATGTTTCACGTTTAATGTTTCACGTTTCATGTTTATTTGATGTGCGGCCTGCCATAAGGTTCCTACTGAATTGCTAACGATCTTGAATGATGAATCAATAGGTATAATATTGCACTTATTAAACACAGTATACAATACTGGTATTATACCTCAAGAGTGGCTGTTGCCTAAGTACATTCGTTACACTGCCAAAGAAATCCAATGCAAAAGAATGTTCAGAACATCGAAAAATATCTTGAATGGGCCATCTACTAAAGATATTTCTAAAAATCATCTACAATCGAGTTTATCAGAAGTTGGAGTCAGATATTAGTAATACACAGATGGGGTTCAGAAAAGGACTAGGTACTCGAGAAGCTCTCTTCGGTTTGAATGTTCTTACACAAAAATGCCTAGACGTTAATCAAGAAGTATATGCATCTTTTATCGATTTTGAAAAAGCGTTTGACAGAGTTCGCCACGATAAGCTAAGAGACATTATTGAAAGGAAAGACATAGATAATAAAGATCTGCGAATAATTCTCAATTTATGTTGGAATCAGAAAGCTGACATCAAAATAGAAAAATGAGACATCACAAGCAATAGAAATACGTAGAAAAGTACGAGATGGATGCATTTTGTCACCACTGCTATTTAATGTATATAGTGAAAGCATCTACCAGGAAGCCCTTTTGCAAGCCAACAAAGGAATCGTAATCAATGGAGAGGTTGTAAATAATATTCGATACGCGGACGACACTGTACTAGTTGTAAGAACAGTAGAAGAATTTACAGCGATTACTTACAAACAAAAATATTGCTTGCAACAATTATGGCATAAACATCAATATAAAAAAACCAAATATATGGTCTTCAGTAAAAACATGACACAACCAGCACATATTAATCTAAACGGCATTCAAATTGAAAAAGTATCAAGTTACAAATAGTTGAGAACTTTAATAAACGAAACTGGAAACCAAAACAATGAAATAAAAAGACATTCGAAATTTCCAGGGCCACATTCATAAAGATTAGACAATTCTTCTGCAACAGAGATACAGTAAATCCCCACAAATCCGAACCCCGCTAATCCGAATGTTCGGCAAATCCAAACCAACGGAAAGTGAAAAAAATTTAAAAAATTCAGGACAAAATTTTTTTAAAAATGAATACTAGGTCTGGATCCCGCGTATGAAAAAAAAGTTGATTAATAGCAAGCTGATTTGTTAATAGCTTAAGGGTGTCTAGTCGGACAAACTTTGATATATTGGAACACTGGAAGAGGAAAAGTTTTAATTGTGGAACAGGTTAAAAATTTGAAACGGTCAGACCACGAAAACGGCACATGTATTTTGTCCGACAGAACAGACTTAAACTCTCCGAACAGAGATTAAACTCTCATGCAAAAGTCAGACTGCTATTTATCACCAAATGGGCGTTTTAATGAGTGGAACATTTAGAATATGTCAAATGACAGGAATTATGACAGGTGATAAATAGCAGTCTGATTTTTGCATGAGAGTTTAATCTCTGTTCGGAGAGTTTAAGTCTATTCTGTCGGACAAAATAAATGTGCCGTTCTCGTGGTCTGACCGTTCCAAATTTTTAACCTGTTCCACAATTAAAACTGCCCCTGTTCCAGTGTTCCCATATATCAAGATTTATCCGACTAGACACTCTTAAGCTATTAACAAATTTTCAGCTTGCTATTAATCAACTTTTTTTTCATACGCGGGATCCAGACCTATAAGTACTTGATACGTAGTGCTTATAAAGCTTAAATATAAACTTACGTAGGTTTTCTTGTAGACAACTTGAGTCCAAAAATATTGTCGATACTCTTGCCAGAACATTTCCAGTCCTAAGGAGCATTCTTAAAGAAGTCGGTCACTTTCTTCTGACACACGGAGGTGTAGAGAATTGACGTAGCTATGTTAAACCATTTACGTATAAGCATTACATCGACCTGCAACGCAGCAGATTTCTGCTACACGTAACGTAGACCCACATCCAGAGCTTTAGGGCATCTGCGTGTGACACTCGATATGGCAGGGAAACTTCTTCCTTGCTTTCTTCATCTTCATTAGGGTTGCCTTAAGGTTGAATTAAGTCTACAATTTCTTCAATTCTTGGTGGACAGTGTCGTCAGCTTCAATCCATTCTGTAGTTGCACTTTCTTCTATGCTTTCCCATTATGTTATTATACGACTTTTAGGAGGTCACCTTGTAATAAAGCGTTGAAAAATGGAGCTTCTTCAAATTGTAAATCTAGCCAGCGCGTTAGCGACTAAATACAAACAATGACACTGCCTCGGCATCAGTGACATCAATCTAAGATGGGTGGAAGAGGGAGAGAGTGAGACAGGTGCAGCGACTCAAAATAAACGACAACAAAAGCTTTGAATTATTAGTTAGGCTAACTTTCGGCTATCCGAACTTTTTGGAATCCGAACAGGCTGTCTCCCCAATTAGTTCGGATTTGCGGGGTCCTACTGTATAAGCATTCCTCTACGATTAAGAATGCTAAGAAGCTACGTATTTAACACACTATTACACGGTGTAGAGGCCTGGACTCTCAAAGAGAACAACTTAAAAAATATTTAAAGTTTCGAGATGTGGTGCTACCGTCGAATGCTGAAGATAAGTTGGGTTGAAAGAGTCGCAAACCTTGAAGTAATACGAAGGATAGGAAAAGACCAAGAAATTTTGATAACGATAAAATAAAGAAAACTCGAATAATTAGGTCACCTGATGAGAGGACATAAATACGCATTACTTCCAAATATAATGCAAGGAAAAATAGAAGGAAAACGAAATCCAGGCCGTAGAAAAATGTCATGGTTGCGGAACTTGAGAGTGGTTTGGCTGCACCACTAATGAAGTGAGAAGGATTGGTCCAGAGTCCAGGTGACCTCGTGGGATTTTGCTTTATTTGAACATCCAATGGAAATGTCGAACATTCCTAGTTGTTCAGCTGGTACGCCGCGTTTTCTTCTTAAATATCACTGCTTGGGGTTTTCGAGATCTACTGCAATTTTCCAATGTATGCACCATTCTTTTAGAGCGCCTGTCTGAAGGTTTCTAGTTGCAATGTCTTGTTCAATGTGCTTGTCCACTATTGACCTGTTGTCTGTATAAAGGCCAATCATGGTGCCTGGTATTCAGGGGACATCAACTGTGTATATGCTATACAGAAGCGGAGACAGAAGAGCTCTTTGTGGTACTCCTGCTTTTGGACTTCCGACTTCGGATAGGACTTGTCCTATGCAAGTCCTGATTTTTGGTTTGCAAGATACAAGGAGAGTAGTAGAGTAGCTCTGTCATGCCATTGCTGTATCCATAGTTCTTTATTTTATAGATCAATCCTTTGTGCCAAACTCTGTCGAATACTTTGCTTACATCTAGGAAGGCTGGTGTACTCTATATCGTTGAAGCTTCCTAGTTGTTTCTGGGATTGTAGTGCAGGCTATGGTATGCTTTCTCCGAGTCGATAAAAGTCATATATGTTTCAATATTTTTCTCCTTGTTCTTTTCTATCACTTGTCTCATGATGAATATATTATCCAGACATGATCTGGCTTTTCGAAATCCAGCTTGTTCTTCACCGTAATGATCCATGTGCTGCTCTATTTTTCTTATATCTGTGGAAAAGATTATTGCTATTGAAGGCATTACACTGGTCCCTCTGGTCAATTGTTATTTGTATACCTTTTGTCACCTTTGAAATGACAAGTCTGATAGATCCCACTCATATGAAATTTCCTTCCCTGCTTCAATTTTATTGAACAAACAAACAACGAAGATGAAGCTATTATTTTGTTTGAACTGTTCCTATTCCAAATAGATTTGGGTGATTCCATTTCAAATCACTCAATTTTGGATCAAAAAAACTTTTGGATCTCCGATTTGTCTGAAAATTGGTATATAGCATCTGCGGGATGTAGAATTAAAACATTTAAGGTCGAATTGTCTTCTTCTTCGTCTTCTTATTTTTTTTTTCTCAAAATATTATTTTAAGCGATTTTACAGTGATTTGGTACAAGGGCGGATCCAGGACCGATTTTCGGGAGGGGCCATGAACTTTTTTTGGGGAGGTGGACCGGGGGCCAGGGGGTAATTTTTAAAAATTACGGTTAAAATGGTGAGTTTGAAGGCACTTTTTACACACTTTTGAGTTCTATAAAGACATTCAAAAGGCATCGTTATTAAAGTATTATTAAAGTTGTTACCGATTCATCCACATTTCTTCGGATCCAAGTGCAGTTCTTTCAACAACTTTAATACTATTTTTTCCAATGCTTCTCCTGTCACTCTGTCAGGCCTTGTTCTTCCCCTTTTTCTTGATTTTCACTAATAATTGTTTTTATGTTCTCATACGCGTCAATTAACTTGACAAAGTTTTCACCAATGTTGTTATTGTGTATGTATTTCAAATTTAGATAAAGCTGTTCTACGTGGGATACGTCGCGCGTCGGATATTTCGTCAAATATGACAGAGTAATAATTTACACTTTGAACCTGATTCATGTTTTGTTCAATTATTTCTTCACCACAACATGTTATTAATTATTGATTTTGACTGGTGTTACTAATTAATATATGCTGCTGTGGATAGGTGTCGTTGAATAGTCTTATCTTCTGATGAGATTTTAAATCTTAACAAGTCCCCTCACTGCTAGGTCCAGCACCTTCGTCGAGAAGCAGAAGGCCATCATCACGACAGCCTCTTAGAGGAATATTTTGTCGACCTAAGAACACTATAGACTCTACTATTGGTCGTAGTCTTTCTTTATTTTCTTGTATCTGTTTAGACCTTTGAGGGTCTTTCTGGTTTGACTGACTTTTGCGGGTTGTGATAACTTTGTAGAAAATCCACCTATACCTCAACGCACTCCTTGTGATATGATGTTTTTTCATGGATTTGTATGGCTCCGTCTTTGCCCATGAGTTTGGCGAAAGATGTTTAAGGTTTCATGACAAGGCTTTCGGCTGTCATCCCTTTATTATGACCATATTTTTCATTAGAAAAATAAAATTCAATACTTGTAAAACAATCCCTTTTGACTGTTCGAAAATACCAACCAACTCCTTTGTTGTAAGTTCTGGTGATCCAAGTAACGCTTCATTTCTTTTTAATTCTTTGTGTGTATAGAATATGGAAATTGATAGGACTCTGATAGCTGCCAAGATCATTCTAATAATTGGCACTTATCTATATTTTGATTTATAAAACATCCTATGTCATTCTTGAAACTTCTGTTACTGCTTTTAATCAATTCTAGTCCAGAAAACATATTTATCCCCTGTTTTATACATATTATATGTGTTTGAAACTATTAAGAACATTTGAACTGCCAATATTTAAATTTATATTTTTTTAAATTCTTGGAGGGGGCCATGGCCCCCGTGGCCCCCTCCCTGGATCCGCCCTTGATTTGGTATTTTGTTAATGCAAATTTAAACAAATTTGCATTTTCTATCATAAAGTTTCAATGGAAAACAATATTTTAATAGAAGGGACTCAAAAATGTCATTATATGGCATTATATCAAGCTTTTTTGATTCAAAACACGTTTTTGATCAAATTTTATAGTGTAGAAAACGTTAAAATACATTTTCCTCCATTCTCAAAATACATCATAATCGATTTGGCTGAAAATTTTCCCACAGATAGCCAAAACATAGGACTTTAAGTAGTGAGAAGAATTTGAATTATATTACAATACCAAAAAAGTTACATGCAATATCATAGTTAAAAATATAGGCATCTACTGTAAGTACAATTAACTCGAAAAATATCGACCTCATGAAAAAAATTGTTAAAAAGAAATTGTATCTAATAATTGTAAATACGATTTATTTGGAACAATTTCAGCTCCTACCATTTTTGTCGAGAAGTTAAAAATGGCGGAGATACTGAGCAAAAACGGTTCTTCTTTAAAATCAAGATGGCGGCTAACGTAACGAAGGAATTCATTCACAATTTTAAATTTAGGCTACTATTGACCCACTAAAGATTCGAAAAATAAAATTTTGGGCAGCTCGGCATGCAAGGTCAAATGCTATCCCGACTGGACTAATAGATATATTTTTGAGTCTGATATTATTGCATGTCCCTTTTTTGGTATTGTAATATAATTCAAATCCTTCTAACCACGTAAAGTCCTATGTTTTGGCTATCTGTGTTAAAATTTTCAGCCAAATCGATTATGATGTATTTTGGGAATGGAGGAAAATGTAAAAAACGGTATATTAACGTTTTCTACACTATAAAATTTGATCAAAAACTTGTTTTGAATAAAAATAAATTTTTTCCATTGATACTTTACGATAGAAAATGCAAATTTGTTTAAATAAACACCAAATCACTGTAAAATCTCTTAAAATAACATTTTGAGAAAAAAAGAAGAAGATTTTTGACCTTAAATATCTTATTTTTAAGTCCCACAGAAGCTGTACACCAAGTTTCAGAAAAATCGGAGATCCAAAAGTTTTTGCCTGAGTGATTTGACATGGAATGTACTACCATTTACAAAATATTATGTTGGTTCTCTTCATATTTTTCCATTTAAATAAAAGAAAATAATTAAATATCTTTAATGAATTACTTATTTATATTCGTTAAATTTGCTCTCGTTTAAATATACGAAAAAAGTACGACAGACATCGTTAAAATCTCGGCGATTTTAAGTTAATTGGATCCGAAAAGAACTTTTCCACTCAGCGATTTTTCCGCACAGTTTATGTCAAGATAATTAAATTTTTAAACTGTTTTCCTCCAGCCAGGAGGCCTGTCACTTTCTTTTCACTCTTTTCATTATTTCGATCCGCGTCTGACTTGTTTCCTGCCTACAAATCTTAATCATTCTTTGCTCCGTGCTTTATTCTTTCGTCCAATAAAGATGATTAAACGGTTTGAGAGTTTTAAGGAAAAATGCATTGTACAAATTAGATTTTTCTGAATTTTGGACCTAAAAGCGTGTTTTGATTCATGCTATATTTGAATCGTTTTCATTTCATTTTAAAATTAATTTTAATATATTATGATTGAGATGGCAATTTAAAAAAATAATTATTTACCTAACAAATTTGATGATATAAAAACAATTAAACATCAAAAATATTTTGGATCACTTTTTGGAAACTTTTACCACAGAACACAGATAATCTGTGCTTATAATAATATTTGGAAACAACTTGAGTGCAAAATCACCAGAACCTGATGTAAGTAATAAAGCCATATATAAAACCATAATAAACCAATAAAACAAGATGTAAAGCGCACATAAAATAAAGCTTATTTTTTCAGTTTTCAGTAGTTGTAAACTAATAGGTCTGGATCCCGCGTATAAAAAAAAGTTGATTAATAGCAAGCTGAAAATTTCTTAATAGCTTAAGGGTGTCTAGTCGGATAAACTTTTATATATGGGAACACTGGAACAGGGGCAGTTTTAATTTTGGAACAGGTTAAAAATTTGGAACGGTCAGACCACGAAAACGGCTCATTTATTTTGTCCGACAGAACAGACTTAAACTCTCCGAACAGAGATTAAATTCTCATGCAAAAATCAGACTGCTATTTATCACCTGTCATAATTCCTGTTGTCATTTGACATATTCTACATGTTCCACTCATTAAAACGCCCATTTGGTGATAAATAGCAGTCTGATTTTTGCATGAGAGTTTAATCTCTGTTCGGAGAGTTTAAGTCTGTTCTGTCGGACAAAATACATGTGCCATTTTCGTGGTCTGACCGTTCCAAATTTTTAACCTGTTCCACAATTAAAACTTCCCCTGTTCCAGTGTTCCCATATATCAAAGTTTGTCCGACTAGACACCCTTAAGCTATTAACAAATTTTCAGCTTGCTATGAATCAACTTTTTTCCATACGCGGGATCCAGACATATATTGCCTTTTTCTTTCATAGAAAATTTCAGCTTCCAGTATTTCATCAAAAAGGAAAACGAAACAAAAAAATATGATAACTTATAGTTTTTCCTGCTTTCACCAAAATCCTCATAGACTAGAAGCACACTTAAACCGGCATACTGCAAATCGGATCTTTGAAGAATATCTGGCCGGCAAATATTTGATTGCGTCGCACTATTTTGTTGACTGCATTGCATACTATCACCGTACAACACTGCTGCCACAGATACGTTTAATCTCCAAAAACATACTCAAACATCGCTGTACATCTCCTGTATAGCGCCGCTTGGTACTATTGTACCTCGGTTAACAGAATACTGACTCGTGGTCGAAATTATTTTCACTCATTTCGTCATTCCCCGTTAGAGGACAGTCTAACCACACTCTGCTGCAGTTCTTCTTCGTTTCGTTATGGTTCAATTCAGTCTCTTTGCAAAGCCTCTTTGAAAAAGGGTAGACCCCGAAACACGGTGTCAGAGGATGGCAAGAGACTCGAATTGAATCAAAACGAAAACGATTATTTTCTTTTCTTTTTTTCATACCTTACTCGGTTTAGAGTACAAAATGACCACGTTTCATTAAAGTAATCTGAGACGCATTATAGGAGTGTTCTCCTAGCGGCGCCGCTTGGTACTATTGTACCTCGGTTAACAGAATACTGACTCGTGGTCGAAATTATTTTCACTCATTTCGTCATTCCCCGTTAGAGGACAGTCTAACCACACTCCGCTGCAAATATTTTAATATTTGCAGTTCTTCTTCGTTTCGTTATGGTTCAATTCAGTCTCCTTGCAAAGCCTCTTTGAAAAAGGGTAGACCCCGAAACAGGTGTCAGAGGATGGCAAGAGACTCGAATTGAATCAAAACGAAAACGATTATTTTCTTTTCTTTTTTTCATACCTTACTCGGTTTAGAGTACAAAATGACCACGTTTCATTAAAGTAATCTGAGACGCATTATAGGAGTGTTCTCCTAGCGGCGCCGCTTGGTACTACTGTACCTCGGTTAACAGAATACTGACTCGTGGTCGAAATTATTTTCACTCATTTCGTCATTCCCCGTTAGAGGACAGTCTAACCACACTCTGCTGCAGTTCTTCTTCGTTTCGTTATGGTTCAATTCAGTCTCCTTGCAAAGCCTCTTTGAAAAAGGGTAGACCCCGAAACACGGTGTCAGAGGATGGCAAGAGACTCGAATTGAATCAAAACGAAAACGATTATTTTCTTTTCTTTTTTTCATACCTTAATCGGTTTAGAGTACAAAATGACCACGTTTCATTAAAGTAATCTGAGACGCATTATAGGAGTGTTCTCCTAGCGGCGCCGCTTGGTACTATTGTACCTCGGTTAACAGAATACTGACTCGTGGTCGAAATTATTTTCACTCATTTCGTCATTCCCCGTTAGAGGACAGTCTAACCACACTCCGCTGCAAATATTTTAATATTTGCAGTTCTTCTTCGTTTCGTTATGGTTCAATTCAGTCTCCTTGCAAAGCCTCTTTGAAAAAGGGTAGACCCCGAAACAGGTGTCAGAGGATGGCAAGAGACTCGAATTGAATCAAAACGAAAACGATTATTTTCTTTTCTTTTTTTCATACCTTACTCGGTTTAGAGTACAAAATGACCACGTTTCATTAAAGTAATCTGAGACGCATTATAGGAGTGTTCTCCTAGCGGCGCCGCTTGGTACTACTGTACCTCGGTTAACAGAATACTGACTCGTGGTCGAAATTATTTTCACTCATTTCGTCATTCCCCGTTAGAGGACAGTCTAACCACACTCTGCTGCAGTTCTTCTTCGTTTCGTTATGGTTCAATTCAGTCTCCTTGCAAAGCCTCTTTGAAAAAGGGTAGACCCCGAAACACGGTGTCAGAGGATGGCAAGAGACTCGAATTGAATCAAAACGAAAACGATTATTTTCTTTTCTTTTTTTCATACCTTACTCGGTTTAGAGTACAAAATGACCACGTTTCATTAAAGTAATCTGAGACGCATTATAGGAGTGTTCTCCTAGCGGCGCCGCTTGGTACTATTGTACCTCGGTTAACAGAATACTGACTCGTGGTCGAAATTATTTTCACTCATTTCGTCATTCCCCGTTAGAGGACAGTCTAACCACACCCCGCTGCAAATATTTTAATATTTGCAGTTCTTCTTCGTTTCGTTATGGTTCAATTCAGTCTCCTTGCAAAGCCTCTTTGAAAAAGGGTAGACCCCGAAACAGGTGTCAGAGGATGGCAAGAGACTCGAATTGAATCAAAACGAAAACGATTATTTTCTTTTCTTTTTTTCATACCTTACTCGGTTTAGAGTACAAAATGACCACGTTTCATTAAAGTAATCTGAGACGCATTATAGGAGTGTTCTCCTAGCGGCGCCGCTTGGTACTACTGTACCTCGGTTAACAGAATACTGACTCGTGGTCGAAATTATTTTCACTCATTTCGTCATTCCCCGTTAGAGGACAGTCTAACCACACTCTGCTGCAGTTCTTCTTCGTTTCGTTATGGTTCAATTCAGTCTCCTTGCAAAGCCTCTTTGAAAAAGGGTAGACCCCGAAACACGGTGTCAGAGGATGGCAAGAGACTCGAATTGAATCAAAACGAAAACGATTATTTTCTTTTCTTTTTTGCATACCTTACTCGGTTTAGAGTACAAAATGACCACGTTTCATTAAAGTAATCTGAGACGCATTATAGGAGTGTTCTCCTAGCGGCGCCGCTTGGTACTATTGTACCTCGGTTAACAGAATACTGACTCGTGGTCGAAATTATTTTCACTCATTTCGTCATTCCCCGTTAGAGGACAGTCTAACCACACTCCGCTGCAAATATTTTAATATTTGCAGTTCTTCTTCGTTTCGTTATGGTTCAATTCAGTCTCCTTGCAAAGCGTCTTTGAAAAAGGGTAGACCCCGAAACACGCTGTCAGAGAATGGCAAGATACTCGAATTGAATCAAAACGAAAACGATTATTTTCTTTTCTTTTTTTCATACCTTACTCGCTTTAGGCCCGGTACTTTATTAGTATTATTATAATTATAAATAAGTATAATAGACACAATAACAGAATTCGAAACAACTGAAGGACTAAGGCAAGGAGGGGTCATGAGCCCAACCCTCTTCAACATCTTTATGGACGAAATCATGATAGAGTGCACACCACAACTAAAGAAATTGCATGTAGGGTACAGGAATCTCCATAGCGTAACCATTTCGGAATGTGCATTCGCAGATGATGTAGTAGTTATCTCAGAAAAAGAAGAAGACCTGCAAAATAACCTGCAAGCATGGAATCACGCATTATGTAAACAGGGTATGAAGATAAATACACATAAGACGAAGACCATGGTAATATCGCAAGAACCAGTCGTAATAAATATGCAAATTAATGAGGAGGCAATAGAACAAGTAAACCATTTCCAATACTTGGGCGTTACAATCGAAAATAATGGAAGGCAGGACAAAGATGTTGAAGAGAGGATAAGTAAAACATCAAAACTATTTCATGCAATAAAAAATAGCTTCTTAAACAAAAAGGAAATCACAAGAAAAACCAAACTAACTGTATTTAACACCATATATAGACCAGTGCTTACATACGGCTGTGAATCATGGATACTAACTAGAAAACTAAAAAGCAAGATACAAGCCCTAGAAATGAAGTATTTACGAAGAGTTAGAGGAGTGACAATGAGAGACATAATAAGAAGCACAGATATACGCACAGATCTTAAGACGAAATCTGTACTTGAGTATATTGAAGAAAAACAACTAAGTTGGTGGGGACACATGAAAAGAATGAAAGACAACATACCGGTGAAGAAAATATGGGAAGCCAGGATACAAAAGAAAAGAAGTAGAGGAAGACCTAGAGAAGATTGGGATACAGTAGTCGCTAACATCATCCAAAGGATGGGGAAAACAATAGCAGAAGCAAGCCGATTAGCATACAATAAGAAACAATGGTCAACATTTGTACACACGTGAAAGGATGTGCCAGTCCCGACACTGAAAAGTAAAAGGGACTCAAAAGACTATATATATATATATATATATATATATATATATATATATATATATATATATATATATATATATATATATATATATATATATAAGTATAATAATAATTATAATTGCATTTATTACAACGCAAGAGACCCTAAAGAGGTCCCGATTAAACCTCCGTTAACTAACGGGCTGTTAATCGAGACATAAAGTACCGGGCCTTAGAGTACAGAATGACCACGTTTCATTAAAATAATCTGAGACGCATTATAGGAGTGTTCTCCTAGCGGCGCCGCTTGGTACTATTGTACCTCGGTTAACAGAATACTGACTCGTGGTCGAAATTATTTTCACTCACTTTTTTTATTTGTGTTCATTCGCACACCGTACGTTGCATTTTCTTCTAATGTCTTTACTCCTCTTTCGATCTCTCAGCGTATCCATTTATTGTAATTCTTCTCAGTGTTCTCATCCCTGTCGTTTCCAATAGTCTTTGTGTTGTAGCCATATAGTGTTATTATACCTATTATTATACCTGTATAGGATGCCTTCTGCCAGTATATTTTCTTTTTGTACTTGATTTCTCACTTCTTTGTCCAGATCTCCAAAGCTGAACAGTGTAATTCCAAGGAATTTTATTTCTATTACTTGTTCAATACTTCTTCTTCTTCTTTTTCTTTTATATAGGCAGTACTGCATATTTTTCTTCAACGGTGCCTTTCATTCTGTCCCTAAATTGCCATTCCATCTTTTCCCTGTGCCTTCTTCTGCCTAACGGTGACTTGTACCTGGCTATTCTTACTATCCTTGATTCAGACATCCTGCTTATGTGTTGATTCCCCTCTGGTGTGATTCTGGTTCAATACTGATTCCATCAATTTCTATTTTACATCTGAACTGATTGTATCTGAATCAATAATATGAGTGGCGGAAATTACAGACAAAGCCTCGTCAAATACCAGATCTCCACCGAGCTTAATAATATCTTTAAGCCGACAATTTGATTCAATTTCGCTCTCTGTGAATTTTAAATAAACAAATACTTTATTTGTGCTAGCGACAACTCTCATATAAATAAATGATGATTTGGGTCCCGGTGAATTCGTAACTATTTTAATCCCCCATCCTAATTACAGGCCAACTGGTAACTCTTGCGCGCAGGTAATTTCGCGGTAACCCATCAAGTACCGGTGAATTTGTAACTTACTTTTCTAAGTAATTACTAACGATGTTGATAATCTAATACCGGTATTCCAGGTATGTACCTGTATAAATTACCCTCTGTGAAGGTGGTGTAAAAGTTATTTATCATTTATGTATTATGTATTATCTCTTGGACGAGTTACATGAAAAAGTCGAAATAAATTTTGTTAAAATGGCTGAAATACTTGTAGCAGATTTCGTAATGAGTAAACGTGGATAAAGTTAGGTGACAACTTCAATAATTATAATCGACTTATGATCCTTCTCAAATATGCTGGGAACATTAATAAAAAAATTAAAATATTAAAAAATTTTGAAAAACATCGATTTTTTTCTACTTTCATTACTTATAACTTTAAAACGATTCATTTTGGAACAAAGTCGTAGTGAAATAAAATAAAGATAATTGAATTTTGTATGATATACGACTGGTTAAAAATGTCTTAAATTATTACCCTTAGTGCAAAATAGCAATAAATACAAAGTAAGGGGGTAAAATAAGCATGTTTTTATTCAGTGTTTTTCAACAACTTTGGTTGCATTTAGAACCTTATCATATCTGTATATCATACAAAATTCAATTATCGTTATTTTATTTCCCTACGACTTTGCTCCAAGATGAATCGTTTTAAAGTTATAAGCAAAGAAAGTAGAAAAAATCAATGTTTTTCGAAATATTTTAATTTTTTTAATAATGCTCCGGGCATATTTGAATTATTATTATTGAAGTTGTCACCTAACTTCATCTGCAAACATCCGAATGACACCTCGCTAGACAATGTGCAGTCACTCGAGCGTTATGGGTACCTATTGGGTTGTGAAGAGTACGTCCTAAAACCAAAAAAAGTTAAGTAAAGTTTCCCATTTTAGTGGGGACTTTTCATTTTTAATTAAATTTTCCATTTCCAACAATCGTTTTTTTTAGCTCATGGGCCATCTATCCATAATTCAAAAAAATATCTCGAATAAAAGTTACTTATTTTTACGTAAGGAATCCAAATCTGCAATAAAAAATGGGGGATCTGCAATAAAATATTGAATGTGTATTTTTCAGTTTTTCAATCTGATGTTCATTTCGCGAAATATCGCGGGATTCGCATTTGAAATATTTAATTTACCCCCGCCCCTCTCCGTGGGAAGTCTTGTTTGGCATCATTCGATAGATTTTTAAAGAATATGGAGCACGCATTTTTTAATTTTTCGATCGGTCATTCATTTCGCGAAATATTCCCATTTTTCTTGTGAAACTTTGGAACTCACCCATTTCCTTACCCCGCTCAAATCGTCAGATTTTTGAAATATACACTGTTTCTCATGTACTTAACTTACCTTATCTTAATCTGACGATTTCGAGTTTTTCTACGGATAGATTTTTTTCGGCTCCCCCTTAACGAACTACCCTGCATTAAGAGCCAATATATGGCAGAGGTACATTTTCAGGGTACTAGGTTTCTCCCCATGTAATAATCTAATGCACTCGAGTAACTACAAAAATCACGCTTGGGCTCCCCTACTATGTGTTTTTATATGTCTTCAACTTAAAAATAAATAGGTCTGGATCCCGCGTACCAAAGAAAAGTTGATTAACAGCAAGCTGAAAATTTGTTAATAGCTTAACGGTGTCTAGTCGGACAAACTTTGATATATGGGAACACTGGAACAGGGGAAGTTTTAATGGTGGAACAGGTTAAAAATTTGGAACGTCAGACTACGAAAGCGTCAGATGTATTTTTTCGGACAGAACATGCAATTGATTTGTTGCCCTTTCGTTAAACTCTCATGCAAAAATCAGACTGGTGTCTATCACCAACTGGGCGTTTTAATGAGTGGAACACGAAGAACATGTCAAATGACAGGAATCATGTTGGTTAGTATTAGCAGTCCGATTTTTGCATGAGAGTTTAATGAAAGGGTAACAAATCAATTGGATGTTCTGTCGGACAAAATACATCTGACGTTTTCGTAGTCTGACGTTCCAAATTTTTAACCTGTTCCCCAATTAAAGCTTCCCCTATTCCAGTGTTCCAATATATCAAAGTTTGTCCGACTAGACACCCTTAAGTATTAACAAATTTTCAGCTTGCTATTAATCAACTTTCTTTTGGTACGCGGGATCCAGACCTAAAACTATCGTGTATGAATAATTTACAATTTGAACAAAATATCCGCCTACGCCGCAGGCTGTGTGTTATCTTGCTTTTGACTAAGAATTAAACTAATCTCAATGCTTTAGCTTTGGTGTTTTCTCTTCCAATGATACTAATAGTAAAACACACATTAAAAATAGGGATATCATAAGATTTCCTTCCGGTTAAGACGCACCAAACAAACGTTGTTTCAAAGGCTCCTGTCTTCTGTTTGCTACATATATAATTAATTTAATTTTGTGAGAGTAGAAAACGGATTGCTGGGTTCCTGCATCTCGTAGTATCGTCATCTTGGGAGTGAAA
The DNA here is from genome assembly GCF_917563875.1 of Diabrotica virgifera virgifera. Classification (NCBI taxonomy): domain Eukaryota; kingdom Metazoa; phylum Arthropoda; class Insecta; order Coleoptera; family Chrysomelidae; genus Diabrotica; species Diabrotica virgifera. The sequence continues at coordinate 230,833,778 of NC_065445.1, read as the reverse complement.
TGGGAGAAACAGAAATACCTTCAGGAAACAATTTAATCTAGAGTAAGCGGTATATATCGAGATCGCTCTGAACGGATCATTTATTCTTGATTTGTTATTCGCCTTTTCGCAGTGGCTCACAAGAAGGAATTCTAATGCGTTGATTTGTTGTAATTTGTAAAAGACAGGAATCAAAACAAGTCAAGTCGTGACTGAACAATCAGAGAGACGTTAATTCGATAATTTGGCTGCTAAAAAGTTAATTGGAACAGCTAAAATATTGAAAGCCATGCGTGAACCATTTGAAAACCATTCCTGAATATAGCCAAAGGAATTATCCAAATGCTGACATGTAATCAACAATTTATAATGGGAAATAAGCCACAATTTTACCAAAAAAAGATTTTATTAACGTTTCCAAGCCCAAATCGGGTTTCGTTGTCAAAATACAAAATACTACTAAAATAAACAAAAATTTTGTTGCTAAGTAAAAAAATTTTTCTAATAATTTATTTAATCTGACTCATTTATATTGGCAATTCAGACGTATATTATACATTTTAAAGTAGAAAACTTTAAAATCATATCGTCAATATTTATGAGTTGCGTTTCTGGGACGACTTTACTAAAAGATAGTTCATTCGATTACATGAAATCAATCTCAACTCAAGAATATCCGTCACAAAAAAATATCATAGCATGTGATCTGTCTTTAAAAAGATAACCAAATGCAACGATGACAGTAAAATTCTTGCGTGAGAGATTCCATAGTAAATCACGAGGGAAAACCAGGAAAAAACGTCGTGATACTATCCCGACATCGTAAGTATTTGGTCTTACATTTAATTTACTTTCAAAAAACTAATACGAAATTCTGACTTTAATAATATGTTTAAATTATAAATAATATTAATAATACATAGATATACAATAAGTAAAACTAAAATATAAAATTTGTACTAACTCGATATGTTATTGACTTACTGATCGTGGTATTTTCTTTCTATTGACTTCCTCTTTCAGTATGGGTAACCACATCCTACTACATTCTACCGAGGAATTTGCGACACAATTGGTTTCATTTAGCATAATTAAAGCCGCTTCTTTGATTTTTCTCTTTTTACTATCTGATTCTTTCATAGTCCAGAGAAATAAGATTTTTCTCGTGACATATCCCCCTCCAGGCCGAAACCAAATTTTTTGAGTAGTATGGACATCTATATTAATAACCTATATGTTTCCTGCAGCCGAGTTTGATGATATACATAGTTATAAACAAATGAAGATCAAAAAACGCTAAATTTTCGCTTTTTTCGTCTATTACTAAAAAGTGAAGCATTTTAAACAAATTTGAGAGTAGGAAACTGATAAACCATATAAAAAACTTCAATATGGCGTTCACTGCATATGTATACCCTTATTTGTTGCTTAGAAAATTGCAAAATAAATCATAAATTTTGAGATTTTATAAATGTTCATAACTTATGTAAAAATTAAGTTAGAACTTTCTTATTACACGAAATGCTGAGACTTCTGGTGCTTAAATTATATTATAAATTTCAAAGGAATTGGTCAAATAGTTTAAAAGTTACTTAATTTGTTTATTAATTTTTTTTGCAACACTATAAGTCAGAAAACGATGAGGCTACAGTAATACTTCGGACAGTTTATGAAAGAAGAAGATTTATACTATTACCTTAATTTAAAAAAAAATGACAAAAAATAATTATAAATAGTGTAAAATTATTTTGCAAAATCATGTCGATTTTTTGCTTATAAACAATTAGAATAACTTTTTAACCGTTACCCGTAGAACAATTATTTTTCCATATTTAGAAAGACTAAATTTTTATACACATTTAGAAAGAAAAACAATTGTCCTAGGGCAATTAGGGACGAAGTTAGCCCCCTTCTTTTTTAATTCACAGCAGCTTTGTTTATAACAATTAAGAAATAAAATTAGCCGCATTTGAAAGAACATATTTCAAAGTTTTAACATACCAAGTATACAAAAGATTTGCTTTCAAGAAAATCGTCCACAAAGCTTAAAAATGTGGCCCTTAAAATCGGCCGGCGTTGAAACTTGGGATAGCGATGAGAGGGGGGAAGGAGCTGTTAACTGTATCTCTGGTTCTCGATTATTTATTTCGTTGTTTCTTTTTTTAATTTGTATGTACTTTTTACGTACATTACGAATATGCGTTATTTAAATAAACTAATTGTTATTAGTCCTGTCGCCAGGGGGGGTACAACGGCCTCGTTAATTCAGATGGACTTACCCAAGTTTTTTTTATGTATTTTGACCCGTAGAACACGAATTTTTTGGGTAACAGTTGATCCGGATGTCGATAAGATTGTTATAGACCAAGAACTTGAGGAATCAAATAACAGCGATTTTTGGCAAAACAAAACAATATTTTGTATTTTTTGGGTCATTTTAAGCAAAAAATATTTCTACAAGTTTTTTAGTAGGATGCACAGTTTTCGAGATAAACGCGGTTGAACTTTCAAAAAATCGAAAAACTGCAATTTTTAAACCCGAATAACTTTTGATTAAAAAGTAAAACAGCAATTCTGCTTAGCGCCTTTGAAAGTTCAAGTCAAATTATGTCGGTTTTGATTATTTGCATTGCTAAAAATTTATTGTGTTACTGTTAAACAAAGCTACAAACAACTAGTGCGTGAGTGATGTTTCTATGATTTCTCATTTAAAATCGAACGAGTAGGTAGAATAGGTACTAGTGCAATCAAGACTATTTCTACGTTACATGCGTTAAAACGCATGTAAAAGCACGGGAAACCCTACGTGTTTATAGCTTTGTTAAACAATAAAAAAATAAATTTTTACCAATGCAAATAATCAAAACCGATATAATTTGACTTAAACTTTCAAATGCGGTAAGCAGACTTGCTATTTTATTTTTTAATCAAAAGTTATTCGGGTTCAAAAATTGCAATTTTTCGATTTTTTTAAAGTTCAACCGCGTTTATCTCGAAAACTGTGCATCCTACGAAAAAACTTGTAGAAATATTTTTTACTTAAAATGGCCCAAAAAATACAAAATATTGTTTTGTTTTGCCAAAAATCGCTGTTATTTGATTCCTCAAGTTCTTGGTCTATAACAATCTTATCGACATCCGGATCAACTGTTACCCAAAAAATTCGTGTTCTACGGGTCAAAATACATAAAAAAAACTTGAGTAAGTCCATCTGAATTAACGAGGCCGTTGTACCCCCCCTGGCGACAGGACTATATATACAAGATCAAAGTTTAAACAATTTATTTTCAATTTTTTTAATAATATTTGATGTAACTTTTATTGTAAAACGTACATATTAGTTATACAGGGCGTAACAAAAATACAGGTCATAAATTAAATCACATATTCTGGGACCAAAAATAGATCGATTGGTCCTAACTTACCTTAATACAAATGTGCACATAAAAAAAGTTATCGCCCTTTGAAGTTACAAAATGAAAATCGATTTTTCCAATATATCGAAAACTATTAGAGATTTTTTATTGAAAATGGACATGTATCATTCTTATGACAGGAACATCTTAAAGAAAAATTATAGTGAAATTTTTGCATCCCATAAAAATTTTATGGGGGTTTTGTTCCCTTAAACCCCCCAAAATTTTGTGTACAACCCAATTAAATTATTATTGTGGTACCATTAGTTAAACTCTCTGTTTTTAAAACTTTTTTGCCTCTTAGTATTTTTTCGATAAGGCAGTTTTTATCGAGTTGCGGCTTCTTTTTTAATATGTTTACATTAAAATTTTATGGGGGTTTGTTCCTTTACACCCCTTGTGTACGTTCCAATTGAACTATTACTGCGGTACCATTAGTTAAACACAATGTTTCTAAAACTTTTTTGTCTCTTAGTATTTTTTCGATAAGGCACCTTTTATCAAGATGTGGCTTCTTTTTTAATATGATTCAAAATATGTCTAAAAATGTAAATTATAAATAATAAATTTTCATACGATTACCAAGTCTTCATAATCGTACTTAACCATATTATACAAATATGTGGTGGATTTGACGAATATTTAAAATATCTCAATAAAAACTGACTTTTCGAAAAAGTACTAAGAGGCAAAATATTTTAAAAACATTGTGGTTAACTAATAGTACTACATTAATAATTTAATTGGAACGAACACAAAAGTTTGGGGGAGTTTAAAGGAACAAAACCCCCATAAAATTTTTATGGGGTGTCAAAATTTTACTATAATTTTTTTGTAAGATGCTCCTACCATAAAAATACCACATGTCTATTTTCAATAAAAAATCTCTTCTATATATTGGACAAAATCGATTTTCATTTTGTAAATTCAAAGGGCTGTAACTTTTTTTAAGTGCATATTTATACTAAGGTAAGTTAGGTTCAGTTGAACTATTTTTGGTCCCAGAATATGCGATTAAATTTATGACCTGTATTTTTGTTACACCCTGTAATTATTATATTACTAATCTTATTCAATTATTCCTAAATCTAAAATTGGCTTATAATATTAAATTGAAAATAAAAAATCTCAAATAAACTAGGATTTATTTCTTGATAAAAATGCTACTAGATAAACGAAAAATGAAATGTAACAAAATTAGAGAGAGGATAAAAAGAACAAAATTATTTTCAGAAATTTTCTACAATATTGTAATAATTGTATCTTACAACATTGAAAGTTATAATTTTAAGATTGCCAAAAAAACAAAAATTAAGATATTTCATACATTTTGGTATGACAGCAAGACTATTAAAATAAAATTAAAGGAGGTTTATCTAGGAATACTTGTATTTTTATGAAAAACGTAACAATTATCAGTTACCCATTTATTATAAGTTTTTGTAAAGTCAAGTGCATATGATCCACTCCTATAATTGCCAACAAAGTCATCCTAAAAATATCGTAAAAGAATTTCCAAAAATTGTTTACACAATTTACATAGTTAATTAAATAACCACTTTATTAACAAAAAACATATCCGAAACGTACGCAAAGAGTACATACAGATTAAAAAAGGAACTCCAAAATAGATAATAGAGAAAGATTGAGGTTTTGATAATCGAAGTCCATAAACAATTTATATATCTGTACTAACAAGTACTCGGTGCAACCAGTTTTGCAAGAGTTTATTTTTATTTTAATAAAATATCTGATATAAAGAAGATCTGTTGATCGGATCGGCACTAACGGTTCTTAGCTTAATATCCAACCCCAATCAATTACGTTTATCTCTTTTTTGGTGGTTCTGTAACTTCAGTTTTTCATTCATCTAATAGCATGTTTACTAAAAAAATAAAACCTAGTTTATTTGAGATTTTCTGATTTCCATAGACCAATACTATTTTTAGAAACCATCGAATGGGATAATTTGTTTTTTCATACTTTAAAATATTACTAAGTTTAATAAAAACTATGTATTATTATATTATTTATAGATATGTATGTTTTGTGATTAAAATTACTTCAAATTTTATCAAAAAAAATTGAAAAAAAAGTTGTTTAAACAAATTTGATGGTGTATATAACAATTAATTTATTTAAATAATGCATACTCGTACTGTACGCAAAAAGTACATACAAATTAAAAAAAGAAACGTCGAAATTCATAGGCGAGAATAAGAGATACAGCTAACATTTCCTTTCCCCTTCTCATCGATCTCCCAAGTTTCGAAGCCGGCCGATTTTAAGGGTCACATTTTGAAGCTTTGTGGATGATTTGTTTGAAAGTATGTATTTTTTATATTTGGTACATTAAAACTCTGAAGTATGTTCTTTCCAATGTGATTGATTTGATTTCGTAATTGTTATAAAGAAAGCTGCTGTGAATTAAAAAACGGGGGACGGCAACTTCGTCCCTAATTGTCCTAGGACAATTTTTTCTTTTTTAAATTTGTATAAAAATTCAGTCTTTCTAAATGCGAAAAAATAATTTTTCTACGGGTAATGGTTAAAAAGTTATTCTAATTGTTTATAAGCAAAAAATCGACATCTTCTTGCAAAATAATTTTGCGATACTTAGAATTATTTTTTGTCATTCTTTTTTAATTAAGTTATTAGTATGAATCTTCTTCTTTCATAAACTATCCAAAGTATTACTGTAACTTCATCATTTTCTGACTTATAGTGTTACAAATAAAATTAATTTGGGATAAACAAATTAAATAACTTTTAAACTATTTTACCAATTATTATGAAATTTAGTGTATAATTTAAGCACCAGAAGTATCAGCAATCCGTGTAATAAGAAGATTCTAAGTTCATTTTTACATAAGTTATGAATATTTATAAAAACTCAAAATTTATGAATTATTTTGCAATTTTCTAAGCAACCAATAAGGATAGACATATTCAGCGGGAGCCATATTGAAGCTTTTTATATGGTTTATGAGTTTCTTACTTCCAAATTTGTTTAAAATGCTTAGCCATTTGGTAATAAACGAAAAAAGCGAAAAGTTACCGTTTTTTGATCTTCAATTGTTTATAACTATGTATATCATCAAAATCGGCTGCAGGAAACATATAGGTGATTATTATAGATGTCGATACTACTCAAAAAATTTGGTTTCGGCCTGGAGGGGGTTGTGTCACCAACAGGCTATTTTTTTTTTCCTTATTTCTCTGAACTAACAGGACTATACTTGAATCTCTTCATTGAACTCTATGTTCATTATCCCATGCGTGTTGACATATTTAAGATCTATCGAATTCTCTATTTTTAATATAAGACTGATGTTCATTTATTCTAACGTTTAATGGTCTTGATGTTTCACCTAAATAAAATTGTTCGCATTCACAAGGTTTTTTATAAATGCAATTATTTGTTCTTTCTTGTTCATTGTTAGGTTTAGTTTTAGATAGAATAGATCTCAATGTATTTGTTGTTTTGAATGTTGTTGAAATGTTGAATTTATTTCCTATTGTTTTAAGTTTCTCGGATAGTCCTTTTATATATGGTATATCAATACCATATTATGGTATTGATATTTTCCTCGTATTATTTCTCGTGAATGTTGTAGGATCCCGTTCTAAGTTGTTCTGTTCCATTCGATCCAATCTTGACAATTCCTTATTTATAAACGATAAAGAATAATCATTTTTTAATAAAACAGATGTTAACAATTTTTTTTTCTTCTAAAAATGAATTTTCGTTAGAACAAGTAATTTTGGCTCTATCATATAAGGATTTAATGATTCCCTTTTATATGATCAGATCATAATCCCGTAGTAGCCAAAATCAGGGTTAAGATGAAAAAGATAAATCGGAAATTAAAGACGCACTAATTGATACATATAAATTAAGGAAACCAAGTATAAAACAACGCCTGGAAGAGGAAATAAACGATTTCTTCTTCTTTAGGTGCCGCGTCCATATTCAGACATTGGCCTCATCATATTTACAATTTCCTGAAACCTGTCTCTATTGACTGCTGCGCGAAATAATTCTTCTACTGCGGAACCCCACTATTGTCTAACATTACACAACCATGAAAGTTTCTTTCGAGCAATACATCTCTTTCCTCCACTATTTCTTGTATTATAAGGCGAAGTAGATGGTATTTAGGTACCCTAATTATACGGTCGAAGTATATTTTGCTTTCTCCTCTTATGATGTTTATGAGTAGACGTTATGAATTCACCATTGGAATTGTACGAAACTCACGATATATGTAGGATCCGTCGATAGCATCACAATTCGAATGCTTCTAATTTATTTAGCATTATGGTTTTGAACGTCCATGGTTGTCCATGTCTCACAACCATATAATAAGATAGACCATACACAAAAATTCAGGACCTTCTTGCAATTATGTATCGACAAGTTTCATCTAAGTTACATAAAACTATTTTCCAGGCATAAAATATTGCGAGATATTTCAGTCCTAGTTGTTATTTCTTCATTAGTCACAATTTTTAGACCACTCCGATAATTTTGTGTAAGAATGGCCATATCGTCAGCGTATTTGATATTGTTGATTAGTTATCCGCCTAGTCTTACTCCCTCTTGTCTGTCATTCAAAGCCTCTCTGAAGGTTTCTTCAGACTACACAGACAGTCTCTTCAGACAAAACACTATGCTGTCGTACTTCTTGATGGGTAATTTTTCAGTATAACTATTTCCAATTTGGTTGGAGGCTAATTGATTTTAATATAAGAATTTTAGCAGACTTATATCGTGAAGGTCAATTCCTGCTGCTTGTAGGCAATGAAAAAGTGTTGTGCTCGGTCGAATGCATTCTCGAAGTTAATGAAACAAACATAAACGTTATTGTGGAACTTGGGAAAAGTGAGCAAAACATAGGTAATTGTCAGACTCTGACGCAGAAATATACAGAGAGAGTCTGTAAAGTGGAATAAATTCAATATCTCAAATACTAATTGTTTTTTTGGAAAATGCTCAGACCCGTCGATTAGTATTTCAAATTGTCCTTTTTGACATTCAATAATAATGTATACAGGGTGTCCCAATTTAAAGATATGACGTCATCGTCGATTTTCTTAAATGGCAACACTGTCATTTTGATAGCTAATTTGATAGGGTTTGTAAAGTTATACACAACTGCAAAATTTCAAATTTGTATTCTCTACCATTTACAAGATAATAGAAAATAACAAAGTTATATCTGTAATTTGGAATATATTCAATAATTAAAATACTAACTGTTTTTTTGAAAAATTCTCAGATCCGTCGATTAGTATATCAAATTGTCCTTTTTGACATATAATAATAATGTATACAGGGTGTCCCAATTTAGAGATATGACGTCATCGTAGCTATTTTGATAGGGTGTGTAAAGTTATACACAACAGCAAAATTTCAAATTTGTATTCTCTACCATTTAGATGATAATAAAAAATAACAAAGTTATGAAAAAGAAGTAATCAACTAATAATTGAATTTAATTATTTCAATAAATTAAGCAAAAACTCATAATGTTGCCCTCAATTATTGTCAAATTGTCAATGGGCAACGTTATGAGCATTTTCTTAATTTAAATAAATAAATTCAATTATTGTTTGATTACTTTTTGTTCTTCATAACTTTGTTATTTTTTATTATCTTGTAAATGGTAGGGAATAAAAATTTGAAATTTTTCAGATGTGTATAACCTTACACACGCTATCAAAATAGCTATCAAAATGATAGTGTTGCCATTTAAGAAAATCAACGATGACGCCATATCTCTAAATTGGGACACCCTGTATATATTATTATTGTATGTCAAAATGACAATTTGAAACACTAATCGACGGGTCTGAGCATTTTTCAAAAAAACAGTTAGTATTTTAATTATTGAATATATTCCAAATTACAGATATAACTTTGTTATTTTCTCTTATCTTGTAAATGGTAGAGAATAAAAATTTGATATTTTGCAGTTATGTATAACTTTACAAACCCTATCAAATTGGCTATCAAAATGACAGTGTTGCCATTTAAGAAAATCGACGATGACGTCATATCTCTAAATTGGGACACCCTGTATACATTTTTATTGAATGTCAAAAAGGACAATTTGAAATACTAATCGACGGGTCTGAGCATTTTCCAAAAAAACAATTAGTATTTGAGATATTGAATTTATTCCACTTTACAGACTCTCTCTGTATATTTAAATTGAACATTTGAGAGGACTATGTTTAGATCTGTCGAGTCTGTAAGCTAACCTATCCTTACTCAATAGTCTATGTGTACTAGAATGTAGGTGAAACAGAAATAAAAGCAGTCATTAAAAATTCATTAGCATTTGTTTTCGGAGAAAATGTATAAAAGGGTACCATGATGCTAGTTCGAGTAAGCTAGTTCCAACATCGCATGCTAATCCTGGGTTTAAACAGATGAATCTTTAGACACAACACCACATGGTGATCCTGTTCCTAAATAATGAAATTTTCTGAACCGCAAGAAAAAAAGGAAAAGAAATATCCAGCAGCAAACCACTAACACCCAGACTTTATGGTTTACCTAAGATACACAAAAAGGGAACCCTCATTCGTCCAGTTGTTAGCTTCATACGAGTAAGTACTCCAGTTTCCATTCTTTTAAAATGTATACTCAATTTTATTAACAACATGACGAACTTCACCCCTCGTTTGTCAGTCAAAAACACTACTTATCTTGTCAATAATCTCCAACAAATCCAGCTTTATCCAAACACTATCTTGCTTTAATTTGATGTTAGCAATCTTTTGACCTCAGTTTCAAAACAAGAAACTATTAATCTGATACACTCTCTTCCAAGAGCATGTTATATTCCTATTTCCACCACTAATTCAATTAGAAAAAAATACCAAAGTTTTCAATCTAATAGCACATAAAACAACATCCAAAAATGTCATTCTACATCCTACCACACTGAAAACAATGGGAATCTTCTCTGGTAACACCTCCGAGGCTTTTACAATTTGCAAGCCATAACGGATGCTGAGACTAAGGAAGATGAGGGAATTTTACAATTTATAATTCACGTCCCATCTGCTCAGCGCGGTAAAGTTCCAACGAGAATAGTTCCCTTCGTACTCCAATCAGAGTAAACATGTAAATCAAAAATGAATAACCATTTTTAATTTCGTTGCAACACGAAACTACAGCCGCAACATTATTCCAATTCAGTCAGAGAGTGCAGCAAGCTCCTCTACCGGTTTCGAAACTTATTAGTCTCTCATCAGGAGGCACATATGCTGCTCTCTCTGACCCAACTAGGACAAACCCCGGCGTGCAGTCACGGATTGCAACGAACAAAATGGCAGGGATGTCCTAGGCCCTAGAGGCAACTGCTAGCAAAAAATCTAAGTTTTCAATCTAATAGCACATAAAACAACATCCAAAAATGTTATTCTACATCCTACCAGACTGAAAACAATGGGAACCTTCGGTTCCCAAGCCATAACGGATGCCGAGACTAAGGAAGAGGGAATTTTACAATTTATAATTCACGTCCCATCTGCTCAGCGCGGTAAAGTTCCAACGAGAATGGTTCCCTTCGTACTCCAATCAGAGTAAACATGTAAATCAAAAATGGGATGTGAAGATGGGACGTGAAATCTAAATTGTAAAATTCCCTCATCTTCCTTAGTCTCAGCATCCGTTATGGCTTGCAAATTGTAGAAGTCTCGGAGGTGTTACCAGAGAAGTTTCCCATTGTTTTCAGTCTGGTAGGATGTAGAATAACATTTTTGGATGTTGTTTTGTGTGCTATTAGATTGAAAACTTAGTTTTTTTTGCTAGCCTTGCTCCTAGTTGCCGCTAGGGCATCCCTGCCATTTCGTTCGTTGAAATCCGTGACTGCACGCCAGGGTTTGTCCTAATTGGGTCAGAGAGAGCAGCATATGTGCCTCCTGATGAGAGACTAATAAGGTTCGAAACCGGTAGAGGTGCTTGCTGCACTCTCTGATTGAACTGGAATAATGATGCGGCTGTAGTTTCGTGTTGCAACGAAATTAAAAATGGTTATTCATTTTTGACTTACATGTTTACTCTGATTGGGATACGAAGGGAACCATTCAAGTTTGAATTTTACCGCGCTGAGCAGATGGGACGTGAATTATAAATTGTAAAATTCCCTCATCTTCCTTGGTCTCAGCATCCGTTATGGCTTGCAAATTGTAGAAGCCTCGGAGGTATTACCAGAGAAGGTTCCCATTGTTTTCAGTCTGGTAGGATGTATAATAACATTTTTGGATGTTGTTTTATGTGCTATTAGATTGAAAACTTAGTTTTTTTGCTAGCAGTTGCCGCTAGGGCATCCCTGCCATTTCGTTCGTTGCAATCCGTGACTGCACGCCGGGGTTTGTCCTAGTTGTGTCAGAGAGAGCAGCATATGTGCCTCCTGATGAGAGACTAATAAGTTTCGAAACCGGTGGAGGTGCTTGCTGCACTCTCTGATTGAACTGCAATAATGATGCGGCTGTAGTTTCGTGTTTCAACGAAATTAAAAATGGTTATTTATTTTTAATCCAATTAGGTGTTCAATTATTGCAACTTTGTCTAGTTCAAGACTTCTTTGTATTCAATAATAAATATTATAGACAACCTGATGGTTTAGCCAAGGGTAGCTGCCTATCTCCTCTCCTAGCTGACATCTTCATGGATCATTTAGAATCCGTACATATCATGAAAAATCCTGAAATTCTCCATTGGTATCGATATGTTGACGATTGTTTGGTCTTCATTTCAGGTAACTCGAACTCAGTTGATTTATTACTTTCTAAAATCAATCAAATTCACCCCCATATTAAGTTCACCATGGAACTATAGTCATCCCAATAAATTAATTTTCTCGACCTCATTATCACTAGATTAAACGACCACTTCGATTTCAGTATCTATAGCAAATCGGGAAATCGACACACACCGATCATGTCATATTACTATCATTCAACCACCCCATGTCACACAAATTTGCGGCCTTTCATAGTTACATACACCGTCTTGAAATCACCCCCTTATCACAATCTAACTACAAGAAAGAATTAAATATCCTTCGTCAAATAGCCTTCAATAATGGGTATAATCCAAACATCATAAAAAAGCTCATTTACAAAAGACAGATTAGGGTCTTAAGACAAGCTGCGTTACCTGGGGATTTGTCAACCAAGGCAACTTATACATCTTTACCTTTTTGCCAAGTTAGACTATCTGGGGATATTGCAAATATTATCAAAAGATCGGATGATAACATTCAAATTTCTTTTAAAGCATCCAATAAATTAGGACAATCTTTATATAACTCAAAAGATATTATCAACTACATGAATCGTAGTGGTGTCTACAAATTGCAATGCTCTGATTGCGATGCTATGGATACAGTTAGAACCGGTAGATCACTTGCTTCTCGCTCTCTTGAACACACCAAAAGAGAGAACACATCTACTTTCTCCCAACATCTGAAACAAAAAAATCATACTCTGAATATGCCAGATGTCTCTCTGCTTCACAATATCCCACAGAACGACTTCTTAAAATTGGAACTGTAGGAGGACCTAGAAATAATCAAAGAAAAGCAAAAAGTCCTAAATTTGTTAACCGCCATGTATCTTTCAATAGGGACTTTCAACCACTTTACCGACAACTTTTTTCTTAACACTTATTACAATTACACTCTATTCTTTTATTGCTTTCTTTCACATTCTCCATCTACTTATGTACTTATATGTAATTGATTTGCTGCAATCCACAATTATTTACTTTCCATTATTATTCACCAGTTTCAGTTTTCCAAGAATATTTTGGCAGCCAAAAGAGATAGGAAGGATTGTTGGAACATTTGACCTAGGTTCCGTGTAAACAGAACAAAGAAAGGAGTTTTTACTAGAGAATTTTAATAAAAGAACATTTCATATAGAAAACAGGGGACAGGGACAGTTTAGAGTTGAAATAATAATAATTGTTAACTGGTTTTTCGAGACCAATGTTGCAAAGGCTTAAAATTTTGAAACGAAACAATAGAATAAAGTTATAACATTATTTTGTAGCTCGTAGAGGACATTTATGTTAAGTATTCACAGAGTAAACGGAAAAAAGGTCAAGCTACCACTGTCTTTTCTGCTCTAAAACACATCTCTGATATTTGAGTGAATCGCACTGAGAAAAACTAAAACATATATTCGAATCGTTTCAATTTCTGTTTCTGGCATATTTGAACGTTAACTCTCTATATAATATGAATGCTTTAACTTTAGCGGGGCTTTTCCAGTTGTTCAGTTCATTCTTTCTCTCGCAGACCGAGATCCTCGCAAATCAAGTGCTCTGGACCGCATTATAATGCATATATAATGTTATATTGCAAAAAAGTTTGAGGCTGTGTTCCAACTCCATCAAGGACATTTAATGGAGTCGGGCATTACGATAGGAGGAAGAAGCTGCCGTTTAATATTCCGGAATTGTGGTTGGCTCGTTGTTATTGCGAATTGCGATGGTGATGGTGATGCTGAATGGCGAATAGTTAAAAGCACATTTCATGGCTGTATTCCTATTGTGTATGAGCATAATAGAGCTACCGAAACAGTAGTAGATGCATTCGGGTTGGTAACGCAAATTAATTTATCCTCATTTAATCTGTTTATAAGTTTACAATTATGTATCCAGATTATCTGATGATATCTAATATACTATTTTTTCTAGGACTTGTATCAGGGAAGAGAAAATTTTTATAGTTGCTGTAGAATTTTTTCCCAGTATTCTTTATTTGTCTTCGTATCCAGCCTCTTAATCGGTCTCTGATTGTACTTCTGGGCACTCCCAGTGCCGGTTCTGGATCGAAGAATCTTGTTGCTGATCCTCGTCTAGCAAGTTCGTCAGCTTTCTTATTGCCAGCGATCCCTTGATGTCCAGGCACCCAAATGAGTTTTACTTCATATGTTCCGCCAGGGTGTCAAGTTCTTCGCGGTATTTCCATACAAGCCTTGAGGTTATCTTTAGGTTCTTTAGAGCCTTCAAGGCCGCTTGGCTGTCTGAAGAGACATTGATTCTCTTATTAGTATAAGTCATCACTATGTTTATCCGCGCACAGTGCAGGATTGCATATACCTCTGCCTGAAATAGAGAGGTATATTCTCCTAGTGGGATGGAACCTGATCCCGAACCATCTTCTGTCTTGGAACCATCTCTGTACCAGATGTGGCCCTCATATTTCAGATGTCTGCCAGGATCTCCCCATACCTCCCTGGAGTGTATTTCCAACTGGAAAGGTATTTCCATTTTATATTTGGTGATTGAATGGTCTGCTATCATCTCAGATATCAGATCACGCATATATTCTTGATGCTGCAGTGTTCTTTGCCCACTGCAATTTTACTTTGATTTTTACTTTTTTTACTACGTTCAGGGCCTGTTGCATATTATCCCTGACCGTTGTATTGAACTTGCCCTGTGCCAGAATTACGAAATCATCTGCATAGCTCAAGAAATTATATCTTTTCCTGTTGAGCATTCCAATAAGTCCGTCCATAACCAGATTCCACACTAACGGAGATAATACACCTACCTGTGTACATCCTCTGGCAACCCGTGCTGACATGGTCTAGCCCATTAATGTTGAATATACCACGCGTCTTCTATCCACCTGCAGCTTATTTCATCCACTCCATTCAGACGAATGGCCTTTGTGATTGCATCGAATGAGGTGTTGTTGAGGCTTTTACAGTTGTTCAGTTCATTCTTTCTCTCACAGACAGAGATTCTCGCAAATCAAGTGCTCTGGACCGCCTTATAATGCATATATAATGTTATATTGCAAAAAAGTTTGAGGCTGTGTTCCAACTCCATCAAGGACATCTTGTCGTCCCATCAAGCAACTCGAAAGAAGCATAACTAGAGAGAAATCGAGTCGTCAAGATGCCAAAATTTTACAGCCTACCCAAGGTACATAAGGCAGGATTACCACTGCGGCCAATTATATTAGCTCCATCGGATCTCCTCTACAACCACTGGCAACATTTCTAGTTGGACAGCTACAACTATACGAAGAGGAAGCGGATTCTTACGTCAAGAACGCGAGCCACTTCATCGAGCGAATAAAAGATATGACCCTTCAGCCGGGACATTTGCTAGTCAGCTTCGATGTGATCCCACTTTTCACGAATAGAATCACTGGACATCATAAACAAAAGGTATCCAATACTACAGGATACTCCAAACCTAACCAAACACTGCTAAAATAATACACATTTTCTCTATAATGAACAAAGATATAAACAAACTAAAGTAGCACCGATAGATTCCCCACTGTCACCAGTAATAGCGAACTTATTTATGAAGGAAATAGAACAGCGGGCATTAGAAACAGCTGAATACAAACCCAAACTTTAGCGTAGATACGTGGTTGACACTTTTCTGATCTGGATCCACGTAGAGGAAAAACTAAAGATATTTTTAGAACACATCAACAATATCCACAATAAAATTCTGTTTACAATGGAATTGGAAGAAAACAATCAAATACCATTCTTAGATGTGTTAATAATAAAGAAACAAGACGGGCACATAGGCCGTACAGTGTATCGGAAACCGACACATACCGACAGATATCTAAATGCTGCTTCACATCACTATCCTGCACAATTACATTCAGTCATCAAAACCTTGACTACAAGATCCAAAAAACTGACAGAGCAAGAACATCAAAATAAAGAAATGCATAATGTGAAAATAAAAGAAATGCAAACAGCGTTAAGAAAAAAACGGCTTCAACATGCAGAAGCTACTCGCAGATGAATTAAGTATCCAACAGAAGACGAAAAACCGATTGGCAAAACCATTCTACCATATGTGAAGGGTACAACAGAGAAAATAAAAAGAATACTGAGAAAACACAAAATAGAAACGATATTTAACACGGACAGAAAAATCTCAACTATTTTACCAACAGCAAAAACCAAAATATTGTTGAAAAATCAAGGAATAGATGAGGGAATTGTGAAAAGTCGTACATCGGGCATATCAACCGAAGAATTCATATTAGACGAGAAGATCACCGAAATGCCATCGAAAGGCGAGAAACAACAGCATCCCTAGCACAACATGTTGCAAATACAGGACTGTATGTGCGAACCTGATATAAACCTGAACCAAACGGCGATGCTAGCTAACATAGAAATCAAAAGAAAGCATGAAATCAGATAATCGATAGAAATAGAAAAGAAGTCTAACAGTCTAAACCAAAGAGACGATGCTCAAAGGCTTTCTACAACATGGAAAACGGTACTGAAGAAAAAGAGCAAAGTAACTCAGGCAAAGACATCGACACGTATAACCCCTCCTGCCCCTCCAACTTATACAGGACCAATAACAGGAACCGCGCGTGCGGAGGAAGCGCATCACGGTCGACTATATAAGTGACCGTATCGTGAATAAAAATTCATGTACCGTCCGCTCTAATGCAAACATGCATTGACGAACTCCCGGTGGAGTACGAAAACATCCTTGAGGCTACCCCGTTAGCCTACCGTACCCACCTCTAACATTTCCTCTTCCCTACCCCGAACAGGGAGAAGTTGGTTTTTTGCGGTTTCCCAACTTCATTGCACAATTATACCTGTTCGACCCAAGAAAATAGCCGCAACTATTTTCTCCACTCGAACGCTCACTGTCCACGCTGCGCTCAAAGCCACCTCCTGACCGCCGACGAGGGACGCAGGTTCGCCTGTCGTTGTACAATGGTTTCTAGGGAGACTGGTCGAGAGCAAAGCACGGACAGTACACGTAAATGTCTATGGAACCAACAACAACCCACCAAACTTTCTTCTCTGTTGTCTTCTTAGCCTTCTGGACACCACCGTCCGGCATAACCAAGGACCCAAGAACACCAGGACACGGCGCTTGCCCCAGTGTGTTTTTCGGACTGTTTGCTTTTGCTGCCAACACTAAACATTCACCACAAACCCTGAAGAGGACAAAATCCTAAACAGGGACACACATTGTTCGCATTTCTTCTAAGCATTTTTCTAGACAAGCAAATCAAACAATGAGATGATGATGAATAAAAATTCAGTTTACTTCAAGCAGAAACGAGAAGCGGAACTACCTGACTCGACAAGGGCAAGTGACACCTTGCCGAAACGTCGTAAAAATAATGGTTTATCTAAAAACCAAAACTATTCAACGCAGAGTCAAAGTCAAAATATAAACAATGCGGCTTGTTGGCACACAGCCTTGCGTTCGCCTTACAACGAGTATGATATTAATCTTCAAGCTTCTGCGGTTGATGTATATTATATTGGATATTATAACCGAGGAAAAACCAAAGCTGGAGCTATAGGTATATAATGCCGTCTCCCTCTCTCGTCGCTCGTAGTCCTGCTTTTCCTTCCTTCCTGCATACATATACAACAGACAAAAGCTCTCACTTAGTTTTATTGTGTCTATATTAATTAACAGCTTTGTAATTGAATAAACTGCGAAGCTTTTAGAACAGAAGTTCGAGGTATACAGGGTGGTTGTTTGTTTCAACGATTTGAAAACTATCCGATCTATTTTTACCACAATTTATTTTCAGTACTTATTAAAAATGTAGTTTTATTACAAAATATTCAGTGCTAACTCCCTGTATGTTATAACTAATCATTATTTATTATATTGTATGTTCATATAAAAGATGTCTATTTTTCTTGAAAATCCATTGCAATTTATTTGTCAATTATATTCTCTTTTTATTATTTACTATAATTTTATTATACTTAGTGGGCGTGGTCCATTGTGTTCTATTTTGAGCACTTTGCATCCAATTTCTTGACATTTTCTTGAGATCGTCATTCCAACGAGTAGGGGGTCTTCCTCTACTTCTTTTGTCTAATCTCGGCCTCCACTCAAGTAATCTCTTCATCCACCTCCCATTATTGATTCGGTTGACGTGTCCGGCCCAGTCCCATTTGAGGGTGGCAATTCGAGAAATTACATCGGTAACTCCTGTTCTTCGTCTTATGTCTTCATTTCTAACTCGGTCACGAAGCGGTATACTCAGCATTGCCCTTTCCATTTTCCTCTGAGCTATTTGCAGCATTTTACAAGTTGCTATTAGTGTAGGAAACAGAGGTTGAACCTTGCAAAATGGACACAAGTCCGGTTTTATTTTTTTTCTGGCATATCAAGGGGTGCTTATTATAAGACTAACTTTTTCTGAAAAAATTTCGCCCCGGAACCCCCATTTTCACCCCATTAAAGGGGGTAATTTATGGTTTTTGCAGAACGTAGCCCTTCCTGTACCTTTTACAAAAAATTTCTTTTATAGAAATATAAAGAGGACTATATTTTCTACGATATATTTCCAACAGCATCTCTCTATCATCCACCGTTTAGCAAGGGTGGCGCCCCAAAGTTGACAAGTTTTAAAAAAAGATGTTTTTAGAAAAAATATATTTTTCGCTAACTGTAACGGAAATTAAAAAGAAATGCTACGGAGATTATTCACAAATATATGATTGATTTTTTCGTATAGGTTTCACTTAAGGGTAATTGCCCTTTTTTTAATTACAGGGTGTTACATTTTAAAAAACCCCTTTTTATACCATCTGAACCGTTTATGCTAGAGTAAAAAGACTTTCAGCGATTACCCATGTACTGGTGTTATTTATAAATTTGTATAATGCACCCCCATTTTTTCCCCGGAACCACCCAAAAAAGAAGAAGAATTAATAAATAAACTGATTTTCTTGGAATTCTTCACACACAATGCCCTTCATTAATATGCTTCATATATCATTTTGTGCAAGTTATTATTACCCATGCATGGACACTAAACGCGATTTCCTAGTGCAACCCTTGTAGCCAAAAACAATAAATAAAATGGGGGGTTAAATTTCTTTTTTGTTTTTTGCTTTTTGATCCATATGGGCGTATGCTTCATCAATAGTGCTTTTCAAAAATATATATAATTATTGCAACATCCCTGCGCAAACCACCCCTATCCTTGAAAATATACTGCAGAAACTACCCCTATACCTTATCCAGCATGTTTTTACGATTTTCTCATTACCTATTCATTTTTTTTAAACAAAACTTATACAAGGTTAAAGATCACTATTTACTCTAAAAATTAGGTCCTATTCATTTTTTTCGTTTAAGCAACCGTTACGGCACAGTGGCGCCGTAAACCTCATATATGCTTTGACGGGCTCCAGTTTTTGTTTATTTTTTCGTCATCTGTTTGTTTTATTGATAAAGTACTTATGTAAAATAAAACAACACAGTGTAACCTACAAATCATGACCTATGCACATTTTACATTCTTTGCTCCCCAAAGCTACAGTGGTGGCCCAAAATAAATTTTTTCATATTTTCGCCACCTACACGCATTTTATTGCGTTAATGCTACCTTAATAGCACAATATTCACCCCTAAGTGGTCGCTAAGCAGTGGCGGATCCAGGGAGGGGTGATGGGGGCGATCACCCCCACCCCTCTCAAACCAAGTGATATTATATTTGAAGATTATAAAAATATTAATTTATTTTTATAGAAATACTTATATAATATTAATATTATTTTTATAAGAATGACTTTTTATGCTTTAGCGACAGTGGCGGATCCAGCATCGTTAAGAGGGGGGTGCCAATTGGTTAAATTTCTATAAAAATAAATGAATATTTTTATAATCTTTGAATATAATATGACTTGGTTTGAGAGGGGGGGGAGGTGTTCACCCCCATCACCCCTCCCTGGATCCGCCACTACGTAGCGACCACCTAAGGGTAAATATTGTGCTGTTAAGGGAGCATTAATGCAATAAAATGCATGTAGGTGGCGAAAATATGCAAAAATTTATTTTGGGCCACCACTGTGGCTTTGGGGAGCAAAGAATGTAAAATGTGCATAAGTCATAATTTGTAGGTTACACTGTGTTGTTTTATTTTGCATAAGTACTTTATCAATAGAACGAACAGATGACGAAAAAAAAACAAAAACTGGAGCCAGCCAAAGCATATATGAGGTTTACGGCGCCACTGTGCCGTAACCGTTGCTTATACGAAAAAATGAATAAAACATAATTTTTAGAGTAAATAGTGGTCTTTAACCTTGTATAAGTTTTGTTTAAAAATAATACATAGGTAATGAGAAAATCGTAAAAACATGCTCGCCAAGGGATAGGGGTAGTTTCTGCAGTACATTTTCAAGGATAGGGGTGCTTAAACGAAAAAAATGAATAGGACCTAATTTTTAGAGTAAATAGTGATCTTTAACCTTGTATAAGTTTTGTTTAAAAAAAATGAATAGGTAATGAGAAAATCGTAAAAACATGCTGGATAAGGTATAGGGGTAGTTTCTGCAGTATATTTTCAAGGATAGGGGTGGTTTGCGCAGGGATGTTGCAATAATTATATATATTTTTGAAAAGCACTATTGATGAAGCATACGCCCATATGGATCAAAAAGCAAAAAACAAAAAAAAAAATTTAACCCCCCATTTTATTTATTGTTTTTGGCTACAAGGGTTGCACTAGGAAATCGCGTTTAGTGTCCATGCATGGGTAATAATAACTTGCACAAAATGATATATGAAGCATATTAATGAAGGGCATTGTGTGTGAAGAATTCCAAGAAAATCACTTTATTTATTAATTCTTCTTCTTTTTTGGGTGGTTCCGGGGAAAAAATGGGGGTGCATTATACAAATTTATAAATAACACCAGTACATGGGTAATCGCTGAAAGTCTTTTTACTCTAGCATAAACGGTTCAGATGGTATAAAAAGGGGTTTTTTAAAATGTAACACCCTGTAATTAAAAAAAGGGCAATTACCCTTAAGTAAAACCTATACGAAAAAATCAATCATATATTTGTGAATAATCTCCGTAGCATTTCTTTTTAATTTCCGTTACAGTTAGCGAAAAATATATTTTTTCTAAAAACATCTTTTTTAAAAACTTGTCAACTTTAGGGCGCCACCCCCGCTAAACTGTGGATGATAGAGAGATGGTGTTGGAAATAAATCGTAGAAAATATAGTCCTCTTCATATTTCTATAAAAGAAATTTTTTGTAAAAGTTACAGGAAGGGCTACGTTCCGCAAAAACCACAAATTACCCCCTTCAAAGGGGTGAAAAGGGAGGTTCCGGGGCGAAATTTTTTCAGAAAAAGTTAGTCTTATAATAAGCACCCCTTGATATACCAGAAAAAAAATAAAACCGGACTTGTGTCCATTTTGCAAGGTTCAACCTTTGTTTCCTACACTATATCAATGTTACAGTTTAGGCACCATAAGTCATCACAGGCAACACACATTGGTCAAATGTTTTACGTTTTAAGAGAAATTGGTATATCGCTTTTAAAGATGTCTTTGACTTTTCCATAGGCTACCCATTCTAGGTTTATTCTTCGTCGTAGTTCGCATGTTTGGTTGTCTCTTGTGATCTTTATTTCGTGTCAAAGGTATATGTATTTTTTCACTAGCTCTACTTCGTTGTCTCCAATATTGATATTTTCGCTAGGTACTAGCAGTGGTGTCATGGTGTGGGAACGCGTGGGAACGCCGTTCCCGCACTGGTTAAGAAAAGAAAAAAAAATAATAGAGAATTTAGGTTTTGTAAACAAAAATTAGCAGTGCGTTCCGGCACTGCGTTCCCGCACTGCTAATTTTGCCATGACACCACTGGGTACTAGGTTTGTCATGAATTTTGTTTTGGAGATCTTTATTTCACTGGTGAAGGAGAAGACTTACACTGGCACACACTAACTGAAGTTCATGTAGCATTGTATATATCTCCTTTAGGTTGTCAGAGAACAAAACTATATCGTCTGCGAATGATTAGGATGCAGGGAGAGAATTCTAGAAATTTTTAGATATAGGATGAACTCAGACAAGTTAATACCCTGGTTTGCCTCCTACAGAGGCGTAGCTACCGCCGTATCAGCCGTATTAATTATACGGGGCCCCCGATATTCAGGGGCTCCAGCGCGACATGTCGAAACAAAATTCCATTTAAAAAAATTTCACAAAATATTCTACAATTATTTCACTATTAAAACGCTTTGAAATAGTGTATATTGTTTGGATATCGACATTTTTGTGTAATGGATTCTTTATCTATATAAAACTATATTTATGTACAGGTACCTATCTATTTTTTGCCGTTTGCCTTTATTCCATAACAACAGAGCTTTTTTGTTTTCAAGCTAATGTTTATTGTCTCTTCACCTTTGGCTGTGTGTGAGACATTATACAATAAAGTATAATGCCAAATTGCAATTTTTGTAATCGCGTTGTGTTTGAATACATGAAACCTTGTGTATTGTTTGCGTATAATTTCGTGTAATCGGTTCTTTATCTATAAATTGTATTTAGCTATATCTATTTACCGGCCGCTCGCATCGTAAGAACACAGCTTCTTTGTTACGCTTATTTCCAATGTCCAATAACTCTTGGCTTGAAAAAACTGAATCTATTTTCAAACAATGGATCTCTACAATTTAAATCTATTTTTCGACTTTGGTATATTGAGTTTCTTAGCTTAATTATTTATATCTATATTTGGGTGTTATACGCAGAAGTTTTTAGTTCCTAAGGTTGTATGCATTATGCAATTTATTTAAATTTTGCAATATGTATACGGGGTGTTTCATTAATAATTGTAAATATTTTAACTGCAGATTCCTGGGCTCAAAACATTAAAATTTAACCCAAATCACCTAGTCCGAATATGCTTCCTAGGGGAGATAGAGCTCTTTGAAGAAGGCGCCTTGTAATTAGTTTTTTTAAATACCTCCAGAACGCTTCAATTTAGAGAAACGAAAACTGGTACGTCTATTTATCTTCCAGAGATAAATCGATTCCATAAATTTAGAATTTCTAGTGCCGGTCATAGACATAAGTTTTGGGTAGGGCAATGATTATTTTTTTATCGATAACTTTTTTGTCTTTAACCTTGAAGTCTTTTTGACACTGGATTATTAAATTGTGAGGCATTTTAGTAATGAATGGTACTCTTGCGTCGGCATCGGTAGTATACATCGTTTTCTAGAACCGTCGATTTGAAAATTTTGCGTTTTTTAATTTGAAAAAAGCTATGAAAAGAAAACGGAAACTGGTACTTTTATTCCAGAGATGAATCTATTTCATCAATTGCGAATTTCTAGTACCGGTTGTAATCGTCCTTTTTGGGTAGGTCCACGGTTATTTTATCGCATTATTTTTTGTGTCTTTAATTTTTAAGCATTTTTGACACTAGATTATTCAATTATGAGGTATTCTAATACTAAAAGTTACTCTTGCTTTAAGTCGGTAAAATACACAGTTTTTTTTAATTTTTTTTTTTTTCAAATTTTGTTCAAATTCAAAAAACGAAAAATTTTCAAATACATTTTTCTAGAAAACGGTGTATTCCACCGACTTAAAGCAAGAGTAACTTTTAGTACTAGAATACCTTACAATTTAATAATCCAGTGTTAAAAATAAAAGTTAAAGACAAAAAAGTTATGCGATAAAATAACCGCCGCGCTACCCAAAAAGGACACATATGACCCGTACTAGAAATTCGCAATTTATGAAATCGATTTATCTCTGGAAGATAAATAGACCAGTTTTAGTTTTTCTAAATAGAAAGCGTTCTAGAGGTATTTAAAAAGAAACTAATTAAAAGACACCATCTTCAAAGAACTTAAGTTCCCTTAGGAAGTATTTTCGGAGTAGGTGCTTTGGGTTATACCTTAATTTATTTCATTATATTTTATTTTGTAATAATATTGACGATTTATGTACTTTTAGTAAACTGTACTTGTTGTTCTTTTTTTTCGACTCTTTGTGAGCTTTCTTTGTCCATAAAATTGTAAAATTTTCAGTGACAATAAAGTATATTTCTATTATATTCTATACAAACGTGTTTGCTTCTTTTGTTTAACATTTTTTAGCACTATCCCACATCAGTCGTCGAAAAGGGCCCCGCAACAAGCCTTGATATGGGGCCCCTGTGGGGCTAGCTACGCCACTGCTCCTATTTAATATTGCCTTGGAGAAGGCAGTTCGAGGCACACGAATGAATTAGAGACGGCAGTACTATTTACAATAGATCGATACAAATCGTAGCATACGATGATGACATTTGCATAATAAGGCGTAGCAAGCGAGATGTTGATCATTATTTCCTAGCATTGGGAACGGCAGCAAAACAGATCGGTCTAGTCATCAATTTAGATAAAGCCAAGTACATGTTAGTTACTAAGGATCAACTAGCAAATGAGGAATGAGAAACAGTCTTTGGAAATTCTATCTTTGAACTTGTTGAGCTTCATACACCTTAGCTCGCTTGTGACTACTCCCAACACAAAAAGCGAAGAAATTAAAAGACGAATAAACTTTACAAAGTGGGTATACTATTGACTCCAAAAACAGTTCCATTCAAGAAACATCCATAAAATTATTATATACAAAACACTGCTGAGGACGATGTTCCTATATGGGACAGAGACATGGACCCAACGCAGAAGGATGAAAGACTTTTGAGAATATTTGAGCGTAAAATACTCCACAGTGTATTCAGAACTATAAACGACCAAGGACAAGTGGTGAAAAAGATATAACTTCGAATGATACCAAATCTTTAATGAACTAGTCGTTCACTAAAACATAGAGAGGGTACGAACATGCCAAAGATACATATGGATGTGCGCGGTGTAGGTCGCGATCGCGGTCCATAGATCGATGTCAAAACAAACCTTCATTTTGTTATGAGATCGCACATACCAAGGATGCGTCACCCGTTCATCCTCGCGAGTGAAAGGGCAGCACGGGAACGGGATATTTTCTCATGTAAAATCCCATAAGAAATCGCTAAGGTCCATTCTAGTCATTTTTGACGCATTTTGCGCAAAGCTGACTACAGGCTGACTCAACCTGACTACAGGCTGACTCAACCTGACTTCAGGCTGACTCGACGCCGACTCACCGCTGACTTGACTCAGCGTCGAGTCAGCCTGTAGTCAGGAAGGTATCTTCGGTATGTTCTGCCCGTCATCGATGTAAATCTCGACCGCGATCGCGACTTACACCGCTCTCATCCATGTATCTTCGGCATGTTCGTACCCTTAAATGGGCTGTGTACATAATACACCTGCAGGAAGAAGAAATATAGGCCAACCGCGTATTAGGTGGTTAGATGAAGTTAAGACCGGATTGGGATATTATAAATCGGAAGATGGCAACATGTCGCCAGAAACCTAGAGCAGAGCAGGCCATGATTCACAAAGGATTATCGAGCCAAAGATAATGAGGATGATAATTATTGTATTTAGTATATTTTAAAACAAAAGAGAAAAATTCCTGAAAAACAAAATTTGAAAACTTGAAAAACAAAATAGTACAATCGAAGGATGTGAGTTTATACAGAGCGTTAAGAACGAGAAGATTCGCAGATTAACGGGAATAGAGGACATAGAGAAAATGTCAAGGCTAATATGCAGATTTGCAGAACATGTATCATGGCTTAGAGACAATAGATGGAGTAAGATATTGTTGGAATAGAGACCCCGTAAAGATACGAGAAGCCGGGAAAACCACGACGTCATTTACAGACGACAGGAGACAACGGAGAAGATAGAAGAAGAGCATAACTGGATGCAACTTGCGCAAAATAGAATTTCCTGGATACATATGGAGAAGATTTATGGCCATCAGTAGACGTGAGAAGCTAGATGATGATGATGATGATGATGATGATGATGAATCTAGCGGAATATGAAGCAAAAATACAAAAATAACGGAACGATAGCACAACGGAACTTTAAGAATTTTTCGACTAAAGAGCCAATTAAGTCCGTATCAAACCTAAAGGTAAAGGTATATAGTGATGAACGTGCTAATAATCTGCAAACTAACGCAAAAATGAAAAACAGAATACGTTGTGAAATAAAAAGAGATAAACCGTCAAAATATGGCAAGGTAGTAGCTGAACTTTTTTGCCTTAGGGATTGGGAAAACTGTGTCTGTTTAATTTTTAGGGCCGGTTGTTCGAACGCTAATCAAAAATGGAATCAACTAATCATTATCAAATATTTAATTACTATCACCAACTGTCAATGTCAACTTTGAATGGGTTGCTGAAAACATAATTGATTACAATTATGTTAATAATTGTTATGTTAATTACTAATTAATAATTAATTATTCAATCAATTATGTTAATTATCATAAAGATAATTGGTTACAATCAACTGATTGGAGTACGAACAACGGATTTTGTTATTTGATGGTTGTTAAGAGAACTTAATTATAATCAACTTCTTGATTAGCGTTCGAACAACCGGCCCTAAAATTAGTTTTTAAATACAAGTATTTTAAAAATAAAAGTAAAGTCGTCGTATAAAAAAGGTTAAGACTCTATTAATCATTATCTTTGTTTTTGCTTTATTTATGAACAGCCTTGCTTCCAAACTCACATACTCTATTCGTTCTAACAGCTCTGTTAAAATTATTTCAAATTAAAAAAATGATGATGATGATGATGATGATGGTGATGTTTGGCATGGAAAGTAGTCCATTTGCCAAAGATTTTTGAATGTTTAGGTATATTATCATATTTTATATTATGGTATATAGTCCAGTATAAAAATATTCCGATCCGGATTTTTTGCACAATCTTACTCAAAAAGACCCCTTTTAACAAATTTGCATGTGGCCAGGACCAAAAAGTGGGCCAAAAGTAGGTTTTTTGGCCAAAAGTTCTTAGTTTTTGACATATAAGCGACTAAAAATTGAAAAATTGCGAAATTTACCCTCAAAAACTATGTGAAAAACTGAAAATTTGAATGTTGCCAAGGTAGGTAGATATTCTTTAAACATCGATTGATGAAATCCCGAAGAGTTTTTTGCAATACAATATTCAAAACTCCTTTGTTTTTTAATTGCTAATCAAGCGTGCGCCACACTATTTTCCACCGTTGCATGTGTATACAGTATGATGAAAATGAAAAGAATAAATTCGTTATTTCGTAAACCGGCGACTTTAACCCAGATATGCCCATTATGTCTACTTGTGATTTTAATTATTTTTTTTCTTATAATTGTTTAATTTAGGGTAAACTAAAATATATTAGACGAAAATAAAATTTATTTTTTTGATAAATATACAAAATTTTGGGTGTCCTATATGTAGGACGATGGGCACTTAAGGGTACCTACATTAACTATACACTTTTTGTATGGTATACCAAAAAACATTTTCATGGCAATGTTCACAGCGTGTTTGCTTATTTTGAGGAATAACCAAATGATCCATACGATCAAACCTAATGTCTAAACCTTCGGTAGATGACTTATTACCTTTAGAATGTGTTTCTTTTTTTTTATTTTGTAATAATAGCGTAGTTGCTACTCGTCTTCGGAACCTTAACTGATCAAGGTCCCCACCTCTTTGTCTATGCAACTGCCAAGCATTTTGCAGAGCTACATCAATACAGTGTGCCACTAGCGGGAAATACCATTTCTTGCTCCTCAGTGAAATTCTATAAAGACTCAAATTTTGGTCACATCTGTCTACTCTGCCCATGTTTGCATTGTACAAGTTTATCATATGTGGCTGCGACACCTAAAATATTATAAAATGTCATGAAACTAAGCATGTTGTTGAAAATAAAAAATAAATGCGTTTGTAATAATAATCTAAAAAACTATAACTTACCTGAATATTTGTC
Source organism: Diabrotica virgifera virgifera (assembly GCF_917563875.1). NCBI lineage: Eukaryota > Metazoa > Arthropoda > Insecta > Coleoptera > Chrysomelidae > Diabrotica > Diabrotica virgifera. The sequence goes on along the minus strand of NC_065445.1, from coordinate 230,805,670 downwards.
CGTTCTTTTCGTGAAAATCTTTTCACCCTATGCAGGGGGTTTACGCCTACTGCATTTGAGCACAGGGTGACAATGCTGTTGTCATGCCACTTCACGACAATAATGTTCTGGTTTTCTGTTTTTTTTTGAAATCGAAAACGCCTCGAGCTTCCTTTTTTATTTCTTTTGAGTTTGTCAGTGGCCCATTAGATATGCGATTTTCACGTATTGTTCCGGTAGCGTTAAAATTTTTCTCCGATAGCAATTCTAACAAAGATAACGCGGAAAAGAAATTATCAAAAAATAGGTGCATCCGTTTATTAGGCCACCTAGTACTTAAAACGTCAGCATACTCCAAAACAACAGATGGCCCTACTCCATAATCAATATACTTTTCGCTAATATTTGTGGTAGCACCTTGGTAAGGTTCCATCCAATTTACGTAGCCTAATCTACTTGCTCCTACCCAAAGTTTGTAACCATAGCGAATTGGCTTATTGTGAATAAATTGTTTGCAGCCATGGCGGCCGTAATATGGTACCATGGCTTCGTCAACACAGTGCATTTCCTCACATTTACCAAATTTCAAAAATGCAGCATTGAGGTGATCGAACAATGGCCTAACTTTAGCAAATTTGTCGGATGTATTTATAGTGAGGTTGTCAGTTAGGTGAAAGTGAGATAAAATATATTCAAATTTATTTCTTGACAAAGCTTCAGAAACCAGTACATTGTGACTGTCTCTTTCGTTTTCCCAGAACATTCTCCGCCTCGGAACTGGCACATATCCACTGAGTAATAACACTCCCATGAATGCTTTTATATCATGTTTTTCTATTTTCAGGCAATGGTTTTGTTGCCCTGCATATCGATTTGATTCGACAACTATTAGTTCCAATATTTTGTCATCAAAAAATAAAGAAAACATATCTAAAGGGGTTTGCAGAGGCATTTCTTCTTCATCGTTACTAAATTCTTCACCATCATACACCAAATCTTCGGTTTCCCATTTATAAATCTTTTTTCTCTTTATTGTTTTTGTTCTCTTTGATGGCGTTTCATATTCTTCCACTGATGGGGCATTTTTGTCATCTTTTAGATTAGAGGAATTAGAGGAATTAGAGGAAATGTTTTGCCTTGTATTATATTTATGAAAATTCATTTCAGCAGTCGCTCTAAGCTATTTAGCAGGTAGATTATTTATGGTAAGCGTGTCTTCGTCACCAGAATCTTCATCAGTTTGAGAATCCGTGGCATTTTCGGGCGGAGAAATAGTCAATGACTCAACGTGCTCTATCATATCTTCCTCCTCCTCCAGCATAGCCAGTGCATCATTTAAAGAAAAACCCCTGGAAGTGTAAATATACATGACATATGCTAAAATATTGATATATTTTGTATAAAAGCATGTAATTTACGCAAAAATAAAGTTATGTATGTAGTACTGTTATGTGCCCAACGTCCTACATGTAGGACGCTGTGGAAAAGAGGTTCAAAAATATATTATAACATATTTGTACATTACGGTTGATCCTATATTGCTAAATATACTTCTTTTTACGTTAAAATGCACATATTAAAATATTATTTATATAGTTTTAAAAATACAAATTTTGCTTACTTTGCGAACGAAACACCATACTCCGCCATTTTAAAATTTACACAATTTTTGATGTTAACTACACAAATATTATGGTGTGACTAAATAGTCGTTTTATATTTTATTACATCGGGTGGTTCCTAGAGATCGATTACCTGTTTTCAGCATTTAGTTATTGGGCAAGAATGAGACAGGATCGGACTTGCTTCAGGCGTTCTATATGTAGGACGTTGGGCATATCTGGGTTAAGGAAAAATCCCGAAATAGATCGATTTTTATTTTTAATTTATGATATTATGGCATATATGGTATACTAGTGACGTCATCCATCTGGGCGTGATGACGTAATCGATGATTTTTTTAAATGAGAATAGGGGTCGTGTGCTAGCTCATTTGAAAGGTTCTTCAATTCCTTATTCAGTAATATAAACATTTACATAATTATTTATACAGGGTTTTAATTAAATTATTTGAAAATAAAAGAAGAATGTATGTTATTTATTTAATTCAAAATACATTTTACTGTTATCCGAAAACTAAAAAATGTTCATTTCACAAATAAACATTGCTTTTCGATTATATTCAATGTTCAAGCCAGCTCCCGCCAGCCACCTGCCTCTTGGAAGTTTGAACATTTAATTTAAGCGAAAAGCAATGTTTATTTGTGAAATAAACTTTGTTTTCTGATTTCTGAAAGCAGTAAATTGTATTTTGAATTAAATAAATTACATACATTCTTCTTTTTTTGTCAAATAATTTAATTTAATAAACATTGTTTGGACACCCTGAATAAATAATTATGTAAATGTTTATATTACTGAGTAGAGAATTGAAGAACCTTTCAAATGAGCTAGAACATGACCCCTATTCTCATTTAAAAAAATCAACGATTACGTCATCACGCTCAGATGGAGCCATATATGCCACAATATCATAACTTAAAAATAAAAATCGACCTGTTTCGGGATTTTTACTTAAAGTCGCCGGTTTACGAAATAACGAATTTTTTCCATATATGGAACCATATATGCCACAATATCATAACTTAAAAATAAAAATCGACCTGTTTCGGGATTTTTACTTAAAGTCGCCGGTTTACGAAATAACGAATTTTTTCCTTTCATTTGCACCATACTGTATACACATGCAACGGTGGAAAATAGTGTCGCGCACGCTTGATTAGCATTTAAAAAACAAAGGAGTTTTGAATATTGTATTGCAAAAAACTCTTCAGGATTTCATCAATCGATGTTTAAAGAATATCTACCTATCTTGGCAACATTCAAATTTTCAGTTTTTCGCATAGTTTTTGAGGATTAAAAACGGCCGATTTCGCTTATATTATGTCAAAATCTATCAACTTTAGAGAAAAGTCACTAAAGACCTTTTCTGTTTGGAATGATCCAAGAAACCTAAAAAAACTTTGTTCCATGCAAAAAAACATTTTTGGTCCTGGCAACATGCAAATTTGTTAAAAGGGGTCCTTTTTGAGTAAGATTGTGCAAAAAATCCGAATTTGAATATTTTTCCTAGCGGATGCGCCGTGGCTTTCTGCACTAATATTTAGGAATTGAAACATGACTGTTACAAATTTAAATTATTACATGCTAGTTTAAATATTGATTTCTGATTAAGTGACAGAAATTTAAAAAATGTTAATGTCACATTAACGTCATACGTATGACTAAAATAAGCCCTTAGCAAACGTCTAAAGGTGGGAATCGTAAGTGGTCTTGTTTTATAGGTCAATACCGATAATTTCCCACCTCCACTATTTTCATCCCCTTTTATTTCACAACGCGTTATTTTGTCCATATTTCGCGTTATTGTGTCGGTTTAGGTATAGCGCGCTCATTACTGTATTAAAATGACAAAATCTAGTAGGTTGCGTTACAAATTTGAAAAAACAAATTATAAAATTAAACACTGGAAATATTACCAACAATGGGAGTTTAAACTGTCAATTTAAATTAATTTAGTTTTAATTTACAAAAAAATTAAAATGCAAAACAGGATAATGTAATTCTATCGTTATATAAATATACTCGTTTTGGATTTTGTTTTTTAGTATTCGTTATGAACATGTGTTATACAGTCTATGCTGTGAGGTCACTCACGTATGAAAAATTTTCTGATTCGGTTTCTTTGCGGATATCTCTTCAAAAATGTCCTCTTTAAACAACTCAGAAGGGTACCAGGCAGAGGCGTAATCAGGGGGCTTTTGGAGGTTGTAAACCCCCATTGGCCATTACTATTCCATACCTCTCAGCGACCCTCCAGTAGTTGTAACCCCCCCCCCCCTTAGGATCATCCTGGTGACGCCGTTGGTACCAGGCGACATTGTCGGGCAGAAATTGCTTAAGCAATATTTTTAAATAAATTCAAAGTATGTATCTCCTTTTTTTTCTCTGGAAACCACCTGGTGGACGAAACGTAAGTTAACGCTATCAAAATAAGTCACGCGCAAGTTTTCCGCTTCTCCAAAAAAATATATCATGCTCTGTGACTGGCGAATAATTAGTATCCTTTTGTTGATTGTAGGAACCACATCGCGATGGCAGCGCAGCTCCATCGCTCCCAGAATTGATAGGGAGAAGACGCACAATTGAATGGCCCGCGCGTTCACCAGATTTGTAGCCCTGTGATTTTGCCTTGAGGGAAGTACTTAAAGATAAAGTTTTTGCCACCCCAATACGGGATATGCAGCATTTAAAAGACAGGATTGCAGAAGAATTAGAAGTTCTTCGTGCCAACTTGGAATTCTGTAGAAAGACTTGTTTTACTGTGTATAAGCGTTGCCAAAAATGTATTGATGAAGATGGTTAACACTTTGAACATAAAATGTAAAACATGCACTTTTTTGTACCTATTTAAAAACAATACACTTTTTTTTACTCTAGTTATTTTTGCTTTTATTAATGTACAAAACGGTTAACTGACTTTTGGTCCACCTGGTATTTAGGTTTTTTGGGTAATTTTAAACAAAAAAGGTCTCTTGTTATTTTTAGTTATAAGCACTTAGAAGCGACGAGTGGCACTATATGGCATATATAAGGCATATACATATATATATAATCTGTGGCATTACAAATATGATTGTCGTATTTAATTAGCACATTGTCAAGAATTAATTGAATAAATAAATAAATTATAAATAAAAAATTATGTTAATAATAGAGACCTAAATTATAAAATTTTATTAAATGTCACGAATTTGTTGGGAATTTTCTTGGAAATGTAAGTATATGTATGATTTATGTATAAGTGCAACAGAGACACACCATATAGTGCGACGCGCGGTGACAAGCAGCTGCGGCGCGGTAGGCGTCGAGTGGAGGCGCATAATTAACAATTAAAAAACAAAGCTCTATAAAGAAGCCCAGATTATTCGTCAGAATCTTGAAATTGAATTACCTTTTTTTTATTTTTTATTTGATACACTGCATTTTTACGATCTACTCTATATACAAAGTAATAAGTAAATGGTATTTAAGTCAATTAAAATGAGTTAGGTACCATCCAGTGACGGTTCTCTAAGTATGATTGTGGTAGGTCGTCTGGCCATACTCTCTTCAGTCTTCTTTCGGCAAGTTGTTGGGTGAATAAATTATTTATCAATTCGTTGGTGTAGTCAGTGGTGCGATTTTTATATTTTATTAAACGATTCTTTATTATATCCTTGATTAGTGGTATGTCCAGATCATTGTGAAGTGTCTGGTTCAATACGTACCATGCAGCTTTACTTATCATACGGAGAATTTTGGACTGGAATGTTTAGAGTATCTTCGTATTTGAAGGTTTACTTCAGCTCCATAGTTCTATTCCGTATGACCAAATTCGTATGAGTATAGCTTTGTACAGAAGCAGTTTATTTTCAAGAGATAACTGAGACCTCTTGTTAAATAGCCAATTCATATTTTTTAGTTTAAGATCTAATTCAAGCGTTTATTTGAAAAACAACACTTGTCCAAAAATTAAAATTTTGGCAAATCAAGAAAAACTTCCCAGACATCCGTTGTTTTTCTAAAACTATCCAAATGTTCTATGTAGTTTACTCCGAACATCTGAGATTTTTACACAACTGAATGTGTGAGAGTGAGATAGATAAACTACTATTCTATGAGAATAATAATGGTAGGAGAGCCCAAGCGACAATTTTTGCAGTTACTCGAGCGCGACAGATTATGGTGTGGGGAGAAACCTTGTACCCTGTAAATGTACCCCTACCATATATTTAATCTTAATGCAGAGGCGTTGGTTAAGGGGGGCCCGAAAAAAAAATGTTAGCCTTAGAAAAAGTCGAAATTGTCAGATTAAGATAAGGTAAGTTAAGTACATGCAAAACAGTTCATATTTCAAAAACCTGACGATTTGAGCGGGGCGTAAGGTAATGGGCGAGTCACAAAGTTTACAAGAAAAAAGCGAATATTTCGCGAAATGAATGACAGATCGAAAAACTAAAAAATATGTATTCAATATTTTCCAAAAATCTATCGAATGATACCAAACACGACTTCCCAAGGAGATGGGTGGGGGATTAATTTAATATTTTAAATACAACTCCCGCGATATTTCGCGAAATGAACATCAGATCGAAAAACTGAAAAATACACTTATACAATATTTTTGAAAAATCTATCGAATGGCACCAAACACGACCCCCAACGAAGGGGGGTGGGGTGTTACTTTAAAATCTTAAATGGGAGCCCCCATTTTTTATTGCAGATTTCAATTTCTTGCGTAAAAATAAGTAACTTTTATTCGAGACATTTTTTCGAATTAGGGATATATGGCGCTATAATCTAAAAAAACGATTGTTGTAAATGGAAAATTAAATTAAAAATGGAAAGTCCCCACTAAAATGGAAAACTTTACTTAACTTTTTTTGGTTTTAGGACCTACTTGTCACAACCCAATAGGTCCCCAAAGCGCTCGAGTGACTGCACATTTAGCATACTTTGCTCCCCTACTATAAGTCGAATTTGCAAAAAATGGACATGTGTTGTTTTTTAAATAAACGCTTCAATTGGTTACGTTTAGTTTTAATGTGCATTTTCCATATGAGTTTTTCATCCAGATGCAATCCCAAATATTTGACAACTGGTTCGATGGAAATCGGAGTATTATTTATAGAAATTTGAGGACATGCAGATTTTATTGTTGTAAAAGTAATTTGTACTGATTTGCAGACATTAACATTTATTTTTCATCGCTTAAGCCAGTTTTGTAATTGGTCTAAGTGATTTTGTACTTTTTATGATGCTACATTAGGGTCGACATCCACTGCTAAGATTCCCGCATCATCGGCAAAAGTAGCTAAATAGTTATCATTTGTGGTTGGAATGTCAGCTGTAAATATCAGTAAATAATTGAAATATTAAACTTGATCAAAAATGAATAACCATTTTCAATTTCGTTTCAACACGAACCTACAGCCGCATCATTATTCCAGTTCAGTCAGAGAGTGCAGCAAGCACCTCTACCGGTTTCGAAACTTATTAGTCTCTCATCAGGAGGCACATGTGCTGCTCTCTCTGACCCAACTAGGACAAACCCCGGCGTGCAGTCACGGATTGCAACGAACGAAATGGCAGGGATGTCCTAGCGGCAACTTCTAGCAAAAGACTAAGTTTTCAATCTAATAGCACATAAAACAAGGGGTTGCTGCACTCAGAGGTGCTTGCTGCAATAAAGATGGTTGCTGCACTCTCTGATTGAACTGGAATAATGATGCGGCTGTAGTTTCGTGTTGCAACGAAATTGAGAATGGTTATTCATTTTTGATTTACATGTTTACTCTGATTGGAGTATGAAGGGAACCATTCTCGTTGGAACTTTACCGCGCTGAACAGATGGGACGTGAATTATAAATTGTAAAATTCCCACATCTTCCTTAGTCTCAGCATCCGTTATGGCTTGCAAATTGTAGAAGCCTCGGAGGTGTTACCAGAGAAGGTTCCCATTGTTGTCAGTCTGGTAGGATGTGGAACAGCATTTTTTGGTGTTGTTTTATGTGCTATTAGATTGAAAACTTAGTCTTTTTTATTAAACTTTAATTTAGACACTTGGCAATCTCAAAAATAATAATTTAAATAAAATAGACGGTTTCGTTTTGATTAAATTCTAGTCTCTTACCATCCCCTGACACGTGTTTCTAGGTTTACCCGTTATAAAAGAGGCTTTGCAAGATGATAAAATTTACATATGAGTTTTGAAGCCTCGAATGTACGTATTTTTGCATTTATCAGCTTTTAAATCGTTTATAACTCGAAATATATCAACTTTCGAGGAAAATGAAAAGATACCTTTTTTCTGGTCCAACATTTCGCCTGACACCCTTCTTTAAAAGACACGATGAACAGGAATCTGCAAAGAAACCTTCTTCTTCTTCCTTCTTGTATGTAGGCTTTAAAGCCTGTTTCTTCTTCAATATTAGCCTCCTAAATTATTTAAGTTATCGCACCATCTTTTTCTTGGTCTGCCAATACTTCTTCGTTCATTTGGTGACTTATCTCGTACTATTCGTACTATCCTATCCTCTGCTATTCTACTACTGTGTTCGTTCCACTCCTGTTTCCGTTTTGTCACCCATCCATTTATGTCTTCTACATTGCATGATCTTCTTATGTTTCCGCTTCTCTCCCTATCCAACAGACTTTTCCCTGATATTCGTCGGAGTATTTTCATCTCTGTTGTTTCTAGTAGTCGTCTCGTTTTAGATGTGTCAGGTCTTGTCTCCGCCGTGTATGTTAATATAGGTCTAATTGCTGCTTTATAGATTCTTGCTTTTGTGTCTTGTCTTAGGTGTTTGTTCTTCCAGATTGTGTCATTAAGGGATCCCGCCGCTTTACTTTTAAGCTTTGTTGACGTACTTTCTCTTCAACATCTCCGTGACTAGTTATACTTATCTATTCCCAGATATCTAAACCTTGCTTCCTGCTTTATTATTTTCCCATCAATTTCGATTTTACATCGGAGTGGGTATTTAGATGTTGTCGTACATTTGGTTTTTTCTGCTGATATTATCATATTGTATTTCTTAGCTGTTGTATTGAAGATGTGTGTTAATCTTTGGAGATCGTCTTCTGTCTCGGCGATTATTGCGGCGTCGTCTGCATATTTGGATTTCTTTGTTCCTCATTCTATAACCATGACCTTTACGTACTGCTTCTATTATTTCGTCCATTATTATATTAAAGAGCAGTGGGCTTAACGAGTCACCTTGTCTGACTCCGCTTTGTACTGGTATAAACTGCGTTAGTTTTCCATTTATCTTTGCCTGTATTCGATTATGAAAATAGATGTTTTCGATGGTTTGTATAATATTGATTGGTATGTTTCTTCTATACAGTAAATGTAAGACGTCTTCGACTTGGATGCGATCTAAAGCCTTTCTCAGGTCTATAAAACATAGATATGCTGGTTTATTGTACTCAATGGCCTTTTCTGTGATTTGTCTCAGTACAAATAAGGCGTCTACGCAGAGTCTTCCGGATCTGAATCCTTTCTGTTCATCTGATAAAGTTGTTAGTTTATTGATTTTGTTGGTTAGGACTTTTGTGGTTAGCTTAAGTGCGGTGTTCGGTAGATTTATACCTCTATAATTGTTGGGGACTTCTTTGTCTCCTTTCTTGAACATTGGTATCATTATGCTGTTTCTCCATGGGTCTGGTATCTTGCAGTGCAATATTAGTTTTGTATAAGTTTTGTCATCTCTAGGGTTATACTTTCTACTCCGTATTTTAGAAGCTAGTTGGTTATTCCGTCTGGTCCTGGTGACTTTCTGTTTTTGAGTGAGTTTATGGCTATCTCTACTTCCTGAAAACTGATTTCTATTTCGTGTCTTAATTCAGGTAGATTATTGTTTTGATTATTCTTTTGCTGGTATGTTATTGTATTCCTTCAATTCTGCCAGTTCTTTCCATTGGTTTCTTGTAAATCTCCATATTTGTTTTTGTGTTCCATAGAAGTCACAAAAAGAAACCGAATCAGAAATATTTTTTCATACGGGAGAAATCTCACAACATGGACTAATATAAATGTACAAAACATGTACAAAACAAGCAGTATTACTAAATCAGTGATTTTCCCCTTTTTTGTAAAATGGCTATTAAGGGGCGGTAACCGATATGATGAATCGTCTCCATAGTATACAACTGGCCCCATTTAATTGAAAAAATGTTAGATTATGTACATATCTTACCCACGTTTTTACAAAAGAACGTGTTATTTAACTGTATTAATAAACTACGCCTTTTCAAACATTTTTAGGGTTGCGGTACAATAGGTTTCCTAAAAAATTTCCATTCAATGTCGTTGCATAAAAACTGGAAGAATTGATGAATACAAAAAATGACAATATACTTATTAAAACGGAGAAAGATTATGAGAAAAATCAGAAATTTTACATAATTTATTTATTTCCGTAGTATTATGCTTATGATTTCGAAGGCATCTGGTACACATTGTTCAATCATATACTCCAATTAACCATAAAAATTTCGAATATATCTTATATACAGGGTGTCCCGAAAAGATTGGTAATAAATTATACCACACATTCTGGGGTCAAAAATAGTTCGATTCAACATAACTTACCTTAGTACAAATGTGCTCATAAAAAAAGTTACAGCCTTTTGAAGTTACAAAATAAAAATCGATTTTTTTCAATATATCGAAAACTATTAGAGATTTTTTATTGAAAATGGACATGTATCATTCTTATGACAGACACATCTTAAAACAAAATTATAGTGAAATTTGTCTACCACATAAAAAATTTATGGGGATTTTGTTCTCTTAAACCCCTCAAACTTTTGTGTACGTTCCAATTAATTCATTATTGTGGTACCATTAGTTAACCACAATGTTTTTAAAACTTTTTTGCCTCTTATTATTTTTTCGATAAGCCAGTTTTTATTGAGATTATTGATATTCAATATATTTATGTAAAAATTTTATGGGGGTTTTGTTCCTTTAAACCCCCCAAATGTTTGTGTACGTTTCAATTAAACTATTATTGTGGTACCATTAGTTAAACACAGTGTTTTTAAAACTTTTGCCTCTTAGTCTTTTTTTCATGTCACCTTTTATCGAGATGTAGCTTCTTTTTCAAAATATACCTAAAAATGTAAATTATAAATAAATTTTCAGATTATTAACAGGTCTCTATAATCGAACTTAACCATAATATAGAAATATATGTGGTGGATTCGACAAATATTCAAAATATCTCGATAAACACTGGCTTATCGAAAAGGTACTAAGGGGCAAAAAGTTTTAAAAATAATGTGTTTAACTAATGGTGCCACAATAGTAATTTAATTGCAACGTACACAAAAGTTTGGGGGGTTTAAGGGAACAAAACACCCATAAAATTTTTATGGGATGCACAAATTTTACTTAATTTTTTTTAAGATGTTGCTGCCATAAAAATGCCACATAACCATTTTCAATAAAAAAATCCGAGAGTTTTCGATATATGAAAAAAAATCGATTTTCATTTTGTAATTTCAAAGGGCTGTAACTTTTTTGTGTGCACTATCGTATATAGGTAAGTGAGGTTCAATCAACCTATTTTTGACCCCAGAATCTGTGGTATAATTTATGACCAATCTTTTCGGGACACCCTGTATAAAATCCTGTTTCAACTGGAGAAACAAAATTCTGGAGTAAATTCTCAATATAGACGAATGAATTAGTTTTCTTCCGCTTAGCCTTCTCTCGTCCATTTTTGGACATAGGTAGGTATCTCCCAACTTCTTCGATCCACTTCTATCCTGAGCAACAATTTCTTCCGGCTCTACCAATCTCATGTGTAGTCCTCCCCTTGGTTATCTACATTTCAAAGATATAGCCACAGAAGGTGCTATGTCAAAATAATAATAAGTTTCGAGAAAATGGTTTTAAAGGTAAAGACTCTCTTGTGTTTGTTTATTATTTATGCACTGACGAAAACTCTTTTATTATTTATTAAATTGCATTTTTTTAGCATTTTTTTCACCGGGACCGCGCGGACTAGGCACCTTCTTAGCCTGACTAGAGAAATTAAAAAAGCTAGGACAAATAATCCCCGGACAAATAATCCCGGACAAAAAATCCCCACAAATTATCCCTGGACAAAAAATCCCCAGACAAAAAATCCCCGGACAAACAATCCCCACAAAAAATCCCGGACAAATAATCCCCACAAATTTTTTTGGACAAAATATCCCCACAAAAAATCCCGGACAAAAAATCCCCAAGAAATATTTGTTGTCGAATAGTTCTCTAAAAGTTCTCTAAAACGCGCGTTAGCATGTGAACGGTCTTCAGTAAAATGTATGTAGAGGCCTTAGCTCATTCCCCATATCTTCCACGAATTTTGAAAAAACTTACACTCTTTTGTCATGTAAAATTTGAAGTTTTCAGCTTGGAATTGGAATTCTAAATTTTTTAAAATTCCGGGAAAACTTTTAGATAGCTATTCGGCAGCAAATATTTCTTGGGAATTTTTTGTCTGGGGTTTTTTATGAGGATATTTTGCCCAAAAAATTTGTGAGGTTTATTTGTCTGGGATTTTTTGTGGGGATTTTTTGTCCGGAGATTTTTTGTCCGGGGATTTTTTGTCCAGGGATAATTTGTGGAGATTTTTTGTCCGAGATTATTTGTCCGGGGATTATTTGTCCGGACCCCCTGGCTAACAGAGGGGACCAGAAACACATTTTCTGCAAAAATTGACATAGCACCTTCTTAGCCTGTACCCTTCATTTGTAAGGACTCCAATGGTTTATTGTGACAACTCCAACGTTGGTATTTTTGTCTAGCAGTGTGATCTGCGAAGCTTCATTTGAATTTGACAATTTTTGTACTTGGGTTTTTGCACTTTTGTATTTGGAACTTTGGTTGTATACCTAATTTTGCCCTTTCCATTGCTCTGTCTGTTGTGGCTACTTTGATCGTATTTGCCTTGGTTAGGGTCCATGTTTGACATCCATATGTCATGCTAGGTAGGATGCACGGTTTGAGCATTTTGCTCCTCAGTTATTGAGGATTTTACGGTTTTTAAGTATTCAACTGAGTTTTCCAAATCCTGTCCATGCCAGTCTAATTATTCTAGTAATATCTGCACTTTGGTTCTCTTTGTCAAATTTCAGAATTTGACCTAGGTAGATATATTCTTGGAACTGTTCTATCTCATTGCCATTTATGGATATTTTCATTGTCTTTGTTTTTGTCATATTCATTTTTAGTCGAACGTATTGAGTTACGTCACCATAATTGGTAGTTCCTTGATTGGGCTCGCTATAATCATGATGTCATCAGCGAATCTGAGATTGAGATGGTTTAACTTATTGTCAATAACGTTGATACCTTATGTTGACCAATTTATCGTTTTTGAAAACGTCGCCGTCGTCTAGGGCTAGATTAAACAGCTTTGGCGATATTATCAGTGGCGGATCCAGGAGAGGGCGATGGGGGCGATCGGCCCCGCCTCTCAAACCAAGTTTTACGGGGTAGCGAGAAAGTATGGAAACACGATATTTTCTCGGGAACTGCTTGAACGATTTTTATAAATTTTGGTGAGTAAGAGTGTTCTAATGCGGCCGATATTATAGTGGTAATTACATTTTTGTCAAATCTTCCGTTTTTCTGGAAATCTAATGAACTTTCTTATTTTTTGCGTTTTGAAGTCCCTAAGAAAGAGTGACTATTTTTCATAATATAAGTATTCCCTATACCTAAATGCCATAATTTCGGAGTTATTGCTACATTTATAAAAAAAATTATCAAATTATAAAAATCAACTTTTTCGGCCCGAGTAGACATTATTTTAGGTCCTTTGAATCATTGGGAACAAAAAGGTCTTTTGTAATTTTCCTCAAAAGTTAATCGTTTCCGAGTTATAAACAATTTAAAACGGAAAAAATCGAAAAATAACGATTTACTAGGTTCAAAAACATTAGTAAAAAATATTATTTTTGAAACTACGAAGTGCCTAAATTCAAGTTCAAACCTTATTGAAGTTATACTTCTTTACCGGCGATAGAGGGTGATTTTTTTATATGTTAAAACCTATCAGCCCGGCGCATGCGCATTATAACTTTGTTCTGATTGGATGTTCAAATGACATGTCAAAAATTATCCGATATGGCAGCTGTGGTTTGGAGGTAAAGGTAAACAAATGTATAATATATTAGTTTTATTGTTGTGAGGACAGAAACAAAAAAGTTTATAATATTGTAGTGACTTTTAAATAGTTTTTAAAAGCAACAGGTACGTAATAATTATTAATGTATCATGGGTATAAACCTACCTATTTGATCTGCCAAAATACATAGTATGTAATACTTTTATTTATATAATTTGATTACCATCAAAATTTCTATCAATATTCACCTAATATATTGGTTTTTTGCTCTATGTTTTGTTGTATTTTTTCAATTCTAAATCATTTCAATTCAAAATTAAAATAATTTGATCAATTTTCAAAATATCAAAATATCACAAGTTTAATCCGTTTAGTTAGTCGATCTTCGTAAATAATGACACATAGTGTCCGTGGCTAAGCGGAGAAGGCGAGTGAATTCCAATACCAACCGCTCTTATCAGCGCTGGTTCGAGTCCCAATAGAAACTTTCTTTTTTGTTTTTTTTAATACATTATATGATTGTAAGTATATTTATTATATAATTGTATTTTCAGAAAATACGTATTTAGTTCAAAAAAATTTCGACAATTAATTTTCAGACATCATTTGTGGCTTGTTTAATGTGTTTGTGTGTGTTTTATTCTTTTATTATTTTAATTTTTGGCACTGTTCTAATAAAAATGTTTGAGAAGTAGTAAGTATAAATTAGTTTAATATTTAAACAAAATATAAATAAAAAGTATATTAATTTCGTTTAAATCATATAATAGAAGTATAACTTCTTACGTGCGTACAAAGTACACACACATTCTTTTTTGTATCAGATACCTATACCTAAGTGATTTCGTCTTGTTTTATATTAAAATATTATTTTTTAGTTGTTAATGCAGCCCGATCGCTCGTCCTCTCATATGACCTTTATTTATAATTAAAAAAAAACAATGTTTTAAAATAAAATATGCCAAAACTGATAGAAAAAGGTTTTAGCTTGAATTTATATACTTCCTAATTTTTTTTTTTTTTTTTTTTTTTTTTTTTTATTTAATGTTGTAATATTTACAATCTGTCCTCAACTGAGAACAATAGGTAAATTATTTGACAAAAATTGAAAATTTTGTCCTGTAGAGGGAGATCCAGTGATCACCCTCTTTACATAAATTAAATTAAAACAAATTAAAATAAGTTTAGTTATCACAGATTATTCGAATCTTCTTGCTAGATCCACTACTTTGAATCTCTTCAGGCGTCGTACATCATTGTGGTCCTCAGTAAGGTTGCTGGCTAACTCATTTGGATGAGATTCTAGTCTCTTGGAATATTTTTTGTAATATTCCGTTATTACTGTTTTTATGGATGGCACATTGAGGTCTTGCTCTATCACATAGTTTGGCACGTACCAAGGGGCATTCAGCATTGTTCTAAGGACTTTGTTCTGGAATCTCTGCAATATTTCTAGGTTAGTTTGACTGGCTGTCCCCCAAAGTTGGATACCATAGGTCCACACTGGTTTTAATATAGTTTTATATATCAGCAGTTTGTTTTCAAGTGATAGTTGAGATTTACGACCGATGATCCAGTACATTTCTCGAAATTTTATTCCTAGTTGTTTTCTTTTTGTAAAAATGTGTTTTTGCCAAGTTAATCTCCTATCAAGATGGATTCCTAGGTACTTGACAGTATCGGTTTGTGGGAGACGAGTTTCATTTAGTGTTACAGATGGACATGTTTGTCTTCTCATGGTGAAGGTTACATGGATGGATTTACTCTCATTCGCCTTTATCTTCCATTTTTTAAGCCATATTTGTATATTATTAAGGTCTTTCTGAAGGGTTCTGGATGCTGTATTTGGATCATGGTGAGAGGCTAGTACAGCAGTGTCATCAGCAAAAGTTGCACACGTTGTTTTGTTACTTGTGGGTAGGTCAGCAGTGTAGAGCAAGTACAATATCGGTCCCAAGACACTTCCTTGTGGTACTCCGGCTTTTATTGGTCTTAGGCTTGTGTATTCATTATCCTGCTTGACTAGGAAATGTCGGTTGGAAATATAGCTTTTTAGGATTTGATAAAAAGGATGAGGAAGGTTTTTCTTTAGTTTAAAGAGCATACCAGCATGCCATACCTTGTCGAAGGCCTGACCAATGTCCATGAATGCAGCAGAACAATACCTTTTATTTTCTAGATCACTTCTGATGTGTTTTACCAGTCTATGTACCTGTTCTATCGTTCCGTGTTGTGTTCTGAACCCAAATTGGTGTTGGGGAATTAGTTTCCTTTCTTCTATAACTGGGGATAATTGTTTAAGGAGAAGTTTTTCCAAAATTTTTGATAGAACAGGTAGCAGGCTTATTGGTCTGTATGAAGTCACCTGAGTTTTATTTTTCCCTGGCTTAGGTATGAGAATAATTTGAGCAACTTTCCATTGTTCTGGGTAGTAACCTAGCCTAAATATTGCATTAAATACTTGCGTTATCATTTTCAGACCTTTGCATGTCAATTGCTGCAGTACTTTCCCGTTGATCAGGTCATACCCTGGAGCTTTTTTTGGACTGATTTCATGCTGGATCATATTTCTAACTTCTTTAGTGGTGATTTTTTGTATAGGTAAATCCATCTGGTAGGGCGATTCCAGGAAGTCATTTATTTCTTCCTCTGTGTCACCATCTTCCATGGGATGTGGCTGGAATACATTAGTGAGGTGATTTGCAAATGCTTCGGCTTTTTCCTTATTATTTCTACACCAGTTTCCCTCTTGGTTTCGTATTGGTGGTATTTGTTGTTTCGGGTGTTTGATTTTTCTCGTGGCCTTCCAAAGGGTATATTCACTATCTGCGTTTGCTGATAAACCTGTAAGATATTCTTGTATTTTGTTATTTTTGATATTATGCAATTGTAGTTTAATTTCCTTAAATAAAATAAAAATAAAAAAAAAATAAATAAAATTATATTAATTTCGTTTAAATCATATAATAGAAGTATAACTTCTTACGTGCGTACAAAGTACACACACATTCTTTTTTGTATCAGATACCTATACCTAAGTGATTTCGTCTTGTTTTATATTAAAATATTATTTTTTAGTTGTTAGTGCAGCCCGATCGCTCGTCCTCTCATATGACCTTTATTTATAATTAAAAAAAAACAATGTTTTAAAATAAAATATGCCAAAACTGATAGAAAAAGGTTTTAGCTTGAATTTATATACTTCCTAATTTTAAAAATGATTTTTTTACTTGTGGTTTCGAACCTAGAAAATCGTCATTTTTCGATTTATTTCAGTTTTAAATTGTTTATAAGTCGGAAACGATTAACTTTTGAGGAAAATTACAAAAGACCTTTTTTGTTACCAATGATCCAAAAACCTAAAATAATGTCTACCCATGCCGAAAAAATTGATTTTTATAATTTGATAAACATTTTTTTTAATGAATGCAGCAATACCTTCGAAATTATGGAATTTAGGTATAGGGAATAAAACAATATAGAGTGTTCTATTTAAAATAAGAAAGTTGATTAGATTTCCAGAAAAAGGGAAGATTTGACAACAATGTAGTTATGACTATAATATCGGCCGCATTAGAACACCATTACTTACCAAAATTTACAAAAATCGTTCAAGCGGTTTCCGAGAAATTACCGTGTTTCCAAACTTTCTCTCTACCCTGCATATAACGATTATAAAAACATTAATTTATTTATTTATTTTTAATGGAAATTTAGCCAATCGGCCCCCCTCTTGACGATGCTGGATCCTGCTGGATCCGCCACTGGATATTATACTTTATCAAACGCTTTGTTATAATCTAGAAAACAAACTTATGGATCTGATGGTATGCTGTTAGGAGCTTGCTTTGCTTGTGGCTTTTTCTTCTTCTTCTTGTAGTTCCTTGCTCTATCGGAGGTTGGCTATCATCACAGCTATCCGTACCTTATTGGCGGCTGCTCTGAAATATGTATGGCTTTTTAAGTATGGTTAATATCGTCATTTTTAACCATTAATTAGGTTAATTTAGGTATGATTAGGTATGAATAGTTCCACTTTCTACATAAATATTTTTAATGAGATTTATTATTCCTGTTGCCAAGGAATCTGGACCTGTAGCTTTGCGATTCTTGATTCCTTTATTTGTATGTTCCACTTCTTACTATTTTTTGTCATATCTAACTGTCCATACATTTGTTATCTGCTCATGACGTTGATAGTTATACAGTGTTTGTATCTAATTTTCTAAAAGCTATAACTTTTCTATATATCTATCTATGTAAGAATTTTACAGCTGTATTCCCATCGCTTCACATTTCCTTTGCTAAGGAAATATTTTTTCTTTCGCGTCAAATATAATCTTTCTTTTTTCATGCTTGTGTATTATGCTATGTGAAAAAACACCATCAACCTGAAAAAAAAACTGAATAACGCGCATATTTTTATTGTCATTACAATAAGGAAGAGAGACTTTACTTTTAAAACAGCTTTATTTATTTTGTACAGATTAACAATATTGTCATGATCCATATCCATAATATTGATTGCCCGTAAAACTGTTATAACAATCTAAAACAAAAAAAATCAACAAGTAACATTAAAGCTACAATTTTTAGAATATTGATAGTCCAATTAATAGCCTTTTTTGATGGTCTTTTTGATGTATTAAGAGCTTTTTAGTTTATAATTGTTGCTGTATTTGAAATTGTTCGTTCCATCTTCTTCTTCTTATATTAGGCCTCTTGACCTGTTCTTAACCGATTTTGAGCTTGTATTCGTAACTGTGATGTTGACTGCCAGCTATCTCTCCACCTTTTCAAGGGCCTTTCTATTGGCCTCTTGCCTGTTGGCTTGAATCTCTGCCTATACGAGCTATTCTCTCGCTGTCCATTCTCGTCACATGCTGATTCCACTCTCGTCTTCTCTGTCTTCCCCACCGTACTATATCTTTTACAATGGGTCTTATACTATGTCTTTACATAGATCTCTTATTATGTCTTTCGGTATTCTATCTCTCAGTGTTTGTTTTTCCAGCTAATGAAATCAACTTTCTGATGTTCTCAGTATCCTCTTGCTGTCTGCTGTATCACATCTTTTTTCTATCTCGTACGCCATGATCGGTCTTACACATGACTTGTATATGTGTACTTTTCCTTCCAGTCTCATATCTTCATTCCTTAATATGACATCCCTTAGACATCCTAACACGTAATTGTCTTTATTTGCCTTCTTTCGGCCGCTCTATTTACCATCTCCATAACTAAATATTTCGACTCCCAGATATTCGCATCTCGAGACTTGTTCAATTAGTTCGTATTAATTGACAAACGGTTTGTTCCGAACAAATAAATTGTATTACAATATTATTTTTTTAACCCGTTTTCAGCTCTTGATATTGTATTTGCTAGACTATTTCTAAAATCATTGGTTACTTTGGCACTAAAATATGCTTTCAAAACTAATTAAACACCAAGATTCTAGAATAATTTTTTAAATACTTACTTTTACAATATATTTCGCCTTTATGCTCATAGACATGCCTAACATCCAACAACTTATTGCAACAATAACAAGAAAAACAACTGGTATGAAACGGTCCACTAGATATATAGATTTTTTCTGCAGCGTAAACCTGAAAGAAGATATATGGATACAATTTACATTCTAGTCTAATATTCAAGTATAATTAAACCTTGTTTTTAAACTAGGAGGAGTAATTCAAATTTACCCGTAAAGCTTGTTTGTAATTGGTCCAACCGCAGGCAAGTTTACTCCACTAAATTGTACATTTTTGACACTATTGACATTTATGAAATTTTGGCACTATTAGCAATTAAAATTCAGGGGTTAATTAAGATATATCAGCGATTTTTTGTGTTTTATACGTTATTCCTTTAATTTTTAGATTTTTAGTGTGTATTTATATAAAAAGAACAGTTGTTTTTAGAACTCTTTAGCGACATGACCAATCAAAAAAGAAGACGAATCTGATGATTTTTCTAGTAATTATATTGGATGTGAATCTATCTTTTATGTTTACTCCTCCTAGTTTAAAAACAGGGTATAGGTAATTTTGATTCTATTAGGTATAGTCTAGATACCTAATAGAATAAGACATATTACAAAGTAGAAAACCACGTGTATCTCTAATCAGACCGTGTGAAAACTATATATGTCTAGGCATACGTAATATTACTAATGATGGCACAACGGGCCACGCAATATGGTACAGAAACATACAGGGTAGGAGAGCAATATCGATACTAAATCAGATCCTTTGGGTTCACATGATATCGAAACCTAATAAACAAAAAATATGTAACGCCATAATCCGGAGCATTCATTATAACTTATGGAAGTGAAGTCTATCAAATAAAAACTAGAACAGAGAAATGCTAAAAGCCATAGAATTGAACTTTTGGCGAAGATATGCAGGAAAGTCCAGGAGGAGAGAACGAATAACAAATGACTGTATCAGAGAAATACAGAAAGTAGATCACACAATTGTAGACGATATTAGGACACAACATCTTATATGGCACTGTAATGTACAGAGGATGATAGAAGATAGACTAGCAAAGCAACTGTTCAATTGGGTACCGCTGGAACCCAGTAAATGTGAAAGATCAAGAAGAAGCTGGAGAGAAGGCGTAGTCAGAGAAATTTAGAGACAGCAACTTAGATGAAGACGCATGGAGGGATAGAGATGGATGGCGACTGGGTATCGAAAGACATCGTAGAACGTTGTAAATCGATTTATTTATTTTGCATGATGTGATGGCCTGGAGAAGTCATTATGAGAAGCTATTAGCAGAAGCAATCTCAGAATGGGAAGGGGACATATCCATTGGCGGCAGAATAATCATCAACTTAAGTTATGCAAATGATACAAGGCTTTTCGCCGAATCCTTGGCATAATTGACAGCTGTTAGATTGAATAGAACGAGTGAGTTTGGAAGCAGGGCTGTCCATAAATAAATTAAAAACGAAGATTATAATCATAGATAGAAGAAATAATAATTAAACAGACATTGTCAGAATCAATGACATCGAAGTGGTAAATCAATTTCTGTATCTAGGCACCCTCATAAATAACCAATTCCGAAGCATGCACCAAAGAAATAAAAAGAAGTCAGCCGTGGCGAAGGGAGCAATGACAAAACTCACCAAAATGTGGGAAAGCCACAACATCACCATGGATACAAAGATAAGGCTTGTAAAAACAATAGTCTTCTCCATTTTTCTATATGAATCTGAATGCTGGTTTTTGAAGGAAGTTAATAAACGGACTGTAGACGCGTTTGAAATATTTTGCTGACGAAGAATGTTGCGAATACCCTGGACCGCTAGAAAAACCAACGAGTCTATTCTTAGAGAGCTACACGTTATAAGTAGGCTTAGAAACATTTTGATCAAAAAAATCATAGGGTTCGGAGAGAGGGTCTGGAAAAGCTAACATTGCAGGTGATGGTTCAAGGAGCGAGAGCACGGGGAAGATCACCAGCAAGGTATTCACATTAAAAAAGAGGCCGGAGCACCAGTAAACCTTTGCTTCAGAGTTGCAGAGTATAGAGACAAATGAAGACAGATGGAGACAGTTTAAAAGAAATCATTAAAAATTCAAGGTGGCCAATGGTGTAGTGATGTTGAAAAAGTAACTATTCGTTACGAAGTACTCGTTACTTACGAATAACGAAAGTAACGATTACTATACAGAGAGGTAAATCGTTAGGTACTTTAATTACTTTGATTACTCTGATTACTTCGTTACTTCGTACCAATCGTATCCGAGTGAGTAGGTACCTATTTTGATTTTGAGTATTGTATCTACTCGGTTGATATCGGTTGATGTCGGACTGGTATTCCACGAGTGTTCGGTATCAGTACACTTAACTAAAATTTTATCTATGAAGGACGAAGGCTATGAAGAGTTTTACAGGATTACAGGGCGCTGAGAAGTAGCTGAAACAGAGGGAGGTATATCATTTAACAAAGCGTGCACCCAGAAACAGATGTCTATACGGCAGATAATTCATAGAATTTCACAGATGTTAGTTCTTTTGAAAATAAAAATGCAACACATTAAATTTTAATAATAAATACACACTATTCTTATTAGGCCTAGAAAAAAAATAGCTTAGATTGGCCGGAAAATATGTAGAAATGATAATATTTCTAGACTATGATCATCAACTTTAATTTTACATGTAGGTATGGCATTGTTTTTATTAGACCAGGGCATTTAACACTAAAAACACAGGAATAAATATATTTTTAAATATAGTAGATACATAGAGACTTGCAACTTTTTGCATTGTATTTAGGATTAAGATGACGTCTGGAAAAAAGTTTGCAATAAAAAAATAGATGGAAATGCATTATTAGATTTTAAAGTGTATAAAACGCATTGAAAAATGCATAAACTATAAACATGTTAAAATCAGTATATTAAGGGCCAGATTTTCTTATTTCGGGGTATTTGGGGTCACTGAACACGAATTTGCAATCAGAACCGACCTCCGAAGCACCTGGGTGCCCAGGGTTACTGTCAAGGTACGTCATCTAGAGTTTCGAGGGTTTGTTTTTGGCACAATTGATGCAAACAGATTACTCGAGATTACTGATATTGTGCAGCAGCAATGACAGAACATTACATATCATTTAATTTTTATCCATTAAATAGATCGGTGAAGATCGTTTATATCGGATCTTATACGAAATGCTGAGAAATGTGATTCTCGATATTTTACCGGTACTTAAATACATAAGTAACAAAAGTAATTAAGTAATTAAAGTAACGAATACTTTAAATGATTACTTTATACAAAAGTAACGACTTGTAACGAATACTCGAAAGTAACTATAATCAACATCACTACAATGGTGGCACAACGAAGTGTGTTATATTATAATGCTATTACCTTTCTTTTGCACCGTACACAATTTGATGTACATTCATCTCTAACTTGACTAATTTTACAACGACAAGGCATCACATTGCCACAAAAACAAAAATTGCCATTACGATCAATGTTTTCAAAATTATTGTATGGTTTTCTATTGTGTATAGGACAACACAAACATTGTACACCACTTGGATATTCATTGTCATTCTTTTCTTCTGCATGGCCTGGAAAATTCCTAAAAATAGGACATTCTTCTTCGTGATTCTCTTCTGTATAATCCGAATGTTTTGTAAATACGGGACAATCGTTATTATTACGATGATATTCTCGGCATTTTGGGCATTTGTGGTAATTGCAGCATATCTTGCAACCTGGACAAAGTTCGCAGTTATCGTGGCTAGCTTCATCTGTATTGCTGTAAAGTTCTTGCTCAGGAAGACTTCTTCGGAAAATCTGGCGATGATATCGAGGTTCTAGATGGCAATTGCACGGTGGATCACGCTTTGAAGGAGAATGTTTCCTAAAACAATAACATAAATGCTATTGCTAACAATTTTTTTTGTATCAATATATGGAGCAAAACACATATCTAGTTTTTGATGCCAAAGACAGAGGAACATTTAAATCAGCTGCATGGAAAAAAATATAACCCAGACAGGCGCGGATACAGAGGGGGTCAAGGGGTCCATAGACCCGCCTATTGTATTTAGTTTATAAGTATTATCCTTTTTTTATTATTTATTATTGTTTTGTGTCAATCAGAGCTTAATTCTTTTGATACCATAGGTATCTGAGATGACTGAATTTTATCCTTAGAGTAAGTGTAAGTCGTATGGCTAAATCTGGACAAAAAAATATTTGCGGTACGTCTGACCCCCCAAAGTTTTGTCTCAAAAGATACCAATGACAGACCACTAACAACTGCGAGAAGTGTCCTTGCAGACTTCCCACATACTCAACGACCTGTGCTTACCACCATCGGAATATCAATTCCAATAAATAGACCATATCCTCGACACAGATGGAATCTTAGAAAAGCCAAATTGGAAGAAGTTTTCTGAACAACTAGACCGGACCTTGAGCTGGGTCCCACCAACCAGCAAACATTACGAGAGGTTTGTGGGTGCAGTAATAAGCGCTGCCAAGGAAACCATTCCTAGGGAGTATCGCAAAGAATATGTGCCCGGATGGACTGAAACATGTGAAGACTTATACGCGAAGTTTCTCGAAAGTTGTGACCGAGAAATAGCCGACGGGCTTTTACACAACATCGATACAGCTAGACGCCAAAAATGGATAAAGACTCTCGAAAACCTTGACTTCAAAAAATCAAGCCGGCAGGCATGGTCCCTGTTGCGGAAAATTGGCGGAGCTAAGCAGCTGGAATCCAGAGGGTCTAAAATGGCTCCTAACAAAGTTGCCTCCCATATAGATACTATCTCTATCCAGAGCTCCACGAGATCGAACACATACTACCAACGTGAAAAGAGACTTAAGGGCATTAAAACAAATGAACAGAACGAACTCCGAATATTCAGCAAGAATACTTATTTCTGAAATCACACATGCGCTAAAAGAAATGAAATCAGGTAGAGCACCTGGGTTTGATGGTATCCATCCTGAGTTCTTGATACACAGTTGCATACACGAAACAGTGGATTGCAATGTTCTTTAGTGATATACTTCAGTCAGGTAACATTCCTTTCTCACTTAAGCGAACAAAGATAATTGCAATTCCGAAACCGGGCAAATCAAACGATAAGCCAGAAAACTACCGCCCCATAGCTCTACTCAGCATGGTATATAAACTATTAGAAAAGCTTCTCCTCAACAGAATTGGTCACTGGATACTAGAAAACGTCCCCATTGAGCAAGCTGGCTTCCGCCCTCATCGAAGCTGTACGGACCAGGTGCTGTCCGTACAAAAAAAAAACAAAAGACAGCAACAGTATTCATAGATCTAACAGCAGCATATGATACTGTTTAAAGACAGGGATTAATATATAAACTGGCCCGTATTATCCCCTGGAGAAAGATAATTAACATCATTGACAACATGCTGACAAACAGAGCCTTCCAGGTTATAATGGAAAAGGAGACGAGTAGACAGATGAAACTTAACAACGGCCTTTCACAGGGTTCTGTCCTTGCCCCTTTACTTTTCAGCCTCTATATTGCTGACATGCCTGAAACCGAATCTCGGAAGTTTTAATATGCTGACGACTGGACCCCTGCAACAAGCCACCAATCTTTAGAAACTACAGAAATCACTCTCACGAATGACTTATCCATCCTCAGCGAATACCTTAAGAAATGGAGACTACAACCAAGTACTACAAAAACTGAAGTATCAGCTTTTCATCTCAACAACAAGCTGGCAAACAGAGAATTGCGAGTGTATTTTAATAACAAGCTGTTGAAACACAATAAATACCCGAAATACATTGGGGTTACTCTAGACAGAACGCTCACATTCAGAGAACACCTGACGAAAACAGCAGCAAAATTGAAAACACGCAACAATATAATACAGAAACTCTGCGGCACTACATGGGGTCCACAGCATCAACTTTAAGATCCTCTGCTCTTGGCCTGATATATCCGGTGGCAGAATACTGTGCACCAGTGTGACTAAATAGCAGGCATACCCACCTGGTCGACACTCAACTAAACTGTGCTATGAGTATGATAACAGGCACAATTAAGCCCACCCCTACAATGTGGCTACCTACCCTTAGTAATATAGCACCACCCAACCTACGCCGCGAACATGCACTGGTTAAAGAATATAACAAAATAATGAACAGTCGCCATCTTCTAATCCACAACGACATCCTCGATATTCTTGGAATCCGTCTCCGATCCAGGTTACCCCCCGCGCTGCAGCGCTGCAGCAATCCAACTTTGACTTAAATACCCGATGGAGAGAAGATTGTGAAAGTACGACAGATCCGCATTACCATAGTCTACCGGACATCATAGAAAAACCTGGCGAATTTGAACGTCCCGTAAGATTTGGGCAGCCCTTAATCGAATTCGAACAAACTGTGGAAGATGCGCCGACTCCCTCTACAGATGGGGTAAACTTCCCTCGTCTTCTTGTGACTGCGGCGCTGTAAGACAGACGATCAGTCACATTGTTCAGGACTGCCCACGCAGAGCATACACAGGCGACCCTATAGACTTTGTAATGGCAACCGAAGGGTCAATCGAATATATAAAAAAAAACTGGACATCTGTTTGTGATTCATTGTATAACGCATACTCTGTGATGTACTTAAGCCATACGCTAAATAAATAAATTGTTTTATAAAATCAGAAAATTATTTTTACTTATCACAAATGGAGAGTTTGATTGGAAATCATAATTATAAAGAAAGACAGTTAAGATTTAATTTCGATGTAGAGTACCACCATTCACTTATGAGCATTTCATCCTTTTGGAATCCAAAGAGGGAGCTGTGATGTGCTCTCTGGATCACTTCGATTCTCTCAATTTTTAGATTCCTCGCGGCAATGCATTTATCGTTTGTTTGCTTTGCAAATTATAGAAAGCACAGAGGTATATCCCAGTATAATGGAAATTATTTTATGCGGGCTGTTTCTTAGCTCTAAAATTTTCCATATAGCAGCATGAGATAAGCTGTCAAAGGCACGTTCGAAATCAACAAAAACCATGTATTAGTCCAAGTAATGAAGCTAAAATAGTACAAAACCTCGCAATTTTTACAGAATGGATCGATTTGCTTGAACATTTTTGAGAATAAGTAGTGGATAGTCCAAGGATCAAAATCTATATTATACCGAAAGGCGCTTTTACCATGGGGGTGGTTGCCACCCCATCTCGGGAGTGAAAATTATATTTTGACCACAAAAGTTGGTAAAAACATTAATTCTAAGCAAAACATGTTCTATACATTTTTTTGATAAAATTAATAGTTTTCGATTTATTTGCTAAGGAAAGTGTTAGTTTTATATCAAAAAAATCAATGTTTTTAATAACTTTTCTGCTAATAACTCCAAAAGTTTTCGTTTTATCAAAACAACTTTACTTAACAAAAATGTAGCTTTTGAAAAAATAAACAAAACCGTATTTTTTAACTTTCTTTGACCAATAGTAATCGAGCTATAAATATGTTAGCTCTTCTTCGTCAAATGCTAAATATTGTAGTATCAAAGTCAAAACACGGGAAAAGTATGCATTTTTCGAGGATAACTTATTCAAACTAATTTAAAGTATTTAAAAATATTTATCTCCAGAAATAAAAAAAGTCTTTAGCTCAAAAATTGAGTGACTTATAATGAAAATAGTGTCAGTCCCTATTTTTTTCAGCGAAAAAGTGACCGGAAGCAACCTCCTAATCAGCACCCTAATTAAAATTAGTCATTGACCTTATTTGTTCTTCTTTATTTATGTATTATTAACAGGTTCTAGAAGTTTGACCGGCTTAGAATGATTAGTTTTTTAAAAAATAGAGTTAAAAGTGAATATCGAATTTTTGTAGTTTGGAAAAAAAATGGCATTTTCTTCAGAATATAAAGATTAGCATCAGAGATAGGAAAAAATGTTTAAATATGAAATTGTAGTTTATTTAATTTGCAAGAACCTGGTTTGCAAAAATTTTTTCTATGGCAAAAATTGAGTCATCTATTGACAATCAAAACTTGTAATAACATGCAAGAACCACCAAGAACCATGCAAGAACCAGAGTTAAAAGTGAATAACGAATTTTTGTAGTTTGGAAAAAATGGCTTTTTCTTCAGAATATAAAGATTAGCATCAGAGATAGGAAAAAATTTTTAAATATGAAATTGTAGTTAATTTAATTTGCAAGAACCTGGTTTGCAAAAATTTTTTCTATGGCAAAAATTGAGTCATCTATTGACAATTAAAACTTGTAATAACATGCAAGAACCACCTTTACTAACCCTTTCAAAGTCACCTCTTTTTGCGACTGAGAATTTTAACAAGATTTAATATTAATAGTCTTATAGATCTTTTAAAATCCTACAAAATTCTCTTTAACAAACTTTCTAAGATAAAAAATAATAAAGTTACAGTTAAAAGTCTATATATTTTTTTGAAAAAAAAAAGGAGAAATCCAATTGGAAGCATAATAATGTAAGTTAGCGGTGTTTTTAGTCATTGGCCTTATTCATTCTTCTTTATTTATGTATTATAACAGATTCTAGAAGTTTGACTGGCTTAGAGTGTTTAGTTTTTAAAAAACTGGAGTTAAAAACGGATAACGAATTTTTGTAGTTTGGTAAAAATTGCCATTTTCTTCAGAATAGAAAGATTAGCATCAGAGATACGGAAAAATGTTTAAATATGAAATTGTAGGTTATTTAATTCCCAAGATTTTGGTTTGAAAAAAATTTTTCTACGGCAAAAATTGAGTGAATCATAAATGACTATTATCGAAAAACATTGATTTTTTCGATATAAAATTAACTTTCGATAGCGAATAAATCGAAATCTATTAATTTTATCAAAAAAATGTATAAAACATTTTCTGCTTAGAATGAATGTTTTTATCAACCTTTGCGGTCAAAATATAATAAAAAATTTTCACCCCCGAGATGGGGTGGCAACCACCCCCATGGTAAAAGCGCCTTTCAGCATCATATATATTTTGATCCTTGAACTATCCACTACGTATTCTTTTAAATTTTCAAGCAAAAATTGCGCAGGTGAAAAGCTTTGGTTCCTGGAATATATAGGGGTGTGTTCCATTCTTACCCATCACAGTATTAATGTGGTCTATGCAGGAGGATTCTGGTCAAAAGCCTGCTTGATTAGCTCGAAATTTAACCTTGTTTATTAATCTTTTAAGTATGATGACAATTTAATTTATGGCGGTAAGCAAGGTTATTCCTCTCTAATTTTTGCACAGTGTGAGGTTACCCTTTTTGGGAAAATTAATAATGTTACCTTTTTCCAGCCGCTGAAATGCGGTTTGTTTCCCATATCTCTCGGATTATGGGGAGTTGGGTAGCAAAAGTTCAGCAGTTATATGAGGATCAGTTTTAAGTTGTTAAGATGCAGAACAAGTATCAAATCTCTGAGAAATAACAGATACCCAGGAATCGATAACATTCCTGCCGAAATACTTAAAACTGATCCGCATAAAGTAAATTTTTTAACGTTTTTATTGTTTGTATTATGTAAATCGATTATAGATTTGTATAAATAAAATTTTTTTCTAATGGACAATGTCCGTTGAAATGATGTATTTCTAACAGACTAAGAAATAAAAGGCAAAACTATTCTAAATAATATTTATTATTGCAAAAATTAATTAATATAAGTAGATTAATCGTTTTTCCAATGCCTCCACCAAAAGAGATAATAATGGTTTTCGCTTACAATCAAACTATCCACACCTGAAACACATAATTATAGATATTCAGTTTCGATAATCTGGCCTATTCTGTAATTTTTAAGAAATCAAATAGAAATGACTCAAATAGAAAAAGTCGAATCTTAATTACCCGAAATTGGAATGCTGGATATACAGGGTGTCCCGAAAATAATGGTCATAAATTCTACCACACATTCTGGGGTCAAAAATAGTTCGGTTGAACCTAACTTACCTTAGTAGAAATATGCTCATAAAAAAAGTTACAGCCCTCCGAAGTTACAAAATGAAAATCGATTTTTTTCAATATATCGAAAACTCTCAGAGATTTTTTATTGAAAACGGCATGTATCATTCTTATGGCAGGACCACCTTAAAACAAAATTATAGTGAAATTTGTCCACCCCATAAAAAATTTATGGGGATTTTGTTCCCTTAAACCCCCCCCCCCCAAACTTTTGTGTACGTTCCAATTAATTCATTATTGTGGTACCATTAGTTGAACACAACATTTTTAAAACTTTTTTGCCTCCTAGTATTTTTTCAATAAGCCAGTTTTTATCGAGATGCGGCTTCTTTTTTACTATATTTACATAAAAAATTTATGGGGGTTTTGTTCCTTTAAACCCCCCAAATGTTTGTGTACGTTCCAATTAAGCTATTATTGTGGTACCATTAGTTAAACACAGTGTTTTTAAAACTTTTTCGCCTCTTAGTCTTTTTTTGATAAGTCAACTTTTATCGAGATATGGCTTCTTTTTCAAAATATACCAAAAAATTTAAGTTATAAATAAATTTTCAAATTATTAACAGGTGTCTATAATCATACTTAACCATATACAAATATGTGGTGGATACGACAAATATTCAAAATATCTCGATAAAAACTGGCTTATCAATAAAGTACTAAGAGGCAAGAAAGTTTTAAAAATATTGTGTTTAACTAATGGTGCCACAATAATAATTTAATTGGAACGTACATAAAAGTTTGGGGGGGTTTAAGGGAACAAAACCCCCATAAAATTTTTATGGGGTGCACAAATTTCACTATAATTTTTTTTTAAGATATGCTGCGATAAAAATTCCTCATGTCCATTTTCAATAAAAAACCTCTAGGAGTTTTCGATATATGAAAAAAAATCGATTTTCATTTTGTAACTTCAAAGGGCTGTAACTTTTTTTATGTGCACTATTGTATATAGGTAAGTGAGGTTCAATCAACCTATTTTTGACCCCAGAATCTGTGGTATAATTTATGACCAATCTTTTCGGGACACCCTGTATATCGCGTCGTTTTGTGTTTAAATTGGGATTTTGTAACTCACATCGTAATCATTGTAAATCGAAAACGCTAATTTGACGCGCTCAGGAGGAGGTGGTAACACCGCACTGAAAAGTAAAATAAGTGTTCTGTTCGAGGAATTCATCAAGAAAAGAAGAAATTTTGGTTTGTTTTGGATGGTTTTGGTTAAGTTTGACAAATTCAACAAAACAAGAATAAAAGTGGCAAGTGGAACACCGATTGGGAACACGAACACCAAAGAAAAAAACTGCTAAGCATTTAAATTACATAGCAAACTTTATCTCTGAACATAAAATATTGTTGCACCGTAAAAGTAAGTCTCTTCTCTAATAAAAATTTTGATTTTTGTGTGAAACACACTAGATACATTCAAATCTACACATTCTTCCAGTAAATTAATTATTAGAGTCTAGAGTAGCAATTCTTAAAATGTCTAATGATTTTTATTAACCTTGATGCTGTATAATTATTGGTATATAAAATTAAATATACAATTATCTTATATAAACGAACTGTATAATGATGATAGACCCGAAGAACTGGAGACTCTAGATGAAGGTGAAGGACCAGAAATACTAAAACCAGAAATACTACATGCTATAAAATTGGCAGAAAACAAGAAAGCCGTTGGTCCCGACAACATACGTACAGAAATGTTAAAGCTCATAAATAAGGAAAACATTGGAATACTAGTCAAACTTTTCAATGATGTTTATTCGACTGGTGATATCCCTGAAGATTGGTTAAAGTCCGAATTCATAACCCTACCAAAAAAACAAAGTCCGAAAAACTGTTGCGATTATAGAATGATAAGCCTTATGAGCCACACTTTGAAAATCTATCTACGTATCATCCACAGTAGAATCAGAGATAAATGTGAAGAAGACCAGGATGAAACACAATTTGGCTTCAGAAATGGACTGGGAACCCGGGACGCACTCTTTGCACTGAATGTGTTATTGCAGAAACGCCGAAATCAAAGGAAAGACGTCTTTGCTGTATTTATTGACTATGATAAGGCCTTTGATCGAGTACAACATCACAAATTAATTAAAATATTAAAGGATAAAGGAGTTGATAGTCAAGATGTACGAATCATAGAAAAATTATACTGGCGTCAAACACCGACAGCTTGCATAAATGGAAAATCAACAGAAATATGCAAAATACAAAGAGGTGTCAAACAGGGTTGTATGCTGTCCCCACTGTTATTCAATTTATATTCAGATAGAATATTTTAAGGAAGCGCTGCATAATTTGGAATGGGGTGTGAAAGTTAATGGAATTCTGATAAATACAATCAGATATGCAGACGATACAGTTATTCTAAGGGATGATATGAATGGATTACAACACTTTTTAAATGCCATTGACACAGTGGGAAGAGAGTTTGGCCTAAATATAAACTGTTATTTCAATACATGGTATTTAGCCGTTTGGCCCATCAAGATTCACGGTTATATGTTGATGGTCATATAATTCAAAGAGTACCCAGTTTTAAATATCTTGGTTGCCATATTACTGAACAACTAGATACAGATAAAGAGATAAAATGTAGAATCGAGATAGCCCGCACGACATTTTTAAAAATGAGGTCATTCTTCTGTAATGATACCTTGCAACTTCAACTTCAAAAGCGCATGATTAAATGCTACATTTGGTCAGTCCTCTTGTATGGTGTCGAAGCATGGACATTAAAAATATCCACCATTAACCGTTTGGAGGCCTTTGAAATGTGGCTGCACAGACGTATACTGAAAATACCATGGACGGCTATGCTGACAAATGTGGCAGTCCTTAAGAGAGCAAATGCTACCCACGAGCTGCTTGATAACATCAAATATAGAAAGATGGCCTATTTTGGACACGTAGTAAGGGGAGACCGGTATAATATTCTTCAACTTATTATGGTGGGTAAAATCGAAGGACGCAGAGGAATTGGTAGAAAGCAGGCCTCTTGGTTGAAGAATATCCGGGAGTGAACAGGAATAAAGAAAGCAGAACACCTATTTAGAATAGCTCGAGACAGAGACAGTTTCGCCATGTTAATCGCCAACGTCAAGGGGACTTGATAGGGCACGTTAAGAAGAAGATACAATTATATAAACAAATAACAACACAAACTAAAATCGCTAATTAATTTAACAAATAAACATCAAAACAACAATAATAATGCAATTCGCAAGCGTCAAGATAAGAAATGTGATGACAGGGTTTGTGTGGTCGAAATCAATTTCTACCCAACGTTCCGATAGTAGAGGTCGAGATGAGACAGATGAGTTGCATAATACCAATTCCTACAAATTCCCGATCCGACTTGCTTACCTTTATTCGATTTGACTCATTTTTATTCGATTTGAAGTTACAGAATAGGCCTGAATATTTCGAACAATCTGCCAAGATGGACGACGGCAGTGGGGTGCAAGGGGATGCAATTTAGGGATAGGAAAAACCTACCGGTTATAACCTAAAACCGGTTTTTTACTTCGCAATAAACGGTTTTGTCGGTTGTTTTTTGTCCCGGTTATTACCGGTTTTTGTCTTTTTAAAGGAACAACCGGTGAAAAACCGGTAGTTAACTCTGAAAAATATTCGTTTTTTTTTTAGAAAAAACATTATTTGCTTAAATTCATTAATAACTTTCGCTTTTTTTAATGTTTATATTCGTTAATGACTCTCACACTCACTGATATATATGTTTAAACTGAATTGACTGTTTTGATGAACTCGAGAATAATAATTTACGGCCACACGGGCGATAATTTACGGCGCCGTAAGAGCAGTAGGTCTGGATCCCGCGTATGAAAAAAAAAGTTGATTAATAGCAAACTGAAAATTTGTTAATAGCTTAAGGGTGTCTAGTCGGATAAACTTTGGTATATGGGAACACTGTAACAGGGGCAGTTTTATTTGTGGAACAGGTTAAAAATTTGGAACGGTCAGAACACGAAAATGGCACATTTATTTTGTCCGTCAGAACAGACATAAACTCCCCGAACAGAGATTAAACTCTCATGCAAAAATCAGACTGCTATTTATCACCTGTCATAATTCCTGTCATTTGACATATTCTACATGTTCCACTCATTAAAACGCCAATTTGGTGATAAATACCAGTCTGATTTTTGCATGAGAGTTTAATCTCTGTTTGGAGAGTTTAAGTCTGTTTTGTCGGACAAAATACATGTGCCGTTTTCGTGGTCTGACCGTTCCAAATTTTTAACCTGTTCCACAGTTAAAACTTCCCCTGTTTCAATGTTCCCATATATTAGTGTTTGTCCGACTAGACACCCTTAAGCTAATAACAAATTTTCAGCTTGCTATTAATCAACTTTTTTTTCATACGCGGGATCCAGAACTACAGTAAACACGAGGTATTGGTTGACTAACTCCCTATTTCATCTACAACTGGTTAGTCAAATGCCTCGTCAGGTTTACTGCTATTACGGCGCCGTAAATGATCGCCCGTGTGGCCTTTCGCTAAGCACGTCTTGTTTGTTGAACTGGGGAATCTTAGTAAAAATAGATACATATTAGTATAATATATCAATCATCTAATAATCTAATCTATGCACTCATAGCTGTATTATTATAATATAATTATTGTATAGATGCTGTACTACACAAACGAGAATAAACTTATATTTTATCATTAAGAGGAAACAGTAGCGATCAACAGGTAGCAAAAACGCGTTCCAAGATTGCGGCTGTAATTTTGAATATTTTTTTGAGATATTTGGCACACGTATTCGTAATATAATAAAGAATGGCGGTACAGAGCCCAATTTGAAAAATATATTAATATGTGGAAATTACTCTGTAATTAAATACAATATTAAAAAAAACGAGCCTGTACCGCCATTAAGAAGCACAAAAAAATACACTTTCTTCAAATAAACTTTTTTATCCGATCTAGATTTTGTGTCATTTTGGAACTACTAAAATTTTTTATTTCATTAGTAGTTCCAAAATGACACAAAATCTAGGCATCGGATAAAAAAGTTTATTTGAAGAAAGTGTATTTTTTTGTTTTTCTTAATGACGGTACAGGCTCGTTTTTTTTAATATTGTATTTAATTACAGAGTAATTTCCACATATTAATATATTTTTCAAATTGGGCTCTACACCGCTATTCTTTATTATATTACGAATACGTGTGCCAAATATCTTGAAAAAATATTCAAAATTACAGCCGCAATCTTGGAACGCGTTTTCGCTACCTGCTGATCGCTACTGTTTCACCTTAATAAATCCAGGAGAAAAAATCATTCCTGTGGAATCACTAAAAAAAATGAAAAAAAAAGTTTTGTGTTTGTTGTGTAAAAAGGAGTTTTTTTTTCAGAAATACAAGTTACGTATTTTACGTAATTTACTTCATATTACGTATATGTATTAAATATTCTAGAAAGTGGAAAACTTCTATATATTGGAAAAAACATGAAATATGTTTT
This sequence comes from Diabrotica virgifera virgifera, assembly GCF_917563875.1. Taxonomy (NCBI): domain Eukaryota; kingdom Metazoa; phylum Arthropoda; class Insecta; order Coleoptera; family Chrysomelidae; genus Diabrotica; species Diabrotica virgifera. The sequence goes on along the minus strand of NC_065445.1, from coordinate 230,770,958 downwards.
TTCCAATATATCGGGATTTTCTATGGAAAACCTATTGGGTATTGAATACCTATTGGTTCAAAAAACCGAAAACCGGATTTTGAAACAACCGGTTTTTTGACCGGTTATAACCGCCAGGTTAAACCGTAAGTGAAAAAAACCGGTTTAACCGAAAACCGGTGTTTTGTCAACAACCGCCATCCCTAATGCAATTGCACCTCTCTGTCCGGAAAGAAAGTACACAGTTACACATGTCAGTCCGCTATAACTTTTTTTTTCCAAGCGGTACGATTCATTTTCAATCAAATTAAGTCAAAAAACAAAGTGAAACGTACGCCGATGTGTGTAGTATATAGTATACAGTATACAAAATGTATATACACATCGACGTTCGTTTCAATTTATGTTTTGACTTAATTTGATTGAAAATAAATCGTACCGCATGGGAAAAGTTATAGCGGACGGACTATATAGTTCGATATTTTGTAATGTATACCGTATATCCTACTAAATTCTGTTAAATAAACGATTCTGGGTACCTACTACCAGAGTCGTACGACAGGTGAAACTAAATGGTTGACCTTTTGCAAATTCTACGCCACTGGCGTAATTGTTATTTTAGTGCAATTTTCCGATTCTCCAATACTTTCTATGTAAATAATATACTCTTCATTCTGCTTGAGATGCAGGGGAATCTCTTCTCCTCTGAGAGCGAACTTCACTTCAGGTGGTTTCGTTTTAATTACGCAGTAAAACTAACGAATAAAACTTTTAGCTGTTTTTTCCTGCTCTTAATTTAGCAAGTAATTTATGAAAAATTTTTTATTATTTTATTCTAGTATTCTTACATTTCTTTAAATGTTTACAGGTACACTTACAAATGTTACCTAACTGTGACATCAAGTGACTTGGAAAAAACTGAATAAAGTATGTGGCCTTTTTCCAAGTTTTGTGTAACTTAAAGTTAAATTATTAGAACATACAATAAGAATAAACAATTAAAAACAATAGAAAACGTTACATGGAGTAATTTATAAACGATCTTCTAATGATCAACATGATCAAATATTTTCGGTCGTATTCAGAAACTCATCAAAAATTCCAGGGAACCGCTTTGTATGTTCTACTCTCTACTGGGTATTATTTAATTATTCATTATTATAAGGTGACTTGCCCAGCGCAATCTGTATTTTTGAATAATTTGCTATAGAGGATTCTTTGTAATATTGGTATAACTCGCGGATGAACCTTATTCTCCATATAACGTTGTCGCAAATGGGTCCCAATATCCTCCTTAACACATTTAGCGCCACGCTGTAATTGGTTATTCACTCCCTGGGACCAAACATATGAAATGCCTTTTTTTCTATAAATCTATTTTGTAAATGATAATTATTATATTTTAAACCATACTTTCTTTTTCCAACTCTGTTTTTTGTGATTTTTTTAATGTCCACCTTTGGTCACGTGGTCCCAGGATGTAATTTTACAGTGTGGGACCAAATGTCCACCAGTGGTCATGCATTTTATTGTTTCTTTTGTTGCAGATTTTAAACAATAATGGCAAAAAGAGGTCTTACAGAAGAAGAATTGCTTCGGGAGTTGGAAAATTTGTCTGATGTTGAAGCAGAAGACTATTCCGACGACGACTCCACTGCAGATCGGAATTACTCATATGAAGGAAGCTCCTATTCAAGTGAGGATGAATTAGCTGTATCTGATGTCGAGGACGAAGCTGCTGAAGTTGTTCCTCTGGCCGATATTATAACCGAGAGTAAGTGGGAGCCTGTGGCAGGAGACAGATTGAAATTTAATTTTCTTGCTGCCCACACCGGTGTACACGAAAATATAATCCAGAAACTTAGTGGTGCATCTCCTATAACTTATTTTGAACACTTCATAGACGACGAGATTATCTCATTGTTAGTGGAAGAAACCAATAGATTTGCTGCGCAAAGAAATACTGCGAATGATGCTGCCACAGCAGGAAGCCGAACTCCAAGACTGAATAAATGGGTTGACACTGATCCTATAGAGATGCGCAAGTTTTTGGGTATCGTTGTATGGATGGGACTTATGCATTTGCCAAAATTGAGGGATTACTGGAGCACAAAAAGAATTTATGAAAATGGAATTCCAAAAATAATGAGCCGCAATAGATTTGAGATGTTACTTTCGATGTTTCATCTATCAAATAATGAGCAGCCAATTAATCCAGAAGACAGGCTTCACAAAATTTCAAATTTTTTGAACTTGCTAGAAAAGAAATTCAAAGAATCTTATAATCCCGAAGAAGTTTGTATTGACGAAAGCAACGTACCATTTCGAGGACGTATTTACTTCCGACAGTATATTCCTAATAAAAGGCATAAGTATGGGATAAAGGTTTTCAAACTCTGTGTTTCTGGAGGCTATACATGGTCGTTTAAAGTCTACACAGGCAAAGAAAGAGCAGACGATGTATCAGTTGCCGAAAAAATTGTCACGACACTGATGGAGGGACTTTTTGATACAGGTAGAACTTTATATACCGATAACTGGTACACTAGTGTTTCGCTGTCTAATAGTCTTATTCAACGGCAAACACATTTAGTAGGAACCCTAAGGACAAACACAAAATATAATCTCCCAGATATGGTAAAAACTAAACTAAGAAAGGGTGAAGTCGTGGCCCAACAAAACGAAAATAAAACAGTTGTCTGCAAATGGAAAGATAAAAGAGATGTTCTTATGCTCAGTACCAAACATGACGACTCTATGGTGACAGTAACTCGCAGAGGAGGACAAGAAGTTAATAAACCAGCGATAGTTGTAGATTACAACAAAGGAAAAGCTTTTGTCGACCAGTCTGACCAGATGTCATCAATGCGCCATACGTGAGAAGAACCGTCAAGTGGTATAAGCGACTCGTTTTTCATTTTGTTACTGCAACAGCTATGGTAAATGATCTGCATCTATATCACAAAATTAATAATAACAAAATGGGCATAATAGAATTCAAAGAAAATATCATCGAGGCTCTGGTTTATCAAGATTTAAATCCAATTCTATCAAGGCCTTCCACTTCCAAGATAAAACACTTCCTGAAAGAATACGAGGGACAAAAGAGGGTTACCAGAAAAAGGTGCAGTGCATGCTACAAGACTATGTCTCAGCGACAAAATCCAGCTTATGCTCGTAAAAATGCAAAAAAATAAATACATATCGCGATACATGTAACCTGCCAATGTGCCTCGAATGTTTTCAAAAACATCTGGCAACTATCTCATTTCCAGAAGTTTAATTTTTATTATTTTTGTTGTATTACGTTAACATTGCTGGTTTTTTAATATATTGCTCACTTTGTTCGTTTATTTGTATTAATATTAGGATAAAATTCCATTTATTTTTGTAATATACTATCTAAAAATACAAAATTGTATCAGTTTTTTGCACTGTTCAAAATCACAACTGATATATTCATTCTGCTCGGTCCATGTAAAATTCTGTTATTTCCTGGGACCACTGAATACGTCAACATACGTCAAACTAATATAAATCGTGTCCACGGGTGCCCACGGTGACTTGAAGCAACCGACATCAAATGCTCACCGGTGGGCACTCGGTCTTAATGGAAATAATGAAAATGCCCACCGGTGGGCACAAGGCACTAAATGTGTTAATATCTTTCTTTCAAAAGTATTAATAAAGTTTATTGTCTTTTCTGTCATAATCCATGTTTTATACGCCATAGGTTGATATTGGTCGTATGGTGGTATTATATTAAACTTTACTTCTATATGTAATATCTTTGGAGCCAAACACCTGTGACAGAGAGAAAGAAGTATGCTTTGTTAGCAAGCATTATCCGTTTCCGTATTTCCTCCTCCTCGCTGCCGTCCTCACTTATCTGTACAATTACGTAGGTATGTGAATGTGAGTTGTTTTATTACTTCAATATTAGCGTCGTCTATAATATTAATAACTGAGCCGGAGTAAGTCGGGTCAGTCCATCTACCTGTTTTAGCGCTTTAGTTATCTAGAAGGCATCTGTCAATAATTGATTTTGAACTCGTACTTGAGCTTCTATGTGAGTCAACGTGGCTTGAACTAACTTTACCAATTTCCTTGGTATACCAAATCCTTGCATAATTAAATATATTTTATCTCTATTTATGTTATCATAGGCTTGTCGAAAATCTACAAATACGCCAGTAAATGGCAGCAAGGATAGGATATTACCTCCGAATTCTATCCTACTGCATGAATTTTAATGAAATTTTGGGCCTAGCCTCTACTTATCTCCCAATTCAAAGTCTACCCTATACCTACCGATGTGTGCTTTTATCTTGGGGCTGGTTTATTTTTTGGTTAAAATAGCCACGGAATATGCTAGAGACCTAATTCTAAGCAAAAACTGTTCTATAATTTTTTTAAACTCAAAACTTTTTGAGATATTCGTGGTTGAAAAATGGTTTTTTTATTGAAACATAATACCTTTTCGAAAGGTTTTTTGAGAATACCTTAAAAACTATGCATCTAACTAAAAAAAAACTATATTCAACATTTTTGTAAGTTATAAAAAAAGAAAGAGACACTTGCCTCCATAACTCTTCTAGTTATAATACAAAAAGAGATATGGTAGGTGAAAATAGTTTGTTTTTCGGTACATTCTCAAATTGGTGTATTCACCTTGAAATAACAGAGAAACGGTCGATTTTAGGTGTATAATGCTACCAATACCTTTTGTAGTGCTTGAAAAGATCTTTAAAATGAGCTACATTAAATGTCCATTACATTAAAACTAAGCGAGATATGCTGCAAACAAAATTGATAACTAATGTGTTTTAAAAAAAAAATGAGAAGTAATTTTAACCCCCATCCACCACAATGTAAATGCATCGTTTTCCTTCTACAATGCCTTTTACTATAGCGTTATTTCTATGTTCAGAAAGTTGGACGGTTTAAAATGAATGGTTGTTGAAAAAAAAAAGATCAAATTATAGAGAGCATTTTTAAATTTTCTTAAAAATCTTTTTTTCTCCATGTAACTTGAAAATAATAAGAGATACAGTGATGACAAATAAAAAAGAAGTTTTTATTTATCTGAAAAATCCCTACATTTTTGTGTGGTATCTTTTTTTGTGTGGTATCTCTTATCATTTTCGAGTTACATGGAGAAAAAAGAAGATTTTTAAGAAAATTTAAAAATGCGTTCTATAATTTGATCTTATTTTGTTAAAAAACCATTCACTTTAAACCAGTCCAACTTTTTGAACATATAAATAACACTATAATAAAAAGTATTGTAGAAGGAAAACGATGTATTTAAATTCTGATGGATGAGGGGTTAAATAATATACTTCTCATTTCTTCTTAAAATGCATTTGTTATCAACTTTTTTGCAGAATATCTCGCTTAGTTTGAATGTAATCGACATTTAGTATTGCTCATTTTAAAGGTATTTTCAAGCCCTATAAAAGTTGTAAGTATCATTTTACACCTAAAATCGACCGTTTCGGTTATTTTAAGTTGAATACACGGATTTGAGCATGCAGCAAAAAAACAAACTCTTCTTACCTGCCATATCCCTCTTTCTGTTTTAACTAGAAGATTTATGATGGAACGAATCTCTTTGTTTTTTTATAACATACAGAAACATTTTATATAGTTTTTTTGTTAGATGCATAGTTTTTAAGGTATTCACAAAAATCCGTCCGCAAATTTTTCAATGAAAATGGTCAATTTTCGACCACAAATAACTCAAAAAGTATGAGTCGTCAAAAAATAATTATAGAAAAGTTTTTGCTTGAAATTAGGTTCTCTAGCCTCTTCCGTGGCTAATTTAAGCAAAACATTTTTCACTTCCGAGAAAGGGTGGGAACCACCCCCAAGATAAAAGTTCACATCGGCATAGGGTAGACTTTGTTTTATGAGCTATTCGCTACTTACTGTGAAAATGTCAAGTAAATCGATGTAGTAAAATGGAATTCGGAGCCAAATACCCTCATTGACTGTCCTAAAAAATTTGGCAGATATCTATGTCGTGTTCCAGGCTTTAACTGTTTGTTTTCTTCACTCTTGCTTAAACTATTTACCATACGTAAGTATTTAGTACTAAAGCAATGTTATTATGGCGGCTAATGACATATCAATAAAATGTGATAATTTTGATTTCATTAACAATAATCTGAGTAATGTTTTTGGTGAATCTTCTATGAATATATATTACAATAATATTAGACTTACCAACTGGAGACAGTTGACATTCCGTTGGTGGATTCCTCATATCAGGTGCATCAGTTAGATTGTAAATAAACCAATATATATTCTCTTTTACATTTTCACGAACTCCAGCTATTTTAGTAATGTAATGGCCAAACGTTGTATTTGTTGCCTTAAACTTAAAAAACCTATTTTGTTTGGCCGCTATCAACATGATTTGGTAAAACGTTGAATTTGGTTCTGCATACACTTCTATTGTTGACCCATAGTTAATTCCATCGCCGATCCAGACTGTGTATGGTATCTTTATGGTGTCAGGCTTGCAGTTTACTTTAAAAATACATAATGTACAGTTGAGTCCCTGATTCTTTACCCGTGCGTCATCATTTAAAGCCTACGGAATAAGTCGATGATAAGTCGGAAATTGAAATTTACTCAACGCAAAAGCAAGTGACAGTAACTGACTTGCTGTTGTGTTTAGTAAATTTCAATTTCCGACTTATCATCGACTTATTTCGTATGCTTTAAATGATGACGCACGGGTAAAGATTCAGTGACTCAACTGTAAATAGACAAATGTTTTAATAAGTCTAAATTATTGTTTTATACAAAAAAATGGTGCAAATTTTAATATCGGTATACATTCCCAAAATGACACTTATTTTTCTAGACACCGACCATGGTGATGAATGGATAATTTTGGTCTTACTTATTGTTTTTGAAGGTGGTGAAAACGAAAATGAGGTTTATTTTGAATTTTAAGTGGGTAAACATTGTTAAAATCGCAATTTACCCTAAAAATAAAAAATATCACGTTTTTCTTCATCTAACTCGCTGTAACTCTGTTCGGTTTGAATATTTTTTTCTTAAATTTTTACAATATATACTTTTCACCTTTCTGAAGACTATTGGGTATGTTGCAAGGCTCCATTTTTATTATAATAAAGGTTATGATTTTTTTTAAGTAAAAGCTGCAGATTCGTGAATTGTAAAGTTTAATCGCAAAAGTTAAGTGGCAAAATTTGAAATTTACGTTTTTAATCACGTTTATATTAAAGTATAGATAGAGTACAAGGAAGTTTTGTAGGGAGTTTTAGATCAAAACGTTTTATAGAAAAAATAATGGTGTGATTTTGACAATGTTCCCACTTAAATTTTTTTCGTTTTCAGCACCATTAAAAACATAAAGTAGATAAGACCAAAATTAGCCATTCACCAACCATGGTCAGTATCTCGAAAAATAAGCGTTATTTTGGGGATGTATAAAGTCGATATTAAAAGTTGCACCATTTTTTTCTATAAAACATATTGATCTAAAACTTTCCAGAATTAGTTATTTGTATAACAAAGGAGGAAAGTGCTACTTTTCCTTCCGAGAATGAAGAAGTTTACTGCCCGACGCGTAGCGGAGGGCAGTAATCATTCAAGGGAGGAAAAGGCACTTTACTCCCATGATGTGCCTCGCTTGATTTGTGGCAACAAACTTCTGCGCTCGTGAGAAATATGTATTTTTTCTCACTTGTACAATATACTGTTGTTCTCTATGTTTTAACATAAACATGATTAAAAAGCTAAATTTCAAATTTCACTCAACTTTTGCGATTAAACTTTGCAATTCAGGAATCTACACTTTTTATTTTAAAAAATTAATAACTTTTATTAGGAAGATAGACTTAAAACAGGTCCAATTATCTTCAGAAAGGCGAGAAATATATACTATAAAAATTTCAAAAAAAAATATTAAAATGGAACAGAGTTATATTAAATTTATACAACTTATACAACATTATTAAAAATATTAAAATAGAACGCAAAAAAACGTGACTTAATTTTTTTATTTTTAGAGTAAAATTGTGATTTTGAGAATGGTTCCCCACATATAATTTAAAATAAACCTCATTTTCAGCAGCACCGCCATCAAAAACATAACGTATGACCACAATTAGCCATTCACAACACCGTGGTTAGTACCTGAACCCCGATTTTTGACCCTTCGCTTCATATACAGATAGCGAGTGATCGATAACGAAGCGAAGGGTCAAAAATCGGGGTCCTGGTCATTTTGGGGGTTCGTGTCGTTCGCCTAAAGAGTTTTGAATGTCTAGGTCTAGCAATGGACTAAATTGTAAATTTGACTTACCTGTATTATCAGTATTTCCGAATACGAATACCGCAATTCCTGACAGCAAGAAGAAAATAGCGACTCGATACATGTCAATGGTTCATCACTAAATAACACATTATTATTTCACGATATAAAGTTGCAAACCAAAAACAAGTTATACGTTATCTTTGAATTAATACTTGAGATTATATTCCGATGTATGTAATGACGCTTAAACAAGTCATGGGATTGGTTGGAAGAATTGTGTAATACAAAATACAATAATTAATACTAATATAATTATAATGTATGTAATATTATACAAAATACTAACTTATCAATAATAATCAACTTTTAAAAAGTAAAATTTTAATTCGTGAGATATATTAATAATTTATGGCTAGCTTACTTAAATACACCTTGACTTTTACTGATGATTTCTATAGAATTATTTATTGTAAAAAATCACTTACAAGTTTTTTCATAAAAAATAATCAAATACGCAACCCAGGGATGGTATTAAAGGTGAAAAATTTGACCTAAGACTTTCGGTTTTATTTGACCAAGTTGCAACCGGAAGTAATGTTTTAAAGTCGCGTTTTAAAGTACTGTTATAAAGGTATATTATTCTACGCGCCTTAGTAAGACGAAAACAAATATGTATATACAGTTGAGTCCGCGAATCTTTACCCGTGCGTCATCATTTAATGTATACGAAATAAGTCGATGATAAGTCGGAAATTGAAATTTACTAAACGCAACAGCAAGTGACAGTAAGTGACTTGGCATCGACTTATTTCGTATGCCTGCTTTAAATGATGACGCACGGGCAAATATTCGCGGACTCAACTGTAATTCCGGTTTCATGCCTGTCTGTCCATCTGTCTGTCTATACGCGAATATAACTCCTACGTTATTAAAACAGATAAAATGACAAATGAAGTGTCGAATGAAAGCCCAAAGATGGTATTAGAGGTGAGAAATTTGATCTCGGACTTCCGTTTTTTAGATGTACAGCTGGTTCCTAAAAAAACTGATACGACTATTAGAACGCTATTAGTAAGATTTGATCATTTTGAGCAGTGTATTTGATTGGTTTGACATTATATTATATTTATTATGACAGACAAATAGTAAAATAAACAAACAAACAAACAACAAACAACTGATTACATAATGTTAATTCATAAATTGTAATAATTATTAAGGTCTAGAATTTGATATTATTTTGAATTCCTGCATTGTATAAAGAGTATACCTACCTATAAATGATGGTTTTTACATAAATAGGTTTGTTATTATTATTTTTTGAGGTTGAACAGAATAAGTTATCTGACAAATTTTAAAATTTGGCAGTGACAGTGACAGTAGGTAAATAATAAGTATTTATCCTTCAAAATATACACTGCACAATTTTCTACAAAATACGCTTTAAGAGTAAACAGTAGCGATCAACAGGTAGCAACAAAATATACCATCGGGAAATAGTATCATAAACTTTGGCAACAGTGGTAATCTTTGACATTATCTAAGATTAATATTTTGACAATATCATAGTCGCGCTAAATGGAAGTAATAGAAAACGATTTTATTATTAATAAATAGATATTTATAAAAATATACCAAAATGGTTGAAAATTTTATGTTAAGATAGTAGCCCAGTAAATGAACGGGAAATTCGGCGATACCGTGTAATTTTCAGGGGCAACTCCGAATTGCATGAAAATTTGGATTTAGGTTCTACTTACCCTCCACTCCAAAGTTGAAATTGTACCGTTGGCTGCTTTTACTTGGGGGTGCCAGTCACCCCTTGTCGGGGGTGAAAAAACATACGTTCAAGGTAAGACCGAAAATGGATAAATTGACTGATTTTAAGCAACTTTTGTTCTATAGAGCTTTTTACGTAAGTCAATACTTTTAGAGTTATTTGCCATTGAAAATGTTGATTTTTCGACAAAAAAACTACGTTTTCAAACCGTTTTTCGCAAATAACTCAAAAAGTAAATATTCTATCGAAAAAAATACCCTTAGCAAAATTGTAGTTTATAAAAATCCCAAAAAAATGGTGTATCAGTAAAGTCTATCAATCAAATAAAAACAAAGTTGTAGCTCATGAAAAATACGTTCTTATTCTTCTAATTCCAAATCGAATATTTCAAGGTGAAATCACCGAAAAATTAAGCACTTTTCGGGAAAAACCCATTTAAACTTTTTTGAAGTGTTTCTAAAAAGCTTTGATTTAACTGTTAACAAAAGTTTTAGCATTAAAAATAAGCGAGTTACGCTCAAAATAAAATTTGCCCTCTTTTTTTTTGTAAAAAATCATGAAAATCTCTCCGTGTTTAGCTCCCCAAATGAAATGAATCGCTACCGCTTTACAAACAATATACTTACCTATCTATTTTTTATATGATCTGTCAGTCCCACCGGTTTAAAGTGTTTATTTTTGAAAGGGTTATAACTGAGAAAGCTTGAATGGGTCACTAATCACGAGTGTATGCAAATTTTGAACAGCCATATCTTAACCAATTTTTGTCTTACAGAGAAACAAAATAAACTAGCATATTTACAATAGCAAAACCTACATTTTTTTACACTTTAAGATTTTTCTTATCACTAATACTTTTTAAGTTATTTTGAAAAAATGAAATTTTTAGAAAATTTGTTTTTACTATAAAACCAAATGTTTTCAAAAATAAGCACTTCAAACCAATCAAACTTACAGATCATATAAACAATACACATTTACACATTTTACACATACAGTTAAAATAGATAGTAAACTCAAACGATGAATTTCATTTAGGGTGCTAAATAGAGGGAGGATTTACGATTTTTTTTACCAAAAAAAAAGGGGCCAACTTTTTTTTTGTGTAACTCGTTTATTTTTGATGCTGTAAAATTTTGTAAAAAACAAATAATAAGCTTTTTGTCGATACTTTAAAAATGTTAATAAGGTTTTCCCGAAAAACGCTTCTTTCTTTGGTGATTTCGCGTTGAATTATTCGATTTGGAATTAGACGAATAAGAACGTATTTTTCATGAGCTACAACTTTGCTTCTACTCAATTTGTAGACTTTACTGGTATACCATTTTTTTCATTTTTTTATAGGCTACACTTTGCTAAAAATATTTTTTTCGATAAAATATTTACTTTTTGAGTTATTTGCGAAAACGGTCTGAAAACGTGGTTTTTTGTCGAAAAATCAACATTTTAAATCGCGAGTAACACGAAAAGTATTGACTTACGTAAAAAACTTTATGGAACAAAAGGTGCTTAAAATAAGTCAATTTATCCATTTCCGGCCTTATTGTAAACACGCGTTTTTCACCCCGCGAGAAGGGGTAAATGTCACCTCCCAAGTAAAAGCAACCAACGGCACAAATTCAACTTTGAAGTAAAGGGTAAGTAGAACCTAAATCCAAATTTTCATGCAATTCGGAGTTGCCCCTGGAAATTACACTCCAAAACGGTCATTTATTGGGCTATAGGTATTTAGAAAGGTATTTGCATGAAATATCTAATAATAAAACAATAATAAATAATCATTTTTTGTTGTGAAGCGAAACAAATTTCGATTTTCGCATAATTTTGGCACGGTTTTTAATGGACTTTTTCTTGGAAGGTTTCACGTTATTTTTCGTTTGATTTACTTTTTCCATTTTGTTAAACTATTGATAATATTTTTAGAATAAAAAATCCTCCTAGAGCTTTATATACTCGCATTAGAATTCGAAATATGTTTACGTAAAATATACTTACCTACCTACATATAACTAAAACTCACAATTAACAACAATCTATTCTTTCAAAGAGGCGAACAACTTATACAACAACAACAAATATATAATACATTAACTATCAATAAACACTACTTTCCTATGAAACAACAAAAACGAATTCTTAAATTAACACACTACTGCACTGAACAGATATCGAAAAAGATGACAGAACAGACTAGAGAAAATCTGACGCAGGTTTGTTAAAATGACAGTGATTATTTCATTTATAGGAGATTCTGACCAATATAAAGCTACATAAATCTAAATTAAATGGATAATTTTTGATAATTTCCCGTCGTCAAGTATATTACGTCAGATGCCCTTCGTTGCTACGAAAAAATACATTCAGTGACATTAATGACAATTAATGTTTTAAAAATTATAAAAGTGATGACTTTCAACCGTCAAATTAATATTTATAACAACTGTGTGTTTAATTGTACTAATTTGTACTTACATAAATAAATTACAATAAAATTTTGGTGTTAACAGTTTTATTCATGAAATAATCGCAACAAATTGCACTCGATCTCTAAAATTAATATAGAATTTTAGAGCTCTTGTGCAAATACTACTGATAATTTCTCTATGTTGCCTAATTAGTTATTTAGTTATAATATGTTCGATTTCTTGTTAAAAATAAAAAAAAATTAGTAGTTCCAAGATTACACAAAATCTAGGCATGGGATAAAAAAGTTTATTTGAAGAAAGTTTTTTTTTTCTTCTTAATGGCGGTACAGGCTCTTTTTTTCAATATTTTATTTAGTTATAAAGTAATTTCCACGTACTAACATATTTCTGAAATTGGGCCCTGTACCGCCATTCTTTATTATATTACGAATATGTGTGCCAAATATCTCGACAAAATATTCAAAATTAGAGCCGCAATCTTGAAACGCGTTTGTTGCTACCTGTTGATCGCTACTGTAGCCTCTTAAGAGTCATATCAGTTTTTTTTTAGGAACCAGATGTACAATCCAAGTCCTGTAAGTCCAGCTTGACTCAAAATTAGTGAAATCGTATATCAATCGACGCAAAGTTACACGAATAGACTTCCAATTCTACTTCCGATCACGTTGGGTAAAAACCAAACACTTACGAAGTCCAATTGCTTGTAATTCAGAGAAATGAGAATTCCTATACCTAAACAATAAATCTGAAAATTCTCTTGGAACCACTTTCTACTAACATCCTTAATCTGCCCTTTTACAATTTATAAGCCAAGGAGACGACGAATAAAGAAGACGAAAGGGACTCTACAATATGCAGTCACATTCCGTCTATTCGTCTATAAAAAATTCAAACCAAAGTTGATTCCGTGTACTCATAATAATATGAGTAAAATAAAAAATGTAATAACAGCTTATGTTTCAAATAAAATAAAAATTCCATTTTTATTCAGTTGCAATGCGAAGACAAAACCGTCTTATTTTTCACTTAGAACAGGGAGCGCAGACCAGCACTCTAAATCGACGATCTTCGACTCTATTTGGAGTCATCATCAGAGAGGCGTAGGCCTGCTGCTCTCTGCCCGAAGTGACAAAATCACGAAAGCTTATCCCCGCATTGCAACTGACGTTTATGGAGTAGGTGACTAGCGTCATCTGGCAACTGAAAGGCAAAGTAAGTTTTCAACTCCATTTCCCTGGTAACACCTCCATGGCTTCTAAAAATTGCAAGCCAGATGGATGGTGAAGCGAAGAAGACAAGAGGGAATTCAAAAAATTTACAATTCACGACCTCGTCTGTTCAGCTGGTAAATTCCAACGGAAAATGGACCTAGTTACTCAAAGGAGTAAAGACCAATATAAAAATAAAATAAAAATTCAGCACTCTACATCGACGATTTTCGACTCTATTAGGTTGAAAACTTTAGGTCTATTAGGTTGAAATAAGTTTTGACGAGAGGCGAATAAGTGAGATATATTGTATGAGACAGACTGTGGGAAAGAAGCTCTAATTAAAAAAAAACCCAATCTTGGGACCAAAAAAAAAGGGGGGACGGGGAAAATGAAGGGCCTCCTTGCTTACAGTCTGTGGATAAATGAAGGTAAAGTGCTTCGGAAGCGATGTCGACCTTGCAGCTGCCATTCCGCTGTCGGAGCGCTGGATGAGAGAGGAGGGTCTGGTTTAGCAGGTAGGCATTCGGCGTAGCCTCGGCGACGAGAGAGCGTTTTAAAGCACCTCGGGAACTATCGCTGGTACCACGAAGAATGAATCCTGCACTAAGGTCAGTCAGGCGGCGTTCTGGACTGAGGTGTCTTTTGAAGATTCCAGACCCCCCTCTTTAAAGACGAAAAAAAAAAGGTTGAAAACTTACTTTGTCTTTCAGTTGCCAGATGACACTAGTCACCTACTCCATAAACTTCAGTCGCAATGCGGGGAAAAGCTTTCGTGATTTTGTCACTTCGGGCAGAGGTCATCAGGCCTACGGCTCTCTGATGATGACTCCAAATAGAGTCGAAAATCGTCGATTTAGAGTGCTGGTCTGCGCTCCGTGTTCTAAGTGAAAAATAAGACGGTTTTGCCTTCGCATTGCAACAGAATAAAAATGGAATTTTTATTTTATTTTATATTGGTCTTTACTCCTTTGAGTAAGTAGGTTCATTTTCCGTTGGAATTTACGACCTGAACAGACGGGGTCGTGAATTATAAATTTTTTTTAATTCCCTCTTGTCCTCTTCGCTTCAGCATCCATCTGACTTGCAATTTTTAAAAGCCATGGAGGTGTTACCAGGGAAATGGACCAATAAGTTTTCAATTAGAAATATTTTAGTAATATTTTTCAATATTATTAATAGACCTGGATCCCGCGTAAGAAAAAAAAGTTTATTAATAGCAAGCTGAAAATTTGTTAATAGCTTAACGGTGTCTAGTCGGACAAACTTTGATGGACGGGAACACTGGAACAGGGGAAGTTTTAATTGTGGAGCATGATAAACGTGTCGTCCTGACAAGTTTATGATTGTGAAAAATAGCAAGTTGTTTTTAAGTTTATTCAATAACCAACGTTATATAATATACGAAAAAATGTTTGTCCGACAAAAATGTTGGGCATTTTAACGAGTCCGACACGTAGAAGATGTCACATCACAGGAATTATGTTGGTTATAAATAGCAGTCTGATTTTTGCATGAGAGTTTAATGAAAGGTTAAAAAATCAATTGAAAGTTCTGTCCGACAAAATTAATGGGAAGTTTTCCTAGTCCGACGTTCTAAACATGTAAGATATAGACAAAAATGTTGGTGATAAATAGCAAGCTAATTTTGATTTTTTTATGTACAAATTATATTTTGTAACGCAAAAAGTTATATGTCGGACAAAAATTTTGGGAAAATCCAAGTACTCCATTCTTTCACGGTTTTTGCTCTAAATTTTAAAGAACCGCTTGGTTTGACATGAAATTTGGCATACGTATAGCTTACATGTCAAAGAAAAAAAGTGATATTGTGCCGATGTGTGCTTTTGCCCTGAGGGTGACTTTCACCCCCTTTTGGGGGTGAAAAAATATATGTCCAAAATAAGTCCGGAAATGGGTAAACTGACTAATTTTAAGTAACTTTTGTTCTATAGAGCTTTTTCGCCAAGTCAACACTTTTCGAGTTATTTGCGAGTGAATATGTTCATTTTTCAACAAAATAACCACATTTTTGGACGGTTTTTCGCAAATAACTCAAAATAAGTATTTTGTCGAAAAAAACGTTCTTAGCAAAATTATAGTACATAAAAAAGTAAAAAAAAATGGTATACTCGTTAGGTCTCTGGATTTCGTAGAACCAGAGTTATAGCCAATGAGAAATAGATTCATATTCACCAAATTTCAAATAGATTATTTCGACGTGAAATATCCAAAAAATTAAGCACTTTTTGAGGAAAATCTATTTCAAATTTTTTAAAGTATTTAAAAAAAGCTTTATTTCTGTTTTTACAAAAAGTTTATAGCATGAAATTTAAGCAAGTTACGCTCAAAATAAAGTTGGTCCCTTTTGTTTTTGCAAAAAAAATCGGGAAGACCACCCCCTAATTAGCAACTTAAATGAAATTAATCGTTACCGCTCTACAAATTATTTTACTTATATTGTGTTTATATGATCTGTAAGTTTGATCGAGTCAAAGTGCTTATTTTTGAAACAATTTGGTTTCAAAGTAAAATTTTTAAAAATTTAAATTTTGAAAAATATGCTTTTTTTTCAAAGTAACTTAAAAATTGCTAGAGATACCAAAAATCTCGAAAAACAAAAAAAGTCAGATTTGCCTTTCTGAATATCATGTATTTTTTGTTTTTCTGTTAGACAAAAATTGATTAAGATTTGGTGTTTCTAAATTTGCATACATTCGTGATCAGTGACTCGTTCAACCCCTTTTAACTACATTCCTTTCAATAATAAGGACTTTGAACCGATGAAACTTACAGAGCATATAAACAATATATACACGAGTCAAGAAACTTGTGAAATCGTAACGATTAAGTTCATTTAAGATACTAATTAGGGGGTGATTTTCTCGATTTTTTTACCAAAACCAAAAGGGACTAACTTTATTTTGAGCGTAACTTGTTTAATTTTGATGTTAGAAATTTTTTTTATAAAACAAAAATGAAGCTTGTTTGAAACACTTTAAATAAGTTGTAATGAATTTTCCCCGAAAAGTGCTTAATTTTTGGTTATTTCACGTTAAAGTATTCCATTTGGAATTTGACGAATATGAACCTATTTTTCATTAGCTATAACTCTGCTTCTACTAGGTGCAGAGACGTGATATATACACCATTTTTTAAAATTTTTTAAAGGCTATATTTTTGCTAAAAATGTTTTTTCGACAAAATACTTACTATTTGAGTTATTTACGAAAAACCTTCTAAAAGCGTGGTTATTTTGTTGAAAAAATGAACATAGTCACTGTCAAATAACACGAAAAGTATTGACTTAGTGAAAAAACTCTACAGAAGAAAAGTTACTTAAAATTAGCCAGTTTATCCATTTCCTGACTTTCTTTGGACGAATATTTTTTCACCCCCAAGAGGGGGTGAAAACCACCCCCAGGGCAAAAGCACATATCGGCACAATATCACTTTTTTTCTTTGACTTATTAGCTACGTGTATGCTAAATTTCATGTCAATCCAAGCGGTTCTTTAAAATTTAGAGGTTTTACAATATTTTACCGTTAAAGAAATGGCTAAAGGAAATAAATAAAAAATCATTTTTTCAGAATGACTTAGTCGCATATTGATAAAGCTATTTTAGTTGTATATTATTATTTATATTCACATACTTGCACATGTATATATACATGCACATTCCAAAAACAGTGAGGTATTCTAGATGTGTTCTAGATATTCTCAAAATGATAATAAAAAAATGTTATAGAACATATTAAAGCAACGACTTACGGTTTTCTTATTAGGCGCATCAGAAAGTATGGAAAATTTCCTACAAAAAACGTTGTATACATTTTTTTCCATATCCAAATCTTAGCCCTGTAAAATGACGTTGAAAAATGTGAAGAGTGTAAAAAGTCGGTGCTTATAAGCATATTATAGACGTAAGTATGTGTATGTAGAAGGCTGCATTATTTGTCTGTCTGACATTTTGTACTCTGTACAAATTATTATTTGAAAGCACATATTATGGTCTCTGACTTTCTGTTTGCCTCGTGTGTTGGAAATTAAAATTTATATTAACTATGGAGTGTTTTGTGTTTATTTTTGAGTGTGAACAGTTTAAATTTTAAGAAATCAAATGAAAAAGTGAAACAATTCAACGGAACATTTTTGAGTGATTGTCGAACATTTTACAAAGTTCGTATTTACAAAATTCTATTGGATATCATTCTTCATGCTATAATGCTTTTTGAGTTAAAAAGGGCTTCATTGAAGTAGGGTACCTAAATAAATTTTTTATTAAAATTGTTTATCTTAATTTTTCTCAAATTTCTACAAATGAGATATACAGAGAGAGTCTGTAAAGTGGAATAAATTCAATATCTCAAATACTAATTGTTTTTTTGGAAAATGCTCAGACCCGTCGATTAGTATTTCAAATTGTCCTTTTTGACATTCAATAAAAATATATATACAGAGTGTCCCAATTTAGAGATATGACGTCATCGTCGATTTTCTTAAATGGCAACACTGTCATTTTGATAGCTAATTTGATAGGGTTTGTAAAGTTATACATAACTGCAAAATATCAAATTTTTATTCTCTACCATTTACAAGATAATAGAAAATAACAAAGTTATATCTGTAATTTGGAATATATTCAATAATTAAAATACTAACTGTTTTTTTGAAAAATGCTCAGACCCGTCGATTAGTATATCAAATTGTCATTTTTGACATATAATAATAATGTATACAGGGTGTCCCAATTTAGAGATATGACGTCATCGTTGATTTTCTTAAATGGCAACACTATCATTTTGATAGCTATTTTGATAGCGTGTGTAAAGTTATACACATCTGAAAAATTTCAAAATTTTATTCCCTACCATTTACAAGATAATAAAAAATAACAAAGTTATGAAGAACAAGAAGTAATCAAATAATAATTGAATTTATTTATTTCAATTAAGCAAATGCTCATAACGTTGCCCATTGACAATTTGACAATAATTGAGGGCAACATTATGAGTTTTTGCTTAATTTATTGAAATAATTAAATTCAATTATTAGTTGATTACTTCTTTTTCATAACTTTGTTATTTTTTATTATCATCTAAATGGTAGAGAATACAAATTTGAAATTTTGCAGTTGTGTATAACTTTACACACCCTATCAAAATAGCTATCAAAATGACAGTGTTGCCATTTAAGAAAATCAACGATGACGTCATATCTCTAAATTGGGACACCCTGTATACATTATTATTATATGTCAAAAAGGACAATTTGATATACTAATCGACGGGTCTGAGCATTTTTCAAAAAAACAGTTAGTATTTTAATTATTGAATATATTCCAAATTACAGATATAACTTTGTTATTTTCTATTATCTTGTAAATGGTAGAGAATAAAAATTTGATATTTTGCAGTTATGTATAACTTTACAAACCCTATCAAATTAGCTATCAAAATGACAGTGTTGCCATTTAAGAAAATCGACGATGACGTCATATCTCTAAATTGGGACACCCTGTATATATTTTTATTGAATGTCAAAAAGGACAATTTGAAATACTAATCGACGGGTCTGAGCATTTTCCAAAAAAACAATTAGTATTTGAGATATTGAATTTATTCCACTTTACAGACTCTCTCTGTATAATGTAATATGTAGCACGGCTAGAAATAATTAGCTGCCAAAATAAATCGATTAATTTAAATTTGAAGTTACGATTGCAATTTATTATGAATTATTGTCAAAAGTGACATTCTTAAATGGCAATGTATTCATAGACATATTATTAAGGGTAGACACGGAATACAGAGCAAACAGTCTGTCGGTGGTCTATCTATCTCTTTAACCAAGCGATCCCGCGCATGTGACAGACAAAGATGGCATAATATTGGCGTTACACCGGTTACACCTAGATGCACAGAGTGGCCCATACTTTGCCTAATCTACTAGTTAGAATGTATTGCAGTAAGGTAACTAACCCGTTGTCCTAGGTGAACGACAAACGCGACAACGCGACACGACGCGACGCGACGCGAAAATATCAAGTAATGGTTGTATGTGTGTATGGCCTACGTTTTCGGGTTAATCAGTCTACGACAAGACGCGACGAAGTGCGAACTTGATTTGTTCGCGACGAGACACGACACAGTGTGACGCCCCATTGCTTTTTTCAATTCAAATTATGCTACGCAATAGTTTATTAAATAAATAAAAACTAATAATAACTATATAGTACCAGTGTTTTTTCATTAACATACCTTAAAGTCAGTAACAGCCTCTCCTCAATAGAATTTGGTTTTTGAAAATTACTTATTGATAGCTCAGTTATTAATACTGAGTTTAACAGCTGCAATGATATAATCGAAAGTGAATAAGCCACAATACTCTTTAAACCAACGTGGATTATTTCATTAATTTCGGATATAAATTATTAAACTCTCCAAATTTACTCGTTCTAAATATATGACATATGTTGTCTTTCTTTTTCGTTTATGGAATTTTTTAGTTAAGTATTTAAAATATGAATTTTCTAGTAACACTGCCGTATACTTCCCCACACTTAAGAATAGGAATGAATAATTGACATCGTCACGTTTGTCCTGGTTTGAGTGATGGAAAGCGACGCGATGCGACGCTACATAAGCCACACGTCGCGTGAATTACTGGTCGCATCGCATCGCAACGCATCGCATCGCGTCGCGTCGCGTCGCGTCGTTTTCCGTCGCTTACCTAGGACAACGGGTAATAAATGATGTTGAAATAAATCGAAAGATATCGACTGTAATTGATTGTAGGTACTTTTGACATAGAATAATCACCCATTATTAAAATTTCAAAAATTATTTTTTTAAATTGTCCGACCACGAAATCTACCCCTTAATTTTTTCCGACAACAGTCATTCTTTGTAAGGAATAATTTACTTAATTTAATTTCGTTTTTGTCGGAAAGCTATTTATCACCAGCATTTTTGTCTATATCTTACATGTTTAGAATGTCGGACTACGAAAACTTCCCATTCATTTTGTCGGACAGAACTTCCAATTGATTTTTTAACCTTTCATTAAACTCTCATGCAAAAATCAGACTGCTATTTATCACCAACATAATTCCTGTGATGTGACATCTTCTACGTGCCGGTCTCGTTAAAATGCCCAACATTTTTGTCGGACGAACATTTTTTCATATATTATATAACGTTGGTTATTCAATAAACTTAAAAACAACTTGCTATTTTTCACAATCATAAACTTGTCAGGACGACACGTTTATCATGCTCCACAATTAAAACTTCCCCTGTTCCAGTGTTCCCGTGCATCAAAGTTTGTCCGACTAGACACCGTTAAGCTATTAACAAATTTTCAGCTTGCTATTAATCAACTTTTCTTTCTTATGCGGGATCCAGGTCTATAATGTTTCTATTAGGTTGAAAACTTACTTTGCCTTACTTTGCTTATGTTTCATTTTGGTTCAGAGGTGATCCACCATTCCCATACACACATTTCTGTCTCTCCAGACGTCTTCTCTGCCTTTTACAATTTATAAGGCAAGGAGACGACGAATAAAGAAGAAGAAAGGGACTCTCCAATATACAGTCACATTTCGTCTATTAGTCTAGGAATATCTTCTGTATTCGTCGTGTCCTAGCCTTATAAATTGTAAAAGGCAGAGATTAAGGATGTTACCAAAAAGTGGTTCCAAGAGAATTTTCAGATTTATTGTTTAGATCTGGGAATTCTCATTTCTCTGTAATAGATATCGCTACCCCTTGAGCGTCCGATACGTAGAATTATTTTTACAATTCTGCTTAAATAGGCAGCTTGGTTTCGTTTCGATTCATAGGAGTTTATGTAGCCCCACTGAAGACGTCAAGTGAGACAGAAACGTACGTATGGGGATGGTGGATAACCTCTGAACCGAAATGAAACATAATAAGCTGTTTTTTAATTTAAATAATGCTTGTAATTCAATTACAAGCTACAAGTTAATTTTAGCTACCTTGAAATAATTTATAACTCTAATAAAGGCGTGCCTTAATAAGACAAGAATTAAACAAGCTGAAAATGCGAGCATTATCATAACGAAAACTTTGTTTATATACGTATTTAAATTCATAATATGGAAAATTGCTATTACGAAAAGTTGTTTAGAATTAAAAGTTATGTTTTAATGTGCAAATATATCATTCTAATTTAAATGTTGTGAACTACACTGCGCGTCATAGAAAACGGGCACCCCAAAAATGGGTCATTTTTCATGTCTCGTATCTCGTAAACCTGTGGTCCGCTTTAAGTAATTTTTTCAATATCTTATGGCTTTATTCTTTAACAATATCGCTGTATATAGTAATAATGTTGTTGCTAAACAGGTAAATTTTCATTGTATACCTACCGGGTGTACCAATCAAACTGTGTTTTTTCCTTAAAGTTTGCAACACCCTGTGAAATATTCTAGTATTTATAAAACACTGAAATTAAAGCCCTACAATAGCCTCAGGTTTTCTTAACATTCTGTTTCATGATTCATTCGCTTATGTTGGATATTACAAAAGTTATTAGGTACTTTAATAATTAGGCATGGTCTTTATCAGTACAGGGTGTTTCTAAATGCGAGAACCAGTGCGGCAAACTTTAAGGGGTAATTCTGCAATAAAAAATAATGACAGTTTGCTCTACAATCGTATGCCCGCAAATGCTTCGTTGCCGAGATACGGGATGTTGAATTTTTTCTTACAAATTGACGATTTATTTATTGCTTAAAAATTGGTTGAAATATTCAAATAAAATTTGGTGGGTTTCATGACGTAGTTATTGCACATTTTTTAACATAGAATTAAAAATTTTATATTCACCATTGGCGTGCATACGTGAATATAAAATTCTTAATTGCATGTCAAAAAATGGGCAATAACTATTTCTTAAAATCCACCAAATTTCATTTGCATATCTCAACCGGTTTTAATGCAATAAATAAATAGTCGGTTTGTAAGAAAAAATTCAACATCCTGTATCTCAGAGGCGAAGCACTTGCCGACATATGTTTATAAAGCAAATGGTCATTATTTTTTCATGCAGAATTACCCCTTAAAGTTTGTCGTACTTATTTAGAAACACCCTGTACTGATGAAGAACATGGCTTGTTGTTAAAGTACCTAACTTTTGTATTATCCAATATAAGCGAATGTATCAATAAACAGAATGTTAAGAGAACCTGAGGCTATAGTTGTATTTTAATTTCAGTATTTTATAAATGCTAGAATATGCCACAGGGTGTTGCAAACTTTGAGGAAAAAACACAGTTTGATTCGTACACCCGGTATACAATCAAAATTTACGTGTTTAGCAACAATATTATTACAGCGAAATTATTAAAGAACAAAGCTATAAGATATTGAAAAAATTAGGTACTTAAATCGGACGACAGGTTTAGGAGACACTTGACATCAAACATGACCCATTTTTTGGGGTGCCCGTTTTCTATGACGCGCAGTGTATAAAGATACTTTACTCGAAATTCATATTTTTTATATACCTCGTATAAAATTAATAAAATTTGATTCGTGATAGTTGCATCATAAATCTTAGACCAAGAAGAGCTTTTTATGAAGAATAACTTTTCTTCGTCAAATTAAAAATACAAGATTTATAAATGAAAATGATGTTGGTATCCATAATTTGAGAAAATTCGTCAAATTTTATAATTTTTTATTCCAAACAACATTTTAAGAACAATTTTCAAATATTGTGAAATACATAATACAAAGATACTTTTTACTGATGAACTGTAGTAGCGTAGTAGTACTTATGGAACAGTCTATTTATCATTAAAGGGGAGGCCGTATACTTACTCGTACAAACCTTTTGAAAGTTATTAATACATTATTGCTTTCAAAATATACTCAAATTGTATTTTTATACATTTATTACACATATTATTTTATATAATAATTAAATTCACTATAAAATGTTTATATTTTATTAATAGCTAAATAATTTAAAATTTAGTTTGACATTCACGAAGTGTCAAACTCAAATGTAAATAATAACATTTGCTTTGCTTAACATATTCAGATTAAAAAAAAGTAGCCTACTTCCTAATCAAAGATTTCAGCTGACGTTTCGTGCGTGGTATGAAATAACCGGATTGTGACGTCACATTTTAGATTTTGAGGTCGATTATCTCGAAGACGGTTAGAGATATCGAAATGCCGTTTTCAGATTTGGATTCAGAAGACAAAACTACATAAGAATCCATCGATACATCTGCTCTAAGTATTGCAGTAGCGGCAACGCAATAACACACAGACTTTTGCAAATTTATTAACGAAAAGTTTTCGTTGAAGACCGCTAAACGCCCTAAAAATGAGTGGCGCATACAATATTCCAGCTACAAAATAGCTGATATGAATATTACGTGGCGCGAAAATGTATTTTCATTTTGATGCAAAACAAAATTCTAGTTTTATTTTAAAATATTTTTCCATAATATTTGCTAAATTTGAAGTAAAACGCGCCACAAAAGAGTAACTTTGATACAGTTTGAATTTTGAAACTCTTTTGTGGCGCGTTTACTTTAAATTTAGCAAATATTATGGAAAAATCTTTTAAAATAAAACTAGAATTTTGTTTTGCATCAAAATTAAAATACATTTTCGCGCCACGTAATATTCATATCAGATCTTTTGTAGCTGGAATATTGTATGTGCCACTCATTTTTACGGCGCTTAGCGGTTTTTTATTCTTGTATCAGGAGTTTTTCAAAGTTTTTTATAAATTAAATGTATGAAGTTAATTGCAATGTTTCTCGATTACACGTTAAGCTTTATAAATGGTCTAGTTATCGAATGTACGCTAGATTAATTTTCTATTCGAAATAGATTGAAAAAAAAATATTGGGATGGCCGGTAAATGAACTCGGATTACCCGTTGCCAGATCAAATTTAGCGTCGTAATCACTACAACTACTTTAAAATAAACAAAAATGTTTATTATGGAATTTGCTATGAAATTTCTAACGCGAGAATTTTACTGTCATCGTTGCATTTGGTTGTCTTTTTAAAGACAGATCATATGCTATGATTTTTTGCGACGGATATTCTTGAGTTGGGATTGATTTCATGTAATCGAATGAACTATCTTTTAGTAAAGTCGTCCCAGGAACGCAACTCATAAATATTGGCGATATCATTTTAAAGTCTTCTACTTTAAAATGTATAATATACGTCTGAATTGCCAATATAAATGAGTCAGATTAAATAAATTATTAGAAGAATTTTTTTTACTTAGCAACAACATTTTTGTTTATTTTAATAGTATTTTGTATTTTGACAACGAAACCCGATTTGGGCTTCGAAACGTTAATAAATTCATTTTTTAGTAAAATTGTGGCTTATTTCCCATAGAAATACTTAATTATAAAAATGCCACAAGGATATAGCTTCAGAACAACACTACAACTACATAAACCATTTCGGAAATAATCGTTAATTGGATTATACTTTTGTAGTTTAATAACTTCTAAACGGTTTAACCGATTTGATCACTAAACATAAGTTTGAAACGTATTGAAAAGTAGTATCTGATGCATATAAGGTCGAGTATGATAACTGAAGCTATTACAGGAATTATTGAGATTGAAAAACAGTTTTTTCCCGTAGGAAATAGATTTGATCATACTTATGAAGCCTATAACTTAAAAATTCGAATTTTTCCGGATATGAGGTATACACAGTTAGATTCGTCTAGAGTCTTTCTACAAACGCTCAGTTATTGACGCAATTCGTAGGTTGAAATTTTGAGTAATTGTCGAAAAACCAAAATTTTCAAAGTTTAGTTTTTCAGTTTTTCGGCTATACTGAACCATGTGTATGTCTGATCCTTACGGCTTAGACACCATTTAAAAGCTTAACTCAACACATTTGGTGTATTTGCGGTTCTCTTGTCTCTTCTTGAACCAAAGATATATACCCCCAAAAAATATGCCGTTTTGTACCTACCAAGTCCTATAGCTGGCTTATGGGTGGTCAAAAGTAACAAACTACACCGGTTCTGAATCGGCTCTCACCCCCTCTTCACACAGAAAAAAAAATTTTAATCGGTGTAACTTTTCCACACACATACATACATATCCACAAACATTTTTCCCTTTTTAAATAAAAATTGAGTCATATTTCTGAGCACGGTTACTTTTGAATGGTATAACCGATTTTCAAAATTAGACATGCGTTGGAAAGGTAATGATCAGTACTATCAGAAGCCGAAAAGATCGGACTTAAATTTTCAAAAATTTTGGGAGTTTTGGGGACGAGAACGAAAAACAGACCATAAATAGAAAGGGTCGTAAAATCCACAGCCTTGGACCAAAATGGATAATTGACATATGGATGGGTGAGTCTTTTCCTGAACTTTAAGATGGGAGTTGGCCCAATTTTCAATTCAGTCAGATTTAGAAAATCGAAAGTTTCAAAAAAAATACAATACAATACAAAAAGTTTATTTTGCCAAAAAAACAGAATATTACAATATACAACAGAGAATATACAAAACTTTTTAGACAAAAAAGGATCTTCTCACGATTATAAAACCGATTACAAAAAGTCCACCACAAAGGTAGACCTTTGCGAAAAGACCCCAATGAGAAGTAATATTTAATATAAGACAAAAGAAAAAATTAATAAACTAAACCAAAACTGAACTGTGTTGAAGGAGAAGGGCATTAACAAATCAAATACGATAATATTTATAATATAACTTCTAGACCCAACGAAAAAGTGCCAAGGACAAGAAGCCGGACAGTGTGCAGATTCTCGACAGCTGGATCGATGGTAGAAAAATAGTTGTTAATAATTTAATTTAGTTAAGTTGTTCTTGTAATAACATGTTTCTTATATACTTTCTAAATTTAACCAGAGACAAGTTTTTTGTTCTTTTTGACAGCCCGTTCCACATTTTGACAGCTAGATAAGAAAATGATTTTTGGAAAGCCGCAGTTCTGTGACGCGGAAGAAGAAATGTTCCAGTGTTCCGTGTAGTATGTATTCTAGACAAATCTGAAAATTTTTCATTTAAATATGGAGGTTTCCCAGTCTTAACAATTTTGTATATAAAATTATACATATGTTGCCTCCTTCGATAAACCATTTTGAGGATGTTATGTTGATTAAGGTAAGGTGTTATATGGCGATTATACGGAATTCTATATGAAAATCTTACACAACTATTTTGGATTTTTTGGATTGACTTTTTAAGTAACCAAGATATAGAGTCGCCATAAACAACGTCACCATAATCAAACAGGGACAAGACAAGAGTATTGCAAAGATAATATTTTTGTTTAGATGTTAAGTATTTTTTTATTTTATATAAATTTTTTAATCTGAGATATCCTGCAGTTAACTTTTTCTTTACATGTTTTTGGAAAGAAAGTTCATTATCAAAGATAATACCCAAATTTTTTGCATGTTTTACAATGGGGATTGGATTGTTATTAATGTTAATTTGTAATGTATTTTCGATAAGCTCTCTGGCATTTTTATTTTTATTTATAATTATTATTTGCGATTTTCTGCATACGAAGATATACATTTAAGGTCCGCATTTAATTTATTTTGAGTGTCTATTATAGTGTGTCTATTTATAGGTATTTTTAACTGGGAGTCATCAGCAAACTGCTTAAATTTGCAGAATTTAATGCAGTTTTTCATGTCAGCAACATAAATGGAAAATAACAGAGGTGAAATTACCGAACCTTGTGGGACGCCATTTTTAACTAATTTAAATTCTGACTTATCAACACTTGAGTCTTTATTAACAAGAACACAACTAAATCTATTCGTCAGTAGGTTTTGCATGAGATTGACTGCACTGTTGGAAAAGCCAAAGTAATGAAGTTTGGCCAACAGCATCTCGTGACCAATAGTATCAAATGCTTTACTAAAATCCAAAAGTGTCATGCAAGTACTATTTTGTTTTTCTTCATTTTCTCTGATGTCATTCAAAATGCTGACAAGTGTTGTAGTGCTACTAAAATTTTTCCGGAAACCCGACTGGCAATCAGGTATTATTTTGTTAATTTCAACAAATGACTCAATTTGATTATATAAGTGCTTTTCAAAAATTTTAGATAAGACAGGAAGTATACTTATTGGTCTCAGATCTTTCAGCTCCTTTGGTTCAGGTATTTTAGGTAATGGTTTAATTATAGCTTTTTTCCAGACAGATGGATAGAATGAATTCAAAATACACGAATTAATTATATTCAATAATGCATCTGCACAAAAAGGGTAGCATAATTTTATATCTTTTATTGTTAACCCATCATCACCAGCTGCATTAGACGATATTTTGGAGACGATTTTATTTAAATTTTCCCTGTCCAATAGTGTAAAATTAAACTCGTCAGTATTGTCTGTAAGCCTGTTGCTTTTATAAAATTCTATCAAATCTGTAGAAACTGTGTTGTTTTTGTTATCGATTTCTGAAAAAAAGTTGTGTATATTTGTCGCATTGTTAAGATTATCTGGTATATAGAAAAGATCTGTGTGTGTATACACACGAAAATATATACACACGAAAAAATTTCGTGTGTGTATATAATGTCGCGTGTAGGGGGTTGTGCGCCACTGGCGAGAACTACCGTTCTCTGGTAATGCGTAGCATATTGTTCTATCTTAATGGTAATAACTTTCTTCAAATATTTTTTTAATATAGGTACAGTACCTTCTACGATGTGGAGAATGTCTACGACTATGGCAATATCCAACTGGTCCAGGAGTTGAGTCCGTACAACGATCACACTGAACAAACAAACGTGGAGGTGAATTTTGTGTCATAAAGCAACAACCACGTCTTGGTGGTGATAAAGTACGGACAGTAATTCTTGGACACCTTCCACCCATCCTGAGAATTGAACAAGGTGTTTCTGCTAAATTACTCGTCTTATGATACCTGTAATAGATATAGAAACGTATATATTACATGGGTAGTCATAAGAAATATCGTATTTACTCGTGTATGGCTTTCTTTTTCATGCCGTTTCTGTTTAAATAGTTTGCTACCTCTCTTGGAAGAGGAAACTCACAGCAATTGTGCCTATCTTCACTAATATCTGGTGGACAACTACAAGATTTAGTTTTCTCTAAAACACCTTGCTAAAACAGTTTGGTATCTAATAATATAGATCAATATTTTGTTGAATATAATGCATCAGAGGATAGGTTTAGCAGATGAACAACACGGTTTCGTACTGGAAGATTGTGTACAGATGCAATATTCGAGATAAAGTAATTTACTGAGAAATCACTAGAGTATAATAGACCAACATTTACATGTCTGATTGACTTGAAGAAAACATTTAACGGAGTAAGACTCAAAGATGTAATCCATCTTATGTATAATATAGAAATAGAAGTCACACTAGATATCATAATAACCATTGAAAACATCTACCAAGACAAAATAATGGAAGTCAGAATAGATGGCCAACTTACAGAACCTATAGACATAGGGCAGCGGAATAAGACGGAGACTCATTGAGTTCTGTGCTCTTCAATTTAATCATGGATGAAATAATCAAAAACGACAACAAACGAAGATGATACAAAATGGGAAACAAATAAGTAAAATTACGCAGACGACGCAATTTTGATAGCCCAAGATGAAGGTAGTCTGCAATGATTAGTACACAAAGGACCCCGCACAAACCTTATGAAAAATAGGTCCCAGTGGATTTAGTTCATACTTTGGGAAAATACTCTTTGAAGCATCCTGATAAAAAGTTCTCATGGGCTCAACTCAATCGTATGAAGGATTTTCAAGATATAGAGGCCCAAACTCGGAAAATTATAAGATTTACGGGATATTCCAATTCCGTGAGTTACTGGTTATTTGGCAACATGTAGAAGTTTGGATCAAGGAAACGTACTAGTAGTCGATGATTTTTTCCTGGCTATCAACCATATATACCTTGACCTTCAACGGACGTCATCTTCTAGAGTTTCGAGGGTTTTCGGCATTCAATTGATATAAACAGATTACTCATGGGTTTTTAGGATCGCTAAACACGAATATGCCATCAGAATTGCCCTCCGGATGACGTGGTGGCCAGGGCCTCTGCAAGGGACGCCATCTTCTAGAGTTTCGATGGTTTTCGGCATTTAATTGATGCAAATGAATTACTGGAGGGTTTTTTGAGGTCGCTATACGCGAATATGCCACCAGAACCAACTCCCGGAGCACCTGATTTCCAAGGTCAATGAAAGGGGCTCCTGGAGTTTCGAGGGTCTTTGGTACTACATTAATGCAAACAGATTAGTTATAGGTTTTTGGGGTTGCTGAACACGAATACGTGATCAGCACAGACACAGGAGCACCTGGTGCCTAAGACAGGTTATCTTCTGGAGTTTCGGAGTAATCAAATTGATTACTCTTAGGTTTTTGGGGTTGCTGAACATGCATACATTATCAGACCCGATCCATGAATCACATTGTGCCTACGGCACAATGTGATCACGTATTCGTGTTCAACAACCCCAAAAACCTATAATTAATCCGTTTGCATCAATGTAGTACCAAAGACCCTCGAAACTTCAGGAGCCCCTTTCATTGACCTTGGAAACCAGGTGCTCCGGGAGTCGGTTCTGGTGGCATATTCGTGTTTAGCGACCTCAAAAAACCCTCCAGTAATTCATGTGCATCAATTAAATGCCGAAAATCATCAAAACTCTAGAAGATGACGTCTGTTTAAGGTCAAGGTCAAAGTAAAGGTCACCATTGGATAGCCAGGAAAAAATCCTAGGCTACTAGTACTTTTCCTTGATCCAAACTTCTACATGTTGCCAAATAACCAATAACTCACGGAATTGGAATACCCCGTAAATCTTATAATTTTCCGAGTTTGGGCCTTTATATCTTGAAAATCCTTCATACGATCGAGTTGAGCCCATGAGAACTTTTTATCAGGATGCTTCAAAGAGTATTTTCCCAAAGTATGAACGAAATCCACGGGGACCTATTTTCCATAAGGTTTGTGCGGTGTCCTTTAACATAAAAACCAAAAAATTCAATATGACAATTCCATCTCAGAAAACTAAAACAATAGTAATCAGTAAAGAACCAATCAGATGTAAAATAAAAATTTATGGTATCAGTATTGAAAAAGTAATGGAAATAAAATACCTTGGAATTGCATTGTCAACATAAGGAGACCTAACCTCAGGGGTGGGCAAAAGCCGGCCCGCGGGCTGGATCCGGCCCTTTTGCTTACTTTATTCGGCCCGTTGCCCTGCCAATTTTTTTAAGAGCATAGTCGCAATGCTTTTTAAATGCATTCATTTTTTTTTCGAATCCTGAGAAAACTAATAAGTACCTATTTCTGAAAAATTTAACCGCTGAATAAAGATATTAAATTATTGTCTAGGGCCGAAAGACCCTGAAAACTTCTATGTTTATTTTAATAAGTCACAAGTGTGAAAAAAAGAGAAAATTTAATGTGTTTTTTAATTTAAAATATCTCATTCAAAAGAAACTGTTTGTTTTTTCTAAGGGATTTTCGACCCTCGGTAATAATGTAATCTTTCATTCTGCGTTTAAATTTTTCAAAAATATTTCTTAGTTTTCTCAGGATTCGAAAAAAAGTAATGCATTTAAAAAGCATTGGCCCGAAATTTTGCGCCTCTCTTAGCTTCATCTCTTTTATGCGATTTTGTTGAAAACAACAGTATTAGTATTCGTAGTGTTCAATGAAATGAATCTCTATCTTCTGATTTTCTTAAAAGAATCTATGTTTAACACGGTCCAGGCGCGAATATTTTTCGGCCAGGGTATTTCTCGTCTACCAGGACCCTTTTCTGTCGATTTTACCCTTCATAATCAGCTGCTGCCATAACTTACAACAACGTACTTATAATTTCTAAGTATTATTTCTCACCATTTCGTTCGTAATATGATCGGTCCATGGTATTTTCAAAATTCTCCTAAAAAGCCACATCTCAAAAGCTTCCAGGTTTCTCATTAAGTCAGCAGTAACAATCCAATAAACGAGAATAGAGTGGACATACCATTTTTATTATTATCCCGGTTTTTTATAGGGTTCACTGCCTTCCGGTTCCCAGTTTCCAGCTTCGTTCGTCCGTCGTTGCGTTCGCCAGGGTGAAGGTTCCTTTTTGACATTACCCTCTGAATGCCACAGAGCTAGGATTGTTTCGGCCCTCCTCTCTTCATTCCCTTGGCGTCAATTTTAAAATTTGTTTTGGCAGCCTGTCGTCGTCCATTCTTGATACATGACCATACCAGATCAGTTGCCTCCTTTGAATTTCGTCGATGATGGTTGACTTGACATAACGTTTTACCATTCGATGTCAGATTTGCAGATTGAATCTTGGGTTACTCAGAAATTTCCTTATCTTCATAAAGGCTGCTCTTGAATTTCTGAATTTCATTTTTTATCTGGATCCTTGTTATGGCTTAATATAATGGACCACATTAAAAATTTCGTAATTTTACTGGGAACAAATGGTTCGCATGTACACCCACACCTAACTATGACAATTTATTATTAGTATTATCTATTATTAATAGTCAAATGTCTTTGTCCAAATTCTTTAAAATGATACTTATAGTATTGTTGTCAAAAAAATTTCTTGGGCAGAGAAAAACATCCACCAAAACATTAGCGTGTGCGCAGCGTACATACTGGTTATGGTATAGGTCTCCGGCCCGGGAGAAATTTTGAAAATTTCATTTTGGCCCGCGCTTGAAAGTATTTGCCCACCCCTGGCCTAACCTGGACAAAGAAGTGAGAATCAAGTACAAAAAGCAAATATAATGGCAGGATGCTTTAAAAACACTATATGGCGAAACCGACATATTAACATTGAGATGAAGTCAAGAATTTATAAAGCCAGTGTACGACCAATAATGACATATACATCAGAAACAAGACCCGATACAGCCACAACACAAAGACTACTGGAAACAGCAGAGATGAGAGTAATGAGAAAAATTACAGGAAATACGCTGAGAGATCGAAAGAGGAGTGAATGCATTAGAAGATAATGTAACGTACTGTGTATAATAAACGAATGGACACTAAATGAAAAAAGAATGGAATAACCACATAAGCAGAATGGCAGAGACACGTGTGGTCAAAATAGCGAGAGATAAATCACCAATCGGCAGAATAAGTATCGGCCGACCGCGCAAAACATGGAGTGACAACCTTCCATAGAGGTATCAAGCCGCCAATGAACAAGCAGAATTGCTTATAAATAGAAAGATAAAGAAGAATATTTTGTTAATTTAGTTACTTTTGCTTCTGCTGAAATCTCAATATCATTCGGCTTGTGGCTATTCACTGAAGGCACTGTCTTGATTTTTATTTGTTTCTCATCGTCCGTGCATGTACAACTGGGTAAAGATACTGCTTTATGGGGCCTGCATTCGGGGTTGGATGTAAAGTTTTCTAGGTCATTCAGGACCAAGCCATGGCATCTCTCGCAAAATAAATCCCCTTGAAAAAACCTCGCTGAGCTGGTACTCAAGATATTACCGCAATTACCTAGATAAGAAATATGTCACTAAAAATTTGGAGAAATTATTAAATAAATGTCACAAGTCTGTCTTTATCAGTAACGGATCTACGGGGAGGGAAAGTGGCGAAATTTACCCACTAGCAAGGTTCACTTTTCAAACACGTCTGAAATTTTATTTTCCATTTTAATGGCACTTTTTGCATTTATGTACATGTTCGCTATAGCGTTGATGTATGCATTACTTAGACCTGCCTTCGTCAATATTTCAAATAATCTTTACTCGATACTATACTACAGTGGTGCACTCAGAATTATCCTCTAGGGGGGGTTGGCTTGGGCGGGGTTCGGACAAAAAATCCCCACAAATTATCTCTGGACAAAAATTCCCAGACAAAAAATCCCCGGAAAAATAATCCCCACACACTTTTTTCGACAAAATTTCTCCATAAAAAATCCCCATGAAATATTTGCTACCGAATAGTTCTCTAAAAAAAAATACCAAGTTTTTTGTAAAAGGTATATATTAAAATACCCTAAATAAGGGTCACAATACAAAACGTTTTCGGATTAAGGAATCCATCATCAGTGTTTAAAAGCCAAAATTTGCATGCCTGAGCCACCAAAATGTATAGGGTAAAAACCCTTTAAATGTAAATCATAAAGTTATTTTACATATTTATCTAAAATTCATCGGATGTTATAGATAAACTTTGATGTTACCCAGGGCAACACAGGACTCTTGAGAGTGTTGCCCTGGGTAACATCCAGGTTTATCTATAACATCCGATGAATTTTATAAAAATATGTAAAATAACTTTATGATTTACTATTAAGATTAAAAAGGGTTCAAGGCAGGTTTTGTTTATATTCGATTCAGAGTTGGACTACCATCTCCATATAGCAACTATTTCAGCATCCTTATGCATCATCAGTGAAGTTTATGCAGTCACAACTCTGAAGGGAATACAAACATTCTGCCTCTTTTAAGGCAAACCATTGCGATGCACAGTGGCGGCTCGTGATTTTTACAATAGGGGAGGCTATACCTAACTGTAAAATATCTAGACAAATTTGCACTAGCAAAAAAATGCGCCAAAAAATGTAATTTAAGGCTCCATTTTTTGACCATTTTTCATAATATCATCCTAATTCATAATTTAATGATATCATATCATTTTAAAAATAGTTAGTCTAATTGTAAAAGTTTAATACCAAAGTTTGTGTCGTTTATTTGTTAACAATTCCATCTATTTGTAAATAGATACCTATGCATATCAAAATAAATACAGATTTGAAGTTTTGCAGTCCATACATAATGAAGCTTCAATTTTTTTAAGATACTCAACTGAATTTTTTTAATTCTAAACGCGGTCTACTGCGAATTCAAAAACACGATAAATTACCGATATTTTGCTTTGAGTTAGAGATATCGGAAAAAGTTATTTGAGCAAGTTGTTCCAAATATTGTTATAACTCCACATACCAAATTTCATAACAAAATTCGTACTTTTAGATTTTTCATTATTTTTAGTCAGGACCCTAAAATTCGTTGTCCCGAGACGCACGCAACCACGCAACGGAGCCAAAAAGCTACTCTGCCTCCCTTGGTATATCTCCGGGCAGCGTGTGATGGCGCCGGAGATGCCACTGTTAGGAGACCGGGTCTCCTTAAACGCCTGCTGCGCTGCACGGAGCATTAGCAACGGAGACTGCTGGGATTCTCGGCTCCGTCCATGCATCTCGGGATAACCCAGGGTCTTGCTACAATAATATTTAATAAAACTGAGACGCGATCATGCGTTCTAATGCTAATGCTCCGTGCGTATGGATATTTAGTGATAATATGGAATTTACACGTTGTATAATAGTGAGAGTGCTTATTGTTTTCGCGATTCATGATAAACAAAACAGTGTAGAATGTGTAAAAAATTTATGGGGAGGCTGAGCCTCCCTTGCCTCCTCTGACGAGCCGCCACTGGCGATGCAATGAACCCACCTTTTGAGACGCAATACAGCGACATCTCTCGTATTACGAGGAAAACAACGAAAAGCCCCAGATACAAAGTTTACTACTTTTTAAACAATTAGAATAATTGAAATAAAAATATAATAAACAATATTTTAAATCTAAGACTTTTCGTATTGCGTCTCAAAAGGTGGGTTCATTGCATCGCGATGGTTTGCCTTAAAAGAGGCAGAATGTTTGTATTCCCTTCAGAGTTGTGACTGCATAAACTTCACTGATGATGCATAAGGATGCTGAAATAGTTGCTATATGGAGATGGTAGTCCAACTCTGAATCGAATATAAACAAAACCTGCCTTGAACCCTTTTTAATCTTTTTCATTTTACTCAGTTTTTGAGTATTTAGAAACTGTCTTTCGGTCCTTTTCCTAGACGAAGAGAAGGTAAATGCGTGGCCTAAGTGTCCTCTATTTGCTTTCTCCTATTTTCGTCGTCTCTACGTGATTATATATTGTAAAATCCGGAGATATGGGATGCAGCCAGAAAGCAGTTTATTAACGAACAGTCTTAGATTTAAAATATTGTTTATTATATTTTTATTTCAATTATTCTAATTGTTTAAAAAGTAGTAAACTTTGTATCTGGGGCTTTTCGTTGTTTATGATTTACATTTAAAGGGTTTTCACCCTTTTGGTGGCTCAGGCATGCAAATTTTGGCTTTTAAACACTGATGATGGATTCCTTAATCCGAAAACGTTTTGTATTGTGACCCTTATTTAGGGTATTTTAATATATACCTTTTACAAAAAACTTGGTATTTTTGTGAGTTATGGTATACAGCCAGCTACAGGAAGTTTATTTTCCTCGTGGAGTTCTCTAAAAGTTTTCCCGTGAACGCAATCGACTCAAATGTTATTCAGCCTCAGTGCATAAGAGTTATAGCAATGGCCATGAAACAGCTTTTCGGCACTACAATATTGATTAGTATGTAATTAAGATTAAGCATGAATTATTGTAATTTCGATTAACAAATTTCGAATTCCAATTACATGCCGAAAACTTCAAATTTTACATGACAAACGAGTGACAGTTTTCTCAAAAATCGTGGAAGATATGGGGAATGAGCTAAGTCTGTGGGAATAATGTAATTATTCGCTTAAATCTTTTGCTCATTCTGCCTTGAATAACTAATTTCAAAACATTGCCTATTATCTGTGTGCATCCACGAAAAATTTTTGAGTTATTAAGGATGTTTAGCTTTGTTATGAAAACGCAGAACACAGGTTTTTGACATAGCTTTTGAAAGCTTTTGAAGCAGGTTTCTGAAATTTCTAGCATCAAATGTAAGCAAGTTACGCTCAAAATAAAGTTGGTCTCTTTTGTTTTGGCAAAGATCACCCCCCTCAGGGCCCCCGTAAGAGGTACTGGCGCCTGCGTGCAAAAAAGGATTTTGGCGCCCCTTAAGGCATTTTGGATCATGTTTTTTATTTATTTTTTGAAAGGTAGGTAGGTGCTTGAAATAAACCAGAAAACTGAACTTTAGAATGTGAGTTTCACCCCTTCTCGGGGGTGAAAAAACATACGTTCA
The DNA here is from genome assembly GCF_917563875.1 of Diabrotica virgifera virgifera. Classification (NCBI taxonomy): domain Eukaryota; kingdom Metazoa; phylum Arthropoda; class Insecta; order Coleoptera; family Chrysomelidae; genus Diabrotica; species Diabrotica virgifera. The sequence continues at coordinate 230,734,186 of NC_065445.1, read as the reverse complement.
AAAAAGTCCGGAATAGGATAAAATGACTAATTTTAAATAACTTTTCTTCTATAAAGATTTTTTTCTGTCAGTACTTTTCAATAGTTTTCAAGTTATTTGCGAGTAAATTTATGTTCATTTTTCAACAAAAGAAAACAAGTTTTTAGACGGATTTTCGCAAATAACTCAAAAAGTAAGTATTATATCAAAAAAATATAGCTTATAAAAAAGTGAAAAAAAATGGTGTAAGTACCTATGTATGAAGTCTGCAGACCCAGTAGAAGCAGAGTTGTAGCTGATGAAAAGGGGGTTGTTATTCGTCATATTACAAAACAAATATTTCAACGTAAAATAACCAAAAAATCAAGCACTTATCAGGGAAAAATCATTACAACTTTTTTAAAGTGTTTAAAAGAAGCTATATTTTTTTAACATCAAAAGTAAGTAAGTTAAAAATAATGTTGGTCCTTTTCTTGGTAAAAAAAACATGAAAACACCCCCTAATTAGCCGTTTAGCTAATGAAAAACCGTCTAAAAACGGTTTTTTTTTTTAAATGAACATACTCACTCGCAGATAACTCGAAAAGAATTGACTTAGTGAAAATCTCTACACAACCAAAGTTGCTTAGAATTAGTCAGTTTATCCAATTCCGGACTTATTTTGAACGAATGTTTTGTCACCCCCGAGAATACCTCCAGGTGTATGACAAATTGTATGTCAATATAAGCGGTTCTTTAAAATTCACAACAAAAACCGTGAGTAAATGGACTATTATTAGTAGGCTAAAATATCAAAATGAAACAAACAGAATAAAAGCATAACAAAATAAATTAAAATGCCTGACTACCTGAGTTTACTAATAAAATTTCGTGTTTGTTTAAGCTGAATCCTATTTAATTTCTCAACTTTTATTTTAAAATTATTTTTTTTTTGTTTCTTTGCTTTTTTTGTAATTTTTGACGCCGGGTTTTGGCGCCCCTAAAGGATGGCGCCCGTGTGCATTGCACACTTTGCACATATGGTAGCGGGGGCCCTGCACCCCCTAATTAACAACTTAAATGAAATTAATCGTTACCGCTTCACAAATTATTTTAATTATGTTATGTTTATATCATCTGTAAGTTTCATCGATTCAAAGTGCTTATTTTGGAAAAATTTGGTTTTCAAGTAAGATTTTTAATTTTGGAAATAAAAGTTTTTTTTTCAAAATAAATTAAAAATTGTTAGAGATACAAAAATCTCAAACAACAAAAAAAGTCAGCATTGCCTTTCTGAATATCTTGTATTTTGTTGTTTTTCTGTAAGACAAAAATTGATTAAGATTTCGTGTTTCTAAATTTGCATACACTTGTGGTCAGTGACTCGTTCAAGCCCATTTTAACTACAGCCCTTTCAAAAATAAGGACGTTGAAACGATGAAACTTACAGATCACATTAAACAATACATACGCGAGTAAAGAAACTTGTGAAGTGGTAACGATTAAGTTCATTTGAGATAATAATTAGTAATTAGGAGGTGATTTTCCCGATTTTTTTACCAAAAAAAAAACGGGACTAACTTTATTTTGAGCATAACTTGTTTACTTTTGATGCTACAAATTTTTTTTATAAAACAAAAATTAAGCTTTTTTAAACAGTTTAAATAAGTTGTAATACGTTTTCCCCAAAAAGTGCTTTATTTTTTGGTTATTTCACGTTGAAGTATTCCATTTGGAATTTGACGAATATGAACCTATTTTTCATTACCTATAACTCTGCTTCTACTAGGCAATGAGACCTAATATATACACAATTTTTTTCAATTTTTTACAGGCTATATTTTTGCTAAGAATGTTTTTTTTTACTAAATACTTACTTTTTGAGTTGTTTGCGAAAAAAAAGTCTAAAAGCGTGTTTATTTTGTTGAAAAATGAACATATTCACTCGCAAATGACTCGAAAAGTACCTATTGACTTAATGAAAAAACTCTATAGAACAAAAGTTACTTAAAATTCGTCAGTTTATCCATTTCCGGAATTACTTTGTACGTATATTTTTTCACCCCCGAGAAGGGGTGAAACGCACCCCCAGGGCAAAAGCACACATCGGCACAGTATCACTTTTTTTTTCTTTGACTTGTTAGCTATGTGTATGGCAAATTTCATATCAATCCAAGCGGTTCTCTAAAATTTAGAGGTTTTGAAATACTTATTTTACCGTTAAAGAACGTACGTACTATGGTTACATGGACGCTACACCAGTGGAAACTAAACTCAAATCCGACACCTGAAAGGGTATAAGGAATGGGAGAAATAAAGAATGTCTTTTGGTTGGTGTTTCATTGGAAGTTACTTATTTACCCCCTAAATGTCTAATTCCGATACTGCTCTTTATAGGTATGATGGAAAATATTTTAAAATTCTAAATGCCATCTTTGAAAAAATCGTTTATGATTTAAGGCACATTTGAGAATAACAATTTCGATATTCTGGAAGTAAAAAAAAGAATAGGAAAAAGGGAAAATACATAATAATTTTAAATTACTGTTCAAATTATTTACGATATTACCTATAGCAGCGACATCTAGAATAAAATAGTTAAACTTATGTAGTTTCAAATACAGGATACGACACTTGGCAATATTTTCAAACATTATTTGAGATTTAGTCATTGTTAGACAATTTAATAACACACGAAAATAATAATAATAAAAACATTGTACTTTTAAATAATTCAGACACAGATTCAGATATCGCCCTGCAGCGAAGCCATGAAAAACAATAATAATTATTCATCTATTTCATAGCTATTTATTGTTGACTACTGCCCTCTGTCAGCTAAAACAGAAATCTCAGCTGCCTTCTAACGCCATATTTTATCCCGAATAAATAAACATTTAGCAAAAAGTGAAAGGTTGTGAAAGTATTGATTTATTTATTGTTACGTTAGTTAGTTAATTAGGCAATTAAGAGAAAAACCTTTCACTGAATTGTTTAAAGTTAGGATGATATTAAGCAACTTACAACATCGGAAACAACATTTATGCCATACTTTGGTCATTACAATTTGATCTTCTGCTTTAAGAACTCCATAGCCACAACGAGCACAAGTCATTTCTTCATAAAAAAGACTATGTCAGGAAGTTTAACAAATGTTATTGTTTTTGTACTTCAAATTTGGATACCAGAAACTGACATAAGTTGAAAATCCCGCCGTGAACGTCAAATTATTCTTAAAAGCGACATCTTCTGGTGAACTTGGTGAATACACATTGACAGTGAATTTTGTCATAACCATGAAATAATAAAACAATCTGAACTAAAAGTGCTCGTTTTCCTCAAAATACTGTGATTTATTGGTGTTTTTTGTGTTTCAAGTGACCTATATAAATGTTATTTAGGTAAGTTTGATACAGAATATCACATTTTATTTTATAAAATTGTCTTGGTGTGGGTGTTGTGGATCTGTTCTCCTACAACTGCAAGACAAGACAAAGTTATTTTTAGATTGTATTTACGTTAAATAGACACAATTTATTTACTTGTTATATTTTCAATGAAAACACCGAGCAGTGGAATCAGTTTTCATTGCGGAAGTTCCGCAAAAATATAAGGAAAGTGTGCCTGAAGTTTTGTTTTTCCCCAAGCTGCATAAAATAAACTTTATTTACATTAATAAGTTATGTGGGTATCAACTTCACTCATCATATGTTTTTAAAGTGACCAAGTGCTAGGACAATTGCCTATTTTGGACTGAATAATTAGGTAATATTTGTTTGCTACACATTGAGCTTTTTTCTGATGTGATGACTCATATTGACCTAAAAAAATACGTTTTCACAATCATTCTCACTGCAGCTCGTAAATCAGAAAGTTTATTGCCACTAAATCTTCATTTATTGGAATTTATATCAGCAACAAACTGAGTGTTACACTGTTTACTTAATATTTTAGTTTTTACAGAAATTTTCCTCACTACACTGTTTTATTTTCAAAATTGTAACATAGAATATTTCCAGATATCCAGATGACATGTTTAGGTGTTAATATTATTATTATTCAACCTTATATCTTATAATTTTATGCCAGTTGTGTTTAGAGTTATTCATATACTGAAGAAATCAGCAGTTTTTGTGATTACTATAGTTAACACACAGACAGAGAAACTTTTAAAATATTTGCATAAAAACAATTTTATATTGTGGGAAAATTGAATTGAAAAGCTTAAAATAATTTTACTATTGTTAGCATAGTTTGATCAGTCTATGAGTGCTTCTCTGTTCTTTGGAAATTTTCTATACAATACTGTCCTAAGCAAAATTGGATTAAATATTGAGAATGTTTGTAATAAAATGAAGAGAAATAGTAAAAATCTTTTAAAATCCCTGGGGCCAGATAGCTCAGGCTGTAGGATGTCTGACTTCCACACAGAAGACCAGGGATCGAATCCCAGCACTAGCGAAAACATCTAGATATTTTTAAAAATGTCTACATGCCCCAGGTCGACTCAGGCTGAATAAAATGAGTACTGTTGCTAAAACCAGGGGTAATAATAGATGGTTGAAGCGTAGTTGGCCCTCTTACCTTCCTTGGATACCATAGGCCCAGAGATAGCATACTTCTTCTTCTTCAGCCTGTTTGCTGCTAGATGGACACAATGGCGGATCTAGCAACCTTGCAAGGTGGGGGCAATGAAATAAAAAATTTCTCATCACTGGCGTACGCAGAATTCTTTTTCGGGATTGGCTGTTATTTTCTTCCTCCTGTACCATATCCTTTCAGAGAGGTGGCTACTGTCATAGCTATCTTAATTTTATTCACTGCCACCCTAACCAACCATGAAGTTCTTCTTCGTTTGCGTTTGCCTGCTATTCTCACTTGCATAATATTTTGTAGCAACCTATATTTGGGACCTCTCATTACATGTCCTAAATACTCCAACTCCAACTTTCTCTTCTTGATACTTTTTATAATCGCAGTAGTCTTGCTGAGAGGTTCTAGTATTGTGGATTTTTTAATCTTCTCCCATCATCATCATCATCATCTTGGTGCTACAGCCCTTAGAAGGCCTCGACATTCTCAAGCTTTCTATGCCATTCTGTTCTTCTCCTATCAAGAAACTCTTAAAATTCTTCTGTAGCACCACATCTCGTGAGCCTCAAGGCGATTTAGATCGATTTTATTCACAGTCCAAGACTCGACACCATACAGTAAGACCAGTACCGGCGCTAGGGTATAAGGCGCCCGCCTGCAAAACTAGCATAGGCGCACTTTAGTCTCTTTTAAATTAATATTTTGTATCGCACCAGCAGAAAAAAGGTCATTTTGGCGCCCCCCAAACAGGAGCGCCCGCCTGCAGTGCATCCCTTGCAGGCCCGTTATCGCCGGCCCTGAGTAAGACCGAGAAACTTAGGTATACTTAATGCCAATTTTAAGTATCTATTACATGATACTTTGGACATCCTTCTAAAAGTGGCTCTTATTAGGGCTCTTTGTTTTAGAATTACAATGATGCTGTACGCAGCCTACAGTGTCTATTGGAGACCACCGGCTTACTTTATTGCAGTCAACAATACAAACCTTTCTAGAAAACAATTTACCATAACATAGCAGCGGAAATTACTATTTTTATCTGGTCTTTGGCATTGAATAGATGGTAATAAACAGATTTATTGTGGAAATTTTTCATTTGTTATGTTCCGTAGACTTTTAATAATTTTTGATTCCAAGGAATTCTGCCATATTTTTAAGTATGTTATTTATTTATTTATTTATTTATTTACGGGCCTTACCCATTATTACAGAATAATTTAAGAGCTAAAATATACATTAAACCTCAAAATAAATTATAAAAATATGTAAATATACTTAATTACAATCACAAAATGGTAACATTACACAGACATTATCACAGGTAATAAATTGACAAATATTATTTGGACACTAAACACTAAATCACCTAGCTACCCATAAATATACTTATAAGTTTATAAATTAGTGTTCTTCCCCAAGCGTTAAATCCTTAATAAAGCACACAAAGCGACTTTGACTTATACTGAAATCAATGTTCGGAGATAAGTTATTGGCTGTCCTTACAGACCTTGAACTAAAACTATTAAAGGTTGTTGAAACATGAGGTGAAATCTAGTATTCCTTGACGGCACTGCCAAACCAATACAGTACAGTAGATCTGGGCAATCAGCAATACCATTAAAAACTTTGTATAAATTCTGTAAGTCCCTACATTGCCTGCGAATCTGGAGAGGAGGGAGAGAAAATCTCGTGTGAAGTGAATCATAGTTGTAATGGTAGTTGTCAGGGGGATCCACACCAGCCTTAAAGGCCAAATACCGCAAGAATCTTCTTTGCACTTGTTCTAATTTGTGTACATGGCATGTATAGAGGGGATTCCAGACTGAAGAAGCATACTCCAATAGGGGTCTGACCAATGAACAATACAATAGGCGGATTGCCGAGAGATTTGTGAAATCTCTTGTAGATCTCTTGACAAAGCCAACCATTTTAAGGACTCTAGAAACAATCTCTGCGATATGAAATCTGAAGGATAGAGCATTGTCAAATAAGACTCCAAGATCCTTAGTAGCTGACATATTGATCAAGATGGTGTTAGAAATTTCATAGGGAAAAGCCAAGGGGATACGCCTTTTAGAGAAATACATAGTGAGGCATTTTTTTGGGTTTAAATCCATGCAATTTCTTTCACACCAGTCCACAAGTCTGGACAAATCTGACTGCAAGTTGATACAATCAGTGGTAGAAGAGACAGTTTTGAAGCATTTTAGGTCATCAGCAAAACATAGAAATTCGGAATATTGAAAGCAACTCGATGTCATTTATAAAGATGTTAAATAACAAGGGTCCCAAATGAGACCCTTGAGGCACACCAGAAGGTACTTTTATCTCCTTAGATTTAAAGCCTTTGACCTTTACTATTTGAGATCTATCAGACAAATAGCTGCCGATCCAGCTCAACAAACTACCACCCAAACCTGCTGTCCTCAGCTTATCCAATAAAATTGTATGATTTACCCTGTCAAATGCCTTAGAAAAGTCAGTGTATATACTGTGTACCTCACCACCACCATCCAAGACACCTGACAGAAACTCACTGTAAACTAGTAAATTAAGCTCAGTAGACCTTCCATTTAGAAATCCATACTGCTGGGGTATTATTGTTGATGATAACACTGATGTAAGATATTTTGTTACTATTTTTTCAAATAGTTTTGGAATTACATTTAAATTGTAAACTGGCCTATAATTGCACACATCAATTTCCTGATTTGTATATGGGGGTCAAGAAGCTAGTCTTCCAAAACTCAGGAAAATAACCAGACTTTAAAGAAGAGTTAAATATCATATAGAGAGGACGAGAAAGTATGAAAATACATGATTTTAGAATAATGGGGGGTATTCCATCTGGCCCTGGACTCTTGTTGGTATTTAGATTACAAATCTCTTCATAAATTGTTGAAATACTGATTTGAAGATCATTTATGCTGATATCATTAAAAGATAAAGATTCAACCGCCTGACAAACTTTTGTTGAGTAAACAGTTTTAAAATAATCTGCAAATAGATCTGGAAGATCAGGCCCCAGTTGGCAACTCACCTCGTTGTAAAACATTTCAGATGGTAAATCATTAGATTTTTGTTGTGAGTTGACATAGGACCAGAATTTTTTCATATTACTCTCATTGACAATAGCATTTTCCGAGCTGGACACAAATTCATTGTAACAAGTTTTAGATAGGACTTTACATTGTGATCTTAATCTTGAAAAAGTAATATAATCATACCTACTCCCAGATTCTTTAAATGCTTTGTGTGCTTGCTTTTTTAAAATAATAGCATTTTTTAATTCTTGAGAGAACCATCTTGGAAAGTATCCTTGAGACACTTTCTTTTGTGGTACTACCATGTGTATAACTGTGTAAAGAACATCATAAAAAATATTAAGCATGTCATTGATAGAATGTTTTAATAATATCATGTACCAATTAACCTCTCCAAGATAGCTATTTAACAAATTAAAGTCTGCTAACTTGAAGTCATAATAATATTCATCCTTGGTTGCAATAACTAAATTAGTACGACTATCTGATATTCTTAATGTTATATTCAGGGGTGGATGGTAACTATCCTCGGGGACCAGAGCATCATCTGCCAAAGTCACAACTACTGAAAGGGCATTCGAACCAAAAACCAGGTCCAGGGTTTTGCCCAAATGGTTGGGAACATTGTTAAGTTGGTACAAATTGTGAAAAGCACATAAGTTTGACATTACTTACATTATTTGATGTTGCAGTTATTCAGTTATCAGCAGGACACAAAACTCACTATTATTTTTTCAACCTTAATCTCTTTCTTGAAAAAAGTGTCAGTAGACACCAGGTGATGTCTCAAGGAGGGGGCAATTGACTCCATTGACCCCCCTTGGATCCGCACCTGGATGGACAAAGGCTTCCCCATGAGTTCTCCATTCTTCTCTGTTTTGTGTTATTTGGTGCCAGTTTCTCCCCAATTTGCTTTGATCCCATCTATCGTTTTTGTGGTCTTCCTCTACTACAACTGTTCGCTTGGTCTACAATGTACAATTTTTCTTGTCCACCCGTGGTTGGTTTGCCATGCCACATGTCCTACCCAGGTCCATTTAATTTGCGCAATTCTTCCAATTACATCTTCCACCTTTGTCCTGCTTTGCATATCCTCGTTTTGTATATATGATCTCTCAGAGCTACTCCCAACATAGCTTGTTCAATGGCCCTCTGTGTTGTTCTCAATCTATGGCCCTCTGTGTTGTTCTCAATCTATTGGCTTACAACTCTGTAAGTGTCATGATCTTCATTCCACGATTCTAGATCAATTGCTCGAAATCAACTACTCAAAAATGAACTGCTTGACATGAAAATTGCTCGAATAAAAAAGAAAATTATATATCCAAATATTTATTCACAATAGTGCAAAATATATACATAAATATACATAAGAAAGATACTTTTAATATGACAAATTATGTGATATTCCAGGTATATAATCACAGATATTAATTTGTGGTTCATATTTGTTTATTACTTGCAATAACCTATCAGCACTATATCTATATCTTCTATATCAGGGGTCACCAATTAGCGGACCGTGGTCTGGATCCGGACCGCGAGCTAGTTTTGTGCGGACTGTCAATAAATTCAGAATAAACCTAGTTTTTGGCAATTTTGAAAATGTTTAGGCATGAAATTGTGTACTATTTTGGGCTCATGTGTGCGAAGCCGCTTTATCAAGAATGAACTTTATTAAAAAATCGGTAGAGATCTCACTTAACAGATGAATATCTCAAGTCCCTAATGAGACTCAGCTGCACTAAACTCGCTTTAAACTTCAGACAGGTTGTACATAAAAAAATGTCATTTTTCTCTCTGATAATTTAATTTTGTAAAGAGTTTTCCCCCTTATTGTTTTACTTCCTAATCATTAATTTTGAAATTAAGTAAGCTGTAATATAAAATTGTCATGTGCATTTTTTTATATTCATTTCCTCTCTACTATATATTAAGTAGGAGTACTTTTCAGATGTACATTTAATTAAAATAATTTTCAGATTTAATAAGTTTGCAACAAACACCTTGCATTGAAACATTAGTTTTCTTTATTCTTCAGTTTCCTTTCTTCAAAATTGAAGATGTCTAAAAACTGCATTAGCATTCAAAATATAAATTCCTAATTTTTAAAATATGCTCAGTAACAATTTACAATACTGCTGTTTTCAAAACATACTGATGATAGGTTTGTTCTAGCAAACAGTCAAACTAGTCAGAAACCGTCAGCAAACAGTTGGTCAGTGAGAGAACATAATACAGTCACCAGTGCTATCCCCTCTACTCGCGCTGGTCGACTATTCGCTGATGGTTTCAAACCGTTTGAAACTGATGCTAGAACAAACCTAATAGCATCAAAACAATACACAATGAATTTATATTTTATTTATTGTACCAAGAAAACTTACAGAAAAGTATACAGTAACCAAAAAACAATCAGATATTATTAGTTTTCCTTTCCATATTAGTCCATGTATGAGGACACTTTCGTATGAAAAATGTTTCTGGCTCGATTTCTTTGCAAATTCCTGTTCAAAAATGTCCCTTTTAAACAAATCAGAAGAGTGCCGGGTGAAACCATTTTTTAAGCAAATTCAAAATTACTTTTTTGCCTGGAAAAATGGATTTTTAGGTTTCTTTCTATAAACAATAAAGGTCTCTTGTCATATTTCTGAAAAGTTGATAGTTTTCGAGTTATAAGCGATTTAAAATCTGAAAAATGCGAAAATATGCATTTGCGATGCTTGAAAACTCTTAAGTTTTAATAAAATAACAGATCTTTTTTATTTAAGATGACCCAAAAATGCTAAAAAAATATTATCGCGGTCAAAAAGGTGATGTTTTGAATTTGTTAAAAAATATATTAAACAATTTCTGCCCAAAAATTTCGCCCGGCACCCTTCTGATTTGTTTATAGGGGATATTTTTTAACAAGAATCCACAAAGAAACCGTATCAGAACAGTCAGACACAGGCAGCATAAATCCGGACCCCGGAAGTGTCATAGGTTTTCGAAACGGACCCTCAGGGAAACTAATTGGTGACCCCTGTTCTATATGACCCACTTAAGGTTGTTCTAAGGTTGCTCTAAGTTGAATTTCCAAATGCTTGTATGGTCAGCACTTATTTGCATTTGGAATCCGTGATGCAAACCTTCGTTAAAATTATTTGTTTTAGGAAGTCCATTCTGTACTCTTTCTTATGTCTATATTTTGTATTATTGTGAATAAATATATGGATATATAATTTTCCTTTTTATTCAAGCAATTCGTTTTTGAGCATTTGATTTCAAGTAATTGTGTTCGAGCAATTCACTGTTACCCCATTCCATAAGTCACAACTGGTAGAATACAACTGTTGAACAACCTTTTCTTTAGATTTATTGGTATTTTTTGTTTTTCAACACATCACTGAGTCTTCCGAGACAAAAACAATTATTTTGTTTAAGTTTAATTTCATAGTCTACAACTGCAAGACAAGACCAAGATATTTTTAGATTGTAATTACGTTAAATCTCTCTTTTTTGTCGTTTCCCCATTACTGAGGATCGTGATTTCTTCCAATATTCCTAACAATGTTTCTCCATTGGTCTCTATCTTCAGCGGCTCTAAGAGCTTCGCAGAATGAGTTTCCAGCTGAATTCTTTATTTGGTCGGACTATCTAGTTGGCGATCGTCCTCTTGATCTTCTCCCCGGAACGTTTGCAGAAACAATTAATCTCTCCAAACTGTCGTCACCTCTGCGAACCACGTGACATAAGAATTGCAGAATTCGTTGCAGACATATTACGTTAAATAGACCCAATTTATTTACTTGTTGTATTTTCAATGAAAACACCTAACAGGAGAATCAGTTTTCATCGCAGAAGTTCCACATGAATATAAAAAAAAGTGTGATTGAAGTTTTGTTTTTCCCTAAGCTGTATAAAGTAAACTTTATTTACATTAATAAGTTATGTGGGTATAGTTGATTCGGTAATCTGAGACACAACTGTCTACACTACAATGACAATAAAGATGCACTAGAAATAAACAAGCACGAGGAGCACCCCCCAAGTCATGATTTGGGAGTGCTCCTCGAACATTCAACGTGTCTTGGTTTGTTTATTTCTATATAAGTAGTGCATTTTTATTGTGATTGTAGTGTAGACAGTTGTGTCTCAGATTAGCGAATCGACCATATTAACTTCACTCATCATATGTTTTTAAAGTGACCAAGTGCTAGGACAATTGCCTATTTTGGACTGAATAATTAGGTAATATCTGTTTGCTACAAATTGAGTTTTTTACTGATGTTATGACTCATATTGACCTAAAAAAATACATTTTCGCATCATTGTTACTGCACCTCATAAATCAGAAAGTTTATGGCCACTAAATCTTCATTTATTGGAATTTATATCAGCAACAACCTGAATGTTACACTGTTTACTTAATATTTTAGTTTTTACAGGTTTATTATTACATCTCCAGTTTTGTTTTGAAATTGTTAAATAGAAGTTTCCAGATATCCAGATAACATATTTAGATCCTAATTTAAATAATTATCAATCAGTCTTATTTCATTTGTGTCTAGATTTATTCATAATGCTAAATAAATGAGCAGTTTTAGTGATTGTTAGGTACAGTTAACACACAGACAGAGTAACTTTCAAGACATTTGCATAAAAATAATTTTATACTTACTGTGGGAAAATTGAATTGAAAAGCTTAAACCAATTTTTCTGTTGTTAGCATAGTTGGATCATTATATAAATATAATCATAAAGAGATATTGTATATATCTGTTATACAGGGTGTCCCGAAAAGATTGGTCATAAATTATACCACACATTCTGGGGTCAAAAATAGTTCGATTGAACCTAACTTACCTTAGTGCAAATGTGCTCATAAAAAAAGTTACAGCCCTTTGAAGTTACAAAATGAAAATCGGTTTTTTTCAATATATCGAAAACTATTAGAGATATTTTATTGAAAATGGACATGTATTATTCTTATGGCAGAAGCATGTTAAAACAAAATTAAAGTGAAATTTGTCCACCCATAAAAATTTTATGGGGGTTTTGTTCCCTTAAACCAACCCCACCCCCCCAAACTTTTGTGTACGTTCCAATTAATTCATTATTGTGGTACCATTAGTTAAACACAACGTTTTTAAAACTTTTTTGCCTCTTAGTATTTTTTCGATAAGCCAATTTTTATCGAGATGCGCCTTCTTTTTTATTATGTTTACATAAAAATTTTGTGGGGGTTTTGTTCCTTTAAACCCCCCAAATGTTTGTTTACGTTCCAATTAAAGTATTATGGCGGTACCATTAGTTAAACACAGTGTTTTTAAAACTTTTTTGTCTCTTAGTCTTTTTTAATAAGTCACCTTTTATCGAGATGTAGCTTCTTTTTCAAAATATACCTAAAAATATAAATTATAAATAAATTTTCAGATTATTAACAAGTTTCTATAATCGTACTTAACCATATAAAAATATGTGGTGGATTCGACAAATATTCAAAATATCTCGATAAACACTGCCTTATCGAAAAAGTACTAAGAGGCAAATAAGTTTTAAAAACATTGTGTTTAACTAACGGTGCCACAATAATAATTTAATTGGAACGTACACAAAAGTTTGGGGGGTTTAAGGGAACAAAACCCCCATAAAATTTTTATGGGGTGCACAAATTTCACCTTTAATTTTTTTTAAGATGTTGCTTCGATAAAAATGCCACATGTCCATTTTCAATAAAAAATCTCTAAGAGTTTTCGATATATGAAAATAATTAAACGATTTTCATTTTGTGACTTCAAAGGGCTGTAACTTTTTTTGTGTGCACTATTGTATATAGGTAAGTCAGGTTCAAACAACCTATTTTTGATCCCAGAATCTGTGGTATAATTTATGACCAATCTTTTCGGGACACCCTGTATTTTAAGATTGTGGTATAAATAAATATTAGTATTTTCCTCAGTTGGGTGCCTTTATTCATTTATTAATATTCCCGGCACTAGTGTATATAAGGTGTCCATCGTCAAAACTAGCATAGGCCCCCTTAGATTTGTTTAAATTAGAATTTTGTATAACACCAGCAGAAACAAAAGCTAATTTTGGCGCCCATTATCTTCTGCGGTATCTCTAGCTCAGGAGATTGTGACAGTTATATAATATGTTATTTGTATTAGAGCTGGAGATTATTTTGCTCAATGTTTTTAAAATTCTTATCTGCTTTTTATGTTTTCATTGTTTCTTCGTTTTTGGGCTATTTATCTGCTATTGCTCATGGTTCTTTTTTAATAAATATTTGCAATTAACTAGTTTTGATGGGAAGTAAGCCACAAGTTTACTAAAAAAATGATTTTATTAACGTTTCGACGCCCAAATCGGGTGTCGAAAAAATTAATTAATTAATTCACCTAAAACTAATTAATTGCAAAAAAATACCACAAGAAAATAGCTTCACAACAACATTAAATAAATAAAGTAATTTATTTTTTTATTTAGCGTATGGCTTAAGTATATCACAGAATATATTTAGATTTATGCATTATACAATGCATCACAAACAGATGTCCAATTTTTTTTATATATTCGATTGACCCTTCGGTTGCCATTACAAAGTCTATAGGGTCACCTGTGTATGCTCTGCGTGGGCAGTCCTGAACAATGTGACTGATCGTCTGTCTTGCAGCGCCGCAGTCACAAGAAGGCGAGGGGAGTTTACCCCATCTGTGGAGGGAATCGGCGCATCTTCCACAGTTTGTTCGAATTCGATTAAGGGCTGCCCAAATCTTACGGGGACGTTCAAATTCGCCAGGTTTCCCTATGATGTCCGGTAGACTATGGTAATGCGGATCTGTCCTACTTTCCCAATCTTCTCTCCATCGGGTATTTAAGTCAAAGTTGGATTGCTGCAGCGCTTGAGCAGATTGTAGAGGGGGTAACCTGGATCGGAGACGGTTTCCAAGAATATCGGGGATGTCGTTGTGGACTAGAAGCTGGTGACTGTCCATTATTTTGTTATATTCTTTAACCAATGCATGTTCGCGGCGTAGGTTGGGTGGTGCTATATTACTAAGGGTAGGTAGCCACATTGTAGGGGTGGGCTTAATTGTGCCTGTTATCATACGCATAGTACGGTTTAGTTGGGTGTCGACCAGGTGGGTATGCCTGCTATTTAGCCACACTGGAGCACAGTATTCTGCCACCGGATATATCAGGCCAAGAGCAGAGGATCTTAATGTTGATGCTGTGGACCCCCATGTAGTGCCGCAGAGTTTCTGTATTATATTGTTGCGTGTTTTCAATTTTGCTGCTGTTTTCGTCAGGTGTTCTCTGAATGTGAGCGTTCTGTCTAGACTAGAGTAACCCCAAGGTATTTCGGGTATTTATTGTGTTTTAACAGCTTGTTATTAAAATACACTCGCAATTCTCTGTTTGCCAACTTGTTGTTTAGATGAAAAGCTGATACTTCAGTTTTTGTAGTACTTGGCTGTAGTCTCCATTTCTTAAGGTATTCGCTGAGGATGGATAAGTCATTCGTGAGAGTGATTTCTGTAGTTTCTAAAGATTGGTGGCTTGTTGCAAGGGTCCAGTCGTCAGCATATCCAAACTTCCGAGATTCGGTTTCAGGCATGTCAGCAATATAGAGGCTGAACAGTAAAGGGGCAAGGACAGAACCCTGTGGAAGACCATTGTTAAGTTTCATCTGTCTACTCGTCTCCTTTCCCATTATAACCTGGAAGGCTCTGTTGGTCAGCATGTTGTCAATGAGGTTAATTATCTTTCTGCAGGGGATAATGCGGGCCAGTTTATATATTAATCCCTGTCTCCAAACAGTATCATATGCTGCTGTTAGATCTATAAATACTGTTGCTGTCTTTTGTTTCTTTTGAAAACTAGCTTCTATAAAAGTTGTTAATGACAGCACTTGGTCCGTACAGCTTCGATGAGGGCGGAAGCCAGCTTGTTCAATGGGGACATTTTCTAGTATCCTGTGACTAATTCTGTTGAGGAGAAGCTTTTCTAATAGTTTATATACCATGCTGAGTAGAGCTATGGGGCGGTAGTTTTCTGGCTTATCGTTTGATTTGCCCGGTTTCGGAATTGCAATTATCTTTGTTCGCTTAAGTGAGAAAGGAATGTTACCTGACTGAAGTATATCATTAAAGGACATTGCAAGCCACTGTTTCGTGTATGCACCACTGTGTATCAAGAACTCTGGATGGATACCATCAAAGCCAGGTGCTTTACCTGATTTCATTTCTTTCAGCGCATGTGTGATTTCAGAAATAAGTATTCTTGCTGAATATTCGGAGTTCGTTCTGTTCATTTGTTTTAATGCCCTTAAGTCTCTTTTCACGTTGGTAGTATGTGTTCGATCTCGTGGAGCTCTGGATAGAGATACTATATGGGAGGCAACCTCTCATAATGTTTGCTGGTTGGAGGGACCCAGCTCAAGGTCCGGTCTAGTTGTTCAGAGAACTTCTTCCAGTTTGCTTTTCTAAGATTCCACCTGGGTCGAGGATATGATCTAATTATTGGAATTGATATTCCGATGGTGATAAGCACCGGACGATGTTGAGTATGTGGGAAGTCTGCAAGGACACTTCTCGCAGTTGTTAGTGGTCTGGCATTGGTATCTTTTGAGACAAAACATAGGTCTGGGTTATATTCTTTTCTCCATGCAGCTGATTTAAATGTTCCTCTGTCTTTGGCATCAAAAACTAGATATGTGTTTTGCTCTTCGGACCATTCTACTAGTGCCTCCCCATTTTCATCATTCGTGGTGTACTTCCACATTTCGTGGTGGCTGTTGAAGTCGCCGATGTATATAGTAGGATGTGGATGAGTCTTTAGCACTTCTGGGTTCCATGTAGTGGCTGGAGGTTTGTATATGTTAACTACGGTAATATCTCCAATCTTGGTGACTACTTCATGTATATTATTTTCATTGGAAGCAGAAAGTAGGAAACCATTTTCTATATTGCAGCGAATGTAGGTTGCGACGCCGTAATGTTTATCATAGGTGGCTCCCAGTAAATCGTAGCCAGGTATCTTTCCCCTTAAATCAAGCTGGACTTTGTCTTCAGTATGGGTCTCTTGTATGGCAACCAGGTCAATGTCGTTATCGTGTAGGATTTTTTGCAACACTTGGCATTTTGCCTGGCTTATGCCCTCGATGTTAATGTGACAGACTCGGATACACGGTCCGAGATCTCTAGTCAGTTGGTTCTGAGAAGAACCTTTATTTGTTCCCATCGTATGTTTACGTATAGATAAGATTTCTGTTTGTGATCTGTGATGTTGGCAGGATATTGTTTTTTGTTTTTCGTTCGTCTGCCGCCAAATTTTTGCTAGTTCATTTAGCGTTACCCAGGGTGCACCACATGGAGGCGAACTAGCATTACACCCCTAAATAAAGTAAAGTAAGTTATCAATCGAAGTAGCACAGAAAACGACAATAAATATCGTCTCCATACCACCAGATTGACAACAGGTGGAATACTTTCTTTGGTTACAACCTCCTGAGATTTTCAAAATTTATAAATCATACAGGATCCCGAGGAAATTAAGATGAGAGAATTTTAAATAATTCACAACTCATCTGCCAGCTTGGTAAAAGCTCCAACAAGAAAGATTCCTTAATACTCAAACAAAATAGTAAATGAATTAAAAATGTATGAACATTCTCAATTTCTTTGCAACACGAAAATGCAGCAGCTGCATAATACTATTGTCAAATCTGAGAGTGCAGGAAAAGTCTATACCGGTTTCGGGGGTTGTTCCCCCGCGGTATAGACTGTGAGATATGTGAGACGCAAAAGTCGCTGTAGGAAAGATGGGCAAGATATGGAAGAACTCTCACATTTCATGAACACTAAAAATCAGGTTGATCAACTGCT
The DNA here is from genome assembly GCF_917563875.1 of Diabrotica virgifera virgifera. Classification (NCBI taxonomy): domain Eukaryota; kingdom Metazoa; phylum Arthropoda; class Insecta; order Coleoptera; family Chrysomelidae; genus Diabrotica; species Diabrotica virgifera. Next base: position 230,716,716 of record NC_065445.1, on the reverse strand, counting down.
TAATATTCCCAATACTGGTATACGGATGTGAAACTTGGACCATAAGACAAGTGGAAAGAAGAAATATAGATGCCACTGAACTATTCTGTTATAGAAGAATGTTGCGAATTCCGTGGACTGAGGACAAATAATTTAATTTTAATTAAGTTAAAGGTCAGACAACGTCTCTCTAGCAAAGTCATCTCCAACAATTGAAATACGTTAGACATATTATTAGAGCAGACACAGAAAATATGGAAAGACTTACTATCGAAGAAAAAGTATAAGGCCGAAGATCACGAGGAAGATCCCATCAAAATGGATCAAAAAAATTACAGGAATATGTAAAAGATCTGTGTATGAGTTAAAAAAAATAGCCGGAGACTGAGATCTTTAGAGAGAGACAATACACAATACAGGGGGTCAAGACAAAAGAGAGAGATCTGTTTTTATTTTCCTGTGAATTTTTTGCACCTCTTTGGGATTTATTTCTTTAGCTTTCAATTAACTCGCTCGCCATCAGACTAAGAAATTCGACTTCGTGGGTGTGACTTCGGAATGAAAAAGGGGCTTCGAAAATTGTTAATTATTATTATTTTAGTCTGTTTAAGTCTTCATGGAAATAATTTTGAAAAGTTATAACTCCATTTTTAATGATAAATATCAATGTTTACTTGTCTGTATCAAATATAAATGTCTAAATATATATTCTTCTTGTTTCAGATCAAATACAATATCGAACCGATCATGGCAGCATTTCAAAAGAACGGAAGTCAAATTACAAAATTTAATAAAGTATGCGCTAGTAGATGAAAAGTTGATCTAAAAAAATGTAGTTTGTTACACATCTATCTGTTAGTTTTCATGAAATACGTAACAGAAACGTTAAGACTGTACAAAAAAAGAAAAAGATTGAACCCAACGTCCTATTAGAGACAAATAACATTAAGTAAATATATTTTTCTGGAATACTTCTAGAAATGGCGACTCAAGACGACAAGAAGAAGTTTTATTGCAGAGAGTGGGCGTTTCAAAAGTTAGCGCACTGCTTGGACCAACGACCAGTGTCCAAGACGTGTGGGGCTCTACTTCTCGGAGGCCCTGGATGTGGGAAAACGACATTTTGTTCCGAACTTTGCTGGCCGTCGCAAGGACCGGCTAGCAGGCAACAAAGGGCCTTAAATAGACGCCTATTATGTTACCACTTCCTTCAAGGCCACAACGAGAAAAGTCTATCGTTGAGCGAATTCGTACGATCTCTAGTAACTCAAATTCTGAATCATTCCACAGAAAGCCACAGGGAGCGCAGCATAAGACGTAGAATAGCTCAGGAAGCACAGAAAACGGACGAAGCTGGCAAGTCTTTGAGTCCCAAACTTGTTAAGAATATATCCTATGAACAGAACCTATCGGATAATTGTAGTTTACCTCCTGAAAATCTATATAGTAATGTTTATTCGGAAAATCTGCTCTCGCCTTCGTTAGAATCTAAAAAATCTCATGAAACTCCACCTATACCGAGTCTACCTATAAATCCGCGAACTGTTATCGCGGACGCGTATTTAGAGAAGCTAAAATCGGATCCTGAAATCCAGATAGCTCTCAGAGCCAAAAACATCGAGCTCAACCCAGACGACTGCCTTAAAAGAGCACTATTATTTCCCCTGCTCGAAATAGACCCTCCCAAAACGTCCCTATTTATTCTTATAGACTCTATAGACGAACATTCCTTTGTGTACTCAAATTCCACTCTGACGAGATGTAAACCACGCGAAAGGTCGTCTCAGAGCAAGACGATCGCTGAATTGTTGGCCAACCATCACCATCTCTTTCCTCAGTGGTTGTTGTTAGTGTGTACGGCCAGGAAACAATCTAAAAGTATCGCGAAAATGTTCACGGGTTTCAGGAAACTTAGTCTGGACGATTTACGAAAATCTCAGGTTGTTCGTGATGTTCAACAGTATATTTTAGCTCGACTAGACCAGGAGAATAGCCTAAGACAACACATTAGTCGAGATACTGCAGAAATGCTCAATCAACTACATATTAAAAGCAACGGATGTTTTCTTTATCTAGAGAAAGTGCTAGATGGTGTCTCGGATAATTTTATCGTTCTAAGAGAAGTGAGGGAAATACCCGGTACGTTAAATGGGCTGTATCTATGGCTGTGTCAGAGGCTATTTAACAGACGACAGTTCGCAAAAGTGCAACCACTATTAAACGTGATTTTAGCGGCTAAGTGTGCATTGAACGACGCGCTTCTCTACGACATCATAAAAGTTTATAACCCTAAAGTAACTTCGGAAGATTTCAAAAAGAGGTATCATTTGTTGAGAAGAGTTGTTGTAGTGTCAAAAGGAGGTACAATAAGATTATTCCACCATTCGTTCGCCGAGTGGCTATTAGATATCAAACATTGTACTCAAAAGTATTTATGTAATATTTTTCACGGGCATTGTATACTAGCGATGTACTACACCTTGCACGCCAAAGTCTTGAACAATCAGGAAATCTACGACTACGCGTTTCATTTGACGAGGATGGAGCAGTATTTATCGGAAAAACCGAATCAAAAGTGTCCCACTCTCATGTGTAAATTGACACAAGAAAAAAACAATGCAATCTCTCAGGGCGATAATAGTTTAGAAAAAACTTCAACTGAAATATATTCAGACTTGAAAGCTTTACAAGAATTAACGAAAAATTACGAACGAGAGCTGAATCTTGACGGCGATAATCTAGAAACGAGCTTTGTAGAAACTGAAGCCAGCCAAAACAACTTAGATGATTGTCAATTCAATTTAGACTTAAGTTTAAACAAGCTGGAACAGAAATACGAAAATATAAACATTAAAAGTCCGGTTTCGGACAAGAACCCGATCTACGCCGAGATCAACAAGAGTAAAAAGGGTAAGCATCATCCCAAAGGCAAAGATATGGCTCAAAGCATCGAGAATAACGCTCTTCAAAACGACTTGAGCTTGAGCACGTCCCAAGACGCGGCTAAAAGTGCGTTGGATAACCATACGTTGACTGTTCTTTGGCTTATCAACAGTGGGTGCAATGTGGAGGAGTGTCTGTTAGAAGGTAACGAAATGGCCGGAGTGAATTTCGGAGCTTTTCTTCCCACCGACCAAAAAGTGTTGAAGCTACTGCTGGAGGCTGGAGCTGTGGAGCAGTCTGATGCAGATGGGTGCGACTATGAGAGCCAGGTGAGTAATAACTTTTCCATTTAAGAACTGTGTTCTAATCGGTTGAGCTTAAGTTTGAGTTTTAAAAGAAATTACACTCGGAAAAATGAAAGAATACCCATGAACGATCACATCAATCACTTATTTTGTATTTGCTCTCTTTTTCTATAACAAACGTTTGTTATTTATGAAAAAAGACAGCAAATACAAAATAAGTGATTGATATGATCGTTCATGGGTATTCTTTCATTTTTCCGACTGTACTTATTTTATTCCTTTACTCTTGTTTCCAAGATACTTATTCTTAAGATGCCGTGCATTTCTGCGTAGGCATCCATCGTAGATCGTCTTTTCAGGTGAGATGTTAGATGATCAGGATTGAATTATCCTATTTATAGCATCTATAGCGGTACGCGTACGCTTTAATTACTATTTTTGCTAATTTTATTTTCTTAATTTTTAATAACTTTTCTCAAAACGAAATAATATGGGTCATATAGGAAATTCACATGTAAAATACAAACCAGATGCTAAGAGGGGCACGGTTTTACGAAACGAAATGTATCCTTAACCATATGTTTTTGGTGTGTTCAGTTTAACAAACTGAATTCCCCATAAATCAATTACCTTATCAGACCTTATGTCAATAACTCACAATTGGACATGCATTCGAAAACGTTTCCTAAAACTGCAGAAATGTTTCAACTTTTAAACGCCAGATCTAAATAATTTATTGCCTTCTGGTCAGATGGTAGAAACACAAACATATTAGCGTCTGTGGTTTATTTCAGCCACTCAGTCGGTTACCACACCCCAGCAAGCATCGGCCGCTCGCTGGGCTGAAACAATAACAAACCCTCTTTCGAGATATAAGCAAACACACCGCTTGTTCACACAAAATAAATAAATATATTACTGTTCGTTGTTGTTGTTACACATTATTTTTATTATTTTTAATTAATTCCGAACACCCACAAACGGAATACATCATTGCGAAGCATTTTATCATTGTAGAATCATTTCCATTGGTGAATATTACGCAGCCATGATATCTTGTTACGTGCTAGACCACTCTTAACCTTTATCTGTCCTTCTAGTACTAGTGACTGAAAAGTGTATCGTTCTCCTCGAAATATGTGCCGTAAATATGCAGTCTTCTTACTTTTGACATAATCAAAAAGTTCCTTATACATATTAAGTTCCCACTCTTCTTAATAGCTCCTCATTTCTGACTCTTGTCTTTCCTTGGTATTCTAAATATTCGGCGCAGGCACTACATTTCAAAAGCATCAACTTTGTTTATGGATTAGGTATTTAATGTCCACGCTTCCATTCCGTACAAGAGAACAGTCTAAACGTAACACGTAACACTTTAACGTCTTGTATCTCGGGTTGAAATTCATCTTGTATCATTCAGAAATTTACGAAGTTTCAATAAAGCATTTCTGGTTTGTTCCACTCTGCTCCGTATTTTAGTCTCAGAGTTCCAACTATCGTTTAGCAGTCAACCTAAGTATTTAAGGTGCCTGACTTGCTCGATTTCTTCTCCAGCTACATATATTTTTGCATTAGGTAATTATTTCTACCTATAATCATTGTTTTGTCTTCTTAATAATGTATTTTCAAACATAAAGCTTCATTTGCAAGAGTTAGATAGTTTAAAAAACATTGACGATTTTCGATGTTATCTGCTGTTAATAATGTTGTTATTGCTCTTCGATGTTATTAATGTTCTTAATAAATATGCCGTTTACTTTAACCCATTTGATCCCACGACATTTTTTTTTCGATAATACAAGATTTTTTTGAATGTCCTTTTAGTATCGTATAACTAGACCCAAACCCAGACATCCAAAGTGAAAGTTATCCTCCAACACCAAATTGTTCTATATGGTCCACATAATGTTCAGAAAAAAGTCACACCATTTTGGGCGTCGGGTTTGGGGGGGGGGGGGGAGAGGGGGAGAAATCGGTAAATTCGTAGTTTTTTGCGTTTTTCGTCAATATTTCTAAAACTATGCGGTTTAGCATGAAAAACCGTCTATACAAAAATGTTATACATTAAACTTGAAATAAAAAAGACCCTATGGATAATCCTTCTAAAATGAACGGTTCCAAAGTTACGGAGGTAGTATAGTATAATTGGTCCAAAAAAAGGCCTAACCCAGACATGAAAAGTAAAAGTTTTCCTTCAACACCAAATTGTTCTATATGGTCCACATATTGTTCAGTAAAAAGTTACACCATTTTGAGCGTCCAGTTTGGGGGGGAGATGTCGGTAAATTAGTAGTTTTTTTACGTGTTTCGTCAATATTTCTAAAACTATGCTTTAGCGTAAACAATGTTTTATACAAGAATGTTCTACATAAAATTCAAAACAAAAAAGGTCCTATACATAATTGTTATAAAATCAACGGTTCCAGAGTTATGAAGGGTAAAAAGTGGAGGTTTTCGATACTTTTTATATTTTTTTGGCCAATTTATAATATTATTACTCATGAAAAAAATTTTCTTTATCAGGATTGTGTTTTGTAAATAAAATTTGCTATTTCAGTGGCCGATGGTATGTTAGTGATAAGCCCTTGTAGAAACGTCAACCTCACCACCCAAAATCATCATCAATTGCCCAAAAAATATAAAAAGTATTGAAACCTCCACATTTCACCCTCCGTAACTCCGTATAGAACCTTTTTTGTTTTAAATTTCATGTAGAACATTTTTGTATACAACATTGTTTATGCTAAAGCATAGTTTTAGAAATATTGACGAAAAACGTAAAAAACTACTAATTTACCGACTTCTCCCCCATCTCCCCTCCAAACCGGACGGTCAAAATGATGTAACTTTTTACTGAACAATATGTGGACCATATAGAACAATTTGGTGTTGGAGGAAAACTTTTACTTTGGATGTCTGCGTTAGGCCTTTTTTTGGACGAATTATACTATACTACTTTCGTAACTTTGGAACCGTTTATTTTAGGATTATGCATAGGGCCTTTTTTATTTCAAATTTAATTTAGAACATTTTTGTATAGAAGGTTGTTCATGCTAAACCGCATAGTTTTAGAAATATTGACGAAAAACGTAAAGAACTACGAATTTACCGATTTTTCCCCCGTGTCCCCCCCAATCCCGACGCTCAAAATGGTGTGACTTTTTTCTGAACATTATGTGGACTGTGGACCATATAGAACAATTTGGTGTTGGAGGATAACTTTCACTTTGGATGTCTGGGTTATGCCATCTTTTGGATCAATTGTATCATACTATTTTTGGATATGGGTTATTTGACATAAAAAAATTACATTTTTAGCAAAAAGTAGGTGTACTCATACGAGTACAATGGGCTGATCGGGAGTCAAAAATATAAAACATTGTGTAAAAATGAAAATATTTTATTTTCTTACATTATAGGTATATACTGGGTATATCCTGTATTATAATCTAACTAGTATGAAATTGCACAAAACAATCACGTTCAATACACAGAGTAACTTCACACTTTATACAAGTCCAACGTACTCTTTGATGGCATAAGCGACATCGAAGTTGTTTGTCTATTTTCTTTGGAAAATGACCGCTTCCATCCATTTTTAGACTAATTGGTACATATTCTGCTAGTGGTTTTCTAGAATAAGTAGATTTCCCGAAACTTCTTAAATAATGACGTACTACATCCTACGTCTCCTTGAAAAGCCAAAAGATTCATTTCTTTATTTCCAGCAAATATTTGTAACCTCCACGAGTTAACAAGAGCTGAGTTGAGCATGTGGGTAAAAATGGGCCACCACCATTTTTTACCTTGTATACTGATTCGATCATTAACCGATTAGTCAAAGAGATCAACACCGCCCATTGAAGCATTGTATGATGGGCATTGGGGTACATCAATTTTTCGTTTGGCAGCAGCACACCAACAATTGACTTTTGAAAGTGGTTCAATACTATCGTAATTTGATGCCATTGTGACCACGTTGTTGTCCTTCCATTTTACAAAAAGTAGTAGACTTGTTTTGTCAAAGCGGTATTCGAAATATCCACGATTCTTCTTTTTCATTACAGCGCAAGGTAGCAAAGGACATTTTTATACTATTTTCTCTTGCTGTGCCTGTTGCTCTAAAGCCCTTCTCTTTTAAAGTTTCCATCAAATTGTAACTAATAAAATAATTGTCAAAAAATACTTCGTGGTCAGTAGGCACATCAACGACATCAAGCATTTTTAGAACAACTTGTGATCCTAAACGCAACGCCGCCGCGACTTTCGATTTATCCACTGATGCTCCACAATATGTGTCAAAATTGTAGCAATAACCAGTTAAACTAAAAAGCATCCAGTCATTGTACCCAAATCTTACTGGCTTTCCCCTTGTGAACTGTTTAGATGAGTGATGCCCAAAATACTTTATCATCGCTTCATCAATTGATAAGTCTTTGTGGAATATGCCAAATTGTTGAAATTTTTTATTTGGTTTGTTCATGAAAGGCCATTGTATGATTGAAATAATGGGAACCTTCTCTGGTTACACCTCCGAGGCTTCTAAAATTTGCAAGCCATAACGGATGCTGAGACTAAGGAAGATGAGGGAATTTTAATTTTATAATTATTTATAATTCACGTTCCATCTGCTCAGCGCGCTCAAGTTCCAACGGGAATGGTTCTCTTGAACTCCAATTAGAGTAATCATGTAAATCAAAAATGAATAACCATTTTCAATTTCGTTGCAACACGAAACTACAGCCGCATCATATTCTAGTTTTATCAGAGAGTGCACGTTTTTTTAACTTAAGATAAACTGATAGAAGGGGAGTCAAGTATGCTAAATGCAGTTACCCGAGCGTTATGGGGACCTATTGGGTAGTAAAGATTAGGTCAAAAACCCAAAATACATTGTTAAGTTTTCCATTTTAGTGGGGACTTTCCATTTTTAATTTAATTTTCCATTTCCAACAATCGTTTTTTCCGATTAGAGCGCCATCTATCCATAATTCGAAAAAAATGTCTCGAATTAATGTTACTTATTTTTACGTAAGAAATCCAAATCTGCAATAAAAAATGGGGCTCCTGTGTAACATTTTAAAGCAACCCCCCATCCCACTTCCGTGGGTGGTCGTGTTTGATGTCATTCGATAGATTTTTAAAAAATATTAAACGCATATTTTTCAGTTTTTTATCTGATGTTCATTTTGCGAAATATCCCCGGGTTACTATTTAAAATTTTAAAGTTGCCCCCCCCCCACTCCTCTCCATGCAGGGTCGTGTTTGGTATCATTCGATAGATTTTTGAAAATAATTGAACACGTTTATTTCAAGTTTTTCGATGTGACGTTCATTTCGCGAAATATTCGTTTTTTTTTTACTTTGTGACTCACCCATTTCCTTACGCCCCGCTCAAATCGTCAGATTTTTTAATACACTTTTCTGTATGTACTTACCTTACCTTAATCTGACGATTTCTAGCTTTTCTAAGAATACATTTTTTTTTTCAAGTCTCCCTTAACGAACTCCCCTGTATTAAGAGCCAATATATGGTAGAGGTATATTTACAGGGTACAAGGTTTCTCCCCATGTGATTTTCAACAACCCTAAAATATACTTTATAATTACAGTAGAACGTCGATAATCCGGACGTCAAAAATCCGGATCGTCAATAATCCGGATTTGTATCTAGCAGAAATATCTGATTCTTTTAAAATAAATTAAGAACTTCGCTGCGAAAAACGAACCTCTACCGCAGTTCAAAAATATTTTACACATTTTTTTAAAAGCCCAAATTGTGTCTGATGTTTTACTGTACACATGGTGCTATTATAAATTAATTACAATACAAAGTTTAAACATAAAAAAATGTTTTGATTAATTTCACCTCTAGACACTTTACTGTACAAGAGAAAACATAAAATTTTAAAACGTTTGTTGTACTTTAATGTGTATACTGGCCTTTTTTTTTAGGTAATTTCGATAATCCGGATAATTTGATAATCCGGATGGGACCCGGTCCCAATTAATCCGGATTATTGACGTTCTACTGTAATTGAATGCTTAATTCTACGGGAGTACTAAAACTATAATCACGTCAGATACCATACAACAAAGAGTATAACTATTTCAATATCGTTTCTTATTTTGTTCATCATCATCATTCTCTTTGCCTTATCCCTATGCGGGGTCGGCTTCCCTAATTGCATTTCTCCACACAATTCTGTCTTGGGTCATATCAATGTTAATCCCCTTTACCAACATGTCCTGCCTTATCGCCTCCCCCCAGGTCTTCTTTGGTCTTCCTCTCCTACTCCTTCCAGGAATCTGCACTTCAGCTATTCTTCGTATTGGGTGATTAACGTCTCGACGTTGAACATGACCGAACCATCTTAACCTATGCTCTCTCATTTTGGCATCAATTGGTGCCACACCTAGACTTCCCCTAATATACTCATTTCTAATTTTATCCTTCTTTGTCACTCCACTCATCCATCTAAGCATTCTCATTTCCGCCACATGCATTCGTTGTTCCTCTTTCTTTTTCACTGCCCAACATTCAGTTCCGTACATCATAGCCGGTCTTATGGCTGTTTTATAGAATTTTCCCTTCAGCTTCATTGGAATTTTTCTGTCACACAACACACCACTCGCTTCTTTCCACTTCATCCATCCAGCCCTAATTCTACTGCATGCATCTCCATCTATTTCTCCATTACTCTGTAATACCGATCCTAGGTACTTAAAACTATTGCTTTTCACAATCATTTCACCATCCAAAGATACCATTTTATTTGTAGTAGCTCCATCTTTAAATGAACATTCCAAATACTCTGTTTTTGTCCTACTAAGTTTTAAACCTTTTTCCTCCAGAGCTTGTCTCCACTGTTCCAGTTTTTGTTCTAAGTCTCTTTCACTATTTCCTACTAACACGACATCATCAGCATACATTAAGCACCATGGAATGTTACCCTGTAGTTTCGCTGTTATCTGGTCCAAAACTAATGAGAATAAATACGGACTAAGCACAGAGCCTTGGTGCAATCCTACTTTCACATGAAATTTATCAGTCTCTCCCACACCTGTCCTAACACTAGTCGTTACTCCCTCATACATATCCCTCACAATCTTTACATATTCACCAGGGACTCCTTTCTTATTGAGTGCCCACCACAGAATCTCTCGAGGAACTCTATCATATGCTTTCTCAAGATCAATGAATACCATATGAGCGTTTGTTTCTTTACTCCTGTATTTTTCCATCAACTGCCTTATAATGAAAATTGCATCTGTTGTTGATCTACCCTGCATAAAGCCAAATTGATTCTCGGATATTTCGGTCTCTTCACGTATCCGTCTGTCAATTACTCTTTCCCATATTTTCATGGTGTGGCTAAGCAGTTTTATAGCCCTGTAGTTTGTACATTGTTGTATATCTCCCTTGTTTTTGTAAACAGGTACCAGTATACTGCTTCTCCATTCGTCTGGCATTTGTCCGACTTCCATAATTCTATTAAATAGACCTGCTAGCCACCTTGTTCCTGTCTCTCCCAATGCTCTCCATACTTCCCCAGGAATATCATCTGGTCCTACCGCTTTTCCTTTCTTTATTTTTTGAAGCGCTTGAGCCACTTCCTCGTTGGTTATTTTGGTGACCATTGCTGCTACTGTCTCCGTTGACTCTACAGGCTGTCTGTCAAATTCTTCATTTAATAAGCTGTCAAAGTACTTTCTCCATCTCTTTTTGACTTCCCTTTCGTGAACTAGTATTTTATTATTTTCATCTCGGATACATCTAATCTGATTAAAATCTTTTGCTTTCCTTGCTCTCTGTTTGGCTATTTTATATATCTTCGTTTCGCCTTCCCTGGTATCAAGTTGATCATATAGGTTTGAATACGCTTCTGCTTTGGCTTTTGCTACTGCTACTTTCGCTTCCTTTTTCGCCACCATATAGTTTTGAAGATCTGTGTCGGATCTGGTTTCTTGCCACTTTTTATATAATTTTCTCTTCTCTTTTATTTTTCCTTGTACTTCGTTTGACCACCACCAAGTCTCTTTATCCTCAAACTTTTTTCCTGACGTTTTCCCAAGTATTTCAATAGCAGTCTCTCTAATACTACTGGCCATTTTTCTCCAAATTGTATTAGGGCTTCCTTTCACGTTCCAACATATTTTTTCTACTATTCTTCTCCTGAATAGACCTTCTTTCTCATCTTTCAGCAGCCACCATTTGATTTTTTGTGGTCCTCTCCGATATTTTTGTTTAGTTTCGCTTTTTACTTCGATGTCCAGAACAAGCAGCTTATGTTGTTGGCTTACTGTCTCACTCACTATTACCTTGCAGTCCTTGCATTCACGTATGTCTTCTTTTCTTATCATGAAGTAGTCTATTTGGGATTGATGTTGTCCACTTTTGTAGGTAATAAGTTGAGTTTCTCTCTTTTTAAAGAATGTGTTAACAATCGCCATATCCAATGCTGTTGCTAATTCAAGCATGTCATCTCCAGCTTCATTTCTAGTTCCAAAGCCTAATCCCCCATGTATTGTTTCATATCCTGTCTTGGTTTGGCCCACATGTGCATTGAAATCACCTCCTATTATAACTTTCTCCTCTGCTGGAATATCACTCAGTACGTCTCCTAATTGATCATAGAAAGCTCTTCTTTCATTCTCACCCAGACCTGTTTGGGGAGCATACACACAAACAACATTCAATACCTCTTTATCAATTACAAATTTCACTGACATCATTCTATCACTCGTTCTTACAACTTCTACTACGTTACCTTTCATTTCACTATCAGCAATTATACCAACTCCATTTCTAGTGTTACTACTCCCTACATACCACAATTTGTATCCTTCACCTAGTTCTTTCGCCCTTTGTCCTTTCCACCTAGTTTCTTGAATACAAGCAATTTGAACTCTTCTTCGTTTGAGCGCATCCACTAACTCCAGACTCTTACCTGTAAGACTACCAAGATTCCAAGACCCTATCCTGATTTTTCTAACCTGCAATGGTGTTCCCCCTGAGATAGTCCTCACCCGGAGATCCGAACGGAGGCTCATTTTACTTCCGGAACATTTTACCTCAGGAGATGCCATCATTTCAGTATAAGTTTTTACTGCGTTTGGAGAAGGTCTTTTCATTATTATGGCCTGAAAAGATTTTTGGATATTTGATGCCTGAATGCCTTTTCTATCAGCACCATACCCTGCCCTGCACGTTTAGCCAATACACCACCAATGCAACCAAAGTGCAGTATTACCCCACACCCGCCTGCATTTTTCTGTATAGGCCAGGATCCCTACTGTAAGGACTGCCCTATAAGCCAATGTATTGTTGCCCGTATCCCGCCGCTAGGAGGCACGTACTTTGGTTATTTCGGGATACCCCGAAATTTATATTTTGTTCATGTTTATTTTAAATATCCAATTTACATAATTCATTTTACTTATACAGTGCAGTCATTGTTGGAGGCTAAAGGATGTATTCGGAGACCATATCGTTAAGTTTTACTGAATTAATCATTACTGGTTCCTTATTTAAAAATAAATAATTTGTTATGATCAATGAATAATTCAAAAGTTGTATGATACCGAAGTTATTACTATCTATTAAGAGTGTAGGCGCAAATATTTTACGGCTATCCCTACGTTTCTGTCTTTACACGACAAATTACGTGTAGTAAAATTCTCACTGGTATGGATATGTAAACATTACTTGACAATGTCATTATTAACTTTAAAGAGATGGCTTTTGAATGTTCTTGGATAATTGTTATTAGTATAATTGCTTCTTCTTCTTCTTCTTCTTCTTCGCGCGACTAGGATTACTCGTATTTGTCTGCCTCTTATTCTGTTTCAGTTGTTGTTGACTGTACATTGTCTTTCCACCTTTTCGGCGGCCTTCCAACGGGTCTTCTGCTATACGGCTTGTTGTTTTTACAGATGTTCGTTAATCTATCTGGTTCCATTCGGTTTACATGTTCGTTCCAGTTTTTCTTTCTTGTTTTTATCCACCTGTTAATATTTTGAATTTTGCATCGTTCTCGTATACTTCTGTTGCTTTGTCTGTCTCTTAATGATATGCCCGCTATTGATCTTAATACTTTCATTTCGATGTTGTTGATTTGTTGTTTCGTCTTTCTTGTATCGGTCCTTGTCTCCGCTGCATATGTTAGGATAGGTCTTAGCCAGGGCCGGATTTAAGGAAGGCAGGCTGGGCAGCTGCCTGGGGCCCCCACAAAGCCACAAACTAAAAAAAATTAGCACATTATTCACATAGAATAATTTTTCAATCAATTAACTGTGATATTTTATTACATGGAAGGTTTCACTCATGTTTAAAGGTTTCTCTTATTTTTGTAAAATCACGGTCATAAAGCAGAAAGATATATTTAATTCTCTCATGACATTATTGCAAGAAGATGATGTTGATATGAAAAACTGCAGGGGACAGTCCTACGACAACACGTCAGTTATGAGTGAATAATACAATGGTGTTTAGACTAAAATTAGAGATAGCATAATATCCTGGTGTTGTGCTCCTGCCATACCATTCTTTGATTTCTTGGAAGAACTATAATATGAACTATATGTATTTTTCAATTCCTCTACATATATATACAACTTGTTAATCAAATGTTTAAAAGCTGCATCTTTAAGCGAGAGGAACGCTCAAAGAGTAAATACTACTAGATGGTTTTCAAGAAGTGACGCCGCAAAAGCACTAGTTAAAGGTTGTAATCAGATTAAAGGAGCATTATCCGAAATTTCAACAACAATTTTTTTAATGGTAGGAGGTAGGGCCCCCACACCAATTCTGCCCAGGGGCCCCCACTGCCTTAAATCCGGCTCTGGGTCTTACTGTTGTCTTGTATACTTTTATTTTGCTTTCCGTGGTCAGATATGTGTTTCTCCATATGGTTTCTCGGAGGCAACCACTTACTCTTGCCGCTTTTGTTGCTTGTGTTGTGGTCTCTGTTCTTATATTCCTTTCACTAGTGATCTCTACTCCTAGGTAATTGAATTTCATTACTTGTTCTACAATTTTGCCGTCTATTTATAACTTGCATCTACGCGGCTCTTTACTTATCACTATATATTTAGTTTTTTCTACTGATATTCTCATATTAAGTTTATTTGCTGTGATGTTGAAAGTGTGGAGCTGCCTTTGTAGGTCATCCTCGTTATCAGCAATTAGTACTGCATCATCGGCATAGCATAGTATCGTGATTTTATGCGCTCCCATGTGGTATCCATGTCGTTTTCTTACTTCGTTAATTATTTGATTCATCACCATATTGAATAACAATGGGCTGAGCGCGTCTCCTTGACGGATTCCTCCTTTTAGTTCTATGCGTTCTGTTTCTCCTGTTGACATTATAACTCTGGTCTTGTTGTTCTTGTAAATTTCATTAATTGGCCTTATTATCTGGTGGTCTATTTGTTCAGCTTGTAATAAATTTAAGATATCATTTCGCCTCACCCTGTCAAAAGCACTTTTTAAGTAGTATATATATTTTAGTATAGACTTCTTCTCATGAGCATTTTTCAGTGCGTCACAGTTTTTCGATTTCTTTCTAACGCATTAAATTGTATATGACAGAAAAAAAGGCACGTCGGTGATTACTTTGGTAATTATGCTAGTTCGGTGATTATTCTAGTTGTCGATAGATGGCGCTATAATAGAAAAAAATTTATTTACTAATTATATAATATACCTATCTACGAATATAATCTGTACAATTTATAAGACTATACAAATAAAAGAAAATACTATTTTATAAATGCAATTGATTTGTTTTTATGCCCAATTGCAAATAAAATTTGACAACTGTCAGATTTAACTAAAATGTCATGTTAGAATAAATCTAAATAAATGTATATTATCACGGACTTACCTTTTTTTCTATCATTTGTGACGCACTGAAAAATCCTCATGAAAAGAACCATATAATTTTAGTATAATTGCTAAATTATTAATTAAGTTAATTAATATAATAATTTTTTCACTATGTAATCAGTGATTGTAATAATTTATAATCGAGAAAAAGAAAAATTTATTATCAATCGAGAAAAGAGGAAAAGTGATAAAAGTGATTTTTTAATAATATATTGTTATTGTGGAACGCCTAGAATTTTGAACATCTTTAACAACAAAATACTTGGATCACAGAATATATCCTGGTGTATTCTCTGCTTGGATCTTCCATAAATAATAAACAATAAATAACTTTTTATTAAGTTCACGTCTTAAATCAATTATTTATCAAATACACTATAAATATTATTTAATCAACAACTCAAAATATTCCCGATGCCATGTCAAATATTTAAAATTGTCACTGTCTTGTCACCATATTCTATTCGACGGTACCCCGTCAAAATAGCCCCGTCAAAAAAGCTCCGACAAAATAGCCCCGACATAATATCCCGCACACAAAATAGCTCCGACAAAATAGCCGCGGAATAATAGCCCGCCGACAATATAGCCCCGACAAAATAGCCCCGACAAAATAGCCCCGACAAAAAAACTCCCTTCAGAATTCATCATGAAATAATTCCTTAAAAATAAATTTTTTCGGAAATGGTAATTATCCTCTATTCAGATGTTTATCTTAACCACATTAAATAAAAATGGTCTTTTCAGAGAACTCGAGTCCTGTCTTTAAATACATTCTTCCTTTTTGTCAAATAATTTAAATAAAAAAAAAGTTTTTGGACACTTTGTATAAATAATTATGTTATTGTTTATATTACTAAATAGAGAATTAAATAACCTTTCAAATGAGATTAAAAATAAAAATCTATTTATTTCAGGATTTTTCCTTAACGTCGAGGGTTTACGAAATAACGAATTTATTCCTTCCATTTGCACCATACTGTACGTTTGAGTTGATGATATGAATGAGTCAGATTAAATTAAATTATTAGAAGAATTTTTTTACTGAGCAACAACATTTTTGTGTAGTTTATCAATATTTTGTATTTTGACAACGACGTCTGAAGTGGAAGTCGAAACTTTAATAAAATAATTTTTTTAAGTAAATTCTGGCTTATTTCTTAATTATAATAGTAATTTAAAATAAATGGTACTCCGTTAAAAGGTAAAACTTTTTATTGGAGGTGTTTTCTAAGAGGCTGTTTTAGCCGGGGCTGTTTTGACCGGGGCTATTTTGTGTGCGATCTATTTTGTCGGGGCTATTTTGTTTGCGGGCTATTTTGTCGAGGCTATTTTGTGTCCGGGCTATTTTGACGGGGCTTTTTTGACGGGGCTGTTTTGACCGGGCTATTTTGACGGGTCACGCTATTCGACTCAGTGCGTTGTATGGCAAATATAGCAAATGTTCGATTTGGAAAATAGCACTACGGACATGGTGTCCATTTTTTTCGATTCCTGAAAAAACTAATAATTTATTTCATGTAATGTCGCTAGAAAAATCATTATTTTTCAAAATATTCTTACAATTTTTTTATATAAATAGTCCTCTTACATGAACAATTGAAGAACAAGAACAGTGTATATTATTTCAAAAATCTGACGATTTGAGCGGGGGTAAGGAAATGAGTGAGTCTCAAAGTTTCACAATAAAAAGATAATATTTCGCGAAATGAACTCAGATCGAAAAACTGAAAAATACGTGTTCAATATTTTGAAAAATCTATCGAATCACACCAAACACGACCCTCAGGGAGGTCGGGTGGGGGTTACTTTAAAATCTTAAATAGGAGCCCCGTTTTTTATTGCAGATTTGGATTCTTTACGTAAAAATAAGTAGCTTTTATACGGGACATTTTTTCGAATTATTGATAGATGGCGTTATAATCGGAGAAAACGATTTTTGGAAAAAGAAAATTAAATTAAAATATGGAAAATCCCCACTAAAATGAAAACTTAACTTTTTTGGTTTTAGGACCTAATCTTCACAACCCAATAAGTCCCCATAACGCTTTAATAATTGCAAATTTAGCATCCTTGCCTCTACTACTATTATATATTTTCTTCATATACTTTCTTGAAAATATCTTTTTTCTACGGCCGTGCTAAAAGAGCCACTTTCCCGCACGCATTTCGTGTCCGAAAGTTGCACTTTACCACACGGCGTGCGTGGTAGTAAATTTTCCCGCACAGCGTGCGGGAAAGTAAAATACCTTGTAATATGGCATACCTTGTAATATATTATAATACATACAATAAACCAATATTTAGATATTATTTACTAATTTATTTCAAATGTATCTTATTGTGTTCATGTTTTAATGAAACAAGTGCGATTATTTCATTCATAGGAGATTCTGACCAATTGCACATACATAAAAATTAAACTGATAATTGTTGATAATTTCCCGTCGTCAAGTATATTACGTCAGATGCCCTTCGTTGCTATGAAAAAATACATTCAGTGACATTAATGACAATTAATGTTTTAAAAATTATAAAAGTGATGACTTTCAACCATCAAATATTTATTACAACTGTGTGTTTAATTCTACTAATTTGTACTTACATAAATAAATTACAATAAAATTTTGGTTTTGAACAGTTTTATTCATGAAATAGTCGCAACAAATTGTACTCGATCTCTAAAATTAATATAGAATTTTAGAGCTCTTGTGCAATTACTACTGATTATTTAATTCTTGGAGATTCCGACCAATAGAAAGCTACAGGAATAAAAATTAAACTGATAATTTTTGATAAATTCCCGTCGTCAAGTATATTACGTCAGATGGCCTTCGTTGCTACGAAAAAATACATTCAGTGACATTAATGACAATTAATGTTTTAAAAATTATAAAAGTGATGACTTTCAACCGTCAAATATTTATAATAACTGTGTGTTTAATTGTACTAATTTGTACTTACATAAATAAATTACAATAACATTTTGGTTTTGAACAGTTTTATTCATGAAATAATCGCAACAAATTGCACTTGATCTCTAAAATTAATATAGGAATAATTCCATTTCAAATCACTCAATTTTGGAGCAAAAAAAATTTTGGACCTCCGATTTGTCTGAAAATTGGTATATAGCTTCTACGGGACGTAAAAATAAGATATTTAAGGTGATACAGTAGCGATCAACAGGTAGCAAAAACGCGTTCCAAGATTGCGGATGTAATTTTGAATATTTTTTCGAGATATTTGGCACACGTATTGATATATATAAAGAATGGCGGTATAGAGCCCAATTTGAAAAATATATTAATATGTGGAAATTACTCTGTAATTAAATACAATATTAAAAAACGAGCCTGTACCGCCATTAAGAAGAACAAAAAAATACACTTTCTTCAAATAAACTTTTTTATCCGATGCCTAGATTTTGTGTTTTGTGTTTTGGAACTACTAAAATTTTTTATTTCATTAGTAGTTCCAAAATGACACAAAATCTAGGCATCGGATAAAAAAGTTTATTTGAAGAAAGTGTATTTTTTTGTTCTTCTTAATGGCGGTACAGGCTCGTTTTTTAATATTGTATTTAATTACAGAGTAATTTCCACATATTAATATATTTTTCAAATTGGGCTCTGTACCGCCATTCTTTATTATATTACGAATACGTGTGCCAAATATTTCGAAAAAATATTCAAAATTACAGCCGCAATCTTGGAACGCGTTTTCGCTACCTGTTGATCGCTACTGTTTCCTCTTAAGGTCAAAAAATTTTCTTCTTCTTTTTTTCTCAAAATGTTATTTTATGCGATTTTACAGTGATTTGGTGTTTATTTATACAAATTTGCATTTTCTATCGTAAAGGATCAATGGAAAACATAATATTTTAATAGAAGGGACTCAAAAATCTCATTATATGGCATTATAACAAGTTACTTTGATTCAAAACAAGCTTTTGATCAAATTTTATAGTGTAGAAAACGTTAAAATACCGTTTTTTACATTTTTCTCCATTCCCAAAATACATCATAATCGATTTGGCTGAAAATTTGCCCACAGATAGACAAAACATAGGACTTTAAGTGGTGAGAAGGATTTGAATTATATTACAATACCAAAAAAGTTACATGCAATATTATAGTCTAAAATATAGGCGTCTACTGTAAGTACAATTAACTCGAAAATATCGACCTCACGACAAAAATTGTTAAAAAGAAATTGTAATAATTGTAAATACGATTTATTTGGAATAATTTCAGTTCCTACCATTTTTGTCGAAAATTTAAAAATGGCGGAGATATTGAGCAAAACAGGTTCTCCTTTAAAATCAAGATGGCTGCTAACGTAACGGAGGAATTCATTCGTGATTTTAAATTTAGGCTACTATTGACTCCCCTAAAGATCAGAAAAATAAAATTTTGGGCAGCTCGGCATTCAAGGTCAAATGCTATCCCGACTGGACTAATATATACTTTTGAGTCTGATATTACTGCATGAACTTTTTTGGTATTGTAATATAATTCAAATCCTTCTAACCACTTAAAGTCCTATCTTTTGGCTATCTGTGGGCAAATTTCCAGCCAAATCGATGATAATGTATTTTGGGAATGGAGGAAAATGCAAAAAACGGTATTTTAACGTTTTTTACACTATAAAATTTGATTAAAAACTTGTTTTGATTCAAAATAACTTGTTATAATGCCATATAATGACATTTTTGAGTCCTTTCTATTAAAATATTATGTTTTTCATTGATACTTTACGACAGAAAATGCAAATTTGTTTAAATAAACACCAAATCACTGTAAAATCGCATAAAATAACATTTTGAGAAAAAAAGAAGAAGAAGATTTTTTGACCTTAAATATCTTATTTTTACGTTCCGCAGAAGCTATATACCAATTTTCAGACAAATCGGAGATCCAAAATTTTTTGCTTGAGTGATTTGACATGGAATGCACCATAGATATTTTGCCCTCGTGACACTTTGACATAATTTCAAATTTCCCGCACGCTGTGCGGGAAAATTTACTTTCACGCACGCCGTGCGGGAAAGTGCAACTTTCGGAAACGAAATGCGTGCGGGAAAGTGGCATTTTTAGCACGGCCGTAGAAAAATAACTATTGTTTTCATTTAAACTTTGATATATAATTTGTTCCAACCTGTAACAATTTACATTTTGATTTACGTATATTGTAATTTTATTTGATCAGACTATAAGACAGAACCTAACAAAAGTATGGATATTCCGGTATACGCTGTGAGCTTCGCTGGTGTCGCTCCTGGCGGATTACTAATCAACTTTCACTGGTAATTCTTAAATTTATTATTTAATTGTTATCGCTTAATATTTACAACGCAAAAAAGTAATTAAATTATAATCGATTTTTTTAAGATTTTGCTAATCATTTTGACGTTCTATTGATAAAATATGAATTTCGTACTTCGGATACTTTCACAATTATCGTGTAGATGGCGGTAAGATTAATATATTAATTTATAATTAGATATTACGGAACATTAAAAAAACTTAAATTCAGTATTTAAAACGTATTGTATATTTAAGGTAAAAATATATAACACAGCTTTGACAAACTAATACTTTTTATAATTAATGTTTTTAATTTTAATTTTAAATTAATCACTTTGACATTTACGTCAAATTTCCAGTAATCGTTTACAGACTTGTCACTACTGGCGCTCGCGAATTTGTAAATATCCCTTCTACGTACGAGCTCACAGCGTATACGCTGTGAGCTTCGCTGGTGTCGCTCCTAGCGGTTACTAATTCAACTTTTACCGGTAATTTTTAAATTTATTATTTAATTGTTATCGCTTAATATGTACAACGCAAAAAAGTAATTAAATTGTAATCGATTTTTTTAAGATTTTTCTAATCATTTTGACGTTCTATTGATAAAATATCAATTTCTTACTTCGGATACTTTGACAATAATCGTGTAGATGGCGCTAAGATTATAATATATTATTTATAATTGGATATTACGGAACATTAAAAAAACTTAAATTCAGTATTTAAAACGTAAGTATATTTAAGGTAAAAATATATACCACAGCTTTGACCAACTAATATTGTTTATAATTAATGTTTTTAATTTTAATTTTAAATTAATCACTTTGACATTTATGTCAAATTTCCAGTAAACGTTTACAAAATTGTCACTACTGGCGTTCGCGAATTTGTAAATATCCCCTCTACGTACGAGCTCACAGCGTAAGAAATATAGTTCACATTTAGAAATAGTCTAGTAAAATAAAATTACACTACATGTAAATCAAAATGTAAATTCGTACAGGTTGAAACAAATTTTATATCAAAGTTTAGGTGGGTACAAAAGATATTTTCAAGAAAGTATCCAAATCATACAAAGGGATCATTGTTTAAATAATTAAAAAGGGGTCATTTTTGCAAAAAAATTACTTTTTTAACTGCTGAGGTCATTCAATTACTAATGAAGGTCTATAGTAATATTTTCTGCAAAGTTAAAGGGTAAATCTGTCACATAAGACTTACTAAATTAAATTTGACCCCCTATTTATTTAAATAATTATACATAAAACTTTAAAAACAAATTTGCAAAAAAATATTTTTAGCGTTTTAAATAAGCACTATAAAATATCTTATTTTACAGGAGAAGTTGCGCTATGTTATCAGTATTAATCAAAAAAAAAATTGGTCCAAAAATATTTAATATTTTTTAAGATATGGAATTTGTTTCTCAAATGTTACTCTATTTTCAATCGCAAAAACGCGGTTGTTGCCAAAGAAATATTCACCTGTATTAAATCTTATTATTTTTATTCTTATGTATGTTTTCGATAAATGTATTGATAAATTCAAATTTTAATTAAACTTCCCCCTAAAATGGCATTTGAAAATTATTCAAATTTGTTTATAATTTGTTTTTTAATAACGTCACGGGTATTAAATATTTTGAAATGCCGTTTCGATAATTGGGTTCCTGGTAATTTTTGACTAATTAACAAATATTTTTGTCTTTTTTTCCTCTTCTTTTTTTTTTCTTGGAGTTATATTACTATGGGCCCTTTTAGGGTTAAGTTTCATTAAAAATGTCGAATATCTAAGTTGTAGATTCTATACCTAAAAATATTAAGATTGGTCTAAAATCACTTAAATAAAATGTGACTACTTACTGAGTTACAGGGTGTTTTATTTAAAAATTTAAAAATTATTTTTACCAAGTACTTTCAAACTATTTGACGTATCCTTATCATACTTGGCAAAAAGTGTGGGTACTATGCAGTCTACTAAATTGTGATAAATAAAAGTTTCTAGCTACTACCAGAGGCGTACGACATAGGATAGTTAATGGTTAACCCTTCCCAAATTCTACGCCACTGAGGTAATTACTATTTTAGCGAAATTTTTCTATTCTCCAATACTTTCTAAGTAAATAATATACTCTTTACTGGTAACGCTTAAGTCATTAGTTTTCGAGATATTGGACGTTAAAAATGAAACGGCATAGCTATTTTGATTCATTCATTCATTCATTTTAAACTTCCAATATCTCTCAAACTGATGACTTTATCGATACCAATAAAGCTACTTACATACAAAGTATTGGAGAATCGAAAAATTTCGCTAAAATAGTAATTCACTCAGTGGCGTAGAATTTGAGAAGGGTCAATCATTCACTATCCCCTGTCGTACGCCTCTGGAA
This sequence comes from Diabrotica virgifera virgifera, assembly GCF_917563875.1. NCBI lineage: Eukaryota > Metazoa > Arthropoda > Insecta > Coleoptera > Chrysomelidae > Diabrotica > Diabrotica virgifera. The sequence goes on along the minus strand of NC_065445.1, from coordinate 230,693,952 downwards.
CTAGCTAGAAACGTTTATTAATCACAATTTAGTAGGGTGTATAATAGCCACACTTTCTGCCAAGTATGATAAGGATACGTCAAATAGTTTTAAAGTACTTGGCAACAATAATTTTTAAATTTTTAAATAAAACACCCTGTAACTCAGTAAGTAGCCACATTTTATTTAAGAGATTTTAGTTAAATCTTAATATTTTTAGGTCTACAATCTACAACTTAGAGATTCGATATTCTTAATAAAATTTAGCCCTAAAAGGACCCGTAGTAATATAACTACAAGAAAAAAAAAGAAGAAAAAACGACAAAAAAATTTTGTTAATTAGTAAAAAATTCCCAGGAACCCAATTATCGAAACGGAATTTCAAAATACTTAATCCCCGCGACGTTATTAAAAAAAAACAAATTATAAACAAATTTGAATAATTTTCAAATGCCATTTTAGGGGGGAGTTTAACTGAAATTTAAATTTATCAATACATTTATCGAAAATATACATAAAAATAAAAATAATGAGATCTTAAGCAGGTGAATATTTCTTTGGCAACAACCGCGTTTTTGCAATTGAAAATATAGTAACATTTAATAAACAAATTCAATATCTCAAAAAATATTAAATATTTTCCGACCAATTTTTTTTTGCTTAATACTGGTAAAATAGCGCATCTTAATCTGTAAAACAAGATATTTCATAGTGCTTATCTAAAACGCTAAAAATAATTTTTTGCAAATTTGTTTTTAAAGTTTTATATACAATTATTTAAATAAATAGGGGGTCAAATTTAATATAGTAAGTCTTATGTGAAAGATTTACCCTTCAACTTTGCAGAAAAGAATCCCATAGACCTTCATTAATAAGTTAATTACCTCAGCAGTTAAAAAAGTATTTTTTTTGCAAAAATGACCCCTTTTTAATAATTTAAACAATGATCTCCTTGTAGCCCAATAAAATAAAATAAAATCAAAATGTAATTCCGTACAGGTTGGAATAATTTTTTTTTTTTTAAGTTTAGGTCAAAACAAAAGATATTTTAAAGAAAGTATATGATTCATATGAGGGGATCATCGTTTAAATAATTAAAAATTGGTAATTTTTGCATAAAATTTACTTTTTTAACTACTGCGGCAATTCTTGTTTTTATTAAGGATTTTATAATTTTTTCCTGCAAAGATGAAGACACAGTCTTTTACATGAGACTTACTAAATTAAATTTGACCCTTAATTTATTTAAATAATTGTAAATCAAAATTAAAAAACAAATTTCCAAAAAAATATTATTTTCAATATAAATAAGCACTATAAAATATTTTGATTTGTACAAAAAGTTGCGCTAAGATATCACTATAAATTGTCAAAAAAATTGGTTGATAAATATTGAGTAGTTTATAGGATATTTAATTTGTTTATAAAAAATTACCATTTTTTCAATTGCAAAAACGCGGTTGTTGCCGACAGAGTATACAAGTTTTTAAGGTGTCCTTTTTTTTTGCTTTTATGTATATTTTCGATAAATGTATTGACTAATTAAAATTTTAATTAAACACCCCTTCAAAATGGCGTTTGAAAATTGGTGTAATTTGTTTAGAACTTGTTTTTTTTTTTAATAACATCACCGGGATTAAAAATTTTTGAAATTATTTTTCGATATTTGTGTTCCTGGTAGTTTTTGACACATTTACAAAAGAAAAAAGTTTTTTAGATCCAATTTTTTGATAGCTTTTCCAAGTTTAAAAATTCATAATTTGTTTATTTATCAATGTTAACATTTAAGTGCGTGACTATATCTATCTACGCTACTACTTAACAATGTCATTTATACATAGAGTTAAAATTTTAGAATATTTTAAAAAATAATATTTTTCGTAGCGACCTTAACGGAAAACCTTTTACATAAAGAGTGGTGCAGTAGTACTTTGCAATACCTTCGTTAATAATGGACCAATTTCAATGTTTTTTTTTTTTAGTTTATGGTAGCTTATAAAAATAGTAAATGACACTTTTAACAATAAAAATATGCGTCAATTTGTTATAAACAACTTTTTTTTCATTTTTTTTCTATAGATGTGATAAAAAAAATTGAGACAAAAGATTTTTTATAAAAAAAATAAAAAAATATTACTGAATTAGCATTAAAAATTTATTAAAGACTTTTTTCTGTGTAGAATAATAAAATATATACAGTGTGGCCCAAAGAAAACAATCCACCTTGATATTTGGCAGTATTTATTAGATTTTAAGAAAATGACGAAATAGGTCGATTTTTGATCTAAGGAGGACAAATTTTTACGGTACATACATCTGTCATTTGTCAACCCCCTCCCTTCCACATCCCCCACCCGTTATTTTTAAATAGGGAATAGGGATCGTGTTCTAGCTCATTTGAAAGGTTATTCAATTCTCTATTCAGTAATATTAACGTTGACATAATTATTTATATTGCAAATAATATTTTTTTGGAAATATGTTTTTCAATTTTGATTAACAATTATTTAAATAAATTAAGGGTCAAAATTAATTTAGTAAGTCTCATATAAAAGACTGTTTCATCATCTTTGCAGAAACAAATTGTAAAATCCTTAATAAAACACGAATTACCGCAACAGCTAAAAAACGTAAATTTTGTACAAAATTACCTATTTTGAATTATTTAAACAATGATCCCCCCATATGAATCATATACTTTCTTGAAAATATCTCTTGCTTGGACCTAAACTTTAATAAAAAAATTATTCCAACCTGTACGGAATTACATTTTGATTTACATGTATTGTAGAGGAAAGGCTGCAAATATGGGCTTGTCTTGTAATATGGGCTAGGTGGGTTTCACAGCTATTCGTTGCAGATCTCTACATTTTGACTATTGCAAACGGTATTTGACGAAGTTAAACTATCACCGTAGCGATGGCGCCACTGTGGTAGATATTTCCCAGTTTATAATAATTGTTTGTCGGTTGGTGTGAGTGTCAAAACTTTTTCAGGTAAGTTGATAAATTCCAGTATTTAAAAATAAACACGAATTTTAAAAAAACATCTGTGTCACGTTGAAGCTCTATTATTAGTCTTTGATATATGCTAATGAGTTTTCTTCAAATTGTCTGCTTTTAGACATAACTTCTTTTGTTGTGCAAAGCAAGAGTGTTTACAATATGGGCTATGACTCTGTTTTCATTATGGGCTAGTGGCCCATATTTAGAACAATGTAGCAATGTAGGCAAAACGAAGTAGGAAAAGGCAAAGAAAAAAGGAAAGGAAAAGAAATAAAAAAAGGAAAACGTAAGCAGGTTACCAAAGTCACAAAGGACCAAAAAAAGAAATCGGGTTCTAGTAGCGAGGATGAGGAGGAATATGTGCCTGCAGATGATGAGAGCGATTACAATGAGTTTCCTTCTACACAGCCTCCACAAGACGCAGCTGACGTAACGTGTATGTTTTGCGAAGCACTTTTTTCAGAGGATAATCTTGGTGAAATATCGGTCAAGTGCTTCATGTGTCATTTTTGGGCACATAACGAGTGCGCTGGGGCCGAAAAAGAAGAATACCTATGTGTGTGACTTTTGCAAATAGTTTTAGCCTATGAGTTATTTAATGGACTTTTTGTATTTTAGATATTAAAATATATTTGTCACGCATTTATCTCACTTCACACAAATTTAAGACACATTTTTCGGGGTAGCCCATATTTAGGATCATTATTCAAACGAGGCAAAAGTACAATTTTTCATTATTTGTACATTTAAAACAGTTGTATATTTTTTAATCAATTTGGACTTTGGGCAGGTTATAAGTAACTAAATGTAGGTATTCTTACGTACCTTTGGAAATAAAATAGAATTTTTATTCTTTTTTACAAAGAAAAACAAAATGGGTAGCCCATATTTGCATCCTTTCCTCTAATTTTATTTGATCGGTCTATTGTATGATTTGGATACTTTCTTGAAAATATCTTTTGTACCCACCTAAACTTTGATATAAAATTTGTTTTAACCTGTACGAATTTACATTTTGACTTTTTTTTATTTTATTAGGCTAAAAGTAAACTAGACACAGACACGAGAACAGAACGATTTTTTTCCTTCCCTTGAATATCGGCACTTTAATAAAAGCAGCTCGATTCGACGATCGCAGATAATTACAATATCGACGGGAATTGTAGCCAGAATGGATAGCAATATTCGACTTTGTGTATTATTGCGCGTACTTACTGCAAGTGCTTTTATGGCAGGATGAATATGAAGTGCATGGATAGAGTATGCATATTCTGATGAATATTCATTACTTCGTCAGTTCAGTTTGTAGCGAACTTTGTAAACCAGCGAAATAAAGTAAACGTCATGGACAATAATTGTCAAGTGTTGTTAATGTATGAAGTACATGGCATAAATTTGTATCATTTCTTTTTTGTATGATGGGTTCTTTTTTGCACCAGGTTGGTAAAAATATAACAAATAGTTCCTATTGTCGATATTTACGAATAGTCCATGAACCGAAGCTTTTCACCTCGCAATTTTTACAGAATGGATCGATTTGCTTGAAAATTTGAGAATAAGTAATGGATAGTCCAACGATCAAAATCTATATGATGATGAAAGGCGCTTTTACCATGGGGGTGGCTGCCACCCCATGACGAGGTGGAAATTTTTTATTATATTTTGACCGTAAAAGTTGATAAAATAGTTATTTTCCTAACTAGTGCGGAAAGTGATACTTTCACGCACGAGACTATCGTTGACCCGAACGATGCGACAGCGGAGTTCGGGCAAGCAGTCGAGTGCGGGGAAGACACTTTCCGCATGAGTTAGGAACAATATTTTTTCTAGGGCTGTACGTTTGGAAAAAAGCCACAACAAATAGAGTTATATCAATTTCTATTTAGGAGTGAAAATACACAAATTAATTTTTTGACAAGGTTGTCAAAACCGAACTTTCAATATAATGGGTTACTACGACGACGATATTGGTTTCCATGACGACGATTCAAAACCATTGTAATTGTCTACTTAATAATATGACTTTTAAATATGTCAAAATAATTTTATTTCATCGAATTATCGCGCTGAATTATTTATTTCATTAAAACATGAACACAATAAGATAAATTTGAAATAAATTAGTAAATAATATCTAAATATTAGTTTATTACATGTATTGTAATATATTATAATGTCATATTACAAGGTATTTTACTTTCCCGCACGCCGTGCGGGAAAAACTTTCACGCACGCCGTGCTGGAAAGTGCAACTTTCCGAAACAAAATGCGTGCGGGAAAGTGGTTCTTTTAGCACGGCCGTAGAAAAACGTTTATTCTAAGCAAAAAATGTTCTATACATTTCTTTGACAGAATTAATAGTTTTCGATTTATTCGCTATCGAAAGTGCTGATTTTACAATATATCGAAAACATCAATGTTTTTCGATATACTCATTTACGATTCATTCAATTTCTGCCGTAAAAAAATTATTTTTTAACCAGGTTCTTGGGAATTAAATAACCTACAATTTCATATTTAAACATTTTTTCGTATCTCTGATGCTAACCTTTCTATTCTGAAGAAAATGGCATTTTTTACCAAACTACAAAAATTCGTTTTTCGCTTTTAACTCCAGTTTTTTTTTAAACTGATCTTTCTAAGCCAGTGAAACTTCGAGAATCTATTAATAATACATAAATATAGAAGAATGAATAAGGCCAATGACTAAAAACAACCGCTAACTTACATTATTATGCTTCCAATTGGATTCATATTGATTTTTTAACCGTGACTTTTTTATTTTTTATCTTAGAAAGTTTGCTTGAAAAGGCTTGTGTAGGTTTTTAATACTAAATTCTTTTAAAATCCTCAGTCGCAAAAAGGGGTGACTTTGAAATGGTTGGTAAAGGTGGTTTTTGTATGATATTACAAGTTTTAATTATCAATAGCTCACTCAATTTTTGCCGTAGAAAAAAAATTTGCAAACCAAGTTCTCTTGGGAATTAAATAAGCTACAATTTCATATTTAAATATTTTTTTCTACAACCGTGTTAAAAATGCAATTTTTAGCACTTTATACGAGCGTTAAAAATGCTACTTTAAGGCACTAGTGCTTTAAAATATTTTTAAGGCACTGTAGTTCGTATTGGGCAATTTTGATGTAATGTCAAAAAAATATAAAAATGGAATGTCAGACAAGTTGAAGTAAAAGTTTTTGTAGATATTGTCCTGTAATTACGTTTGTAGAAAAAATATTGTATGATATGCGTGTTAAAAAGTACATTTTTAAGGCACTCATGTGAACTGCAGAACTCGCTATCGCTCATTCTGCAAACTTTCACATGCGTGCCTTAAACGTGTACTTTTAACACTTATATCATAAATAACTATTTCGTATCTTTGATACTAATATTTCTTTTCTGAAAAAAAAAATGTATTTTTTACCAAACTATAAAAATTCGTTATTCGCTTTTAACTCCAGTGTTTTAAAAACTAATCAATCTAAGCCCGTCAAACTTCTAGAACCTCTTACCAATACATAGATAAAGAAGGCCGAATAATATCAATGACTAATTTTAATTAGGGTGGTGATTAGAGGGTTGTTTCCAATCACTTTTTCGCTGAAAAAAATACGGACTGACATTCTATTTATTATGTCACTTAATTTTTGAGCTAGACTTTTTTTATTTCAGGAGATAAATATTTTTAAATAGATTAAATTAGTTTAAACAAGTTATCCTCTAAAAATGCATAATTTGCCCGGCTTTTGACTTCGAAACTACAATATTTAGCATTTGACGAAGAAGAGCTAGCATATAATATAGTATAGCTCTGGGGTGGGCAAATACTTTTAAGCGCGGGACAAAATAAAATTTTTAAAATGTCTCCCGGGCCGGAGGACCATAACTCAGTATGTACAATGTGCACATTCGAATTTTTTTGCTGTAGTTTTTTCCCTGTCCAAGAAACTTTTTTGAGAAATACTATAAGTATCATTTTAAAGCAGTTGGACAAGGAAATTTGACTTTAGTAGATAATAATGGTAATAATAAATAATAAATTGTCTTACTTGGGTATATGTACATGCGAACAATTTGTGCCCAGTAAAATATGTCAGTAATTTTTAAAGAAATATGTTCCATTATATTACTCGTAACAAGGATCCTGATAAAAAGTAAAGATATTGAACAAGTGAACAAAATAAAATACTTACGAACCTGGATTAGGGAATATCTAATTTCGAAATCAGACATTCGGTCAAGAGAAGAGCAGTCTTTTTGAAGATGAGAAAATTTCTGAGTAACTAAAGACTCAATCTGCAAATCCGATATGGTAGAATGTTATATCTACTCTATTCTTCTTTATGATGCCGAAGTTTGGACTATTATGTTAACTTAATGAGTAGCACAGAATGGGAAGAGACAGATCACCATTAAAAGGAGAAAAACAACATATTTGGGGCACATACTTACAAATGATAAGTACGAGTTGTTCCAGGAAGGAATAGGTCCTGGCAGACGATAAATATCCTGGTTGAAAAACATTCGCGCCTGGACTAGGTTAAATACACATACACTACAAGAAAACCAGAAGATAGAGACGGATCTGCCACGAAGAGAAATGCACGTTCTATTCTATGTAGTGAGTCGACCCCCGCTTTATAAAAGTATGTTGCATATTTTAAATTAGGCTTGTGGTTACAGATATTCTGAATTGTAGTACTCTCTGTTGTTTATATATCTCATTATTTATATGAACACTACATACACTAATACTGTTTATTTCAACAAAATCGCATCAAAAATATTAAAAAAAATTGTTAGCTGGTATTTTTCAACGGGCCGGATAAAGTAAACAAAAGGGCCGGACCAGGCTCGCGGGCCGGCTTTTGCCCACCCCTGGATAGCTCAATTACTATTAGTCTTAAAGAAAATTTAAAAATGCAGTTTTGTTTATTTTTTCAAAAGGTACATTTTTGTTAAGCAAAGTTGAAACGAAACCTTTTTGACATATTAGCAGAAAACTGAATAAAAACATTGATTTTTTCGATATAAAACTAACACCTTCGATAGCGAATAAATCGAAAACTATTAATTTTATCAAAAGAATGTATAGAACGTTTTTTGCTTAGAATGAACGTTTTTATCAACTTTTGTGGTAAAAATAAAATAAAAAATTTCCATGGTAAAAGCGCCTTTCGACCTCATATAGATTTTGATCCTTGAACTATCCATTACTTATTCTCAAATTTTCAAGCATATCGATTCATTCTGTAAAAATTGCGAGGTTTTGTCCTATTTTAAGCTTCATTACTTGGACTAGAAGGGCAGAGAAAAAGTCTCATCTCGAAAAGTAAATAACAATGAGTTTTTTATTTAAAATAGTTATTTATGTATTAAGAGCGAAAAGTGATACATTATTACTTGAGAGTAATAGTTACCGCGCGACGTGTAGCAGAGCGCGGTAATTACTCGAAAGCAATAATGTAACTTTATGCTTGTAATACATACAACATTTTTTCTACAATCACTTAATAAAATGAAACTACTCTTAAATCATTAAGTTTATGAGTTTGAATATTCAATTTGTTTGTATTGTACGGATCTATGGTTGCTACGGACTACGCGCGTTTATGTTTAATTTGTTTGTATTGTATGGTGGTATGGTTGCTACGGACGACGCACGTTTTTTAAACTTCAACGCGCTAGAGCGATAAAGTGACGGTACTCAGTAAAGGGACGTTTCCGAACAAGACCGCAAACCGCAGACCGCAGCAACAGACCTACTGGTTCATATGGTTTCTTATGAGCTGTATGTCGAGAAGAGCGGCACTGTCGCCGCCGCACGCAGAACGTCGCCACCGCAGACCGCAGTACTGCACCAGAACAGAACCAGGAGTGTCGCTGACCGCAGAGCGACAACACGTATTTTTGCTGTTTCCAAATTGACTGAAAAGTGAAAAGAATTTAATTTCTTTTGAAAATGGGTATTTCAAATGAATAAGAAGAGCAATTAATTAATTATATAGCAAAATATTCAGTTATGTTCGACGCAAGCTTCCTTCAAATTGTCTATTTTTAATAGAGACCTAGTTGACTTCCTTTTTCTTTTATAATGCAAAAGTAAACGATCGTCGTCATCTTCTTCTTCCTTAAAAAAATATAATATTAATTCATCGTTGTTCATTGCGTCTGACGTCATACTGATACGACTTTTAATATTATACTATTATAAATTCCCATCGTGCAATGCTGTTGTCGCTATTATGTAGATGCAGTGCAGTTCTGCTCGGAATTGGTCTGACCGCAGACGACACTGTCGCTGCAGTCTGCGGTTTGCAGTCTGCAGCCACTTTCGGAATCATACCTTAAACGTCAACTTTTCGTTGCCATTGACAAGCGAAAAAGTCTTATCAAGTGATTGTATACTTTGAGAAAAAATATACAGTTTGATTCGTACACCCGGTATACAACGAAAATTTACCTGTTTAGCAAAAATATTTTACAGCGATATAGTTAAAGAATAAGGCTGTAACATATTAGAAAAATTACTTAAATCGGCCAACAGTTTTAGGAGATACGAGACATCAAAAATGACCCATTTTTTGGGGTGTCCGTTTTCTCTGACGCACAGTGTAGAAGACGCCTGTAGATGCAAATTTTTCTTGAGAATATGGTTATCGAAAGCTTCAAAAATTTGCATTTCTTAATCGCCGTGTCGAGTATATTTTTGGTAACTCTTATTGATCTTTTCCGAATAGCTTTGATGTTTGGTAATGAACAAATATAAATATTTAAATTAAGAATTAAGAAATTGTTATATGTATAAATATATTATAAATGTGCCACGAATCGGTAATTTATTTAGTATCTCTAGAGTGTTCTGTGAAATCTTCTCATATTTGATGAAATTAAATAACTCTTTAGATCTCATTTCATACGAAAATAGATTATGAACTGTAGCTGCCAAACTTTCATTATTTTAAAATTATTACTCAACAATGAAAATGCGTTATTTCAATTATTTTAAAATTATTGTAGACCAGTAAGGATCTGTTTATGGGTGGATGTGAGAGGTGGCATTCAGATTTTTGCGGATAAAGTTAGGTGATAACTTCGTTAATAATAATTGATTTTTGCTCCTTCTCAAATATGCCCGGAGCATTAATAAAAAAAAAATAAAATATTTAAAAATTTCAAAAAATTTCTTTTTTTTCTACTTTTTTTGCTTATAACTTTAAAACGATTAATTTTGGAAGAAAGTCGTATATGAATAAAACAAAGATAATTAAATTTTCTATCAGATGCGATTGGTTAAAAACGTCTTAATTTATGACCCTTGCTGCAAAATAGCAATAAATATAAAATAAGGGGGCAAAACAAGCCTGTCTTTATTCAATGATTTTCCATCACTTAGGTTACACTTGGAACCTTCCTAATTCGCTTAGAAAATTTTTGTAATGTGCTAAAACCGTACACCAAATTTCATTAAAATTGACTTACTAGATTTTGAATAATAATTTTGCAATCTAAACTTTTTTTACAAAATTAAAATTTTTAAAATCTTGCACAACAAAAACTAGAACATACAAAGATTTGTCAATTTTTTTACATATAAAGAAGCAGTCCACCTATCTAATGCACTTTACAGAATTGAAATCGGATTGTTTAAGCAGCCTCAGCAATGTATTAAAGTTATAAACAATTTTTTGGCTTATAAACAAATTAGTCCTGTGGCCAGGAGGGGGTGCTACGGGCTCCTTTATTTAGATGGACTTACCCAAGATTTTCATGTAATTTTTGACC